>NC_140594.1:561356666-562561533 GCF_964204655.1 Triturus cristatus | reverse complement strand
CCGAAGGGTGAGAAAAAACATTTTATTTTTTTACCAAAAAATTGCGAAGGTTCGCACACCGTGCGCGCTCTGTGCGCACACGGTGAAAATGCCATAAAAAAAACATACATAAATTAGCATTTAAAAAACCTTTGAAATTTACTGAAAAATCCATAGGTTTCACACACGTTATAGTTAGGAATTAGCATTTAAAAAAACCTTTGAAATTCACTTAAAAAACCATAGGTTTCACACATGTTATAGTTAGCTGGACATTTCACTCGAAAAAAACCAATGAAATTGCCCCGTTATAGTTAGTTCAGGCAACTATAACTCACGCGACCGCAATCCACTGCTGATGACGTCAGATATTACATCACTGATGACATATGTGTCTTTCTGTAAAATAAATATTTGTAATATATGTATAGCTAAAGGTAAATGGAAGAATAAATGGGTCTAAATACAGTGATGTAATATCTGACGTCATCAGCAGTGGATTGCGGTCGCGTGAGTTATAGTTGCCTGAACTAACTATAACATGGGAATTTCATTGGTTTTTTTCGAGTGAAATGTCCAGCTAACTATAACATGTGTGAAATCTATGGTTTTTTAAGTGAATATATATATATATATATATATATATATATACTACCTACGGGCGGTTGCCAGTAGGTAGTTATAGTTACAACCTAGTTTCCATAGGAAAAGCATTTTTTGATTTGCTTATAACTTTGGCGTCGTCTAACAAATCTTTATGAAATTTTCCAAAAAGTTGCACTTTTTAGGTCAGCTCCCATCTTGAGTTTGGGGGTGATTCGTCAAGCGGGGGCTGAGAAAAAAGGGGGTCCCAAAATGCGTTTTCCCCATGTTAATTTCCAAAGGAAATTTTGCGACGAGCTACAGCCCGAACTGCTGAACTGAATTACCCAACATTTGGTAGAAAGGTAGAGCTTGGTTCAGAAAGTGACCTTTTTTAAAAAAAAGGTGTAAATCAGTTCAGTAGTTTTTGAGCAATTCAAAAAATATGAGTAAAAAAATCAATTTCCCATAGGAAACTTTGTGCAAGGCTACAGCCGAAACTACTGAACGGAATTACCCCAAATTTTGCAAAAAGATAGTGCTTGGAGCAGAAAGCGACCTTTTTCTTAAATGGTGTAAATCTCTTCAGTAGTTGCTGAGAAATTAGAAAAATGAAAGTTTCAATATCTGGGCGGAGCCTAAGTCCCGTCCATGAGCTTCACTGTGATTGGCTGTCAACACTCCAAACCAGCAAGTGTTGGCAGCCATCTTGAGGCTCGGTAGAAGCGAGTTACCAGAAAACAGAGAAACAAAAGTATAAAACAAGAGAAGGGGGCAGGGTAGAAACACCCAGACCCCCTAGGCCTGCTCAGGGGGTAGCAGAAGGACCCCCAGGGCCAAAAAAAGATTTTTTTTATTTTTATTTCGGCGCGTTTGCACAGTGGTGCAGGGAGGGGGCGGGCCTGACATAGCAAGTGTGCAAACACACCCCCTGGCACATTGTAAATTGGGGGATTAAGTCCCCTTCAATCATGAGGGTCCCTGGGGTGAACTAACCCACCAGGTACCTCCAGTATGCACCAGGGAGCTGCGTTGCAGAGAGGTGTTGAGAGGCCATGCCCCTTTTTACACCTCTCTGCAATGCAGCTCTGTGGCGCTTACCGGAGGTAGCTGGTGGGCTAGTTGGCCTCCAGGGACCCTCAAGGGGATGTAATCCCCCAATTTACAATGCTCCAGGGGGCACGTTTTCACAGTGGTGCAGGGAGGGGACGTGGCCTGATGTGAAAAGTGTGCAAACGCACCCTGTAGTGTGTTTTAAGTTGGGGGATTAAGTCCCCTTGAATCCTGAGGGCCAACTAGCCCACCAGGTACGTCCAGTAAGTGCCACAGAGTTGCGTTGCAGAGAGGTGTAAAAAGGGGTGTGGACTCGGACCACCTCTCTGCAACGCAGCTCTGTGGCGCTTACAGGCAGTACCTGGTGGGCTAGTTGGCCCCCAGGGACCCTCAGGATTCAAGGGGAATTAATCCCCCAAACTAAAACCTGCCGGGGGCGCGTTTGCACACTGGTGAAGGGAGGGGGCGGGGCCTGATATGTCATGTGTGTACTTATGTAATCACTCTGCCAAAATCCAAACACTTATAAATTCACCATGCACTCTCCTTGCATGCACTGCTACAATACCCTGAGCAGTACCCATGCAGTCCAGCCTTCGTCCTGTCACTACCCATGCACTCCTCGAATCACCCAGCGAGCACCATGTACTTATTCAATTACTCCACCAAAACCCAGGCACTTATACATTCACCATGCTCTGTCCTTAAAGTACTCTAATCGTCCAATCAGTACCCATGTACTTATGCAATTACCTAGGCACTAACACATGCACTGCTACAATCATCTGAGCACTACCAATTCAGTCCAGCCATCGCCCTTTCAGTACCCATGCACTCTTTCAATCACCCAGCCAGCACCAAGTACTTATCCAATCACTCCACCAAAACCCAAGCACTTATAAATTCACCATGCACTCTCCATGCAGTACTCTAATCTTCCAGTCAGTACCCATGTACTCATGAAATGACCCAGGCACTAACACATGCACTGCTACATTCCCCTGTGCACTAACCATGCAGACCTCTAACCACCTACACAGTAGTGATTCACTCCTCCAATTATCCAGGTTGTACCCATGCACTCGAGAAATCCCTCTGTCACTATCCATGCACTCCTCAAATCAGCCATCCAGCATCTTGTACTTATCCAATCACTCCGCCAAAACCCAAGCAGTTATAAAATTACCATGCACTGTCCTTGCAGCACTCTAATCATCCAGTCACTACTCATGTACTCATGCAATGATCCAGGCACTAACTCAAGGCAAATACAGAGGAGGTCATGCTAATTACAGGGGTACCCCAACACATAATGTTCCCTAGTGTATGTAGGTGTTTTACTGTATTCTAAGTGTCTTTTAGCATAGCACTGGGTCCAGTCCTGGTTAGTCAGAGTCAGTTACCACCAGTATCCATCACTAAACCGTTGGGGGCACAGGAGGACTTTCTGCTCCTCTGTTGGTTCTTTCTGCATATCTCTTGCTTCTTCCTGCACTTTTCTTCGTCTTTCTGGACTTCTTTTTCCTCTTTCTGCATTTGTCTTGCTTCTTTCTGCGCTTTTCTTCCTCTTTCTTCGCATGTCCTAACTTTGTAGGCATAGTTAGAAATTAGCATTTAAAAAACCATTGAAATTCACTGAAAAGCCATAGGTTTCAGACACATTATAGTTAGAAATTAGCATTTAAAAAACCATTGAAATTCACTGAAAAAACCATAGGTTTCAGGCACGTTATTGTTAGAAATTAGCATTAGTTATAGTTAGCTGAACTAACTATAACGGGGGAGTTTCTATGGTTTTGTACGAGTGAAATGACCAACTAAATATAACATCTCCGAAACCTATGGTTTTTTCAGGGAATTTCTAAGGTTTTTTAAATGCTAATTTCTAAGTATAACGTGCCAGAAACCTATGGTTTTTTCAGTATATATATATATATATATATATATATAAACATATATATATACATATACAGCAACTGCCACGCCCACTGGGGAGGTTCGCTTTGGAACTTATAAAGTGTCCTTGCAGTACTCTCCAAAATCATCGTAGACACCTGTGATCAAGGGCGTATGCCCGAAACGCGTAAGGTGAACGAACTGCTCTGGATGTCTCCTGCTTGCTGTAATGCGACCTCCAATAAAAGGATGTGTTACTCACCTGTGTGTGCTTCGCCGAGCAAGGGCAACCTCTTTCTTCCACATTTAACGGCCGGCCTGGTCGTGGCTGGAGCACCGCCGCGGTTGCGGACCTGTGGTGATGCCGATGTCGAGTCACTAGCCTGGACAAGTGAGACCTGCTTGGAGGCTGGAGAAGTGCATTGCAGTTTGCGGTGGGACACTCATCAATCCACTTGGATTTTAATTTTTGAAAGTTGGGGTCTTGGAGAACCCCCATGTGGGACTAACTTGTATAAAAACTTCAAGTACCATAAGTCTTTGCACATGCAAAGCAACTGCCACGCCCACTGGGGAGGTTCGCTTTGGAACTTATAAAGTGTCCTTGCAGTACTCTCCACAATCATCGTAGACACCTGTGATCAAGGGCGTATGCCCGAAACGCGTAAGGTGAACGAACTGCTCTGGATGTCTCCTGCTTGCTGTAATGCGACCTCCAATAAAAGGATGTGTTACTCACCTGTGTGTGCTTCGCCGAGCAAGGGCAACCTCTTTCTTCCACATTTAACGGCCGGCCTGGTCGTGGCTGGAGCACCACCGCGGTTGCTGAGCTGTGGTGATGCCGATGTCGAGTCACTAGCCTGGACAAGTGAGACCTGCTTGGAGGCTGGAGAAGTGCATTGCAGTTTGCGGTGGGACACTCATCAATCCACTTGGATTTTAATTTTTGAAAGTTGGGGTCTTGGAGAACCCCCATGTGGGACTAACTTGTATAAAAACTTCAAGTACCATAAGTCTTTGCACATGCAAAGCAACTGCCACGCCCACTGGGGAGGTTCGCTTTGGAACTTATAAAGTGTCCTTGCAGTACTCTCCAAAATCATCGTAGACACCTGTGATCAAGGGCGTATGCCCGAAACGCGTAAGGTGAACGAACTGCTCTGGATGTCTCCTGCTTGCTGTAATGCGACCTCCAATAAAAGGATGTGTTACTCACCTGTGTGTGCTTCGCCGAGCAAGGGCAACCTCTTTCTTCCACATTTAACGGCCGGCCTGGTCGTGGCTGGAGCACCGCCGCGGTTGCGGACCTGTGGTGATGCCGATGTCGAGTCACTAGCCTGGACAAGTGAGACCTGCTTGGAGGCTGGAGAAGTGCATTGCAGTTTGCGGTGGGACACTCATCGATCCACTTGGATTTTAATTTTTGTAAGGTGGGGTCTTGGAGAACCCCCATGTGGGACTAACTTGTATAAAAACTTCAAGTACCATAAGTCTTTGCACATGCAAAGCAACTGCCACGCCCACTGGGGAGGTTCGCTTTGGAACTTATAAAGTGTCCTTGCAGTACTCTCCAAAATCATCGTAGACACCTGTGATCAAGGGCGTATGCCCGAAACGCGTAAGGTGAATGAACTGCTCTGGATGTCTCCTGCTTGCTGTAATGCGACCTCCAATAAAAGGATGTGTTACTCACCTGTGTGTGCTTCGCCGAGCAAGGGCAACCTCTTTCTTCCACATTTAACGGCCGGCCTGGTCGTGGCTGGAGCACCGCCGCGGTTGCGGACCTGTGGTGATGCCGATGTCGAGTCACTAGCCTGGACAAGTGAGACCTGCTTGGAGGCTGGAGAAGTGCATTGCAGTTTGCGGTGGGACACTCATCAATCCACTTGGATTTTAATTTTTGAAAGTTGGGGTCTTGGAGAACCCCCATGTGGGACTAACTTGTATAAAAACTTCAAGTACCATAAGTCTTTGCACATGCAAAGCAACTGCCACGCCCACTGGGGAGGTTCGCTTTGGAACTTATAAAGTGTCCTTGCAGTACTCTCCAAAATCATCGTAGACACCTGTGATCAAGGGCGTATGCCCGAAACGCGTAAGGTGAACGAACTGCTCTGGATGTCTCCTGCTTGCTGTAATGCGACCTCCAATAAAAGGATGTGTTACTCACCTGTGTGTGCTTCGCCGAGCAAGGGCAACCTCTTTCTTCCACATTTAACGGCCGGCCTGGTCGTGGCTGGAGCACCGCCGCGGTTGCGGACCTGTGGTGATGCCGATGTCGAGTCACTAGCCTGGACAAGTGAGACCTGCTTGGAGGCTGGAGAAGTGCATTGCAGTTTGCGGTGGGACACTCATCAATCCACTTGGATTTTAATTTTTGAAAGTTGGGGTCTTGGAGAACCCCCATGTGGGACTAACTTGTATAAAAACTTCAAGTACCATAAGTCTTTGCACATGCAAAGCAACTGCCACGCCCACTGGGGAGGTTCGCTTTGGAACTTATAAAGTGTCCTTGCAGTACTCTCCAAAATCATCGTAGACACCTGTGATCAAGGGCGTATGCCCGAAACGCGTAAGGTGAACGAACTGCTCTGGATGTCTCCTGCTTGCTGTAATGCGACCTCCAATAAAAGGATGTGTTACTCACCTGTGTGTGCTTCGCCGAGCAAGGGCAACCTCTTTCTTCCACATTTAACGGCCGGCCTGGTCGTGGCTGGAGCACCGCCGCGGTTGCGGACCTGTGGTGATGCCGATGTCGAGTCACTAGCCTGGACAAGTGAGACCTGCTTGGAGGCTGGAGAAGTGCATTGCAGTTTGCGGTGGGACACTCATCAATCCACTTGGATTTTAATTTTTGAAAGTTGGGGTCTTGGAGAACCCCCATGTGGGACTAACTTGTATAAAAACTTCAAGTACCATAAGTCTTTGCACATGCAAAGCAACTGCCACGCCCACTGGGGAGGTTCGCTTTGGAACTTATAAAGTGTCCTTGCAGTACTCTCCAAAATCATCGTAGACACCTGTGATCAAGGGCGTATGCCCGAAACGCGTAAGGTGAACGAACTGCTCTGGATGTCTCCTGCTTGCTGTAATGCGACCTCCAATAAAAGGATGTGTTACTCACCTGTGTGTGCTTCGCCGAGCAAGGGCAACCTCTTTCTTCCATATACATATATATATATATATATATTCACTAAAAAACATAGATTTCAGGGATGTTTTAGTTAGTTGGACATTTGACTCATATAAAACTAGAGAAATTCGCTCATTATAGTTAGTTGAGCTAACTATAACTCGCGCGCCCGCAATGCACTGGTGATGATGTCACATATTACATCACCCATGACATGGTTAGTGACATCACTGATGACATCTCAAATGACATCACTGATGACATCACTGATGACATCATCCACAGAATATGTGTTTCTGTCAAGTTTAAATATTTCTCATATATATCTATGCCAAGGTGTATTGAAGAATGAGTGGATTTACAAGTGCCTGAATGGATTATTTAGTAGGTGCATGACTGACTGTGTAAGTGAGTGATTGAATGTGTCTTACTGAATGCATGGGTTAGTGACTAAACTGTGCGAAAGTCTGTATTAGTCTCGCAGTTGGTGTGTGTAACGTCCTGGCTTTCTCGGGGTTGGGACAAACAGACAACGGACCAGAGAAAGGGAGGTTAAGGAGGATTTAATAAACAGATAAACAACTACAGACAACAAAGAATACCGGTACTGGAATCACCAGTTAAAGTACGATACCCATTCACAGCTCTTCTAACCGTCCTCCGCATGCACACCGGTCCCGGTATGCTCCAACGGAGGGCACAGTGCTAAGCAGTGGCCGACAATGCCACTCGACCGCTGTGAAGGGTAGTTCCAAGGTTGTGGAATATACGGGGGGCACGTGGGAGTCACCCGGCCGGGCTCTCTACCACCTGGGAACAGCCGCTCTACCAGTTTCCCCCAGAGTACTGCCACAACACAAAGACGCTGGGAACACCTCCTAGTGTGCGTCTCTTGTATCCGGGTTTAAGTGATGATACCCAAGGTGGTGCAGAGAATGGATGGGAGCAGCCGCTCTACCTATCCCAGTTCTCCTACGAGTGTCGATGGCTAAGACGCGGAAACACCTCCTGGATAGCGTCTTAGCTCTAAGCGTGTGTTCACCCAAGTAACGAGGGTTGGGAGCTTCGGCTCGCACCAACCTCGATTTCTCCAAATTGTCAGGCCGTTGGGAGCTTCGGCTCTACCAACGGTACTTGTGCCCAATGACGTTGAATACGGCTCTCAGAACGGGACAGGACACGGGCAGGAAGCACACGCCAGCACCTCTTCTCCGCTCCTTAGAATGTTACTTCCGCCGCTCCACTCTCCAACGGGTCCGTGTACCTCAACCAGGTACTCCGGCAAAGATCAGAATATCCGACGCCGAGTCCCAGTGATCTTCTCCTTAAGTAGTACTCTCGGCGTTGTATAACATGAAAACTAGGCGTTACCCTTGGTGTTATGTAACCAGAACTCTTGAGTTGCATAACATGCAAACTAGGCGTTACCCTTGGTGTTATGCAACCAGAACTCTTGAGTTGCATAACATGAAAACTAGGCGTTACCCTTGGTGTTATGTAACCAGAACTCTTGAGTTCCATGAGGCAATTGTTGCCGGAGGGCATTCTGGGAGTTGTAGTCCGCTCTCCTCCAAGCGCACCAGGTTCACGGAAGTGGCATCGTGGGAGGGAATCCATGTGCGGGAGGGGATTGCTGACAGTAGATCCCCCTCCCATCAGCGCCCCCCATCAGGACCAGCACAGGAAGGATATCGACGATGGAACGACGATACCAGACGAGGAGCGTGAACCCCCGCCGCAGGTTCCCATGACTGCTCCTCGGGTCCGTACCCCTTCCATGCCACCAGATACCATAGTTTGCCCCTGCGCCACTTGGAATCCAAGATACCAGCCACCTCGTACTCCACCTCCGAATCCACAGTCACCGACACCGGCGTACGAGGCCTCACCGCGTTCGCGGGTTTCAAGAGGGAAACGTGGAACACGGGATGGATCCGCAGGGACTGGGGCAGGCACACTTTCACGTTCACCGGGCTGATGCATCGAAGGATCCTATATGGGCCCATGAAGCGGGGATGGAACACGCTACTTTTCTTGAATCTCATGTGCCGTGTAGAGACCCAGACGTAATCTCCAGGTTTGTAGACCGGTCCAGGCCTTCTCCTCCTATCAGAAAAGGCTTTATACGTGGCTTTAGCCCCCTCCAGGGCAACTCGAGAACTCATCAAGGCCTCCTTGATGCGGGCCACCCTCTTGGCTGTTGTCGGCAATCTGTCTTCCCTGACCGGGTGCAGAAACGGCAAGAACCGGGGATGATGGCCGTAGTTACTATAAAAAGGGGAGGCCTTGGTGGAACAATGTGTGGCGTTGTTGTACGCGATTTCCGCGATCCAAAGTAGGTCCACCCACTCATCCTTCCCTTGCTCTACAAAACAACGCAGATATTGTTTGAGCGACTGGTTCAGGCGCTCCGTCTGGCCGTCCGTCTGCGGGTGATAACTCGTGGACATGGCAGACTTGACGTGTAACGCCGAACACCAAGTTTTCCAGAAGTGCGACGTGAACTGAGACCCCCTGTCCGACACGATCACGTTGGGTAGGCCATGTAGTCTCACTACATTCTTCAATAACAACGACGCCAGCTCTCCTGCCGAAGGTACCTGTTTGCAAGCGAGGAAGTGCCCCATCTTCGTGAGATAGTCCACCACCACCAGTATGGCCGTCTTTCCTTGATCCTTTGGTAGCCCGACAATGAAGTCCAAGGATATGTTTTCCCAGGGTTTGGTCGGTGTAGGAAGGGGTTGGAGGAGTCCTTGCGATCTTCTGTGGTCCGATTTCATGGATGCGCAAACGGTACATGATGAACACCAATTCCGGACGTCTGTTCTCATGGCAGGCCACCAGAACTGCCGTCCTAGGCTCGCTACCGTCTTTTCGACACCCAGATGGCTGGCACAGGGAGACACGTGGCACCAGGTGAAGGCCTGTTTTCGAAGCCTAGGCGTGGGTAACAACATACATCGTCCTTTCACCGGAATCCCGTCCTTCATCTGCCACTCCTTGTGACTGTGAAGCCACCTCCGCCACATGAAGTTATGGGTCTCCTTCTGGACCCCCCTGAGGAACGTCTGTGGTTGAATCACCCCTATCACAACTCCTGGAGGGATGATGGAATGTTCGGCAACCGGCTGCGGATCCCTGGCATTCGATTGCCTCGAAAGCGCGTCCGCTTTCCTGTTCTCCGTACCGGGTCGGTATGTGATGTGGAAATTGAAACCGGAGAAAAAGATCATCCACCTCATTTGACGGGGAGATAAATGCCGCGCCGCCGTCAGAAACTGGAGGTTTCTGTGGTCCGTATACACTGTAACCACGTGTCTGGCCCCCATTAACAAATGCCTCCACTCAGCAAATGCGTCCTTTATTGCGAGTAGTTCCTTCTCCGCAATATGGTAATTGCGTTCCGCGTCGTTCAATTTACGAGACATGTACGCCACAGGATGGAGCAAACCCGACACCTCATTCCTCTGAGATAGAATGGCACCCAGCGCCACATCAGAGGCGTCCGCTTCTACCACATAGGGTAATTCCGGATTCGAGTGAGCTAGCACCGGGGCGGTGCTGAAGGCCTTCTTGAGGGCCACAAATGCTTTTTGTGCTTCTGGTCCCCACACGAACTCCTGAGACTTCCTTAGTAGTTGCGTGATCGGGGCAAACAAGCCAGAAAACCCCTCAATAAAACGCCTATAAAAGTTGGCGAAGCCTATGAAGCTCTGGACTTCCTTTACTCCTCGGGGCACCGGCCACTCCTCCACCGCTCTGATCTTGCGTTCCGCCATCTCCTGTCCGTTGGGGCTCAGCATCACCCCAAGGAATTCCACTGATGTGACGTGGAAGTCACATTTGCTGAGTTTGCAGTATAGCATGTTTTCCCTCAGTTTTTTGAGAACCGCGGATACGTGCTGTACGTGTTCTTCCTCTGAGTTGGAGTAGATGAGTATGTCGTCTATATAAACGACCACGTAGATATCCAATACCTCCCGGAACACCTCATTGAGGAAGTATTGGAAGGCGGCAGGGGCATTGCATAGTCCGAACGGCATGACGAGGTACTCAAAGAGCCCGAACCTGGTCTTAAAGGCGGTTTTCCATTCGTCACCGTCCCTCATGCGCACTAGATGGTATGCCCCCTTGAGATCAAGCTTTGTGTATATTTGGGCCTTTTTTACCTGTTCCAGGAGAACGCTTATGAGAGGCAAGGGGTACCGGTTTTTTATGGTTATCGCGTTCAAGGCCCTAAAGTCCACGCAGGCCCTCAATTCGCCATTTGCTTTCGGGATGAAAAAGAGAGGCGATGCGGCAGGGGATTTCGACGGCCTGATGAACCCCAGCCCTAGTAACTTATCCAAATATCCCCGTAGATGTACATTTTCGGGTTCTGTGAGCGCATACAGTCTGCCGCTTGGAACGCTAGCCCCCGGAACCAGGTCGATTTGGCAGTCGAACGGTCTATGTGGAGGGAGCACCTCCGCTCGGATTTCATCGAAGACGTCCCCGAAACTGTGATACACTCTGGGCAGCTTTACGGCCTTTTCTGCTGCCGTGGCGACCGTGTGCCCTTCGCCTACCTCACCTACGTGGGGGTCCTGCCGCATGCCGCACCATTGTTAACAAAACGGGGAAGTCATCTCAATGTGATGCGTAGGCCAATCCACCGTTGGGTTATGTTTTTGGAGCCAGGGTAGACCCAATATGACCCCGTACTGCGGGGCTCTGATTATGCTAAAATCGATACGTTCATTATGCAGTTTTCCGAACCTCACCGGTACTTCTCCTGTGTGCTGTCCGATAGGTCCGGTCACCAGACTTCTCCCATCCACTGCATACACCTCCTCTGGTATCTGTTTGGGAAGGAGAGTGAGACCCAGTCTCCGTGCTTCATTGTAGTCCATGAACATGCCCGTGGCTCCTGAATCAACCATGGCTACCACAGGTATCCACTGGTCCTGCACTCCTACGTGTAAGGTAATAAACAAATGTCTTCGCCCTTTTTGATTCGGGCTCAACATGGAAGGGATGTGGGTGTGACTCCAAGATGCCCCTTCCCTAGACCCGGAGTCCCTCAGTTTTCCGCCGGTGCGTCCACCACTGCTGTCACCGTTTTGTTCGCTCGGTATCGTGAGGTCTTTGGCTTGGCTGGACACTCGCGTACATAGTGCCCCTTTTTTCCGCAGTAAAGGCAAAGGCCTTGCTTGCGGCGTGATTCTTTTTCAGTGGCTGTAAGGCTCGCCCTTATAGCTCCTATGTCCATGGGTTCTGTCCTGGTGGAGGAGTTGGTCTCAGGGCCACCCATCGAAACATACGATGGCAGCGCTTTCCCTTTCCTCTTGTGATCGCCCTTTCTTTCGTTCAATCTATGGTCCAGCCGTAGCACCAGGTTGATCAAGCCCTCACATGTCTTGGGTTGGGGGTCGATTTGTGCTACCACATCTTTGAGCTCTTCGCTCAAGCCCTGGTGAAACAGCGCGGTTTGTTTGGCTATGGGCCACTTGGTTTCGGCCACTAACCGTCGAAAAGCATTAAGGTACTGCACCAGATCATTGTTGCCTTGCCTCAGCTCCAACATCTCTCGATCGGCAGTATACGAGTCCGCCCTTCGATCAAACACCTTCAAGAATTCCTCGCGGAAGGCTCCCCAATCACATAGGATAGGGTCGTCCCTGCTCACCAGTGGGCTTGCCCATTGCGTCGCGTTCCCAGCAAGATACGAGATCAGAAAGGCCACTCTGGCTTGGCTGGTCGGAAAGGCCTTTGGTTTGCAGGACAGATGCAGTGCTACTTGAGTGAGGAATACCTGCACTGTGTTGGGGTCTCCGCTGTACCTCTCTGGTGTTGCCAAAGGAATGGTTACGGGCATCTCTACCACAACCGCAGGAGCCGTGGCCGTGTGAGAGGCACCCGCCTGTAGCGGATCGTTCTGCAGAGCGTCCAGTCTAGCCTTAACGTCTGCTGTTTCGTTTCTGGAAGCGGTGAGCTCGATTTGCATCGCGGCTAAGACGGCCAACACATCCTCAATCGTGGCCATGTCGTTCGCCCAACCAGGAGATAGTTATGGAAGAGGTCGGATATTATGTAACGTCCTGGCTTTCTCGGGGTTGGGACAAACAGACAACGGACCAGAGAAAGGGAGGTTAAGGAGGATTTAATAAACAGATAAACAACTACAGACAACAAAGAATACCGGTACTGGAATCACCAGTTAAAGTACGATACCCATTCACAGCTCTTCTAACCGTCCTCCGCATGCACACCGGTCCGGTATGCTCCAACGGAGGGCACAGTGCTAAGCAGTGGCCGACAATGCCACTCGACCGCTGTGAAGGGTAGTTCCAAGGTTGTGGAATATACGGGGGGCACGTGGGAGTCACCCGGCCGGGCTCTCTACCACCTGGGAACAGCCGCTCTACCAGTTTCCCCCAGAGTACTGCCACAACACAAAGACGCTGGGAACACCTCCTAGTGTGCGTCTCTTGTATCCGGGTTTAAGTGATGATACCCAAGGTGGTGCAGAGAATGGATGGGAGCAGCCGCTCTACCTATCCCAGTTCTCCTACGAGTGTCGATGGCTAAGACGCGGAAACACCTCCTGGATAGCGTCTTAGCTCTAAGCGTGTGTTCACCCAAGTAACGAGGGTTGGGAGCTTCGGCTCGCACCAACCTCGATTTCTCCAAATTGTCAGGCCGTTGGGAGCTTCGGCTCTACCAACGGTACTTGTGCCCAATGACGTTGAATACGGCTCTCAGAACGGGACAGGACACGGGCAGGAAGCACACGCCAGCACCTCTTCTCCGCTCCTTAGAATGTTCCTTCCGCCGCTCCACTCTCCAACGGGTCCGTGTACCTCAACCAGGTACTCCGGCAAAGATCAGAATATCCGACGCCGAGTCCCAGTGATCTTCTCCTTAAGTAGTACTCTCGGCGTTGTATAACATGAAAACTAGGCGTTACCCTTGGTGTTATGTAACCAGAACTCTTGAGTTGCATAACATGCAAACTAGGCGTTACCCTTGGTGTTATGCAACCAGAACTCTTGAGTTGCATAACATGAAAACTAGGTGTTACCCTTGGTGTTATGTAACCAGAACTCTTGAGTTCCATGAGGCAATTGTTGCCGGAGGGCATTCTGGGAGTTGTAGTCCGCTCTCCTCCAAGCGCACCAGGTTCACGGAAGTGGCATCGTGGGAGGGAATCCATGTGCGGGAGGGGATTCCTGACAGTGTGTAAGCAGCTGCATGGGTTGGTGAGTAGCTACATGAGTGTCTATATGGATTATTGATTTGTTGTCTGAGTATCTGTATGGGTGCCTGAGTGTCTGTGTGGATGGGTGGGGGGGTGTGACTCTGTGCATAGATGTCTGAGTGGGTGATTCACTGGTTGTATGGATTCAAAAGTGCATCTGGGAAGGGCTGTATGGGTGAGTTAATGTGTGTATGGGTGTGTTGTTGAGTGAATGAATGTCTCAGTGGTATATGTGTGAGTAACTTCATATGTTTTAAGGCAGTATATGTGAGTGTTGGAGTATATGAATGACTATACGTGAGAGTAAGTTATTTGAAGAGTGGGTGTATAAATGAGTGTCTGCTTGTATCAGTGATTGTATAAGAGTAAGTATATGTTAGTATCTGCATAAATAAGTGATGTGGTGTGTGTATAAATAACGGAGTTGATGTGTATAACTATATACATGAGTAAATGGGTATGTGATTGATTCTTTGCATGACTGACAACGTGTGTGAGTAACTCTATGGATGAGTGGCAGAGTGTGACTTTATGTACAGGTGTATGAGTGCATATTATAGTACTGTATTGATGAGTAACTGCATGTATAAGTGACTGGATGTGTGTGTAGACCTAAGAAATAGTGGGTGGTATGTAGTATCTGGCATTGTTGTGTGTATGGTTTCAAAAATAGTAGTCTGTATTTTAGAATGCATGTATCAAAGTTTATATTCGGGCATCAGTATGTGCATCAGATTATCACATGGATGATGTCATCCGTGATGTCATCAGTGATGTCATTTGAGATGTCATCAGTGATGTCACTGACCATGTCATGAGTGATGTAATATGTGACGTCATCACCAGTGCATTGCAGGCGCGCGAGTTATAGTTAGCTCAACTAACTATAACGGGCAAATTTCTCTGGTTTTATATGAGTCAAATGTCCAACTAACTATAACGTCCCTGAAACCTATGGTGTTTTTAGTGAATTTCAAAGGTTTTTTAAATGCTAATTCCTAACTATAACATCTGTAAAACCTATGGTTTTTCAGTGAATTTCGAAGGTTTTTTAAATGTTAATTTCAAATTTTAAGATTTATAAACCTATATTTGTTCCATTTTTCTTTGTAATATTTTAGAACTCTATTATCCTTTTCTTTTAATTTTAAAAATTATGTAATGTTTTATATCTTAAAAAAAAGTATGTATATCTTTTTTTTTGGGGGGAGAAAACTGGAGTCCCATACCGGTAGTGTACCAAGCTCCATCAGCACGCGAATCCTATCCGCCATATTGCTAAACTCATAAAGGATGCGCATTTCGTATCCGACAGGTTCGTGGCACCGCCTCCCGCCTAACGTCATATACATATGAGGTCGCGCCAGCTGCTAGTTTGGTATGCGACGGGTGTGCGGTACCAAGCCGCGCGTTACGTCATATACATATGGGGTCGCGCCAGCTGTGCATTCCGTATGCGACGAGTGCACACTGCCAGGCCCTGTGTTACGTCATAGATGTGTGGCGTCGCGCCGGGTACGCCATTCCCTCATTTTTAGGTTTTGCCTAGGCAGCGCATGCGCTGTCTCGGCGAGAGATGCTGCATACAGTATTGTGGGGGAAGCTCCACCCACTTTCTGCCCATGCTTTTGATTGGCTCAAATCTGAAATGCTGCATTCTCATAGGTTGCCGGCGTATTAGTCCCGCCTCCTTACTGCCATGACGTTATTTTTATCCTTCCATGGCTATCAGCCCCTTTACTTCAGCAACTCTTTTGTTCCCCTGCCTCCCCCTGTTCCCTCCCAAAGTCTGTGACTTCTCTGACCACCACCACCCCCCACCCATTCCCGTTCCTGCCTTCTTCGGCGCCCGCATTTATGTTTACAATGCAATAGGACTCGCGTAAATACGAGTCCTATTGCATTTGTAAATGGTTTTTTTTCATATGATTGGCTGCCTGCATTCCCACTTTCTTTTGCCTGACCTGTCCAGACTTTCGCATGCGCGCGATGCTTTACATCGTGCGCATGTGCGCCAAAAGTGTTACTCTGTAGTGCAGCGGCTGCCTCTGGCTCGGCACGCAGTGACTCAAACCACGCTCTGCTGGCTGGCTGCAGGATGCAGGCGTCTTTGCCTCACTTCTCTTCAAAGCGGGTGCCGAGGCCCTGTGAACGAGCCCCTGTATAACCAGCCGTCCTTGACACCACCTACTCGGCCCGACTGTGCAACCAGAGGTTTAATGTCTCTCGCATGGGCGGAGGCCGCTGGTGACGGATAAGAGATCTGAAAAGGTGGCTGGAGGGATTAGTTTGGGGACAGCGGGGCCCGGCTCTGGTGATAAGAGAGGTAAATAGGTCCAGTGAAAGGGGTCGCCTCTTCAAACAAATGTTAGCTGCCATCTCTTATTGGGTCTTCAGTTAAAGGACAGACCACCACCTCTGAACAGAATAACAAAGTTAACAGCCCCCTTATATTTTTGTATGTAATATCTTATGTAGCATGGACTCCACCCAGCGGGGCTTCATAGTGCAGTATGACGCACTCTTAAACACGGCCAGTCAGCCATTTATTGATTGCTGTAAACACGCTCCTAATGCAATTGAAATCAGTTTTGCCTTTCTTTTAAGAAATACATCCTAAACGCTGACAGTGTGCTAGTTTCTTTATCTCTTAAAACTATATCTAAATAACTTTAAAATGTATATGAGAGCAAGCGATAATCTAAAATATTTTAAACATTTAAATATTTCTATCTGTAATAAACTTATATTATGGTAAATATATTTTCTCAAAATCACGTCAGGTGCGGTCTCCTTGCGCGCTGGGTGCGCGATTGCCATGTGACCTTAAAAAAGCATTTGATTAGTTCATAACATTTCCCATTGTAGCAGTTGGAGAACGTCACCCATTTTAGTCATTCTCTCTACAGCATTTGTTGAGACACACCTCTTCAGCTTAGAGAGCTTTTTTGAAAACTTTTTGAAATGTACACATATCTTACACTACACACAACATGCAACCATCATCTTCATCAATATTCATGGTCTGTAAAGTAGCCTTCCACCTGTGATAGCCATGCATCTAAAAGTTACATAACCAAAGTTTTCCCCACTGCCAGAGGTAACATGGTTGCATACGCTGTCTACAGCACAATGTAATGTGGTACGGCCCAGGGGCGGTATCATGCATAGATAATGAACACACAGACACAGATAGATAGTGGAAGTGGGTACGGGCTCATGCGCTCGACTCCTTTTTATTACCAGGTTCACATATCCAGTGACATCTGTGCTGGATGTGTGTGGAGTGAGTGTAAACCAGCCCTCAGGGAATGGTTGCTGCTAGCATCAACTACAACAGTAATCATTGGATCACACACAGAGATTCAATAATAAAAGGGTCAATAGTTTGTGCTGCAGTAAGGTAGGGACAGTAGATGTGAAATAATACACAAAAGATTCTATCATAAAAGAACCATAACTTGTGGTATACTGAGATACAGGCAGTATATCTGAAATAATACACAAAAAGATTGTATCATAAAGGGTCCATCAGTTCTAGTGCACTCAGATAGCCACATCAAAAGCATTCAGCGTTTTGCACAGCCAGCGATGATGCGTGCTGCGGGCGGGCCGTACTAGGAGCAATGTCTGTTGCCTACAGGACTGCATCATCTGCAATAGCGACTCGATCTGAATTGTGAACACTGCTGTCTACAGTGTAGGCCAGAGAGAGTGATCAGTAAGGGCCCACAGCCACCTGGCGTTGACTTGAGCTGCCCAGTTTGTAATACACGAAGCAACAAAAAGTGTATGCGGAGCCTGCGATGATGCGTATGCGTAGTGCAGACAGAGCGCACTGGAGCAATGTCTTTTGCCTACAGGACTGCGTCATCTACAACAGCAACTCGATCTGAATTGTGAACACTGCTGTCTGCAGTGTAAATTAAAGGCAGTAGTCAGCACAGACATCCATGAATACTTTTTCTCACTTCCTCTTCACAAAATACAACAACATAACTTACAAAAAACTCTGCAATAAATAAATCAAAACAATTCGAATTGCGATCTCTGCTGTCCACAGTGTAGACTGTTATTCAGTGTTCTTTTCCACTACCAAGAAGAATTTGGTCATTGTACTAAACCTATAACTCTTCTAAGAAAAAGTTCTTCAAGCAAGTATACTAAAAGGATATTGTGTATGTTTCAATAGACATTGTAGTTAATTGCCTACTGGATTCTGTAATTTAACAATCACCACTCAATCTGAATTGTGAACCCTGCTGACCGCAGTGTAGGCCAGAGGCAGTGGTCATTAACGCCTCACAGCCACGTGCCTTTGGATTCGGAAACATGGAGTTGGTTGCACCTGATCAGAGGGGGTACACAGAAATCATCACAGACTTTAACTTCTGACATCCTCTATCATAGAATCAAGACCCCGTTTCACTGTTTGGACCTGCTGTACTGCGGTGTAGTCCAGCGACTACAGTCAACCAAGCCCAATAATCATGTGCAGCAGTTAGCTACGGAAGCACAGAGTGTGATGCACCTCAACGGAGGGTGTTCTGTGAAAACCAAGCAGCAGGTAATATCGGACATCGTCCATTGTGGGATCAAGACACCGTTCCACTGTTGGGACCTAGAGTTGGTTGCACCTGGTCGAAGGGAGTACCTTCATCTCCACTCTCAGATGCAGTTCTAACATCGTCCATTGTGGGATCAAGACACCGTTCCACTGTTGATACCTGTTGGACTACTGTGTTAGTAGTATACAGAGCATTCTAGGGTGCTGGGCCTCAGGCTGGGCGCTGTGTGCCTGTGTCGCGGTAGCCAGCGTTGATCTCAGGAGCCTTCCCAGCTCGCAGACCTCGGCCCAGGAGCTTCCGCCGGCACGTGGTGGGCCCTCTTTCACATAAGGGCGGTGTCGAAAGGTGAAATGTGGGGCATATGTGTGTCACAGCAGCCCTGGCGGTTTCTGGGTACCAGCAGACTGAGAGCATCATTTACGCACCCACCTTCGCTCACGGCGTCAGCCTCGTGGCGGTGTAAGCTGCGCAGACCTGGCAGACATGTTCGCCATTCCGGAAGAGAACCACACCCAGAGAAACGTGCCTTTTATTCATACCCCTACGCTAACCTTGCGTATGCCGAGCCAGCCCACTACGCTAACGATTTGGGGGGGGGGAGGGGGCATGTACACGCTATGTTTTTGTAATCTTCCCTACTGACTGTATTATCATGGTTGCGTTCACTGTCCACTTCACTCAATAGACCATCAGTGTATGTTGACATGTACATGTCTGTGCTCTGCATACTCAAGTCTCTCCGGCACATCCCCTCAACACTTTGCATTGTATACTTTTATAATCGAGAACCACTTGCCACCTTCGCACACACTTTGCTCCCATCTCTCCCCGCATTCTGCATTGTGTGGCAGAGGTGCCATGCCATGTTTGGTTTGTGTACATGGCTAGCCAGGGTTCCCACAGTACGTAGTGTTGTTGTGTCTGCTAGGTGTACATGTTGTTTGTCATGTTGTATGTGATTATATAAGGTAGCGCGTTTATTCATGAGCAGTGGTTTGTCCCATTTACATATTGCTGTCTTAAAGAGGATATAGAAGTTTCTCTCACAGGTGAAAAGTGCGACCACAATGGCAGTCATTCATTACTATGCAAGAATGTCCAACTGCACAACACTTCTAAGCTTACAGCCCCCAATCTTGCGTGCTTTCTTAAAAGCACGCCAACTCCCACAATCAGACCAACATTCACACAGCTTTCTAACAGCAGTTATCTGGTTCTTAATAACATGGACTGCTATGGAATGTGAGCTGGTTTACTGTATGTCCTTACTGTTTCAAACCAAGTAACTTCCTGTGGCAATGTCTATTCCCACCCACACAAAGTAACTCCCACAGTTCAACTTGACCTTCAATTCCAAAACAGATTTCATTAAACTGAGCAAACTGAAAGCGCTTTTGTTTCAAACAGAAGTGTCCCTCACTTCTGCAAAAGAAATGTATCGACTGCAGATACCACGAACTTCAAGTAAAATACAGTCCCTTTTAAATACGAAACTCCCATTACACTTTGTGAATTGTTACACAATTTTCAACACATCTGACACTCAAGGTCTGGCACATTTTTTTAACACTGTCTCCTCCGGCCTTGTCACAGGCTTTCAAACTGTTTTTGGTATAATACCAGACTTCATTCATTCAATGATCTCTGGAATAACAGGAACAGTGCCCATAATTCTCGCTCCGTTTGTGGCCATCCTACTACTATTTTTGCTTGCAAAAAATGGCTGCACTCCCTGTCGTAACAATGATGTCCGACAGAATACGCCTCTACGCGAAGCTACATCAATACCGTGAAAAAATGGAACCACGTTTCGGCTGCCTGCCTCTATCCATTATCGGAGCCAGCTACAACATGACATTTATTTACACATATGCAATCTGTGTGCAACCATCTTTTTATTGCAAAACTTGCCCATTCGACTGGCGAATGGATGTATGCCTTGTCAACATCCCAACAATCGCGCCCGATATCCAGCAGGTAATGGAGTATCTTGAAAACCATGAACTTGATTGTTCAGGCAGTGGAGCAATGGCGGATGCAACGCAAAAATGTATCCTGGTGGAATGGGATTCCTGCGCAGCCGCGAAAGATCTCCTGCAACATGCAACCTTTGACAACATCACAGATTGCTTGCCAATTCAAATTGCCGCTCCAACATTTGAGGAACATTACTGTCCCTTCGAGGATATGAATTGGATCGCTTCGCTTTTCTCACACAATGGCAAAAATCGCCTCTTGGAACATTACGCATCTCAAGTCGCTGAAGAACTTCCGGACTGCAATCTCCAAGACTTTCATGTTATCCTTGGATTGATTTTTTCCAACTTTTTTGACTTTTTCCTATACATTTTTTTAATACACTTCAATTGAACTATTTTCATATAATAACTTTCTAAGTATGCTCAGGCATTTGAACTCTGTTTTCATTATTGCCTCTTACGTCTCCAGCCTAACCAGGGATGGGTGATGTATGGCCTATGCAAATACACTATTTATTTGCTAAATTAGCCTAAACCTGACATCCATTTTGAAACCATGTCTATTCTTTTTGCACGTGTCTCTCTGCCTGCCTGTTATCCATGAAGCTCTTTCACACAAATTAGCTCATCCTCAGCCTCTGCTCACAAGCTGGCGATCAAGATAAAAAAACAACATTGTTTAGGAACTGGTTGGCACAGTCTGGTAATCGTATCCTACCTTTATTTTCATTATAGAATTTACTCATTCATGTCTAATAGCTATTGTTTATGTCACATGGAACTGTAACATGTAATGTGCAATTCACTGATGCAGGAGCTTAGGTTTGAATACAGCAGAAGTGGTTGGAGTTTGCCTCAGCTCGATGCCTTAGCTCTTGCACAATAATGTTTTTTTGAAAGGGCTGAAGACAATAATGTATGGTTTGACAAGAAGGGCACCGAATGTGCTTCTGAGAAGCGCAATGTTTGTGTTCCTCCTCAAAGTTCCGATGTGAGTAGAACTATTACCAATTCTGACACGCACCAGATTGAATCTACTGTAGAAGAGATTGCTGACTGTTCTGCTGTTGATAATTTTGTGTTGCAAAAAAGGAGTACCAGGGTACCTAAGAAGTTTGATGATTGCATTTTTGAAATGTTTTGTTTTTGTTTTCTTAAAGGATACATGTGGTAATTGTGTCCTACCTTTATTTTCATTATAGAATTTAGTCATTCATGTCTAATAGGCATTATTTATGTCACATGGAACTGTAACATGTAATGTGGAATTCACTGATGCAGGAGCTTAGGTTTGAATACAGCAGAAGCGGTTGGAGTTTGCCTCAGTTGGATGCCTTAGCTCTTGCACCAGTGGGTCCATTTATGGCACTTAAATAAAGACACTTTTTATATAACTTGCAGACTCCATCGATTTATTACACGCAGCCACTTTCTTAGACACACCTGATTTCACCATTTGTCTTCTGTGGCATTGCAACATTCTGCATTATATTCTTCACGATTATTTCTTTATCCCTGCATGCTAAAATACTGCATTCGAGTTTTCAGACCGGTAGGGGTGAGTAGTTTGCGTCCCACTCCCTGGATAGTATAAACGCATACTAACACTACTTACACAGGTATGCTACAGCGAGCAGTATCCTACAGCACCCCCAGCACATCACTTTACAGCAATCATCTCACGGCTTAGGCTCATGGTTTGATCCCCGAGTCTTCAGACCCGTAGGAGTGAGTAGTTTGCTTCCCACTCCTGCTATAGTCTAAACGCATACTAATACCACTTGCACAGCCAGTGGCGGTCCGTCCATTGGGGGCGTTGGGGCGTCGCCCCCCCGCCCGCGCCTCGCGCCCGCAGCTTCCTCGGTGACGACGGTGAGGGAGAACTGTCAGTCAGTATGACGTTGGACCGCCCACCCCCTTCAGAGTCTGAAGGGGGTGGGCGGTCTGGCGTCATGTTGACTGACAGGCAGCCAGCAGCACACAAGTGCGCATGAGTGGGGACGGAGGGCGATTTTTGCACCGTGCCCAGTCATGCGCACTAGTGTTTCCCGAGTCTGGCGCATGCCCATTAGGAGAGCGAGGTTGAGCCAAGGCTCAAACCTCAGTCTCGTAATGGGTAGGCGGGCGGAGCGTAAGCCTGCTCTAAGCCAATCCTGGTGCTGCTCCAGCACCAGGATTGGCTGAGAGGGGTCAGATGGGCTGCGCCTGTTCCAGTGAGTGAGTGTGTAGGCGGCGGTGCCAGAAGTAACGGACGGACCTGAGGCGAGGCAGCGCGGACCCGGACCTGCTCAGGACAGGTAGGATTTTATTTTTTTTAAAAACACCCCCGCGTGACACACCCCCCCCCTTTCCCCCCCCACACACGACACGAGCCGCGACTGCTCGTGACAGACCCTCACGGGTACAATAGGGGTACCGGCTGGTTCGAGGTCTGTGCAGTAAAAGTAATAGAGAAATCTCAAAATGTGAAATGTACCATGTGGTGAACGTCTATTGTGTGGAAAGTTAGTTGGTAAAATTGCTGCAGAGCCGTGTCCACGACATTGTGAGGAAAACAATCCTGTGTGGTGTAAGGTGGCAGTAGGGGTCTCTTATTACACGCAAACAAACACAAACGATATCATCTGTGTTAACTAGATTTTTATTGCTTGTTCTTGTCTTTTAGTAAAAGCTTGCAAGTGGTGAAAGTCTTTGGATCCTAGTAAAGATATCTCTCACGGACGGTAATGCAGTGACTGGAACATTCTGTGACCAAGTATTTAAAAATCACGTGGTTCTCACTTTATGTGGATATATTTGGATGCCAGAAATGTATGCTCTAGATATCAAATAAAGACATGTTTACAGTTAGTTAAGATTGGAGCTTAACTAAATATTTGTAAAAAAAATAACGTATAAGCGAGAGGCCAACAGAGTACTTGGTTCACGTTATGTTGCCCTTTTTGGTGACAAAGCTGTCCATTCCAACAATGCGTACTCAATGCTCCCAAATCAGTTTCTATAACTATGTTACTCCACTTTAACCACCTGGCATTAAGATTTCTTATATATCGATTATTATGTGTATTGACACAGAATGTAGCTCAAAGTTTGCCATTGATTCCATATGCTGCGTAGTTTGTCTTTATGTACCGCATAATTTAGGCAGCCACGCCACATAATATGCTTCTCTGATGACGGCGATTTCTGGACCTTTCTGACTTTGCACTGGCCATTATTGCGTGTGACAACTACGTCTCACTGTTGGAGTTCAAAGCGTCACTCCCACCTGTTTGAATTGGCCTGACTGCTTTACCACGCTAACATTTGCGAAAGGAAACTTGGCTAATCAAATTGCAGCGCATCCGAGCCATGGGGCACGGACAACAAACGAAAATGACCACCAAGGACATTGTTCAATCATCCCAGGCTAACCCGGAGAAAAGGCTTGGCACGTGAAAGAAATATTTACAGAGCCGTGTTCTGGTAGCCCCTTGTGTCCTGGGATGAAATGTACAGCTTCAATTGGTCTCAGACTGGTTCCACCGCCTCCCACCGGTGCAGGGGCATTTTAGTAAGAAGTGACGTGTTCCAACATTTCCAGTGAGCAGGATGGTATTTATTTTTAATATGGCAAAAGCATTTCCAAGTCCACTTGGTGGCATCCTAGCTCTCACACTGAAGCACTGTATATTATGGCTCTCATTTGTGGTCCTGTGTCCTGTGCTCATACTACAGCAGCATGGTATGTCCTAGCTCTCAAACTGCAGCACTGTATATCGTGGCTCTTATATTGTAGTCCTGTGCCATATCCTCAATCTCTGGTGGCATGTGCTAGCTGAGCTCTCATACAGCAGCTCTGTATATTATGGCTCTAATATTGTGTTTCTATGTCTTGCACTCATACTATGGTGGCACGATTTGTCCGAGCTGTCATACTGCAGCACTGTATATTATGGCTCTCATATTGTAGCCCTGTGTCATGTACTCATATTACAGCGGCATGGTATGTCCGAGCTCTCACACTGAAGCACTGTATATCGTGGCTCTTATATCATAGTTCTGTGCCTTATGCTCAATCTCTTGTGGCACAGTATGTCCTAGCTGAGCTCTCATAATGCTGCTCTGTATATTATGGCTGTTATATGTTAGTCCTGTGACTTGTGGCCATACTGCGGTGGCATGGTATGTCCGAGCTCTCATACTGCAGAACTGTATATTATGGCTTTCATATTGTGGTCCTGTGTCTTGTACTGATACTATTGTGGCACGATATGTCCTGGCTCTCATGCTGCAGGACTTAATGTTATGGTTCCCATATTGTGGTCCTGTGTCTTGTGCTCATACTACAGCGGTATGGTATGCCCTAGCTCTCATACTGCAGCACTGTATATCATGGCTCTTAGAGGGGGCAACATTTACAATGATTGACCCGCTGTCAAATCCAAGGTCACAGCTTTTGACCCGTAGGTTGGGCACAGATTCCTGGCATGATGTGAGTACATTAACTCTCCATCAGCACAAAACATTTTTGCTCCCTCTGTCTCTTTGTCATGTTCTTCATTATGTTGAGTCTCAAGATGTGCCTGTGTATGTCTGTATGTGTGTGTTATGGTATGTATGTCTGTATGTGCGACTGTGTGTGTGTGTATTTGTGCTTTATTGTACGTGATTCTTTTTTTTGTTTTTACAATGTGCTTAATGCATGTGTGGATGGTCTATGAATGTTCCTAATTTTGTCTGAAAATGTAATGAAGAAACAGGATGGGGAACTCATTTTCTGGGGATGACTCTCTTTGTTAAGTGGGGAAACTGAGATTATAATGTTAATGCATTTTAGTTTCAGCAGGACTTCACCTAAGAACATACCCTCTGCAGTGGGCTCTATGTGTGTTTGCAGCTCTAGTCTCTGTGCTTCTCAAATTTGCTTGAAAATGCACCCTTTACCCACTTTTTTTTCAAAATTTTCTCGGGGGGAAAAACCCCCCCGAACCCCCTCTAAGGTGGTCGAGATCGCTCGCTGCGCTCGCTCGCCACGGTGCACTCCGACACAAAGTTTACGCCTCACCACTTTCAAATGTCACCATCCGCCACTGTGCACAGCTATGCTACAGCAGCCAGTATGCTACAGCGCCCAGAGCATATCAGTTTACAGCAATCAGCTCACGGTTTAGGTGCACGGTTTTATCCCCAAGTGTACCGGCACCTCACCTCAGCACCATGTCACTCTGGGCAAAACACCATTTTCACACCAGTAGAGCTGAATACTTCGTTTCACACTCCCTGTATAGCACACCCTAACCACCCTACAGAGCTCACAGCGCTCCTACCCTCCTCTTTCCTACTTTTTTCCACCCTTTTTCCCTTTACTCACTTCAACGGAATCACAAAATGGCTGCCAACACTTCCTAGTTGCAACCGTTCACAGCCAATAACCAGCAAGCTCGTGCTTGTACCGCCTCAGCCAATCAGATGGCAGAATTCACAAATATCAATATCTGTAAATTTCGATATTTCTCCAAAACTACTGAACGGATTTACACTAAATAAACAAAAGCGTGCTTTCTAGACTAAGACCCTTCTCCCTGCCAAATTTGGGGTAATTCCGTTCATCCGTTCAACCTGTAGCCTTGTCTAAAGTTTCCTATGGAAATTGCATGGAGAAAACACGTTTTGGGACCCCCCTTTTTTCCCGGCCCCCCAGACGAATCACCCCCAAACTTTCAACATAGGAGCTGATATGAACAAAGAATTAGTTTGGAAAATTTCCTGAAGATTCATCAAACGATGCCAAAGTTATAAGCAAACAAAAAATGCTCTTCCTATGGAAACTTGGTCCTAACTATAACTACCTACTGGAGATCGCCAGTAGGTAATATATATATATACATATCTATATCTATCTATATTATATATATATATATATATATATATATATTACCTACTGGCGGTCGCCAGTACGTAGTTATAGTTAGGACCTCGTTTCCATAGGAAAAGCATTTTTTGATTTCCCAATAACTTTGTCTCTGGTTGACGAATCTTCACGAATTTTTCAAAATTTGAGGGGCACTCCGGTCAGCTCCTATCTTGAAAGCGTAGGGGTGATTCGGCAAGCGAGGGCCGAGAAAAAAGGGTGGTCCCAAAACGTGTTTTCTCCATGTTAACTCCCATAGGAAACTTTAGACACGACTGAAGCCCGAACTGCTGAACTGAATTACACCAAATTTGGCAAAAAGGTAGCCCTTGGTTCAGAAAGAGATTTTTTTTTTTAAATGGTGTAAATCTGTTCAGTAGTTCCTGAGAAATTCAAAAAATAGAGGTCGGAAAATCATTTTCCCATAGGAAACTTTAGACACGGTTACAGCCGAAACTGCTGAATGGAATTACACCAAATTTGGCAAAAAGGTAGCCCTTGGTTCAGAAAGAGACCTTTTCTTTAAATGGTGTAAATCTGTTCATTAGTTGATGAGAAAATCAAAAAATAAAAGTTTCGATATTTAGAGGCGCAGTGGATCAGCGCACCCTACTGATCACGAGCTTTATTCTAATTGGCTGTCAACACTCCAAACCAGGAAGTGTTGGCAGCCATCTTGTGACTCAGTAGAACAGAGCAACAAGAACACAGAAAAACAAACGCGTAAAACAAGAAAAGGGGGCCGGGTAGAAACACACTGCTCCCCTAGGCCTGCTTAGGGGTCCCACAAGGACCCCAAGGGCCCAAAAAAGCATTTTTTTTTTTAAATCGGCGAGATATGCGGAGGATCCGCGGATCCGGCTGCGAAAATAAAAAAAACGAAGCGTGTCTACCGCGCTTCGTTATTATTTAGCCCCCGGGTGAGCCAAGTCCTGGGGGCATGCTAAAACAGAATTATGGGGGCCCAGGGGGACCCCTGCAGCCCCGGGGACTGCCACCCCCCAGGGCTTTGATAAAATATTTGCAGGGGAGCACATGGCCCCCCGCAGCCCCGGGGACCACCATCCCCGGGGCTTCGTTTTTTAATGTATGGGGGGCTCAAGCCCCGGGGACCGCCACCCCCGGGACTTTTATTAATTATTTGCAGGGGGTACACAGCCCCCCCGCAGCCCTGGGAACTGCCACCCCCAGGGCTTCTTTTTAAAAAAGAAAATACCTGCCCGCCACCTCCCAGGGGCACTAATATGCAAATGTGGTGGTCCGGTACGGACCCCGAGCCCCGGGGACCACCACCTCCCCGGGGCTGTGCATTGGTTGCGAGGGGGGCCTCCTGGAGCCTGTGATGGCCCTGAGGACCGCCAGAGCCGGCTCCTGCAGTGTCCCATGGTGCCCACCCCCGGGACACTGCTGTTTGCTATGACAGGGCGGGAGCCTTGCGGCTCCCGCCCTGTCATAGCAAACACTGGTTTGGATGTTGGAAGAGAGAGCAGAAATTCTGCTCTCTCTTCCAAAATCCATACCAGATTGCTTTTCCACATGGGGAGCTGCATGTCAGCAACGCCCTGTGGCGCGTTTTAAGTTGGGGAATTAATTCCCCCTCAATCCTGAGGGCCCCTGGGGGTAACTAGCCACCAGGTACCTCCAGTAAGCGCCACAGGCCTGCGTTTGCAGAGAGGTGGTCCAGGCCATGCCCCTTTTTACACCTCTCTGCAACGCAGCTCTGTGGCGCTTACTGGAGGTACCTAGTGGGTTACTTGGACCCCAGGGACCCTCAGGATTCAAGGGGAGTTAATCTCCCAACATAAAATGCGCCACGGGGCGCGTTTGCATAGTGGTGAAGGGAGGGGGCGGGGCCTGAGGTGACATGTGTGCAAACACGCCCTGTGGCGCATTTTAAGTTGGGGAATTAATTCCCCTTCAATCCTGAGGGCCCCTGGGTACCAACTAGCCCACCAGGTAGCTCCAGTAAGTGCCACAGACCTGCGTTGCAGAGAGGTGGTCCAGGCAAAGCCGCTTTTTACACCTCTCTGCAACGCAGCTCTGTGGCACTTACTGGAGGTACCTGGTGGGCTAGTTGGACCCCAGGGACCCTCAGGATTTGAGGGGACTTAATCCCCCAACTTAAAACGTGCCAGGGGGCGTGTTTACACAGTGGTGAAGGGAGGGGGCGGGGCCTGAGGTGACGTGTGCAAACACGCCCTGTGGCGCATTTTCAGTTGGGGAATTAATTCCCCTTCAATCCTGAGGGCCCCTGGGGGCCAAATAGCCCACCAAGGTGGTGGGGAAAGTAGGCGTGGCCTGGTACGATTACTTACCAATGCTGCTGTGTGGGACTGACTGGAGGTAATAGTTTGGGAAGTTGGCCCTCAAGGATGTCCTTGGGGGCCAACTACCCCTCTCGTTACCTCCAGTAAGTCCCACACAGTGGGATTGCTAAGACGTCTTCGGAGGCCATGGCCCCCTTTCTCTACCACTCAGCAAACAGGTCTTGTGGCAGACTACGGGATGGGGGATGAAGTCCAATTTAGTCCTGATGGAGTTTGGGGGCCAAGAATCCCTCCTGGTACCTCCTGTAAGTCCTACGCAGCGGAATTCCTGAGCATTTGTTGGATGCCCAGCACTCTTTCTCCACCACTCTGCAAACACGACTACTAGTTAAAGTAGCATATTTCAGCACCTCTGACTTAGAGGTAGTTTTAATCCCCCTGCCCTATTATGTACTAGGGCCTTACAGAGGTCATGCTAATCACAGGGGTACCCCAATGCATAGTGTCCCCTAGTGTATGTAGGTGTTTTCACTGTATTCTAAGTGTCTTTTAGCATAGCTCTGGCTCTAGGCCTGGTAAGTCAGAGTCAGTTACCACCAGTACCCGTCTGAAAAAGTTATGGGCACAGGATGATTTTGCAACAAGGCCTCTTTCTGCTCCTCTGTTGGTTCTTTCTGCACATGTCTTGCTTCTTCCTGCACTTTTCTTCGTCTTTGTGGACTTCTGTTGCTTCTTTCTGCATTTCTTTTGCTTCTTTCTGTGCAATTTTTCTTCTTTCTTCACATGTCCTTCCTCTGTAGGCATAGTTAGAAACTAGCATTGAAAAAACCTTTGAAATTCACTTAAAAAACCATAGGTTTCAGGCACGTTATAGTTAGAAATTAGCATTTAAAAAACCTTTGAAATTCACTGAAAAAAATGTAGGTTTCAGCCACGTTATAGTTAGAAATTAGCATTTAAAAAACCTTAGAAATTCACTGAAAAAACCATAGGTTTCAGGGGCGTTAATGTTAGTTGGACATTTTACTCGTACAAAACCAGTGAAATTCCCCCGTTATAGTTAGTTCAACTAACTATAACTCGCGCCCCCGCAATGCACTGCTGATGACGTCACATATTACATCACTCATGACATGGTCAGTGACATCACTGATGACATCTCAAATGACATCACTCATGACATCATCCAGTGACTTTGTCTTTCTGTAAAGTTTAAATATGTTTAATATATATAGGGAAAGGCGTATTGAAGAATGAGTGGGTGTATAAGTGTCCGAATGGATGATTTAGTTGGTTTAGTAGTGTATATATACATATATATATATATATATATATATATATATATATATATATATATATATATACATATATGGTGAACAGCTTGTCATAAACGCCTTTCCTCCTCCTCTCGACGTCGGTGCCAGCAGCGGTAATGACACTCGCTTATTTCTTTACACAGAGATCAATCCGAGAATTTCAGAATGAATCACGCGGCACACCACAAGGACAGGACAACAATTTATTGTGCAAAACAACGCTGCGTTTCGGCCTTTTACTAGTTGTGTGACCGGCGCCCAAATGCCCGTAGAAATACGGGTTACAGTGTGTAAACATAGAAAAAATATGCAGAATATATCTTCATTGCAATTTCTACTGCTAAACATTATCAATTCATAAAGCTATGCAAAATGGAATTGTTTCCAATAACAGATGCGTGCCGCACTTACAATAAATATTTGAAGTTGGTTACGTGAAGTTTGTCTTTTGCCTCAATCTAATGGTGGACATAGAAGACAGACTAAACTGTCAACAATCCTTACTTGTGTTACCGATGCTCACCCTTCAAATGAAGGAACATACACTGCAAATAAGCAATGCCCATTTCATTAAATACATATTTCAAAATGATTCACATTAAATAATCATATTGTTATAATTGATGCGCATTGGACAATTATATCCTGGGTAATATACCCAATCCTATACACGAGCAGAGGTACCACATTATATCAAGTGGCAATGAGGTAATCACGTTATAAATAATAGCAAATGTATCTCATAGAAAATGGAAATTATTCATATTCTTATCACTGAGCATAGGAAATCCAACCATACCAAGGGTAATGTACCCCGACCTTGTGGTGTGCCACGTGATTCATTCTGAAATTCTCGGATTGATCTCTGTGTAAAAAAAAATATATATGTATATCCCACAAACAAGAAACTCCTTCCGGGCTATATATATATGAACTAATTGAGTTAATTTACCACTAGTTCCTACTGGGTGTTGTTTTCATTATTTCAATACGCTGCCTCCATTGTTTTCTATGACAGTGTGTTGCAGCACCTGTGAGTTAGCCATGTGTGGTGCTTGACTTACTCAAGGCTGTACTGGAATCAGTTTACATCTGTTTTGACATACGCATGGCTGTAGTGACTTCAGAAGTGTAGTGTATAAATATCAATTGTATTACTCCTTTGTGAGTGTGTATTTGTATAATCATTAAAATCCCTAAAAACCTCCTGAATCTTCCCTAAACTTCTCCCTTTTACTAGTACATAATTAAAGTTTTTCAGCAACTCATGCTTTTCTCTCCTACATTTACTCAAAAACATACATTTACATGTACGGAGATCTGCTACCTTTGCAGATACCTCTGCACAGAAAATTTAGGCAAGGCAGAGCTACTGTCCGTAGGTTTGGTACTAGCATTCAGTAGTATGTCAGTAGTATTGATGTATACTGTAGTAGTACTTCACTACCTAAAAAATGCATCTTGTGTGTCAGGCATTAAATTCTGTGCTTCCCCAGAAGGCCAGCAGTTGTTGCTCCTCCTGGATGCCTGCTTCCACATCAAGTGAGGTTATCCCAAAACAGGAAAAAATATTTGCAGTCAATGGCATTCCTGGATAGATAAGACAATTGCCACCATCCCAAAATGCCAATTGTCCAACAATACGTGTGCTAAAAAATATCAGTTTTATTCAGTACCTCTCACAGGCCCATGGTGAAGCATTTCACATCAAACTCTCAAAAAGAGTTGACTAGAAGAATTATGTTTTCTTTTTTTTTTACAGAGTTTTATTTAGCTCGAACTTGACCCGAAGGTATCAGAGCACTTTACACAAGCACCAGTTGTGTTACATGAGGACTCATTCGTTTTTGTTTTTGTTAGGCACAGGGAGATTAAGTGATTTGCCCCGAATCACAGGATGTTCAGCGTCATTGCCAAGACTCAAACCCAGTTCCCCAGATTCAAGGGCAACCGCCCTAGCCGTTAGGCCAACTCCGCTTCCCAATCTTGAAGGTTGAAAAATGACCAGAAATCTACTTTGATGATCTGCTTATCCAGCAGAGAGGATGGCAATTCCACCTATGGTCCTGCCATTAAGGACTTTGATACAAGAAGTGGTGAGGCTGCATCTGGAGTCCAAGTCTGAAACAACCTTCATCTCAATCCTGGTCTGTCATAGAGACTATGGAATTATGAGCTTGAATGATCACCCATCTTGCAGCGTGTTCACTAATTCTCGTCTGTCCTCTATAGTCCGTCGTTCCTATTTAAAAAATTCTGCATGCTGAGTCACTCTAGTGACATCCACACAACTGGCTATGATGGAGCAAGGACTCGTAAAGAAGAGACTTGCTTGGAAGTAATCCTCTTGTTTAACTCACAAACATGTTATTAAATACTTTTTGTGAATAAAACTAATGTGCACCACAGAAATACGCGGGTTAGTGAAGCTTGCCTATGTGTTTGCTAATGCTAATAACACGAACGAAGGACTAATACAGCTTTTAACGGGGAAATCTTTACTGCGCATGAGTCAACTGCATCTACGTAGTATGACGAGCTAATGCTTGGAAGGAAATTCTTGCGGATGAGCAGAAGGCACTAAAATTGAGTCTTGAAGACTCGCGTGCATGGCACCTGCTTAGCTGAAGTGAAAATGAGCTATTTTACCAATGCTAATGCGGGAAAAGTATTAATAAGTGAAGGGGAATAGAGTAGAGATGAGTGGTATACAGTGAAACCGGATATTTTTTAAAGTAGCATTTGTCTTTCTGACTTTGTCACTAGTGCACATTTGGGCCTCTCATGCATAACTGAAGTAAGCTGAGTCATGTGATGACTGCGCATGTCTACTGAGAATGAACCCGGAATGATGACTCGGAGTTTGAACAACAGCCAAGGTCGAAAGGGTCCTAGCCTGAGAAGGGATGGTGAAAAGTTCAACGGAGTGGACTTACATGTTAGATTTTAAACAAATGTTGTAAATGAAATGTGAATGCAGGTGGGAAATAAAATTATGAATAAAAATTAAGGGGATGGGTTTGTGAACAATAGTCGAACAGATTCAGATGACATGTAAGCATGGTGTGATGATCTTCCCCCCTTGCCTGACCAATTAGATTTCGTATTTTTACAAAATTGAAACATTAGTGGGTGGGACATGAAGAACAAAAGGTATAATTGAGATAGGTTTTAGTTAGTTAGTCAGATGGGGTCTTGCAGAGCTTGGGATGCGGAGCGGGAGAGCTGATGCTGGGAGAGATGCTGGGAGAAGCTGATGAAGAAGCCGAATGCAGAACTTTCTATCCTAATTTTATTGGGTTAGATAAGAAGATTGCGTAAGAATCTCGAGGAGGAAGAGAGTGCCAGAGAGGGGTGGGGCTCAACCGTCGGTATTAGGGAGGTCAACTCTCCTGTCCTGAATCCTGTCCTGAAGTCTTTGTCACCTGATCTATCCCAGGAGACCCTTACCAGCCCTTTGGCCAGGGGGTTGGTCTTCACACCATTCTTGATAATTATATTTTCACGTTATTCGTAGATGTTTTTTTCTCTGTGTCCTCTCCCTTTCTGAGCAATTATCATTGCATGAGTCCAAAGTATGTGTTTGATGATGAATTAATTGAATTTTCTCTCCTAAGAATGATGGTGACTGCACTGTGTATTTGAGATGGTTCACATGCGTTTTGAGATGTAGATAAAGATTTAAAAATTTCCCGAGTCTGTGGTGATTTACTCTAAATGAAAAGAGAAAGTTAGTGTTAATTTTCGCCATCAACTAGTTCAATTAATGGTCCATCGACCAGAGGAAAGAACTTTTTGATCAGTGAAAGGTTAGTTAGGAATAAGATATAACTAATTCTAAAATTGTGGAAATCATAAACTTTGACTCCAGCGGTTTACTCAATTGTGTGTGTTTATGGGCCCAGGTGAGTATATGGTAGTGGAGTATCTGTTGTTGGTACGCTGCTGGATCAGTTTGCTGGTAGCAGAGTTATGGTTAATATTGACTAGTTTGGTGATAAATATTGATTATTAATTATTGATCTATGATTAACAAAAGAGTTAGCATCTTGTTTTATGTTGTCTGGAAAATCTCGGGGAAATGAATAGCAGGTGGTGACAGAAGCCACATTGCAGTGAGGTTACTCGTCTGTTGGAATAGCACTGAGAAGCTACGCAAGGCTGGCAGTGTTAAATTAGGGACTATTTTCGTATAAAAGTTGAGAGTGAGTGATAGCAGAAGGTTCACTGGTGAAACTTTGATCTTATTTCCTAGTAAGGGTAACACTGAACAGGTTTTCTCGAGCTTGAATGAAGGGTAAACAGAGGGTTTTACTCGCAGTAGAAGAGGAGCAATTCTGAGACTCCAAAATAAGTCGGAAATCTATCCTTTGTTTGGCAGAACAGGCAGAGTAGCGAATGTTTTTATGTTGTTACTAACGGATTTCATTTTAAAGAGAAGAAAAGTAAAGAAATACGTTTTTCGTAGTACCTTGTGAAGGGAGGGTCAGTTGCCGGAGTTGTGCTGACGTCACAGAGAGCCGCGCTGGGATTGTTTGAAACAGCGGGTGTGAGACAGAAGCAGATTGTACAGGAGGGGTCAGTAGTAAAGAGCAAAAACTGATGTCACAAAAGGCCGTGCTGGCATTGGTCAGACCACAAGCGTGAGCCTGAGTCTGACTGGTTGATTGATAGAAGCTGCGTTAGGATTGGTCGACAAAAATTTGTATGTTTGATTTTGATTTGAATGCTAGTGTGAGTCGCATTGATAGAAGAGTTCAAGGGTTTGCGGAATATTTCATATATCGTGCATCTAGAATGTATGGAAAAAAGAGAAAAATGCCATTAATAAAGAATATTAAGAATTTCTTTAAGAAAGATAAACCTGTATTGACTAGAGAGGGAATTCCTATTCCACCCCCAGAAACGCCTGCTTCATTTATGATGATGGAAAGAGGATATCATACTTGTGTATGGTTGGAAAATTGGATAGAATATACTATGGAGTTCTAGCTTTTCCAGAAAATGGCATGTTTAATGGGAGAATTCTTCAGAATTTGAGGATGAGAATGAAGGATTTGGAACGAAGACCTAGGTTAACCCAGTATGAGGCTTTAGAAGAATGGGAGACTGAATCATATGAACGAGAAAAATGCAGAGGTGGGAGATATAAAGGATTTTTCCCCCGATATTTGCGTGAGTCACGTGAAGGAATGGAGAAGAGCTATGGTATCAGAAGGTTTATACCCAGTGTTCATGGCTGAGAAACAGTTGGGAAGCAAGTGTAAGGAAAAGACAAAACACATGAATGTAACAGGATATGGTGAATCAGATGACGAATTGTTGGAGGACATTTTAACCAAAAATCCTCCTCCATATCAAGAAGGTCCCAGTAGTCATCCCAAGTGCACCGGTATTGGAAACACCCTTAATCCCTCAAATTTTGCATGATACATCAGTTAATAGGGTGCGTCAAGACCAAGAAAGAGAAACATTAAATAGAACTAGAGAGGAAGTCGTACAGAAAATGAGTCAATTGAATTTAAACACTGAAGCCTTTACAGTACCAATGACTATAGGTCCTGTTATCCCATTATAGGGGGATAGATTGAGTGGCCCAAAACCACAAGAAGTAACAATTCCTTTGAGTAATCCCAGAAAAGAAATAATAATATCTGATGATCAGGCCAGTGAGTGCGATTCAGTCATTTTATTAATGGACCTTCCAATAAGAGAACCTGTAATTGAAACCCCAAAAATAGCCATACACGGTAGTTCGAAAGAAAAAGGGTCTATGGTACCTATAAGAACCAGAAGCAAAACAGCGGTCACTCCAGAAGATTTAGAAAGGTAGGCACAGGGAATAGAAAAGCAAAGTTCAACTCCAAAGACTTTAGATATTTACAGAATGAAAGTGGAATTGGAAGAGATGATAGTTGGTAATGTGGGAATAGAAAGATTGAACCTTTACAATGATGAAGAATTGTTGTTTATTTGTAGGAGTGTAACCAGGAATGCAAAATTGTTTCATAAGAGATTGACAGAGCTTGCTTCAGAGATTGGAGTAGACATAGGGAGATCAAAATTGTTACAGAAACAATATTGAGTGGAGTTTACTGACAAGGATTTAGAGAATATGAATGTGTCTGGTAAGAAATTACAGGTAAAAGAGGTAATGAACATTTTGCAAAAGTGGGGAGACATTGACAAGTGGAGAACTATGTGGACAAGAAAGAAGGAGGAAGCACAAGCAAAGGAAGCATCATCTGCATTCTTATTAAAAGAATCAGAAAATGCAGAAAGATTGTGTCCCATGAGAGAGGTTCCTAGAGATGGATATGTTCATGTCCCATGGAGCAGACAGGATATTTTGTCATTTACAAACAATTTCCCTAGGTTGAGAGAAAAGCCTGTTGAATGGTACAAACAGGTTGAAAGATTTATGAAGGTTTCAAAGGTTCTGTTAAAGGATCTGGATGGGTTGTTTGATATTGAGGTACCAGCTGACTTATGGACAGAGTGTAAGATCACAGATGATTGGCCAAGTGAGGAGTATGCTCAAAAACAAGAGCACCATCCGAGGAGGTGATGAAGAAATATCACCAAGTAATTACTTTTCTGAAAGGGAAAATCCCTCCTAAAGAGACAGATTGGTTAAAAATAGATAGAACAACTCAAGAGCCAAATGAGTCTGTGCATGCATATTATGAGCGGTTATTGCAGGTGTTTAATCAGTACAGTGGTTTTGAGAATATTGGTGATAAGGATATGGGACATTTTGTGTATCGGTTTGTTATGTTAAAAGCTTTTGTATAGCGCAAGTACACTAAACGGTTTCATGGCACTAGAAAGCTAAAAGAGAAAATGATGTGGGCACAAGCGGAATTGGCAGAACAGCAGGAAAATAAGTTGAACACCCAGACTGATAGTCAGGTAAAAGAGCAGAATCAGAATGATCATGCGTGAATGGTGGTAAATTAAGAGAACTAATGAATAGAGAGGAAGAAGAAGTTTCCTTGTCATGCGTGTGGAAAACTTGGACATTGGAAAAACGAGTGTAAGAGTATTCAGAATAATAATGGGCCAAACCAAAATTTAAATCCACAGATGCAGAATGAAGTGGTTATGAATCAGCCGCAACAGGTAGTTACTCCACAGTATCAGGTGCCACCAGCTCCTATGCCGAACTTTGTGAACCCTCAAAGACACAGTGCGAACACTGGATTTCACGGAGAAAGTGGCAAGAAAAATCCTGCGGTTACACAAATGTTTTTTACAGAACAATGCTGATGAGATGGACTATGCGCAATGACAGTGCCTGAGGGGGGAGGAAGAGGAGTGCGTGCTTGGTGCATCCTTGCCGGAAGATCAGTCAGGTCCATTTATTGATGGGAAAGTGGAAAGTAGTGATATCACTTTTCTATTGGATACTGGTGCTACCAGCTCTACTGTGAGAATAGCAGACATCCCAAACCTACCCCTCTCGGGAGAAACAATCCAAATTGTAGGAGTGTGAAATCAACAGATTAGAACCCCAATCAAAAAAAACAATGGAAGTACATATCAGAAATTTTAAAGACATGAATCGGTTTGTAGTTTGCGATTCCAGTCCAGTAAATCTGTTAGGAAGGGACCTGTTGTACAAAATGAATTGCACGATCTACTGCACACCAGACGGTGTTGCTTTCCAAACCCCTGATGAGGATGTTATATATAAAATGATGCTTGCTAAGCAAGGTACTGAAGTAAATTGGATATATTCATGACTGAAATTGAATTACCAGAAGAGTTGAGAACAACAGTAAACCCAGAAGTGTGGGATTTTACAGGAAAAGAAATTGGGCTGATGTCAAATGTAGATCCAGTGAAAGTAACAGTGAAAGAAGGTGCAGTTTATCCAAACACAAGACAGTACAAAATAAGTAGGGGTGGGCGACAATTTCCGTTCCGCTCGCGGAAATTGCGACAATTCGACATTTTCGCGGTCCGCGCGGAACGCGAAAATGTCAAAATGTCCGCGATCCGCGAGGGAACGGAAATTAAATAAAGCAGGGGCCCGAGTTGAAGCTCAAATTCAGTAACGCATTAATCAGCACAAAACATTTGGGAGCGTGGAGGTGGCTTAGCACTAGCAGATGTGCCATCTACCCATTTCCACCCTGAAATGTTAACGGATATACTTGATGGTGGTGTTTGCATCCTTCATTTTCTCGAGCGCAATCCTCGTGTAGAAATCGTGAGCGTGGTTAAGCAGATGTGCCTTCTCCCCATTTCCACCGTGAAATGATAGTTGTAATCCTTGATGGTGATCTTTGCATCCTTCATTTTCTCGAGCGCAATCCTGATGTAGAATTCGTGAGCGTGGTTAAGCAGATGTGCCTTCTCCCCATTTCGACCGTGAAATGATAGCTGTAATCCTTGATCGTGTAGTTCCTGTGCCAAGGCGGTTCCTTTTCCTTGTCTGCCTCAGAGACACTGCTCTGACCCTTTATAAACAAGAGGCATGTGAACTGCATGGAAGCCCGCCCGTTTGGCCCCGCCCCACACACCAGCGGTGGGCAACGTCTTCCCGCCATTTCCCCCACTATGATGGACAGCTGACTCGAGGGACCCCGGGGCCGTCGACGCGGTGGCAACGTTACAGACACACATGGTCACTGTAGACAACTCTTCTGGCCCTTTACGCAGCTGTAGTGTAGGAAAAGCACTATACATTTACCCAACGAGGTAGCACTTACTGATTAGCCAGGAGAAAGTACTCCAGTTGAGTAGAGGTATTGCACAAAACAGTGGCATCTTCTTGGGTAAATATGCAGGGCAGGATTCATTCTGGCACGATGCTCCTGTCACAAACCCCAACCGGAAGCACTAATCTCCGCGATCACGCCAAATATAGCGAGATCGCGGAGATTTTGTGCCGTTTCGCGATATTTTGCGAAAGGCACTTCCGCAAATTCCGCCCACCCCTAAAAATAAGTTTGGAAGGGAAAGCAGGAGTTGCTCCAGAAATTGATTGAATGATCAAGCATGGCATTCTAAAAGACATAATGGGTAGTCCTTGTAACTTGCCAATAATAGGATTTAAAAAGCCTAGCGGAAAATACAGGATGGTGCAGGATTAGAGAAAGATCAACAAAATTGTAGTGCCTTGTTGCCCAGTAGTGCCAAGTCCAGCATTGATTCTTTATCAGATACCCTGGAATGCAGGGTGGTTTACAGTAACTGATTTATGCCAAGCCTTTTCCACTATTCCTTTGCACCCAGACAGCCAATATTTATTCGCATTTACGTTCAAAGACCGTGTTTTGGCATGGTGCGAGTTCCTCAAGGGTATACAGAGAGGACCTCGATTTTTAATCGAATCCTGAAAAAGTGTCTAGAGAAATTGGTCATGCCCAGAAATTCAGTCCTGGTACAGTACATTGATGACCTACTAGTGGCATCAAAGTCACGAGTTGTGTCACTGACACGATTGCATTACTGAACCATTTGGCCGAAGGAGGACACAAGGTGTCTCCAGAAAAATTGCAGTTTTGTCAGCAAGAAGTCAAATATTTAGGCCACAAAATAGAAAAGTTACCACAGAGAGAATAAAGATAATCAAGCAAATGCAACTACCTCAGACACAAAGGGAAATGAGAATGTTTCTCGGAGTAGTTGGGTACTGTAGACAGTGGATAGTTGGGTTTTCCCTACTGGCAAAACCATTGATTCAGTTAACCTGGAAAAGAGCGAAGGACACGATTGTTTGGGATGATGAGTGTGTGGAAGCGTTTGTCAGATTGCGAGATTGTCTGTGTAAGGCCCCTGCCTTAGGCATGCCTGATTATACGAATTTGCACTGTTCTGTTGTGAGAGAGAAGGTTGTGCACTTTCAGTTTTGACTCAAAGGCATGGATAAGCCGACGTCCAGTAGCATACTTTTCTGCTACTTTGGATCCTGTGGCTTCAGCGTTACATGGCTGCTTAAAAGCAGTAGCTGCTACTTGTATGAGTCTGGAGCAAAGTGAGTCGATTGTGATGGGACATCCAGTCAACGTTTACGTCCCACATTCAGTTGAGATTCTTTTAACAAGAACTCGAACACAGCACCTTACCCCTAGTCAGATGACTAAGTATGAAAGAGTGATTCTGGGAGCAGAAAATGTGACAGTAATAAGATGACCAATAATGAACCCTGCCACACTATTGCCAGCCCCATGTTGTGAAGAAGTGAAAGATGAAGTGGATCATGATTGTTTGGATGTAACTGAAATGTGTATGAAGCCCGACCTGATATAAAGGAAACACTCTTGAAAGAGCCAGATCATGAACTATTTGTAGATGGGTCATGCATGAGAACAGAAGGAGGAGGAATTAGTGCAGTTTATGCTGTATGTAAAGTATTGGGGGTCATTGAAGCATCCTGTTTACCGGGAGTCAAGTCTGTACAAGTAGCCGAATTGATGGCTTTAACAAAGGCATGCAAAATTGGGAAAAATTTGAGAATAACCGTATTTACAGGTAGTCAATATGGTTTCGGAGTTGTGCACGACTTCAGCCAGCTCTGGATGCAGAGGGGATTTCTGACATCTTCAGGATCTCCTATTAGAAATGGTAAAAATGTAAAAGAATTGTTGGAAGCAATACAATTGCCAAAAGAAATAGCAGTGGTCAAGTGTGCTGCAATCCAGTCAGGAAATTACTATGTGATGGCATGTAACAGACATGCTGACCAAATTGCTCAATACTGTGCAAGGCATAACATGGCGCTTAACAGAAAAATTGAAGCAAATGAAATCAGCTGCCAACTTATGTATTTCTCACCTCTAGAGACATGGGATGAGGTTAGATGGCTGCCCAAAGCTTAGGCTCCGGAGACCCGGGCTGAAAATACGACATAAAAACTCATTACCACCGATAAATAGCGTCCCTCCTGTGATGTGATCGAGGCCGCTGTGCTATAAGACCCTCCAGATTCCATGTGACAGACCAGTGGCTGCGGGGAACTGAGGCGAAATCATATGGGAGCCGGACCGACTCCTCCATACTGCATCATGGAACTCTGAGGTGGGCTTGCTGATTCATGAGTCTGCGGCTGTACACGAGAAGAAAGGCCGGGTCTGCCACGGGTCCCGCACGGCAGCCAGCGGAGGAAAAACTGTGGGCTGCGGGTTTCTGATGAAGCGGAACGGACCATCTTGACCCCCGTGGCAAAAACGTGGTGAGAAGTGATCGGCCCTGGCTTCCCTGAGACCCGTGGGAAACCCATAGGCCGCTGGGGATGCTCCACCATCTTCCGGGAGGACCAGATGCGCGGGCCCTGTGGCGGAACGGGCATGGCCTCCTCCCTGACCCCCATCTACAGTCCGGGCCCACTGAGACGCCGCCACCCGGGGGCTATCATTGTACTTCTCGGTGGCATCTTGATTCACTTGTCAGAGATTGCGCTTAAATATTAGGCTAAAGACATTCAATATCTCTCCTGGCCTCCCCCCCCTAGAAACTACGCAAGTCGGAGGTGGCGTGGAGGGTTGTGGGGAGGAGTTGAGGGCCCGGGGATTGAAGATAGTTGGACAGTGAATCCTACGAGTGGCTGTTACCACTAGCCCTGCAGGAACAGTCTTTCCAGGCTCTTGCACTGTGTAGAGACAAGGAACAATGCCTCCCATAATTTAGGGTGAACGCAGCGGAGCGCATAGAGATGCGATGCCTGATTCCAACATGGCGGCCGTTCGAAACACGAACGATCCACTTTAGAGCAGGTAGTGGCGGGCTGGTGGTGTCTGCAGAGATACCAAAGGTGCACATAGAGGCTTAGTGAGCAGTTCGCTCTGGTTGATGGACGCATCTCAGGGCACCACAGGAGGGACACCTCTGCATCTGCATGCCTGACTTCAATATGGCCGGTTCAGGAAACAACCACAGGCACACTGAAACCTACCCACAGTCGCTGACCCCCACTTAACCATCAGACAGCGGCTCCAATCCCCCCCCCAATAAACCTAATAAACCGATAAGGACCAGATACGGCGAAGCGGAGTGAGGGAGCCGCCACTGCATTTGGAGACACCCTACCTGAGGTGAGCTCAGCAGAAGCGCTGGGGATGGGCGAGATGCAATACAAGTGGTGCGCCCATGCCAAATAAGCTGGAGACTGGGTTGTCCTACAACCTTGGAATCTGTCCCTTCTACCTCTCCTCTCACCACTTTTGTCCTGGGGGCCATCTGGAGAACGTAGCGGACGGCGCTTCCCAATAAAACCAGGACTGGTGCCTTCGATGGAATTTTGATGATGCCCCCTGGGCGGATACCATAACTGTTTGCACTTACCTCGGAGCCCGAGCAACCTTGGCTGATGCCCGGTGGAGCTGTCCTATGCAGCCATAGAGGAGTTTTGGCTCTGGTTCACCCCCTCGGCCGACAACTACCCAGCCAGACATCTGACATTGTTTTCCTTGTTGCCCCGTTGTGTTTCCTTCCCTCCCCCGCAAATCATGTTTTTGTTTTCTCCTATGTCTTTACTTGAAGCCTGTAATTGATGTAACTATGTAACCTGTAACACTTTGATCCTCATGTAAATCGCTCTGATACCTCCGGGTCTAGCCAGCGCTATATAAAACTTCGCACATAAATAAATGAAAATAAAAAGTTAGACAGTTACAGGATGAAGTTGAGGCAAATGAGAAGGAAATCTGGGTGAAATCAGGTTGTAAAAGGAGGACAGACGATGATGTATGGGTATACACCGATGGCAGACCAGTTATGCCAGACTGCCTACTCTCTCAAATGGAAAGAATGTATCATGGAGACACACATGTTGGTAGGGACGCATTGATTAGACTATTCAGACAGAATTGGTCCAATCCAAAGTTCAGGGTAGTCGCAGAGAGTCTTTGCCAGAGATGCTTAATTTGTCAGCAGCGGAATCCAGGCAGGAAGACAGTGGTCAGTTGGGGAAAAATTGGAAAGGCAGAAGGACCATTCACGAGACTGCAGCTTGACTTCATAGAGTTGCCTCCGAGCAATGGAATGAAGTATGTCCTTGTCATAGTGTACTCATTTTCACAATGGGTGGAGGCATACCCCACTAGGAGAAATGACAGTCTCACAGTTGCTAAGTTACTGTTGAGGGAATTGATTCCTCAATTCGGTTTCCCATTTACTTTGGAATCAGATAGAGGACCTCATTTTAATAATGAAATAATTCAATTAATCTGTGAAGCATTTAATATTGAACAAAAACTGCACTGTGCACACCGCCCAGAGGCTTCTGGAGTGGTTGAGCAACTAAATGGCACAATCAAGTCAAGGTTTGGGAAAGTGTGTGCATCCACATCTTGATGCATCGCCTCTCATGTTGATGGGACTCCGAAGTATTCCTGACAGAAAAACAGAATTGAGTTCACATGAAATACTCATGGGAAGGGCAATGAGACAAGCATTTATTCCTAGACATAAATTGATGAGTATAACTGATGATCTGGTATTGGACTATTGCAAAGGATTGGCTGACCTAGTGTGTTCTGTCTCTCACCAGGTTGGAGAAGACGCAGTTGCCAGGCAGCCAGCACAGGCGCATGATTTGAATCCTGGAGACTGGGTGGTAGTGAAGAAACACGTCAGAAAGTCGTGCCTAGCACCCAGGTGGGATAAACCACGTCAAATCATACTGGTCACTACAACAGCAGTGAAGTGTGCAGGTTTACCTAATTGGATTCATGCGAGTCATACCAAAAAGGTACCAGACCGTAATGAAGAAGAACAGCAACTGAGAGAACCAGTTGAAACAGCTGAAGGCTGTGCAGTCGAAGAGTCTAGAGTAATAGATTCTGAAGCCATAGACGAGGAACAACCGAGCACAAGTCAGGAGGTTTGGATACCAGTGATTGACATACCTGAGGTGTTATTCAAACAAGAGGCAAAACTAGATTAGAGAGACGGGAAAATAGTGAGGACCAGATAGGTGTAGAAGAACACGCTCAGGAAGACTTGAACAAAGCTACTCGTGACCCTGAGCAGGACCAGGCAAGGAAAGAAGAACATAATCAGGAAAAAGCAAACCGACCTACCCAAAGACCTGAGCAGGGACAGACAGGAAAAGAAGAACATATTCAGGCAGCAGAAGAGCAAATTGCAGTAAGACCTGAACAGGACAAGTTAGGAGAAGAAGAACAAGTTCAGGCAGAAGAAGAAGATCAACTTGAAATAAGACCTGAACAGGACCAGATTGAGAGTGATTCAGAAGAAGAAGAACCAATTATGCCTAGACATTCCGAAAATAAAAGAGTTCTAGAGAAAAACGAAGAGGGTGAAAGTGCAGTTCAAGTTAAGAGGGTCAGAAAGGTGATAACTGGCCGGGTGGAGTGAAAAGACTGAGATACTATCTGAGAAAAACAAACGAAAGAACAGAGCAAGTGAATGAGGTTACTAGTCAAACTCAGTCTAAACAGTCAACTGTGAGAAATGCACGGAGAAGCCCACGACTGAGAATTTTGAACAATAAATACAAGGCCCCTGGGTGGACCTATGTAATATTAGAATAATTTGAAAATTTAGATATAAGTGAGGAATCAGAAGAAGTAGATGCTGCACAGATTGATGAAAGAAAATTGAGACCACCTTAACACAAGAGCTTAAAATTCCAAGTGAAAAAAGAAAGAGGAGAAAATATTTTCATCACACAGTATTAGATAATGACACATCTTTAAATGTTTTTACAAAATTACTATTTCAATATGTAGATACAATGGATATTAGTGATTGTTATGTCTGTATGAAATTACCAGCGTCAGTATCAGAGAGTCATATATCACCATTTACCGTTAACATATGGTATATCATGCAGTGTCCTAGCCAGTCTATTTTATGCAACGGGGAAACTTCGGTATTACTATTCAAACTTAGATGTAGTATTCTCAGAACTTCCTATTTGAAAGAATATGAATCCGGTACATAGTAGCCAAGATGCACAGTTCCTGGGGGAAATTTTCTTATCAATGAAATTAATAGATATAGTCAAGGCACACAAGAATAATTTAACATGTATATTACGTGAAGAAGAGAAAGTGTTTTTGAATTTAGTTGAAGGAAGGAGACAGGATTTCCAGAAGAAAGCTGCTGAACAGAAAACCCATGTACCACCATGGGGTGAGAAAGAGGAAAAATATGCAACTGGCAAAGCTCATGCTGCGATGTCCCTGGACTTTATGAAGAAAGAGAAAACCTGCCTCCATAGATTAAAGACAGATTATAATAAAGTATTTATTGGTTCCAGTGACTGTGAACATAACTTCTAAATTTTGGGAGGTTGGGTACTAAAAGGGGGAACTGATCCAGTATTTCCTAGGGTTTACTACGTGTCCGGGAATAATGCTTATTATAAATTGCCTGCACGGTGGTATGGAAGCTGCTACTTTGGGATAGTATTTCCGAAAATTTACCATGTAAAAAGAATCACTGGAAACAATGAAAACACTAATGGACTAACACGAAGAAAGAGAGCTAGTTTTTCAGAAATAGTAGGTGACATATTTGGTGCATTGATACCTTCAGTGTGAGTCATTCTGAATTCACATAGAATTTGTCATCAATTGTCAACAGTAGTTGATCGTCTCTCGACTGATACTGCTGGGGGTTTCTTAATGATAAATACAGAGATGGTTGCAATTAGGTCTATGGTTTTACAAAATTGACTTGCCCTTCATATTTTATTAGCAAAAGAGGGCGGAGTCTGTGGACTGCTGAAAGTTCAACATTGTTGCACTTACATTCCTGATAAAAGTAAGGAAATTAGAGGATATATTAAGAATATTACGAAACTTCATGAAACTTTGAAACCACTGGAGGTTGACATTGTATGGGAAAGACTAACAAAGAGTATTTCTTCAATTGGGACTTGGTTTACTGATTTAGGTAAAAGTATTTTAGGTCAAATAATTCTTCCAGTAGTTAGTATAATGATGATAGTTTTAGCAATAATGATTTGGTGCAAATGTTATAGAAACAAAGGAAAGGGAAGAAAATATGAAGTGAATGGGAAAGGAAAGAAAAGAAAGAGGGAATACGAGGAAATCCAAATGGAGGAAATGAAAGGGAGAATATACAAAAAGATGAAAGATTTAGAAAACAAAGATGAAGATGAGAAGGCAAAAGAGGAGAATGAAAAAGAGAAATACTGAAAGTTGGCATCTGGTCAGGGATGGGTAATTTTGTGATGGCTCAAAAATGCCATCAGAGAGGGGATTGATGGAGCGAGGACTTGTAAAAAAGAGACTTGCTCGGAAGTAATCCTCTTCTTTAACTCACTAACATGTTATTAAATACGTTTTGTGAATAAAACAAATGCGCAGCACACAAATACGCAGGTTAGTGACGCTTGCCTATGTGTTTGCTAACGCTAATAACACGAACAAAGGACTAAAACAGCTTTTAACATGGAAATCTTTACTGCGCATGGGATGGGTTTGTGAACAATAGGTGAACAGATTCAGATGACATGTAAGCATAGTGTGTTGATCTTCCCCCTAGCCTGACCAATTAGATTTCATATTTTTACAATATTGAAACTTTAGTGGGTGGCACATGAAGAACGAAAGGTATAATTGAGATAGTTTTTAGTTAGTCAGATGGGGTCTTGCAGAGCTCGGGATGCTGTCTGTGGAGCAGGAGATGCTGATGCTGGGAGAGATGCTGTGAGATGCTGATGAAGAAGCCGAATGCAGAACTTTCTATCCTAATTTATTTGGGTTAGATAAGAAGATCGCGGAAGAGTCTCGAGGAGGAAGAGAGTGTCAGAGAGGGGTGCGGCGCAACCGTTGGTATTAGAGAGGTCAACTATCCTGTCCTGAATCCTGTCCTGAAGTCTTTGTCACCTGATCTATCCCAGGAGACCCTTACCAGCCCTTTGGCCAGGGGGTTGGTCTTCACACCATTCTTGGTAATTATATTTTCACGTTATTCGTAGATGTTTTCTCTCTGTCCTCTCCCTTTCTGAGCACTGATCGTTGTGTGAGTCCAAAGTATGTGTTTGATGATTAATTAATTGAATTTTTTCTCCTAAGATTGATGGTGACTGCACTGTGTATTTGAGATGGTTTACATGGGTTTGAAATTTAGATAAAGATTTAAAACGTTCCCGAGTCTGTGGTGATTTACTTTAAATGAAAAGAGAAAGTTAGTGTTAATTTTCAACATCAACTAGTTCAACTAATGGTTCATCGACCAGAGGAAAGAACTTTTTGATCAGTGAAAGGTTAGTTAGGAATAAGATATAACTAATACTAAAATTGTGGAAATCATAAACTTTGACTCCAGCGGTTTACTCAATTGTGTGTGTTTATGGGCCCAGGTGAGTATATGGTAGTGGAGTATCTGTTGTTGATACGCCGCTGGATCAGCTAGACAGTGTGTGTGGTTGTATTGTGTCCACTCTAAAGGGAAAGTCAAAGGAAAGAAAGGGAGAGAAAATATGGAGCGGTGAAAAGGGGTGGTTGTGCACTGAACAGGATTGAAGGAAGGGAAGGGAGACGAGAGCATAGTGGGGTAAAAGAAAAGGTCAGGGAAGGTAAAAGGGAAGGTAAAAGGAACGAAGGGTAAAGGGAAGAAAGAAATTAGAAAAGGGTTTTAAAGTGAGGTGAAGGCGAGGAGAGAGAGAATAGGATTGGGGAAAGGAAGGAAAGGGCTAGGAAGGGAAGGTGGTGGGATGGTGAAAGGAAGGGGCGCTAGGGAAAAAGTGAATACTACAAAAGGGAAGAGCAGGGAAGGTGAAGGGAAAGGAAGGAAAAGAAAATTTAAGTAAGAGTGAGTGGAAGGAAGAGGAGTGGAAAGGGCCAAGTAAGGGAAATTAGATAGGGAACTTAAGGGATAGGAAAACAAGGGAGCAGGGAAAGAGAAGGGAATGAGTGGATTGGGGAAGAAGGGAAGGAGGTATAAGGAAAGAAAAGCAGACAAGAGGAGAACAAAGGAAAAGCGATATGAGGAGGTGGTGGTGGAGGAGGAGGAAGAAAAAGAAGCAAAGAGGATTGGGTGGGAAGAAAAGGGAAAGGATGAGGAAGAGGCAAGGGGGAAAAGGAAGAGGAGGAAGGAAAGGGTGGGAAAGGAAGGTGAGAAAGGAGAGGAGAGGAGAAAGGAAGGAAAGGGCAGAGGAGAAGATGATGAGATGTGGAGGAGAAAGAGCTTGGGAACAAAAGGTGGGACAAGAGAAGAGAAGAGAGAAGAGAAGAGAAGACGCGTACAAGGGAGAACAAATAGGGGAGAACAAATAGGCAAAGACAGGAAGGGCGGGGAATGGAATAGGAGGGAGGAGACAGGAAGAGAAGGAAAGGGAAGGAGACAGGAAAAGGAAAGGGATGACATGGAAGGTGAAAGTGAAGGAAAATGATAGGGAGAGGATTGAAAGGGAGTGCAGTAGAAGTGGTGGTAGAGAAGAGAAGGAATAGGAAGGAATGAGCAGGCGAGATAGGAGAAGTGGGAAAGAAAGGAATGTCAGAGATGAAGAACAAAGGGAAAGGAAGAGAGAAGAGAGAAATTGAGATATTAAAAGAGTGAATTGGGGACAGTAAGGGAGGGAAAAGAAAGTTAAAGGAAAGGTGAAGGAAAAGATTATGGGTAAAGGGAATGAAAAGAAAGGGAAAGGAGGACGAGGAAGGGGGAGTGGGAGGAGAAGAAGAGGATGAAGAAAAAGAAAATGAAGAGGATGAACAGAATGAAGAAGAGAGGAGAATTCAGTGCAAGGAAGGGGAGAGGCATAAGGAAGAAAGGGGTCTGGAAGGGGATAAAGGAGGAGAGGAGAAAGAAGGGAACCACAGGGAAGGTGAAGGAGAAGAGAGGGAAAGGAAGGGATGAGAAGAGAAGAGGTAAGAGATTAGAAAGGAGAGGATGGGGAAAGGAAGGGAAGGTGAAGCAAATAATGAAGAGAAAGAAAATGGAAGGAAATGAAAGGTAAGGAATGGAAAGGAAATGAAAGGAGGAAGGGGAAAGGAAAATGAGGAAGAAGAGGGAAGAGAAATAGGAAGAGGAGGCAAATGAGGAGGAGGCTAGAAAGGAAGGTGAGAGGAGAGAAGAGGAGAAAGTATGGAAAGGGGGGATGTGAAGAAAGAAGAAAGCTGGGATAGGAAGGGAGTTGAAGGGAGTGAAGTAGAAAGCATAGGGTAGAAGGGAGAGGAGAGAAGAGAAGGAGGGAAGGGGAAAGGAGAGGGGAGAAGAGGGAAAGAAGGGAAGGAGATGAACAGGGAGCGAAAGGGAGAGGAAAGAAAGAGGGTGGAGAGGATGGAGAGAATTGAGTAAAATGATTGAAGGGAAAGAAATGAAAAGGGAAGGGAAGGGAAAGAAAAGAAAAGGAATATGAGGAAGAAAAGGCCAGGGAAGGAGAGAGGAGAGGAAAGGAGAGGGTGAGAAGGGAAGTTTATGTGAGAGGAAAGGAGAGTTGAGGAGAGGAGAGTTGAGGAGAGGAGAGGAGAGGAGAGGAGAGGAGAGGAGAGGAGAGGAGAGGATCAGAGGAGAGGAGAGTTGAAGAGAGGAGAGTTGAGGAGAGGAAAGGAAAGGAAAGGAAAGACAAGGAGAGGAGAGGAGAGGAGAGGAGAGGAGAGGAGAGGAGAGGAGAGGAGAGGAGAGGAGAGGAGAGGAGAGGAGAGGAGGAAAGGCCAGGGAAGGAGAGTGGAGAGGAAAGGTGAGGGTGAGAAAGGAAGGGGAGAGGAGAGGAGAGGGAAGGGGAAAGAGAGGGAAGGGAGCATAATGGGAGTGGAGGGGAGAAGAGGATTGGGGCAAGGAAGGGAAGGCAAGAGAAGAGAAGAGGGGAAGGGAACAGGATTGGGCCAAGGAAGGGAAGAGAATGCAACTACAAGAGCAGGGAACGTAAAGTGAAGAGAAGGCCAAAGGTAGAGAAAGGGGAGAGTGGGTGAGAGGGGTTGAGAGGCCGGGAGAGGAGGGGAGATGAGAGGAGAGAAGTGGAGTGGAGAGGATTGGGGAAGGGAAGAGAATGGAAGGGTGAGGAGAGGAAAGGACAGGTGAGGAGAGGAGAAGATAGGAGAGGGGAGGGTGAAGGAAGAAGAAAGTAGAGGTGAGGAGCGATAGGTTAGGGAAGGTGAAGGTAATGTAAGATAAAGGGAATGTGAGGGGAAGAGAAAGGAATGGAAGGAAGGGAATGAAAGAGAAGAAAGGAAAGGAAAGGAAAGGAAAGGAAAGGAAAGGAAAGGAAAGGAAAGGAAAGGAAAGGAAAGGAAAGGAAAGGAACTGAAAGAAAATTTGAAATGAGGATAAGGGGAGGAGAGCAGAGGAGTGAAAAAGAAGATGAGAGAAGAGTGGATAGGAAAGGAGGGGAAGGGAAGGGAAAGTGAGCAGAAGGTGAAGGGAAGATCAAGGAAGGGAAAGGACTGGAGCAAAAGGGGGAGGGACGGTGAAGGGAAGGGAAGGTGAAGGTAAAGGAATGGGAAGGCAGGGAGAGGGCATTTGGGAAAGGAAATAATGAGCTGGGAAGGTGAAAGGAGAAGCGGGGTAAGAAAGTGAGTGAATGGGAGAGAAGAGGAAAGAAGAGAAGAGAAGAGGAATGTAAGGGAAGGTAAGGAAAATGGTAAGGAAGATTAAGGTAAGTGATATGAAGGGAAAGATAAAGAGTGGATAGGAAAGAGCATGTAGAGGAATAGATTGGTGGGGAAGGTAAGGTGGACCAGAGTTGAGTCTCGAAGATATGTAGAGTGATAAAGAAATGAAGGGTCAACATTAGAAGAAAGGGATAGGAGAAGAAGTAAGGGGAAGGGAAATGGAATGATGAAACAGAGAAAGGACAGAATGAAAAAGTGCATGTAGGTTCTAGGGGTAGATAGGGGAAGGTTAGGGGCAGGGACCATAAAGAGTGGATAGAGTATGTGAAGTGCTGCGTGTGGAAGGGAATGGAAAGGCTCTGAGAAGTGCCTTTAAAAGATTGGGTATTGAAAGACCGGAGAAGGAAATGGGAGGCGAGTAGAAGGAAGTTGTAGTGGGGAGGGAGGAGTCAAATGAAAAGAGGGCATTGGTAGATTTGGGGGGGCAGTAGAAACGTTGTGAATGATAGAAAGTAAAGGGAAGTGGAAGATTAGGAAATGTATTAGGATTTGACAATGAAGGGAACGGAGAGTGAAGGGGTGAGAAAAGATTAGGCAGACAAAAGGAAGGCATTGGTTTGGAAAAGAAAAAATATAAAGTTAGGAAGGAAAGCTTAGAGGTGGAGCTGTGTTTTCTGTAGAAAGGGGTGAAACAATGCGGGTGAAGAATTTAGGGATTATGGTAAATGAGAATTTCAAGTCAGTTTTCAGTTTGGTGCAAAGTAAGTTTTCATATTGCTTTTTAGTTGTTTTGTTTTCAGTTCCGTTTTCGTTTGGATTAATAACTCACCTTGGTTCCCTTGCGCCCGGCCCCACCCCTATCCCTATCCCCGTCGTCTGCTCAGCCCCTGCAGCTTCGGCCTCTTCGGGTCCCCAGCGCCAGCATTGGTCCTCATCCGGCGTCCTTGTGTGTAATGCTGCGGCTGCCTGGTTACCAGCCTTTTATACCGAGGACGCGTCACAATGGAGACCATTTCCCCGTGTCATCATACTTCACCACTTTGTGGGTAGCACGTACCAAGTATTTCAAGTTAACAGGGGGAGCAGGGAAGGCACATATTATTATCCAGTTTCCTGAGACTATCCCTCTAAGTCACTGTAAATGATTCTGCGTTGTACCCGAAAGAAGACCCCATCCTGCGTGACGTTCATGCCTAAGAGCGAGCTCTCATTTTATCTCTGTTGCAGCGTAGACCTCTCCATCTGCCTGACCTCTGGGCCTCGTGACATCACATGGCAGGGCCTTTGATATCACAAGTGTTCCAGCCACAGGGTTCTGCTCCAAGTGGTGCTGGGAAACGACGGACGTGTTTAGGTGAATTTTAGAGAGAGGTTTTTCTCATTCGTCGTTTTAAATAAATGATATTTTCAACATAAAGGCTCCATTTCACAATCTGTCTCAATCTGCTCAGAACTCCTCAGATTTATACATTAGGGGATTCTCTTAAGGCCACATCCACATCTCTGTGTCTGCCCTGCCCCTTCCAGCAACCCCCCTCACTCCTTTGAAAACGTCCAGGTATCAATGGAGTGATCTTTGGAAATATAAATATGGAAATGATTTTTTATAGTTAATTGAACACAAGGGGCGGGCGATTCTCTGAGTTTCCCGCATAGAGAACTGCAGTGTGAACCCTGGGCCATATTGCGAGCTGCCTTAAGTCGGCCCTAGTTCATCAGGAGCCATGGCTTCTGTGTTTGAACGTAGTGCTCATGGTGAAGACTCGCGTGCGACAAATGGACTTCCTGTTGGTGGTGCCTTCCTGTGACCTCTCGGCTCCCGCATTGGCTGATGCTTCTGCTGATCCACTGGTCATCTTTTGGGCGCCCTCCCTTCAAGGCCTGCTGCAAATAAGGGGTTTATATTTACTTAGTGCCCGCCCACGTTTAAATACAAGTGACTTGATGGGAGTTTTATAGTTTCAAATGAGAAGTGGCAGCAGAGGCACGACATAAATAAATTTAGAGAAACAATAACAATTTCTAATTATGCAAATTTGTATTCTCGAGTACAGATCCGACCCTGTAGAAAATTAGTGAAGAAGCTTTAAATGCGTCTTTTGTAAAGTTTACCTTTCTTTCCCATACTTTTTATATAATTTTTCATTATAGCGCTTTCTTCATTGCACTTCAAAGTAGCCTCTCTGCGCTATAGAGCACATTTTTACAGAGTGAAACTTCGCCGTAGAATCCTAACACGTTCTGCTCTCCACTGCCTGTGGGGTAGATTATCGGAGCTCTTTAGTTTGGAAGCATTGTCTGGTTATTTGTATGCTGAAATGTGGAAAGCATGCCCCTGTTTTTTGGAGTTATTGGAGTATTTCACACACTAACCTTGCTGCTCTAATTTCTCTGCATTTAATCATTGGCTTGTGGGCCAGCGCTGCTACCTGTTCACACCAAAATATAGAGAACACATGCCTGCTTTAAAACATTAAAGATAACAGGGCTTCATTTATATATTCATGTAACCTGAAAGTCAAAAGCTATCTCCATGTGTGGATTCAGGAAAGTGTGTCTTCATAATTAATTTTGAAGTACATAATATTAATGTTATTATTAACACTGATATTTCTGAGGAAGTTCTTCTTACGTTATGATTAGGCTTTCGTGTTTTCAGTTTCTATTTTTGGTAAATTCTGGTGGGGTTTTTTCCAGTGTTTTCAATACCTTAAAAAACAGTGTTTATTAGTGGTTACAAATTTTCGCGCCATTAACAAACAACAGAAACAGTGTTTTTCTGGTATTTATAGATTTGCTTTTATTATTGCTTGCTTTCTGAACTGATAGTGCATGTGTATATACAGTGTGCATACAGGATGCATGAGGTTCAAATACATTTTTTAAAAGGAGACTTACTGTAATGCACCATACAATAATTCTTTAGTGAGTTACTTACTCTTTCCTTCCCGTGTAAAGATTTATTTGTGAAAAGGCCCTCTCAACATTGGCACTTGAGAAAGGCAATGCCTAAACACCCAGTACACAATTTTCTAACTCTGGCCACTGACATTGCTTTCCATGCCAATACTGGTGCACCTGAAGATTGCGATTCTCTGGGACAGGTTCTGCAAAATATGCATTGAACTGGGCACATATGCCCTCAGTTATTGAAGCGGTCAAAAATTAAGCAATTCTTGAAAAGGTCCCCAGAGAAACTTCCCATTTACGGTTAGGATCTAGAACTTGTACAGAGTACCTCAGTGAGGCTTCATTGACGTCAAATGCCATGGTTGGTGAAGGGACATTTCTATTTATCATTGCCTGCCATTTCTCATGCACTGTAAAATTAAATTTCCTGAAGTTCTCCTCAACATTTCTTTGCTTACCAAATGGCAAGATTTCTAACATGGAACATATTGCAGTGCCAAAGTCACCAAAAGTGTCGCCTAGCCAACTCACAAGGAGATGTTTCACATATACACTAATTACGCTGAACACTTGGTAGACAAGGGTGTTTTCATACTCTAGTTTTTTTTATTATGGTCACTACAGCAATCATGTTTTTCTATAAAAATCTAAGAATGCAGTAGAGTGTACTTCTTTTCACATCAGTATAAATATGCGACCAAAGATCCTCACATTTCTTGACTTTTGGCATCATCACTAAGCACAAATTCTGTAAACGGTCGCCACATGGATAATATAGCATTCACGGCCTCTAGGACTGAGAATCACCGGCTAAATGACACAGTTGGATTACTCTTTCATTGATGCCACACAAAGCACAAAATGAGAAATATTTGCATTGTAGTTCCCGCGCATAATGAAACAGTGCACCAGAATGGACTACAAAGTCAATAACATTTTCATTAACTCTGAAGATTGTAGAGATGCTTTTAGCATACCATCTTGCAAATGGCAAGGATCTCTTACAGGGAATCCCTTCAGCTCAGGTATTGATTTTGACAGGTCATCACACAACTTTTTCATATACGTAGCTGAATTACTGCACATTCAAACAATATCCTCCAATCTTTGTTGAACTTGGTAGGAACTTTTAGCAGCAGCATTCCAAGTGACACTGCGTTCCGTGTTTTTCAAACATCTGCTACTATCCCAACTATCCCAGATGCTTTTTGACAGCACTCTTTTCATAAATACCTGTCACTACACCTTGCATTGAATGTTTAAAGCCTAGGGTGTTTGCCAATTCACCTACTATCAATAATGGACTCGCTAGAAAAGGGGGATGATGTATAAAAGGGTTTTACCCATTCTTTGTCTGTGGGTAAATGTGATGGTACATATTGGGAAAGATTCATATGAAACCAGACATTTTACTTATCAGTGAAAGAATCGCATGTATTTCCTGATTCTACACAGTTTATAAAATAATTAAATAAGACCTAAAACATGCTTCTAAATCCTGCATCATTAGACCAAAGACCACAAAACTGCAAAAAACAAAAGGAAGAAACAATATGTTAGTGACATCCTAAACAACAAAACTCCAGCAGAATAATGTTAGCCCAGTTTTTCTTGCTGCTGCCTTACGTAACAAAGGTACATTGTATTGACCCCTTCAGGAAAAAATTTAAATAACTCCTTCACTCACCTTCTCCTTTCTTTGAATGGCATTTAGTTTGTGATTGCGAAGGTGCTTTTTCAGTGTTTATTTGTTTACACTGGTGAGGGCTATTTTCCTTTTGGTGGGGTTTTATCAGTTATTATAGGTTTAAACCTAAAACCGGACAGCCTAGTTATGATATTCACACAGAGGAGAAGTTTATTTATACCCAGCCCTATGGTACTCATTTTATTTTCTTGGAAGGAGGAAAGGCTGAGCCTGAGTGGATAGGATTCAAGCCTGTGAGGATTGGGTCAGATTCGGATTCCTGGGGTGGATGCATTGCCCCACCTTTAACAGAAATGTTGCCCCTTCATCTTGTTTCAGGCAGAGGTGGCCTCCGGTTGAAATCTTGTGCTGGGCTTCAGTGCATCTACTAGGGCACTGAATGGATCAAAATGGATCTGAGGATGGGCTCCCTAAGTGTGAAATACTAAGAGAGCCTTCATATCTAAGAAAACCCTTTCTGTATTTGGTCTCAAATAGAAATAAAGGTAGCATAAGTGTTCTATGTATGAAAAGGGGATGTGAGTTGGTCCCAAGGAAAATAAAGAGTCCCTCTCACTTGAGTGTTTTTCTGCGGTAATATCTGTGCAGCTTTTATATAAAGCGAATTCGACCTGAAGGCCACATTTTTTGTTGTTACTTTTTTTTTAAACTGTTTTTATTTTTAGGCACAGGGAGATTAAGTAATTTGCCCCAAATCACAGAAGTTGGAGCTGATGCAGAGACTCCAATCTGGTTCCTGAGCTCCATAATTGGCAACTTTGACTGTAACTCCAGATCCTCACCACTACACGCAGCCAGGCGCTTCTTGGTCTTATTAAAAACCCAAACTTGAGTGGCTCACAGGGTTATCACTTTCCGTGTGTCCAGCTCTCAGACGGTAGTTCCTTGGGGCATTGTAATGGTTCTGAATTGAACTTCAGTATTTGGGTCTCATTGGTTGTCGTGTCGTGATCCCCTAAATTGAGCTGTTGAACCCCAGCTTTCATCCCATGTGTCTGTTTTGTCTGCTCTTTTCTGTGCCTTAGAGCATGTTGGATGTCACAATATCATCATTTCGATAAAAACAGCTGTCGAATCACTTCTCTCTGTCTGAAGCACCAGATTCAATCACTGTCCGTGTAGACTATGAGCACGCATTAACCAACTAGGCACTGAATCAACCCATGCTCCATCTCCCAAACCTCAACTGATCAGATGTTAAATCATGTTGGCATGAGCAAAAACGTTTCTACATATGTGCTGATCCTATAGCAGAGCAGAATGTAGAAGGAAGTCAATGTGTTGTCCTGAAATTCCCCCATTAACATAATATTCCAGGTCTAATTCTAACTCAGTACTCCCCACATATATTTTTCTCAAGGGCATATAAGCCCATATCATACTAATTCACTTTGGCAGTAATGTGCTCTTTTAATCTTTTTGGAATGTTTGTGGAGTGGTGATGTAACTGTCTTCCTATTCACACCATGCTGGCATGCCTTACATTTGCTACACCTGGTAAATCCTGATTCCTTCTTTAAACAAAAACAAAAAAAAACACGTGTCCTTGGTAACGCTTCTTGGACTACACATAACCAGGCTGTCTCTCAAATGTTATGCTAGGTCTATTAGGGATCTCTTTCTCCAGTATTTTTTTTGATTAAGTGCAAATGTTTTGTATGATCTGCCATACTTAAAGTAGTGATCAGCCTATACTGTTGAATATTTTCCTTTTGAATCCTATTCTATCTGGTGTCCTCTGAAAAATGATTGTTTCCCTACTTTAGTAATTAGCTTTGGGCAATGCAGACTCAAGAGTTTCCTCTTTGAATTCACCTTCCTTTCTACAATTGAGTTTGATTCTCAAAACCTCTCTGTATGGTATACTGCGTTTCAGATTTCCTGGTTGCAAACTACTTGCATGTAGAATGGTATTACCTGCAGTCGGTTTTCTATAAATCTTCATTGCAATCCTGTTATTTTCTATGTACTCTATCAAATCAAGGAAGTTTACTTCCTCCTTATTAATGAAGTGTAAATTCAATGTATTCTCGTTAATCAACTCCACAAAAGATTTTAAATCATTGAAATAATAATTTAATAAGTATCAAGAGTGATTTGTAAAAGTAAAGCATGTTTTTTAAGTCTGAAAAATAACTTAACTTAGTTCTGTTCTTATTTATTGCAATTCTGTGCAGTACGATTGTTTAAAACATCTAAAAAATGATCTTATGAAAATGCATATCTTACTCACGTTTACATAAATTACGCCAGATTTAACCCATATAATCCAAAAAGATAATTCAATATACCTAGGACAAAGCAATACAAATATTAATATCACATATGGCGTTGTTTGTGCATCTGGAATTTTACAGTCATCTGGCATCACACTCAAACAAAATGCGCAAGCCCCATCAATTTTTCATGAATGTATGGTGCTCAAAATCTAAGCTATATATGCGCCAACACACATATTAGATGTTACACTTCTTGCCCAAAAACAACAGTATTTGCGTAGGTATTTGCCCAAAAAACATGAAAGTTATTCCATGCTTAAGAAATGCACACATGCGTCTGCTACGCTTTCAAACATCGGACACTGGTGTTCACAACGCAAGTGTGCGTGTGTGACATGTGTACATGAAAAACACAACTTTGACAATGATTTTATTAATTGACTTCGATCTCATCTGAGATCAATAATGTATACAGACATAAATAATTACTTAAAAGAAAAATTCCTAAGAAACATAACGAAGCTCCACATTACATCCAACTAATATATAGGTAAAAACACTTATAAAAGTCAGTACAAATTGTGGCAGACAGATTCATTAGGGCGTGACTTTGTCAAGGCAATCAAATCATTCATTTTAAACACAATAGGCCAGATTACGACTGTCGGAGGCCTTATGACCGACATCGTCAATTTCATTTCCGACCAGCTGATTATGATGCAGCCGGTTGGAATTGAAACCGGCCAGTCATTCCGGTTGGCTCCCGACGGGCTCCAGGAACCTCCCTGCCAGTCGGAGACGGGTCCGTAATCCAAATGGAAAGTTTTTCCGCCTTCTGGATTGCGATGCACAGTTTCCAGCAGGGTTGCCATGCCAGCCTTTCCAACATGTAAACCCTGTTGGAAAGGGTGTCTGGGGGCCCCGAGCAGTGCCCCTTTCTGTATTCAGCCTCGATTGGGGGCTGAGGGGGCTCCTATAGTGCCCCCCTGTTGATCCTTTCACCTTGTGGCAGGCACATTTAGGTGCCGGCCACGTGGTGCACGGATGAACACAGATTCCCATTTCTCAATGGGCGCTTGTGTTATGGCCAATTTACGCTGTAACACAAGCTCCCATTGAGAAATTGGAGAACGCGACCGCACCATGTGCAGTCGCATTGTAATCAGGCGGTCAGGACCACCGACCGGAGGACTTTCGGGACCACCGACCGGAGATCGGTTGGTCCCGTTTCTGTGATGTACTCCAAACATCGTAATAAGGCCCATTGGGTTTAATCCCTTCAGCGCTCATGACGGAATCACTCCATCATGAGCCACGGGTGCCGTGTGCTCATGACGGAGTGGTTCCGTCATGCTGCGGCCAACGCCGCTCCTCCCACGCGGCGCTAATTCCCCACCTGTGCGGGCGATTAGCGCAGTGGGCGGAGTCATGACGGAACCACTCCGTCATGAGCACAGCTCAACCGTGGCTCATGACGGAGTGGCTCCGTCATGAGCACAGCGCCACCGCGCTGCCCCCAAACCCCCCCCAGCACTGCGGCGGAATTCCTGCCGCAGCCAAGGGGTTAAAACACAGGGGTTCTAAAAAGCGATTCCTTGCCCCTAGCATTAATTTACAGTTGCAGATGTATAGCGCATGCTTAATATCTTGGATTCCACCCTTAGAGAGATTACATGCACTACTCTTGTCTCTTGTATCATCAGTGTTTTTTAATATTGTTAAATGGTAGGTTGCCCAAGCTTAACAATAATTATAGATTGCCTAGTACTTTTACCAATTGTAAGCTTGAAGTATCTTTAATGTGACTGGGAAACTGAGCTATCAGAAAAGGACTTATACGTTTCTAAGAGAGAGCAGAGTTCTCTATTCGGTGTACTACTTAATCTGGCAGTTGCATTTAAAAAAAAATCTTTAATTGTGCTGTTGTCCACAGTTGCAAGTTGGCAATAGTAAATTGGAAATTAACTAGTGCAATCTCAAAGTTATTATTAAAAATGTACCAGGCTATTTCTCCCCTAAATGTTTTGTACCTCAGAAGGTCTGTCAAGGTACCTTCTGATGCATGCAGGAGGTTATATGCCAGTCTAATGGCGTTTTCCAGAGATTTTGAGTGTTTATACAGGAACAAAAGGTCCCTCACAACACGAATTAGACCATGAAATTAACACAGTTATACAATGTTGTCTATGTTTTTATAAATCCCAATGGATTATGTATCATTTATTTGAAGAGTAAAGAAAACATAAAAGTGAACAACATTCAACAAAGCAGTGTGTTACTGAACTCAGGCATTCGTAAATAGTGGCTGCAATACAATTGAAAATTAGGCCACAAACATGTAAGTAGCACCTTTGCACACATTACTGATATAGAAATCAACAAGTATGTATAAAGGTGCTGAGGTCGAAGACGTTTCGATCCCTAACATAATAATGGGATCATCATCAGGACACAACAAGCGATGCCTGAGAAAAATGCCTGCTGAAAGGAAAGAAGAGATCTTGAGTGAGCCCTAGCAAAGGAAAACTCTAGACATAGTGCCTGAGCAGGAGTTGCTTGACTGAGTGATACTATTTTCCAGAGGAGCCTCCATTCAAATATATTCAATATGGACAATTTCCTTATGAGGATATATTTTAGTACGTTTGAGAGGATGGGAGGTATCTTTGCCAGCAAATATCCAATAGAGTTTTAAAGTGTCTCCTACCCGAAGAGTAATACAATCTTTTTAGGGCACATATATGAGCTGTTGCCTTGAGCCCTAAGTGTGCAAAGTGAGAGGTGCTTTCCAGGGTCTGGGAGAGGACCCTCCCTAAATAGGTGTAGATTGTTACCACCTTCACGGACTTACCACCCAACTTCCAATTGAAGGTGCAATGCTGTTACACATACACTCTGCCCCCGTACGCACACCCGCAGCCCAGCAGTCTCCATCCTCCAACAGGGTTCCATCTTCACTCCGCCCCACCTCACCTGTTTTGGCAGGGCCTGGTCCTGGTTAGCGGAATGGTGGAAGGAGAGAAGTGTTCCCGGGTTTGCACAACACTCGGCAAACCATTCTGACCAGTAGCGTGGTTCACGCGCTGTCGGAAGGTTGTTAAACTACAAGTCCCATGAGGCAACGCAGAAGTATCCGTGTTTGCCTGAGACACTCTGCCCATGATCCAAAAGAGGAGGACAGTTCAAAAGGAGCTTCCGGGGATCACAAAGCTACTGATAATTCCTACGCCGAGAAGAAGCGTTTTACGCTGCACTTTGCCTGATCTATTATGTGTACGGTAAGGGTGAACTTGCACTGTCTTTGCTCGGGGCCCTCCTCGATTCCTTGAAATCAGCTGCATTACCTATTGGCGCTACTATTGATTCACAAGACTATTTGTCAGTGCCATTGTCTGCTAACGTGGTCTTCAATGTTAGCGGAGGAACTCTGTCCATGCAACGTTTATGTTTTAGATCTACACAAAACCTAAGGATTAAAGCATTATCATTTAGGTGTTTAGGAACTACAGATTATGAAGTGGATATAATTAGATGTATTTGGCATGTAATAAACGCATACAGCTTAAAAGATAAAAAGAAGCATTTTGGTGACTATTGTTTGTTTAACTCTAACAGGGGGTTCTAGAGGCGGCCTTCTGCTCTTCCCCTGTGACGCGGAACCTTTTAAGTGTGCTGCGCAATCCCTATCCTTGCTGATCTAGTTACAGGAACGTTGACTCTTTCCCTTCCAATCGGACGGGAATTATTGTTTGTTTTACACGTACGGGCAGCTCAAATAGTTAGCTTAGGAGGGATATTGTACATACCTTTATTTACCATTATTGTTTTGCCTTACAGATCTCCCTCCCTGCTGACCCCTTCCCTTTGATCATCCCATTCACCTGCATTATTACAGCACTCAGGGTTGGGAATGTCGAGAGGTGGACCCCTTTTTGGCATCGAACTGTTCCAGAGGAATAATCGTGCTGACAGATACCGCCTTTTTCCTCTGAAAGGAACTAACTTGGTTTTAGTTAAGTTACTTTTCAAGAAGTTGTCCTCTGCATATTTATTAAAGCATATTCATGTCCCTCTGAAGGCCAATGGGTTTAAGGTAAAAAATTACTACATCATCAGCATACATTAAAACATATATATTTTGGTGTGGGATTTTTTGGAGGTAAATTATTTATAGTGTTAAAACAGGCTGGTGAGTCACTAAGAAATAAAAAAAAACAAAAGAGGGGCTAGTATACACCCCTGCTTAAAGCCATTCTGAGTAAAAAGCTTGAGAGTCAATCCCTTGTCTCCTCCCGTTAGGACTCTACACCAGGTGGATGTGTGAAGTGCTATAATGATTCTTAATAGGGCACTGGGGATCCCCATTCTCACATGCTTCCTCTAAAGGGAGGGTCTATCAACCCTATCAAAAGTGGTAGAAAAGTCTAAAAGCACACAGTATACCACTTGCAATTAGTTCACCACATACTTATGGCTTATAGTATGTAATACCATAGTGTTTCTGTCACTGAGTGTTTGGGTCTAAAACCCGCTTGGACTGCTGGGCATCATGCCCTCTGAAAAAGCCCAGTCCTTGAGATGATCCAGTACGCTTGAGACAAATAGCTTCCCTGTTGCATCAAGAAGTGCTATTTGTCTGTAAATGCGAGGAGAAAGGCAGGAACCTATTAGAAAGGGGACTAATACACTTCCGGACCATGAACTAGGAATTTGACCTGTTGTGTAACAGTAAAAAAAAAGTGGTGTGAGGAGCCTGCGCAGAAGATCTTGCTTTCTTATGTATAGTTCCATCTGTCTTGCCTTGGGAGGCACGAATGTGTAAATTAACCACCTTATATATATGTATTCTACTCATGCATGGATGCATACGATATGCAGCAGAACTTTTGTAAACTGCTTGGTCAGGCATAAATAAAGTATAACAATGGGAATAGGCTGTCATGGTAAAGCTCATTAAATGTGCACACCCATTTATTATTGTGTTTTCCTCAGTTGGATAATGCAAATGGTAATGGTATGCATATTTTGTGATGTTATATTTTCAGACTTTTGCTAACTTTTTGGTCTCTCACATGTAATACTATAAAAACACTCACCCAAGCATTACATTTTATAAACAAGTTTTCGAAAAATTCTAAATACAAAACTACATTGATAAAGAAATCTTATTAACGTTTAAATTCTAACAATAATTTTTAGAAAAATAAAAGTTAGCAATATTATATTTTGAATACATTGAACATATTTCATAAAGTTGATTTTAATTTCTTTATATTTTAATAATTTTGAAATCAAAATATTTAAAAAAACATATAAATATTAAAAAGTAGAAATATTTTGGGAAATTGGAAAATATTTGTTACTTAAAAGGATAATTAATTTAAAATTAAAAAAAACCTATAATATAATTTAAATGGAGCTAATTTACTTTGAATAAATATAAAGACATGGTTAAAAGAATATTTTAAAATATATATATAAAACAATTTAATAATAGTTAAAAATGTTAAAGTTCTGCTCGATCTAAAGCCACAATGAAACACAATAACCAGGTTAAAGTAAAAATCAGTACAATAATTAAACACATTCTAAAAAATATAAATACGAAATATTATATATAATACCCACCAACTCACAACAAAATGAGGGCTCACAAGAAACATCGTGTGAAGTACGAAACGTTGGATTGACCATGGATTCTACTTTAATAAAATTATGAGGATCATTTTCTACACAATGAAAATGCTGGGACACATCTTTCCTTATTTACAATACCAGAAAAAAAGTACAGGTCATTCTCACCCTTATAGCGTCTAAGGTTGGTTAAGCCAACATTCTGTATCTTGGAACCCCTAGATTCTTGATACACAATTCTCATTACCACTTTAAGATTGCTACTTGACCATCATCCAAAGGAGTGTGTGGCACCAGTATTCCAAACACTACACTGGCTATCTATAGCAAGATGCTCGTACTCTGTATCAGTCAAAGAGCCATGCCAGGAACATACCCTCAGTACTAAAGTCAAAATTCAAACAATAGTCCCAAAATAGGACACTACTGTCAAGATGAGCACCCTGGTTAATTTCGCCTTCCTATAAAAACAGATCATTGGCATATCGGCCTTCAAAGTACAGGCAAAACCAAGTTACACCCAATGTCATGTGCTTTGCATGTTTCCTGGTTTTGATTCCCCCCATAGCATTCAAGTATTCATTTGATTATTGAGAAAGCATCGTTTATTATTAAATTGCTTAAATTTGTTATATGTTATGATACTGTGGTATAGTTTGATAGTACACTGATTGCTCATATATAATGATTTCAGTAGTGTAATTTATGAAGTATAGAACATTCAGGCAATTGTTCAGAAGAAATTCACGTGTTACTGTTTTACACCTTACATCTCAAATCATGGGTGGTGCCTGTTTCTCTCACAATGAGGCTGAGGAATCGTATATAAGTTGTATATCCGGAAGTCCCGATGAAGAGGATCTTCAAGCTTCTGAGGGAGCTCTGAAGCCGCAAACAGTCTGAATATGTCATGCACTGGTGTAACCCGGCATCGTCTGTTTCGTTCTCAGCCAAGAAATAAGTAAACTTAAACAGAAATGGGTCTATCTTGTCACGGAGTAAGAAACGCATACTTGTGGTAAAACATATTATCGTTAAGAAACTTTTTAAAATTTTCATCTATATTTTTTAAATTATATTCTTGTATTTTTAGATGACTAATTTTTGTTTCTATCTTTGCTTAAAGTAGGGGAATTGTGCATTTATTGTCAGCGGAGCTTGGTGGGTGTAAGAAACTTCTGAAGTGCTTTACCCCATGAACGCCATTTTGAAAAGTCAGAGGTCTAGGGCCAGATGCATCAAAGGGTTTTGCCCATTCTGTGTCTATGGGAAAATGTGTTCAAGCATATGGCCCCTAGTTCTCAGATGTGTGCGGGGCAGTGGAAGTATTTAAACATGTGGAGCTCGACCCGAACAGCCAACACGCACAGCAGTGTACCTCTGCTGCAATTGGGGTACTCCTGAAGGCAAGCCTTTTCTCCTCCCCTCTGTGCCTGGACGGACCTAAGGGCTAGCCATCAGGCTGAAAGACTAGTCTATTCATTGCATCATTTGAAGCCACTCGGCTAAGTAAGCCAAATCATCTAAGGACAGTTAATACATTAATTAGTGCAAAACTGAGTTTTTAAAGCTCAAAGAAAATGAATAGTATCCACACCAGACATTTCTTCTACTTTGCTTTGCAGAATCACTTAATAAGAAGATTTGAGTAGCTTATTGAATGAATGCTCTTTAGTGAAGCAGAATCTGGAAGTTTTGACCACATATCTACATCATATATAAGATTTAGGGGCACTACTATTAAGTGAGCCTGGCCCTTTAACTGTAGTAGAGTTGACACTAAAAGATGTAGAGGGCTTTCGGCTACTGTATGTAAGCAGGTTTCCTTATCCTCACTCCACTTAGAACCTATTAAGGACACTGAACTCCTGCGGTTAAGATGAAACTTAGCCAAAGTGCCAGAAAAGTCTTTCTTGAACATTTTCCTCAGCACTGCATGTTGGAATTTCCTAGGCAGTGTTATAAACTAACATGCTCCATATTGGTAAGCCATTCCTAATTAGTGATAATTGGAGACCTTAATTAACGCAAGGCTGGCGCCAAGGATATTGAATTTATGGGTTTAATGATCTTTCTTAATTTTATACAACATAATCATTTACCTATGCAAGAAACCAGAAACAGCCGAGATTTATCTTGCCAAGATAAATCTCGGATGTTTCTGGTTTCTTGCCTAGGTTAATGATTATTTTGTATAAAATTAAGAAAGATCATTTTGGGCTTCTTCACTGTCGTAACACAGCAGATAGTTCATCCCAGTTCTTTGTCTGACCACTCGCTCATCTGTTTTTCCTTACCGATCTTAGGGGCCAATTAGGATGGCGGGCGGACCTGAGTCCGCCCGCCATCCTCGCGGTGTTGGAACTGGCCGCCAGACGGACGGGGGTCCCGCACCGCTAATTAGGATGCGACCACCACCCTGCCGGTCGCATTCCGCATTTTCGTCATTTCGGCAATGCCAAAGTGCAATGGTGTGCATTTCCATGCACAACGTGGCAGGCACCGCGCGGTGCCTTCCACCTTGTGCATGGAAAAGGAGGGGAGTACCACGGGTACCCCCAAGTGCACGCCCCTGCCACTCCCAGGGGCTCACAACGGGACCCCAAAGCACATCCCCGCCAGCCTTTCCATGGCGGCATCGCCGCCATGGAAAGGCCTTCCACCGCGAGCATCATAATATGGATGGCGGTGCCTGCTAGGCACGGCCACCATATTGTGGCCCAAGTCCGCCCGGCCAGCAATCGGAGCGATTGCCGACCGGCGGAAAAACGGCAGAAGAACTTTGCGTCCACCATGATACCCCCGCCATTATAATATGGCAGGGGGTAAATCAGGTTACGATGGCGGGCACGGCGATCCACCCGCCATCGTAATCAGCCCCCTAGAGTCACTCAAGCCATGTAATGCTCAGTCCAAAATGATAAACCAATGGTGTAAAAATTGAAAAGGAATTTATTGGAAAAATGTTACAGGATTCAGCATTTAAAATGCCTAAATCTGCTGAAAATACTAAATCGGTATTTAGAAACTGGTTGAAAGAGAGGCACACAGGGAATATATCACCTACTTTTTGTCAATTTAGGAACAGAGAGATGCATGTGCCATGGTTCGCTCCAGAGATAGTGGCTGCGAAAACCAAACTATGGTTAGAGCACCACTAGTTTAAGAATTATGAGAGCAATGCAAGATCAAAATTTAAATCCGGAATGGCAGAATATAGGGATAGGCATACAAAGCCTTTTTGAGGTTGCAAACGGCCATATTCTGAAAATCAGGCCATTTGCAAATGCAAAAAGGCAGTTCCAAATGTACAAACTCAAAATTTCGATTGGGTAACATGTTACCCAATCGCAATTTGTGTTTACGAACCGGTATTTAGAAGGGGCGTGTTTAGGGCAACCCTTCCAAATACTGATTCACATTGGTATGTATGAATGTTTTGCAACCGAAATGCAGGTGCAAAAAATGTGCATTCTACTGCCAACTCAGAGTTGGGGGTAACCCATTCTCCTTTGAGAAAGGTTGAACTTTTTTTTAAGCGCAGGCAGTGGTCCAAGGGAACACTGCCTACTCTTAAAAAAGGAAACTTACACGTTTATTTTTTTCTTATTAAACGCATCCAATTTTCCTTTAAGGAAAGGGAGCAGTGTTTAAAAAAAGAGTGCTTTATTTAAAAGCAAACTCACAACCTGAGCACACACTTGGTTCAATTACATAAATATTAAATCAATATTTATGACAAAGTTCATTATTAAAATATATTATACTTCCACCCGGTACATCATCACCCTCAGTGTATCATTTATTTAAAAGCAATCAGAGACATGGTGGTTTGCTGACCCCAGCAGACCACCATCCCTGTGATGGCAACGAATCGTAGTGGGTCACAAATTGTGACCTACCTCATTAGTATTCATAAGGTATGTCTATTAGCCACTCACCATGAATCGCTGAATCAAACTAAATGAGATTCATACATTAGGAATAGCGATTTCCTAATTGTGATTTGCAAAACATCACAATTAGGAAATTGCTATTTCGAATCTTCGTACATCTAACCCATAGACATCTAACGTTTGGTACAAAATGGCATTTATTATGAATAGGATCTGGAATGCTTCTAATGGACACAATGACCATATAGGAATTATCCTCTACAGCCAAGTATAGGAATTATCCTCTACAGCCAAACTCGCTCCTGGAAATATTCTCACCCAAACATTTTGCAAACAATTGAACTCTTTCTTTCTGGATAAGAAAGGAGGTAGTTAACGAAGACTTCCAACCAGTTCAGAAGGCCAAAACAAATGAGACATGCTTATGTGAAATACCTGAAGTGCTCTCTGTAACTTTACACAAACTGGCCATAAAGATAAAATTAGAATTTCCCCTAGATCCTTGTTCTCTGGCCATTTTTTAAACCATTAGTGCTGGTGCTCTGTGACCCCTTACACACATGCTTATGACCTCATCGGCAGAGGACGCTGTTCCTCAAACGTTTAAACGTGCTGTGGTATTACCTCTTTTGAAAAGGCCACATGACAATCCAGCCATCCTGAAAAACAGACCAGTACCTTTATTACCGTATTGTCCTAAAAGTCTGGAAGTACATGTCACCAATACTTTGTGTACTCCCCTCCAAGCAACTGACTTGTTGGATCCTTTCCAGGCAGGTTTCCGACCTAGACACAATACACAGTCTGTTTTGTTGACTATGGGATGAACTCAGACAGGAGTGTGACTCCGGGCAGGCTTTAGTTCTGATACTGCTGGACCTATCACCCACCTTTAACATGGTTGACCATAATATCCTGCTGAACCGTGTCAAGGGGCAGGCTCTATCTTGATTGCAATCTTTCCTGACAGACCGCCCAAATGCAGTAGAATTCTCCTCACTTATGGTCAATTGGCAGCATGCACCCCAAAGAGTTCCATAAGGTTGTTCCCTGTCTCCACATCTTCTTAACATACATGTGCAACAGTTAGTTACGGGATTCACAGCTAAAGTTTGTAAAATATACCTACATGCGCATTACTCACAGATCTTATTGCAGCTGGGCAGTCATCCCTTTTCTCAGCTGGCATCCCAAAATGTAATGTTTTGTACTTCGAACTGGATGGGTGTGAAGCTCAATGCAGAAAACAACAGAGGGGCTGGTCATTAACAATAAAGATTATATTTGGAAAAATATGTACAGGTAAGCCAAGATGGGTGTTGCCTATTCCTAAAGATGCCTCTAAGAGCTTAGGAATGATTGTCGATGTTAAGCTCTCCATGAAGTCTCAAATTTCAATATCAAAATGATTCTTCTAGCTAACACAGATCAAGATGCTAGTGCTCTAGTTACCAGCGGATGCCCTCAAATCTGTTGCTGCGCACTAATTTGCTCAAGGCTCTACTATGGCAGTTCTTTTTAGTTAGGCCTTCTGGCCAAGGCTCTTAATCAGCTAAAAATTGTTGAAAATATGACAGCCCAACTTCAAGAAGATCTCCCAGCAGTCAATTGTTAAAACAACTTCAGTGGCTACCTTTTAAATTCAGAATTCAATTTAAGATTTTATGCATTGTTTTTAGGGTCCTTCATGGCCTAGCTCCCACCTGTATCACAAGGTAGATTACTAGATATGCACTGATTGATGTTCAAATTGTGCTCTGTCACGCTCACCTTCTTGCTGTACCAAGATATGTCCCTACAATCAGGAAAAAAATCCCTGCTTTTTTACTCCCCGCTTTAGAAAAGCTTGTACGGGTGGCAAAGCTTTCTTCTATCTAGCCCCCTACTATTGGAATCAACTCCTGATCCATCTTCGTAAACGCTCAGAATTTCAGAAAACTTCTTAAGACTGAGCTCTTCTGAGCGTCAGAAGAGCTCAGTCAGAGATGGCGTGCTGCACTGCCCGCTAGTCACCTAGGTGCATTAGGCGGCGGGAGCCCTTGGTGCGAAGATAGGGGCCTGCTTAGGGGAAAGCAGCGTGCCCTCTTGCATGAGTACCGGTGGACTGCAGGGCCCAGCTATCTTCTGGGGAACTTAGGGCCCGGCCCATAGTGGTGAGAGGGGTGTGGGTCCCCACTGACCAAAGATGTCCCCTGCATGTGGTGTGGTGCAACACCCATCTCCTGACTGCCTGTGGAGCAAAGGACTATGCAAGCAGTGTCTCATGCCTGGAAACCTGTTAGGTGCATACTGGCATTGCCCAGTGGGCCCTAGGCTGGGACCAGTAACTCACTGTCTAAGAGTGTTGAGCCTCTTTTGGTCACAAGCGTGATACCCTATTGCAGGAGAGACAGCTTGATCCTGGAGCAGAGTAAATATGCGGCAAGAGAAGGGACACAAATCCGTACTGTCCAACAAGCTGGAGAATTAAGTTCTCATGCATGAGGCATCTGGCGAGACCGCAGATTCAAAAGATGGGCAGGAAGCAAGTGTAGGCCCAGATCTGTCACTTAAGGACCTGCTCCAAGCATTCTAAGACACCAGTTTCACACTAGAAAACAAAATAGACCCAGTGGCAATTGATATTGCCCTCATCAGATTGGACTGCAAAAAACTCGACAAGGGTGCCCACGGTAGAGCAGGCAGTGACAGAACACTCAAATTCCATTGCAACACTGTAGCGGGAAGTCCTGCATCTTTGGGGGACTACTCAGCAACTGCATGTCAGAGCAGAGGATGCAGAGGGGTCCAGACGTAATACTATCCGAGTGGTGAGCCTCCCCAAACATTGCAAAGGTAAAGAACATAAGCGCTTTTTAAAGTAATTTGACAGAACAGTGGTCCATCCACTGCCCAGTCTAGTCAATTCTTGATTGAGATGGTGCCCAGGATGCCAGGGCCCCTCACCCGCATACCTGGAGCCAGGGTCCAGCTCCATGGAAGCTGGCAGGGAAGGGGGTTGGCGGGGCGTGGGGGAACCACTTACCTTCACATTGCCACCGTCTCTCCTCAGATTTGGTCCCGGAAGCACATAGGCTTCCCTAAGCCAATCACAACGCTGCAATGCAGCCTTGTGGTTGGTCTGAGCACCGTGGTTCAGGGCTCAGATGAGGACTGCGAGCCTATGCATGTTCCCCACCAGGCTGTGTATTACAACCTGGTGGGGAACATGCAAAGTGGGCATTACTGTTTGGCCGGCCCAAGACAGCCAGCCAAACAGTCATGCACACTTAGAGTGTGCCCACCACTCCTCCCCCTGTGAACCCAGCCCAGCCCGCCCGCCCTGCCCTAGTCCCGTAGCAAAGAATAATAAAATGATAATAACAATGCTATTATCATTTTATTTTTCCTTTTTCCTGAAAGCAGTGGGGGAAGCTCTGCCGCCTTAGCGGAGAATCTGCGCCTGGTCCAGCTGATCGTTGCTAGGATCCTTAACCCTGGGGATCAGGATGCAATCCTCAGAGCAGCATGTCTCGAGGGACTTCTACAGTACAAATATAGCACAATCATGCTAGTCCCAGACAACACACAGGAAGTTCAGGTGAAACACTGATCCTTTGATAGAGCAAAAGCAGAACTGCGAAAACAAAACATCCAATTCATGATGCTGTTCCTAGAAAAATTAAAGATCCTTTCAGAGGGCAAGTCCTGGGTCTTTACAGCTCCGGAGGAGGTCTGGGATTGGTTGGAGGGCTAGCAACCGGTGAAAAACAAGAGGCAATGAGGAGGACCCTACCTGAGGCAACATATGAGACAAGAATCCCCAGAAAAATTACGTGTGAGAGATGAACAGATGAAACACGGAGACCAGGAGGAGGATGCACCAATAGTCACAGAGGATCCTTGATACACGAACAGCAGAACATTTTGTGGCAGCTCCTACATAGCCAGGACACTCCAGAGGCGGTGGACAGCGGGTATAGTGGAGCCACAAACCAGATGAATTCCCCCCCCCCCCCCCCCCCCCCCCCAGTGTTTTACTCTCTATCTCTCTCTCCTGGGCCCTGGGAGGACTCACGGGACTAAAGCTGTACTAATTTTTTAACTATTTTGGTTTGACAGGTTAACATGCTAAATTGGGGAGAGCGACAGGTGTCTCGTGAATTGGGGAGTCTGGCCGTTCTGAGCCTACGGCATGAGGCAGTAGAGTAACAGTTGGGGGGTTTGGGAATTATTGTTGGCACCTCTATAAAAGCATGCACACAAGCACAGCATAAGGCGGCAGGTGGACCAGGGGGCATTTGTATATGCAAAGCGACCCTGAAATGGCAGCACAGTACTTTCAGGGTCTTAAGTTTCTAATATGGAATGCTAACGGGGTAGGCCATAAATTAAAGAGGGTAAGGTTGGGCAGATTCCTTACCTAATGCTATTACAATCCATTGTGGATTTATAGGTAGGGGTAGGTATAAAGTCCAAGCCCATTCTGGGCTTACCTCTGGCTCACGAGGGGTGGGTGTCCTAATACGTACAATGCTCTCACTCTCAGTAGATAGAGTTTGGACAGGCAGAAAGGATTGCTATGCAGCAATTCTAGAGAAATGGAATGGAGAGAGGATGGTGGTTGTGCCCATCTACTTGCCACCAAGTTTGCAATCGGTCATATTAGACTGAATAGGAAAGTGGATGATGCAAGCCCGAAATGCATCTCCTGATTATGGGGGTGACGTGCACTTCACATTGCATCAGAACATGGATCGATTCACAATACCTGGCCTACCAGGAGGTGAACAGTCTTAATATCGAAAAAAAAATATCGAATGGACATAATATCGAGTCTAAAATATAGAATGGACATAATATCGAATGGACATAATATAGTTGTTAAAAATATCGAATTGCAGGTAAGTAATATCGAAGTACATAATATAGACAACAAAAAAATATCGAATTTTTATTAATATCGATTTTTTTTAAAGTGTTTTGCATGTTAGTATATGTGTTAAAAGTGTATATTAGTTTTTGTAATGTATGTGTAATTAATTTTATGTTATTAAATTTTTGCGTAATTTAATTCCGTAGCGGGTTGTGGGTTTATAGGGGAATAGTGTGGGAAGTAATTTAATAGTAATTAAGTAAATATTTATTTTTATTTATTGGTATTGATAATTAATGTATTAATTAATTATTAATTGGTAATTAAATGTTATTAAATTATTAATTGATAATTATGCTAATTGTATCAATTTATAATTTGTAGTGGGTTGTAGGTTTATTGGGGAATATGGTGGGTAGTAATTTAATTGTAATTAATTAATTACTGAAAATATTTTTGTGTATTGATAATTAATTTACTGTTAATTAATTATTAATTAGTATTTTTTATTATTTATCAATTTATGGTATTAAAAATTAATTGGTGGTTAATTATTAATTGGTAATTAATTTGTATTAATTGGTAATTAATTTATATTAATTGTTTAATTGATAATTATGTTAATTGTTTTAATGTATTATTTGTAGTGGGTTGTGGGTTTATAGGGGAATATGGTGGGAAGTAATTTAATTGTAAATAATTAATTATTGAATTTAATTTTTTATATTGATAATTAATTTACTGTTAATTAATTATTAATTGGTATTATTTGTATTTATTCATTTTTGGTATTGAAATAAATAATATTTATTGGTATTTATAATTAATTGATTATTAAATATTTTGTGATTGGTAATTAATTTTAATAATTTTTGTATTGGTATTAATAATTAAATATTTTTTTTAAAGTATTCGATCATTATTTTCCCTACTACTGCACTCATTGGAGTGTGAATAGTAATTTTTACCCCTACTCTATCTAACGCTTTCCCTACTGTTGCACTCTTTGGAGTGGGAATAGTAATTTTTACCCATACGCTATCCAACGCTTTCACTATTGTTGCACTCACTGGAGTGGGAATAGTAAATTTTACCCTCCCGCTATCCAACGCTTTCCCTACTGTTGCACTCTTTGGAGTGGGAATAGTAATTTTTACCCCTACGCTATCCAACGTTTTCCCTACTGTTGCACTCTTTGGAGTGGGAATAGTAATTTTTACCCGTACGCTATCTGACGTTTTCCCTACTGTTGCACTCATTGGAGTGGGAATAGTACATTTTAACCTCCCGCTATCCAACGCTTTCCCTACTGTTGCACTCTCTGGAGTGGGAATAGTCATTTTTACCCCTACGCTTTCCCTACTGTTGCACTCTTTGGAGTGGGAATAGTAATTTTTACCCCTACGCTATCTGACGCTTTCCCTACTGTTGCACTCACTGGAGTGGTAATTGTACATTTTACCCTCCCGCTATCCTACGGTAAAAATATTGATTATTTTTTATTAATATTACGTTAATATATATCTATTAAAAAATAAAAATATAAGTTTATTGTTTTTTAACTTACATTAATTATTTATTATTTTTAAGGTTATTTAAGTATTTTTAAATATGTTTTTAGGTAATTATATTTATTTTTTTATTATTTTTACATTACTTTTAAGACACTTAAAAAAGTTCTTTTTTTACAACGATATTTTTGATTCGATATTTTTGTACTTACCTGTTTGTAGATAGGAATTCGATATTTTTGCATTCTATATTTTGTCATCGATATTTTGGTAGGTCTATATTTTGGTAGTCGATATTATGTCAGTGATCCCTACCAGGATGAGATGATAAATGCTTGCAACACTTTCTCATTGCTTTTGGTCTCATGGATCTCTGGAGAGACACCCACCCCACACAAGAATACTAGTATGAAGCCACCAACAGGTCCCCCCCCTCTAGACTTCACTACATTTTAGCTCCAGTCGCATTGGGTGACGGATATGAGCATACACACTTTCTACCTCATGGAATATCAGATCATTCCCCGATCCTAGCCATGATGCACATGGTGAACCACTGGTGAAATCCAAATGGCGGCAAGACCCTTGGATACTGTGGGACTGGACTGCTAGAACTCTTTCCTCCTTTACTGCCTTGACCACTGAACAGACTACCAAAATAATTGTTGGAATTAAATCTGGCTCCCACTCAAATCCCTGTCCCCCTAAAATTCTGCATTTGTCAACGGAAAATGTAGCCTTTACCCTCACAGCCATTTTTAACACTATGTAAATTGGAGGCTCCCCTTATTCTAACGATGGGCTGCAGATAGACTATATTCATATGGAAAGATGCAATAACTTGAAGTATGTCCTTGTGGTTGTTTGTGCCTTTTCCAGATGGATAGAGGCCTACCCCCTAAAGGATAATACTGCCTTGTCTACAGTCAAGGTTTTGCTCAAAGAATTCTTTCCCAGATATGGCTTGCCGAGGATGGTATGGAGTGATAATGGAAGTGAATTCGTGGTTCAGATTATGAAGAAAGTATGTGCGGGTTTGGGTATCAAACAGACATTTCAAGCTGCGAATCACTCCCAGTCAGCAGGCCTGGTTGAGTGCTATAATGGCACTCTGAAGCTGAAGTTGTCCAAGGTGCAAGCGAGCTCTGGTCTTACATGGCCCGATGCCTTACCATTGGCACTTTTGTCCACGAGAACGACAGTACATTCTCGCGTGGGACTTAGCCCAGACGAGATTGTTTTTGGATGCCCGGCGAATGTCTGGGGTGTGCCGAGGCCTAAGAAGTACAGTGATATCGAGTACCCTATGTTGGTTGACTACTTACATGATTTGACTGCTAAATTGTGTGTTCTTCACCAACAGGTCCATGACACTTTGCCTTCAGTTTCTGTAGACGCAGGCCACACGATTCAACCTGGCGACTGGGTTCTAACCAAGAATTTCCAGAGGTCAAAGAACTTGGACCCAAGATGGACCGGTCCATACCAAGTCCTGTTATCAACTCGGACTGCTATTAAGGTGTTCGGCAAGAAAAACTGGGTACATGGTACCCATTGTAAGAAGATACCTTTGCCCTTACCGTACGATAAGTGGGTCCGGGAAGGTGTTGCCAATTCCGAGAGTGAAAGGGTTCCGAGATTTGTACCTTTTAGCGATGCTGGAATGGACTCAGTCAGAACGTGCGGATGATAAAGTCTTGCAAAAAGCTGTGCCGCCGTGTTTGAGACTTGATACTACGCACCCAGAGACACTCTTTCAGGATCAAACTGTGCCTGGTAAAGAACGCTACAACTTAAGGTCTAAAAAGGGCAAATAAAATTTGAGTTTTTTTGTGAATTACACTCTTTCAGACAAGAGACTATTTTTCGAACCACCATCCGGGTTCAGCTGCAGGGTCGCGGTATAAGAACTTAAGGGGTGGCCCGTGTATTGTCGAAAGGTCTGCGGTTCTAGGGACGTCTAGGACGCCTGGACGCACACTTGAGTGAAGAAGGAAAATTGCCGCAAGCAGCACGTTAGAGGATGGAGTCTGTTGTAACTGAAAGAGATGTTGAGAGAATAGATCTTAAGACAAGATTTTGTACATTGATACATAGCAAATGTTTTATAATATTGTGCTTTTTGATGTTTCTAAGTATCACATGAGCTTGTGTGGGTTGGACTGTCTATGCTACACAACAGACATCTGCACCCACCTCCCAACCTATGCTTTCTTTCACTACTGTTTCTTTGCACCAGTTTTATACGTTGCCTGAACATGAACAGACAAGGAGATCAGAATTTGTCAACAACTCGTTTATACAGTTGTTGCATCAGCATCAGTTAGTAGTAAATACCACTAATTGTTGGGTTTGTGGTCTTATGCCTCATACGACAGATTAAGGTGTGCCATATTTGGTTTTGCCTTTTTCTTTTAATGGGTCTGTGTGGGCTTTTCAGACCATGTTTATCTATGCAAATGAGGTACGCCCCTTACGTTCCCTTAAAGATAACTCGAGCAATAGTGCCTTAATAAGGGGAATAGTAGCTATGATCCGAGATATTGATGCATATAATGCTATCCCTAAGGATGAGGTGCAGGCTTACGTTGGTTGGAACGTGACTGGATATAGTACCAGTTTGACAGAGAAGGAGAGATGAAAAAGGTCTCCCCCTATTTGGATTGTACCCCACCAAGGCCACTTTTGTTTTCAAGGTAATGGTCGGAATTCGAAAGCTCAGCTAGGTAAGAGTGTGTGTGCTCAAACCTATGTCTATTCATCTCAGACTTCTCCAACGTTTGTGCCAGCTAAAGGCACATATTTTGTTTGTCATGACAGAGCCTACACATGGTTGCCATCTGATTTTTCAGGAACGTGTTATGTGGCGTTTCTACTTCCCCCTACATACACTACTGCTTCAGACTATCATAGAACGAGATATGGTAGAGGTGTCTTCAATAAGGAAGATACCGCAGCACACGAAGTGTAGGAGATTTCTTCAAGGGCTTCTTGCCCTTTTGGGGTCCTATGATCAATAGTAAGCATACTCGACAGCTTGTCCGCGTTGTTGAAGCTACTATTAATGAGACAGCAGGTGCTCTTAGTAATGTTACAGCTGAGCTTCAAGTGGACCGCCTTATGACTTTGCAGAACCGTACGGTATTAGACATCATACTTGCAGATCGAGGAGGAGTATGTAAATTGATTGGATCCAGTTGCTGTGTTTACATACCAGATAATGCCCCTACAGTGTACCAAGCCATCTCTAGGTTGTATAAAATCTCTGAGTCTATCCATGTAGACGAAGGAGACTGGTCAGTGACGGGATGGTTCTGGGGACTGCTGTCCAAATGGGGATGGAAGATTTTGACATTTCTTGGTATGGTTTTAACCATCCTTTTCTCTTGTTGTCTTTGCATCCAGTGTGGTCCCGCCATTTGTAGTCTTTGTGCTACTATGTGTGTTCGGAGACCTGTTCCGAGAGAAGTAGAGAATAATAAGATGATGCTACAGCAACACCTTGATGACCTAATGAATATCGACATAGACCTAGATTCAGATTAACATGAGTCTTAGGTTATTGCCTACGTAATGGCAAAAGGAGGGTCTGAGGTTCTGTAATTCTCGAGTCTGACTCCATTTTGTTCTGTGCCACCATTTTGTGTTGCCCTCACGTAGGCCTGTGAAGGTAGCCTGGCGAATAAAGTGGCCTGGCCTTCTTAGTTCATGTATACATTAACTAGGTTTCTTTTTGACTCTGAAATGAACTGTAAGAAAATGACCTCTGCACCTGAAACTGACCCCGCAAAGCCAATTTCCCTGATCGATCTTTGTCTGAGATTGCCAATCAATGTTCAGGACATCGTTAACTTTTAGTTTCCTTGCACATGCCTTATCTTGTTCAACATCTGTTACCGTTTCTTTTTTTATGTTTCTTCATTACATGGGTTATGCTTTCAATTATAGGTTTGTCCGGCTTGTGGAGATTGAATTTGGGACATTCCTAATAATTAACTTTTGGGTTGGGATACTGTAAATTGAGTTTTTGTTATGTGACACTTTGTTTGAAAATGTACCTTATTGGCTAGAATTTTGTGCAGTGGGTGTACATTTATAATGTGAATATTGGGTATAAAAGGAGACGTCTCGCCTTAGTAAAATGAGCAGTCTCCTGAGAATTTACACCGTGATGTATTTCTAGGATCACTGTTACTAGCTGCAGCTACTAAACTTGGTCTCTGATGCCATCCAGAAGTATTCCGTGTCTCTGTATACCAAGACAGGTGAACTCGAAGATCTTAAGCGTGCCCCTGACGCCGCTGGGCTAAACCCCGGTTCTTCAGCCTGGCTTGCCCAACGGGAAGAGGGGCAATAGTGCGTCAGAAAAATGCAGACGACAGAGAACGGCCTCCTTGAGTCAGAACCAGACATTGCCGAAGCTTTTGCCTCTCATTTAGAGTGCCTCTATTGGTCCAAATAGATTGATGCCCAGACAGCAATGGAGGCTTTCATCAAATATCTTCCAACCCCAATCCTCTACTCAGAATTTAAAGCCGTTAGATTAAAAAAAGAGGTAGTAGAAATCCAGGAGGCCATCAAACAAATGCACTCAGGGAAAATGCTGGGACCTAGCAGGTACCCCGGAAATCCTTCAAGTGCATGGGGAGCATGAGACTGGAACCGCTCCTACAAAGGTTTCTTGAGGCTAGGAATGAGGGCTTCCTACCCAAATATCAGAATGACCACCATCACCCTTATTCATAAAAGAGGAAAGCCTCCAAGGGACTGTTCCTCTTATGGTTCTAAATCCCATATGAATATGGAGACTAAAATATTGGCCAAAGGACTGACCGACCGCCTATATCAAGTTATAGACAAGCTTATTCATGCAGAGAAATCGGAAAATATGCCTAACAGATCAACAAGATAGAATCTCAGGCATCTGTACGGGTGTCCTGGCAAGGGCAGAGGCCATTGAGAGCCAGCAGTAGTTCTGGCCCTTAATATGGAAAAGGTCTTCAACTCACTGAAATGGCCATACCTTTTGGCTGTCCTGCGTAAAATAGGGATTGGCACAGAATTCCGGGCCTGGATCAAATTACTCTACTCAGCCCAAATGGCATAGGTGAGAGTGAATGGGATGGTTTTGCAAGAGTTCTGTTTGGAGCAAGGGACTAGACAGGGATGTCCTCGTACTCTCTTGATATATGCCCTAGTGGCTGAAACCCTGGCCAGCTGGGTGGGATGATATGCCCAACTGCAAGGTATCAATTTGGAAGGGGACTGGGAGGACATCATCTCCTTGTTTGCTGATGATATTCTTCTCTATGTGACAGATCCAATACACTCCATCCCTAGGCTGTTGTAAATGCTCAACATCTTCCAAGAATATGCGGGGGTCCGCACAAACGGGCACAAATTGTTGGCACTTCTGCTCACTCCTTGGCGCTCCCCAGAGGCCTTGGGGAACCACCTATAATGGACAACAGAGGGGTTAACATATCTTGATGGTGTACGTTGAGAAAAGCCAAGCAGTCTATATGCGATAGAATTTAGGAATATAAAATAGAGGTACATCACTGGGGGAAACTCCTACTGTCTGTAATGGGTCGGGCCACCCTATATTAAATGATCTCCCTACTCAAATTCCTCTATATGTTGCAGGATATGCCTTAGGAGGTCCCAAACTAGTTTTTCCAAAAGGTCAATAGTGTCACAAGATCACTGTGCTCATTCAAGATACCCATACAATGGAGCCATTGCATTACCGGATTTTAAACTATATTACTGGATCTCTCATCTCCTGATTATTAAAGATTGGGCATTCACAGACTTTTAGGAACCTACAGTTCAAGCTGACAGGACAGCCATGATGCCCACGGGCTATCCCAGGGAACTATACAGTGAGGCGACGCTGGGTCGCAGACCAACTCCAACTGCCGCAGTCATCAAGATCTGGAGGGAGGCCACTCGGACAGTAAGGCGGCAGGACAACATCACAATGAAAATGTCCCCTTGGGACTCGACCCTAATGGCAGACCTAATGACACTGGCAGGCTTTCCAAATTGGATCCTCTGGGCACTTCCAAACAAGGGGATGCGTGGGGCCCAGGGGGGCTATTAACATTTGATGAGCTCCAACAATACGAGTTGGCAGAGACACAGCACTCCCATTACTTACCACTCAAACATGCTCTGACTAAGTACAGGTCCTTCCTGGACCGAGTTGTAGATGAATCCCCCTTGGAGGGGAGGCTCTTGGCAGGACCACTGCACAAATGTGCTATATCTCAAATATACATGATGTTGATCACAAATATCAATGACTCCTTGGTGACTCTTAAAAGCAAGTGGGAGATACAGCTCGGAACGCTAGATGATGGGGACTGGGAAGAGGCCTGTAGGTACTCCAGGGACGTAGAAATTAGAGCGGGTTTCTGACTCATAGAACTAAAAATACTTCACAGAGCCTATTTTACCAGAATTAGACTGTACAAAATTGAAGAGGTGGCCACTAAAACCTCACCTGTGTGCAAGGCTATCATTTGCCCTGATCTCTGGTCCACACCCTCAGGGATTATCCAAAGATCTGGGGTTTTTGGTCCGTTAGTCCAACAACAGGTATCCAGAACCCTAGGAGAGTCATTGAGCCTCAATCCAAGCTAGTAATCCTGGAGATATGGAAAAATGTAACGCTTCACAAATATGCTAGAATATTCTGCAATATTGCACTGATAGTGGCTAAAAGAGATATTGTCAAGCTCTGGGGTAGTGGGACACCCCCGAGTGAACTGCTGGGCACACAATATGGACTAATGTATGTACGCGGAAGAAAAAAATCTAACAGGCAAGGGCTGCCCCCAAAAATACTCTAAGATCTCAGGGTAATGGGAAAAATTTAGAGACTCTGCATGAGACTATTCAAATTGACCAGCCACTGGAACACCATCCGGAGATAATGGCTCGAGGAGTCCCTACCATAACTTTAGACCTGAGTCCTCTGCTCACCTTACTTTGGATAGGATGTATCCACTACTTGGTCATGCCTTGGCTCATGCAACTATACTATCATTATTTGCATGTGCTATGTTGTGCGCGTTTGTGTTATTGTTTACCTTCACAGATAGAAAATAATAAACTTACAATATATGTACATATACATTATGGCATTCCTGGTATGCCATCCTGTGTGACAGAATCTACTCAGGTAACCATACATCAACCCACCTGGGCCAACTACTCAATGCCAAAATACATAGCCAGTCAATGGCTGAAGAAGAAGACTGTGAAACAGACAAAACAGGCAGTTCTTGATTTATCCTGTACACTGATTCTCAGCCTGCTAGTCATCCTGACACATAATAGGTCAGAGGGGTTGCCCAATCTGCTGGTATCTGCTCAGAAAGGAGATTTAAAATGTAAGGAAACCCATATTCATAACAAAGGGATCTGAACAGCTATCCTTAGCTGCCAGCTAAATACAATTGTGACTTGTGACTCAATCTCTAACGCTTCCTCCTTGATCACTTCTTAGGGCCTCATCTACAAACATGAACAATGCATTCGACTGAAGTGGTGGCAATTTGCGCTCTAACATGTACCGAATGCATTGGTATTTTGCAAACTGACATAAGTAATAGGTCTGCCCTCAAAATACTGTATCGAAATAAGTCGCAATTCAACCTACCTCATTAAACCTTTATGTGGTAGGTCACAAACTTTGACCCACTAGGATTTGCTGCCATTACATAGATAGCGGCCTGCTGGGGTCAGCAGACCACCGTGTCTGTGATTGCTGTTAAATAAAGGATTTTTTTTTTTTAAATGCAGCTCATTGCCGTTCGTAAATGGGTTATCACCTCCTTTGAGGTTGGTGACATATTAATGTTTTGCGACCAGATTTAGATTGCGTAACATCAATACATACCATAAGGAAACCGTATGTGAAAGGGATGCCCTTAGCCCGCCCCTTCCAAATACTGATTTGGTATGGTTTCCTAAACCCATTTAACGATCGCAAAAACCTTTTCACAATCGTTAAATGGGCATAGTACATTTGAAAGAGGGTTTAAGCATTCGCAAACACTGTGATTTACCGAACCAGAGGATTAGCGAACGCTGAAACCCTCAGTTCATGAGGTCCTTAGCGCTGTGTTCCAAGACGAGATAAGAGTTCCTTTTTATTCACTCAGCACAACATCAAAATGCTTCGCAGACAGGTGCACAACAAAGGCAGCATTCAACCAACCAAATACTCCCCTTTGTGTACTGTGCTACCTGTCCGAAAATGCATTTTGGTGCCCTGCTCTGGGATATGAAGCTCTATATAAATGTCACAATAAAATGTAATACAGTTTAGCCCTCTGTTTTATTTGTCTCTCTATTGAAGCAGTTTTTTTAAAGAATAAAATGCTAGACATCATATAACTAAATAAAAAATAAAGACTTTCTTGCTGCTACGAAAATTATCCCTATGAGCTATTCAGCTAATTTATTATTATCATTATTGTTATTTTTATTGTTGTTTTGATGTTAACAATACTACTTCCACTATGAATAGTAATAATAATAACAACCACTATTATTGTTAACAGAGAGAGAGGTTGTGGTTGTGGCCTAACGACTAGGGCAGTGGAACTCAAATCTGGGGAACAGGGTTCGAGTCCCAGCACTGACGCTCAACATCCTGTGATTCAGGGCAAGTCCCTTAATCTCCCAGTGCCTGACAAAAAAAAATGTGTCCTTGTGTAAAGCAATTGGTGCTCATGTCGGGGCATATTTACAAGCCCATGTTGCCACAGGAACGTCACTTTTAGTGATGTTCCTGTGGCGATGTGGGCTAGCCTTATTTACAAGGGAGAGTTAAGCCACTTAACGTAGCTTAACGCTGCCTTGGAAATAAGGCCCCCTTTCACGCTAGCGTGAACGGGGCGGGCAATGGGTGTTGTTGTGGGCATTCCACAGCAACACCCACTGATTTTGACACTGCCCCATATTTACAAGTGTGGCGTAAATATGGGGCAGTGCCAAAACAAAGACTCGGGGGCATATTATCAAGAAACTGCGTTAAAATTATCGCCGCTTTAGCGGCAGAAAACTGCTGCTAAAGCAGCGATAATGGGCTTGATACAATGCCCTTGAGAATTCCAATAGAAGCCAATTGTCTGGTGTCAACATGGGCTTTAGCGGCAGTTTTCTGCCGCTAAAGCGGTGATAATTTTAACGCGTGCTTGATAATATACCCGCAGGTTTTTTACTGTTTCTATGTGCGCTGCATTGTGCAGCACACATAGAAACAACAAAACGCCATTGATTGTTTATGTGCAGGAAGGTCCCCCTTCCTGCACATAAACAATAAAAAAACAGAAATGACGTTTTGAAACTGCATTAAGCAGCACCCATACGGTGATGCCCTGCATTTTGGAAGTGGCGGAGCGCAGCGTTAAGCCAAGGTGGCTAACGTCGCGCTCCGCCACTTCCTAGTAAATATGCCCAGTAAAGCGCTCTGATACCTTCGGGTCATGTTGGCCCTATATAAAACTCCAGAGAAAAAGAAAGAAAAAAACAAGAATAGTAATATTTACAATAATGTTATTAATATTATCTTAATTATTGTCATTATTACTACTCTAGTAGCTGCTATTATTGCACAAGGTGTAGGTGTTTACTTTGTGAACCTCAAATGGAGGGCATGAGAAAGGGTGCTGGGGATTCGAACCTGTGGCCATCAGTCCACGCACATCCTTCTGCAGCCGAGGCCTCGTGAGAGTGAACTTTCTTAGAATCTGTGAGGCGATATTAATAGTCTCTCCAGGGTGTATCTCACACCCCGCTCCCACTGCTGCTGGCGCAGAGATTAGCAGACCGCGCATGCTCTGTTTGCTGCTTCCGCTCACTGCTTAACCACGATACTACAGAAACAACAGATGTCCGGGACTTAGAAAACAGAAGATTTGCAGATGGAAAAAGCACATTTGCTTTATTATCACAAATACCTTTCAGAACCAATTACTAAAAGTTACCAGACAATTCCAATTCCAATCAAAGCTAACTTGCCTTGATGTGCATCACAGCAAAAACTGTTCAAAGTAGAGAAACTCCAACAACATGTTTTTATTTTTTGATGAACAAAATTGTATTGTTTTTATTACAGAAAAACAAGTCACATTCACAGTCCTCGAAATGCCCCAGCCCCCATCACTTACAATCAGGAGTAGAGCCAGTGTAATATATAGTGTTACAGCAAACAAATGATGGACGGAATGCTGACAATGCAAACATTCACCCCCAGTCAAAAGATCTGGGTTAAATCCATCGTTCTTTTGCCCACTACGCCACCCCCATTTGGACCCAGCCATATGCAAATCAGTCTTGACCCTGTGCCCCATGTGAACAGTCCAGACCGAACTGCCAGGCCAGGTCGTCCCTGGAACGGAAACAAGCATCCTGGGACCGGTTTCAGGGTATGTCACCCTTCTTCAGCCAGGCTAGCTTGAATCCAGTGGCACAGTGAGCAAGGGACCCACGTCTGGGCATACCCATCCCACTTACGGCGAAAAGTGTTACAGCAAACAAATGATGGACGGAATGCTGACAATGCAAACATTCTCCCCCAGTCAAAAGATCTGGGTTAAATCCATCATTCTTTTGCCCACTGTGCCACCCCAGTTTGGACCCAGCCATATGCAAATCAGTCTTGACCCTGTGCCCCATGGGAACAGTCCAGACCGAACTTCCAGGCCAGGTCCTCCCTGGACAGGAAACAAGCATCCTGGGACTGGTTTCAGGGTATGTCACCCTTCTTCAGCCAGGCTAGCTTGAATCCAGTGGCACAGTGAGCAAGGGACCCACGTCTGGGCATACCCATCCCACTTACGGCGAAAAGTGTTACAGCAAACAAATGATGGACGGAATGCTGACAATGCAAACATTCTTCCCCAGTCAAAAGATCTGGATTAAATCTATCGTTGTTTTGCCCACTATGCCACCCCAGTTTGGACCCAGCCATATGCAAAGTCTTGACCCTGTGCCCCATGGGAACAGTCCAGACCGAACTGCCGGGCCAGGTCCTCCCTGGACCGTAAGTAAGCATCCTGGGACTGGTTTCAGGGTATGTCACCCTTCTTCAGCCAGGCTAGCTTGAATCCATTGGCACAGTGAGCAAGGGAACCACGTCTGGGCATACCCATCCCACTTAGGGTGAAAAGTGTTACAGCAAACAAATGATGGACGGAATGCTGACAACGCAAACATTCTCCCCCAGTCAAAAGATCTGGGTTAAATCCATCGTTCTTTTGCCCACTACGCCACCCCGGTTTGGACCCAGCCATATGCAAATAAGTCTTGCCCTGTGCTTTCTCGCCCTAAGTGCGCCAGGTATGCCCAGACGTGGGTCTTGGGCTCACTGTGCCACTGGAATCAAGCTATCCTGGCTGAAGAGGGGTGAAACCCCGAAACCGGTCCTAGGATGCGTGTTTCCGGTCCAGGGAGGACCTGGCTTGGCAGTTCGGGCTGGACTATTCCTATGAGGCACACGGTCAAGACTGATTTGCATATGGCCAGGTCTAAACTGGGGTGGCATGGTGAGCAAAAGAATGATGGATTTAACCCAGGTCTCTTGACTGGGGGTGAATGTTTTGATTTGTTCTGCATTCCGTCCATCAATTGTGTGTATTTTGCTTTCTCGCCCTAAGTGCGCCAGGTATGCCCAGACGTGTGTACCGTGCTCTCCATGCCACTGGAATCAAGCTATCCTGGCTGAAGAGGGGTGAAACCCCAAAACCAGTCCTAGGATGCTTGTTTCTGGTCCAGGGAGGACCTGGCTTGGCAGTTCGGGCTGGACTGTTCCTATGAGGCACAGGGTCAAGACTGATTTGCATATGGCCAGGTCTAAACTGGGGTGGCATGGTGAGCAAAAGAATGATGGATTTAACTCAGATCTCTTGACTGGGGGGTGAATGTTTTGATTTGTTCTGCATTCCGTCCATCAATTATGTGTCTTTTGCTTTCTCGCCCTAAATGGCATAACATTCAACATACATACATTAGAGTTACAGCAACCTGACGTCCACACCCGAGTCACCAAGCCATTTACCTCAAACCTTGGCGTGTTTAGCAGGACAACTCCAAGCCTCATCAACTGGCTTTTCCTGCTGAGCGCACCAATCTACTCCTCATCTCCATGTCGACAGCTTTGCTGGTTTGGTTGCCTTCCAATGAGTTGCAATTTCTCTTTTAGCTACCACCAGGGCGGTGCCAAGTAGAGTCCTGTCAGCCCGGGAGCCTTCCACCCCGTGATCCACCCCCAACAGACCAAGAGGGGAGAAAGTTCCAATGTCAAGTCTAGAACACTTGGAAACTCGGCCAGCACCGCCTCCCAGTAGCGCATTTTTATGGGGCAAGACCATACTATGTGAAAGAAATCTGCTGGGGTGTGAGAGCAGCGTCCACACCCGGGACGGGTCCTGTGGCCCATTCGAAACAGCCTGTCAGGGGTGAGGTAAGCACAGTGCAGATAGTATGGGCCTCATTTACAATGAGGCTGCTCCACCGCAGGGTCACTTTTTGCAATGCTCCTGTGGCGCAGGGGTCTGCTCCAGATTTACCAGGCAGCGCTAAGCCATTTTGCATGGCTTAATGCGCCCTTGTAAATTTTGTTCTCTTTAACGCAGTTTTCTGCGTTAAAGGGGTGTGCAATGGGTATTGGTGTGGGCATTCCCAGTAACACCCATTGCTTTTTGACAGTGCTCCAGATTTTCGAGAAATCGTAACTATGAGGCAAAGCCAAAAATGTATGCCCCCCTGAGGCGTAAGAGAGGCACAACGAGGAGAAATACCTTTATTTGCATTCTGCAGCACACATAGAAAGAGGGAAAAGCCTCTTGTGGTTGTTTTTGTGCGGGAAGATTTCTCTTCCTGCACAAAAACAATCATGGCTGCGACGCAGGCGTCCTTGCACCATGGCGCAAAGGTGCCTACATTGGTGTTAGGCAGCCCATTGTGCACCAGCACGGGGGAAAGGACGGGAATGGTTCGTATGTGATAGATACTGCGCATTCCTGCCCTTTTCTTGTGCCATGGGCAGCGCAGCAGGAAGTCCTCCCGCACTGCCCTACAGCAAAATCTTGTAAATAAGGCTCTATGTCTGTACCAATCGGAGCCTGGAAGAGATTGTAAGGACTCTGGGGGCCATTAAGGCGTCTCGCCAAACTTCATCCTCCAAGGACCCAGCCACGTCTCCCAGCAGGTTCTGAGGGTGTGAAGTGTCTAATCAAGGTATGATAAACCTGAGAGACACCTCCCTTACTCATGGCCCCTATCATTAACTTGGCCTCGATGGGGATGAATTCAGGGATGTTTGTATCTGAGCGGATGTGAACTCATAAGGCATGACGTAGCTGCAAACATTTGTGGAATTGTCTTTTGGGTAATGTATTATTGTTATTATTGTTAGTGCTGGAATTAGTAGAAGTAGTAGTAGTAGTAATGGTAGTGTTATCATTGTTATTGGCCGCATAATATTTTACTATTTTATTTCTTATCAGGCACAATAATGAAATTGCATATTATTCTTATTATTATAACAAATGATAATGTTATAAAAATCTCAAAAACAATAATCCTAATAAATACTATATCATACATAACTGTTACTACTACTGCTACCTCTTTTAATACTAATAATAATAACTATATATCTCTGTGCTCTGCATGAGTTACAATGTCCTACTTTGATGAAAAGATGCACGCGGGGACCTTGCCGCAAAGATCAGTCACATCTGTAAACCACATCTGTGCGCTGTCGCCTCGTTGTTCTCACTCAGATTTGCTTTGGGTAAAACAATTTGCAAAGCAACGGATCCCATTTCATGTAATATCGTCTCATAACATCATATCTCATCACACCTACGACGCCGCCGCAAGCCAGCCGGGCTGTACAGCAAATGTGCGAACTCGGTCTGGCAAGTGACATTTCCAGCATCGTTTGCCTTGTCTGGCTCTGCTCACGTTCATTTAGATGCATTACATTCATTTAAGCTGACAGTGGCACTTTTAAAATGACAAAGCCTTTGGGAATTAAAAGTTTTCTTATCACGTTTCTTTTAAAAGTATAAGGGATACGAATTTCATACTCAGCGAACAATTAGCATCAGCTTTAGAAGTAGCAGAATGCATCACAAAACCCTCTCCCCTAAAAATAGCAGGCACCACCCGACCCTTGGCTTGTCTCATAAAGAATGGCGGCATGTGACCAGCAATGCAATTCAACATATTTTTCTAGTAAACAAAGTAACACAAACTATATCATTTAGAAGCACACACAGCAGCCACTGACCCAGAGTAATCTGAAGCTGCTGAATTGGAGCCGAACTTAAAATAGGGGCTGTCTGAGGGCAGCTGACCTGGGATGGTATGCCCCCCTCACCCCCCACCTCCCAGGTTATTTAGGTGGGTGGTGCAGTCCAGGAGACTTCAGGACGGGATTGGCTCTTTTTGTGGAGGGGGGCCGTTATCTACGTTCCTTGGAAGTTTGGGCTACCAGCACCTTTGAAAGACGACAGGGCGGTTGGTGGTATACGCATAGTGCCAATATCGGCAACACTCCCCATCCCACATACAGCAATATATACAGCAATATTATTTGGAAATAAACCACACGACATCTTGTTTGTGAAGAAAATTGCTGCAGGTTTATTTGCATAACCAATATGCCAACATGGTGGGTTATCTTACGGGCGATCCAGGGGCAGGCAACCCCTCCGCCGCCTGCCCACCTGATGAGCCAAATTACACCGTGGCCATCGCAAATCGGTGCTTACCAATTTTGGGGGGAGGGGCTAACCCCTCCCACCGGTGGACCGCCAGTCCACCCCCTTACTCACGCCCCCAAAGGAGCGGAGCGTTTCCAGGCAACCCCCAGCTGCTCAGGTCCACAACCGCCCATAGGACTAGCGGGGCGCCGTCGCTCTTCCAGGGGACAACGCGAGGACATCCCTGGGGATTTTTGGCCTTTGCAACCTTTTTGTGCTCCTGCAGAGGGTACCCCTCTGTACCTTACAGCCTCTGGATCGCCCAGTAACTCCTCCTGCAACACAAAATAACAAGTTAGATCACTTCTCCCCCTCACCCTTGCCCTTACGCCGGGTAATTGGTAAGGAGGGAAATGGCGTCAAGGACAGCGGCAAAGAGGCCGCCAGGTGAACGGGGAGAGGCCCTTATACCTCATCCCCGCCCACCCACTACCGGAAGTGACACTGCATGGACCCCTCAAGGGGGGGGTACTACCACTAGACTGTCTCGTGTGCCCTCATGTGGCACTAAGGCGGCCGCCCTCTTATGAGGGTCACCTTCGTGGACCACGGGCAGCCAACATAGTGCCAATATCGGCAACACTCCCCATCCCACATACAGCAATATATACAGCAACATTATTTGGAAATAAACCACACAACACCTTGTTTGTGGAGAAAATTGCTGCAGGTTTATTTGCATAACCAATATGCCAACATGGTGGGTTATCTTACAGGCGATCCAAGGGCAGGCAACCCCTCCGCAGCCTGCCCACCTGATGAGCCAAATTACACCGTGGCCGTCGTCAATCGGTGCGTACAAATTTTGGGGGGAGGGGCTAATCCCTTCCACCGGTAAACTGCCAGTCCACCTCCTTACTCACGCCCCAGAATCCCTGGGGATTTTTGGCCTTTGCACTCTGTTGTGCTCCGCAGAGGGTACCCCTCTGTACCTTACAGCCTCTGGATCGCCCTGTAACTCCTCCACAGCTCTGGGTGTGGCCACCGTCACAACCAGGGCCCCCCACCAAGGTAGGCATCTTTACCTACATCCTGCTGATTCCCGGGCCTCTCCCAGGTCCAGCTAAAACAAGTCCAAGCCCATACTGGACCAGAGGCCAGCATGCCCCTTCTAGACAGGTGCTCCCATCCTTTTTAAACTCCCTGTGGACTGTGGCATGCGGCCGGCCATGCCTGGTAAAACCAAAACCCCTCTGTTCAGGGCATCTACACCTGGCACTTTTAACTCTCCTGCAGGAGGTTTCCACGGCAACCCCTGGCTGGGCCCCTCTCATACTACATTGGGGTATTTCTGACCATCAAACGCACATGCCCACCAATGGTTGCATAACTTACACCTGGAGGACTTCAATTCTGGCAGCAGGAACCTCCTACCCTGGAAAGTCAAATTATTGCCTCCCAGGTGTCAGACCACAGTGATGAGAGGGGAGACAACGCCCCCCCCGCCTGTGCCGCTGCTTCTACAAAAGCTGTTCCAGTGCCTTCACAATAACACTACCCTTAGTGGGCTGTACCCTTTAACGCCTTGGGATTCCCATTGCCCCACCTGCAAGCATGTCCTGTTGAGTCTGAAACTCGAAGGGGGACCCAGTATCCGGGGCACTCGTCTCGGCCAGCCCTTCGGTGCTGCCCTGAAAAGGAGAGACATAGTAGGATCGACCTGGCCCCCCCATTTAGTATAATGGCAACTGCCAACCAGTGTGGTGTTGCCACACTGGTGTCCATACCCCAGCGAGTGTATATGCGCCCAGGATGACTTAAAACAATTAGTATGGTGTTGGCTAGATGTTAACCTTGCCTGGCTGAAGAACAATACCTTTGACAAGCAACTCCTGAGAAGATGTGCCAATGCGGGTAGAAGTAAGAGCAATCAAGCCCGCCTTACTTCCTCTCACCCAGTTATCTGTGTATAGCGCTTGTTGGAGCATGTCCATCGAATTACGCCAGTCACCACTCTAGGTGACGCCTTGCCCTCCCAAACTTCTGCTAGTATACCAGGGAGCAGACAAGACAGTGTGAACAGGAGGGGAACCATATGTAAAAATACCTGCCCTTTATTGAATAATGAGAATGCCAAATGTTCTTTAATACTTTGTAGCCCATTTGTGCTTTAACCCAGAATTTCCCCAATCTTTGCACCGTGCCACACTTGCTGGTTGACAACTTCCACAACCTGCATGGCTGCCAGCCAGGCTGTAGAGCGGAAACATTTACACATGTTTATTGTTACTCAACTCGATGGTACTCGTTTTATCGACCTCAGAAGGATGAAATGCTAAGTGGACCTACCAGGATCTGAACCTGTGAACAAGGTCAAACACAAGTCCCTTTCAGTTCTGCCGCTCCACAGGCCTGTGAACTTGTATCCCAGGGACGACTTCTGGCCTCTTAACCCTTACTTGGACATGCCTGAGCTATAAACCCACATTCAAAAGGCCTGTCAACTGGCTGACCACCAAAATGCAGTCCCAAAGTTAGCTGACAACTCCCAAGGAAACTTCCTTTAACTGAAACAACTGGTAACATGCAATCCTTTTTGATCAGAGGACATGGAGTAAACCTATGAGTAAGGTCCCTGCACCCTCCATTTCAGCACTATCAAGGCAAACCGCACCCTCTTGGGAATGGCACACTAACGTCCCATCTGACAGAAAGTGCCTATTCATGTGTAGCCCATAACCTTCCGTTTTTCACTGACGGTATACCAGGATTATGCTGAAACTAAGCTTGCTTTACTGCTGAATGCGCGTTGCCCAATCACAGATTTGTCTTTGCCTATTCCATTTCTGGCCGCAAAGTTTGATGACATTGCCAGCCCCAATCTCTGGCGAAATAAAAGGAAGCTTTACTGCTACCCATGTGAGCAGCTGCTGGTGCTAATGATGGTCCAATATAGCACCGGTAAACTAGATGCTGTACTATAGCATTAGTGGACGATTGCAGCACTTTATTAAAGTTCATGGCTAACCTACTCACAGTATGGCAAAACAAGAGAGGGTGTAGATTTAAAGCCAAATGAGATGATCGTTAGATAGACCCAACAGGGAGTGATCCTGTGAAATGAGGTAGGGACTGTAGTGTAGTTCCTATATCCCTGATAGGCTCTGCGCATTGGAATAACATACACTATAGATTTGACATAGGACTGAGGTCAGTATGTCTCTATCGAGTATATTAAACTTAATTGTGTGTGTGCCAGCTAACTCAGAGGTCACTAGAAACTTCTTGAATAAACAGGAAGGGATTAGTCTCTGACAACCGCATAAACATGACAACTTTGTTTCCCTTAAAGTTGGTACAATCTTAGAGTCTTGGAAACAATAGATAACAGTTTCACTCAGTCAATCGTGTATGCTTCGTTTCTACAGAGTTACACAGAAATAGAATAGAAATAGGCGTTTCAATAAAAGGGGGTTTTATTGAACAGTCTTATTTCTCGTGCAAGAGATATGAATTGATAAAATCGTAAGACAGACTCCAAAGTACACCATGTACAGAGTTAGCAGTAAGATAAAATAATACTGCAATAGCATGGCTTGTAGCTATGACATATATTAATTAAAATACATACATAAATAACACAGGCTAAAAATGTGATACTCATCTGATGCTTCTAAATTGTTCTACCCCAGTGTACATAACTTAAGTGTAACTCTATAGTCTAACCCCCCGCAAGGGAAGTCAGAGAGCATTGGAGCTGGATTCTCTGCGAAGAGGATGACAGCGTCTGGTCAGTGCGTCAGGCTGGATCTCGATCTCCTTCTGAACTTGCCGTGGTAAACCGCATGGTCTGAGTCGGATCGAATCCTCCGGGAACCGTGGTTTGCTAGGGCAAGTGCAGGTATATTTATACCTTGAAGGTGTTTAGGAATGCTAGCATTGACGTAAAAGTCGGGCAGAGGAACGTCATGAATGAAGCTCTAAGGAATAGATGTTCATGCATACTTAATGAGTTCTTGGAGAAATCAATATTCAAGCTGGGGGAAATTCCTGAAGGCTTAAGGGTCTGGTTTTCCAATAATCCGTTGTGACGTGGATGGACGGATGTCCAAATAAGGTCAATATGAATTGTACCTATGTAAGGGCATGAATCGGGAAACCTATATACGGAATCTAAATCTACACACAACACCCACTCCAGTTTCGTATGAACGATGTTACTAAATCCTAAACGTTCTAAACATATCTTAAAACAGAGTATCGCATGGGTTGCTAAAAGTAAGCTAAAAACATATCTAAAACATATGTTCTAAAAATACATTACAAAACGATTGCTATGCATAAAGTGTTGTACATATTAAAGGCAATGTTGCATTCTAAGCATAGGATTACATTTGAATGCTAAACGAATGAACCAAAATATATACATACAATGAAATGGCTCGTTAATACAGAAAAAAAAGGGCCAAAACCATTTCATATCAGGTTAATACAAATCAGTTGTTGATGTGACAAGGTGACATGATGTCCCTGGAAGCTTTTCAAAGAATTCTGTTCTCTATGAATAATTCTACTATAAGCAGATTACAGTGCCAAAAAATGAAAAAAAAACAAATTTGGAAGAAAAAAACTTAATCATAGGAAAAAGTTCCAAAGTCAGTCACTTGTTTGAAAAGAATGAAGGCCAAATTCAGAGTCTCTTCGGAACACTGTGTGCCTGAATCAAAAGCCAGTGTGTGGGCCTAGAGAAAACATAAAATCTTCCAATCCCGTAGACTAAAAGTCATCTACCATTGTAGGTGAAAGTTGGAATACCTTGTTTAGAAGATTAACTTCACATAGATGTGAACTATCGCCTTCAGCATTGTTCGCATCAGCAATGTTCGAATCGGATGTTACCTGCATGCCTGATGTCTCATCTCGTACCTCAGCAGTAGCAATTTGTGTCTGTGAGATCTCAATGAATGCCGTCATCAGGATTGGTAGCCACTGGGGACAACACACAGCATGGGCCGTTACCGGGTCCAGCAGAGTATCGATATCCGTAGGCATGACTGATGGGAGTGTTAAGACAGATGTCTAGCATTCATTCTTCACCGCAGAGCAGGCAGCGCAGAACAGGGAAGATGCAATCTTGCCAGATTGGACTGAATGACAGAAACCATGTGGTGTTTAATTCTCGTTGACGATGTAAACCCAAAATTTGGACGATGTGCTCACGACACTTCATCTCCAATAGAGCTCTTTCCATGGTGAACTGGGTGTCGATGGTGATTTGGCTTGCCATATCGTAGCAGTAGGAGCAAGAATAGGATCCCTGCAACGAGTGCTAAAAGGAGCGGCAGTCCGCCAAACACAGAGTGCACAAAGTTTGGAAAAATTCCTAGGACTGCTTGAAAAGGTGCTAACAGTCCTGCACATATGGTCTTAAATACATGTAAAATACCACTCGTATCAGACATGTTTAAGATACGACCTAACATTGAGAAATGTACAGGGAAGTTTGTATACAAAAGGGTATGTATCTCAGCCGAAGTCCTTGCGACTTGTAGATCATACGTTTCTTTGGCCGAGGTCAGTGGCACTGTTTTTTGTAAAAGAATAGCTGTCATTCTGCTGAGAGTATCAATTCGTATAAAAGAGATGTTCAGGGAAGGCCATAAAGGCGACTCCTTGACTGTATCTATTTGTGGAAACAAGACTTGCATACAGCAAATGACCCTGGATGTAACCGTTACTAGATATGGGATACCTGGCAACATGCCACAGCAGCTGTGATCATTCAACATAATGTAACTCCCATTAGAAAGTTGGCCAAAAATTGGATTAATCAGTGCAGCCGGTGAACCTTGCAAGTGACAGGATAAGTTTGTAGAGGCTCCGTGTAAGTTAATACTCTGACAAAGGAGAGAACCGCTCAGTGTGTTTTCACAGCTTTCACCGCTAAGAAACACTTCACGTTCCCCACTCCAACATCTATGTGTATAAGGTAAATCCCAGGATGTCTTGATGTATCCTTTACTCAACCTTTCATATTTGCCTGCTGGTATATGTTTTAGGCAATATTGAAAATGGAAAGTTGTAACAGGCAGAGTTATTTTACCATGTGTGATCCACTCAGTAGCTGTTTTTTCTGCCACTGTGAATGGTAATTTCTCCAGTTTTTCAATGCTCGGCACCGTATGCCGCGTCTGGTGGCGCAGTGGACAAATGCATCCACTGTAGGGGCCTCTGTACGACCTCATGGTCACAGGTTCTAATCCCGGTGGGTCCACTCAGCCTTTCATCCATCTGAGGTCGATAAAATGAGTACCATTGAGTTGGGTAACAATATACATCTGTTATTCAGCGCCTTGAGACTTTCGGGTGATACGTGCGCTACACAAAAGTACATGTTATGTTTATGTTATAGTCTGCTCCCCTTTGTGCCAGTCTGATCTGTTTATCAGTGAGATTGAATTCTGCAAACAGTGACGTAGTATTGATTAAACGCCAAGGCACATAGCCAGAACGCAGGTTTTTGAAGCGTCCAGCCTAATAGCATGATAGAATGTAATTGAGACTGACCATGTTGCAACATGACCAATTCTTGCTCCATGATGTCTATGACAGAGGATACAATGCTGTCCAAAGAACATATCCTGGATGACAAAGTCGTTAACCCATTGTCTACTACAGAGAGAGTTTTCTCTAAATTAATACGATCAATTTCTCGTATTCGTTCTGCAGTCTCTGCTTGGGTAACCTTCCATGCTTCATTATAAGCAGCGTAGATACCGGCATATATGAAACGTTTTTGACGCGGTTTTCTTAGTCCTAGCAAGAATTCCCTAAGGTCTGCGCCTTCTTGAAGTAAAGTTAAGTGTTGCTTTACATCCTTCAGTGTAGCTTTTCGCAGCCAATCAAGGCAAAGTTTCCCTACACTGTATGCTGTTACTACCCCTGGATGCTGTCTTTGGACATAACGTGGGTCTAGCCTATGAAAGGTAAAACCTTGTGTTTTGTTCAGGGATCTATTTTGACAGTTGTTTGTGTCTAAGGGCCAGAGCAACCATTTGTTCCATTCAGGATCTGATCTGATCTGTTGTGATGCAAAATAATATGTACGTCGACCTCCCCCCGTGTAGTGCTATTGCTTGCCAGTATAGGTATGGTCGTGTGTTCATGTCTTTGATCTTGGCTAATCCAAGGCAAGACGTTTGCTGGACAGAGTCATTCAAAAACATAATTTGCTTAGGGATGATACAGGCTCTAAACACAGTTTCTATTCCCTGTACTTGCCAATCTTTAGTACCCCAGACAGTTTTCGTCTCAATGTTGTCCTTCCAAAAGTCGCAACCCTGTTTAGACAGTCGGGCAATAAAGGCTGCAGAATAAATCTGTTTGGTATTCGTTAACATACTTTTCATTCCTGTCTTATTGACATTCTTAAAGTAAAATATCTCTGCATTCGAGATATTAAACCCTGAAAAATAAGGAAATTTCATTGCAAATGTTTTTGAGCTACCCTTTGGTGGCGTAGGACAATGTTCCCATTGGTTATACATCAATACATTTTTAGGTGTTGCAGATTTATGCAAGAAATTATGACTATAGTGGTTATAACAATACATTTGTTCATAGTCTGATGAATCTTGTAAATATTCATTATTAGTGAACACAGTTGACATCTCTAGATCAGATATCATATTATTAACAGTCTCGAAGTCCCAATCATCAGAAAAGGTACTAGAGGTAATAAAGTCACTTAATGAAATCTTAAATAAATGTGGAATCTTCAAAAGCTCAGCCGGGCTAAAAATGTCATATTCGGTTTTGTCCCAAACTATACCATCAGGTATAGGAATTGCTGTGATGTTCACTGCTGACAAGTCTCTTGCTTCACAATGGGATGATTTGTGTGGCTGGAGAAGTAAGTTCACTCCTCTACTTGCTGTGTCCATTTGAATATATCTTCCATTTATTAGCATACCCAGAGTTAATACCAGAGGTAACCAAAGTAGAAAGAAGAATATTCCCAAAACAATCCATAGTTCAATCCATGGTGAAACCAGATAAGTCTTTTTCAGGAGATGAAAAAAGTATTTTGCTTGTTCTTTGAAAGTTCTTTGTGCTGGCGTCGTTTCAGGCTCGCTGGGATCCTCAGAAAACGTATCAAAGTTCATGAAATAGCCAGAAGCAGTTCTGTCAATGGTTGGAATTGCATCCGAATTTGATGAAATTGCTGGAACCAATTGATCATTTGTTACTTCGTTGTAGACAGGTGTATCTGGACGAACTGTTATTTGGGTCTCAAGAGGTACAAGGTCTATAGCATTGTTGCTTAGTCCTCTATTTCTCTTTGTCGAATCTTCAAAGGTGATGAGTCTCTCAGTTTGAACCTCTTGGATTGTAGCTAGAGGAGTGCGTCTGCTACATTGGCGGAGTCCACTTGGCCTACTGTTCAGTATCGGCCACATAGTGTGGTTTGATCAGGTCGATGGACACAAATCTTTTCTCCTTTTTACCAGCAAGGGGCGGCAGTAGTACTGTTCATGATCCGTGGATTGCTAGGACAGGTACTGGTTGCCTGTATAAAGGCCCAATTTTCTTCTTATCCGCGATTTTTTCTCTGACTAGATCACCAAGCTTTGGGATCCAGACAGGCCTTGCTGGGACGGCCAGATTTTTCTCAGTGGTGGTTGGCTTCAGGATGTTGCTTTGTTGCTTTCTTATTTCATTTAAGTCCTGTAAAACAGCCAAACGATCTTTGAAATCAAATTGTTTATTTTCCACCACTGTGCCTTTCATATCTAAGTCCGGAACCAACATTCTAGTCCCAAAAAGGACCTCATATGGCGTGACACCCCCTAGAGAACTTCTTGGCAAGTTGTTAAGTGCGCGCTGGACCCCATATAAATGTTTGACCCACCCATCACCCGAACCTAATACCCTAGCTGTTATAGACTCCTTTATGTCCCGTTTTTTTCTTTCCACAACAGAATTTCCCTCAGGATGGAATGGAGAAGAATACCGCAATGCTACGCCAAACTGGCCATGGCTTCTTTGTAAGCTCGAGAGCTAAACGCAGGACCCTGGTCAGAATGTAGTGTGCCTATTGCATATGTGCCGATAAAGACTCGCAAATCTTTTATAACAGTTTGAGCGTCAGCCGAGCGCTGAGGCCACATCCATAGAAACCTAGATTTAGTGTTTGTGGGACCGCATCCGTCCACAGGGATGGCTTCATGTAGCTAGTCTAATGCTGTCTAACAATGGTGTCTGTACTGGGCTGTCTACGTTGTAGGCAGGTGCCTGGTGGCGTTCTGTACTGCGATCTCTATTGCAGTCTATGCAGTTAATAATGAAGATATGAATCAGTGTATTCATTCCTGGCCACCAGTAAATCTCTTTTAGTTCTAAAATTGTTTTAGAGATCCCCTGATGTGTCAGACCCTCTCCCAGATGTGCTTCGTAAATCAAAGCTGCTCTACTTTCCATGTTTGGAAGTACTCTGCCCCCCACTCCAGGGATTTGAGCAAATGCAACGCCATTCACATCAATTACATATGAGTATTTGAGTGGAAACTTTATAGGTAATGCCGCGCCGCTGCCTTTGCATTGACAGCTAGCATTATTTCACTGTCTATTTTCGTCTTTGAACGAGTGATTGCAGCTACGGAAGCCGTTTGCACAGCCTGTTACGCGACTTTATCAGCCAATGAATTCCCTTCAACGTGAACGCCATCACGTTGATGACTCAGCGTGTGTATCACGTGAGTGTTTTGTAGTCCGTTTCGCAACTGAACTACTTGTTCCCAAAGCATTTTATGCTTGATTGTGCCACCTTTTGCATCTTTTAAACCCTTTTGAAGCCAATTCTGTAAATATTAATTGTAAGATTGAACACAGTAAAAAGAATCGCAAATTATTATTGTGGGGAATTCACGATCTGTGTTTTCAAGTGCCATCTTGAATGCTTGTAGTTCAGGTCGCTGAGCTGTACAATCTCCTAGAGATTGCGTTTTTGTGACCATTGGTCTGAATTTGCCATCTCGCATGCAACCTTTAACGATCGCACATGCTGCACTGTAAGCGTGTTTACTCTCCGTAGCGGGTTGTGCAGATCCGTCAGTATAAATTATAAATTTTGTACTGGTCAAGAGGTAGAATTTCAGTAGGCAGAGGACATTCGTGTTCGTATTGCAGGAATGCTTGTGTTTACAAATATGGATCAAAAACATATTAAACATCTGTTGCAGCAAGAGAATTAATCCATTGTATCCATCTCGGATGCAAAGCTTTTGCATTTGGAATGCTAGCTTTTGTAACCGCCTCTAAGGCTGGTACAGGAGTCACGACCATAATGCGTTTCCCCTGTGCTAGGGCTCTTTCTTTTGCTACAGCGGTTTGAACTGCTGTCAGAATTTTTTCTGTAGAAGTGAATTTCATTTCTGCTTGTGTGTACAATTGTGATTGAATGCAATTGGTACTTTTTCACCTTCGTTAAAAGTTAAGTAGGTGAATCCACATTGACCCGGAATGATTCGGATCACTAAGTTGCGTACGTTTACGCATGTATGCAAGTGTTTTGTTGCTAACATGTCTGTTTGTAGTGAATGCAAAATTTCTGTGTGTTTTTGTGTCCAATGTGTGATTTTGAAATCAGGCTTGATTAATTTGTAGAGAGGTTTAACCCTTTCTGCATAATTTAAAATGTAAGTTCTTCCAAAATTCAGGAAACCTAAAATCGACTGTAAGTTTTTCATTGTTTTTGGAGGTTGGAGCAGCGCACATTTTTCTAAAAAGTTGGCTGCCAGGCTTTTGCCTTCACTTGAAAGTTCACATCCTAGGAAGAGGACATTGAGATGGGCAATTCTGGACTTTTTAAAGTTTAATTTGTAACCCTCAGAGGTGAAGCCCACTATAATGGTGCTCACCTGTTCAAGTGCCTATCCAGGTCATCGTCTGTCAGATATATATCATCGACATATGACAATGCCTCGTCATCATAAGTTTGTCGTAACTCTGTTACCCTTGCTGAGAATAACCCTGGGCTGTTTTTGAACCCCAGGGGCAGTCTACAAAAATTGACGCTGGGTCCCCATTATTGAGAAAGCGATCAAATATCTACTTTCAAGTGCAATGTTTTTACAAAAGAAACCATTTGAAATGTCTAATGTGGTTTTATATTTTTTACGCACAATGTTATTCATTTGTGCTGTACTATGTGCCTTTTGAACTGCAAATGTTTTGCAACAAGAGTTTAAGTGTCTGTAATCCAAAACTAGAAGATATGTATTGTCTGGTTTGGAAACAGGAAACAAAGGATTGTTCATCGATGAGGTGCATGTTTCAGTCACCCCCTGGTATTCAAGTTGATCTAAGATCTCCCTGACCTGTTTTTTAGCTTCTTGCTTAACTGGGTACTGCCTCTGTGCAGTCGGTTGACTTTTTAACTGGATCTTATGGTGAGGTGAGTCCTCATCCCATCCTACATGATTTTTATACAGTGCTGGGGCTTGGGCTACTGCCCATTTCCTGGCTAATGTATATTTTAAATGAACTGGAACATGGTTAGAGAAGGCAGGCATAATGATGTCCTCGCCATGTGGGCACTCCCTGACAAATTCTGGTGGCCAGTCTTGTTCTGCTAGAAATATATCATAACCCCTTGAAAGATGCTCCCAAAATGTTTGTCCTACTCAGCTATGGCGGCTATTATCCCTACCCACTCCAGACGTCTTATGGAGTTTTTATGAGTAGAGAGTCTCTGAGAAATGCACGACTCAGTTACTTCAGTATCTAGCGTTAAATTAGTGCCTTACCAAACCGTTGGGCGCCATGTAGTGTAGTTCCTATATCCTTGATAGGCTCAGCGTATTGGAATAACATACACTATAGATTTGACATTGGACTGAGGTCAGTATGTCTCTATCGAGTATATTAAACTTAATTGTGTGTGTGCCAGCTAACTCAGAGGTCACTAGAAACTTCTCGAATAAACAAGAAGGGATTAGTCTCTGACAACCGCATAAACATGACAACTTTGTTTCCCTTAAAGTTGGAACAATCTTAGAGTCGTGGAAACAATAGATAACAGTTTCACTCAGTCAATCGTGCATGCTTCGTTTCTACAGAGTTACACAGAAATAGAGAGACGGGCGTTTCAATAAAAGGAGGTTTTATTGAACAGTCTTATTTCTCGTGCAAGAGATATGAATTGCTACAATTGTAAGACAGACTCCAAAGTACGACATGTACAGAGTTAGCAGTAAGATAAAATAATACTGCAATAGCATGGTTTGTAGCTATGACATATATTAATTAAAATACATACATAAATAACACAGCCTAAAAATGTGATACTCATCTGATGCTTCTAAATTGTTCTACCCCAGTGTACCTAACCTAAGTGTACTACGAGGCTTGAAGTAGGTGCAGTTTCTAAAGTATAGCTAGCTATATTTTAGTTTAGCCAAGAGTTGCCAAAAGTTTCTCTAAGTTCTAGTCAGCTCCATACCTGAGAATGAGAGAGGTTGGAATCTCTTTTCTGGACTCGATAGTCTAACCCACCGCAAGGGAAGTCAGAGAGCACTGGAGCTGGATTCTCTGCGAAGAGGATGACAGCATCTGGTCAGTGCGTCAGGCGGGAACTCGATTTCCTTCCGAACTTGCCGTGGCGAACCGCGTGGTCTGGGTCGGATCGAATCCTCCGGGAACCGTGGTTTGCTAGGGCAAGTGCAGATATATTTATACCTTGAAGGTGTTTAGGAATGCTAGCATTGACGTAAAAGTCGGGCAGAGGAACGTCATGAATGAAGCCCTAAGGAATAGATGTTCATGCATACTTAATGAGTTCTTGGAGAAATCAATATTCAAGTTGGGGGAAATTCCTGAAGGCTTAAGGGTCTGGTTTTCCAAGAATTCGTTGTGACGTGGATGGACGGATGTAGGTGGCCATGCCTGTATTTGGTTTGTACGGACAATGTCTAAATAAGGGGTGGATTTCTATGTCCAAATAAGGGCAATATGAATTGTACCTCTATAAGGGCATGAATCAGGAAACCTATATACGGAATCTAAATCTACACACAACAGGACCACCACCACCACACCCCGCATGTGAATCAGCCCAGGTTTACTTTGCCATGACCCCTCCTAAGCCCTTAGAGATCACCATAAACAACCTGCAGTGGCCAGGTGGCAGGCACCCAGCGGGACCTGCCAGTCCTATTTGCTCACCAACTCCTTGCCGCCTGGCGGCACTCCCTGCTGCAGGTGTCTTGTTGCAACTACCTACTCGCCCCTCTTGACCCGTAATGATTGACATCGCTGAAGATGTGTGGTTACCTCTCATCGGGGTCGGTGGAACGTTTAACATGTGTCCTGAATGTACAATATATGTGATGTTATGCCGGAGTAGAGGAATCAGAACCTAATAGTAACTGTGCATAGGACATGTGCTAGTATTCAAAACTGTGATATATAGATTATGCATGACATGTGCTAGTATTCAAAACTGTGACCTCTAGATTATGTACGGTGATTTGCAGCACAGCTTGGCCCATCTCATCAACTTTACGAACCCAGGAAGCTCACCTTTGCTGGTTACCCCCAGGTCCTTGTCGTGCATGCCTTAACCCATGGAGCTCTCCTACTAACGGAGCATTTGTCCAAACAGAACTGACACATCTGCATCCCCCTTCTGGATGACGATCTATGTGCTTCATGTTTGCCTGCTTTACTGCTAAGTGTCCCAGATCATGCACTGCTATATCCAACCAGATTATCTACTTTCTCTGACCGCAAGTGATAGGATAATGTAATCACCAAACCCAATGTAAACCTAAAATGCAAGCAGAACTTGTCAGGAGACATTCAATCTCTTTCCTTGAAGTGCAGCAAACGTGGCAATCGAAATTACAGAGCTGACAAGCCTCTATTTAACTTGAACTCGAAGTGTGACAAATGAGGCAAACCAAGCCCCCCAAGGCTAAAAGGATGGCTTGGGCAGAAGTCAATAGTCAACAATGATTTTGACTTACTCAGTGCCTGTTGTAGTGGTCCTCTCTAAAAGCCAGACAGTGCCACCTCATGGCAGACTGTCAGAGGCGCCGGTGGTGACAATTAAGTGACGGTGCCTCGCACCAGAAAAAAACACCCAGTCAGATTTAGCACAGGTGAACTTGCTGCTGAAAATAGCAGTGGTGGGCCATTGCCGCACTTTCGGAAGTCCAGACTTGACTTCCTCACCTTGTGGGTTTAAACAAGGTACAAATTTGACAAGTGCGTACCCCGTGACTAACTAGACGGGTAGAAAATATTAGGGCCCCTTCCCCTGCCGTGTGCAAAACCAATTGTGTGTCACATATACTGATCTACTGATAACTTCAAGAAAAAGTCCTCCATGCACCCCACAATGAGGACCGGACAAGTCTTCTACCGTTCTACCAATGTGGTTACTCATCCTGTCACCTAGGAGCTGTGGCCAGCTGGGACTATTGGCTTTGTCGCTGTTTGGTATTTGCGTACGGTAATTAAGCAACAACTGTGGCTATCGTGTAAGTATATCAAAATTCCACCATTCTGAACTGATCAGACTGAGCCAAGGGAGTAGTACCTTCATGGGATTTTCAAATACTCTACACTTATCTGTGCTTCTACCCTCCCCAACAAGAAGTCCAAACAGGGTTGGGTCCTTGCCCAATACTTTTAATCTCTATGTGGCTGACATGGCCCCCCAACCTCTACAACAGACAGTGCCCCTCCAAACCCAGAGGATATTTGATCAAACTGGAATTGGCCGCCTGCAACATACACTGCACCATTGTGCAGCCAACAATGTAAGCATAAATCGCGAAAGGCCAGCCAGCTTCTAACACACTGGCAAAAGGATCAACTGGAAGGGTGGTTGGCGCTTAAACAAGACCATCAAAGATGCTGACTAGTACCTGGGCCTATTGTTTAACATCAAAGGTTTCCTCTCCAGACAATTCGAGGATATCAAATCAAACGAGAGCGGCTTGATTTATGCTTTCTTGAACCTATTCAATAATCTGTCAGGGCCCAGTTTAAAACGCTTACTACTGGTAATAAAAGCAAAGTATATGCCTTCCCTGCTGTGCTTCTGCAAACTTTTGTCTACCTCTCAGTTCGACAAATTGGAAATAACAGAGTGCACTCTCTTTAGAAGAAGTCTATTTGCCATACGATTTCCAACACACCAGGACGACACCAGGTTAGGATTTGATTTGTAAAAAACAATCTGTGTATCGGGTGGATTGGTTATTTTCCCACTAGCAAAACTGCAAGAGGTCCAAACAGAGCTTGTAAGGTAATTTCTCGGAAGAGAACTATAGGACTTACTGGAGCTAAAACACGCGTCTAGCACCCTTGGACGAACCCAATTAAAATGCTCAGCATTCCAGAACTTTGGGATCTAGCTGTACTCTTGTATCACTGAAATTGTTAATCAAAAGCGCCCACTTCACTGCACACGGGGCCTCAGGCCACCCATCATGCCGCTCGACTGCCCCCCCCCCTCACACCACACACTACTATACTGAGGGGGGAAGGCTTGAGTGGGAGGGGGGCTGAAAATACCCATGCACTCACCAGAACACAGGCGACGCCAGGGACACGACAGCGAGCAGAGACTACATTAGCTAGCCAAAAACCAGTAAAATCAGACAGTCCATTCTGATATCCCCAAAAAGGCTCATAATTCTTTTTAAAAAATATTCACTGAGTAGCCTTTGTCAACACTGGTAAGCACGGGCCAACCCGGGCAGGCCTTTGCTTCCCCAGGTATCTTTACATTTGCTGTGATTCAGCGCATGGTAAGGACATCCGCAATGCATGACCACCAGAAAACACATGTTGACCCGGTGGCGGATTTAATTAATTAAAGAACAAAAAGGCTGGGTAAAGCACTGGACACTGAAATACTTGTCACTTGACAGGTATAGTCCTGTTCATGAATACCACTTTCTTTGTACAATTCATTTATTTGCCAAGCTTCCCTTTCATAACATTTCTGATGTCATCACTAACCAGTAACTTAAGTGTGACTTTTTTGAAACTGCCCAAATAACTGCCTTTAGTCTTTCTTTGCACTTTGTTGCTAATAGCCAGTGCCAAGCAGCAACATACATTTTGGCCCCTGACAGGGGCTGTGTCATGGCGCTCGAACCCCAAAATAAGACCGAGCCACCCGCCCCCTAGTCGGCTCACCTGCTAATCATTTTGCCTCGGAGCACACTCCTCTCCTTCTCTCAGCCCAGAATCACAGGATGGAGGGCAGACACCGAGCCCAAACCCGGGTCCCAAGCTCCAAGGCGCTAAAACCAACGCTCCCGCGAAAATCATTCCAAGCGTCGAGCCCAATGACAGATGACATGGGTAAAGAATCTGATACGTTCGTGCTTTATCTGGAACACAGTAAAACTAGCGGAAGTATTCCCTTTCCATCATTCTGAAACTTACAATGCGACTATTTAGCCAACTAATTAATATTCATTGAGGGTAATCTGGCTGTTTATTCCCCGCCGAGCCGTCTCCCTATACACTATGCAACATATGGCCCAAGAGCCTACACCGCAGCCTCCTGGAAATGAACAGCTAATCTTCCCAGCAGCGGCCATCCCATGTGGGCAGAGCCTGAAACCCCCATTGGCACTCTACCTCAATGCAGACACCACCCTCCTCACATTCAATTTATCATAGAGCATGCGGTGCCTGGCAAAACAGACATCAGCCAACAAAAAACCAGGTCCTATCCCCTGCTCAGGTGCGAAGTCCAACCAATCGAACCATTCTTCATCGCGCCCAAGAGGTGACTCCTATATTGCCTATATAGACTTCCTTGCCGTACCCGAAAGTCAGACAATGGGAGCCTTGACACTTTGGCCTAAAGCACAGCAAGTGGCTGCCAAACCGTAGTACCGGGGGCGAACCCGGGCCGCCGTAACGTGGGAAGAAGCTCTACCCCAGTTATCCTGTAACTGCGCATCACAGACACTCCGTTGCTGTGCCCGGTTTCCGCCTATTGCAGGCCCCGTTTTTCCGACATTTTGAGGCCTGCCCGGGTCAAACCCGCAACCCTGGCGATGTCATAACATTGTAGGCAACATACCCTCCGAGACGATTGGCCTGCTTGGCTCTGTTACCATGCCCACACCGTCACCATACTGCTCAATTGTTCCCTGCACTCCAAAGCCCACTAATGACCTGCCGCACTGAAAGGCCACAGAGCGGAGGGGGAAGGGCTGGCTGCCCATGGGCCGCGCTTGCTGTGGCCCTACAAAACAAATGCTCCCCACAACTGCATGCCCGGCCATTATGCGGTCGTGCTCGTTCCCTGCCCTATGCAACGCAATGCACTTTGAACACAGTGGGAGCCCAGGCACCTGCTGGGGATGCGAGTCACCCACGCAGTTACACTGCGGATTCCGCTTAATTCGGAAGCGTATAGGCAGTTCATCAATTACGAGCTGGGGCCGGCCCGTGCCGACGGGCATCCTACGGTTCCAACGGGCCCCGACACAACCAGGACACGATCCATGAACCTCTGTTGCTCTTTGTTCCACCCCCAGCCCACAACCTGAAAACAGCTACTGTCTCGGCCCCAGGTCAATGGGAATCGGGCCGTATTGGGTGATTGCTGCTTACACCTATCTAGACAGGTGACCAAACTCGCCGTAGAATACCTTGTAGGCCACCTGAATGCCCGCTCCGGCAAAGGACAAAAGATACTGCGAAGACCAGGACCGTGTACATTGAGGCATCACGGGGTGCAGGGCAGGGCTTTGAGCATGCGAACCGCGGCTTGGCCTCTACACCCCCGCCTAAAGACGGCGTGATGTCCGGAGCGACAGGCAGTACCTCCAACCTCTGAGCTACAGCTCCACATCCCCGAAAGCGAGCGAGCCCCTCCCCTCGCGAATGCGGTGCCCGTGGGACCGCACTCCCGGGAAGGTAGAGAATTGACTCACCGCAAACCGATGCCGATCCAGCGACCTGGGATGTCACCAGCAAGCCACTGACGGCAGACCAGGCCTCTGGACAGAGCGACCAGAAGGCACGTAAACGGCATCAAGGGCAGCGGCAAAGAGGCCGCCAGGTGAGCGGGGAGAGGCTCTTATACCTCATCCCCTCCCACCCACTACCGGAAGTGACGCTGCACAGACCCCTCGGGCGGGGGAGTCCTACCACTAGACTGTCTTGTTTGCCCTCATGTGGCACTAAGACGGCCGCCCTCTTATGCAGCCAGCAGGGTCAGTGTGAAGTTCAACCCGCCCACCCCCTTTACTAAGAGCTGTGGGGGTGTTGCCTGTAAGATAGTTTTAATGGGTCAGGTGTACAGGGAATAAGTTGTATGTAACGGGTTCTTGTCGCTGATGGGGCCGTTGGTTGGATACTGGCTCGCCGGGATGTTTTCATGATTTGAAACTAATTTTATTGCACGTTCGGGTGGGTAAAGCAGTTTGAATGGAGGGGGGACTAAGCTGACACTTGCACAAGGAAGGAAGTTGAAGGTTCCCAGTGATATGAAGCAAATACATTTTCGATGTAGGGAATAGGTACAGTGACAGCCGGTGAGTTGGGAGAGTTTGTGGGTGGTACTCAGAGGTGGGGTCTAGGAAAGGGGGTGGGTGAGGCGTTTATAACTTTTACGGCGATGTTGCCTAGGGTTGCTTCATTAGATCAGCCTTTTTACACTGCAATCTTCAATGGTCTGTTTTGAGCCCACTCCCCCAATGTAGCCCTTCTGATCCTGCTGAAAGGTGAAACACAGCCACAGCTACAAGACTGAATTGAGAGATGGGTCTGAGTGAGCTCTATATCGCATGTACTGTATGAACTGACAAAAACATTGGCTCCCTTTAATTAAATACCACAACATTGTGATGGCCGGTAGATGTAGAGTTAAGAACAGTAAATATACACGCACCTTGATAATGGAGCTGTAGGCCAGTAGCGGATGGAATGTTTGTGTAGGTGTATGATGTTAACCTCTATGTAGTGACTGAGGTGAGAGCTAATTTGTCGTAACTCTCTAGTCTGTGCTAAGTAGATTAATATATCATTGTAAAAGGTCCCAGTAAGGCAAAGACATTAGTGCATCACATTCAATACACCTAGGTGCCTACCACCAACTCTGGGACTGTGGCTGATACGGAGTGGGTGTAACATAAGGAACTTTCAAAACTGATTAAATTAATTGCAGAGCCTGTACTGGAACAACGGGAATCATTCGTAGGTGTGAAGAGGAAATTGTGGGTCCTGCACCTGCAATACATGCTACTATACCCTGAGAAGCTCAAGGTCCTGATGCAGGGAAAGGCATAGTGACCACACCGTCATCCGCTTCAGACAACACGCATACACAGACGTCACCCAAAGATTACACTGACACTTTATTTGTGGGTGAAAACTGCTGCAGGTTTATTTTCATACAACACAGTATGATAATAAAATTGGGTTATCTTACGGGCGATCCAGGGCAGGCAGCCCCTTGCTGCTCCGCCCGCCTGGTGAGCCCGCACACACGGTGGGTCGATGCCCGGCAGTGTGGCACATAATTATTTACAGATCATCCACGGGGTCACGTGATCTGTCTCCTTACTCCCGCCCCTTCGGACAGGGGCGGAGCGTGTTGTGGCACACCCCCGGTTGGTCAGGCCCGCCAACCGCCCGAAGGACTAACGGGGCGCCGTCGCGGTCTTCCCAGAACCCCCTTCGGCTCCTGGACCTTGGCTCGGGCACCCTTACTGTGCCGGACAGGGGTACCCTTACTGTACCGCCTGTCGCAGAGGTACCCTTACTGTACCCGTCTGCATCCAGATCGCCCTGTAACTCCGCCTGCAACGCAAAAAGAAAACATTAAAACATTCCAATGACGCCCTGCGCCTGACACGTGGGGTAAGCGGAAAGGGTGGGAAATCGCGTGTCCAGGCTGGAGCGGCGCGCAGGGAACAGAGAAGGAACTGGGCGAGAGGGCCACCCAAGTAGAGGGGGCGGCCGTGCCCCCCGCCCCCAGTGGCCCGCCTCCAGTTCAAAACTATAGGTGGGTCCTACCTTAGTGGGCGTAGCCTCGCGCGCGAGGCAGCAAGGGGGGGAAGGCTCCGACGGGCGGCCACTAACATGCTGCCCTGCTGATGTCCCACTGCTTGGGACGCGGGCAGCGGCATAGTGACCACACCGTCATCCGCTTCAGACAACACGCATACACAGACGTCACCCAAAGATTACACTGACACTTTATTTGTGGGTGAAAACTGCTGCAGGTTTATTTTCATACAACACAGTATGATAATAAAATTGGGTTATCTTACGGGCGATCCAGGGCAGGCAGCCCCTTGCTGCTCCGCCCGCCTGGTGAGCCCGCACACACGGTGGGTCGATGCCCGGCAGTGTGGCACATAATTATTTACAGATCATCCACGGGGTCACGTGATCTGTCTCCTTACTCCCGCCCCTTCGGACAGGGGCGGAGCGTGTTGTGGCACACCCCCGGTTGGTCAGGCCCCCCAACCGCCCGAAGGACTAACGGGGCGCCGTCGCGGTCTTCCCAGAACCCCCTTCGGCTCCTGGACCTTGGCTCGGGCACCCTTACTGTGCCGGACAGGGGTACCCTTACTGTACCGCCTGTCGCAGAGGTACCCTTACTGTACCCGTCTGCATCCAGATCGCCCTGTAACTCCGCCACAGCTCTGGGGAGGCTACCGTCGCTGCCAGAGCCCCCCTTCCTCCCTTCGCTGTTTATAGGTGCCCGCCCCTGCGAGCCAGCTTTTAGTGGGCTAAATAATGGGTCCTGTTCTGTAACCGTAAATATACGGCATTAAGTTGCAACATTACTCAGAAGCCCAGGGCAGACTAACCACGAATGACTCTTGGCCCCAATGACGCTCAGCTTAGGCGTGACTGGAGTTACTAGCCTTATAAGCGATGCCACTGCAGATCTTCCTATCGTAATTATGGGAAGGTCTAGCACCTACATATGGAGTCAGAACTAAACCATAGCTGAATTCGTCAATCCATCGCTTCCCTTCATATCCTAGCACTAAGGTGTTGATTTCCGCTTTGTCTACAAAGGTGATGTATAGATAGCGTCATGGTACCTGAAAAGCAGCTGCTGCTGCGGGGGATTGCATGATTTCTTTAGCAGGACAGAAGATTTTTATGTAACTGCTAAATGGACGTATTCTTCTTTCATGACTCCGGATAAAGCCGATATGGCTGACTGAGCTGCCGAAGGTACATCGCTCAGCTCGAGGACCCAAATTTGTGAACGTTTCCCCCCCTCCCTGGCTCCAAGGAAAGGTTGGGCGAGAAGGGTAACACCTAAATCTGATTTTCGGGCTGGAAATATGGCATCGGTAACAAGGCATTGGTGAAATAGGCGCTTATGGACCTGCCATCCCCTTAAGATTTTTCAATTGGCCAACTTGTGTTCCCAACAGCTACAGCACCATAAGCAGGGTGAAGGTAACGTGTGAGTTAACCACTTCACCTACGTATATAAACACAAGCTGACATCACTGTTACCTAAATTTGCTTCCTTTCACATCGTATTAGTCTATTGTTTACTGCAAACCGGCCCATATCTTAGCAACATCTCCCGGTTTTGGCCTCTCTACTTGCAAATTAAGTTACCTTAAATTGGACGATAGAGTCTTATACTAGTCCCGTTGTTATCCCACTCTTTTCTTACTCTCCACTGGGACAGCGTATCCAATTCCTTGCTTGTTGAATAGCAGCTAGCTTTGTACTCTATTGCTGCTGAAAGGAGTTAATATCTTTGCCTACAGTCCTTGTTACACCGGTGTTGCAGTGCTGTAGGTAAGTCGTGGCACCGACATCATGGCTTGAAAAGGAAACTTCTCATTGCTATCAAATAATTTGTTGTGAGCCCCAGTTATGATTTCGTTCCTCCCTGGCTCCAATGAAAGGCTGAGCGGGAAGAGCAACACCTAAATCTGTTTCTCAGGCTGGAAAATATGGCTTGGGTAACAAGGCATTGGTGAAATAGGCGCTTATGGACCTGCAATCCTATTAAGATTTTTCAATTGGCCATATTAGGTGCCTTCCTGGCTTGAAATTGTGTTCCCAACAGCTACAGCACAATAAGCAGGGTGAAGGTACGTGTGAGTTAACCACTTTACCTACGTATATAAACACAAGCTGACATCACGGGTATCTCAATTCCCTTCCTTTCACATCTTATTATCCTATTGTTTACTACAAAATGATCCATATCTTAGCAACATCTCCTCGTTTTAGCCTTTCTACTTTTAAATTAAGTTACATTAACTTGGGCGATAGTCTTATACTAGTCCCGCGGTTATTCCAATCTTTTCTTACTCTCACTGCGACAACGTATCCAATTTCTTTGCTTGTTGAATAGGAGCTAGCTTTTGGACTTTATTGCTGCTGAAAGGGGTTAATAAGTTTGCCTACAGGCCTTGTTATACCGGTGTTGCTGTGCTATAGGTAATTCGATGCACAGACATCGTGGCTTGAAGATGAAACTTCTTATTTCATCAAATAATCTGTTGTGGGCCCCAGTTATGATTTCGTTCATATCTTCATAGTTGGCAGTGTCACTATCTTGCCAATACCTGGGTCACGTCCGCCTTAAATGATGACAATACACCTGGCTTTTCCGCTAGCCTTGCCCATTAACCTGTCAAATGTCTGTGGAGAGCAGCTCTCTCAATTATTACCATGTAGACGAGGGCATGCCATTCACGGGTGTCTGGTTGAAGTATGCTCAGGTAGTTGACACTCATTCTGGGGTGTCTGGTTGAAGCATGCACAGGTCATTGACACTCTCCCACGTGCAGTGCTGTGAAACGTTTGAAGTAGTTCATCAAATTCAGCCAGCCACCCCCTAGGTGGAGGCTTGCACTCCCAAACTTCTGCTAGTGTAAAACCCGGCCACACCTCCCGTTCAGTGAAATTTAGTAATTCACGACACTGAAAACCCCAGGGGCCAAATACTGGGCTGTGTAAATGCGGCCCCAATATCACCAGGAACAATTAGCTTGGAGTGGATGGGTGTTAACCTAGCTGGCTGAAGGCAAAACCTTTGACAATCACTCCTAACAAGACGTGCCAACGCAGGTAGAAGAAAGAGTTCTAAAGCCCGCCTTACTTCCTTTCCCAGTTCGACACAGTCGAAGAAGAATGCCCTGTCCAGAAAGGTCATGGCCTTATCACTGAAGCCTATCCCTACAGCATTCTCCGTAAATCTACAGCATTGCTTTGTAAAGCTTTTTCTGGTTCCACAATTAATTGTGGTCGATATGCTCTCCCTCAGTCTGAACAAATTCCTAGCTAATCGTACGCCTGCCGAATTCCCCGGGCTGTCTGGCTTAATGCTTTACGCCTGGAATTGCCCCACCAAGTGTAGCCTTGCACTGAACTTAACTTGGTTGTCTCAGCTGTCCTTTTAGAGCTCGAAACGCCCCCTATGCTCCTTGTGCTTACTAAATGGACCCGCTCCTTAGTTTCCCAGCACACAATGCACTTACGTCCTGTATAGACTAAGCTGCCACTCTGACTGGGTTGCAGAAAACCTTACACCAGCTGTTTCCGACTAGCAAGGCTAAATAGGAAAGGCAGCCACATCTCTTGACTTAAGCGTGGAACTAGTACTAATAAATACCTTCAAGATGTTATATCAGACACCCAGACCCCGGCCTTCAGCTTGTCCCAAAACAGCTCAGGCTGCTGACTTGTCTGTATGGACTAAGCTGCCACTGTGACTGTGATTTGAAAGAAACATTACACCAGCTGTTTTCGCGAATAACTTTACGGAAGGTATGTATGACACACAAACCCCAGGCCTTCCGCTTGTCTCAAAACAGCTCAGGCTGCTGGCTTTCCTGAATCGACTAAGCTGCCAATGTGAGTGTGAGTTGATGAAAAAATTACACCAGCTGTTTCCGAATAGCAAGCCCAAAGATGAAAGGCAGCAGCATCACTTGACCTAAGCGTGGAACTACACAATAATAAATCAGTATTCCGAATTCAAACATTTAACCAATATTTTCTCATGTGACTATCTTATTCACCATCAGCCAGGCCTACTTCCTTATTAAAATCGCGAGTGGCTGGCAAAGGGTACGTTAGAAATATCAAAGCCATGCATGGTCAACATGAAGCCAGGTATGGAAGGAAAGCTTGGGGGCGATAGTGTGAATAGTGCTGGTGGCATCCAGTTTGCTGCTTTCGGGAATGAAACAGCCTGCAAGTTAAATTGTCAGTTTATGGTAGTGCTGCACGACCAGAAAGGTATCAGTGTTAGTGCGCTTTACCTGCGCACCAAATGACGCTACACCAGGGACACACTCTTTTCTTATTAGGCACGGGGAGATTAAGTGATTCTCCCAGAATCACTGCATATTAATAAGTAAGGCGCTGAGACTTCGGGCCTGGTTCTCTCCAGCATATAGCAATGGGCCATGCACTAGCTAGTTGTGCAGGGAAAGCATAAGTTTCAGTAGGTAAAGTTTGAAATCTGTTATTTACTGCCCGATAAACAAGTTTCATTGGGTATCCCTAGAAAATTATTCTTAGTTGCCGGAAATAATTTGGTTTGTATCCTGCGCTATGCTGGTTATGATTAATGTACCTTAGCACGCCACTAAAAGTGTTGTAGAACTCACGCACTCTCGCGGTAAACGGCGATGCCTTGGCGATGGTGGTGCCCTGTGCAAGAATGTTGTTGGTGCCCCCCCAATGCCGCCTCCACCACAGATTCCCTCACTAGCCCCCTTCAACAGTTGACCAAGTTTCCATAGCCACACTCTCAGATGCATTTAATTAGTTATATATAGCGCCACTCCTACCAGTGTAGGGTGTCCGAGAACTTTGCATCTCACACAAATTCCGCCTAGCCAATCAATCATATGCATATGAATCAGTGTATAGGAAAGGTTACCTGAGCCAAAGGACTCAATGCGTAGGAGACTCATGTCATCCCTACTGGCAGGCAGATAGTTTAAGGTTGCTTAGTGTGGAGAAGCACAAGCGTAGTCGATTTCTAGCCAAATTAACCCTCTTTGCAACACTAATCAATATTGTAATAATGTATGCTTAGTGGTGTGAATGCAGCTCTAGGATGAGCGTTCGTAGCTCACTGTTGACCATTAAGGGCTTTAAGATATACATTGCAAGTAACAAAAGGATGCCTCCTTTGAAACAGTAACCTGCTGACCTATTTACATCATACGCACTCTGGAATCTACTTGGCACACGCTCTTTGCAGCGGGCATTTTTAACCCTCTGCACTAACTACACCGAAGTCAAAACCTCCACTATACAAATTCTTGACCTTTCTCCAGGAAGATAACGAATCACACGAGTTATCTTGACATTTATGTGAGGCCTGGAATTGCCATGGAAAGAAACGCAGCATCCGGTGCCATGACTGAAACAAAGTACACAGTGGTGCACACTTTGTTCTAGGAGGCAGGGAGCACCGAGTATACGAAGGACCCCGAATTCCACCGTTCAGACTATGCAGTTGCCAACTGGAAATAACTTCCTGGTCCCGGGGTGCGCCTGGCGGGCTATTGTAGAGCTGGGAGCGGCCCGGGGAAGGTTAGCGCTCCCCGGGTGCAGGGAAGGACAAAGCTGGGCGCTGCAGATTTATACAGTGCCAGGGAGGTGCAGCGACTGTGCAGAAGCCCCTCCTGCACGGGACGTGTGGGCGATAAAAGTATTGAAAATGGAGAAGTGGGTCGAGCTTTTGCCTGTGTGACCCGGTGGGTGAAAAGCTTAATTTGGAACCCAGAGGCGCGAGTTCCAATCCCAGGTGTTACACAATTGTGTGCTCCTAGACACTTCGCCTTAGCTTCCTGTGCCTTGGTCCTCTCAAAACACAGTTATTGGGGCACAGTGACCGCGAAGTGCATTGCTGCAGCTCAAGCACATGGGCAGCTGGACATCGTCGCGCCAGTCCTGTGTTGGACCGCGTCACGGCGCCTTGTCTCAGCGATGGATTCTCCTGTGTCGAAGTTTGATTTTTAAACTTGAGGATGCGTGCCCACCAAGAAGGTCTGCAGAGGAGCTCCGGTTGGATTACGCGGTATAACAGCTGCCAACTGCACACAACAGCTGCTTGAATTCTGGCAGCTCGTGTTGTGTCCTGGGCCCCTGCACTCTGATTTTGCAGCGGACACGCATAACGCTTAATTACCGGAATTATACTGTGTCAATAAAATTTCACAGGGCCTTTTGTCATTAGCGCGACACTATGGACTCATTAGAAGTTGCTGGGAGGATTCCCATAGACATAGGAACACTATGCTATATTGTAGTTTTGGAACCGATCTCTTCCAAATGTTAAACTTGTTTAGTCCTGTAGCAGAGCAGGGCGCGCCCCATCACGTGCCCACCCACCAATCACGGATCGATACCACTACGATTGCAGGATCTATGAAAACAAAACCCGGTGACCGGAAGCTGATGCTGCAGAAGGAAAAGGCTCCCAGCTGACTGGGCAACGAGGCTCGAACCCTGGTTCCCTGCACCGAGTCGGCGGTGCAGCCAGCGGACCACACCGCCCACGGGATCTCGTCACGCAGGTCCAGGGGTGCTGTACATAGCATCATATTTACATTACGCATTCCGGCACGGGGGTTTAAGTGATTTGCCCAGAAACACCGGGTGTGGGCGCGGCCACGGGGCTCTGTACATGGCCCATATCTACATTACATACTCAGGTACTTGGGCCTTGCAGACTTACACAACCCATTCGCGCCATTTCCCCCGCACCACCAGGGGCCCCCAGTAATCGGGCAAAGTCCATAACTACGCCCGACAAATGAAACGGGTCCACATCCCAACCAAGCCAAGCAAGCAGAAATCTGGAGATGCCGAGAGCCGACCCGGGGCCTTCATACATGCAGAGCCTGAGCTCTCCCAGAGCTCCGTCCACCGGCACTCGAAACCCGACGCAAGACCAGGAGGAGCGACCGGCATCAGGCGGAAAGGACATTCGAACGCCATCTAACCCACTGTGCGCCATAGAGAGCTTTTTCAAAGCTAACGGAATACTTGAGCTCCGAACACCCGCATAGCGGAACCTTTTAAACAAAGGGGCAAGTTCCTTAGTGCTTTTACCCTATCAACTGCTCACTTTCACCGGGAATAATGATGCCTGTTCCGTGCTTTTCCAGTCTCCACCCCCCTCCCCCCCGCCTAGGATGAGGTATTCGGACGCTGCCCGGCTCCTCACTGCTTCTTGATAAATGGGGGTGGAAAATTGCTCGACATGGAGGCGGAATGCTTTTTACGCCCTATCTATGCTGACCGACTTCTTCCGAGCACTCCCCCTTTCATCTGGCAATCAGGAAGAGGAACGGGGAGATTAAGTGATTTGCCGAGAATCACAGGCTGTTCAGAGTCATTGCCAAGACTCGAAACCTAGTTCCCCAGGTTCGCAGTTGAGCGCCCTAGCTGTTAGGCCAACTCCTATTCCCAAAGGGAGCCCTGCCGCTGGCAAGCATAGTCATGAAAATTGTGCTCCTGGACCTGTTTTCCTGCTTGCAAAGGAGAGTAATTATTCATAATGTTCTAACCTGTATTGGGCAAGAGATATCGGAGAAGAGTATCGATCGTCCCGAATTGAACCTGCACGCGCTGACATGGTGATATGTGCTCTTCATGGCCTCGCGCATGCCTTCGGCGTGTGGGGTCTGCCGAGATCAGGGGGGCGGGCTGCAGATCGGTGCCGTTAGCTGCTCCACACAGCGGCTCACGCTCCCACCAAGTTTTAGCCGAAAACAACGGGCTCCTGCCAAACCCGACGCCAGGATAGGCGACCGTCCTAAGGCGTTCGTAACCCGCCCCTAACCCTGCTGCGTCGCTACATCTGCCCCTGTCCCGCAACTGACCGCCACCCTGCCGCTTCCGACCACACGCGACCATCTCCGCCCCCCCCGTGGTATCCGACCACAGGGCCCCTGTACTACCCGGGCTTAACCCAGGGACGGGGCCGGGGGGGAGGCAAGAGCATGGACATACCGTAATGACTGGCGGCGGCGACGACGACGATCCCGACAACGACCCTGGCGGCGGCGAAATCGCGTGTTCAGGCTGGAGCGGCGCGCAGGGAACAGAGGAGGAACTGGGCGAGAGGGCCACCCAAGTAGAGGGGGCGGCCGCGCCCCCCGCCCCCAGTGGCCCGCCTCCAGTTCAAAACTATAGGTGGGTCCTACCTTAGTGGGCGTAGCCTCGCGCGCGAGGCAGCAAGGGGGGGAAGGCTCCGACGGGCGGCCACTAACATGCTGCCCTGCTGATGTCCCACTGCTTGGGACGCGGGCAGCGGCATACTTCTTCGAGACCCCTGAGGAAGCGTGTGAATGGTTGGAGATACGGGGGATGCACACTCCCTCTGCGAGAGCCGCAGAACAAGAAATGGGGCATCAGATCCCAACAAGGAACAAAAGCCTGCGGGGAGGGGAGGGTTCACTTGTGGAGGACACTGCCCCGGACAAAAGGATCAGGGTTGGGAGCGGTGGAACTCTGCAGATGAGCGCGGACTCTCTTCGACCCCGGAGGCGGAGGGGGACTCAGGGGGCCAGGACAATGGCGAGTTGACACAGTGGCCTAACGCATCGGTGGATGTGGTCCCGGAAACGCTGCTCGATCAGGTGGTGGAAGCCGAGGAGGGAGAGTGGGTGGTGCGTGTGTATGGGTTGCGGGACCTGGCTGGCTCTGGGGTCACAACATTAATAAGCAAATATTTACAGGCGGCAGTAGCGAGCTTTGGCATTGTAAGGGCGGGAACTTGGCTTGGGTGCAGGGGGGGGGGGGATTTAATACTGTTGCTTGCTCCTATTCGGCAATAACCATACTTATGACACTGGACATTTATGCTTGATGAAGACAGAATTCAGGGCGTGGGGGATGGGGGGTCCAGATCTCTTTATATAGGGTGTCATGAGAGTGTTGCTCCAGTTGAGGTATATGTAAGGGAATGTGTGTGCCCTGGCACGACATTAGGGGAGGCATGTTTCACCAGATTGTTATTTGCAAAATATCTGTGGGTGGAGGGATGGGTTTGGGGGTTATTAGTTTGTTTGGGTTGGTTTGTTCAGTAGGTATGCACTGTAGTTGTGAATGCAGGGCTTGGCATTGGGGCCTGAAGCGAGTACACTTCGCTTTGGGAATGACTATAAATTCCTGACCTGGAATGTGCGAGCACTGGGCACCTGTACCAAGAGGCACAGAGTGTTAACATTTCCTAAACGTCATCATATATCGATTGCGTGCCTTCAGGAAAGGCACCTGGATGACAGTGCTGCTGCTAGAGAAGCCAGGAAGTGTCGAGGACAGATGCATCATTCTTCCTATTCTACCTACTCAAGGGGTACAATGATTTGGGTGGCCCCGGGCATACCATTCACTGCGACATATAGTGAATCCGATGTGAATGGAAGATATGTGCTGCTCTGAGGCTTGTTAGATGGCAGGTAAATCATCATATTGAACACGTACGCGCCTAATATAGATGACCCCACGTTTTTCCAGATCACTCATGAATTATTGTCCAATGAACTAGATGCTCCAATTATTTGGATGGGCGACTTTAACTGCGTTCTGGATTCAGCCCTTGATAGATTTCCTGCTAAGGCCAGCACGAAACCTAGAATGTCCCAAATGCTTAGCAAGGTCATGTACGATTTGGGGGCTCACGATATATGGATGCAGACACATCCCGCGCTTCCACTGTTCACCTGCCAATCCCTGATGCATTGAACACAGAGTAGGTTGGACAGAGTGTTGGTGTCGGGTGTGCTGGATGTTCCTGAGGTGGAAGTGACTCATTTTGCACGCTTTTTGTCTGATCATTCCCCGGTGCGATGCACAGTGTTAGAACTGGGGGTCTCCAGTTGGCAGAGGTCGGTACCTTTGACCAACTAGGGACTTTTGCTTCTAGTCAGGGTAAGGGGGTACACTTCTAAAATAACCCTTGCTCACCCGCTTGGTAGCTTGGCACGAGCAGACAGGCTTATCTCAGAGGCAGTGTGTAGAGCAGTTGTGAACACACAGTGATACAGTGAAAACACTACAATTGGACACCACACCAGTTTAGAAAAATAAGTAATCTTTACTAGACTTAGCACAAGTTCAAACGACAAAAATCCACAATACTGTAATCAAAAATAGACTGTAAAACGGTAGAAATAACTTAGTTCAATGTAGATGGTAAATGCGACAATTTACTCTCAAAGTACCTTGGATGCGTCACCCAATACAAACAAAAGGGTCGCAGGGAAGGTGATGCGTCGGTTACTTGCTTCGGGGGAGGTGATGCGTTGGTTCCTTACTGCAGCGCAGGGGAGGTGATGGTCGGTTCCTCACCGGAGAGGAGGTGATGCGTCGGTTTCTTACTGTGATCCGGAGCGTTGCGACAAGATGGCCCCTCAATGCAATGTGACGATCCGGTGCAATGTGACAAAATGGCATTTTGATGCGATGTGACAAATTTGGATGTGACGCGTACATGCCCGACAGCCGTGCGGTGAACTTGGTAACTTCTGAGCCACCACAGGCCCAGCGACAATCTTCTCTGGTGATGCGACAGCGACCTCTGCGGCGGGGACATGCTTCTCCGGTGATGCGACATGCTTCGTCGATGATGCGACGGCGAACAGCTGCAGCGGCGGCATTCTTCTTCGGCAATGTGACGGCAACTGCTGCGGCTCCGACACGCTTCTCCTCGTTGTGTCGCACTTCTAGCTCCCAGCGACTCGCAGTGTTTTCAGAGGGCTCAAACAACAGTAGGCACCTCTCTGCAGGCAGAATTCCACAGCAAGGGAATTCAGGGGAGCTGGTGGTGAAGTTTTGTATCCCTGAGACTTCAGTCAGGAGGCAAGCACAGTTCAAGCCCTTGGAGATTCTTTTTCAAGATTGCAAAAGTACAAACAAAGTTCCTTTTCTCCTTTCCTTGGCAATAAAGTAACCACTGCAGGCCAACCCCAACAGCACAGCACAGGGTCAGTCTCCTCCTTCAGCTTCTTTGGTTCTTCTCCTTGGCAAAGGGTCGTCTTGATTCCCAGAAGTGATCTAAAGTTCTGGGGTCTGGGTCCCCACTTTTTATACGCACAAATCCTTTGTCTCTGAAGGCAGAGAGTGTCTGTACCTGGGTGCATTCTGCCAGTGCGCAACGTCTTCCTTTGACAGTGTGGGCCAGAGTCATCAGAGACACCACAGGAGGTGGAGCCAGCATTGTGGAAGGCAGGCACAGCCCTATTCAGGCCCAGGTGCTACTCCTCCCACCACTCCTCATGCAGACAGGTCTATTCAGCCTTGTGCTGACTCACCCTGTCTCCTGGAGCCACCTCAGCCCCTGTCACTCACAAACCAGACATGGAGTGCACAACCTAGCAGAGGCAGGCTTGTATGGTTAAGCAAGAAAATACCTACTTTCTAAAAGTGGTATTTTCAAACACAGAATGTTAAAACCAACTTCACTAAAATATGTATTTTATCATTCTGAGTTCAGGCATACTAAACTTGAATTTCTACCTAGTTCCCTGAGTCAGTTAGGTTTATAAAATGTTATAATCCAGCTGCCCATTCTGGCCTATGGGAACAGGTAGCCTTGCAATAGTGAAAAACGAAATTGGCTGTAATTCACTATCAGGACATGCTACACACACCAAGGCATGTCCTACCTTTTGCATACAATGCACCCTGCCTTTGGGCCTACCTTAGGGGTGACTAATCTGTAGAAAAGGGAAGGTTTAGGGAGTGGTAAGTGGGTGCACTTACCAAATCAACATGGCAGTACTGGACTGCACACAGGCTCTGCAATGGCAGGCCTGAGACACACTTTACAAGCTGACTCTGTGGGTGGCACAACCAGGGCTGCAAGCCCACCAGCAGCATTTGATTTACAGGCCCTGGGCACACATGGGGCACTATACTAGGGTCTGACAAGTAAATCAAACAAGCCAATCATGGACTCACTAATCCATCACAATACTTTACAATAGGGAGCACTTGCACTTTGGCACTGAATAGCAGTGGCAAAGTGCCCAAAGCATCTAGACCAGCAAAAATACAGGAGGCAACTGCAAAAAATGGAAGGAAGACCCACGCCAATGGTGCCAGGTCTAACACGTGTCCTCTCCAGCTGAAATGTGGGGAGAACTACCCACCCCTTGGGAGTTCTCTTCACTAAGGTGGAAAAATCTGGACAGACCATCAGCATTGGCGTGTTCTGTACCAGGGCGGTGTTCCACCATGAAGTCCATCCCCTGTAGGGAAAATGGACCACCTCAACAGCTTTGGATTCTCACCCCTCATCTGCATCAACCATCTGAGGGGCCTGTGGTCTGTCTGAACCCGGAAGTGAGTCCCAAACAAGTATGGTCTCAACCTCCTCAGTACCCAGACCACAGCAATTGCCTCACGCTCAATTGCACTCCACATCTGTTCCTGTGGAAGTAACTTCCTACTGATGAAGGCTACAGGTTGGTCTAGGCACTCCTCATTTATCTGTGAAAGAACAGCCCCCACACCATGCTCTGAAGGGTTTGTCTGTAAAATGAACTCTTTAGAGAAGTTGGGGGCCAGAAGCACGGGCGCCGTGCACATGGCAGTCTTCAGGGCATCAAAATCTTTCTGAAAGGTGTCAGTCCAGTTCACTTTCTTGGGCTGCTTCCTTGAAGTCAGCTCCGTCAAGGGTGCAACAATGCTGCCATACCCCTTGACAAACCTCCTGTAGTACCCAGTGAGTCCTAAAAAGGCTCTCACCTCTGTCTGGAAATTGGGGGGTTCCCAAGCCAGGATGGTCTCAATCTTGGGCTGTATGGGCGCCACCTGGCCGCTCCCAACCCGGTGTCCCAAGTACACCACAGAACCCTGCCCGATCTGGCACTTACTCGCCTTCATTGTGAGGCCTGCTCTCCGCAGTGCCATCAACACTTCCCAGAGATGGCGGAGATGTACTTCCCAAATGGCGCTGAACATTGCAATGTCATCCAGGTAGGCGGCACTGAAATCTTCCAGTTCAGCCAACACCTGGTTGACCAAACTCTAAAAGGTGGCAGGGGCATTCTTTATCTCAAAGGGCATAACCCTGATTTGGTGTGCCCATCTGGTGTGGAGAATGCTGACCTCTCTCTTGCCCCATCAGTTAAGGCGATCTGCCTGTACCCAGACGTTAGATCAAACGTGCTGAGGTACCATGCAGCCTCTAACCGATCAATGAGCTCATCAGCTCTGGGGATGGAGTGCACGTCAGTCCTGGTGACTGAATTGAGCCCTTGGTAGTCCACACAGAACCGGAGTTCTGGCATGGCACCCGGTGCGGCAGCCTTTGGGACCAAGACCACTGGGCTGGCCCAAGGACTGTTAGAGGACTCAATCACCCCTAATGCAAGCATCTTGGAGACCTCCTCCTTGATGCAAGCTCTCACCCTGTCAGTCACTCTGTAAATGTTGTGCTTAACAGGAAGACTGTCTCCAGTGTCTACATCATGGACACACTAATCAGTGACACTGTGAATCAGGGAGAACAAATCAGAAAACTGTCCCAACAACTGGCGACAGTCATTCTGCTGCTCAGGGGTCAGGTTGGAAGAGAGGTTAACACCATCCACTGACCCATCTTTCTCTGTTGCAGACAGGAGGTCAGGAAGAGGCTCAGACTCCTCCTCCATCCCAGCATCTGTGGCCAGGAGCATGCCCACTTCGGACCTCTCAAAGTGAGGCTTCAAGCGGTTGGCATGCAGGACCCGCCAGGGGTTCCTGGGAGACCGCAAGTCCACCAAGTAGGTGACATCACTCTTTCGCTCTACCACCTCAAATGGTCCGGTCCACTTATCCTGGAGCGCACAGGGCTCCACAGGGGCCATGACCCAAACTTTCTGACCAGGCTGAAGCTCAATCAGAGTGGTATTCTGATCATACCTCCACTTCATCTCTTCCTGGCTGGCTTCCAGATTCGCCTGAGCGAGTTGCCTGAAACGCTGGGTTTGGTTTCTGAAGGCCAGCATGTAACTATATACATCCTGGGGAGGTTTCCTGGGAGCTTTCTCCCAGCCTTCCTTTACCAAACTCAGAGGTCCTCTTACAGGGTGACCATAGAGTAGTTCAAAGGGGCTGTACCCTAAGGACTTCTGTGACACCTCTCTGTAAGCAAAGAGAAGGCATGGCAAGAGGACGTCCCACTTAAGCCTCATGGGTTCCTCAAGACCCAGAATCATGCCTTTGAGGGTCCGGTTGAATCTCTCAAGCAGCCCATTATCTTCGGGGTGGTATGGAGTGGTGAACTTATAAGTTATCCCACACTCCTGCCACAGGGACTTTATATACTTAGAAATGAATTTTGTACCATAGTCTGACACCACCTCTCTGGGGAACCCCACACGGGAGAAAATCCCCATCAGTGCACGTCCCACCACGGGGCCCGTCACTGTCCTGAGAGGGATGGCTTCCGGGTACCGGGTAGCATAGTCCTCCTGTAACGCCCTGAACGTCTCAGGATCGTTTAACAGACACGACAATGAGGACGCAACCACTTGTGAAGGGTTAGTTCTTTTAATGAAGGCAAATAAAATACAAAGAACAAACAAAAGTTATAGTCACTGGAATCCTCCAGGCTAAGTACGTTACCAGCCCACAGCACGGATGGTCCTAACCGTCCTCTGCATATACGCCGATCCCGGCGTATGCCAACAGAGGGCAGAAATGAAATGGCCGACAATGCCAATCGGTAGGCTGTGAGGGGCACGAAGAGTGTTGGGGAGAATCGTGGAGTCAGGGAAACACCCAGCCGGGGTCTCTACCTGAAGGGAGCAGCCGCTCAACCTCTTCCTCAGACTGCACCGGGACGCGGAGTCACCTTCTGGTGATGCGTCACCGATACCCCAATCACAAGCAAGAAGACTGAACCGAGAGCAGCCGCTCGATCGATCCTGTGGACTTCCGAGTCTGTAACGCGGCAAACACCTCCTGGTGTGCGTTACAGCTGGCAGTCCCTGTGTCTCTGGTCGGGCTGGGAGTTACGACTCCAACCAGCAAAAGCGCCACTGCGCTTGGACTCAGCCGAGTCAAAAAGCGAAGCTCAATGGTTGACCGGTAGAGCTTCCGGGTCCTTCACAGGTGACGATGGGGCAAGACACGGCCCAGGGAGTAACGACTCGACCTACCTCCGTTCTTGCCTTACTGGAGCACCACTCCGGAACACTGCTCTTCACGAAGCAGGTACGTCGGTGTAAACACAATATCCGACAGCCTTGTACCTCCCGGTTCCTCCCTTTATAGGGCGTGCTTTCCTTGAGTTATGTAACAGCTCTCCTGTTTACATAAGGGCGTGTTTCCCTTGAGTTATGTAACAGCTCTCCTGTTTACATAAGGGCGTGTTTCCCTTGAGTTATGTAACAGCTCTCCTGTTTACATAAGGGCGTGTTTCCCTTGAGTTATGTAACAGCTCTCCTGTTTACATAAGGGCGTGTTTCCCTTGAGTTATGTAACGGCTCTCCTGTTTACATAACCTCTCAACCGCTAAGCATCCTGGGAGATGTAGTCCGTTTTCGCTGGTTACCGTTTTCCTCCCCTCGTATGACAGGAATTCTTGACAGTACATCCTCCCTCTCAGCGGCTCCCCACGGGTCCAGCGCTGGCAGGAAAACGCCGATGGAACAAGGAGACCAAGCGCGGAGCATGAACCCCTTCAGCCGGTTCCCATGAATGCTCCTCCGGGCCATAGCCTTTCCACGCAACCAGGTACCACAGCTTCCCCCTGCGCCATTTGGACGCCCGTATGCCCGACACTTCATACTCCACCTCCGACTCCACGCATACCGGCCTAGGTGTCCCAGATGGCTTGGAGGGTGCTGGTTTGAGCAATGATACATGAAAGACAGGGTGTATCCGCAATGACTGGGGCAAGCACACCTTCACGTTCACGGGACCCATACACTTGGTAATTCGATAGGGGCCCATGTACTTGGGATGGAACACACTGTTCTTTCGAAACCTCATGTTTCTTGTGGATATCCAGACGTAGTCTCCAGTGCGGTACAGTGGCCCGGGCCTTCTCTTCCTATCTGCCGCAGCCTTGTATCTTCTCTTGGCCTCTATTAGGACAGCCCTTGAGCGCATCAACGTGTCTTTTATGTGTGCCACCCTGTCCGCTGTGGCGGGAATCCTGTCCTCTCTGAACGGATGTAGAAATGGCAAGAACCTGGGATGTTGGCCATAGTTGCTATAGAACGGAGATGACTGTGTGGAGCTGTGAGTGGCGTTGTTATAGGCTATCTCTGCAACCCATAGCAAGTCGACCCATTCTTCCCTGCCCTGGTCCACAAAACATCGCAGATACTGTTTGAGCGTTTGGTTCAGGCGCTCGGTTTGGCCGTCCGTTTGAGGGTGGTAGCTGGTGGACAGGGCGGTCTTAACATGCAGCGCAGTGCACCAAGTCTTCCAGAATTGCGCAGTAAACTGCGACCCCCGGTCCGACACGATCACCCCAGGTAATCCATGCAGTCGTACCACATTCTTTAGGAGTAGTGACGCCAATTCCCCGGCCGTAGGGACTCTCTTGCAGGGGATGAAGTGCCCCATTTTCGTCAAGTAATCCACCACCACCAGTATTGCCGTCATCCCCTGGTCTACCGGTAGGCCCACCACGAAGTCCAGTGATATGCTATCCCATGGTCTATCCGGGGTCGGAAGTGGATGTAAGAGCCCTTGGGTTCGGCCATGGTCGGCCTTCATGGTAGCACACGTAGGACACTCCTGTCCCCACCTCCTGACATCCACTCTCATGGTTGGCCACCAGAAATGCCGTCCCATGCTAGCCACCGTTTTTTCAAAGCCCAAATGACCTGCGCATAGAGAGTCATGGCACCAGATGAATGCTTGTTTCCTTAGCCTAGGCGTGGGTATCAATAGGCACCTGCCCTTCAGGGGTATCCCGTCCTTCAGCTGCCATTCTCTGTGACTGAGGAGCCACCTCCGCCATGCGAATGACCTGATCCCTCTCTTTATTCCCCTCAGGAAAGTATCCGGTTGGATAACCCCCAATACCATCCTCGGGGAAATGATGGAACGCTCGGTTGCAGGCAATGGTTCCTTAACTGCAGATTGACGGGACAGGGCGTCTGCCTTCCGGTTTTCCGTCCCCGGCCGATATGTGATGCGGAAGTTGAACCCCGCAAAGAAGATCATCCACCGCAGCTGCCTGGGAGAAAGGTGTCTAGTGGCCGTCATGAACTGTAGGTTCCGATGGTCCGTGTACACCGATACCACATGTCTTGCCCCCATCAACCAATGCCTCCATTCGGTGAAGGCGTCCTTGATTGCGAGAAGCTCCTTCTCCGCAATATGGTAGTTGCGTTCGGCGTCGTTGAGTTTGCGGGACATGTACGCAACGGGATGAAGCACCCCTGTGTCGTGGTTGCGTTGGGACAAGATAGCCCCCAGCGCCACATCCGACGCGTCCGCTTCCACCACGTAGGGGAGATCCGGATCGGGGTGAGCCAACACCGGCGCCTTACCAAAGGCGCTTTTCAGGGCCTCAAAGGCTTTGTTCGCTTCAGGGGACCAGACAAACTCCTTGGACTTCCTCAGTAGCTGTGTGATTGGGGCCACCACTCCTGAAAATCCATCTATAAACCGCCTGTAAAAGTTGGCGAAGCCAATGAAACTTTGGACGTCCTTCACGCTTTGGGGCACCGGCCATTCTTTCACCGCCTTGATCTTTCGTTCTGCCATCTCCTGTCCCTCTGGACTCAGCATCACTCCGAGGAATTCCACGGATGTGACGTGGAAGTCACACTTGCTGAGTTTACAAAACAGCATGTTTTCCCTCAGCTTTTGGAGCACAGTTTGACGTGGTGTACGTGCTCCTCCACACTGGACGAATAGATGAGGATGTCGTCGATATATACGACCACGTAGATATCCAACTCCTCTCTGAATACCTCATTCAAAAAGTACTGAAAGGCTGCCGGGGCGTTGCACAGACCGAACGGCATGACGAGGTACTCAAAAAGGCCGAACCTGGTCTTAAAGGCGGTCTTCCACTCGTCTCCGTCCCTCATGCGCACCAGATGGTATGCCCCTTTCAAATCCAACTTGGTGTAGATACGAGCTTTCTTGACCTGTTCCAGAAGTACACTGATGAGAGGCAAGGGGTACCGATTTTTTATGGTTATCGCATTCAATGCCCTAAAGTCCACACAGGCTCTCAGCTCCCCATTAGCCTTCGGGATGAAGAAGAGTGGCGAGGCGGCCGGAGACTTGGACGGGCGGATGAATCCTAGCTTGAGGAGTTTATCCAGGTACCCCCGGAGATGCACGTTTTCAGGCTCCGTCAGTGCATACAGCCTGCCGCTGGGAACGCTGGCCCCTGGCACCAGGTCGATCTGGCAGTCAAACTGTCTATGTGGTGGTAGCACTTCCGCCTTCACCTCATCAAATACATCCTCAAAACTGTGATAAGACTGGGGGAGAGCCACATCTTTTTCTGCCGCTGTAGCCACCGTCTGACTCCTGCTCTCATCTGCGTCAAGGGATTCCGTTCTTATTCCACAATGCAGGATGCAATACGGTGACGTCATTTCGATGCGATGTGTTGGCCAATCCACAAAGGGGTTGTGTTTCTGTAGCCACGGCAATCCCAATATGACGCCATATTGGGGAGCTCGGATGATGTTAAAATCGATTTGTTCCAAATGGTTCCTCCCATATCTCATCGGAAGGACCCCCGTGTGCTGTCCGATGGGCCCCGTCACCAATCGCCTTCCGTCTACCGCATAGACGTCTTCGGGTACTGCTTTGGGAAGAAGCACTAGCCCTAGCCTGCATGCCTCGTTGTGGTCCATAAACATGCCAGTGGCCCCTGAATCCACCATGGCCACAACGGGTATCCACTGGTCATGCACTCCCACGTGCACCGTGATAAACAGGTGTCGTTGTCCCTTAGTGACCGAGTTGGAAAGTGAAGGGATGGATGAGTGACTCCGAGATGCCCCTTCTCTGGTCTTGGAGTCCTCTAGTTTTCCGCCGGTATGTCCACCACGGCTGTTACCGACCGGTTGGCCCGATAACGTGACGTCTTCGGTTTGGCAGGGCATTCACGTACGTAGTGGCCTTTTTTGCCACAATATAGGCACAATCCTTGTTTACGGCGTGACTCTTTCTCCGTGGCTGTGAGGCTCGCTCGTATTGCGCTGATGTCCATGGGTTCTCCCTTGGATGCGGTGGAAGTTTCAGGACTTCCCACCGTCACATAGGATGGAAGGGATTTTCCTTTTCTCCCATGATCCCCCTTTCTTTCACTTAGCCTATGTTCCAGCCGTAATACCAGGTTGATAAGGCCCTCACATGTCTTGGGTTGAGGGTCAATATGAGCCACGGCGTCCTTGAGCTCATCGCACAGCCCTTGATGGAAGAGCGCCGTCTGTTTAGCAACAGGCCACTTGGTTTCCGCAACCAGCCTTCGGAACGCGTTGAGATACTGCACCAGGTCGTTGGATCCCTGTCTCAACTCAAGCATTTCACGGTCCGCCGTGTACGAGTCAGCCCTTCTGTCGAATACCTTCAGGAATTCCTCGCGAAAAGCACCCCAATCACATAAGAGGGGGTCGTCCCTGCTCACCAGAGGTACGGCCCATTGTGCCGCGTTTCCAGCCAAATAGGATATAAGGAAAGCCACACGAGCCTGACTCGTGGGGAACGCCTTTGGTTTGCACGATAAATGTAGCGCCACTTGTGTGAGGAATACCTGCACTGTGTTAGGATCCCCACTGTACCTCTCTGGTGTTGCCAAGGGGATGGCTACCGGCATTTCCACTACTACCGCAGGTGTCTGGTTCGTGAGGGAGGTGCTGGGCGTGAGCGGGTCCAATTGGATAGCATCCAGTCTGGCTTTTACATCGGCTGTTTCTTGCCTAGAGGCAGCCACTTCAACTTGCATGGCCGCTAAAGCAGCCAGCACATCATCAAGTGTTGCCATGTCTGTTATCGACCGGGAGACAGTTAGTGTTATTAAGGTCGGATATTTTGTAACGCCCTGAACGTCTCAGGATCGTTTAACAGACACGACAATGAGGACGCAACCACTTGTGAAGGGTTAGTTCTTTTAATGAAGGCAAATAAAATACAAAGAACAAACAAAAGTTATAGTCACTGGAATCCTCCAGGCTAAGTACGTTACCAGCCCACAGCACGGATGGTCCTAACCGTCCTCTGCATATACGCCGATCCCGGCGTATGCCAACAGAGGGCAGAAATGAAATGGCCGACAATGCCAATCGGTAGGCTGTGAGGGGCACGAAGAGTGTTGGGGAGAATCGTGGAGTCAGGGAAACACCCAGCCGGGGTCTCTACCTGAAGGGAGCAGCCGCTCAACCTCTTCCTCAGACTGCACCGGGACGCGGAGTCACCTTCTGGTGATGCGTCACCGATACCCCAATCACAAGCAAGAAGACTGAACCGAGAGCAGCCGCTCGATCGATCCTGTGGACTTCCGAGTCTGTAACGCGGCAAACACCTCCTGGTGTGCGTTACAGCTGGCAGTCCCTGTGTCTCTGGTCGGGCTGGGAGTTACGACTCCAACCAGCAAAAGCGCCACTGCGCTTGGACTCAGCCGAGTCAAAAAGCGAAGCTCAATGGTTGACCGGTAGAGCTTCCGGGTCCTTCACAGGTGACGATGGGGCAAGACACGGCCCAGGGAGTAACGACTCGACCTACCTCCGTTCTTGCCTTACTGGAGCACCACTCCGGAACACTGCTCTTCACGAAGCAGGTACGTCGGTGTAAACACAATATCCGACAGCCTTGTACCTCCCGGTTCCTCCCTTTATAGGGCGTGCTTTCCTTGAGTTATGTAACAGCTCTCCTGTTTACATAAGGGCGTGTTTCCCTTGAGTTATGTAACAGCTCTCCTGTTTACATAAGGGCGTGTTTCCCTTGAGTTATGTAACAGCTCTCCTGTTTACATAAGGGCGTGTTTCCCTTGAGTTATGTAACAGCTCTCCTGTTTACATAAGGGCGTGTTTCCCTTGAGTTATGTAACGGCTCTCCTGTTTACATAACCTCTCAACCGCTAAGCATCCTGGGAGATGTAGTCCGTTTTCGCTGGTTACCGTTTTCCTCCCCTCGTATGACAGGAATTCTTGACACCTCCAAGACCAGGATAAACCTGTTGCCCATGGCTTTCTTGTGGTCCAGAGGCCCCACAATGTCAATGCCCACCCTTTCAAAGGGGGTGCTGACCACAGGGAATGGCTGGAGAGGAGCATTGTGCTTCCTCCCACTCTTTCCACTTGCCTGGCAAGTCTGACAGGTCCTGCAATGAGTGTCTGAACTCTTGCCCATTTGGGGCCAATAAAAGTGGGTGACAAGCCTTTAAAAGGTCTTGTCCTGCCCTAAATGTCCTGCTAAAGGCACGTCATGAGCCAGCCCTAGTAGGAAGGCTCTGAAGCGCTGGGGTACCACCAGCACACGGGCTGACCCAGGCTCAGCAACCTTAGGCTCACTATACAGGAGACCATTCTCCCAGTAGATCAAATGTGATCCAGCCTGATCACCTGCTGCTTTGTTTGCAGCCTGTTGCCACAAACCCACAAGAGATGGGCACTTGTTCTGCTCCTCACAGAACTCTTCCCTGGAGGGTCATCCTTCCTGCTGCCAATGGGTCAGCTCAGACAGGTCCCCCAGTTCAGCTACCTGCTCCCCTGTAGGTTCCAGGGCATCCCCCTCAAGGTCTGCCTCCTCCTGGACTGTGGGAACTGTGGGGGCAGGTTTCCCGTGCCCCTGGCCTCTTCTCTTTAAGGCAGGCACCTGGGCTATTCCTTCAGGCTGCAGGTCCTCTTGAACACCCTTACTGGCTGCCATGGACCGTATGGTGACACACTTCCACTCAGGCAGACCCAACATCTCCAAATGAGCACTTTGCTCCACCTTAGCCCAAGGGGAGTTCTCCAAGTCGTTACCCAACAGATAATCAACAGGCATGGCTGGCCTCACAGCTACTTGAAGAGTACCAGAGACCCTCCGCACTCAAAGGGAACCTGAGCCACCTTGCAAAGCTTTCTGTTTTGTCAGCGGCAACAACTGGGTAAAATGCATTGGGGACCACCTGCTCTTCAGACACCAGCCGACAACTGACAGCAGTCACACTGGCTCCGGTGTCTCTAAGAGCCTCCACTCTATGGCCATTGATAGTCAAACACTGCCAGTACTTTTTTGAGTTATCAGGCAGCTGGGTCCTGGGGACCACCTCACAGTTTCTTAAAGAGACAAGGGACATCTCTGCAGGACCCCACCCACCTGGGGCACCCATCTCCTCCCCCAGGGCTACACTAGCCATCTGCCGGGGTGGTGCACCAGTGGGTGCTGTTTTGCCTCTCTGTGGGTACTGGGGATCATAGAACCGGTGGCCCACTTCATCGCACTGAAAACAATTCATGGGTCCCCTATGAACAGCTTTACATATCGGGGCCCCAGGCTTCTTCTCAGGGGGAGGCTGGGAACCCTTCCCTTGGTTCCCTTGGGGATTACTATGGGGCCCTTTCTGGAATTCCCTCTGTTTACGCTTGTCCCCCACACTCTTCTGCTGGGGACCCTGCCTACCTTTGGCGAAGTCTCCCACATGACCCTTCTGGACCCGGGTGCTCACCCAGTGGTCCGCCTCATCAGCAAGCTTCCTAGGGTTAGTCAGCTTGCTATCAATAAGGTGCTGGCGTAGCTCTGGAAAACAATTATTTGACAAGTGCTCCCATGCAATCAAATTATAGAGCACTTCAAAATCATTCACTTTGCTACCCTTCACCCAACCATCCAATGCTCGGCCATAGAAAGAAATGTATTCTACCCAAGTGCTAGACTCCAGTTTCTTCCACTTCCTAAACCTTTGTCTATAAAGCTCAGGGGTCAACCCATACCTGGACATTAAGGCCTCTTTCATGTGTACATAAAAATTCTGATCTTCAGAAGGCAAATCCAATAAGGTATCTCGCCCATCACTGAGGAACTGCCCCCACAACCCCGCTCCCCAATCCTTCTCAGGGATCCGGTGGGAGGTTATAGCTATCTCATAGGCCTTGAACTATTGCCCAATATCTTCATTCTTATGAAACTCCTTAATAACATCCTTGGGAATAAACACTCTTGTTTCTACAGGCATGGACGGTGCGCTGCCATCAGAGGGAGAAATTTCTAAACTCCTAGGGCCCGATTCACAGAACTAACTTAGGACAACATCCTAAACTTACTACCATTTTCGTATTCACAGAAGGCACTTACTCATTTTGGTATTCACAGAAGACACTTACTCACTTCGGTATTCACAGAAGTTAAGAGTCCTAACTTTAGGACTCCTAAATGCCTTCTGTGAATACCGAAAGTCTTAAAATCAGGATTTTCTCAGTTTAGGAGTCCTAAAGTTAGGACTCCTAAATTTACTACTACTAAACTGAGAAAAATCCTAATTTTAAGGCTTTCGGTATTCACAGAAGGCATTTAGGAGTCCTAAAGTTAGGAGTCCTAACTATACTACTACTAAATTAAGAAAAATCCTAATTTTAAGACTTTCGGTATTCACAGAAGGTATTTAGGAGTCCTAAAGTTAGGAGTCCTAAGTATACTACTACTAAATTGAGAAAAATCCTAATTTTAAGACTTTCGGTATTCACAGAAGGCATTTAGGAGTCCTAAAGTTAGGACTCCTAACTTCTGTGAATACCGAAAGGAGTAAGTGCCTTTTGTGAATACCAAAATGAGTAAGTGACTTCTGTGAATACCAAAATGGTAGTAAGTTTAGGATTTTGTCTTAAGTTAATTCTGTGAATCGGGCCCCTAGCTTTCAATTCCAATTCCCTCATCATTCTCTCATGCTCCAAATGCATTATTTTTTCGTCCAAGGCCAACTTCTTATTCTCCAACTCCATCGACGCACCCATTTTGAGCTTGGCCAGCTCCATCTTATGCATTCTATCTCTCTCCCTGTCCTCCAACTCTCTTGGGGACAGACCCTTTGAAGAAACACAGCTGCCTGCTCTGGAAGGCACCTTTCTCCCTTCCAGACCCACTGGCCCCTCTAGCTGCCCATTTATATTTCCCACCTGCTCCCTAGGCTATTAAGGATGCTCAGTGGCATTCCTATATTCTACCCAGGCCTTCAGCGCCTTCTGGTATTCCTCTTTCTTGGTGAGGCCTTTCATAGAGAGTTTAATTTCCTGCAAGCAGCTTTGAGGTAAGACACAGTGTAAGTGTCAATCCTATCTTCTTCAAAATCACTGTCAACAGATGCAGTGTATGCTGCTTTGTTCATGGTGAAAAACAGTTGGTAGTTCTCAAAAAGCAAAAAAGAAGTTCCATGGAAAATTCTACTAAAAAGTATGTGGTTGCGTTATGGTCTGCACTCACTAGTAGTGTACACCAATCACTGTATATGAATCACAAATGCAAGTCCAAATCCTCACTGCTGACCACCAATGTTAGAACTGGGGGTCTCTAGTTGGCAGATGTAAGTTTGTTTGACCAAGTAGGGACCCTTGCTTCTAGTCAGGGTAAGGGGGTACACTTCTAAAATAACCCCTGCTCACCCCCTTGGTAGCTTGGCACGAGCAGACAGGCTTATCTCAGAGGCAGTGTGTAAAGCATTTGTGAACACATACAGTAATACAGTGAAAACACTACAAATGGACACCACACCAGTTTCGAAAAAAAAGTAATCTTTACTAAACTGAACACAAGACCAAACGGCAAAAATCCACAATACTGTAATCAAAAATAGACTTTAAAATGGTAGAAATAGCTTAGTGCAATGTAGATGGTAAATGCAACACTTTACTCTCAAAGTACCTTGTATGCGTCGCGCAATACAAACAAAAGGGTGGCAGGGAAGGTAATGCGTCGGTTCCTTGCTTCGGGGGAGGTGATGCGTCGGTTCCTTACCGGAGAGGAGGTGATGCATCAGTTTCTTACTGTGATCCGGTGTGATGAGACAAGATGGCGCCTCGATGCGATGTGACTATCAAGTGCGATGCGACAAAATGGCGTCTTGATGTGATGCGACAATGTTGGATGTAATGCGTGCACGCTCGACGGCCGTGCGGCGAACTCAGTAACTTCTGAGCCGCGACAGGCCCCATGACACGCTTTTCCAGTGATGCAATGGCTACCTCTATGGCGGCAACAAGCTTCTCCGGTGATGCGACACGCTTCGTCGATGATGCGACAGCGAACAGCTGCAGCGGTAGCACGCTTCTTCGGCGATGCGACGGCAACTGCTGCGGTGGCGACACACTTCTCCTCGTTGGGTCGCGCTTCCAGCTCCCAGCGACTCACAATCTTCTCAGAGGGCCCAAACAACAGTAGGCACCTCTCTGCAGGCAGAATTCCACAGCAAGGGAATTCAGGAGAGCTGGTGGTGAAGTTTTGTATCCCTGAGACTTCAGTCAGGAGGCAAGCACAGTTCAAGCCGTTGGAGATTCTTTTTCAAGATTGCAAAAGTACAAACAAAGTTCCTTTTCTCCTTTCCTTGGCAATAAAGTAACCACTGCAGGCCAACCCCAACAGCACAGCACAGGGTCAGTCTCCTCCTTCAGCTTCCTTGGTTTTTCTCCTTGGCAAAGGGTCGTCTTGATTCCCAGAAGTGATCTAAAGTTCTGGGCTCTGGGTCCCCATTTTTATATGCACAAATCCTGTCTCTGAAGGCAGAGAGTTTCTGTACCTAATCTAAACCAGTTCTGGGTGCATTCTGCCAGTGCACAACTTCTTCCTTTGTCAGTGTGGGCCAGAGTCATCAGAGACACCACAGGAGGTGGAGCCAGCATTGTGGAAGGCAGGCACACCCTATTCAGGCCCAGGTGCTACTCCTCCCACCACTCCTCATGCATGCAGACAGGTCTATTCAGCATTGTGCTGACTCACCCTGTCTCCTGGAGCGACCCCAGCCCCTGTCACTCACAAACCAGACATGGAATACACCACCTAGCAGAGGCAGGCTTGGATGGTTAGGCAAGAAAATACCTACTTTCTAAAAGTGATCTTTTCAAACACAGAATGTTAAAACCAACTTAACTAAAATATGTATTTTATCACTCTGCGTTCAGGCATACTAAACTCGAATTTCTACCTAATTCCCTGAGTCAGTTAGGATTATAAAATGTTATAATCAAACTGCCCATTCTGGCCTATGGGAACAGGTAGCCTTGCAAAAGTGAAAAACGAAATTGGCTGTAATTCATTATCAGGACATGCTACACACCAAGGCATGTCCTACCTTTAACATACAATGAACCCTGCCCTGGGCCTACCTTAGGGGTGACTAATCTGTAGAAAAGGGAAGGTTTAGGGACTGGTAAGTGGGTGCACTTACCAAGTCAACATGGCAGTACTGGACTGCACACAGGCTCTGCAATGGCAGGCCTGAGACACACTTTACAAGCTGCTTCTGTGGGTGGCACAACAAGTGCTGCAATCCCACCAGCAGCATTTGATTTACAGGCCCTGGGCACACATGGGGCAATGTACTAGGGTCTGACAAGTAAATCAGACAAGCCAATCATGGAGTCACTAATCCATTACAACACTTTACAATAGGGCGCACTTGCATCTTGGCACTGAATAGCAGTGGCAAAGTGCCCAAAGCATCTAGATCAGCAATAAACATAGCAAAAATACAGGAGGCAACAGCAAAAAATGGAAGGGAGACCCACGCCAATGGTGCCAGGTCTAACACACGGTAAGGTAGGGGACTCCTATCGTGGGCCCCAGGCATTGGGAATTCCCGCCTGACCTTTTAGAAGATTGTGAGAAAGTGCCCTCTTTCTTGCATGGTATGCCCCCACTTTTTGCTGAATTGCTGATGTACTTTGACTAAGTGTGCCCTGAGCTCCTGCCAATCATGTACCCAGGGCCTGTGTTCCTTCTCTAAAACTGCATTGAAGCCTAAACCCAATTGGCATCTCTGGCCACATGTCAGCCCCTGGTAAATGGTATCATAGGTACCCAGGGCACTGTGACCAGAGAAGGCCCCCAAGGGCTGCATCACTTATTGTGCCACCCTTAGAAGCCCTGTACCCTGACACACACACACTGACTTTGCAGGCTGAGTGTCTGGGTGCAGAACAAAACAAAGAGACGACATGGCACACATCCCTGTGTGCCATGCCCACAAATCACTGCCCTGGCATACATCAGTCACCCCTCTAGCTGGATGCCCTATGCCAGTGGTGAGGGTACAGGTGCATGAGCCCTGTACCCCTACAGTGCCCAGGTCCATTCCTGGGCCCTGTAAGTGCAGTGCTGCCATTAAGAGTATATGGTGCTGGGAAGTTGTCATTACGAACTCCACAGCACCATAATGGCTGCACTGAAGACTGGGAAGTTTGGTATCAAACTTCTCAGCACATTAAACCCACTGATGCCAGTGTGGGATTTAATGTAAAATGCACAACAGAGGGCATCTTAGAGATGCCCCCTGAAACTCGACCAACTCCCAGTGACCTGACTGAGTGGCTGCGCAGGCTGCCACCACAAGACATGTTTCTGGACCCCTGGGTCGAGAGCTTGCTGCTCTCGGGGGCCTGAAACAATGCACAACCTGGGGCGAGGTGCCAAGCCTCCTCCCCCAGGATGGGCAGGGTTCACGAAGGAGAAGCTTCAAAGGCATGCCGCCTTTGTGAGCTTCTCCAGACCACTTGCTGTACTCAGCAACTGGTCCCCGCTGGTTCTACTCCCCACTTTGGGCGGGAGACACGGCAGGAAAAACAAAGTGAGGAAGAGAGGTGTGCCCACCTCTGCCAACTCCACCCCTAAGGTGGGGGATGCGAGGGAAAGCACAACCTCGAGTCCCCGTCATCTTGAGGATGGGGGGACCCAGACAACCAGGGACAGGCTCCTGCCCCCCTCCCACTGTATAGTGGCAGAATAGGGGTTTACCCACCCTAGGGAAAGGACCCATTGGTCCCTGCCCTTCATCTACCTGTAACACCCCTAAATGTAGTATTTAGGGGCACCCTGAACCTTCTTTCCTCAGATCCCGATTCCGAAACTACAAGAAGAACAAGAAGAAAGAAGACCAGCCGTGCAGCTGCAAACAAGAGGACGACACCAACTGACTTGGCCCCAGCCCTACCGGCCTGTCGACCCTTGAACCTGCTCCTGCTAAACCCCGGCGTCTCCAGTGGTCAGCAACCTCAAAAACCCAGGAGGACCTGACTGCCTTGCTCAACTAAAGACTGGGACTCCCACGAGCAGTGGCTCTGCTCAAACACCTGCAACCCCAGGCCCCGGCCTGAAACGACGGCTTCTGCCCACTCTGCACCCGCCGAGCCCAGCCCGAGCCAAAGTGGACAAAGACCATGAGGACGTCCCCCCGGCGACTTTGACGAAGAATCCAGCACCCAAGTACTCATCTCGATACTCCTGACGACGCCTGCAGCCTCAACGCCAGGGACCCCTCCAACCGCGACCAGCAATGGGTAAGATTTCCCGAAGCCTAAAGACACCCCTGCACCCGGCGCCCAGCGACCCCCTGCACCCAACTCCTGGGTGTCTACCCAACCTACAGCTTCCCAACTTACCCCTCGAAGTGGTGGTCGCACCTGAAGAATCACCGTCCCCGAGTTTGCAGCCTTTGTTCGTCTCGCAGCTTTCCCATTGAAATCCATTGGGCGCCAGAAGGCCCAAAATCCCACTGCACCCGGCCGCCTCAGTGTCGCTGAGGGTGCACCAACTGTTCTGTTCGACTTCTCCACTTGACCTGAGTACGTGATCAGGAGCTTTGCTCCCACAGCCGTGTGGCCTGCCTGCTAGGAACCACCAACCAAAGGCCCCCTACCCGCCATAGGCTAACATTGGGCCTACTCTCTCTGCACCCGGCCGCTCCTGTGTCTACAGTACAATCCTGAACCTGGGAGACCTCTGAGTCTTGCCACAGAACCTTAACTCTGCCAGCTGAGTACTTACCTGAAAGCCGATAACTTACATTTTCTCCACAGGGTAACATTGACTGGTTTTCACTTGGAAATCCTTCCAAGTGTCAAGTTTCGAAACTTTGAAATATTCACAAAAAATTGTCCGATTAACAAAATCGAAATTACTCACCTGTTCTCAGGAGAGATCCCAGTGCTGGATCTAGGTACCCAGCAGTGACTAGAAAAAGTGATTACAACTGTGATCTTCCGATAACCTGATTTACCGATAACCTGATTTTCCTCCGTAGGATATCATTGCCTGGTTTTTACTAGAAATTCTTCTAAGTGTCGATTTTTGCAACATACAAATATTCCTTAAAAATCGCCTGTTTAATAAAAACGAATTCCTTTAACTGTTTACAGGAAATGCACCAGGGCTGAATCTAGGATCCAGCCCTGAGTAAGAAAAACGTTCGCAAAGTAATTCTATTGCAGTTTACTTAAAAATCCCATTGAGCTCAATGTCATAGATATACAAAGTATTGTGTTGCCTATTGCAACCCCTGTACCTCATTGCATTCAAATTCTATTGTTCATTGAAAATATTCAACAAACAGCATCTTATTTCGAGAAAGTATTTTATGCAAACCTGTGGGACCTCAAATAAAATAACAGTATATTTTTTTATACAAACAATTGGCCTAGATTTCAGTTCTTGAGTGTGCGAGACCATTTGCTGCCTGAGTGTGTACATCAAATGCTTTACACTGTCCTCTGATACTGCCTTACTGCTCGACCAAGCTACCACTTTAGAGAGTAAGGTTCTATCTACACTGTACCTTACTTTGGTGCAGTATATATAGAGCCAGTTTCTTACAAAGATGAAGTGGGGAGGCTGCATTATCACAGTCAATCACAGACTATCTAAAGACGAACTGGGGGAGCACGACCGGAGGGCCACTGAGTGGGAGGCTTCAAAGGCAGTGACCCGCAGTGCAAGCATGGGGCTTGTTTGCGGGGTGAGGAAACAATTGCTTGGGGATCTTGAAAAGGAGAAGAAGACATTGGTTGCTATACAGGCTGACCTGGAAGCAGGTAAGAGGGAACGGGAACAGCGTGAGTGTATAGCCGACATTTGGGACAGGCTAGACAAGTATACCCTGACGCGTTATCGCCAGCAGTTGCATGCCGAGGGTGACAAGTCAGGTTGATTGGTGGCTTGGATATTACAAAGGGAGCAGGCTCCCACTTTGACCACCACTTTAAATGCTGCGGGAGGGAGACTTGTCCACACCAGGGCTGGCGTTTTGGTGGTGTTTCAGCAACACTTACAGCTGGTCTATACTGCAGACCCTGGAGTAAGAGCGGAACAGTATGTACCAGTCATTGAGGGTTTGGCGCTTCTGCAACTCTTGTCGGAGGGCGTAGAGGAGATTGACGCTCAGATCACCATTGAAGAAGTGCAGGAGGCACTTCGAGCCATGTCGGGATCAAAGGCCCCTAGGGCAGATGGGTTCCCCGTGGCTTTTTTGCAGGCCTACTCAGACCAGCTTGTGCAACCCCTTCTGCAGGTATATGAGGAGGCGTTCGAGGTTGGGGTGTTACCACCCACCATGCGCGAAAGTTAAATCGTTATGGTCCTTATGCCAGGTAGGAATGCTCAGGATCCCTCAGCAAGGTGACCTCTCACGATGAGTAATTTGGATGTCAAAAATATTATGCAAAATCCTGCATGTTATGCTGGCCCCTCATATGACTCATTTGGTACAGGAAGACCAATGTGGGTTCATACCAACCTGCAATACTTATCAGAAGTAAGTATCCCAAGGTTATCCCACATTCTGCATGAAACACGACAAAGAGACGAGGATTTAGCCGTAATTTCTATAGACTTGGAAAATGCCTTAGAGTCTGTGGATTACGGGTATTTACTAGAGGTGCTTAGGGTAACAGGATTTGGACCGTGTTTTATACGGTGGTGCAGATACTATACATGGCACCCAGCACTAGAGTCCAGGTGGGTAACAGCAGGTCAGGCAAGTGGAGATTAGAGAGGGAGATGTGACAGGGCTGCCCGCTTTCCCCACTAATCACCCTGGCAATAGAGCCCCTGCCGATTTGTGTGCGCAGGGATCTGGCCAGTTGGGGCATCAATGTTGGTGGGACATTGCAGGTAATATCTTTGTATGCTGATGACGCATTATTCTGTTTCCTCGCCTCGGGATGCAGTACCGAGACTGCTACGGGTGTTGGAGGAGTTTGGCAATTGCTCCGGGCTACGTGTAAATAGGCTCAAATCTTTGGTATATCCCCTGGCTCGTTTGGCTGGCCGCGGCATGGAGTCGCTCCCCCAACTGGGTTTAAGATGGGAGATAGGGCATTTTAGGTACCTGGGCATACAGGCGGTGGGTGAGGTTTCACAAATATTACAACACAATATTTATAAAATGATCGATACATTGAGGTGCTCAGTCGCCTTTTGGAATACTCTTCCACTCTCCTTAATGGGCAGGATGACAATAGATAAAATGATGGTTCTGCCTCGTTGCCGCTATGCGTTACAGAATGCGTTATGCCCCATACCCAGATGAATATACAGGGCCCTGGACTCCATATTGATAGATCTCTACTGGGTGGGACGGCGCAGTAGAGTGGCGCTTGCTACATTGAATCGTACATATGGGGGGGCTCGAGGCTCACAGAATGGAGCTGTATTATTATGCTGTTCAACTGCAGCACACCTCTAGGAGGTTTTCCGAGGGGGACAACTGGGAGAAATGGCTTCTTCACGATAGAGTACCAGCCCCTGACCTGCCGGCATTATTTATGGGGGACACAGGAGCCTCCGATGCAGCGCCGTATGTGGCTCGGCAGACAGCGTGCGTGTGGCAGTCATTTGTGGAGCGAATCCTAAGACATTCCCCGTTCCAGACGGGGGGAGTGAAGCGCTCACGGATTTGTACCCAGGCGAGTGCTTTATCACATTTGAGCAGGCCTGTAGAGATTTTGGACTGGGGCAAGGACAATATCTACAGTACGCTGCCTTAGTCAATATATTTAAAGAAACATGGCCCATGTATCCCTCGATAGCGCAACTCACTGAGACACTAGATATCATACTTATGTGTGGGTCAGGCAGGTGTATTATATCACTGTTGTGTGGGGCAATGAGAGCAGACTCCGGTGCACCCCCCGCTGCATATGGGGCTTGGAATGCGGACCTGGAGAAGCCATTGCAGGATAAGGACTGGAAGGTGGTAGGTGCGCTCACACACCTGTAATGCTTGCTTCTGATTAATACACTACAATTATGTGCATCGTACGTCTATGACTCTGGAAAGGATACATTAGATGGCCTCTGGTAAGGCCTAATTCATGTCTCAGGTGCCATAAAAAAGGGGCCAATTTTCTGCTCTTGGCATGGGGATGCCCTGCGGTTAGTACCTTCTGGTCGGAGGTTGTGAGCCTGACAAGTGGCCATGTGAATAGTAGAGTGCAATTAACACCAACACATTGCCTCCTAGGATTGATACGTAAAAGCAGAAAACAAAGCAAACTGGGGTATAGGCTCCAGCAACTATTGCTGGTACTGGATAGGTGTGGAGTTGCAATAGTATGGATGTGGGTGCGGGTGCCGGAGATTCTGGCATGCATTCGGGATGTGCATGAATGGATATTAGCTTAGGAGGTGCACATGAAGAGGTGTCACAGAGACTAGAAGCTAGAGGAAGACTAGGCTTTGGAGGGAGCTATGTCACGACTTACTGGTCGATGGTCCCCAGTTGGGCTCACAAAGTACTACTGCAGGGGAAAATCCTGCGAGTTCTGATGGGGGGGAGAGTAAATGTTTTAAATGTTTAACGCCTAGTCTCAGAGTTAACATGGGGGGGTGCAGCGGAGGGTCTGATTTCTTGAATCACTACCACTGTATTGCATGTATTTGGTTATGTTCTTGTAAAACTTCAAATAAAGTTTATTTAAAAAAAAATAATGATAAAGCCAGCGACCAAACAAGATGGCCATGGCCCAGCGAAGCTCCACACCTTGCCCAGTAGATCCCTCCCGATGTGAGACGCATATATCGGTGGTAGTCTAGAGTGCCTCCTCTGCCCCTCCACCTTTGGCATGCAACTACACTGAAATGCCAGTGGCTCCATTCCGCTTAGCTGAACCTGGGACCTGTGTGGCCTCTTCCTCCTCAGCCCACTGGCGCTAGATTGGAGGGCAATCGGAGTGCTCTGGAGGATGGACTAAACATAGCAGAGGAGTGATGATCTGAAAACAGGGCGGGATGGCGGCAGCAGAGACAGCTGTTATCCCATCCTGCTGGTGGTTAATTGGAAAGCAGAAAAAAAGAGATGAATTTTCGTGGACCATTTGTGAAGAAGACGCAGTGATGTCTCACGGAAGACCTGAATGACAGACAGGGCAGGTCTGTGGCTCCACCTGACTGACTGTTAGCCCATAGAGAGGCGAGCCCTGGTTGTCAGGAAAAGGCTCACCCTCTGGAACATTATCGGCCACATGGACCCTTCCTGGCAAAGAGAGGTGGAAACCCAACTAGGCATTCTGGGGGTTTAGTAGCGGTACCTCCATAGGTGGGGAGGATCCCCATGGGCAAGTTTCATCAAGTGCCAGACACTCTCCATTCATAAAAAAGGATTGCCCTGTGAACTGGGCCTCAGTGGGACACTGACACTGTGACAGGGGACATGGTGCATTAGGAGCCACCTGATGGCCACAAGCCCAATGCTTCTTGAAAGTCCTACCAGATCCTTAGCATCCTGGCTGCAGAAGGTGACTCAAGTAAGAACATAGGTCAGGACAAAAATGGTAAGCCTCCCCAGCAACATAGATGTGATAAATACGCATTCCTACACCACAGAACACAAGCTAAAGGACCAAACCAGTGATAAGAGCCCCCAGCGGTTAGCACCATAAAGACCAGGGCACAATATTAACGGAGATCTATTGCCAATGAAGGATAGTAAAACCACTTTGAAGAACAAAATTTACTCAATGGTTATGGAGGTGAACCTGCTGAGGGCCGACTTCCGTAAACTAAGCAACTAGGTGGAACACGCGGAAAACAAACTGCTGGGAACCTCATCAGAGGTAAAATCTCTGTGAATGGCAGTTGAGAAACTGCAGATGACATTAAGCTGATGCATGCATGCCTGGATGATGCTGAAGAAAGGTCAGAACAATATTCGGTTGGGCGGAACGGGTGGGCGGTCCAAGTGTCAAACTTGGTAGAGGAATGGCAAACTACAGTTATTCAACCTAAAAGCCTTGCCAATTTCTTTTCCCTGAAAGGTCAAGCCTACATTAAAAACCTGGTGCACCTCCTAGAGCAATTATAGCCGGATCCTTCAACTGGCAAGGCAGGGATATTATATTTCGGATATATCACAAACATAGTCTGATCAACTATCAAATCCCTGGTGGTTCCTTTGAAAGGTTTGGAATGTGGATGGAGAACTTTCCATGCTGTGGAACACAAGCACATTAAATACCTGTGCATGTAGGGTTCTACCATTGTATAGACTCCTGCTGTTTTATGAAACAGCAGCAAATGTGTGAAAAAGCAGCAAATAAGGCCCAGTTTGTCACTATAATAATCACAGAAAACATCAGTGGCGTGAAGGTCAAATAACTAACAAGCTCTCGAGGGTCAACATTGAACATGATATAAGATAATAGTTTAGGAAATGAAAGAAGCAATGGTGGATGGAGAAGGGACTGGGGCAGGGCAAGCATGGCTGATAGTGGGGTGGAGCTAAGAGTGATCCGCAGGTGGGATGGGAAGGGAGGAGGCAGAGGGGCTCTTTGTCTGTAAACGGGGAGGGGCGGTGAGCATGATGAGAGCGAGCAAGGCCTGAGAGGGCGGAATGGAGAGCTGCTTTAAGGGTGGGGAGGGGATAGTTGGTAAGAGAATGGCAAAGAAGGTAGTTGACGGGAGGGACGAGACAGAAAGTAGAGCAAAGCCCTGAGGAGTTGGAGAGAGAGGGGGAGAGAGAGATGGGAATGGAGGAGAGCGAAGAAGTGCGAGCCATATTATAAGCCTGCACTTTAATTACGGATTGATACCATCATAAACAACGTAAAGAGTGGTACAACTGTAACTCTGATGAAGAACAAATCTTACGCAAATTACTCAATAAACACAGCACTTGCAGCCCAGGCTTGGCCACGGGGGCCACGAACGCCAAACATTCGGTAGCAAAGGAAGCCATGAAGCCGCGGCCCGCTGTGCCAACATAACTGCTGGAAGGTGAGCTGCCACGGCAGCTGACAAACAGTGAGTGATCACACCCAGTCAAGAGACTTTTTGATTTACAGGGGTAATGCATTGCAGATTATTCGTGTTATGTTTTGATATGCAATAAAAATAAGATTATACTGTGGACCAATTGTGAACTGTAGGCTGTACAGAGCTGACATATTAATGACCAACTAAATCATGATAATTTATATACCAGCCGACAATGTGATAAACTGCAGCCCTTCTAACACCACAAAGGTCTTGGTGTCCATAATTGATGGGAGAATGGAACGGCAGGAGGCACAGTGGGATTCTCGCACAGATGGGGGGCTGGCGGGGGTGGGGGGTCAGATTGATGTCGTATTACACAATGCTAAGGGTAGCACAACTGCAGCTCTGATGAAAAAAAAAATTCTTAGGCAAATGACTCTGTATGCACACTTACAGACATAAGTTTCCCTGTACATTTAACCAACAAGGCTGTGCAATATTTAACAGTGTACAGTAAAACGTCAAAGCTGCAGACATTCTCTTCAGCACTGCATTATTTCAGAATTATTGTATTATAACACTAGAACACTAGTCACATTTGGTTGCGAGGAAATAGACGCACAACAGAAGAACAAATAATAAGAAGAAGTCGCTATGCACAATTTATATGAGTATTTCTTCTATAGGATGTTACAAAAACATGTACCCAGCAAAGCTACTTTAACTCTAACACAGTGAAAAGAGACTTGCACTGTTAACATATGCCAGCCCTGGTTAGTCTGTCCGCTACCCTCACATTCTAAAATGTATTATGTATGAAAGAAACAAAAAAGTTTCATCTATTGTAATTTGCAGTTAAAATCCCCAGTTTTTGTCATTATTCAATTTGGGAAAATATATGCCAAACAGCAAAAGCTTTAAATGGCACTTTTGATGATAATTTCAATGCATTGTAGTTAAGAGAAGCATGAAAGTGCCTACCCACTGAAACACATGCAAACCTAGTAACTATTTTGAAGTTCATGGAGATTTTGAGAAAGGTGGCGCTCTAAGGTCATGGTTTGTTTTATATGAGACTAGGTAGTTGGTAACATTCTTTAGTGAACGACTAACAAAAACAAAACAAAATTATAAAAATGTCAACATGCCTTTGGCTATGCACAAAAATATATTTACTTGACATTTAAATCAAGCAAGCGTTGGATAAGAATTTACATATAAAGGTTACAAACAAAAAATAAAAAAATACATATAGAAATGTGATTGTCACCGGCTCAGCCTCTAAAATACTTCCTTCCTGCTCCAAAGGATCCTACTAAATATCCCATACTGTGTGATATCTTGCACCACTTTTCCTGCAATGTATTAAGGTGGACGCAATTCAGTTTGCTCACATTTCAGTTCCTGAACTAAATTCCAAATTTCAGCTAGTGAGCAAAGCTCAGCTTTCACGTGGTTTACTTCTTTCTCAAATCAGCATTCGTTCTAATTTGCTTAAAGATGATAAAATCATGCATTCTGGATCAGATGTAATCTTTATATGTAAATTCTTATCCAACGCTTGCTTGATTTAAATGTCAAGGAAATATATTTTTGTGCATAGCCAAAGGCATGTTGACATTTTTGTAATTTTGTTTTGTTGTTGTTAGTTGTTCAATAAAGAATGTGACCAACTACCTAGTCTCATATAAAACAAACCATGACATGCTGAGTCATGTACCCGGAAGCATCTTGGGGCAAGAAGGAGTAGACTGCTGAATGGAGCACTGTGTCAGACAAGTGACGTACGAAAACTAAAGGGAGCTATGAGCCAATGCATTTAACAACAGCTTCATTGAGAGACATGGGGTGCCACCAGGGATTGAAGAGCTATACAATTACTAGACACTGGGTCATGCAGTCTGGTCAGGAGTACATGCTTGCCTCAGGAAACATTTATGGACACATCCCAAGGCTTTTTAATGCACAGACAGAAAGACAAGTGCCTCGATGCAAGTCAAGAGCATTCTAACTTTCTATATGTGACAGTGGGGCATATGTATCAAGCCCTTTTCCCATTCGCAAACGGGCCGATCCTCAGAATCGGCCCGTTTGCGAACGGGAAAAGGCCTTTTGGGATGTACCATCCCAAAAGGGCATCGCAAATTATAGAATCTCAAATTTGCGATTCTCTATTTTGCGATTGCATTTAAGGAATTGCAAATTGCGATTCCTTAAATGCGATGTAACAAGCACCCAAGTTGTGCGATTTCTCCTTAAGAAATTGCAAATTACCACCAACTTCAAGTTGGTGGTAATTTGCGATTTCTTTGAAAGATGCACTTTTTGGCATTTGTCAAAGTGCCATGTGGTGCACATACATGCGCACACATGCTCATTTCAGGGGTGCATCAGGGTGTCCTTATGACACCCTTGCACCCTTGAAATTATTCTCAATTTGCGATTCTCTAATTGCGAATCGCTAATTGAGAATGTCTTCCCATTCATTCCTATGGGCCTCCTGGCCCATAGGAATGAATGGGAAGGTATTCCTTAATTGCGATTCGCAATTTGCTAATCGCAATTAAGGAATTCCAAGGAATCGCTAACAATTAGCAAATTTTTACTTACATCTCGTTTGCGATTCCCAAATAGCGATTCTCAAAAAATCGCTATTTGAGAATCGCAAATAGAGAATTTGATACATATGCCCCAGAATCACTAGAGTATTGAACAGCCTGAAGAATTAGTGCCAGGGGTAAGTTCTGCTTAAAACAATAAGAGGACATACTTAACACACCTCTTGCTGTAAACTATGCACTGAATTTACAAAAGCCCAAATCTTTGAGCAGTTCATGAACCTTGCTACATGTGAGTTCAGGCTGTCTCCGAATCACCAGACTAGTAGTGATCTGTTCATGGATGGAGGCCCTTCAATGTGTTGTATTGCAGTCTGTTGGGGTTCTCTGGAGACGTTCAGCATGTGCTTACAGTTGAGAAGGTGCTTGCTTCCTGTTGGACTAATAACTATCTTTAGTTTTTGGTCCACCCTAGGCGGTTATTATATGGGACAACGGTTTCACATACTTGCCTATTTGTTATGTCCAAAAGGCAGATATCTCTAAACCCACATGAAAACTACTTGTACACAGCGCAAGTCTTCTCAGAGACTCACATTAATGGTAGCTAAAGGTTACTAAACCATGGCACAAACGCCTGGGACACAGAAGACATAAAATGAGAGGTGGCAGAGGCTACAACTTCCAACAAAGTCAAATCTACGGCAATCAATGGGTTAGGTAAACAGGTTAATGCTCTACCTGCTGGCAACAAAGTGAAACCTATTGGTTGCAAAACTCAACTTTTAGTCAGTGTCACATTGAGTTTTGCTGAAGCTGTCACAGGAATATGAGGTATCATTGCTTCAAGGTGCTAAATAGTTAGCATTAGTTGAGTTTATTATTTACAAAACACAACAGTAAAAATAAGTATATAATTCACAGCACATTTCCCAAAAAGAAAAAACAAGTTCTTGCACAGTTATTAGCTACTCTCCTTATGGATCTCCTGTGTGATGTAATCAGCCATCTTCTGGACCCTAGAAATCATCATTTCACCCCATGCATTTTTATTCACTAGTAGGAGCATCCTTCTTCTTTAAATCTTTATTTCGGCAATATTTCAGCCATAAAAGAGTACACAACATATTATACACATTAAAATTACAGTGTTAAAAGAGCATCTAAAATGACATAGGCAAATGCAAATCAGGAGTGTAAATCAATGTCAGTATTAATATTAATTTTAGGACACACATTGTATCTGTAACTAGCGTTACACAAGCAAAAAACATGCCCGGCTACTAGGCAGTATTAGATAGTATAAAACTCCTTTTAATCCAGAAAGCATGCAGATACTTGGCTAAGGCAAATACAATGTGACCTGCAGTTTCAGTCTTAAAAACCCTTAGTGCGTCCGAGCATTTCCTAAATCCAAGGTTCCTACAAATAGGTACGATCCAATTCTGCCTTGCTCTGCTATAGAGTGGACAGAAAAAAAGAATGTGACTTTCATCCTCTTTGATCATGTCACAGCCAATACAGTGTGAGGACCTAGTCGGGTACCATTTGCTTGTTAAACACGCTAGGGGGGAGTGCACCAAACCTCCATTGTATGTATAGCTTCCTAGCCATAACAGGGAAAATTACATCCAAAAAATCTTCAAATGAATAAACAGATTTGATCTCTATGAATGCTTTCACCATGGTACCATTCTTTGAATCATGGAGCCACGCATTAGAACATCGAAATCGGTATAACTCAGTGAATGTTTTCCCAGAGATCTCTCTGCAAGCTATTGCTGGATTCACCCACATATCTGCAAGACCCAGATTCGTAAATTCATCTTTGATATAGGAAAGCCAGGGGATATGTGCTGCCCTGCCTAATCTCAGTATTTCTTGAAGCTCTGTTTTGTACTGCTCCAGCTCGGGGGTCAGCCAGATCCTCCTCCAAAACCTGAGAGGTTTGATGGCTAGTTCCTCCTGGATGGGGAGTATACCTAAGTCAAGCCTCAGCGGTAGTAGGTGTGTACTTTGGGGGAGCGCGAGCAGTTGTCTCAGGAAGTTGTTCTCAACCTTAGTCAGTCCTGGTCTAGTAACGTGCCCCCATAGTTCCCCTCCGTATAGTGCAGCCGCTCTGGCCCTCATCTTGTAGATTTCAAGACTAGGGCTGATGGGTTTAAGAGTAGAGGCATTTGTCATCTTTAAGATTCCCCCAGCTATTTGGGTCAGTTTAAGTTGGGATTTTGCAAGATGTGGGCCCCAGGAAAGTTTTTCACCTAGGGTAACACCAAGATATTGAAAGGTGTGAACTCTCTCGAGTGCAACTGAATCAAGGGTAGGTGGTGGCCTAGTGTGTATTGGGGGATTAAAAATCATGTATTTGGTCTTATCTACATTGATCTGTAGTCCGTGCTCCCTACAGAAGTTGCTAAAACCCTCCAATATACGTTGGATGCCCATTGGTGTCTTGGAAAGGAGCAGAGTGTCATCCGCAAACATTATGGCTGCTACTTTCCTACCTGCCAACCTGGGTGCATCGTTGTTAGGGACTGCATCCAGGCTGGCAATCAATCCATTCACATAGATACAGAACAGAGTAGGGGCCAAGACACACCCTTGCTTAACTCCCTTGTTTACAGCAAACCTGTCAGACAATACACCTCCTCTTGCACACCTGACCTGGGCAAAATTCTCAGTATGTAGCCTCACCAATATACCCAGTAAGGAGATGGGTACACCCAGATCGCGTAAAACAGCCCAAAGTTTGCCCCTAGGAACAGTGTCAAACGCAGAGCGTAAATCAACAAATACCATGTGGAGACTGCCACCCTCCAACGACACAGTCTTCCAGTATAACATTACTAGGCGGAAGATCTGGTCCATGGTAGATGTTTTACTTCTGAAACCAGCCTGATAGGGAGAAAGGATATCATTCTCATTGATCCAGTCCTGCAAGCGATCTAAAATAAGTCTTGCCATTATTTTTTGGGGGACGTCAATGAGGCTGATAGGCCTATAATTAACGGGGAGCAGGGGAGAACCCTTCTTGTATATCGGTACGATTTCCGCTCCCAACCAAGAGTCCGGGACCTCCGTACCGTGCAAAATTGAGTTGAAGAGTGCACAAAGGTACGGTGCCCATATCTTAGGCTGATCTTTGAGCAAATCCCCGGGTATCTTATCTATGCCCGGTGCTTTACCCATTGCCAGTTTCCCTATGGCAGTCGTAACATCATCTACGGTGAATTCCAGGGCTTCGGCATCCCCCACAGACGCAAGCCGAAAAGGCAAGAGATCTAGATCAGAAGTGGCAGCGTAAAGAGTTTTAAAATGGGATTCCCACACCCCCGGGTCAAGATTAGCTTCGATGGCATTGCGGGGTTCCGCGCACCCAGAATTCACAATGGCCCAGAATCTGCTCAATTCCTTATTTGCAAGGGCTGATGATAAACTTTCCCATCTCTCCCAATCCCAATCTATCTTAGCCTGTTTTAAAACTTGTTTGTGGGCAACCCTAAGTGAACAGATTGTTAGCTTGTCACTGCCGGTTTTGATGGCATTAATCAAGGCAGTTTTAGCACTCCTGCATGCGGCATTATACCAGGATGGCGGGATAGTCCTTGGTTGCCTAGCAGGAACTATAGGGTTTAAAAAGCCTGCAAGGGTATCAACTAATTCCCTGTGGACATTGAGGAAGCGTGCAGAGTTATCCTCGGACTGCCCTTTGTCCCAGATGTCACTTGCCATCTTGAGCAGGGGGAGAATAGATGAGTATAAGCTTGGCAATACATCCCGCCTTTCACATAGGGTTTCCCACTTAACCCTCCTCCTATTGTTGGTAAGAACCAATCCTAGTTCAACAGTTGGTTCCGTATGGGCTTTAGCAGAGTTTGGCATTTCCATTCTCAACAGTAGGGCGTTATGATCGCTGTCCGATCTATTCACGACCTCCAAATCCATAATTTTAGACCATAACCTAGTCTGGACCAAGAAGTAGTCCAGATGGGATTCATGGTCTTTTTTGTTATAGGTGCATTTGGATGGAATGTCCGAAGGCATTCGGCCATTAACCGCCCTAACTGAAAACTGCAAGGTTAAAGTCATGACCTGGATAGCCAATGGGGTCCAAGCCTTTGCATAGGTGGACCTGCACTGTGGGATACCCCAAAACTCATCTTCTTCCTGCAATGCCCCCTCACCCAGCCCTGGAAGGGGCTCAAAGTGGCAATTAAAATCTCCTGCAATCACACAGTTAATATCATGGTCCAAGGATTCCAGGAAAGATGATAGTTCCCCTACGGTGTTTGATTCTTTAGCCATAGCAGTAGGGCGTGAATATACATTCACAACTGCCAATTTATATGAGTTGGGCCAGGACAGTTGGACACAAAGGATGTCATCCGAATTGGTCTGGATCAAATCCACACTGCAACCCAGGTGTACACCTATCCATGTTGTCAGGCCACCAGAAGGGCGGCCCTTGCCTCCCCACCGAGCTGCGATGTTAAAGGAAGCAAACCCGGCTCTATGAACCACCTCCCTGGCCCAGGTCTCCTGGAATAGAATCACATCAGCAGTGTCCACAAAAGAGCCCCATTCAGGACATGCTAGCTTATTTGTTAGGCCTGCCACATTCCATGATAGTAGGTTCATACATTGGTGGCGAAGTGTGTGCTGAGATGGGGGATCTGGTACAGACGAAATGCTACTCCTCTGGTGGGGATCAATTCTGCCTATAAGGGTGGAACTAGCACTATGGGAGGCGGCTGACATTGGAAGGGAAGCAGAAAACTGCAGGGGGTGCGCTTGGGGATTGCCATTAGTACTACTGTAACTGGTCTCCCCTGTACTAGTGGTGCAGCCCATGGTGTCAGAAGTCAAATTCCCTTCCTCATGCAGCCCAGGGGGCTCTAAACCTAGAATACTATCCCCCATAGAACCCTGAGCTACCTGGGTTGGCTTGGCCAGTCAATCAACCTGGTCGAGGCAGCTAAACCTGTTTGAGCAGATAGGATAAGCCCATTCTGCGTCGGAGGGCAGATGCCTTGATTTCCCAGCACCTCCCCTTTGTCTATGCGGAATATATGTCCAACCGCTCTCTTCTATCCTCAGATGATCATTTGGGTAGAAGTAGGAGAGGGGGCGCACCCCAATGTTGGTGTCTAAGTGGGGTTTTTTCCAGTTGCAGATATAATCTGCTGTCCTGGCATCCCGGAAGTTAACTATGACACAGTCGCCAGTTAAGTTTTTAGGAGTGTGCCCTACCCACCCCACCCTTCTAACCATGATGATCTCACAACTAACCTGCGGTGGCAGGGGCCTATGGTTTGAGAGCCAGTGGATTACCTTGTTTTTTAGGTTCAGGAACTCCTCAGTATTATGATCATTCATTTCAGGAACCCCTGTTAGGACAACCATGTATGGGCTAACTTCCGGGGGCAAGTCTATTCTAGAAGTCATCCTAGTAGCCTTATCCTGGGTTCGCTTTCTCACTGTCCTCATATTGTCACTATTATTACCCAAGGGGGCCTCTCCCAAGGTGTTACTATCTGTGTGATGGTCAGTAAGAGGCCTAACTTCATGATGTTCTAGTGGGGGAGTGTTAAGTGTGGCTGGAATTGCCAGTGATGTAGCTTTCGGGACAGATGGTAGCCGTGGAGCTATGCAATGGGCCGCCGGGACTGGTAAGGCCCCGGCTATAGTGGTACAGTGGCAATTGCAAAAGCATGCGGGGAGTACTTTGTTGTTGTTGGCACCCTCAGTGTGATCCTTAATTCCTTGTTCAAGCTTAGTCAGAAGGGTGACTATTCCCTCCAACCTGGATTCCAGGGGTGCCAGTAGCGCGCGCAGCATTAGATCTAATTGTTGCGGAACTGTTGCGTCCCCTTGTGACTGTGTCATCAATTCAGGCAGAGCTGATGCCTGAGCAGGGTGATCCCCAGGAGACTTAAAGGAAGACGAAGCTGGAGGGAGGGAGCAACTACCCTGACCATCTCTAGCCACCGAGTCTGCCACTAAAGCTGCACCATGGTGTGCAGATTTAGCTCCCCCTGGCTTAGAGCGAACTTGCCTGGTGGCTTTTGACTTGGAGTTTGCGGACAGCCCTACCTTAGTGGCCCTTTTTTCCCGTAGAATCGGTCCCGACCTAGTCACTGGGGGCGATGTAGTTCTAAGGTTGACCACAGGGTCGTTGTCACTAGAAGCTTCACTGCTAGAAGTCTCATCAATAAATTGGGTAAGAGGAAGGGCATTACTACCAGTGCCATTTGGGGTGCGTGCAGATGCAAGGAGGCCCAAGGAAGATCTTCTTGCTAGGGCCAGATCCTGCGACACTCTGCGCTCCATAAGGACAATACCCTGGTCAATCACCGAGTTGGCTCTAACTATGAATTGATCTAGTGTACCAGTGAGATTGCCTTTAGTCACATGGTTCCTACCCTCTTTGGCTGCCATGCTCAATTAGGATGCAACACAGTGCGCAATTACTCTAATATAGCAGCAATGTGTCCTCCACAAGACAATATGAACAATACAACCACATGCAATAGAAATGACATGTAATGAACACATACGCGCTAGAGCCGTAGGTGAAAGAGGGGTAGCCCGGTCCGGTCTCTCTCGGTCTCGAACGGGCTACAACGGGCCCGCCCTTGGCCCGGGCTTCGCCCGCGCTGCGATCCGCGCTGCGGATTCACATGGACATAGTTAAATAGTAAGGAGGGCGGGTCTTCAGGAAGAGGAGCAGGTGAGCCTGGTTAGCGGAGCGCAATGCTCCCCGGTCCTCGCAGTCCCGTTGTGTTCAGGCGTTCCTGGAGCCCCACAGCAGCGTAGCGTCCTTGCACAGGGAGAGAAAGGGAAACCCAACCTTCGTAGCACAAGCCGAGTTTTTGAATGGTGATGGAGCCTTCGAGCGGCTCCCGCGCAGCGGGGGCCGCGAGGCGTAGCGTGACGTGGGCAAGGTGGTCAACGGGAAGAGGAGCAGGTGAGCCTGGTTAGCGGAGCGCAATGCTCCCCGGTCCTCGCAGTCCCGTTGTGTTCAGGCGTTCCTGGAGCCCCACAGCAGCGTAGCGTCCTGGTGAAGCCACGCACCTCCTTGAACGTGGTTGGGTGCAGCACTATACCTTTGGCCTCCTGGCTCTCCTGGGTCTCCTGCTTCTCCGGTCTTCGGTATCAGAAGTAGCCTTTCTTCCTTTGGCTTCTCAGTCGGTCTTCCCCTCGAGGCATGGACGGCGCCGTAGGAGCATCCATTACCTACTGACAAATGACAAAGATACTGTGACTCATGAAAGCCTGTCTCGACCGCTGGACAGTCTAATTTACGAAAGACCCTAAATGCTGATAGGGCGACACGACCCCATCACATGTTGGACCAGAATACTGCTGTTCATCTACAGCCTCGGATCCCACAAAGTGCTTTCGCCCATCAACCTGCCATGCGCTGAATTATGTTCAAGTTAAAGGCCTTTGGTAAACCACTCCCACACTGACACCAATAATCGAAAACACAGCTGACACAACCTGGATTAAGGATTGAAAAGTTAGGGTTATAGAGGCTTTCTAACCAAAAAAAGTTTCTGATTTTGTCTCAAGTTACCGAGCGTGCTGTTCAGCAGGTTATGGTCCTGGATAAAGAGGTGTTTTCTGTCTTCCATTCCAAAGCCTTTAATGGATCAACGATCATGTTTAATTTTCAGACTGTCGAAATAAATTCTTCATGCTTTTAACTTCTATTGCACCAGTCCTTCCTCAGAGTAGAACTGCACAGATTAAAGTGACGCTTCCAGATGAACAAAGGGTTAGCATGTGCATAAAATAGTTCTACTGCTAACCGAAAGGGCAACAAAAAGGAGACAAGCAAACTGTCCCTGGCCCACTCACAGACCTAGCGACGCGGTGGATGCGCGAGCTGACCAGCTGGTCAGCAACTTGCAGTCTGCTCACTGTCGTCTGAAAAGTGTCCTGCCCTGGTGGGAATATTTCCAGCACCAGGGCACTTCTATTATGTCATGTTATGCTATGTTATGTTCTGTTATGTCATGTCATGTCATGTCATATGTCATATGTCATGTCATGATGTCTTGTTATGCTATGTGTATTTGTATAGCATGTTATCACCCAGAGGGTTCCTGGTGCTGATGCAGGAGCGTTTTGGGATGTGCTGAAGGATAGCTCGTGTTGTGTAGGGCTTTGGAGGAGTGCATGACGAGTTTGAACATGGCTCATTTGTGGATAGGAAGCCAGTGGAGCTCCCTGTGATGCAAGAGATGTGTGTGTAGCGTGGTAGGTTCAGTGTGAGCCTGTCTTTTGAGTCCTCTAGGATTTGGAGCTGTCTGGTCAGTTGTGTGTTGATTCCAATGTAGAGGGCTGTCCTGTAGTCCAGTTTGCTGCTCATGAGGGCTTGGGTGACGGTTCTGTGGAAGCTGGTGAGGAGCCATTCGAACATGGACGCTGAGATGCCGCTCACTTGAGGTGTCATGGAGAGTTGATTGTTGATGATTATCCCTGGGTTCTTGGCATGGGTGGTGGAGGTGGGTATAGGTCTGAGCTCCTCCGGCCAACAGGTTGAGTCCCTAGACAAAGAGTGTCTACAGAAGATCATGACTTCTGTCTTGTCGGTGTTCAGTGTGAGGCAGTTGGTTTTCATGCACTTGGTGACTTCAGTCATGCAGATGGAGATCTTGGTCCGAGATGTAGTTGTTTTTTGCAGATGGAAAGCATCATCTGATTGCCTTCGCCATACGATAAGATGTTGATTCCGTGGTCGTCAATGATGCTGGAGAGCAGGGTCATGAAGGTGTTGATGAGGGTCTGGCTGAGTGATGGACCTTGAGGTAATCCGCAGAAGTTGTTGCAGGCCTCCAAGGAATAGGGGACCAGGCTGACTGACTGAAATTGGCCTGTCAGGAGGGGCATATCCTGCCGAGGGCATGTCTTTAGATGCCAGCTTTGTGCAGTTTATGGATGAGAATGGGATGGGAGACTGCGTTGAAAGCTGCACAGAGGTCGAGAAGGATGAGGCCTGCGGTCTCTCCTATGTCCATGATCATACGAATGTTGAGCTGTTTTCTGTGCTGTGGTTCGGCTGAATCCGGTTTAAGTGGCATCAAGGAACTGGTTTTCGATGACATGGGTGACTAGTTGATTGTTGATCTCTTTTTTGGATTTTGGATGGGTAGAGTAGCAGTGAGATGGGTCAGTAGTTGTCTAGTGCCATCAGGTCTGCAAAGGGCTTCTTGAGGGGGGCAGATCTATGATGTGCTTTCAGATTTTTGGTTAGGTAGCACTGGTGATGGAGGCATTTAATAGCAGGGTGGGCACTGATCTTATGGGGTTCAATCCTTTAATGAGGATGTGGTAGGGGCTCAGACAGAGGGGGCTCTAATATGGATAGATTGAATGGTGGTCACAGATTCTTCTGAGGTGATGGCAGTCAGTATGGTTCCTTGGGTGTGGTTTGAGGTGAGCAGAATAGCTGTGACGGTGGAGGGGTCAGATTGGGGTTCGAAGTTGTCATAGATGTTGGTAAACTTGTTGCAGAAGAAGAGGGGCCGCTTGGTGCAGAGGTTCTGTGTGGGGGTAATGCTAGTATAACTGGCTGCTGGGAGGTAAAATCTATCATGATTTTGAAGATCTCTTTGACACTATTAGTGCTGCTGTCAAAGCAGTCTGCGAGCGTGGAGTGTTTGGTGGTTCTGGTCTGCTGGTGGTAGTGTATAAGGGCTGATTTGTAGGTTTTCCTGTCCATGTTGTCCTGGTTCAGTCTCCATCTATTCTCCAATATTTTGCAGTGATACTTGGTCATCCTGAGTTCTGTCATGTACCGGGTGGCCAGGTTTCCGTCAGGAAGTGCAGGTCCGGTGAGTAGTTGTAAAGCAGGTCCCAGATTTCGGTAGACTGTTAGATGAGATAGCAGGTTGTTGAATAGTATGCAGGATAGGGAAGAGTGTTGTGTGGTGGGTGTCTGCTGTGTGTGGTTGAGTATGAAGCTAGAGTTGATTGCAGTGGGTGCTGGTATAGTGAGGAGTGGGGGTAGGAGGTTTTACCATGGCAATACACTGGAACAGCTGTTTGGTTGGCCAGGAGTGTTCTAGGGAAAATAACTTCATAATATGTGACATTATTACTGCTTCCTACCTTCAAGGTCAAACATAAAAGGTGATTTTTGCAATGCAAGTACCAACTCGTGAATTAACACAACTGCTGGAGACAGCACAGATTAGTAATAAAGGGCAGTAATTCCCCCACCACTCTGGGTATCTGTTCTGGGAAGCTGTGGCCCTTGAAGTGGGCTCTAAAAGGCCCAAAGTGCAGGATGCCCTTGAGTAAACGCTGAAAATGTGGCCCTAGCTACAAAGTTAGTGTCTGTGTAGGGCACCTCAAGGTCCCTTAGTGAGGGGTTCAAGGATATATGATAGGAGGCTGTACTTTGTGTGGGGCACCTCCTTATTTGTGCATGTGCTACATCCACCCAAGGCATTTTTACTCATGGGCATGTATCTACAATAAAGCGCAGTGTTAAAGGCCTTCCTCATTTGCATGGGGCTATGCCCAGGGCCAACTTTGCACCAATGCAAGGGGTAGTGCAATAGGGTAATACCAAACATCTGCGGCTCCTTCTATTATACTTGAAAACCACAGAAGCAATCCTAATAGTGCAATTTCTGCAGCACATTCATTGTTGGGACCTCCAAGTCATGAGTTTGAATCTCAGGGAAGCTAACGTGGCCTTTCATCCTTCCTAGGTTGATAAACTGAGAACCAGCACACTGAATAATAATGGCAACAGTTCCTTGCAGCACTCAGTGCAAAATGTACAAAGAAAGATTTCACAAACAGTGGGTGCAATTTGTGTAGAGGCTATTTGCAGCCTGTCTGATTTTGTGATGACAATTATGCACCAAAATGCCCTGTCACAAAATCTCCAGTTGCCTAATGAGTTTTAATCAGACAGGTCGCTATGTGCAACACCCTGTTATTGGCTACCAATACATTGATGATGGCCTGCAAGGAACAGGAGACCCCCATACTTTCAATTGCATCCCCAAACAGGGCTGTTTTTTAAAAGCAGCTGGTGTTCATGAAGGAACGGGTGATGCCAAAAAATGTTTTTCTCGTTTGGCAAGACATTGGAGGGGTCAGCAGACTGTGGTTATTCTCACGAATAACGAAGCTTAGGTATAGAAAGTGAAAGTCCAGTATTTTAAATAGCATTCTCTGGGTAGATGTGTTGCACTAAGAAGGTAAAATCAGCTGGTAATGTGAGGCAAGGGCAGTGGGAGTAGCTTCCATGTTTTCGGCAGGTGCAGTGCACCAGGGCCCAGAGACCCGAGGGGCCCACTAAACTCTGATTGCTGCTGTATTTCACAGGCCAGATAGCTTTCAGGGGCATTTACTGCCTTCCATTAAGGTGCATAACACACTAGCTACTTCACTGAGCAAGAGACATCTGTCGCAATAGACTATGCAACAAAAAGCGCTCATCCGTTACGAGTGACGTCACAGTTATCGATCATACTAATAGGACGGCCTTTGTAGACGAAGGAAGAATACATGACTGCACTGACAGGCTGCCACGGCGATGCACGCAAAGGCACGCTTGTCATTTTAAGACTGTTAGTGAGACGGAAAAAAATCACTATTTCCCATGTAAATCACGGCCCACCCTATGCAAAGCTTGTTGACTCAATATGGCGATGCTGGAAGCAGCTGGTGCAATGTCTGTATAGCTGAGTGGTATGTGACCGCGTGATGATGGGCCTGCAGGTGACTAGGGAACTGTCTCCATGGAAACCTTTGTAGGCACAAGGGTCGTTTCACGCCTCGTTTTGATGCGTGTGTCTTTTATGTTTAATTGCTACTTTGTTGACCTTGCTTGTAAATGGGCGCATTGGATTTTGGGAAAGACTCCCTGTAGGCTGGAGGACAGTTGTTCAATATAAGTCTGGGTGACTTTCAGCTCAGCTAGCCTAGAAAGAAGCTGTAGGTGCCTGCACTCAATATTCTTCCACATGCATGCTAAATAATAAATATCCTTAACCATTGCTTGAAAAGTCTAGAAAGGACGCAACACATCATGGGAACAGGCTGCAGGGGATAAGTCACAGACTGCGACTAAGCAGTTTAGGTGAAATGTATCTCAGGAGACATACATTAGCTCTGGCACGTTTCAAGATGGCGGCCATACACTTACGTTACATTACAAATATTTCTCAGCAGAGGGGGTGTGGCCAGCGCCCTCAGAGGAGGGCCGCTTAGGAGCAGTGCCTCATACAATGCGGCAGCCAAAGCATGAAGAACTAAACTGCCTTGGCAGCATTCAGCTCAACTGGAGTAAATCCGAGAGGTTCCCCCTAAAGCCGGGCCCTGCTGTGAAGGGGTGACCCAATAAAATACTTGGGGAAGAGGGGGAGCAGCACAGACTACTGACACCAGGATTGTGTGAAAAAGGCCAGTTTATTGAAACAGGTGCACATCGCAAAAACAGCCTAGGCCTTTTCCTCACAAAAATAAAACCTCTCTATACAACTAATCTCATCTGTATTAAACTAACCCCCTCACCTAAAATCTCCCTCCACCCCACAACAACTTAATACAGTAATATTGTACCCACTCCAGATCTGTTGAACTGTAACTGTGACCTTTAAACTCCCCATCCCTTTACTACAACCATGATCCCCTACTCAAGTAGACTTCCTACATATTCTTGAACTTCCTGGGACATCCAGGCCTAAACTAATCTACCAGTTCCCTTTCAGCCTTACTTGGCACTGTCAACAAGAATAAACTTTGTTAAATTATGGCAACTTCTCTGACAACCGCCTATGCACCTGCTCCAAAGCGACAACCCTAAATAACATCAATAAACCCTTGCGCACCTGTTCGAATAAAGCCCGTCCGAACTGTGAGCCCCATCAACCTAAACTTCCCTCAACTGGTAAGGAACAAGAGACAGGAGGGCGGGGCAAAAACTACCGCTAGCTAGGTACCAGCCACCGTTTTACCAAGACAAAATGCCCACCTATATACCCCTCGGGCTATAAAAGTAGCCCAAAATTCGCCCAACCCCTGAGCAGTCATTGGACTGCCTGCTCCAATTTGCCCAAATTACCCAGGGGCAGACCACCCTGTGGTCGGCTGCCCCCCAAATCCCCATTGGGGATCAGGATACACAGAACCCTGGAAGTGGTCATAAAAGGAAACAATGGCCTGGTGCTCCTCAGGTTACAAGAACAGGTGAAACAAGCATTGGCATAGCCAATAGGTCTCGCCTTTGGGACCTTATAAGTGTTTAGCCATGCAACAGTTGCAGAACTAAATACTTATAAGGTAAAAGTGGCGCGCGCGCCCGCGCACATGCACTGTAGCTCTAGGCTGGCCTGGTAGCACTTTTTGGAGCCCTCTCAATAAGTCTCGCCAGACCAGCGCATGCGCTGGGTCAGGCAAGACCTAAAAATGGCTCAAATTGCAGGTATCTATTGCTGGGAGAATAGCGTTCCTAAAAATGACAGTTTTGCCTATCATAGTAACAGGTCTTCCCTCAAGGGATGTTGTATGAATAATGCAAACGTTGCAGTGCTTATTTACTGGGCTGTATTACCATAAACTGGACCGTACCAGTGCTTCTCAATAGATATTTAATGACAAAGCATTAGCACCTGTTCACCAGTTTTTGCATGTGAAATGAACAAACATACACAAATAGTATAAATCTGTTAATGAGCGCAATTTACAACACGCATTGCCTCTTTTATTAAAAAAACAACTTGTATTTATACTTACTCCTTGCCTCATCCTGTAAGGGAATCAGCCCAAAAAAGAAACAAACCACCCCCCTCTAGAAAGAACCATTTCCCTCAACGCCATGAAGTTCCTCAGGCTCAAACTGCTGCACTGGGCAGTGTGCCCTTTACTGCACGTGGCAAAAAAGCATTTCTGAACGGGGGCAAATACCATTTTTCCATAACAAAAGGTCTTGGTGGGGGACACTTCCCCAGAGTCTCTCAAGCCCCTATGCATGGGACCAGAGCTTATGCCAGCTTTCAGGGGGGTCAAAGCTGGTGCAGAGGGAGCTTCATCGCTCTGCAGGGTTGCCTCTCTGCGTGTATTTGTTCACCTTGTCACAGTGGCCGCAACCACAAATCACCGGAACGCTGCCAGGACAGCCATTGTGTGAATGAACACCGGCTCACCTTGCAGGTAAGGAGCTATTGCAGGTACAGAGGTCTAGGGTCTTCAAAATGCTTGCAATTCTGAATGTTGACACCAACAATATCCTGATGCAAGAATTTCGAGGATAGAACATCAACCGACAAAATATCAAAATGTAAGTGCAATATGAGGAAGTGTAGATTTACTCTTCCTAACTCCGCATCTATGCACCTGGAAGATATATGTACTGCTTAGGTACATAGATGTGTAGTTCGGTATGGAAAATCTAGATTTACTCACCTGTTGTCGTGTAGTTCCTATAAACCTATATAGGAACTGCGCTAGTTCTTGTTACTTTTGCTGTTCACCTACCTGTCCACAGCCGTGAGGGGAACAGCCAGCAAGGGGGCTTTCCAGCATCTCTCCCGCATCCCGTTTCTCGCCGTGAGGGAACGGCCAGCGAGACTCCATCTCCCAGCTGCCCCACGGCGCGTGCCTCTGACGACACCAGGCAGCGCCGGAGGTGCATAAAGACGCCCACTGTGCCCCGCAGCGCGGGACGCGCGTGGGCGGCGCCCGGGCAAAGCCCGGGCCAAGGGCGGGTCCGCCCTTGCCCATCAGTGGCCGGTTGAGGCTGGGCTGGGCCCACTCTCTTGTCTCCTGGACCTGATGACTAGTCTGGCCGTTGTTGGGCCTCACTGATCTATTTAGCATTAAGTGGGGGGTATTTGTTTCTGTTCATATTGATTTTCATTACAGGTTTGTTAGGTGTTAAGATATTCATTAATCTGAGTAAGAGGAAGGCCGAGGGTAGGTTGGTGGGGACCCTTGATGACTACCTAACTAGGGCAGAAACAGTAATCAATGATAAGATATTAGCTGTGGAACGAAGGCTATCCTTGGAACCTGCCTCAGTTTTACCTTGTGTTCAGCTGTACATGACAACCCAAAGAACACTCGGTCTGGTAATTGCTCCCCGGTGGGTCCTGTAAGTTTAACACCTAGGTCCGGGCTCACAGATCCTTCTTTAATTGTAAGTTGCCCCCCTAGTCCAGCTATGGTAACCACATGGGCGAATCAAAGGGTGACTGGAACCAGAGCCAGAGAACCACCCTGTAAGAAAAGGAAAGGTCGGGGACCCAGTAAGATAAATGCTCCTAGGGTTGTCCCCGGCACCATAGGGGCTCAAACCCATGGGAACTCTACTGCCTCTGCAAGTATTACCCCTTTGCAACCCATGGCTCAGCAGAGTTTTGAGCTTCTATGTTCTTTACGTAGGGAACAGCTAGTGTCTCTTATACAACCTGTCTTGGAAAAGTTAGAATCTGTGGTGGTAAGGCTTAATTGTATTGAAGCAAATCTGAAAAGTACACAATTGTTAGCCGCATCACTACCCGAGCAGAATTCTAAGGAAGTGGCTAGTCATGTTGGTGAAGGGGCTACTATTTGTCACTTTGACTCAAGATCTCATGTAGATAACCCCCATGTTCCCATAGTGTCTAGGGCTCACACTAATCGGCCCATGACCCCACTTAATACTGTTAGTAGACCGTTGACCGAACAACAGCCAATGGGGAATATGTTAAGGCCTGAAGCTCAAGACACAGAGGTCTCTGATGCGTTAATAAGTTTACATCTTCCCCCGGAAGCTACACCCTACACAGTTATTTTAGCTAATGTTCCAACACTGCCAGAATGGTCTAGGGATCACTGTACTATCTTGGGAACAAACTTGGGGTTGGTAAAACACTATTTGAGGAATTCAAAATGGTTAGGCGGGTAACCTGGGTTGGCCATTCCCAAAAGGCCATGGTAGGGGATTGTTTGGTGCTGAGCTTTAGGTCCCCTCTATCGGTAGAACATATATTGGAGATGGCCTCCCATTATGCTCCCTCTCCAAATGAGATTATGATTTTACCCCTAGGCTACTTTTACAGGCCAGTAAGGGTCTTGCCCCACAAGCAGCACCGTGTTCTGCACAGTGCTCCCCAGCAGGGTCTGCAGCCTATTATGTCACACAACCGTTTTTCTATCTTATCTACCCTGGAGGATAATGACTGACTGAGGGATGGTATTGACTTCCCCTGGTCTGGAGTAACTGGGAGTTTATTGCCATCCTGTCGGGAGCTACCTGTTCAAATGAATTCATTGGCCCAAGGAGAGGAATCCGTTCCAACCTTAAATCCCGTACTTGAAAGTCCACCTAGTGCCTGCCCTGTTTACCATTCTAACCTGGCCAACCAGGTGGTGAATAAAACATCTGATCGCCATAATCTAACGATCTCCTCCTGGAACATAGCTGGTTTGCAATCCAGATTGGCTGTACCAGATTGGGTGGCTTTCGCCGACCAGACGGATATATGGTGTTTCCAGGAGACTTGGGCGGTTGATCCTATATTTCGAGTAGGGTTTGTGAATTATTCTAAACCAGCCATTAAGGGCCCTAGAGGTAGACCGGTGGGAGGCCTGTCTACTTGGGTACGCCAATATGAGGGCATTACAGTCGTGGAAGTCCCGACTGATAACCCTGACATTTTGGCCATCAGGGTCACCTCCACAAGGGGCCTTAATATCCTCATTATTAATATCTATGTGAGGGGTCTTCCAGGAGGCAAATGTTCCCCGACAGTCTATCTTCTGGAACAATTACTTTGTACTGCACCCATAGATGGTCATAGGGTGGTGGCAGGTGATTTTAATACTTGTTTCGAACCCCTGGGGGATGATGATGGAAAATTGTCCGAGGCTGAGGATTCCGTGTGGGGAATTACTCAACTGGAATTAAATCCCATTAGGAAATGGACCCAAGCAGCTCTATATGTGAAGGGCCTGTACCTTGAAAAGGGGTTGAGGGCTTTTAATGGCAGAACGATATCGGACAGGTCTGGGAAGTTGACTTTTAACAACGGTAGAAGTGGGAGTAGAATAGATTATATCCTGGTTAACTGTGAGTTGTGGCCGGCCGTTATAGATATGGTGGTGAGTGATAGGTTAGAAAGTGACCATAACCCTCTGACGCTGTCTTTATCTGATAATAGTTTTACTGGCCCCCGCACCGATGATGGTAGTTCTGTGTACGCGCAAGTTATCCTGACTAATGACCTGAGAAGGGTTCGTTGGCCAAAGATTGTCTCCAATGCACCCGTTCGGGCTGCTATTAGGAATTTGGTCAATTCAGCTATGTGCAAACTGACCAGATGTGAGTCTGAGGAAGGGATTAAGCGCAGCATTCCGGGTATCCATAGAGAACTATTTGAGGGGCTCAAAACCTTTTTTACTAAAAGCATCCCTGCTACTGGTAAGATTAAATGTTTGAGGGAAAATTAGTGGTTTGATGCAGGCTGTAGAGAGTCTCGCAGTGCTTTAATAATAGCTATTAAATCTAGGCTACCGGAAACCATTAGGAGCTGTAGAGCTGCGTATAAATCTGCCCAAAGAAAAGCAAAGAAAAATTGGGATGAAACACGTTGGAGTGAGCTTTACGAGGTGTGTGAGGGTAGAAATATGTGTCAATTTTGGCATCTCCTCAAATGGGGTAGGAATCCGCAGGACATGACCCCGGTTAACCACGTCGAACCTTAACAGTGGTTTAGCTTTTTTGAAAACCAGTTTAAGTCCAGGGACGGGTTAGAAGTTGATTCATGGTCATATAGCGGCGCTGAAGTTTTACAGTTTGCTCCTAGTGAGGTAGTGACAATCCTGAAATCTCTCCCGAGTGGCAAAGCCCCGGGACCTGACTGCATTCCCGCAGATTTATGTAAGCAGGAGCAGGACCTATGGGTCCCTTATCTGACCACACTAGCAAATGCTTTGGCTAGTGGAGCATCGGTTCCGGATTCTTGGTTCGGGGCAGAGATATTGCCAATCTACAAGAAAGGTGATCGCTCTGCCCCGGCCAACTATCGGCCGATTAGCCTCATAGACGCTGTTCAAAAAATTACAGCTCGCTTGCTATTGGGTCGTATTACGAGTTGGATTTCCGAAATTGACATATTAACGCCCTTACAGGCGGGTTTTCGGACGCATGTCGGAACTATTGACCAAGCCTTCAGGTTTATGCTTTTATACTGGAAGGAAGTTTATCTTGGGGGTGGCATGCTTTTTGCAGCCTTTGTGGACCTAAGGTCTGCATTTGATTCTGTGCCAAGGTCCAAATTGTGGGAAGTCCTTCGGGAGATGGCTATGCCGCTAGAATTATTGCGGTTGTTGATCAATCTGCATGCACACACATACGCCCAGGTTCGCTGGGGAAAACCAGGGGAGGTGACAGCAAGATTTGAGGTGTCCAAAGGGGTTAGACAAGGATGCGTACTGGCCCCCACCCTGTTTTCCTTGTTTATTAATGGAGTAATTAACTATTTTCTAAACTTCCCGACAGATGCACCCTCCATAGCTGGTATGAAAGTCCCCCTGCTCATGTTCGCGGATGACACTCTTTTAATTTCGAAAACACGACAGGGGCTACAGGTAGCACTGTCCCGGTTTGAGTTGTTCTGCCGCGATCATGAGCTTGAGGTAATGTGGGGGAAGACCAAGTTTATGGTCCTTCATGGCGCCCGTCCAGTAAAAGCCAGGTTTGAAATGGGCGGAGCTACTCTGGAACAGACATCCACCTTTACCTACTTGGGGGTCACTTTTAGTGATAATCTAAGCTGGAAGCCCCAGATTGACCTTTTCAGCCTTAAGCATTTACAATTAGGTGGAGCCTTACTTAAAGAACATAGGCAATCTATAACTAAACCTATGGCTCCCCTGATCAAAATTTATGGGTCTAAAATTCTCCCAGCTGTAATGTATGGTGCTGAATTATGGGGGTTTAGCAATTTGGATTCCCTGAGGGTGGCACAAAATAAATTTCTTAGGTCTGCAGTAGGGCTACCTCAATCATCTCCACGTATTCCCCTCCTATATGACCTAGGCTGTCAGCCTGTTGAGGACATGGTGCGGTATAGGCCACTGGCGTTTTGGCGACGCCTATGGACTACTCCAGAACTGTCCCTATATGCTAAGGCACTGCTAGAAGTTAAAGCCCATTGGGGCTCCCATAGAATTAGCTGGCTGTCTGAAATCCAATCTATTTTGATTGACATGGGCATGGGTGAACTATGGACTAATCCTGTGACGGCTGTCTTCCCCCCGAAAAAGATCTACCTACTGGCAATGGATCAAAGGTAAGCGCCATGCTTCCCTGACTGGCAGCTCTTTGTCTATAACATACTTGGCTGTCAAGGATGAATCCTCCCTTGAGGTGTATTGGGACGTAATAACAAAGCAGCAGGATCGGAAATTATATCATCAATTCAGACTTGGCACCCTTCCGTTACGCTGCTTTACAAAAAGTTGGAATACAACTGGTAATGATATATGTCCCATATGTGAGGATCAGATTGAAACAGTCGACCATTTTTTATTTGTTTGCCCAGAGTACCACCAACCTAGACGATTGTGGTTGGGCCCTGTATGCCGTGAATTGGGTGTTAGATCAGCACAGGCTGCCAGCAGAATACTAAAGTCTGACACATCAACGCTTGTGGTTATTGGTGTGGCCAAATTTATTAGTTGGGCATGGCTTCTACGGAACCGGCGAATTAGTCACAAACTTTCTGGCCCCAAATAATGCTTTTTTATTATGGTGTAGGTCTTAATTAGATTCAAGTCGTTGTAAAATTGTTTATTTAATATCTTTTTATTACTGTTCTTAATGTGTTATTTATTAATTGGTTCACTATGTTTATTGTGCTAATTTTTATTCCTATTTTTAATCAACTGTACCTGATGAAATGTAAATATGTCTTTTATGATGGAATATTCGAAATTAAGACTTTTTGACTTGAAATATAGGAACTGCGCTTTTATACAACATATACTGTGGGATTGGTGTTCAGACACCCCCACCGAGTTGTTCGTCTGTATACCAGCTAGCTCACAGTGCCACTGTAAACTCCTCTTATTTTCGATAGTCTTTCCTCGATATTGTGTCCCATCGTTATTGTTGTTTCGATATTCAGCAGGCACAGCTTCAAAATCATTGAAAGTTCTGCTCTCGATTGATGTGGTATGCCCTGAAGTATTGGGATATTTCTGTTCAGAAGTTCTTGTAAGGTGGGGAGTGGCTTGGAGCCCGGAGGACATGGCGGCGACGAAGTGAGGCTCCCGGGCAGGCGCGGCGGAAACACGCTTAGGGATTGATATTTCTGAAGCTACTTCGAGGACCTCAAGTCTAATAGGATGCTCATCATTCAGGAACTTCAAGCGCTAGTCTTCTGGTAAAACAAACAGTTTTCTATTATTTATCGTGCGTCTGGGATGCCGCGATCAGACGGCCGCCATTTTGTTTTCAGCACGACACGAGCGCTTTCCTTATTTAAGAAGCAGCGTCTCTGTTATCCACCACATGTGCACTGAACCTCCCCAAAAATCTCTATAGGAGGTATAATTGTCTTCAGTACAGCTTGGAGGCGGCGCAGCAACCCAGTTTCGCCCTATCATTAATAAGTGCTGAGGTGATGTGGTTGTAGCCGCCATTTTGTGGATCACCTTAGGTCTCAGCATGACCAACTCGCAAAACACGTAAAACAGCCGCAATTGTTCTACTTTTATTGACATATGAGGTTCTTATTGAAACATTCCTTAAACATGTGACAACTCTTGGTTTTTGGATCATGTTCTAGTGGTCTTATACTGTTTTTGATAGTGGATTCCGTCTAAGAAGTTCAAACATTTATTGTTACAACTGTGACTCTTGGCTTATCAAAACATCAGACATTTTTTGTAGTGTACTTTACTTCAGCAATTACTTCTAAGGCATTGTGCTTCTCAGAGGCGCATCCTCTCGGTTGAGCTATATTTCTCTGTGCCAACTTTCTCACTTCCAAGTTTGGTATTTGCCCTATAGATTTCTTATGTTACTCTCTTCACAAGTTGATGGGTAGAATAAAAGGCACCCTCTCTGTCACCTCAAAACCAAAACGGGTGTTTATTAAAAATTCAACACTTTTTTCAGAATTCTCTACTTTTGAAAATTTGGGGCTTCTTGCTCTAGATCAGGATAACACAGCTATGGAACCTACGCAGACACCAACAGCAAAGTCAAACGTGAAACGCTTAAAAAAGGAATCCCCCTCACCACCTAAGTCGACCTCTCCAGTCTCAATGGAGTTATTACTACAGGAAATAGGAGCCCTCAGACCCTTCGTTGAGGAAACCAATGCCAAGTTACAAATTCTATCAGATAACTGGTCGCAAATGGAAGTTAGACTTACAACAGCGGAGCAGAATATCTCCTCACTTAATGACACCACTAAAAGCGTTACTTTCTTGCACTCTCAGGTCTCAATATTACAGAAACAAGTCGAGGATTAGGAAAATCGCAATAGAAGGAATAACATGAGCATATATGGTTTGGCGGAGGGCATTGAAGGTGCGGATCCTATTGCCTTCTTCAAATCTTTTTTGCCCAAGATTCTTCAGCTACCGGAAGACACTACATTGAATATACAACGTGCCCACAGATTAGGCCGTATCACTACTAACACTTCATCTCCACGGAAACTGAGAGGAGTCATTCTGTACTTTTTGGAGTACACAGACTTGCTAAAAGTCCTGGCTGCCGCTAGGGCCATTCAATGAATTTTCTTGTCTGGCTCTACTCTATTCTTTGCACAAGATTACTCCAGAGCCACTGCATTCAGACGTAAAGCTTTCCTCGACATGAGACCAGATCTTCGTTCCATGGGAGCAAGATATGGTCTATTTCACCCATGCTTATTTAAAGTCACTTATAATAACAAAACTACTTCATACAATGATCCAGTTAGTCTACAAAGCTTCATTAATGCGCACAAGACAGATCTCATGGATTCTTCTCGTCCTTCCTCCTCACATGTTACCTGAACTTCCCAAGTTTCTCATATGAGTTATCATTTTATTGCCTATTGCTGATTTAGGCGATTGTGTATCCTAATTAGATTTATATTCAAGTGTTGCCTTTGAATTTATTAGATAATGCTATAAGTTGTATGCTATTTTCATGCTCATTGTTCATTATACAAACTATAGTTAAAATTAGCATCTATTTTTATTTTATTTATTGCTTTCACAGTTATGTTCACCTTGTGGCGTGCTTTCCCCCTGGTCCAGTCCGGTTCTCACTAGACATCTCGTCTGCTCCATGTGGTTCCACCCACCCCCACATCCATGTTACCTTTGTGTAGGTATGTTATTTGTCTTGTCTTTTGTTCTTTGTTATGTACCTTATCTCTCCATCTTTTTCTCATAGGATGTCTGTATTCTCTCTATTTTCTTCCTCATCCTTATAATCAAGAATGTATTTATCATTATATTTTTAAACTTCTCTTTACTTTTGTTTCTTCAGTTCTTCTTTACAAATGTTCTATTTCTCTATGCGGCCCTACTTATGTCTCTTTCCTGGCTTCACTCATCTGTTTTTTCTATTCTCTTTTGGTTTGACAGTTATTCATCTATTAACTTCTCTTATTCCTGTATTTATATTCTTACCTATGACTTTATTGAATTAGGCTCGTATATTAGTTTGCTTTGCCAATTTATTGTTGATACTCCATGTCATTAAAATTAATCTCTTGGAACGTGAGGGGATTAAATTCTCCTATTAAGAGACAGAGAGTCCTCACTCATCTTGCTAAACTAGGAGCCGATATTGTTTTCCTGCAAGAAACACATCTTACAGAGACTGAATCCTTGAAATTAAAAAAAAGGTTGGGTAGGGGAAATTTTCTTTTCTCATGGAGATGGCAAACGTAACGGAGTTATGATATTGTGTCGTAAATCTCTTCCAGTTACATTTATAACGCAAGAATCAGACACGGATGGCAGATGGTTAATGGTAAAATGTTGCTGAGGGATGTTCCAGTTCCTTTTCTTAATGTCTATGCCCCTACTGGAGGAGATTTCTCTTTTTGGCCCACATTAGCTAAACAAATCTCCCACTGCATTGAGGACAATTTTGTTTTAGCAGGTGACTGTCATCAGGTATTAGATCCATTTATAGATAGGAACTCCAAAGTAGCTTTTATCACCAACAAACCTCACAAATCCTTTGTCCACGCTATCTCCCAACATAAACTTCTGGATGCTTGGCGTCTCTGCAATCCGGAAACTAGGGAATACACCTTTTACTCCCCAATGCATCAAACTCAATCAAGGATTGATTATATTTTTGTTTCCCATAATATCTCACAGTCCCTTTCCTATGCTGACATCGGTCCCATTCTCCTATCTGATCATGCCCCTGTTTCAATTGGCCTAGATATATTACCCAAGATTAACGCTCCTAGAAGGTGGCGATTTAACAATGCAATGCAAGACCCCAAATTTACTTCCTCCTTCACTTCCTTTTTTAACGAATACTTTGCAATAAATCAAAATGATTCCTTGCCTTTTTCCACTATATGGGATGCCTTTAAGGCATCAGCCAGGGATTTCATTATTAGCTTTGTTGCAAAGAAGAGGAAAAATGCACGTAAACTGACCAATGATCTCCTCAATGACATTAAGAAACTGGAGCACTCCTATTATGTCTCCCACTCGCAGGAAAGTCTTGCAGCTCTTATAAAGGCTAAATTACAATTTAATAAGAACTCAACGGACAATGCCTCTTTATACCTTTTAAAATCTAGTGCAAAATTTTATGGTGGCAAAAATAAGGCAGGGAAAATTTAGCTGACTATTTAAAAGTCCAGCAGAACAAATTGAACATTGATTCTGCATATGACACTCACTCTGTTTTACAATTCAAGGATACTGCAATTGTGAACCAATTTTCTCTCTTCTACCAGTCAGTATATACATTAGAAACACAGCCCTCGGAGCACTCACTGTCACAGTTCTTCTTAAATATTCAAAAACCTCTTCAAGATACATCGGATTTATCTTTTTTAGAAGCAGTACCGACACAACAAGAACTCCTAAAGGCTCTTCAACACCTTAAAAAAGAAATGGCACCTGGTCCGCATGGCTTTACTGTTGAGTTTTATACTAATTTTTCTAAGCTTTTATTACCAAAGTTGCATACTTTGCTGCAATTTTTTAATTCTGAAAATAGTTCCACTGGCTCCTTTTCAGAAGTTCACATATGTCTCATCCCTAAAGAAGGCAAGGATTCTAAGCATTGTAAGAACTACAGGCCCATCTCCTTGGTTAACATTGATTACAAACTTTTCTCTAAAGCACTTGCAATGCGCTTAGACTCCTTTTTGCCGTCCTTGTTAGGCAAGGAGCAGTCTGGCTTCGTTAAAGGACGGGTTATAACAGACAACACATGACTTTTCTTTAATGTCCTATCCAAGTCCTCTCACCTAAAACATTCCTTAGCAGCAATAGCATTGGACGCAGAAAAAGCTTTTGATAGAGTTGAGTGGAAATATTTATTTTATACCCTCAGATGGTTTGGATTCGGTCCAAATTTTATAAAATTAATTTCTCTCCTTTATTCCAATCCCCGTGCTGCAGTTTGTGCTAATGGCCTGATCTCCCCCTTTTTTAATCTACATAGAGGTATTCGCCAAGGATGCCCTCTTTCTCCTTTCCTATTCAATCTGGCCCTAGAACCTTTTTTGTCCAAATTGCGTCAGAACCCAAACATTTATGGTTTTCAAACTTCAAATGCTTACATTAAACTTGCAGCCTATGCTGATGATATCTTGCTCTTTATATCAAAGCCAGAAGACTCGATTCCTGCTTTTTTAACAGAAGTGCAATCAGTCTCCCTTATATTTGGGTATAAATTGAATAACGATAAATGTGAAATCTTGCCCTTAACTAAATATACCTTTAAATTGGAATTTAGAGCTTCTAATTTTGCTTGGAGCTGCAACCATATTAAATATTTAGGTCTACATTTTACCTCCTCACTTTCGGAAACAATAGCCTTATGCATGAATAAATATATCCAAAAAGTGTCAGAGTTAACCATTAAATGGCACCCCCTATATCTTTTATGGTGGGGGCACTTAGATACCATAAAGATGATGTTATCATCCATAATCCTGTATACGATTTCCCATATTCCGATTCCTGTCCCTGCTAAATTTTTAAAGAAAATTAACTCCATCCTTTCTTCATTTTTATGGAATAAGAAGAAACCTCGTATGTCTATTGTCAAATTATCTCGCCCCAAGACGGAGAGGGGAGTCAACTATCCCGATTTTAAGGCTTATCAGAAAGCTTTCCTTTTACGTCAGGCCTCCCTTTGGTTCCTTGAGTCCGTGGATGAATGTCCTCTCTGGACCTCTATCGAGCATCTTTTTTCAGCACTCTTTTCCTTTTCTGAATACCTTTCCTTTTCCCGCAAACCGCAGTCTAGTTCCACCCCTATAATAAAACAAACTTCCAAACTCCTCGACCTAGCTCCACCTTCAGCTCAACTTACTACTGATTCTTTCCTGGAATTGACGATTTGGCATTACAAAAATCTAACTATCCGAGGTAAACCATTTTATTGGAAGACGTGGAGACAAAAAGGCTTAATATGGATTCTTCAGCTATTTTCACACTCAAACTTTTTACCTTTTAACGTACTTAGCAAATCTTTCATTTTACCCTCTTCCTTCGTCCATAAATATGAGTTGCTCAAGAAAGCGGTCATGGATCTGTATATACAGCTGCCTATAGCACATGATATCCCTGCTATTTTAGATCCCTCTTTAAGACTTCATGCTTTACTGAAAACCACACCCAAAGCATCCACTAGTTACAAATATTTACAAAAAGGTGCTGTTTTCAGACAAAAGTCCAGTGTAGAAGAGGCATGGGAACGAGATTTTGATACAGAATGTGCACAGTGCCCGAGGGGGCTTCCTGGAGCTTGGGGCCCCCCGCACCGCAGGGTCTGCGGAGGCTATTGTTATGACACTGACTTGGCGGGAGCAAACCACTCATACCTTGCCCTGCTCTGTGAGCAGAGCAGCCCCTCCCCTATCCAGCAAGTTGGAAAATAAAATGTTAATAACACTGTGTTATTATTATTTCATTTTTTCCTCTTTGACATGCTCAGTGGGGTGCTGCTCCTCCGCCTTAGTGGAGGTGCCACCACTGTGCACAAAGCAAAGGCATGATAACCTGCACCTGTGGCAACCATTCTGCAACTGCGACTCCTCCCGGAAGTGCTCAAAGGCTGATGTGCCTGGGGGCAGGGGTTGTCTGTTTCCTTCTGTGCAAGGCATTCTGGCTGTATAGCTGAGGCAGTGAAAGCTTTGAAGCTCACTGCCTTGATGTGCCCCTTCACTAGCCATCTTGTGAGAGAGGAAGGTGACACCTCTTTTCCAGGTAGACCTTTGTTTCAGACTACTGGGAAAGTTTCCACCTCCTGGCAGGGGGTCAGAATCTTGCCTTGGCGGCAGAAGCTTCTGCCTGTTAGCTGGGGCAAGGGAAAGACTGGGGCAAATAGTTATTCAACCTCTAAGGTAGCCACCTGGGTGCATTTCACATTAAATCTGACTTTGGGAGAAAGTTGGATTTGATGAGACAAATTGTTTGATACCGAACGTGACTCTTTTCAGTGGAACCGTAATGGAGTTGGCAACCTAAGGGTGCCCGGGTGCCAGCCATGTAATCCTGTGGCCCCCTGATCACTGACAGTAGCCCCTCATAGCAGGGGGCTACTATAGGGATATATAAGCTTGCACTTATATGTCCACACCTTTAATATAGTTCACCCTGCCTCCTCGGCTCAGGAGGCCTACCCTAAGGGTGACTGATATATATCAAAAATAGTGCTATGACCTTGCCACTTATGGTGAGGGCAAAGTCGAGTTTGAGCAGTTTGCACTGCTCAGCTGTCTGCAATGGCAGGACTGCTGTCATATTTTTACATGGGTCACTCAGGGTTGCACAGGCCCTGGTGAACCCTTTAAAACCCATCCCCTGGGTACCACTTTCCAGAGACTTATAAGGGGGTTATAGCAGACCATCATGTCTGTGATTGCTTTATTTTAAGAGCAGGCAGCGGGACCACTGCTTGCTCTTAAAATATTTTTTTTAACATTTTCAAATGGGAAGGGGTCCCAAGGGGATCCTTTCCAATTTGGGAATGGGTTACCAGCAACTTCAAGTTGGTGGTAAAATGCGAATGTGTTGCGACCACATTTCGGTTGCAAAATATTCATGCATCCCAATCTGATTCAGTATTTGAAGAGATGCCCTGAACATGCCCTTTCCAAAGACCGAATTGGTATGCATTTGTAATTGCAAATTTCGACTCTGTAACATGTTACAAAATCGCAATTTAGGATTAATACATACCAAAATGCATTTTTGCTGTCAGAAACGGCCTGGTATGGCAAAATGGGCCATTTGAGACTGCAAAAATGCTTTGTACACACAGCCCTAAATTCTTTGACGATTTCAAAAAACTGTTTCCTCATGAAAAATCAAGACCTGCTGAGAAATTGTGAGGTAATGCCTAAATCCATGATCTAATTTGATTCACTTTAATAACTGAGAAGTTCGTGATAAATTAGTCTGTGGTGCGCATAGGCCCAGCATGAGATCATTTGAATCATTTAATTGAAAGGGACCCTCCTGAACAGGGACATGTCTGAACCAAATCAATACCAGTGATTTTCTCAATGATTTGCTGGTGATCTCCAGAATGCTTTGTCCTACTTGCCCTCAGCACTGTATTTAAGAAAAGGAAGTGTGCACTTCCTTGCCATTCCTATCATTCCCTTTTCCAAAACACCCTATTAAAAGGTGTACTGGAAATAGGACCATCCCCGCATTTCAATTCTACTTTGTTGAACACTCACTCCAATATCAGATAAAGATCAGACCTTGAAGGAGGAAAGCGAGCAGTCCCAAACCCTTTCACCCAAGTCATCGAAAATAGGATCTTTTCATCCAGACCATTTAAAGAACCACTCAGATTCCATGGTCATTGTGCTGAATACCCTATATTAAAGTCACAGATGTCTCACCCAAGCAAGAGCAAATACCCAGTGAACAACTTATGCACTCAACTAAAGGAGCAAACCAATATCCAGTGAGAGGGGGAACCAAGGGCCACCAAACTCAAAGAAGTACAAAAGCATGAGCATCCCAATTCTTGATATATTCATTTACCATTGATACTACATCCCGCTGAGTGATCCCAGCAACTTTGTGTTGAAAGGAGCAAGAAAGAGCAATAATACCAGCTATCACCAGCTGTACCACAACAGAAAGTTCTGTAATGCGAGGGCCAGTGTAACCACAATGAAAAAACAGGCAAGGAAATCCCATTACAGAGAACAAGCATTTGTACTGGAAGATCAGGACTTCACGAGTACAATGTTCAAAACCAAGATTCATCAGCTAACCTAGCATGATTTCCCATGCTATTGACCTCCTGAGATGTTCCTCAAACATCTCGCCAGTGTCATGATACCACAAATTCTCCCGGTGACTGGACCTTCTCTACAAAGGTGGGTCAAGGTGAATTCCAACATGAGGTAAGGAGGAGCAAGAAAAAGCCAGGAATACTAATAAACACTTGTTTGAGCAAGGACAAGCGTCCCTGCAAGAAAGAATAGTCTCTTGTGCTTGCATGAAGCTCAAGTCACTGACCATGCACAGGAGACACGTAACACAGTATGCTCGAGGGGTTGGATAGGACATAGTGGAAGAGGAGGAGATTTGTGAAATCTGTTTCAAGGATGGTGTTTACATGTTGTGAACACACCTCATACTGTAAATGCTGTGGCAAAGAAAAGCTAAGTGGATTGCCCTTTCGCAGCCCTTAGCATGTTACTATCTGTCCCAACAACCTTGGCATAACTCTACCCAAAGAAAGAACATACAGGTCTATGGAACTTACCCCTGAGGAGGAAGAGCAAGCCCTGGTTCCAGTTCTGACTTTTCATCGTCTGCTGCTTGAGGTGTAGGAAAATCTTCATGACATAACATCAACAAGCTTTAGTAAAGGCAATAGATCTTTCCTTCAGGAGACGAGGACCAATGCACTTATTGTAGACATGCTGTCTGAGTTCTCTTACACTGCAGTGTGAGATACTGATTTCACCGTAAGAGACGTACTGCAAGAGCTCAACCTAGGCTCTGGTCTGTGAGACCATGACAGCTCATGCATGGAGACACCGTGACAGCTCTCCCACACTCCAATGCATAAGACAGAGATATGTCAAAGACTGGAAGATGCACAATCAAAGTTCTCCCATCCCAGCTCGCACCCGTGTAATAGGAAAACCCTCCTTCTCACATATGTATTACAGATATATATTACAGATTTATTATTGCAGGGGAAAAACTCCTGTCTGACAATCACACTCGAACTAACAGCTCCCGGAAAAGCAGTATCTGCCCTCGTGACAAGTTCCAGAACATGCATAGCAAATCTAAATAAAAAGAAAATCACAGTGTGTATCGCTTGCAGCTTACGGGTTCTAGAGGCAAAAGGCAAAGACACATATGGACAGATTTACAAGCCCCTTGCATCATTTTTGCGCCACTGTTGCGTCACTTTTTGTGACGCAGCGACGGCGTAAAAATGCGGGCCATTTACAACGTGACGCATCTAGGGAGATGCGTCACGTTGTAATGCCTTGCATCACATTACACCTGCGTCAGGTATAATGTATTCAGGGTGGGCGTTCCAACGCAAAAAAGCCTAGCAGAAGTGACGCAGTGAAATCTACAAGATTTAACTGTGCCACTTCTAGGACGCCACTGCGTCAAATTTTTACGCCTGCTTGAAGCAGGTGTAAGGAGTGACACAGCACAATGAGGTTAGGCCTCCCTCTGCATTGCTGGAGTTGCGTTGTGCTAGCAACACGAATTCAGCAATGCGAACAGATGTGTCAGAATTTCTGATGCATCTGTCAATCCTTGTGCCATGGTGCGCCGTATTGTAAATACGGTGCATAAATAATGGTGCAAGGGTTTCTCAGGGTGGCTCAGGGAAAGTGACGCATCTTTACAGATGCGTCACGTTCTTGTAAATCTGCTCCATAGAGAGTGCATTTAACGCTTTGAACAATTGTGTGAAGCACACGCCGTGCCTGCCTCGTTTTTGCTTTCAGCAGGACAGAGAGCAGCACCTTCCACCTTCTATCTGCACCTCACAAACTACTGTTCCCTTTTCCACACTTAGCTAGCTTGTGCGCGAGACTTTGGGGTTTATCTACAAGCCCATTGCACCGCTGGTACGTCACTTTTAAAATGGGAAAGTGACGTACCGGCGGCGCAAGCTGCTTGTAAATAAGCCCCTTTGAGTCTTTGGCTAGTCTTATAGAAGTAGGAGCTCTCGGAATAGGGCAGTGCTCTGCAAGATAAGCTGCAGAAATCCCTCCTTAAGCTTCTTTTTATCTGACCTCTGTGCAGAGGAAAGAAAGGAAGGGCAGGGAGAAAGCTGTTAAAAATATAGCATAGTGCACTCACAACTTGCAATTCGCTGTCCCCCTAATGCAACAACTCCCAGGGAGAGAGACCAATGCAATTAATGTGGTTTAACCAAGGGCGTAGCCTTTATTCACAGAGTCACATTGTGAAATGATAACCATAGTAGACATTTGTTATGAGTTTACATGACTTAAAGCAGATGTGTGAATGGGGTAGGATGGGCTATTGGTGCCAAGTGGAGGGAAAAGAGGACACTCCTTAGCCCTGCGATGCCTTATATGCTGTGTCCTAGGCGGCGCCCTCGATGACATCACAGGGAACCCTCCTTCGTGGTGACACCTTAGAGGGACTCCCACTTGGCTCATGCCCATGGAGCGACTAATGGCGCCCCTCTGCTATTTGCAGGGGGCGCCTGGCCAGGACCCCCGATGCCTGACTGATTCACCCAGTTCCTGGGGGAAACATTAGACAGTTAATAATGGCTACACAGATAGTAGAGTTCGGAGTCAGGGCTTTACCAGGTGGGTCGGGAAGGTGCTGGTCCACTTTCCTGGCTGGTGTTTTTGGAGCAGTATTTTTTGGTGTAGTTTGAATAGGTGTTTAGTTTTTGTCGCCTGCGGTTCCAGATAGGGTAGTAGAGACCAGGTGGGGGTGGGGTGCTAAGTGGCTGTCAAGCTGCTGCTCTGGAGCAAATTAGGCTGGAGGAGGCGGAGGGCAGAAGGGGAGGCCAGTGCTAGTGGGTGACAGAGGAGAGCCGCAGCTAGTATCTTGCCTCCACCTCCTTCACATCCATAGTACCACCATTGGCAACCTTCCCCACCCCTCCAACGTAACATGCATGCTAATAAATAAACACACAACACATTTCTTGTTTGGGTAAAATTGCTGCAGGTTTATTACATACACCGTTATGTAATATGGTGGGTTATCTTATGGGCGATCCAAGGGCAGGCAACCATCTGGGCCGCCTGCCCACCTGATGAGCCAAGCAGCACCGGGGCGAACCCCATCTGTGCTGCCACTTCTGGTGATCCTCTTCCCGGATCACGTGACACATGGTCCCTTATTACTCACACCCCTTTCAGGGCGGAGCGTAGCAAAGCAAACCCCCGGTTGTTCAGGCCCACAACTGCCCGAAGGACTAACGGGGCGCCAACACGGTTTTCCAGGAACCTCCCATGAGGCTCCTAGGATTTGGCTCTGGTACCCCCTATGGTGCCATGCAGAGGTACCCTTCTGTACCCCTTTGCTTCCAGATCGCCCTGTAACTCCGCCTGCAACGAAAAAAGACAACATTACTACATTCTCTGCCTCCTGCCTGCCACAAACCATGCCGGGTAAGCAGTAGGGTGGGAGACGGCATTTCTGGCGCACGAAAGAAGACGACAAGATGGTGGGGGAGGCCTATATACTTCTCCCTCTGTCCTCGCGCCCAGGAAGTGACGCTCGCCTAGCGCATCGCGACAAGGCTGGGGGGACACCTTCTTGAGTCCCTGCCCCTAAGGGGGTGTGGGGTACCCAGATGGTACTAGAGGGCTTCCCTCTTCAGTGGCCCCCTGCGGGGGCTCGGACAGCCGCATAGTACCACCATTGGCAACCTTCCCCACCCCTCCAACGTAACATGCATGCTAATAAATAAACACACATATATTAATTATGAACAAGGGAGAACCCGTTAGGTGAGAAGGACCTAGGGTGCTTACTATTTCAAAAAACAAATGGTCCTTCAAAATTACTTCAGTGTATGAACAATAAATATAGACCAGAATCAGCGCTATATTAATTGGAAATGTCCAGCCGGACATATAGATTTAATAATATGCATGATGAATAGAATATACAGCCAACAAAATAGAGTGGGACACAGTCCTGTGTCCTTCAACAAACAAAACAATTAAAGACAATCACAATTTTGAAGACATTTTTCAGGCTAAACAAACAAGCTTAACGCCAATAGAGAATAAAGGGGCAAGCTTTTTAGACGGTAAAAAGTCATGCACAATTTGTTTTTTTTTTAAATAAATTTGTTTGTTGGTTTTTACCTCAAAGCCATACATACATGATCGGACATCAACTCTAATATGCTCGACAGATCAAATTCCAGCTGTTAGTACTTACTGTGGATTAAAACCTCTCCTCCCGGCCCATACTAGTGTTCATTCCCATTGCAACAGTAGGTGACACACAGAGATTCCCTCAATACACATTCCACTGTGACCACTTTTTATCCCATCTCTTGGGGCAACCCCTGGCCTCAATGACCGCAGACTCTGCCAGCATACATCTATCCATCTCATTCGATCATGCGGCAACCCGCGGTGGGTGCACTCCCCCCCATCCCCGGGCCAGTTCTCGTTTCACCAGCGTGTATCCCAGTGTAGTGAAGTGTTGCTCGGTTTCCGTAAGGTCAGTTGCCTCCCATATGTTCAGCAGTCCCATTTGTGGGGTCAATACTATATCTTTTTCCAGGGCGGTTTGCATGTGCTCCGAGGCCCCCTCCCATAGTGCCCTCACCTCTGGGCAACTCCACAACATATGATAAAATGTAGCCTGTTGTCCACACCCCCTCGCACATAGGTCATCTGGTCTAGCTCCTATTTTCGCCAGAACTTTCCCTCTGATGTATGAACGGTGCAGTATGCAAAGCTGGATCAGCCTGAATCTGTATGTGATGGCAGCCTCCCGGGGGGTCATGCACAATTTTTAACTAATGTGTTTAACATACATGCTGTTCAGCAGGTCGACGACGTTTCGATCTATTAAGGGATATATAGATCATCATCAGGACTAATTAAATGACAAGCCTGAGAGCGCAATGCCACGCGTTGCAGGGAGCTGGCCGTGAAAAGTTGGACGCAGAAAAAAACAGAGGTTCCCGGGTTTAATGGGCTTCGATCAGTTCAACCGGGTAACCCAATTGCGGTACTTTGGAGCAGAGTTGGTTTAAGAGCGACGGCGCCGATGAAGGGGATCTGGGCGTCCGCGTTGTAGGTAGGCAGCTTGTCGATCACAAGGTTGCCTACGTGCCGGTGACTAGCTCGATCGGCGGTTTTTTCTGCGTCCAACTTTTCACGGCCAGCTCCCTGCAACGCGTGGCATTGCGCTCTCAGGCTTGTCATTTAATTAGTCCTGATGATGATCTATATATCCCTTAATAGATCGAAACGTCGTCGACCTGCTGAACAGCATGCATGTTAAACACATTAGTTAAAAATTGTGCATGACTGTTTACCGTCTAAAAAGCTTGCCCCTTTACTCTCTATTGGCGTTAAGCTTGTTTGTTTAGCCTGAAAAATGTCTTCAAAATTGTGATTGTCTTTAATTGTTTTGTTTGTTGAAGGACACAGGACTGTGTCCCACTCTATTTTGTTAGCTGTATATTCTATTCATCATGCATATTATTAAATCTATATGTCCGGCTGGACATTTCCAATTAATATAGCGCCGATTCTGGTCTATATTTATTGTTCATACACTGAAGTAATTTTGAAGGACCATTAATAAATGAACACACAACACATTTCTTGTTTAGGTAAAATTGCTGCAGGTTTATTACATACACCGTTATGTAATATGGTGGGTTATCTTACGGGCGATCCAAGGGCAGGCAAGCATCTGGGCCGCCTGATGAGCCAAGCAGCACTGGGGCGAACCCCATCTGGGCTGCCACTTCTGGTGATCCTCTTCCCGGATCACGTGACACATAGTCCCTTATTACTCACGCCCCTTTCAGGGTGGAGTGTGGCATAGCAAAACCCCGGTTGTTCAGGCCCACAACCGCCCAAAGGACTAACAGGGGGCCGACACGGTTTTTCAGAAACCTCGCATGAGGCTCCTAGGAATTGGCTCTGGCACCCCCTATGGTGCCGCGCAGAGGTGCCCTTCTGTACCCCTTTGCTTCCAGATCGCCCTGTAAGTCTGCCACAGCTCTGGAGGTGGTCACCGTCACTGCCAGAGCCCCCCACCAAACAGCTATGGTCTTACCTACAACCTCTCATTTCTAGCGCCTCACGCAAATCTAAAAGGAAGAGGTCCCTCCCTACTGGTTACAGATGAACCCCATCTATCTCACAATAGCCCTTGCATTGGCCTGGATCAGCTAGTGTCTAATGAAACCAAAAGCCCTTATGGCCTGTGAACTTGTGCCAAGAACTATTCACCCTCATGCGGGAAAGTTCCACTGCCTCACATGACTCAGCCCCGTGCCCCTCTGGGCGGGACGATTTCAGACACCATGGCTCACATTGCCCCATCTATTTGCTGATCTCACCTAGCTGCCGTCCTTCTAGCAACGTGTGTGCCAGAAACTCTGCATGCCCCAACTATGGGACAGCAACCCACTTGCTAGGTGACCACTCCTACAACCCGCCTGCCTACTTTGGCTATTATGGCGAGAAGGATTATACTTAATCTTTGCACAGTCCCTTTGCTTTCTAAATCATGACGCACAGGAATGTTCATAACTAGAAGTATGTGGCAATGAGCAAGCGTGCCCTCCTGCCCCTGCCATGTATCCCTTATTCCTTATGGGCATTTCGCCCACTCAGCGCCCTCTGTGGTGGCAACCCCTAAGCATGCCAGCTTAGAGAATCTGTCTTATTTAAACAGTGCCCACTGTCTACAATATGGTGTCTAACATTAAGGATAGACTAAGTCCTGCTTTACCCCATCCTAGAATACGCCCCGATGGGGGGGGGTTCACACTGCTCCCACCTAGCTGCCGTCCTTCAAGCACCGTGTGTGCCTGAACTCTTGTGTCCCCCATCTATGGGACAGCAGCCCACTTGTTAGGTGACCGCTCCCACCATGTAGCAATGAGCAAGAGTGCCCTCCTGCCCTTGCCATGCATCCTTTATTCCTTATGGGAATTCCACCAGCTCAGCTCCCTCTGTGGTGAAACCCCCTAGGCATACCAACTAAGAGAATCTGTCTGATTTAATGCAGTGCGCACTGAGCGATATGGTGTCTAACATTAAGGATTGACTAAGTCCTACCTAACCCCCATCCTTGAATATTCCCGAAAAGGGGGGCAGGGGCATTCACACTGCCCACCCTTGGGCAACCCCATAGGTGGAAAATGAATGAATGAATGAATGAATGAAATTATATTTATATAGCGCTTAGCTACCCTGAGGCCTCCTAGCGCTAAGCGGAGCGGAGAGAAAAAGCGAGAGAATTTATACTAGAGTGCTGAGAGGAAGAGGTGGGTCTTGAGCAATTTCCGAAAAGCCAACACATTAGGTTCTCCCCGGAGAGTGGGGGGTAGTGTGTTCCAAAGATTGGAAGCATTTAGAGAAAATGAACGTCCGCCCCTGTCGTACTTTAATATTCAGGACCGCGTAGGGGACCGGGCCCTACCCCTGTCTATGCCGGTATTAGCAAACCGCAAATGGTTAATGCGGTATATACAAGTGCTCTATATAATGTTCTAGCCATTAATGCACTGTGTACACGTTGTTTTACATTACTTCGCGGGTTCCATTTTGGAAGCGGTGGCCATCTTGTCATTGCCCTCACATAGGCTATGATGAAGCAAAATACGGGCCTCACAGTACATGTGCTTTCCTTTGACTTCTCTGTGACCTGGGCAGCTGGCTCTGCTGCCCCAGGTCAAACTGGTCTCACGAGCTCCCCTTCCTCCGTCCACCTGTGATTAGCATCAGGGCTTGACCCATCATAAAACCCTTTCATTCTACACGAGCCCCCGGCTAATCTCTTTCACACCTGACTGTTCCTGCTTTATGACTTGTTTCTATCAACAGGAGCTGCCCGTGTTTTATTGGGGCCTATTGATATCTAATGTGGGATCTGAACCTTACTGTGTAAATCATTGTGGGCTGGCTTAACTGGAATGTGGGATGGTCATCATGACTCTGCTCTTTCGTTTGAACTGTACACTTATTTATTACCATATCATACCTAGGAATGTATGCTTGAAGCAGGAAAAAGCGTATTTAAGGTGAAGTCCGTTTCTATGATTTTCAGCAGTCTCCTGAGAACATACACGCTGTTGTACTTCTAGGATACCTGTAATTGGTCTGCAGCCAATAAACGATCTTTGACTTCACCCAGAAGACTCTGTGTTTCTGTAGGTCTGGAACAGGGTGAACCCAGAAGTCATAGGGTGTGTGCCCCTGCACCGCTGGGACTAAAATACCCAGTACTTCAGTTTGGCGCCCAACTCGGTACGATTTCAGCGGTACCAGTCCAAGCCAGAGGTTCGTGAGGAGCTTCGTGTGGATATTCCGGAGAAAGGCCGCCACTTCATCGACCCCTGCATGTCGACGTGGTCCGAAAGTCTTTTCTGCGAGGTTCTCCGCGTCCCGACGGCTACGAAGGACTGCTGCCCTGATTAATCGACCTGTTTTGGACCGTTGACGAGTTTGAGAGAGCGAAACAATCGAGAGAGTCTTCTGGTGACGCCATCGATCAGCAATATTCAGTTAAGTATAAGTGGAGCGTCTCCCATTTGTTTGGTATCCTTCGGGATCGTTTTGTTTTGGTAATTTGGAGTTTGCAAACGCCAAAGCCAGAGGACTCGTGTATTCACGAGACTATCGTAATCGATAATCCTTTGACGTTTAGATCTAGACTAGTGAGCGAAGATGCCTGGTTCTAGAATATTTGGTAGATTGTTCTGTTTGGGTTGTGGAAGAGATTTCCAGCTGGAGTAATCATGTCCGGTTCCTCCGGTTGGAACTCCAACTTATGAGCTCTATGTGAAACATGGCGTAGGCCCCATTGCATATAACGAAGTATGGATCCACTACACCAGAAAAGACGGTGTTTTAAAATGGCCCCAAAATGGTAGTTTCGATACCGATATTTTAGATAATTTGGAAATTAAATTGTTCAAAAAGAAAGCCCGGCCGGCGATGTTTGATTCTTTCCGCTTTTGGCGAAAGGAAGCCAAACAGAAGGAAATTAAGCTAGCGAAAAAGAATAAAAGAGAGAGAGGTATGACAGTAATGCAAGCAGCTGTACAATTCAAAGACAACGAGGAGGAACAGATGAATGAGCAATTGCACAGGCAGCGTAAGTTAGGGATCGACAAATGTTACCCAGCTTTACCACACTCTAAGCAGAATGAGTTAGAAGAAAAGGAGAAAGATCCCCTGATGTCGCATTTGTTGAGTTCGCCACCCCCGTATGCTCAAAATGCCACGGCACCTCCCCAGCTTGTGAATATGCCACCTCCAGTTAATATACTGCAAGCCTTGCAGCTACCGCCAGCTGCTGCGCAGCCGGCTCTTATCCATATAGCGCAGCCCTCTCAAGGGCCGCCAGTTGTGTTTCCAACTGCCCCCGCACTTCCTGCGACTTTGTCTAATTCAGCAGCTGCCTCCCCTGACACTCTTCTTTGCACCACTCCAGTACCTGTTTCTGCATCCTCTTTTCTCCCCTCTGTTTATCCCCCTGTTTTTGCCTCAGCTTCTCCTTCAGCGCGACAGCGCTTAGCTAATGTGGTTACTACGTTAATGTCACCTCTCTTTGAGTCATCCAGTGCGACTCCTGGTTTACAGCGTAAGCAATTGCGTAGTCAGTTGCCTAACCCCGATGAGAAAAAGGTAATAGATCGCATGGCGCGTAGATGGATTGTTTTCCCTTCACTATATGATGTGGAATCAGTTGTCAACGTTTTCCATCAGTGGGATGCCCCAAAACAGAGATATGTGTTTGAGAAAATGTGCGAGATTCTCTGTGAGGAATTGGAGGATAGTGGTAAAGACCCGAGCCCGCAGGAGTTGTGTAGAGTGAGGTTTGATTTTGGAACTGGTACCATTGTAGATCGCGATGTAGATAAAGCAGTTGCGGTTGTATTATCCTTCAGGAATGATGATTGTCAACAGTCATTGTTTGACCCTGATATCCCTGTGGGAAAGAGGGTAAAAGCACGCCAATATCCGATGCGTGAGGTTCCCCCAGTTTGGAGACCTGCTGATCCAAAGGCTAATCCACCTGTCGTAGCACATTTTCAGCGTATTTGGGTACATGTTCCATGGAAAAGATCTGAGGTGTTAGCACTCAAGCAGACATTGCCTGATCCCCGTAAAAACCCTACCGGTTATTATAAGGAGTTGTCACAAACTGCAGAATCTTGTGTAATGAATCTGGCTGACGTAGATATGCTGTTTGGGAATGTGGTTCCACAGCCTTTGTGGGGGTCCATACGTAATACGGATCATGCTGCAGAACTAGGGGACACATGGGCTAACATCATCGCTGCTGACGCTAGACAGATTGGTGGCGCGAAACCAGAGCCTTTAATAGCAGAACTGCCTGGTAGAATCATCACGTATATGAAGACAATAATGCCCGCGATGCGCGTAAATTGGGACAAGCTATCTGCATGCAAGCAGAAGAAAGATGAGACAGTGTCAGACTTCTTTACCAGGTTTGAAGAAACGTTTATTGACCACAGTGGGCAAGATATGAGTACTGAGGGTGGCCAACGGTTATTTGTGGATAAATTTGTGCAGAATTTACTTCCTGACTTGTGTAAAAAGTTAAAAGATTCAGAAAGTTCTTGGGCTGTTTCCTCTTCAGCGCAAATACTGGCTACTGCACAGTATTATGAAAACAGAGATAAAGACGAGAAAGATAGAACAGAAAAGAAAACGAAAGAATTAAAAACAAAGGTCCTTTTACAGCAGGCCTATCCGCCACGTGGAGGTCAGAATAATTATAGGCAACCCCAAGGTGTCTATCACCAACCCCAACAATTTCAGAACAATCAGCAAATGAATGGGTATTATCAACCACGTGTCCCTGTAGGTCCCAACCAATGCTCATACTGCAAAGAGGAAGGTCATTTTAAATATAGTTGCCCTAAATTAATGCAGCGTAACGGCAATATGTATGGCACAAGAGGGAGGGGTGGTCAGAAGCTCCTAGAGGCAGAGGGCGTGGAAATGCTCCCCAGAACGTGCGTCCTCTGCTGCCTCAAAATACCATCAATAGCTTTGACCAGCAAGCTAACACAACTGGTAATACAGCTCAGTATTACAATAATGATTATTATGCAGAGGACGGCGATGCAGGAAATAATGATTACTAGGACAGCCGTAGACAGAGAGAGGGAGTTGTTTCAGTGCCAGTGGATCAGAGTGGACCGTATGTTGAGGTGACTACAGCAAATGTAACGGAGCCCTTTCTGCTAGACACTGGTGCTGCAAAGAGTTCAATCATGCATTCAAAACTCCCTGGCGCACCTTTGTCTGGCGATATAAATGTTTCAGTAGGTTTTTCTGGCGCCCCAGTTAGAAACCCGGTTTCTAGTCCCATATCACTTTTTATTGGGCCTTGCGAGTTGAAAGCACCCCTGATCCTAACAACAGGTTGTGGTGAGAATTTGCTAGGGTTGGATTTGTTGAAAAGATTGCATGCTACACTGTATTGTTCACCGTCAGGAGTACAACTTACATTAGGTAGGAAAGTGATTTCCCCGATGTACCTGTCTAAAAATACAATGCCGCCGGAATTGTCATCCCTTCCGGATGTCCTTTGGGCTACTGGTCCCAATGATGTGGGCCTCTTGGAGATACCGCCATACGTGGTAACTTTGAAGGCTAATGTCAGACTGCCACGTATTCCCCAGTACAAGATCTCTAATGAAGGCCAGAAAGCATTGTTAGACATTGTCGGCGACTTGATTAATAAGGGTGTAATTGAAGAGACAAGAGGCAATGTTTGCAATAGTCCGATCTTACCTGTCTTAAAACGAACGGACCCTTCACAGCCACCTGTTTACAGATTTGTGATTGATCTTAGAGAGGTTAATAAGATTGTTGTGCCACAGTTTCCAGTTGTCCCTGATATAACTGCCTTGTTAACGATGATTCCAGCCTCTGCTGCATGGTTTTCAGTGATCGATTTAAAGAATGCTTTCTTTAGCATCCCAATTGCAGAGGAGAGCAGGGACATTTTTGGCTTTAGTCTGGGAGGCCGAAGCTTCCGCTTCAAACGCGCTCCTCAGGGCTACTGTGAGAGTCCATCCATATACAGTCAAGCTTTGAAAGCGCAGCTTGATGCACTTGTTTTACCTAGTGGCGCTATCCTGATTCAATACGTGGACGATTTACTAATCGCCGCGGATACTGAAAAGATCTGCAAAGAAGCCACATTGTCATTGTTGCGCCATTTATCTGCTTTCCATCATAAAGTGTCTCTCTCAAAGCTGCAATATTGTCGACAAGAAGTGACCTACTTAGGTCATCTCTTATCGAAGGAGGGAAGGAAACTGACCCCAGAAAGAATTCAAGCCATTGCACAGTTGAGTGTGCCAAAAACACAGAGAGAAGTGCGCGCTTTCTTGGGCATCACTTCATACTGTAGGCATTGGATTCCTAATTTTTCCTTGTTGGCAAAACCTTTGTTAGCCTTAACATGCAAAGACACACCGAATCCTATCCCATGGTCTGAAGAGTGCCAGAAAAGTTTTGTGGAATTGCGCAATGCATTGTGTTCAGCACCTGTGTTGGGTACTCCTGACTATAGCAAGCCTTTTACATTGTATGTTCACGAGAAAGATTGTTGCGCATTATCAGTGTTAACACAGCCTTTTGGTGACAGACCGCGCCCATGCGCATATTTCTCATCAACCTTGGACCCTGTAGCGAGGGCATTGCCAAGCTGTCTGAGAGCGACAGCTGCTGCAGCTATGTCTATCCGACAATCTGCTGGTCTGGTAATGGACAACACATTGATCGTTATGGTTCCACATGCTGTAGACACATTATTAAACAGAACCAAGACACAACACTTGACTAGTGCGCGATTATCAGGCTATGAGCTCACACTGTTAGCAAACCACATACACATAAAGAGATGCAATACGCTGAATCCAGCTACGTTATTGCCACATCCAGCAGACCTAGATGAGAATGAGCAACATGACTGTCTGTTCAGAACAGAAGAAGAGACGAAAGGGAGAGTAGATTTAAAAGATACTCCCCTGACTGAGTGTGATGGTACTCTATGGGTGGATGGCTCGTGTTTCAAGCTCCCTAATGGTGACACGACTGCTGCATATGCCATCACGACTTTACACACGGTTGTGGAAACCGCACGAGTGCCACATAATTCGGCCCAAGCAGCGGAATTAATAGCCCTCACGAGAGCATGCGTGTTGTCTGAAGGAATGAGAGTGAATATTTACACAGATAGCCAGTACGCCTTCGGCGTGGCTCATAATTTTAGGCGTTTGTGGAAAGAGCGTGGGTTCCTGACGTCGCATGGAGCTAAAATTCAGAATGGCAAGTTGGTGAATGATCTCCTTGAGTCACTGACCCTACCGTTGCAAGTTGCGATCGTGAAATGCAGTGCACACAGGAAAATCACAGATGATGTTGGACGTGGGAATGCGTTTGCTGATGAGATCGCAAAAGAAACAGCACAGAATGTAAAGACTAGAATGTATGTTGCAGGCCCCGCAAGATGGGTTGATGATGTTGGGATGTGTGAAAACACGATAGAGAGTGTGAAGTCGCTTCAAGCTGAGGCCACAGAGAAAGAGTTAAGCAAGTGGAGAGAAAGTATGGGTAAGTTGGATGAGAATGGTTGTTGGATTGATCTGACAGAACATAGGCGATGGTTGTTACCTGACGTATATGTGCTCCCAGTAGTTACAATGGCACATGGAATGGCACATATCAGTACGAAAGGAATTTGTAAGTTGTTGGCTCCAGTATGGCAGAATGCTGGAATTCCCAAGTGTGCAGAGAATGTGGTCAAAAATTGCATGGTATGCTTAAAGTACAACCCTGGTAGGGGAACCCCAACCCCAGCTGGTCACTTTGCACCCCCATCATGTCCATTCGAAGTTTTGCAGCTGGACTTTATTCACATGGAAAGATGCAACAACCTGAAATATGTACTGGTGGTTGTTTGTGCTTTCTCGAAATGGATAGAGGCTTATCCTCTGAAAGATAACACTGCCCTATCCACAGCCAAAGCCCTTGTGAAAGAATTCTTCCCTAGGTTTGGGATGCCAAGAATGGTGTGGTGTGATAATGGAAGTGAGTTTGTGGGTAAAGTAATGAAGAATGTGTGTGAGGGACTAGGTATAAGGCAAAAGTTCCACGCTGCAAATCACCCCCAATCAGATGGATTAGTAGAACGCTACAATGGCGCTCTAAAACTTAAATTGGCCAAACTCCAGGCGAGCACCGGTCTTAAATGGCCTGACGCTCTGCCTTTAGCACTCCTGTCCACCAGAATGACCGTACACTCACGAGTGGGACTTAGTCCTTATGAAGTGGTTTTTGGCCGCCCGGCCAACGTATGGGGTGTACCGAGGCCTACGAAATTTAGTGAGATTGAGCATCCAGTACTACTCGATTACTTGTATGATTTGACTGTTAAACTGCGTGTTTTGCACCAACAGGTACATGATACTCTTCCTCAAGCTTCTGAAACTCCTGGACACCCTATCAACCCTGGTACGTGGGTGCTGGTCCGAAATTTCCAGCGCAAGAGCAACGACGAGCCTCGCTGGATCGGCCCTCACCTTGTACTTTTATCAACAAGATCAGCGGTGCGAGTAAAGGGGAAGAAACACTGGATCCATGGCACCCACTGCAAAGTAGTCCCCTTGCCCCTGCCATATGACCGGTGGGTCCAGGAGGGTATCGCCGACTCTGAGACAGACACTGTACCTCGTTTTGTACCATTCAGTGACGCACGCATAAGAGACACAGCTTCAGACCAAGAGAGTGACGATATTTTACAAGAAGCTGTGCCACCATCAAATCGTCTGGACACCACAGAGCCTGAACTTTTGTTCCAAGACCAAACAGCACCTGGCCGTCTCCGCTATAATTTGAGACCAAGGCCTATGGACAAATAAAGATTTCCTTACTATTTCCTTTTTGACATTTTAGCTCTCCCATCTGAAGGACTTTCTTGATTTTTGTTTTTCGAACCACCATCCGGGTTCAGCCGCAGGGTCGCGGTGCCAAGACTTTGGGGTACAGGCCGAAGACGTTAGGTCAACGGTTCTGGTTGGTCTAGGGCGTTTCCCTGGACTGACAGGCGTACTCCTTAGCAGAAGAAACTCATCCGCCGCGAGCGGCCCGATTAGAGGATGGAGTTTTTTAAGATGGAGAGACCCGTTGAGGAAATGAACTTTAAGGCAAGGATATGTGGAATTGTAAAAAGTAAATGTTTTGTATTTTTGTGCCTATTTACACTGTGTAGTATAGTAATGTTCATCGTAGGATTTGTGTTTCTCTCCTCTCAAAAGACCATTGCGCCCACTGTACAGCCTATTACCTCTTTCTACTGCCTCCTCTCACTCTTTTCACCCTCTGCCTGAGCACGAACAGACCAGACGATCAGAGTTTGTAAATAACTTGTTTATCCAGCTCTTGCACCAGCACCAACTAGTAATGAATACGACCAATTGCTGGGTGTGTGGGTTAATGCCACATACCATTAACAAGGGTATTCCCTATTTGGTGCTGCCATTTAGTTACAATGGATCGTCATGGGCATTCCAGACTATGTTCCTCTATGCTCTAGATGCTTACTCCCCGCGACAACCGCGTTCCATCAGACCTGGTACAAATAATAAAGCCTTAGTGAGAGGAATTGCTGATATGAGTAGGGATATTGATGCATACTCATCCATTCCCAAAGAAGAGCTGAGAGCTTATGTAGGGTGGAACGCGACGGGGTATAGTATTAGTCTGGGTGAAAAACAGCGAAAAATCTCATCTCCAATCTGGGTTGTACCTTACATAGGTCGGTTCTGCTTACAGGGTAATGGTCAGAATCCTAGAGCTCAACTGGGGAGAAGTGACTGTACTGAAACGTACACTTTCCCGTCACAGTTTTCCCCTGCGTTTTTGGCTGCCAAGGGCACATATTTCATCTGCAATGACCGAGCATATACATGGTTGCCCCCTGATTTCTCGGGCACATGTTATATTGCGAACTTGCTACCGCCGACATATACTGCTGCCTCCGATTATCACAAGACCAGAGTTGTGAGAGGTGTGATTAGTAAGGAGGATACTGCCGGTCAGGAAGCGGGAGACTTCTTCTTGGGTTTCCTGCTGTTTTGGGGACCTATGGTAAATAGTAGGAACCTGAGACAACTGACTCGTGTGGTTGAATCCACTGTCAATGTAACGGCTGGTGCCCTTGGTAATTTGACCGCTGAGCTCCAAGCGGATCGCCTTATGACTTTGCAGAACCGCATGGTTCTAGACGTTATTCTTGCAGACCGCGGTGGGGTATGTAAGGTTATCCAATCCAGTTGTTGCATTTTCATACCAGATAACGCTCCAACAGTCTATCAAGCCATCTCCAAACTCCATAAAATATCTGAATCCATACACGTGGATAAAGGAGATTGGTCACTGGTGGGGTGGTTCTGGGAATTGATATCTGCCTGGGGTTGGAAAGTCCTGATGGTCATTGGAATGATCTTAGCCATTCTTTTCCTGTTCTGTCTGTGCATACAGTGTGCTCCTGCGATATGTGGCCTTTGTGCTACATTATGTGTAAGGAAACCTGTATCAAGGGACGAGCTAAGTAATAGGATGATGCTACAGCAACATCTCCATGACTTCGTGAACATTGACCTAGACTCGGATTAAGATGAGTATAGTGATTGCCTATGTAAGGGCAAAAGGAGGGTCTGTCGTACTTTAATATTCAGGACCGCGTAGGGGACCGGGCCCTACCCCTGTCTATGCCGGTATTAGCGAACCGCAAATGGTTAATGCGGTATATACAAGTGCTCTATATAATGTTCTAGCCATTAATGCACTGTGTACACGTTGTTTTACATTACTTCGCGGGTTCCATTTTGGAAGCGGTGGCCATCTTGTCATTGCCCTCACATAGGCTATGATGAAGCAAAATACGGGCCTCACAGTACATGTGCTTTCCTTTGACTTCTCTGTGACCTGGGCAGCTGGCTCTGCTGCCCCAGGTCAAACTGGTCTCACGAGCTCCCCTTCCTCCGTCCACCTGTGATTAGCATCAGGGCTTGACCCATCATAAAACCCTTTCATTCTACACGAGCCCCCGGCTAATCTCTTTCACACCTGACTGTTCCTGCTTTATGACTTGTTTCTATCAACAGGAGCTGCCCGTGTTTTATTGGGGCCTATTGATATCTAATGTGGGATCTGAACCTTACTGTGTAAATCATTGTGGGCTGGCTTAACTGGAATGTGGGATGGTCATCATGACTCTGCTCTTTCGTTTGAACTGTACACTTATTTATTACCGTATCATAAAACCTAGGAATGTATGCTTGAGGCAGGAAAAAGCGTATTTAAGGTGAAGTCCGTTTCTATGATTTTCAGCAGTCTCCTGAGAACATACACGCTGTTGTACTTCTAGGATACCTGTAATTGGTCTGCAGCCAATAAACGATCTTTGACTTCACCCAGAAGACTCTGTGTTTCTGTAGGTCTGGAACAGGGTGAACCCAGAAGTCATAGGGTGTGTGCCCCTGCACCGCTGGGACTAAAATACCCAGTACTTCACCCCACCTAGATCTTCGGACTTTTAGGGGAGTGGCAAGAAAAGCCGAACTGGAACGGAGGGTTCTGGAGGGGTGGTAAGGGGTGATCAAGGACTGAAGAATGGGGGGACCGGATTTCCATAGAGCTTTATGGGTCAAGCACAGAGTCTTGAAATGGATCCTGGCTCATATGGGCAGCCAGTGGAGGAGCTTCAGGGCGGGTCTTGCTGTTTGTCTGCGTGGAAGCTGGAGTAGTTGGCGCGCCGCACAATTTTGAATAACTTGAAGTCTGTGAAGAGTAGAATGGGGAGCGCCTAAATATAGTGCGTTCCCGTAGTCTAAGCGGGACAGAATCAAGGCCTGTACCATGATTCTCCTGGCCTGGAACGGAAGCAGAAGAAGAATCTTCCTGAGCATCCGCATCAAGCCAAAACAAGTGGCAGAAAGCTTGGTGGCTTGGTGATTGAAGCAGAGGGAGCTGTCAAGCCATATGCCAAGGCTTTTGATCTGTGAGTTAGGGGTGGGCATGGGGCCAAGACAGGGTGGCCAAATGAGTGACGGGGTGGGTGATGGACTTTTGCCCAGGAACATAAGTTCGGTCTTATCCCCGTTTAACTTGAGATGGGAGTGGTTCATCCAGTGAGCAACCGCCTCTAAACAGAGACCCAGCGTGCTAGAAGAGCCCTCAGGGTGATTTAATGCCACCACCAATTGGGTGTCGTCCGCATAGGTAATGATTTTTATACCATATGGGAGGACAATCTCAGCAAGTGGGGCCATGTAGGCATTAAAAAGTGTGCGGCTTAAAGAGGAACCCTGAGGGACCCCACAACTGAGAGGCCAATGGTTGGATGTGGAGGAACCCTCGAACATCTGGAACGAGCGGTCCTTGAGGAAGGACTGGAACCAAGTGTGAGCCAGGTTTCCCACACCCAGATTTGCCAGACGCTCCAGCAGGATGTTATGGTTGACAGTGTCGAAAGCGGCACTGAGGTCTAATAAGATGATAGCTGCCGAGCTACCGTGGTCCAGGAGTCTTCTAGCTTCTTCAGTTACTGCCAACAGGGCCGTTTCTGTTCCCAACTGAGGGCGAAACCCGGTTTGAGACACGTGAAGCAGACCGTTGGTTTCCAGATAGTTGACTAGAGTGGAGTTAATATGTTTTTCAATTAGTTTGCTCAGCCAGGGGAGGAGAGAAATGGGGCGGTAATTGGCCATGTTGGAGTGATCCAAATTGGGTTTTTTCAAGAGAGCTCTGACTTGAGCACATTTCCAAGCCATTGGCACCGTGCCAGAAGTGATGGAGGAATTTAATATCTCTTGAATGACAGGGCCAATTGTATTGAAGACATGTGAGAGGTGTTGAGGAGGGGCGGGGTCGGTAGGAGAGCCAGAGATTACTATGGACATGAGAGTGTCCAAGGATTTGGCATTAAGTAGAGGGAACTCTCCTAGAAAACTCTTGGTTTCGGCTACTGTGTAGGGTACGGTGGGACCTATCGTGTAAGGGGAGAATGGAAGACAGATCAGGCGAATTTTGTTGTAAAAGTATTCGGCTAAGTCAGTGCAGCGCTGAGGGGCTTCCTCCTCTCTGAGGAGTTCCTGTGGTAGGGAAGTTAGATATTTAACAATGCGGAAGATCTCTTTAGGGGCATTGGCGGCTGCATTGATCTTAATTGTGCCAGTTTGATCTCGGCCTTGTAGGTTCGCAATAGATATATTCAATTTTCCTAGCTGCTTCATAGTTCAGTCTCCATCTCCTTTCCCGTTGTCTACAGGACTGTTTAAGTTTCCTTAGTTGAGGGGTGAACCAAGGGGAAGTTTTAGCCCTGGCTTTTTTAAGCGAGGATGTTTTCGGGAGTAGAGTATCCAGGGAGTTAATAATCCAGGAGTTGAAATTACTGTTACCCAACTCAGGATTGGAGGCGACAGGAGGTCTAGTCCTACTGAGAGCCTCTGTCCATTGGCTAACAGATAGGTTTGACCATTTCCTCTCCGTTAAATTGTAATCATTGTGGATCATTGGACGTGCCAAATGTTCTTTATATAGTAGCCTTTTGTGCTTGACACCTTGTTTCCCCATTTCTTGGGACGGCAGCACACTATGTTGGCTGACAGCGTCACCACTCAGCGAGGCTACCATAGCTAACCGGGCGGGCCTTTGAGCTTAACTGCAGTAACATGTCACCTACCCTTGGTTCTGGGGTGCATTTATTACCCCCATTGACCAGACGGTTGCACAAACCCCTCTGATTGCTAAACCCTGGTGAACACCTTAATGGTATCAAAGCTGGTTTGAAACAATCTATGTCTTGTGCCCACTACTGGAGACACCTCACCCTTTCGTGCAATTACAACTTACGCACTGCACCCCGCTTGCCTAACTGCCATCGGATCACAGATGCACAGTACCTACTGTCCATCTCTGACCCTGAATGCTTTACCTGCCAAAGTGACGGAAACCAAGATTCCCAGTTCCCTGTTTTGCTGCAGTACACCTTCAGTGGGTCCGCTAGGAGATCCCACAAACCGCATTTGCATTGCAAACCTTAAATACACAATTTTCACCTGGGCGTACCTCTAAATGAGACAGGCTCCACACAGCTGTAAGGCCAGAGACACACATATATGTATTGTGCCCACTATTGGAGACAACTCACCCCTTCGTGGAGTGACAACTACACAGGTGCCTACACAAGTCACCCAACAGACAAGTTGGCCCTGACTACCTAGTGTTTTGGTGCCAGATTTGGAAAGAGCCTTGCCTTCACTTGCTGCCCCCTGGGAAACACCCAATGCCCGTGCTTTGGCTGCAACGCGGCGATGCCCTCGTGTAGCATCGAACCCCTGGTCAACTAAGAGTGCCACTCCAACTACTTAAACCTACACCTTGACCATGGGTGGAGTCTGGCTCTCCCCAAACTTCTGCCGGTGTAACCAACGGACACTCCTCCTGTTCAGTTCAATTTAGTAATTCATGGCACTGACAACCACAAGGCCCTACTGCTGGGCTGTGTAAATGCAGCCCAGGGTGACCTTAAACAATCGGCTTGGTGTGGATGAGTGCTAACATTACCTGGCTTAAATGCAATCCCTTTGACAATTACTCCTGACGAGATGAGCCAATGCAGGTAGAGCAGGAGATATCCAGCCCGCCTTACTTCCTGTCCCAGTTATCCAAGTAAATTAGTGAAAGATGCATGTTTGAACTGGCAGCTGATACTGTTACTTACGCCAACTGGCTGAAATCAAAACATCTCCCTTCTAAGCACACACCTTACAAACATAATACAGCATGCTATCCGCGTGGGGAAGCACTACAGCACCTCCCATAGTAGTACGCACTGTAAACATGCTACAATACATTCCCCGGCCAGAGACATTGACGGACATAACCAAAACGGGCCCCCCACCCTGTGTGATTGTCCGAATCGGGCCCAAGAGGTCATCTGCTATGGCGGTGGACACCTATCCCGCTCCAGTGCCAGACACCATGACAGGCGCCATCACAAAAGTGTGTACCAGTACGTGTACCAACATTTGCAGCATTACAGGGCACTATGTGGTGGGAACTGCAGTGCCTTATAAAAAGCACTTGATTCCTCCCAAGTTGAGAACATATGCTCCTGTGCATTTATCAATTAGTAACAATATTATTTTGATCACGTCCTTCCACCTGTGTTCCCTTGAGGAAAACAATCACTTCCAAACCTACCCCTCGAAGATACCTGAATATTGTTATCAAACTGTGCCAATATGCGTGACTTAACAGCCCACCAGGTCCTAACATGTGGAGAAGATACAGTGCTTAAAACTATTACACTGTGCCGGACACTTCAAAGTATTTCCCCCCCGCAAAAGCCGGAGCACAAATGTTTGCTCCCAGTAAGAGAAAACTGCACTTGAACGTGTGACACATTGTCTGAAATGCTCAGTTTACAACTTCATGCATAAATCCCTTTCCCTATGCACTGGGCGAAACGCTCCACAGCCCCCTGTCTACCGGCCTCGATGCCCGACCTCATGGATCGATCTGTCCCCGGCGGGTTGGGCCAGGATTACCTCCCGGCCAAATTCTCAGCTCTGTGACCCAAACCGCGTGGTATCAATGCCGCTTTGCACGCCTCCCCTTGTTCCTGACACCGTGTTGACATCCCGGGGTGCAGGACAGGGGCATATCCCACCATTGCCCTGCTCCCTACACTCACCACCTGATACGCATTTCACGAGACCCGCAGCGCGGCCACTTCACCCCCGATGTCCACCGTGCAACGTGCAAAGTCCCCTAAACCCCGTCGACGGCATGGCTGGTGCAATGTGGCCCACTGCCCGCCTGCTGCCCCTTGCCAGATGGCCTCTATGGCCCTTTGGGTGCCGGTGAAGGGCCGACCTGGATGGAAGCAAGAGGAGCCAGAAAAACTCTTCGGTTGGTACAAGGCCGCATGGTGTGAGGCCGTGTAGCATGAACCCTCCCCCTCCTACCCTGCACCCGTCCTGATCCCTTTCCACAACCCCGCCCGCGGGCACAACCCGGTGGGCCTTATGCGGGATCGGGCCAGCTAACATGCTGCTGGGACGGGGTCCCACACGGGCTGTGGCTGACGTGCTGGGACCCAATGTGAGGGAGGGCACTGGGTAGGGGGGCACTAACCTCGTTTCCAATGCCAAAGTACGACCTCACGGCACCGAAACCGCAGCAACCCACATCACGACCATCATACCTGACATGTCGAGGTTGTTAGATGCAAAGATAAAAAAGTCGCAACTGTGGTTTGTGAATGAAATTGAAACTTTCACTTAAAGAGCGCGACACCAGACAATATTGCTGCTCCTGGGTTACAAGAGGGAAGGGAAATCCACAGAGAACCTGACTCTCTTATAGGATTTCCCTTCCTTTACCGCTCACCTGGCACCAGTGCTACAGGGCCACCGCCGGGCTCGGTGGGACATGACCTCAACGGGGGGGGGGGGGAAACTTTGCGATTAACGCAACGTCACTTGAACAATGGACCCCAAAGCCATAGGTCTTTGCTTGAGTTGCCGCCAAGCGCCACGCTTGCTTCACCACAACTGCACATCACGTGCGAACGGGCACACCCCGTAGAGGATAAAAGTTAACATGTGGCCATCTTAATCCTACTTCTGCAGCATTAACTACCGGACTTATACGGCACAAATAAGCACCTGTGATAGAAATCTGCCCCCAGGAGGCAAAGCCCCGCATAATAACCATTTGCTTGCATTCGACCATTTCAACCAAGCGCTGCTATATTACCCGTAAGTAGTTGGAATTGGAATTGTTATTGTTATTTGCAAAGCGCGTTATCACCGTACGGTCTCTAAGCACTGTGAGAGGGTGCTGCCTTAGCCCGGGTGATAGTGGAGTAGGTTGCCGTGTGCCCCAAGACTCCTGAAAGAGTACTGTCTTGAGCTTTTTCCTGAACGGGAGCAGAGCGTGTTCCTTTCGTACATTCTCAGGCAACTTGTTCCAGATTTGAGGGATGCAAGTGGAAAATGCTCTTCCTCCAATGGAGGACAGGCAAGAGCGGGGGCAGACCAGCAGACTGGCCTCCGATGACCGTAGCGTTCTACTTGGGTTTTATTTGGCTAGACTGTCTTTAATATATCTCGAGGCTTGGCCATAGATAGCTTTATGTGCGATGCAGAGGCCTTTAAACGTTGTCCTCTGCCTGATTGGAAGCCAATGTAACTGGCGAAGGAGAGGTGTGGCATGCGTTTGTCTGGGCACTCTAAAGATCAGTCTGGCAGCATCGTTCATTACTATCTGCAATCTTGCCAGTAGCTTTCCCGGGAGGCCGAGGTAGAGGGAGTTGCCATAGTCTAACCTTGATATAATTAGGGCTGAAACAGCTAGTCTATGGGTGTCAAAAGTGAGAAGGAAGGCCAGTTTACGTAGCTGTCTCAGCAAACCTATACAGGTGCCCACTATTGCCGACACCTGTTGAGTCATGGATAGCTTGGCATCGATTTTAATACCTAGGCTTTTTATAGCCAGGGCTGGCTCTGGGTATTTGCCTAGCTCATGTGGCCAAAAGAGATTGCTCCAAGGGTTGGCATCCATGGTGATGGCCAGCACCTCTGTCTTATCTGGGTTGATCCTGAGGGAATTGGCCATCATCCAGTTGACTGTGAGTTTAAGAATGTTCTGAACTCTTGCATGGGCAGTTGGAGAATTATCAGTCTGAATGATAATTTGGGTATCGTCGGCATAGTTGTAAATATGGCACTCCATCTGATTCAGTGCGGCTAACAAGGGTTGAAGATAGGCGTTGAACAGGAGGGGTGACAGTGCCGACCCCTGTGGGACCCCGCAAGGAAGTGTGCCTGGGCTGGACACAGTGTCAGTCAGCTGTACTCTATGGGAGCGGCCATTCAGAAAGGACGTGAGCCATACTAGCGCCTTGCCCTGAATCCCTAGATCAGAAATCCGTGACAGGAGTAGGTCATGATTGACCATGTCAAATGCCGCGGATAGATCTAGCAGAATCTGGGCGCATGTTTTTTTTGTGTCTGCCTCCAGTCTTAATCCATCTAATACCGAGAGCATAACCAGTTCCGTGCTATGGTGGGCCTGAAATCCTGCCTGGTTAGTTTTTAACAGATGATTGACTTCCAGGTGATGTGATAGCGAGAGTAGTACATGCTGTTCCAGAATCTTTGAAAGGAATGGGAGTTGGGAGATTGGCCGGAAATTCTTCAGGTTCTTTGTGTCGGCCCCAGATTGTTTTGGAGCGGAATGACCCATGCCTCCTTGAAGTTCCAAGGGACTTGTCCTGTTTCTAGGAATAAGTTGAGAAGTGATAGGATCTCGGCTTTTATTCCAGGGAAAGCCATCCTAAAGATCCTTGGGGGCAAGGGTCAGTAGGCGAGCCTGATTTCACAAGCCCTATTAGTAGAGCCAAAGAGTCAGACGTAAGCATAGGGAAGGAGGTGAGGAGTTTGTCAAAAAAGGGGGCTGGGGTGTTGGTTCTAAAAGGCAGGGGAGCGTGGGGGTGCGCTGGATTTCAGTCTGGAGATCCGTTACTTTTGATGTGAAAAAGGCTTGAAATTTTTGCTATCTTCCCTACAGATGGAAGGCTTCTGTTCCTTCACTTGTCTTAGTTCTTTCTGTGTATTGTTAGCGGACGCGATCTTGACTTCATAGAATTCTGATTTTCTTGTTAAAATTGCTTTTTTGTATGCAGCAAATTTTGCATGGTATTTTAATCGAGTGTCGGGGTTATAGGCTTTCTGCCAGGCTCTCTCACATTGGCGAAGCTCATGTTTCATACTTCGTAGGGCATCACTAAACCAAGGAGCCCCTTTCCCTTTGTCCCTTATTCTTTCCCTTCGTGCAGGTGCGAGTATATTGATAGCGCTATTCAGCCTTTGCGCAAGGGTGATACTTTGTGCATCAGGGTCTCCCAGAGTGGGACTGCGGGAACTGGATCTACTGAGGACCGAGACCAGGTCCTCAGCTCTGATTTTATTCCAGCTCCTAAGAACTTTCCATTCTGGGGGTGGATGGGTTTTATGCTCCAAAAGTGGGAGACGGCCACTAATGATATAGTGGTCAGACCAAGAACAGGACCTGATGACCGGGGGGGTTGGTATGTGGCTGGGAGGTCCAAACTAGGTGAAGTGTATGGCCTTTCTCATGGGTGGGACCTATCACAATTTGGTGGAGTTCCAGTGTGGTCAGTGCCTCATCCATTAGTTTAGCTTGGCTCTCTTTGGGAGATTGCTCCCAATGGAAGTTAAAGTCTCCCATTACTACTTTACATTGGTATCGTGAGTGCATGTCGTGAGACAGTTCCGTCAGACATTCGACGAACTTGGGCGACGTTCTCGGGGGGCGGTACACAATCAGGGCGACAACGCAAGTCGACTGAGAACAGAACTTTGCCCCTAGTACATCCGCCCATTCAATGCTCTCTGCAAAGAGCGTCTCAGGCTTGAGGAGGTGATTGTAGAGAAAAGCGACCCCGCCCACTCTAGTGCTACCGGCTCTATTGTGATAGAGAGCCGCGTAGTTTGGGGGCATGGCAGCTACCAAATCCGGAGTTGAGGATTCCTCAAGCCAGGTCTCGGTGACACCTAAAATATCTATGGTGTCAACTTGCAGTAGGGAGAAAACCTCTAAGTTGTGTTTTTGCAGAGACCGGGTGTTCAGGATAGCAAATCTAAGTCCCGGGGCGTTAGGGGGCCCGAGTGACCTTGGAGAGAGATTTGCGAAATTGTGGTACACCGTATGTTTTTGTGGCCTTTGCAGCCCTTCTGATTTAAGTGTGGCTGCTACTATGTTGTCAAGTGGCGCTATATCATGATTTGGGCGATGGAGTTCTGCCAGGGAATAAAGGTGGCCAGGGCCAGGGGTCTTGGCCCCTGGTCACAGTCGGGCGCGGACGGGCGCGGACGGGCGTGGACGGGCTTGTCTTAGGCACGCCCGCTGCGCGCGCGCGCTAGCTCCAGCTTGGTGCATATAGCCTGAGGCTCCACCCACCCACCACTCAGCCCTGCTGTGCAGGGGCTGGCTATTCTGTGCACTAGACCGGGAACTAACCGGAAGTGCTTGAGCAGGAAGTGGGGGCGCGCTGTGGAGCGGAAATCACCAAATGCAGGATACAATCAGGTAAAAATTGAGCAACACAGATTAAAAATGCTTTTCAAATTTTCCTTTTTAAAATGAATCAAACAATGTGCAAAGAAGCGGTATTTCAGTATTTCAAGAGAAAAGGCGGCAAGCGCGGCAGCGTTACGGGTGACCCACCATAGACCTGGGCAGTTAGACAGTAAACATGTGACAACATGTTAGAGGCGGCGATGACGATGGGGCGCCATGCTGCTGTCTCTGTACGCTTGTCATGTTAGGAATCATGAACGGAAACAAATGCACACCACCGTTGAAAAGTACAAGGTGCAGCGTTAAGAAACAGGAGCCGCATTGCTACACATACAAATTTGATTTCCACAATACAACGTGACTGAGCAGAAAGGTCATGCGATCAGCAGCACAACTTGTGATCTGAAATGTGTCTGTCTCTGACCACAAGCATACAACCTGACTAACACCAACGCTGACAACAACAAGCATACCATCAGACTACCACCGATGATGCCATTTACACTGTCGCCCCGCGTTAACTGAGTGGGACACCCTTCCTTGTGCATGCAATGTGGCCCCCACTCTCACTGACGACCTTCATACTTAGTACCTGGCGCAGTGTTCTAGACACTGTGAAATTCTTTACCCGCCATCGATGTAGCCCCACTAATTACTTCATGCAGGCAGGCCCGATGTAGCACCAAATCCATACGCGTGGTGCAGTGCCTAGCCTAGAGACGCCCTGCACCATTGAAATGGCAATACCGTTTCCACTAGGTTGATTGTGGTCTTTCTGAAAGGGTCAGGTTTGCTTTACTATAAATCGGTCTTTGTTCTCAAAGACACACTGCATCTTAGGCGCAGGGAGTCGCAAGTAGGGCAATCCATAATACGACCAGAATTAGAGAACAACCAGTACCAGACCACTGTGATCTCCTAAGGCAAAGTGAAGAAGTGAAATACCAAAACAACTCCCAGCTCACATATAGGCTGCTGCCCCACATGCCGAACAACCAGTCAGCCCAAAACGAGCCATCCTGGGCCTCAGAGGCACAGTACGCCTAACCCAGACACCGGCAACATAGCATTATCCTTCCGTGCCATACCCAGGAAGCCCCCAGCAATGGAGAAGCCATAAACAGGGCCGGGGCAACGACCTTCCCGCGCTGCGGAGCAGTTGATGTTGCAATGATTGTGTCCTCCCCACAAGTCTTGGACTTACCCATGCATCAAGCCGGAGCAAACCTAGTACCAGGGACACATAAGAGCTGGCCGCTGACAGGGCGAAATGAGGAATGTGGTGACCCAGCGTAGCCCCTCTCAACACCCTTGTGGCAACTAGGGAAGTATTGGTAAGGATGGTGCTCGAAATGGCTGCCCTGTTCAGAGTCCGGTACTCTTTACCTGCTGCGCAGTGGCCTCCTGCCCCACACCAGTCCCAAAACCACTATGATACCCCCCAGGTGCCATCACAAGAGAGGCCAATTTGGAACCAGTGCGCTGCAACTTCCCCTCTGCGCTGATACTGGAGAGACAAGTGCCTTGATGACCGAACTCATTATAAATCCACTCCCGGCGGATTTGTCAAGTTGTTTGCTCTTCGGACCAAATTGGAACCAGGCAGTTACTTCTACAGCACTGTGTTCCAAATAGGGTATGTCCCACTGGCACTTACATGCACTGTGAAGGGACAAAGTACGCATCCAACAAATCCGTAACCGTGCGGAACACACAGGGTGCTATTAATGGCCGCTATGCCTCAACACAGTGCGGACAGCGTGGCGGCCGCAATCAAAGAGGCCGACCCCGCCTGCGAGACAGGCTGTAAAAGTAAAATGCGGCTAAACAAAGTTCTTGTACTAAACACCGAGTAAGGTAAAAAGAGCCCGACCTCGAAGGGACCCGAACCTTCAATCCTCTCATTGGAAGTCAAAAGCATTAACGATCAGGCTATATACTAACGAGGGCATTGAACCCAGGTCCCATATGTCTCAGAACACGCTATCCTGCAAACAGATGGGGCCCTAAAGTACTCGGTACGCCACATCCCCCCCAGCGCGAGGCCTCGCCAGGGGACAAAGCGCCAACAACACACAATATACCAAAAACCCTCCAACGCACGCGCCCCGTGGCTTGGCCTCTGCGAGGGATTACCTGGGAAATAATATTACCGTTTGAAACGTTTAACCTAAATGCCACTCAGTGCGGTGAAATCGGCTCAATCTTTCAAACTTGTCACAAATAGCAAAATATTGGACTCGTGGACCGCTGTTGCCAGCAAAGAGCCGTGATGGGATAGCAACCCCATAACTATGGAGGGGGGCGCTCCACCACCACCCAATACCACACACTGCCCGCGACCGCCCCCATGAGCCACGCCAGAAGGCTGTGTCCTACCATGCCGCGGGCCCTTGGTCCACGCTGTATCCCCAGCAACACACACACCACCAGGACAAAGGGGTTAGGGACATCCCGGGCCCCGGACGCCCGCCCATCACGCCCCGTGTGAACCAGCTTCTGCACGAGATGGAAGCCACCGACCGCAGGGGAAGGACCTGGGGGTGGGGCGCGATAAAGCCCACACAGTCACCAGGACCAAAACCGACATCTCCAGGATGAACCAACCGGCCCTACCCTGCAACGTTGCGGCTGCCGTAAAACTGATGCAGTGTAACTAGAAAACCCCACCGCAACCGCCCTTAAAACCATATTGCGCCCGGCCTTTTTCTGCACTGAGCAGGCCCTACATCCGAGCCCGAATGAGGACTACCAAATATTTCGCCACACTCTAAACACAAAGACCTCGCTCAGCGGCAGCTTTTCTGCCCCGATATCGTTAAAACAATGCAAGGGGCATGTTCCAACCGGCAAAGTCGGGCCTCCGGTACAACAATATTCACATGCTAGCTGGAGCGTCACGCGACGGCCGCACCGGACACTGACTCCAGCAGTGAGCTTGGGGGCCGCTCTACCGTCGCATGCAGCATCCCCCATGCACTCACCTCGAAAACCAACTAGGCCAGCCGACAAAGCAAAGCATCCGCACCGCACGACGAGGGATGCAAACAGCGAGACGAGCAGCAGACAAGACGGCGTGTCCGGCGCGCGAAAGAGGACAACAATATGGTGGGGGAGGCCTATATACCCCTCCCCCTGTCTGTAAAGGGGCCGCTGTGTGGGGTAATTAGCGCACGCCCACAATCAATACGTGACACGGGTACTTGGTTCTATCGTGTGGTCCCGACTAACGATACGGGGCCACGCCTCTTTATTTTATACGAGCGCATGGCGTTATGTGCCAGCGTTGTGGCGTACTCTCCGGGCGTGGGTAGACTGAACCGCTACCCCGCCGGAGGACATTATATTCCTTCCAACCTTTATTAAGCATAAACAAACATCAACATGTGGATCTGCTACCAGTTCCGGTCTTGCCGTCTTCCCTCAGCTCATACCCAGTCCAGGATCACAGTCCGCTGCGAGTCTTTGGTTCTTCACACCATAAATCCCGCCAGACGGAGGAGGGGGCTGGATTGCTCCTCAGGCAGTATCTGGAATGCTCTCCGCGTGAGGACGATAGGGAGGGGGCCACTTCCTGTGAAACCCTGCCCTCCGGAGATCTTGCTGGGGAGTTGGACATTTCTCCATCCAGAGGTCCGTGTGGTGATGGTGTTCCTCTGCTAGATCTGTCCGGATCATCCATGGGGATCGTTCCTTGGCCATCTTCCACCTCCTCAGTCACTCTCTGCTCACTTAGGCCACCTTCCCTGTTATCCGGTATTGGAAGATTGGTAGTTCCAGCATGGACCTTTTTGAAGAATGATACATTCCGTGTGAGTTCTTCGGTTCCTCTCCGGGCTGTTACCATCGTGCCTGTCCGGCGAGTCACTGTCCACGGACCCTGTTCAAATGGGAGACGGAATTTACTCCCTGGGTGTCTGTCTTTGATATAGACCATGTCCCTTTCGCGGATGTTCGACGCCTTTGCTCTTCGGTTAACACTGGCATGGTCGTTGGTGCTGGTTCTTTTGGATAGGACTCTCGTAGTGTCAATTTGGGAAGGGATCCAGTTTGGGTGATGGGGAATAGTGTCTCGCACCACTCGACCCACGCTTGCTGGTCCCGGTGCCTTCTCGGTCGTGAGATGAGGCGTCAGTCTGTATTCCCTCAAAAAGCTATAGATGGCTCTTTCCAGGGGTGCTTCCTCTGCATGCGCGATGCGAATGACTTTGTTGAGAGTGCGCATGAACCTCTCTACTTCCCCGTTTGCTTGGGGCTAGTGCGGTGTTACTTTCCGATGTTGGATGCCCCAGGACTGGAGATAGTCAGCAAACTCTTTTCCATGAAAGGGCGGGCCATTGTCCGTCTTCACCACCTCAAAGATCCTGTGAGTTGCAATGATCTTCTTTGCTTTGGTGATCACTTCCGTGGCTGTTTGACCTTCGACGATTTCTATCTCGGTGTATTTTGTGTAATCACCTATGACCACAAGAGCATAGCGCCCATCTGGAAGATGCCCAAAGTCCCTACTGGTGCTGTCCCACGGTCGTTGGGGGTTGTCTTCAGTGAGGACGATCCGGTTGGCCTGACACCTGGCACCATTAGCATGTTCTGACCATCGGGTCCATCCCCGGGAACCACACTTTCGTTCTCAGCTGACCTTTTGTCTTCACCACGCCCTAGTGCCCTCGATGTGCGGGATCCACCGCCTGTTGAGCAAAGCTTGACGGGATCCCCAGTCACGGACCTCTAAGCAGGCACCCACTGCTGTCGACAGAGAGTTCATCTTTGATTCGCATGATCGACTCAAGCGTGGTCTTCGCTTGGGGTTTTCGTCGGGTCATCGTGGTCTGGATGGGCCGCCAGTCATTTGTTCGGCATGCGGTGATGGCTAGTTGCATGCACTCATCCTTCTGAGTGGCTTCCACTATCGCTTCAAGGCTTATCGGAAGCGGTCTGGACCTTTCCGCTATGAAATGGACGTATTCCTTGGTTTCCTCTGCATCGTCTTCCTCTGCTTTGGTTGCGGTCCTCGGGTGTCTCGAGAGGTAGTCTGCTGGGTTAGACGAGCCTGGTTTGTACTCTACCCGGTAATTGTATCCTTGCAGTTGAAGAATCAATTTTTCGATCCTCGGGGGGGGGGGGGCTTTGACGTGGACCCTTGAAACAGGGGTATGAGGGGCTTGTGGTCGGTGGAAACTGTAAATGGGTGTCCATACACATAAATATGGAAATGTCGACAGGCCCTGTGGATGGCGATTGCCTCCCTCTCTAGTTGAGAGTAGCGCTGCTCAGTTTCGGTCAGGGAGCGGCTCGCGTAGGCAATCGGAGCCCATTCGTCATTGCGTTGTTGTTGCATGAGTACTGCCCCTAGCCCATAGGGTCTTGCATCAACAGCGACGTTGGTGGGCCTGGCTGGGTCAAAGTATGACAGCGTGGTGTCAGCCGAGAGTGCTGCTTTAGTGTCTTGGAACGCTTGTTTTTGGTCGGGGCCCCATTGCCACGTGGTAGTAGACTTCGTCAGCTCCCTGAGATGCTTTGTGAGGTTGGTTAAATCTGGGATGAAATGCCCACAGAAGTTTACCATCCCTAATAAACTCCGTACTTCCGAGATGTTGGAGGGCGCCGGGGCTTGCTGAATGTCTCGTACTTTATCGGGATCTGGGGCCACTCCATTGTCCAAGAACGTGTAGCCAAAGAAGCTGATTTTGTTCATCAAGAACTGGCACTTTTCTTTGTGCAGGGTGAGGTCGGACTCTTTGATTCGCTGGAGAACGCTGCGAGTCTTCGGTGGTGATCCTCCACTGACGAGGCGTATACCAACAGGTCATCACTCACATTCAAAACTCCTGGGAGCCCGCTGAGGACTTCTCTGATGGTGTTCTGAAACACCTCAGCGGCACTGCAGATCCCAAAGATGAGGCGCTTGTATCGTCTGAGGTCTATGTGGGTGGAGAATGTGGTGACGGGTGTAGGGGCAGTTGGTGATATCCTGACCGCAGGTCTATCTTTGAAAACCACACCGCGCCGTTTAGCTCGCCCAGAATGTCATTGATGGTGGGAGTTATGTGGCGTTCTCTTTTTATGGCTGCATTTGGGAGGCGCATGTCGACTCAGATGCGGACCTGTCCTGGCTGTTTTGGCTTTCTCGCCACCATGATCGGGGACACCCATGAGTAGGCCCGCTGACCCCCAGCGCCTCTAGCTCGTCTTCGACTTTTTGTCGCAGGTGGAAAGCTATGCGCTTATGCCTCAGCACTACCGGTTGAACAGACTGGTCAATGTGGAGAGAGACCTCTTTCCCTTTTAAGCATCCAATTCCTTTGAAGATGTCGTCGAATTCTTCCATGATGGCTGCTAATTCCTCTTCTTGGACAGCGAGAGCAAAAGAGATCAGCCTCAGCTCTTCAGCTGTCTGGCCGCTTACCAGTATTCCGCTCCCTTCTTTGGTCACATAAACTGTGGTGGGGATTTTGAGATCCTGATGCCTAAGTTCGGTTTTGACCATCCCGAGAGTGGGATAGGTGTCTTCTGTCCATAGGCAAATACCCGAATCCTTGCTTCGCGCAAGGGTGGACGTGGATTCAATTGGTGATAAACGTTGGCGGCCATCAGTTCGATTGAGGCCCCTGTGTCTATGGTGGCCTGCACGTCTTGGTGGTGAATTTGGATTCGCCATTTTGGGAGCCGGCGTCTTTTCCGTGGCAGTTGATCTACTGTTAATACATAATGGACAGGGTAATCGCCTGTCTCGTCGTCCATATCTTCGCTGTCTTGCTTGTCAGCTACGGTCTGGGCCGTTTCCTTCAGGGCCTTCGACGACCTGCATACCGCAGCGAAATGGTTCATCTATCCACAGGCCGTGCACTTCTTTGCTCTCGCCGGGCAGTCCTGCATGCGGTGGGGCGCTCCCCCGCAGTAGCCGCACGCCTTCTTCTTGTCTTGCGGGCGCCTCCCTGAGTTTTTGCGCAACTTGGCTTTTACCACGTTCACCTGTTCCGTCTTGATGGGATGGTGGAGGGCGGCCTCCGTGTGTGATGCTCTGGCCTTCGAGAGTTCCTTAAACCTACCCAAGGTTAGGATGTCCGCCAAGGGTTTGCCGGATTCCTGGAGGATGTTTTCTCTGAGCTTTGAGGAGTAATAGCCTTGTATTATCTGGGCCCTGATTTCCTCCTGTTCGTCTTGGAACCCGCACGTGCTGGCGAGTTCTATGAAATGCCCGCGGAATGCGTCCAACGATTCATCCACCTCCTGCTTGGCTTGACGAAAGATACATCTCACATAGTCGCTGTTCGCCTTCGGCTCGAAGTGCGCATTCAGGGCATTGAGCAGTGTCGTATTCATCTTGGGGGTGGCCTCTACCAGCGTTTTATAGATGCAGTGTATGTCCTTGCCTCCCAGGTGGAGGAGCAGTGCCCTGCGCCTATCGCGTGCTATACCTGCCCCATCGAAATAGATTTGGAAACGGTCAGTCCAATCTCTCCATTTAGGGGCGAGGGAGGAGGGGGCACCGTCCACTACGAAGGGCTCGATGGCCGGGATCGACGCCATCTTGACGCAGCTGTGGGAACACCTCACAGCACGAGCACTGCCTGCTTACCAGACCGGGGTGGCAGCCGCCTGAGTGAGGTTGGCCACGACATAGATGGGCCTTGGCACAGTGTATTGCAATGTCACTGCTTGCCTCCGCCGTCGTCGACGTCCACCAGGGGGCGCTGAGGGCCAGACGCACATGGGTATGTTGGCCGGGCGCTGCGGCGATTCACTGGACTGAGCACTGGTACTCACAAGGATTGTAGGGCTTCTTTCAGTGGCAGGAGGCTGGCCCTCAATGTGGCTGCAGGGCTGCCAGTAGAGACAGCTGGCTTGCACTGTCTGGCTGGTTCACCTTGTGGCTGCAGGCCCTTGATGAGAATCCGCAGGCTGGCACACTATGGGGCTGCAGGGTCTCATTTCTTGGCACAGGTCACTCACAGCAATCAGCTGATAAGGGAAGCGGCGTGAGCTCGTCACCGCCTCATCGCCAGTGTAAAGGGGCCGCTACGCAGGGTAATTAGCGCACGCCGCAGTGGCTGCAATTAATATGTGGCACGGGTACTTGGTTCTATTGCGTGGTATCGACTAACGATACGGGGCCACGCCTCTTTATTTTATAAGAGCACATGGCGTCATGTGCCAGCGCTGCGGCGTACTCCCCGTGGGTACACTGAACCGCTACCCCGCCAGATGACATTACACTGTCCTCGGGCCCAGGAAGTGACGCTCGCCTAGTGCGCCGAGACAAGGCTGGGGGGACTACTCCCTGGGTCCCTGCCCCCTAAGGGGGGTGTGGGGTGCTCAGATGGTACTAGAGGGCTGCCCTCTTCAGTGACCCCCTGCGGGGATCTCGGACAGCCGCATTCCAGAGGGGTGTCCCAGGCCAGTCACACATAGAGGACTGGAAAAGACCAGCAAGGGGGTCCGCAGAGGGACCTCGCAATCAACGGACTGCCGCCACTGCACACAAGACATTCATTCATCGCCAGGCTCCTAGTGCCATCCTTAGCAAGTTTGAGGGTGGAGAAAGTGCACTGCAACTGGAGGAGGAGGCAATGAGTGGTGGTCTGACAGGGGTGAGAGGCAGTCGATGAATCTACTGACCGACACATACATAAAAAAATGTGAACATAGAATAAATCGCACTTTTCGCTTTTTTCATCCACCACCGGCTGAAGACAGAGCAGCTGTCCTGCGTCCCCTCTCAAACACAACAAAGCCTCAGCTTTTTTGTCTACATTTTCTTTTCTTTCCTGGTGCCTTTAAAACCGAGGCTGTTGTGACAGGAAGAAAGGACATAAAAAGAGAAACAAATAACCTGTCTGTAAATGAGGGAGAGCGAGATGGAGAGAAACAAGTTTGCTTTTCAAATTAACGGTATGAGAGGAAGTGGCTTAACATATAGAGCTGCCGACTTTGAGACTTGGGAACTGGGTTTGAGTCTCGATGTCAGCTCTCCCTGTGCCTACAAAAAGCATGAGATCTGAACAAATAAAATTACACAAGTGTGAATTGAACAAAATACCGAACTGAAACAAAATTACAAATGCCTTACAAATGCCGATCCGTACTGGGGCAATGGTTGAACTGCCGTACAGGAACAAAAGCTCACAAACAAAATAAAACAAGCAATAATCTGCAGTGGGACGAGTGCACAGAACAAACCATATATAAAACAAGCATTGAAAATGCAATTGGTCTTGGCTTTGATTAAGTTAAAGCCATTTGCTTTGCTAATGGTATTGTAAAGCAAAGCAAATGGCTTTAACTTAATGAAAGGCAAGCCCTATTGAATTTTTAATGCTTGTTAAGTAACAGATCTCCATCTGCAAAAACCTTTGAGGCAGTAAACGGAGGCGGTAACACTACACCAACAGGGTACTGTATCATGTTTGCAGGACATATACACAGCAATGCGAGGCCAGTAGGCACAAAGAGTACCCAGGCAAACTTAGCTACAGAACAATGCACAAACAATGTAGCACACATTAATTATCAGCATTGGTGAGAAATGTATGCAAGCCTGCCCTTATCTAAGTGAGCAAGCTTTGGGGTCAGGCAGTGCAGTCACACAGCCTGCAGTTTAAAACCCCATCTGCCTAGGAGCTCCATGCCACATCCTTGGTTGGGCGTGTGGAGGTGGGAGCCAGTAAATGAAGAGCCACTTCCATTTTGTTGAAAAAGGGCAACTGTTTAGTGTGTCGGAAAGCTCCCCATCCTATCTCTATTACGTGCGGTGCTTAAGAGACTCCAAAATGAGCGAAGCGATCTACGCACTTCCACGCTATTATAGTGATCAAAAGTCAGCGCGATACTTGCCATTCTTGAAGCGCTCCGGCAATCAGCCTTTCAACGACGCCCTGCTGCACAGGCATAGAAACTTCACGTCACAGTACATGAGGTGCGCGAGCAAATTAGAGCGGTAGAATTCGCGGCAGTACGCACAAGGAAATTCTAAATGCTAAAAATGCATACGGAAAAAGTGTTCTATTGCAAATAACTTAAAAGGAAGACTGACTTTATCAAAACATATCAGCTGGCTGCACTGTCCATAAAATCAGCCTCTGATGTTCAGCATCAAAGCTCACTGCAGTGATTATTCTGTTATGTTGCTTCGTAGCATAACCAATAAAAACTACATTATTTTAAAGGTGTGGTGGTTCCTGATTTACATTTGAATGTGATTTATGCTGTGAGAAAAGACAATGTGAAAAGTTATCTTGAAGGAGAGTTGGGCAGAGCCTTGACGTTAGGGCTCCGTTGGATACAACAGTTCACCAGTTACAAAGGTATTCTATTGGATGGCCTTATTAGAACATGTGATTTATGCTGTGAGAAAAAACGATGTGACGCCGCAATTATTATGAGACGTATTTGTGGTGAGCAACCTAAACGTGTTGAGCGGGTTACCGACTACATACACAAACTGTTCTGCATAAGAAATACCTGAGTCGCGGTCCCAAAAATGAAAGCGGACCGCGCATGTAACTTACAAAATAACAAATGTAAAATATAGTGCTTACCGAGTAATTGAAGGAGGCCGTGTCTCTCCGCGAGTAAATGATCCAATCCCGGTGGGTGGGGCCAAAAGGAGATAAGGCGGCAACCAGGAGGGAATAAATAGCCCCATTTACTATTCGAAGTCTCCGTTTAGCATAAGCTATGACGGTAAATGACGCACGCCAATAGAAATTAGGGGCGGAGCTGAAACACGAGTTCTGGAATCGTATCGATTTCAAGAAGCCCTCGTATGACGAGAGGAGCTCATGCGCTGCTTATTTCAGGCTGAGACCTAAAAAAGAGTAGGGGGACATGTAAGAGGGACAGTAGTAAATGAAATTGATAAACACACCCACAGCCAGGACAAATACCAACGTTTCACCATTGAAAAGAAAGGAATTTAGAGAGGCACACGAAGGAACGAATGGAAATTGACAGGTGTGATGAAATCCCATAGAGTAGATACAGCATGTCTCTCAGAGACAGCGCATGCACTGCCTAGGCAAGACCTAAAAAGGACAGAAGGGAAAAGAAAGGCAAGGTAAAGAAAATGTAGTTCAATTGAATAAATTACCCTATCATGAAATTATTTGTCACAAATGCACCTAGTGTTAATGAACATAATGTGAGTGAATCTAATGCAATTACTCATGTAAAACAGAGGGAGGTCCCTTTGCAATCTGCATTAGATGGGTTGATGGCCAAAGCAGCAAGCGGTATAACTGACCCAATAATGTACCCACCAAGCCTAGGGGCGCCTAAGGAGGCTAAGTAATAAAAGGAACCTTGTGACAAGAGTGAGAATATCTTGAAAGTTAAATGTCTTGAAAGGAAAGTAGAATTTTAATTTACTTAGGTGATCTGGCTAGATGTCTGTCACCAGCTAGGGGACGGTAGGGCAAAAGGAAACACTGCAATACTTGGGTTTACTCTTGTCTCCTTTATTTCATAAGGAAAAGGGCTGTATAAATGCTAGGGAACTCCGGTTCCCTTCTTCCTGGAGTTTTAGCTTCGGTAGTCTTCTTCTGAACTTCCAACGGTTGGGCTCTCCCAGGATCACCGGTTGGCTTATGCCCCTCAGAGGAAGAGAAACCAAAGGTAACTGTCTGGAAGTCCGTGTACATACAACAAGGTAGGGAGTTTGTGACTGAGGTATCACTCGAGAAAATAGATAAAAGGAAGAAAGCTCTTTGACCCACCACCAAGTGAACTCAGGTTAAGTCACCGGCCTTGCAACTAGAGTTTTCCTTTATACCAGGAAATCATCCGCCCCTTACTTTTTTCTCCCTTCCCTACTCCCCGTGATCTATTGCATACAAACTCGTACCTTGGTTAGCCACGCTCCTCCGGGAGCATGGTGGGGCGAGTCGTAGGACCGGTGGCCTCCTGGCATCTCCTTGATGTCAGGAACGGACCCTCGGTTCTCCGTGACATTGAGTATCCTGGCTGAACTCGGCATGCTGTTCTCCTTCTGTGTCTCTTCACTCCGTCCGGGTCCCTCCTCTTCTTCCGGGCTGCCCATTGCTTCCTTTTCAGGGCTCTCAAGTGACAATACGCATGTTGATTGGACAATGGTCGTGTCTGTCAGAAGGGGCTGCGGACCGCCTTCTTCCATGTTGCCAAACTCTATTTTCTAAAAGGCACAGGCAGTCAATGGGGTCTGTGCAGAAAGGAACAGGGCTTTAGTCACCATGTACCTCGGGGAGTATGGAACCTCTTCCCCTATGTCTTCCTCCCAGTATCTTCCTCCACCCCATTACACACCCCATCCCTAGGATTTTCCCAATCGGAGGAAATGGGAAAGTGTGATAGGTAATCAGCATTGCCCTGGTCTTTACCCTTCCTGTGACGAACCTCAAACTGAAAAGACTGCAGTTTTAGAAACCACCTGAGGACCCTATTGTTGTTCCCCCTGTTCTTGTGGAGCCATGTAAGGGGTGCATGATCGGTATACAAAACAAAAGGTCTCCCTTCCAAATAGTAGTGGAGTTTTTCGATACTCCATTTCAAGGCAAGACATTCCTTTTCTATTATGGGATAGACACGCTCCCTGGGAAAGAGTTTCCCACTAATGTAGAGGAGTGGCCTTTCCTGCCTTTCATAGTCCAACTGGGAAAGGACGACCCCAACCCCTACTCCGGATGCATCGGTCTGAAGAATGAAGGGCTTATTAAAATCAGGTGAGAGCAACACAGGAGCAGCAGTGAGAGCTGTTTTCAGGCTCTGAAAGGCCTCGATCATGTGGTCAGAAGGATGTTTCAGAAGATAGGGGTAAACAGCCTTTTTGAGCATCTGTGAGCGGGGCAGCGATGTCAGAGAATTGTGGTATAAACCGTCTATAGTATCCTACGAGGCTCAGAAAAGCCCTCATTTCTTTTTTTGTCTTGGGAAAATGGGTGTCTTGTACTGTTTTTATCTTCTCGGTCTGGGGTTCCATAATACCCTCCCCCAAGAGATAGCCCAAGTATTTGACTTTCTGATGAGGGAATTTGGACTTCTTGGCGTTAATGTGGAGGTGTGCTTTCCAAAGCTTGGATAAGACAGCATGGAGAAGGGTTAGGTGTTCGGTCCATGTCTTGCTGAATATGATGATGTCATCCAGATAGGCTGATAAGTAGTCCTGGTGACTTACAAGGAGGGTATTCATGAGCCTCTGGAAGGTGGCGGGTGAGCCATGTAACCCAAAGGGTAGGACGGTGAAGTGATACAGACCATCAGGGGTGGAAAAGGCTGTCTTTTCTTGGTCTGAGGGGTTTAAGGGAATCTGCCAATACCCTTTCGTAAGATCTATAGTACTGATATAGCGAGCCTGGCCTAATCGTTCAATGAGCTCTTCCACTCTTGGTAGTGGATATCCGTCCTGCTTAGAGACCTAATTGATGGCTCGAACGTCTATGCAGAAACATATACTACTGTCTGGTTTGGGGACCAGTACGATAGGCGAGCACCAGTTACTCTTTGAGGGAACTATGATACCCAGTCTTAACATCTGTGTGACTTCCATTTGTGGGGCCGTTCTTTGGGCTTGGGAAATTCGATAAGGGCTTTCTTTGATGATGACTCCCTCTTTCGTGTGAATAGAATGTACTGCTAAGTGCGTTTTCCCAGGTAGATCGGAGAAGATGTCCGAGAAGGAATTGAGGAGTGTGAGCATATCTTGTCTCTCCTCTTCAAGAAACGTTTGGTTAATATCAGTTTTGTTCACAGTATGATGGGGCTTACTTTCTAGCAGAATCCTGTTAACAGTACTAGGAGAAGGTCCTAGACATTTGTTTTAGTAAGTTGATGTGATACAACAGTTTTTTTGTAGAAGAAAGGTGTAATAGATAGGTAACCTTGCCTATCTTCTTAGTATTTTGTGACTGCCTTGCCACTCCTTTTTTAATTTATTATGGGAGGTAGGTAATAAAATAAGGGCCCAATCTCCTACGTCTATCTCTCTCCAATGCTTACCCTTATCATAAAAGTATTTCTGTCTCTTTTGGCTATATTCAAGGTTATCATGTGCAATGGTTCTTAGTTTGCCAATTCATACCTTTATGTGATTGGCATAATCAAGTAGCGCCCTAGCCTCAGTTGCTCCTTCTTTCTCTCAGTTTTTTTTTGTGATCTCGAGAAGAGTGCGTGGCTTTCATCCAAAGAGTAGTTCGAAAGGGGAGATGCCCAAGCTGTTCTGGACCTGGCTTCATATTACAAAAAGGGCCAGCGTTAACAGTTGGCCCCACTTTTCCAATCCCCTGATAGCAACTTTTTTGAGAGTGAGTTTTAAATTACCTTTGTATCTCTCTATGAGGCCATCGGTCTGAGGATGATATCCAGACGTAGTTATGTGTTTGAAATTAGACTGTTTACAGACCTGATTCATTAGTTTTGAGACGAATGGAGTACACTGATCTGTAAGGATCTCTTAGGGAAAACCCATACGATAGAAGGCTTCTATCAGGTATTGAGCAATGGTGGTGGTGGTGGCTGATCTCAGAGGGATTGCTTCTGGGTATTGGGTAGCATAGTCCACGCTAACCAGCACGTATTGGTAACCTTTTGTGGACTTTGGCCGGGGTCCTATAATATCCATGCCTATTGTGTCAAAGGGTTTCCCTATGGTGGGTAACTGTTGTAGTGGCACATTGGGGGGTAGATAGGAGTTCTTTTTTTGGCATATGCCACACTCCTGACAGTACTGTTTGATCTGGGCATATACAACAGGCCAAAAGAAGCTTAGTACTATGGCTTGGCTAGTCTTCTCGAGTCCACAGTGCCCCGCTAGTAGGTGGGAATGCGCAAAGAACAGTACTTGTTCTCTGAAATCAAATAGAACCAACCGCTGTAGATCACCACCCTCTTTTGAAATCCTACAGAGAAGCCCGTTTTGTTTGGTAAAGTGGGGATAAGTAGGATTGGGGTTGTTCTGTGTGTCTTTAGCACTTTGCCACGCATTTCGTAGGGACCGGTCATTCAACTGGTCTACTCTAAAGTTATTATCCATAGCCCAGGGCTCCAGAGTAGGAAGAGCATTATGTGCAATGTTCCCGCTAATTTTATTCCTCAGTGTGTGGCAGTGCAAGATGTCGGTGTGCTGCAGCCAAGGATGTGCTCACCAAGCATGCAAGCACAACTCGCAAGCATATAAATCCATGGCAATTACCACTCAAAAATGTTGCCTATAATGAGATCGAGAACAAGTGCATTTTACACCATTATAAGATTTTACTGAATACTCTTGATTGAATCACCGATCATTTGGTGGGGGGTTGCTGGAAGACTATACAAGGGAATATATATTTTGCAAGTTGACAATTACATAGCACAGTTACATTTTGATGTACAACCTAATGATAAATGTCTTTGCTAAGAGGAAGTGTGTGAAATGTGCCCATCCTGGCCAAACATAGACTGTGGGAAAGGGTGGCTCTGACAGGTCAGGTGCCATCACTAGATGTGTGACAAATGTGCTTCTCTCGATGGTTCTTGCCACTCTTCAAGTGCTGATAAATTGTATCAAGGTCAACTTTGCCATTTAATAGATAGGCCTCTGTCCTCATCAGCATAACCAAGTGATTCTCCTCCAGTCTAGTTCTTGGTTTAGACTTGATAGTATTGAAGAGACTGAATCCTCATTCACAGTCTGCACTTGATTACTGAAATGTTGGAACGTGTCTGACAAGACACACAATGCAAAACATGATATTGGTTGGACATTCAAGAACGGTGGATGGTATTTGTCAATAGCACTCCGCAAATCTGAAAAAGGAAAGATAACATGTAGTTCTTAAGTACATTTAGCAGCTTGTATGTCTGCTATCGTGAAAGACAGATGCATCACACAGAACCTGTACTAAACTAGAAAGTAATGTGGAAGGCTGACAAAAGACCAACATAAGAAATATTCAATTACCCTGACCATCCCCATTGCAGTAATTTTTAATGCACTGACCTCAGAATATAGCAATATAACAAGATGTAATCAGCTCCATAGATTTATTTATGGCAGCAGATAAGGTAACAACTATCTACGAAGTAGCCATAAAAACTATAGGGGACCTTTTCTGGGTAAAAGGGATTATAGGGAAAATCAAACCTCTAACCAAACCCAAAGGCAGACACGACTGGTATTCTGCATCATGCAGAAAGGCCAAGACATGTCTAATTGAGGCAGTTAAAGGGAAGTCCCCCTTATCAATTCAAATAGCTAGAAGGGAATATAAAAAGGTCTTGTGGTTGGCCAAAAGGGAATGGGAAGATGCCTACTGGTTAACCCTTAAAGAAGCCAGCCTGAAAAAAGACTCTAAATATTTTTGGGACACTATAAGGGCACGTAATAGACCAGACAGTGATCTGCTAACCTGTAACATCTCAAGCCAGGTGTGGGAGGACCACTTCTCCAAACTCTACTCCTGCCATGACGGCTCCAATGGGAGAGGGTCTGCTATATCCCTGCCTACCACAAACTATGCACTCTGCCCCACTGACTTTGATTTTACGCTAAAGGAAGTGGAATACGCAATAAGCTCTATCATTCCACAAAAAGCGGCCGGACCTGATGGGATTCCCGGGGACCTGCTAAAATCCGATAGCACCAAATGGGGCAAATTGATCCACTCCCTTCTTGTTGCCATCTGTAGGGGTGCCCCTATTCCCTCATCGTGGAAAGGGGCGAAGGTGGTCCCCATCCATAAGAAAGGTTCGAGGGATGACCCATCTAACTATAGGCCAATCAGCTTGTTAGATACCAGCCAAAAAGTTGTCGGCAAAGTCCTGTTACTTAGAATCCTAAATTGGGTAGAAGAAAATAAAATCCTTTCCGACTTCCAGGCAGGTTTTAGAGTGGGTACTGGAACGATTGAGCAGGCATTCAGGCTCATGATGGTATATTGGAAGGTTGTGGTTATAGGCAAGGGCAGTCTTTATCTCGCGTTTATCGATTTAAAGACTGCCTTTGACCTTGTACCTAGGGACCTATTATGGAAAGTACTTGCTGACATGGGGCTGCCACATTATCTACTATCCCTATTAGTCAGACTACACCAGGACAGCTTTGCCCAGGTCAGGTGGGGCCCTGGAGGGGAGAAAACGGGCAGTATTCCGGTCGAGAGAGGAATCCGCCAGGGATGTGTTCTGGCTCCCACCCTTTTCTCTCTCTACATCAATGGGGTGGTTGAGCATCTCCTCAAACATCCATCTGACGAGCCATCCCTGGCTGGCGAACGCATACCGACCCTCCTCTTCGCGGATGATACGCTTTTAATCTCCAAAACCCCAATGGGACTCCAGAGTCTTTTGGACAATTTCCAATCATTTTGTACCAAACGAGGTCTGGTAATAAATACTAACAAAACGAAGTACCTTGTCCTCAATCCACCGAAACAACATGTGCGTTCCCCCACCCTAAACGCTGAGCTTCTGGAAAGAGTAAAGGTCTTTGATTACCTTGGGATACGCCTTTCGGATAAAATGGACTGGACGCCACACCTAGATAAAATGCTGTTGAGCCACAAAAGGATTACAGGTGCCCTATTAAGAGAGCAACGTTCCAGCACAACAAGGCCTATAGGAACAGTCCTTGAGATTTACACAGCTAAAGGAGTTAGCTCTGCCCTTTATGGGGCGGAACTCTGGGGCTTTTCGTCCACTGACGCTCTGCAGAGATCTGAGAACAAATTCTGCAGAGAAATAATGTCCCTTCCACAAGGCACCCCGACACTTCCTTTATTCATGGACCTTGGCTGTACCCAGATTGGCGAAATCGCGAAATTTTGCCCTTTATTATTATGGGCCCGTATTTGGCGGGTAGAAGAACTAAGCGGATATGCCAGAGGCCTCAAGGAAATCATGTCATCACCAAGCTGGTATAACATCAAATGGCTAAAAGACATGAAAAACTTATTAATTAAGTTGGGCCAACTTGAATCATGGCTAAGTAGAACTTCACCCCCAAAGCAAACACTTAAAAAGCTTTATTGGGACTGGATTTGTTCTCAAAGAAACTCTAGCACCTCCCTGGGCAGGCTAACAGAGGACTTTCTGAGGTTCAAAGACTGCCCCAGGCGGGAACTGTACCTGGATGCAATTGGAAAACCCTTTGATAGGGCCTTGTATTTTAGATTTAGAATGGGAACCTTACCACTTAACACCTTTACTAAAAGATGGAAATCCTGTATGGAAATGTCTGAGCTATGCCCATCGTGTCTTGTTAAACCGGAAACATTAGCACATTTTATGTTTGTGTGCGGCGAATATGCTACTCCAAGGAGGGTCTGGCTCAAAAACCTATGCCGTCAGCTGGGGACTAGGAGTCATGATGTGGCAATCAGGATACTTATTTCGGACAGTAGCGTACCCTATGCTTGCGCCCTAGCCAAGTTTCTATCCTGGGCTTGGGCTATCCGGGCCAAAAAGCTAAAACAATCCGTTTAATTCTTGGTTAGAAAAATTTCTTATACTGAAAATGCTGCCATAATTGTTTAACCTCTAAAATTTAATCAACTAGTTGGCTAGTTTAACTGAACAAACATTTTTTGAAACTATTGCCCTTCCTAGATGTTGGAACAGAGATATAAAATCTTTTTAAATTTATTACTGTTGTTCTTAACTGTAACTTTTTATACACTGAGCTGCTTTTATGATAATGACTTTTTATCGAAATAAAGCTTTGACTTTGACTTTGACTTTGACTTTGACTATAGCAATATAGGATAAGTAATACCTCAGAGTAGAGGTAGACAGCCAAGAAATTGATGAGTAGAGTAGAGCCAAGGATTGGCTCTAGCTCTAAATCATTCAACAAACATGTTAGCGTAGGATAAGGTGCATTCAAAATTCAAGAAAGTACTTCCTTAACACACAGAAATGTTCCACCTTATATTCCTGGCCCTGTAGCAAAGAATGTTACTGAACTAATAAGCAAGTCCATTATCATGTATACATTAGTTGGTGCCTTGATTTGTGCTATAGGTGGCGAAATATTATAGACTAATAAATCAAAAACACCAAGGTTCCTGTATAGTGCACTTCTTGTACTCACATATTTGAAGGTGGTCTTGTAATAATGAACAAAATGGAGGTGCGGTGAACTAAAGTATTTTCAGAGGATCACACAATTTGGCCAAACAGGGATCTTTGTACTCCAAAAATAAACAAGCATTAGCAAAGCCAAGCGGCCTGGTGCTAGCCGCTGACTTTTGGCAATTCCATTTTTTTTCTGTTTTGCTTTTGCAAAAATATTTGAGGGTAAGCTGGTGTGCCCTCATCAATCTAAAAAAATGGTTGAAAGCAACAATATTTCAAGGTCTGCAAATAACACGCATTACTAGATCCTGGCACTGAAAATAACTACTTTTTGTGTGGCTGTACTCCTGAAAATGAATCAAACAGAATCTGCGCACTCTGGTTAAACAAGTAAACGGTGTAAAGGATCGGTAATTGGTGCAAACGAGTAGATCCCCCTGAGTAGGGAATTCGAATATGTAGAAAGTAAGCACGTTCCTGGGTAGGAGAGTGTCACTCGTATAGCACTCTGGTGAGAAACAAGTTCTCCTTATTGGTGAAACAAATTTGGCAAAAGTTGGTTCCAAAGTCAATTCAGTTTATTAAACTCGTTCATCAAAATAATATTGTTGAATTGTTTTCATTCTTATGCAGTCAACCAATTATCCAAATGCCCAATGCATTTCGGGCTGTCTTAGCCCTTCTTCAGGGGCGATACTCTAGAAGGATAAGGTCAGGAATCAGGGTTCAGTATTCAAAACGAAACATAAGTACTAGTTTTTAGCAATAAACTAGTGAAGGAATGGTGCTTAAAAGAAGTTCTGGTAAAGCGAGTGCCTAGTACTAACGTGACTGTCGCCTTTGCGGTAATGAATGGTGCTCGGAGCGCTTAGGTAAAGTGAATTGAAATAAGAGGCTCTCAAGTGAAAACGTGATCGGTGCATTCCCCGTGAACAATGAAACATTCAGAGCGGGTTAATCAGTTACCTTGGTGCTCGGAAAATGATAACAAGATAGTGAACTACTCGAAGAGTCGGGTAATTAGTCTCATGCAAGTGGTAATCAGTTCAACCCATTGTGCGAGAGCGAGGAATTTGTGCGTACGTTCAAATCAAACAATAGTGTGCGTTTGGTTTAAAAAGACGTGCAACTATCGGTAAGGTGAAAACGGTAAAAGAGCCACGGTAATACAATAGTACTCGGTGGTACAAAGGAACTTACGGTTGGCTGTCAAGATTATGTAGCGAGGAAAAACGCTTCGGTACGCTCCGGTGAGTGTAATAGTTGATAATCACGTGACGGTGGAACACGTGGGTATATAAGGGCGTGGATTAGTTAAGAACTACAGGGTAAAAAGACTCGTAGTTCCAATGGTCGTGTAGAGCGAAAGAAAGATGCTCATGCGTGTGTGTCAAAAATAAAATAAAAGTGAGGGATGATAAAGGAGTAAATACGTGAGCATGCGTCAATATAAAGAGCTATGGAGAACTCGAAAGAAAAAATGGAAGAAGATTTCAATATAACAAGCAAGGTATCCTGATTGGTTATGTGAACAGTGTAATGATACAGCCATGAAAATTTGAAATATGCATGTAAAGTCCAGAACCGAGGTGTTCAATATACTGCAAGAAAAATACACTGGCGAACATGACATTCAATCAAGATAATCAAAGAATGGTTAATTATCAGTAGCACAAGGTCATAAGGGATCCAAAAGAGAATGGTATACAGTTCGTCAAATCTGTACATATGAGAAGACATCAATCACATGAAACAGCCGAGGTCATAACGTTCATTCAGACCTATAGGATGCGTGCAATTTAATTTGTGTATCCAAAAGATTTCTCTTTGTAGCAAATATTTGTTGTTGTCTCGTCCCCTTAGATATGGAATCTGTTCAAGAACAAGGAAACGCAATTGACAGATGTTGTGTTGATGATGGTGGAAGTGGGTGGCAATCGGAGATTTGGCCTGTCTAGTTCGTATGTTGCTTTTGTGTTAATTCATCCTTATACGAATCTTTCTCTCCGTTTTACCCACATAGACAAGGCCACATGGGCATTTCAACATGTAGATAACATTCTGACTGTTACATGTGGCTGTGACTTTGAGTTTAATCGGGTAACCATGTAGAGGATGTTGAATGGTGGTACCCTTGATGATGGAGTTACAATTCCCACAGTTGAGGCAGGGTAAGGTCCCTTTAAAAATTCTTGTAGTGGGTTCATCAGCTTTAGATAATATTTGTTTGAAATTGCGTGATCTTTGATAAGCGAATCTTGGTGGTGTTTCAAAAATATTGTTGAAATCCGCTTCAGTACTTAACATAGGCCAGTATCTAAGAATAGTTCTTTTGATGTTGAAGCTCTGAGTGGAAAATTTAGACACGAATGTTATTCTCTGGTCTGATGTACTGGGCGGTTTAGGCCGAAGTAGCATCTGTCGAGTAGATTTGTCTGTCTTGAGAATGGCGTTATCAAGAACTTTGGTGGGATACTTGCGTTGTTCAAACTTTGAGATGCAGGTTGATTTACTGGTCTCGTATAGATCGTTAGTGCTTGAGATCCTTTTTAGTCTCAGCAATTGAGAATAAGGCAAATGATTCTTAAGTGAAGGTTGGTGGAAGCTGTAGAAATGAAGTAAATTATTGCTGTCAGTAGGTTTTGTGTATACTTGAGTAGTGAGATGCCCTTGGTTGATTGTAATGCAAGTGTCCAGAAATGTTATTGACTCATTGTTTATGGAATGGGTGAATTGAATACGCTGATCGACTGTGTTGAGAGATTCAATTAAAGATTTGAGATGTTTTGTTGGGCCATTCCATAGGATGAAAATGTCATCAATATATCTTTTGTAAAGAATAAGATGTTCGATCCAATCTTGTTTGGATAAGACGTTGTCCAGTTCGAAACGGTGCATATAGAGGTTGGCATATGTTGGAGCGGCACAATTGCCCATGGAAGTACCAGAACATTGAATGTAAAAAGTTCCTGACCATTCGAAGTAACTGTGATAGAGAGTGAAGTGAATGAGTTCCATAAGGAACACTTTAAGATTATCAGGTTTGTCTGTGTTGGTAAGAAGGATTCAATTGCCTCTATACCTTTGTCATGCGGTATTGAAGTGTAGAGGGATTTTACGTCAATTGTACATAGGATGGTGTCAGCTGTTATTGAATCACAAACTGATTCTAGAATATTGAGGAAATTGGTAGTATCCTTTATGTATGTTGTCATGGACTGAACAGATGCTTGTAGATGCTTATCCAAATATTTCCCAACGGGTTCATGTAACGAGTTGACGGTGGAAACAATGGGTCTGAATAATGGCTTAGTAGCATTTTTATGAATTTTTGGAAGCATATAGATGTAGGGTATTGATGGATTGTCCTTAATCAGATATTTTTTGTCTTCATCATTGATGGTTCCTTGTTCTAAAGCGATGTTGACAATAGCCTTAAGCACATCAAGAAATTCGTTGGTGGGATCAAAAGGTATAGGCATGTATGTCTGTGAATCTTTGACGTGTTCATTCACATTTTCAACATAAAAGGTCGAATCCATAATCACCAATGCTCCTCCTTTGTCAGCTTGACGTATGGTAATTTCTTGCTTGTTGGCTAGTTCTTGCAAAGCATGTTGTTCTTTTTTGGTTATGTTGTTGTACTTGTTTTTGTTGAGATAACCAATTTGAAAGAACTAGCCAACAAGCAAGAAATTACCATACGTCAAGCTGACAAAGGAGGAGCATTGGTGATTATGGATTCGACCTTTTATGTTGAAAATGTGAATGAACACGTCAAAGATTCACAGACATACATGCCTATACCTTTTGATCCCACCAACGAATTTCTTGATGTGCTTAAGGCTATTGTCAACATCGCTTTAGAACAAGGAACCATCAATGATGAAGACAAAAAATATCTGATTAAGGACAATCCATCAATACCCTACATCTATATGCTTCCAAAAATTCATAAAAATGCTACAAAGCCACCATTCAGACCCATTGTTTCCACCGTCAACTCGCTACACGAACCCGTTGGGAAATATTTGGATAAGCATCTACAAGCATCTGTTCAGTCCATAACAACATACATAAAGGATACTACCAATTTCCTCAATATTCCAGAATCAGTTCGTGATTCAATAACAGCTGACACCATCCTAAGTACAATCGACGTAAAATCACTCTGCACTTCAATACCGCATGACAAAGGTATAGAGGCAATTGAATCCTTCCTAACCAACACAGACAAACCTGATAATCTAAAAGTGTTCCTTATGGAACTCATTCACTTCACTCTCTATCACAGTTACTTCGAATGGTCAGGAACTTTTTACATTCAATGTTCTGGTACTTCCATGGGCAATTGTGCCGCTCCAACATATGCCAACCTCTATATGCACCGTTTCGAACTGGACAACATCTTATCCAAACAAGATTGGATCGAACATCTTATTCTTTACAAAAGATATATTGATGACATTTTCATCCTATGGAATGGCCCAACAAAACATCTTGAATCTTTAATTGAATCTCTCAACACAGTCGATCAGCGTATTCAATTCACCCATTCCATAAACAATGAGTCAATAACATTTCTGGACACTTGCATTACAATCAACCAAGGGCATCTCACTACTCAAGTATACACAAAACCTACTGACCGCAATAATTTACTTCATTTCTACAGCTTCCACCAACCTTCACTTAAGAATCATTTGCCTTATTCTCAATTGCTGAGACTAAAAAGGATCTCAAGCACTAACGATCTATACGAGACCAGTAAATCAACCTGCATCTCAAAGTTTGAATAACGCAAGTATCCCACCAAAGTTCTTGATAACGCCATTCTCAAGACAGACAAATCTACTCGACAGATGCTACTTCGGCCCAAACCGCCCAGTACATCAGACCAGAGAACAACATTTGTGTCTAAATTTTCCACTCAGAGCTTCAACATCAAAAGAACTATTCTTAGATACTGGCCTATGTTAAGTACTGAAGCGGATTTCAACAATATTTTTGAAACACCACCAAGATTCGCTAATCAAAGATCACGCAATTTCAAACAAATATTATCTAAAGCTGATGAACCCACTACAAGAATTTTTAAAGGGACCTTACCCTGCCTCAACTGTGGGAATTGTAACTCCATCATCAAGGGTACCACCATTCAACATCCTCTACATGGTTACCCGATTAAACTCAAAGTCACAGCCACATGTAACAGTCAGAATGTTATCTACATGTTGAAATGCCCATGTGGCCTTGTCTATGTGGGTAAAACGGAGAGAAAGTTTCGTATAAGGATGAATGAACACAAAAGCAACATACGAACTAGACAGGCCAAATCTCCGATTGCCACTCACTTCCACCATCATCAACACAACATCTGTCAATTGCGTTTCCTTGTTCTTGAACAGATTCCATATCTAAGGGGACGAGACAACAACAAATATTTGCTACAAAGAGAAATCTTTTGGATACACAAATTAAATTGCACGCATCCTAAAGGTCTGAATGAACGTTATGACCTCGGCTGTTTCTTGTGATTGATGTCTTCTCATATGTACAGATTTGACGAACTGTATACCATTCTCTTTTGGATACCTTATGACCTTGTGCTACTGGGAATTAACCATTCTTTGATTATCTTGATTGATTGTCATGTTCGCCAGTGTATTTTTCTTGCAGTATATTGAACACCTCGGTTCTGGACTTTACATGCATATTTCAAATTTTTATGTCTGTATCATTACACTGTTCACATAACCAATCAGGATACCTTGCTTGTTATATTGAAATCTTCTTCCATTTTTTCTTTCGAGTTCTCCATAGCTCCTTATATTGAAGCATGCTCACGTATTTACTCCTTTATCATCCCTCACTTTTATTTTATTTTTGACACACACGCATGAGCATCTTTCTTTCGCTCTACACGACCATTGGAACTATGAGTCTTTTTACCCTGCAGTTCTTAACTAATCCACGCCCTTATATACCCACGTGTTCCACCGTCACGTGATTATCAACTATTACACTCACCGGAGCGTACCGAAGCGTTTTTCCTCGCTACATAATCTTGACAACCAACCGTAAGTTCCTTTGTACCACCGAGTACTGTTGTATTACCGTGGCTCTTTTACCGTTTTCACCTTACCGATAGTTGCACGTCTTTTTAAACCAAACGCACACTATTGTTTGATTTGAACGTACGCACAAATTCCTCGCTCTCGCACAATGGGTTGAACTGATTACCACTTGCAAGAGACTAATTACCCGACTCTTCGAGTAGTTCACTATCTTGTTATCGTTTTCCGAGCACCAAGGTAACTGATTAACCCGCTCTGAATGTTTCATTGTTCACGGGGAACGCACCGATCACGTTTTCACTTGACAGCCTCTTATTTCAATTCACTTTACCTAAGCGCTCCGAGCACCATTCATTACCGCAAAGGCGACAGTCACGTTTGTACTAGGCACTCGCTTTACCAGAACTTCTTCTAAGCACCATTCCGTCACTAGTTTATTGCTAAAAACTAGTACTTATGTTTCGTTTTGAATACTGAACACTGATTCCTGACCTTATCCTTCTAGAGTATGGCCCCTGAAGAAGGGCTAAGACAGCCCGAAATGCATTGGGCATTTGGATAATTGGTTGACTGCATAAGAATGAAAACAATTCAACAATATTATTTTGATGAACGAGTTTAATAAACTGAATTGACTTTGGAACCAACTTTTGCCAAATTTGTTTCACCAATAAGGAGAACTTGTTTCTCACGACAGTGCTATACGAGTGACACTCTCCTATCCAGGAACGTGCTTACTTTCTACATATTCGAATTCCCTACTCAGGGGGATCTACTCGTTTGCACCAATTACCGATCCTTTACACCGTTTACTTGTTTAACCGGAGTGCGCAGATTCTGTTTGATTCATTTACGTTATTTCCCTTCCTGAGTGACACAGAAAGCGCACCACCACACAAATGGATGAAGCTGAGAACATCTCCGACCGGAGAGCACAAACTTTCATGTATTCCAATGAAGAAACTCAACGCATATACGCGCTCTTTGAGGATACCACAGAATCCAGTAACAGTACTACATCCATCCAATCAAACATCAGACAACTATTATACACTTCAAAACGAGCCATCAATCAAAAACTTCATGCAAGCACCCTAATACGGTATGACAAGGCACAACGGATTCCAAGAGGGTTAAGAATCGCCCTAAAATCCACTCTTTGCAAGAACAATCCACGGTTCACTGAAAAATGGGAAGCCATTCTTAACAAATGCTCACTTGATTTAATACTACTAATAGTGGAAGAATTATCTAAACTCCTTGAAGACCTTAATAAAGAAATTGATGAACTTCGGGAAGAAATTTCCACAAAAATCACAGACACGGATTGGAATGCTACACTCGCAGATCTCAACAAACAATTGGATGAATACACTAAGAAGAAATGACAGGAAAATAAGGAAATTTAAACGTGACAATGTGGATTATAAATTAGGAGAAGTTTACACATGGGCGGAAGCCTACGCTTACAAAAGACAACAACGTAAACAAACCGGACAAAGATCAGACACGGACGCAACATCCTCCGATGACTCTTCCATCAGGGATAAGATATCTAGAATCCCTCAAACTTCGCAATCAAACTCAAGACTAGCAGAAACAGGAGACCCACAACAAACAGCCGGTGAAGGTCCAACAACCAGCGAATCAGGACAATCACATTTTTTAGGGGCAAGCACAAGGCCACTCGGAGATCCAGGAGGAAAAATACCAACAAAATCAGTAGCGAAAAGCACACGCAGTCAGAAAACCTCGTGATCAACATTTCATCTTACCATCTTACGCAGTTTGAAATTATGACACTTCAAAAAGGAACTACATTTGTTCCCACCTATCACTTCAATCAACTTGAGACTGAAGTCAGTTTCTTTAAATTTATGGGCCTACTGAGACTTAAACACTACTTTCGTAACATCTTAAAAACTCCTGATGTACCACGTAACAATACCTTAATGGGACTCCGTAATAAGAGCAACTATACAGCACCCATGAGTCACAAAGTATTGGACGCCTTTGAGACCATTGTCAATAAAGATCTCAAAAAAATTGGTTATCACAACAAAAACAAGTACAACAACATAACCAAAAAAGAACAACATGCTTTGAAAGAACCAGCCAACAAGCAAGAAATTACCATAAGTCAAGCTGACAAAGGAGGAGCATTGGTGATTATGGATTCGACCTTTTATGTTGAAAATGTGAATGAACACGTCAAAGATTCACAGACATACATGCCTATACCTTTTGATCCCACCAACGAATTTCTTGATGTGCTTAAGGCTATTGTCAACATCGCTTTAGAACAAGGAACCATCAATGATGAAGAAAAAAATATCTGATTAAGGACAATCCATCAATACCCTACATCTATATGCTTCCAAAAATTCATAAAAATGCTACAAAGCCACCATTCAGACCCATTGTTTCCACCGTCAACTCGTTACACGAACCCGTTGGGAAATATTTGGATAAGCATCTACAAGCATCTGTTCAGTCCATGACAACATACATAAAGGATACTACCAATTTCCTCAATATTCTAGAATCAGTTCGTTATTCAATAACAGCTGACACCATCCTATGTACAATTGACGTAAAATCACTCTACACTTCAATACCGCATGACAAAGGTATAGAGGCAATTGAATCCTTCCTAACCAGCACAGACAAACCTGATAATCTAAAAGTGTTCCTTATGGAACTCATTCACTTCACTCTCTATCACAGTTACTTCGAATGGTCAGGAACTTTTTACATTCAATGTTCTGGTACTTCCATGGGCAATTGTGCCGCTCCAACATATGCCAACCTCTATATGCACCGTTTCAAACTGGACAACATCTTATCCAAACAAGATTGGATCGAACATCTTATTCTTTACAAAAGATATATTGATGACATTTTCATCCTATGGAATGGCCCAACAAAACATCTTGAATCTTTAATTGAATCTCTCAACACAGTCGATCAGCGTATTCAATTCACCCTTTCCATAAACAATGAGTCAAAAACATTTCTGGACACTTGCATTACAATCAACCAAGGGCATCTCACTACTCAAGTATACACAAAACCTACTGACCGCAATAATTTACTTCATTTCTACAGCTTCCACCAACCTTCACTTAAGAATCATTTGCCTTATTCTCAATTGCTGAAACTAAAAAGGATCTCAAGCACTAACGATCTATACAAGACCAGTAAATCAACCTGCATCTCAAAGTTTGAACAACGCAAGTATCCCACCAAAGTTCTTGATAACGCCATTCTCAAGACAGACAAATCTACTCGACAGATGCTACTTCGGCCCAAACCGCCCAGAACATCAGACCAGAGAATAACATTCGTGTCTAAATTTTCCACTCAGAGCTTCAACATCAAAAGAACTATTCTTAGATACTGGCCTATGTTAAGTAATGAAGCGGATTTCAACAATATTTTTGAAACACCACCAAGATTTGCGTATCAAAGATCACGCAATTTCAAACAAATATTATCTAAAGCTGATGAACCCACTACAAGAATTTTTAAAGGGATCTTACCCTGCCTCAACTGTGGGAGTTGTAACTCCATCATCAAGGGTACCACCATTCAACATCCTCTACATGGTTACCCGATTAAACTCAAAGTCACAGCCACATGTAACAGTCAGAATGTTATCTACATGTTGAAATGCCCATGTGGCCTTGTCTATGTGGGTAAAACGGAGAGAAAGATTTGTATAAGGATGAATGAACACAAAAGCAACATACGAACTAGACAGGCCAAATCTCCGATTGCCACCCACTTCCACCATCATCAACACAACATCTGTCAATTGCGTTTCCTTGTTCTTGAACAGATTCCATATCTAAGGGGACGAGACAACAACAAATATTTGCTACAAAGAGAAATCTTTTGGATACACAAATTAAATTGCACGCGTCTTAAAGGTCTGAATGAACGTTATGACCTCGGCTGTTTCTTGTGATTGATGTCTTCTCATATGTACAGATTTGACGAACTGTATACCATTCTCTTTTGGATACCTTATGACCTTGTGCTACTGGGAATTAACCATTCTTTGATTATCTTGATTGAATGTCATGTTCGCCAGTGTATTTTTCTTGCAGTATATTGAACACCTCAGTTCTGGACTTTACATGCATATTTCAAATTTGTCTGTATCATTACACTGTTCACATAACCAATCAGGATACCTTGCTTGTTATATTGAAATCTTCTTCCATTTTTTCTTTCGAGTTCTCCATAGCTCCTTATATTGACGCATGCTCACGTATTTACTCCTTTATAATCCCTCACTTTTATTTTATTTTTGACACACACGCATGAGCATCTTTCTTTCGCTCTACACGACCATTGGAACTACGAGTCTTTTTACCCTGTAGTTCTTAACTAATCCACGCCCTTATATACCCACGTGTTCCACCGTCACGTGATTATCAACTATTACACTCACCGGAGCGTACCGAAGTGTTTTTCCTCGCTACATAATCTTGACAACCAACCGTAAGTTCCTTTGTACCACCGAGTACTGTTGTATTACCGTGGCTCTTTTACCGTTTTCACCTTACCGATAGTTGCACGTCTTTTTAAACCAAACGCACACTATTGTTTGATTTGAACGTACGCACAAATTCCTCGCTCTCGCACAATGGGTTGAACTGATTACCACTTGCAAGAGACTAATTACCCGACTCTTCGAGTAGTTCACTATCTTGTTATCGTTTTCCGAGCACCAAGGTAACTGATTAACCCGCTCTGAATGTTTCATTGTTCACGGGGAACGCACCGATCACGTTTTCACTTGACAGCCTCTTATTTCAATTCACTTTACCTAAGCGCTCCGAGCACCATTCATTACCGCAAACGCGACAGTCACGTTTGTACTAGGCACTCGCTTCACCAGAACTTCTTTTAAGCACCATTCCTTCACTAGTTTATTGCTAAAAACTAGTACTTATGTTTCGTTTTGAATACTGAACACTGATTCCTGACCTTATCCTTCTAGAGTATGGCCCCTGAAGAAGGGCTAAGACAGCCCGAAATGCATTGGGCATTTGGATAATTGGTTGACTGCATAAGAATGAAAACAATTCAACAATATTATTTTGATGAACGAGTTTAATAAACTGAATTGACTTTGGAACCAACTTTTGCCAAATTTGTTTCACCAATAAGGAGAACTTGTTTCTCACCAGAGTGCTATACGAGTGACACTCTCCTATCCAGGAACGTGCTTACTTTCTATGTACTCCTGAAAAGGCATCATGTTGTAACTTACAGTTATGATTCACCTTGTTTTAACTTGAAAACTGCATTTTCACAATGTTTATTCTTTTATGAATATATATGGATAATCAGATACAAATTTCAATCAAGCCATTCAATGCTACGCATTAAATTACATATATATACCTTTAGGTAGGTGGAAGTACCTTTGATGACACTCCCTAATCATGTTATACCCCAGGTGGGTCCTGAACCCTTAGAGTACAATAATACCCCCCTCCTATACTAAATACAACATTACAATATAAAAGGGCGATATTAGAAGCAAGGCAAGACGGTTGGATTTGTCAAGGTGCCACCACATCAGTAAAAGCAGCAACATTTCATATTCAACATTGCAACACTATTAAAATCAATTGGAGCACAAGGACATTCAAGACCATTAATTATAGTAAAAAAAAATTGTATTACCAACATCAAAGTTTACAATAACGCATTGTAATTTAAATATGTGCCTCGGAGTCTTACTGTTAATTTTATCAGACTGCTACCGCAAAATAGAACCCATCACAAGGGAGCCTTGCATTTCACAGACCAAGAAAACAAGCTCCAGCCTCAGTAGTGTTGAAATCAAAGCAAACCTCTCCTGCGGTCAGGATTCATTCTCCTGGAAGAAGCAGGATTAGTTTCTTTAAACACCTTTCTGAGGAGGGCTAATCCATACAATCCCCTACAAAAAATTGCAAATTTGCTGTTACTGCCCCTGCTCAGTCTGTAGCCACTATGAAGAAAATATGCTTATTCCCCTTTCAGGGGATTATGATGCACTCCTTGCCACCATAGGCATGAATAACTTGATGAGCAGCTTCGGGAGCTGGTAAGGCTGCTTTCTGTCACGTTGCTTCAATTTGTTTTATAAGTGCCCTGGTCCCACCCGGGGCACCCACAAACATTTATCCTTTGTTAAGGGCTGGGGGAAAGCCCAAGGCCCCTGCAGCCACAGCTTGCTCCTCGAGTGCACATGCTGGCACATTTTCTCTTCTGCTCCACCCTGCAGATACAAGCATGAGATGAGATGAGAGGCTGGTGTGCCCTCACCCCCAGATGCAAGGGACGGGCAATGCACTCATCCATACACTTACTTAGGTCTAAGGGGATAGGGTCCTCGAGACCCTTTACTTTTACACCAGCCTCTGAGGAGATGAAAGGCCTGGGGGGAAAACTATGCATAAGGGAGGGGTCCCACACATGCTCCCTAACCACAAGGTGAAAAAGAAACACTACACCCCCACCAGGGGCTTAGCTCTTCCTGGGGGAATTGTAAGGGAAGATGGCGAAGGACCATGTGCTTTGTTCTCTGCTTGCCCTCCCCAACTGTCTCTTCCTTGTGCAGGGGTTTAGGTGGGGTGGAAAGTTCTAGAAGCCAGGCACTCCTGGCAAACCCTAGGGTGCTACAATCATCACTCCACCATTGCCCCAGACCTTCTGTACAGCAAATGGTGACTTCAACTTTTCTGTGGAAATAGCTTCCCTGAGAGCCTAAGGTCCACCCCTTGCACAGCTGCCTGACCCTACCCCCCCAAAACTTCAAAGGTGTGCCTCTCCTTTGTTGCCTCCAGAGGTCTGGTGCTCCTCCTTTGTTTCTGTGGGCTGGCTGTGCCCCAACCCAGGTGAAGTGTGACAAGCTAGATAATAGATGCAGATTTCCTCCCCACCCGTTTCTTTCCTAGGAACTGGGTGAGCAGCACTGTTAAATTCTCTAATGCGTGGGGAGGCCTTTGTTCCTCCTGCTGGAGAACAGAGTAATTAATTTGGCCCAGTAGGAGGAGATGAAGGTCTAGATTCTGATCCTCAGCTGAGCCAGGGAAATATGACAAATCTTAACATGTAATATGGTGTGTAGATATGATGTGAAGAACTGTAAATCTACACTCGGTCCATGATTACCTCTAGATTGGTACTCTATGGATCACAATGGTTACAGTTCAAGACAACGGACCCTCCAACGCACTCCCTCACCCCTCAGCCTGCAGTCAGGTGTTAAAAGCATTTAATCTCCTCACCCTTTGGAACTCCCATCACTTCCCCCTGCAATGTCCCTTTGGGTACCTGTCTGGTGGTCTTTGGCCAGTAGGTCGAGGCAGAGCTCCCTCCAGAGCCTTAAGTCATCATCTAGTTTCTCATCCCTGCGACATCTCTTCATGTGTACCACCTCAGCTAATGTCTATTCATGCAGATCTCGAATCCCTGCCGATATCTCAGGCGCCCTCACCCCCTTCCAAACAATGGCAATTCGATGCCTCGCCAGCACCAAAAGTAGTTGCTGGAGCCTACCCCCATCTTGCTTTGCTTTTTGGGTTTTCGGATCAACCCTAATAAACAGTAGATGGGTGTTAATTGCACTCTACTGCTCACGCTGCCTTTAAAACATCTAACCAGAAGCTACTGACTTCAGGGCATTTCCATGCCAAGTGTAGGAAATTGGCCCATTCTTTGTGACACCTGGGACATATGTTAGGCCTAATAGGGGCCATGCGATGTATTCTCTCCGGAGTCATGTATGTGCGGTGCGCGTAATTATAGTGTATTAACCAGAAGCGAGCATTACAGGAGATCGTGTGTGTGAGTGCGCCTACTACCCTCCAGTCCTTGTCATCAAATGGCTCCTCCAGATCCGCATTCCAGGCTGTGTATGCTACAGGGAGGGGAGCACTGGTGTCTGCCCTCATTGCCCTATACAGTAGTGATATAGTACGCCTGCCACCCTGTAGTAAAGAGCAACGCTGGTAAGGTGATTCAACTTCTTCATTAGTTAACTCTTAAACTGCATCCTCAGCTTGTCAGTCGTCACCGCATCTCTAGTAGGAAGTCAGCCTCATCAACATTCTAAGGTAGACTTCATCTAACGGTTCTAAGACTGTACCATTTGCGATCACGGGGAGGGGTGCATGGCACATACCAAGTGGGGAGATTACAACACATCTTTCCCCCCTAAAAGACAAACGGGGTGAGGACCCCAACATGAGGTGGAGGGGAAGAAAACAATGAGGTCTCACTAAGTGTCCCTAGCACAGCTGAAGCCCCGGGGTGGGAACCTCTAATTCAACCTGAGCCTCCCATACTAAAATCCTTGTGCCAGCTCGGAGCGTTCTTTTGCCGGCCCCCTCTCCTGAGTTGAGCCGTCTCCAACCCAGCTCCTTTTCCTAGTCTCCTGTTGTCCTCCCCGTTGGTCCTTTCCCTCACATCCAACGCCACCCTGTCCATACTCCATTTTTTCCCATCTTCCAGGATTACCACATTTCTCTTGACATCCTCAATTCTTCCCTGAGAGTAGTACTTTCCCCCTTTGCCCCTCAGGATCTCTGGTTTCCTGATGTACACCTTTTGCCCTGGGATTTCTCCTTAACACCCCACTTCCTGTCATACCACTCCTGGTACTTTTTCTGTCGGGTATCCGTTTTTTCCCTGAATTCCTCCTTGTTGACCACTACCATCTCCTTTGGGCACAACCATTGAATTCCTCACCGGAACTTCCCTCTCCGTTGCTGCTGCCACGCCTCGTGAGCTCTCGTCCTCGCTTACTTTCTCCTCACATCGGCACCCTCCAGCAATTCAAAGGCACGTTCTCCTCACATCGGCACCCACCGCATGTAAGCACCACCTTCAGTATTCTGCCACCATCGGTAACGCGGTCTACCCCAATCTTGCCACACTCGCCGTCTCTCCTCACAGTCCGATTCAACGTGACTGACTGGGGTACATTTCTTCGCAACCTCCGCACTGCGTACCATGAATTTCTTCTTTAAAATGCACTGCACAGCTTCCCGCTCACCCCGGTACAGCTTCACGCACACCCCGGCAGAGAGTCTTTATACGCTTATGCCCCAGCTGTAGTCCCAGCGTTTTAAATCATTGTCCTCCACACCATTATTATTTTCTTCACTCCATAAGAAGCTTAGCCTGCCTTCTTTCTACTTTGGACCCTCCGGTGGACTCACTTCTATTTCCGCATTTCAAGTCGACCATTAACCACGGTGATCCGGCTCCAACTATTTCGCCTCACCGCAACGATGGTACTCTTTTCTCTTCTTAAACAGATGCTCCTCTATCCAACCTGGTCCAGTTTGTTCCACGACACAAGCCGAAATTCTACAGGGGAGGATGCAGCGCCGTCCCTGTCACAGCTTTCCTTGTCACTCGTCGCCAAAAATGTAGCAAAGAGCAGCGCTGGTAAGGTGATTCAACTTCTTTATTAGTTAACTCTTAAACTGCATCCTCAGCTTGTCAGTCGTCACCGCATCTCTAGTATGAAGTCAGCCTCATCAACATTCTAAGGTAGACTTCATCTAAAGGTTCTAAGACTCTACCATTTGCGATCACGGGAGAGGGGTGCATGGCACATACCAAGTAGGGAGATTACAACACACCCCCACACGCAAGTAGAATATCTAATGTCTGTGTTAGCTGTGTTAGCTGTGTTAGCTGTGGGATTGATGGATACGTAGGCCATATTGCTTTAAAAATATTGGCTAAAGAGGCGTATTATAAATATTGTCTCTGCCCCAAACCAAAATCCCCGCAGGCCTGTTTAAATGTGATAAAGCTCAGGGGGCGCTAGAGAGCTAGTGGACAAGATGGCCGCACCCTAGGGAGGCTCTGTTAGCCCGTGAGCAACATCCTGCAGTATCCTGCGTGCCCAGGGATATTCCTCGCCATCCGGGGCCGATAACTTTCTTGTGAATAAAGTGGTGCCTGAAATCTGCATGTTGGAGGCACCGTGGAACTGTCTATGTCAAGATTGGAGCCCGCTTTGAATTTGGGCTGCAGGCCGCTAGGCGCACTACAAAATGGCGGTGCCCATTTGATTTTCTGGTGAGGCACGGGTCGATGATTGCTGGCGGAGGATGAGATGTGGTCTGCGAGATATGCCGCGCTCTGGATCTAGCTGTTGCAACCTGGGGTAAGGGCTCCCGGATGCGAGCGTATTTGCAGTGCCTGACTGTAAGCGCCGGCCTCTTGTGGGGCATTCCTGCTGAGGATTGCAGTCAGTGGTCTGTGAGGCGGAGCGGGCCTGTAGCCTGTGCGCCCGGCCTCTCACCTGACAGTGTGGCGATTCGGCATCTTGGTGGCCTGATTGTGTGGCTGGAGCGGCTTTACCCGTAAATACGGGCCCAGCTGTCTGCTGTACATGCGAGGTCGGCTACGAGAGAGTTTTCGAGCGGGCAGCTCGGGCTGAATCACTGTGTCTACGGCCCGTATTGCTGCGCTGGGAACTTTATTAGTTAACTCTTAAACTGCATCCTCAGCTTGTCAGTCGTCACCGCATCTCTAGTATGAAGTCAGCCTCATCAACATTCTAAGGTAGACTTCATCTAAAGGTTCTAAGACTGTACCATTTGCGATCACGGGGGAGGGGTGCATGGCACATACCAAGTGGGGAGATTACAACACACCCCCACACGCAAGTAGAATATCTAATGTCTGTGTTAGCTGTGTTAGCTGTGTTAGCTGTGGGATTGATGGATACGTAGGCCATATTGCTTTAAAAATATTGGCTAAAGAGGCGTATTATAAATATTGTCTCTGCCCCAAACCAAAATCCCCGCAGGCCTGTTTAAATGTGATAAAGCTCAGGGGGCGCTAGAGAGCTAGCGGACAAGATGGCCGCACCCTAGGGAGGCTCTGTTAGCCCGTGAGCAACATCCTGCAGTATCCTGCGTGCCCAGGGATATTCCTCGCCATCCGGGGCCGATAACTTTCTTGTGAATAAAGTGGTGCCTGAAATCTGCATGTTGGAGGCACCGTGGAACTGTCTATGTCAAGATCGGAGCCCGCTCTGAATTTGGGCTGCAGGCCACGAGGCGTACTACAAAATGGCGGTGCCCATTTGATTTTCTGGTGAGGCACGGCAGTAAAGCTGGACCTGGACAGCCCGGCGGTGCCACCGAGAACTGGTAAGACTGTTCCCTTTACTATGCCACAGAGGGAGACATCGCCTTGCACTATCCCAAAAACGTTGACACTCTTGATGCATCGCCAGCGCCATATAACGAGGGAATTGATTCTTCTGGCGCGCCTTATAGGACAATGATCTCCCGGGCTCCCTCGCATGTGCGAGGTGCGCTGATGGCCTCTCTGGCATGCACCGCCAGTGGGAGCTCCCCTTGAGAATGTTATTCAAGTTGAACGTACTGTTGTATTTGGCTACTTTGACATCATTATGGCAGGCACTAAGAATGTATGTACTTTTGATGTTTCATTGTCTCCTTGTGACAGGTATGGTGATGTGGGGGATACTTCTCCAGTATACTATGCTACCTGCGCAAATTCGCTATGTGAGGTGCTGCTGAGGTTGACGTTGGCATGGTTCATGCAGAGCTTAGCAATATTGGCCCCTCACATGCTTAATCCTATTCTAATCAAAGACATCAGGCCTAGGAGATATGCTTATACGGACTGCCGTACACAATGTCTATGCTGTTGGTCTTTTGGGGGTGGGAGGGTAATTATCACCTGCGGGTTTGGGTTGCAGGTGTGGGAGGGGGTGGGAAATTGCCCAAGGCAAGAGTTTAGTTGCTTCAATTTAGACAGCATCACTTTTTACTGTGCGGTTTGTGACTCCATTTACTGTAGACTACACCCTACTTTCTGGTATAAGTGGCTTTGTACATGTCCCGATCCCAAATACTGCACGTTCTATGGCTAATGTAACAGCAACTTGTAAACCCACTATCACCTGTCTGATGTGGAATGTCCGAGGGCTTCGGGACCCTGGTAAGCGTAGACAGATTCTACATTACCTTGATAGACATCATGTCCAGATAGCAATGCTACAAGAGACACACATGGCCCCTGGGGTGCAGCCAGTGTTTGGTAGAAAGTGGGCTGAACATAGCTGCTTCTCTAGCTATGCTAGGGGCACCGCCATTCTGATCAAGAAAGGTCTAGGGTACCGCCCGAAGGAAACCGTACAAGATCCCCATGGCAGATTGTGTATCATGTGCGGTAGAATAGCAAATCACACGTTCACATTAGCCAGCTGGTATGCACCCAACATTGATGATGCACAGTATCTTACTCAGTTATGGGGCCGTATTCTGGAAATAGGATCCAATTTCCTTATATGGGAGGGGACTTCAACCTGGTATTAGAATCAGGGCTTTACAGATCGCACCCACACTTGACATCCCACCCGCAAGCTACGAAACACCTCTCGGCCATAATGACCGACTATCGGCTCTTTGACGCGTGGCGCTCCCTGCATCCAACGCGAACAGAAGGCACATTCTTCTCATCTGTACACAGCAGTTGGTCCTGCATAGATTACTGGTTGTTATCTTCCGGGTTAAATACCTGGCTCAGAGAGGCGACGCATTTAGCTCGCACCTTCTCGGACCATTCCTCGGTCCTTATGAAACTAGAACTGCCACGAGAGGAATCCCACTACAACTCCTGGCGACGGCTACCCACAACCCTACTAGATGATGCTTTTCGGGAGGAACTGCGCCAGGAAATAATAGACTTTTTTCCCGGGAAGGGCCACCTCCCATAACTTGCGCACCATTTTTGCGCAGCTGCATGTTGTAGATCCAGATTGTTCAATAGTGATTCTGGATGCCACAAAGGCATTTAATTCCCTGGAATGGGACTATATGCTGGCTATCCTGGGCAGAATGGGTTTCCCTCGTCCTTTTGGTGTGGGTTCAATTGCTTTATACTAAGCAAGAAGCAGTGGTCCAGATTAACGGGTTGTATTCAGGTCCCATCTCCATTAAGCGAGGCACCCGCCAGGGATGTCCGCTATCCCCGTTACTCTTTGCCTTGGCCTTTGAGCCTTTAGTAGCTAAAATTAGACTTTACCACAGAGAGCATGCCATAATTTATCCCTCCCGCCAAATCCTTATCTCGCTACATGCGGATGACATTAATTTATACCTCCGGGATCCCAATGTCAGTCTTAGTCCCATATTGAGGGTATTTATTAGGTTTGGACATTACGCTGGCATAAAGCGGAATTGGAGTAAGTCACAGATATTCCCACTCACCCTTAACACTTCCAGGTTTACCCCGGAGTATCCATTAAGTTGGTGTGAAAATGAAATCAAATATTTGGGGATCGTCATCACTAGAGATCGCGCAGAGACGATAAGAGCAAATGATGGGGTTGCGATAGACATGATCACCACATGGGTGGACCGCTGGATCACCCTCCCACTTTCATTGGTGGGCAGAGTAGCCCTAATGAAAATGAAAATTCTCCCCAAGCTTCTCTATTTATTCCTTAATATACCCTATCATCCAGGGCGCAATTTTTTTAACACCCTTCGATCGTTGCTTGTCAAGGTCGCTTGGGGTGAGGGATCAACCTCAGCTGAGCTGGAAACTTATGACTCAACCCTTCTCCAGGAGAGGGTTTGAAATTCCAGATATGGAATTGTACTATTTAAGCGCCCAAGCCCACTACGCCATTTATTGGCTCTTTTCGCCACCTTACATGCCACACCTCACCATTGAACAAGGATACATGTGGCCTACACCCCTAACATCCCTGCTGGGGACACGCGTCCCAGGTGAGATGGTGATGCACCATACTGTATCATGCACCAATAGTGCGTGGAGTCGTTTGACAAGACTAATGGAGAAAGCCTTGCCTTATTCCCCTCTTGTGCCGCCTCCATATTTGCAGTGCACTCCGGTTACACAGGAAGCATTATGTCACAATATGTTGCAGAGGAGAGGACTGCACACGTGGGGTGATCTGTATAACGGTGGCCGGTTCAAAGACCAAAAGGAGCTACTGACTGGAGACAAAGTTACCCCTCTGGAAGTTTTTCTGTACATAACGGCTCAAACATGAACTGCGGGCGAACACTCCATGCTTCCCGCAGGAACCCCCTCAGTTGTAAGACCTACCCACCACTTTAGAGATGGCTGGACCCTCTCACGCTGTATCTCGCATCTATAAAGCGGCGCTGATGGAACGGCCACCCGTGCCGGCAGGTGCCAGGTGCACGTGGGATTGGGATCTGGACTCCCAGCTAACTGATGAGCAATGGAACTATTGCTGTGCGCAGACGGCAGAAATCACAGCCAGCAGCAGACTACGAATAATACATTTTAAAATGTTGCAAAGGATATATTACACGCCCACACTGCTCCGAATATATAAGCTTCAGGAAGATGACCGCTGTTTGCGCTGCCATCAAGAAGGGGCTGATTTTCTACATCTGGCGTGGTCATGTCCTCAAGTCCAGGTGTATTGGCGGGAGGTGTTGGAGGAGCTAGTGGAGTTGATTGAAATGCCTTTGCCACAGTCCCCCCTACTTACATTATTGGGGTATATGGAGGACAACCCTAAGGTGCGTAGAAAGTTTGCTGCTATGGCTCTGCTTCTGGCTAGGCGGAGGGTGGTTAGTAGATGGGGCAGAGGGAGAGCCCCCAAGTTCAAAGACTGGTTAAATGATTTAATCTATAGTAAAGACCAACTAACCACTTATGCAGAGTAATTGCAGGTCAAATCTCGTCTCCGGGATATACGGACGCCACTGCTCGCATACCTTCAGACGCAGAGCGAAGATGCCCCGGATGCTCCATCACTGAACACCCAGGAAGTCTCTCCTAATGGATAATGCAGTAGCTTGTAACATAGGCATGTGTGTATTCTTCATATTGGGCACGGCTGTTATATTGCTGGGTCATGTAGATCATTGGACTCATCCCGCCATGTCGAATTATATGATGGGCTATTGACCCCTCAGGGCGGATTGAATGTGGAGAGGGGAGAGTGGGTTACGTTTTAATACATTGCTTCTGTATATACATGAAATTGTTCCAAGTCTGGAGATGTACAAACAAATGCATTTTATATTGAGTGTACTTATATTCCATGCCACGATAGTCACTGGCTGATACTGTGATGCTTTCTTTTTTTACTGTTTGTCCAAAAACCAATAAAGAAATTAATTAAAAAACAAATTTGATAAACTCTCGCCTGGGTATAGATCAGCAAGCGTGTCACCCCCACCCCCCCTCCTGCCAAGCCCAAAAGTACATGTTGGACATCACCCTCCTTACCTGCACAAGATCCCACACCGACAGTTCCCGATGGAACGGAGCGTTCAAGATTCGCTCCACAAATAATTCCCAGTTGCGCTCAGTCTGCCCAATCACGTACGCATTGCGTCTGTGTCTGAGATGCCTGTGCCCTCCATGAATAAAGATGGCAGGTCGGTAACTGGAATTAGACTCTGAAGGAGGCGCTTCTCCCAGTTGTTCCCCTCGGAGAACCATCTAGTTTCATGTTGTAATTGAGCAGCAGAGTAGTATAGCTCCAATCTACGAGCCTCGAGTCCGCCCCCCTCATATGTGCGATTCAGCGTGGCCAGCCCCACTCTGCTTCGCGGACCTGCCCAGTACAGGTCTATTAATATGGAATCGAAAGTCTGAAATATCCGCCTATGAATAGAACCCAAAGCATTCTGTAGCATATAAAGGCAACGGGGCAGTACCACCACTTTTGCTATCGCTAGCCTGCCCATTAATGAGAATGGTAGAGTGTTCCAAAAGCTCACTGACCCTCAGTGCCTCTATTAAACTGTAATATCTGTGAGTCCTCGCCCGCTACCCGTATGCCCAAGTACTTGAAGTGCCCTATGTCCCATCTCAAACCCAGTTGAGGAAAGGACTCCACACCTTGACCCGCCAATCATGCCAGGGGGAATATCAAGGATTTTGATCTTTTGAGACGTAGCCCGAGCACCCTCCAAACTCCTCCAACAACTGTAGTAGTCTTGGAACCGCTTCCTGTGGTGACGATACATAGAATAATGCGTCGCCCTCATACAGTGATATGACATGGGAGCTTCCACGAACATTTGTTCCCCTGTTTGCCAGATCCCTACGCACCCAAATCGACAGGGGCTCTATTGCCAGAGCAAACAGAAATGGGGAAAGCGGGCAACCCTGGCGTGTCCCCCTTCCTATCCTTCACTCTCCTGACCTGCTATGCCCACCTGTACTCTGGCACTGAGAGCCGTGTATAGAATCTGTACCCATCGTCTAAACTGCAGGCTGTATCCGGCCACCCTGATCACCTCCAATAAGTACCCCCAATCCACTGAATCGAAGGCCTTTATAAGTCTATGGAAACCAGGGCTAGGTCCTCGTCTATTTGTCGTACTCCATGCAAAATATTTGTTAACCACCCAATGTTCATGCCCGTGTTGCGGGTCGGTATGAACCCGCATTAATCTTCGTGGACCAGATGTGCCATATGAGGGGCCAGTCTAGCAGCTAGGACCTTGCATTGAACTTTGACATCCAAATTCATCATCGTAAGGGGGCGGTACGCTGAGGGGTCCTGTTAATTCCCCCCATGGCTTAAGGAGCATGACAATTTCTCTGCTGCGTATTGTTGGAGGCAATATCCCCATTTCGAAGGCCTCCTCATATACTTGTAGTAAGGGCTGGATAAGCTGATTTGAGTAGACCTGACAAAAAACAATTGGGAACCCAACCACCCTCGGGCTTTGGTTACCGGCTCAAAACGCATCCTGCACTTCTTCAGCGTTTATATTTGCTTCAAGCTCCACAAGACCTGCGGGTGTGAGCTGCGGAAGCGCAAGCACTCGACAATGGGGATTAACCTTTCAGCTGTTACTCCGAAGTCTGCAGTGTACACCTACTGCAAATGGTGCTGGACCACCACTAGGATCCCAGCCCTGGTGTGAACAGGGCTCCCTTCAGCAGTTTTCAAAGTAGTAGTCAGTGGGGGCGTCTGCTCCCTCCGCAGTATCCATGCCAGAAGGCGACCTGATTTGTCGCCTTCGGCATGAAGCCTCTGGCAGTACCGCGTCAAGGTATATTTTCAAGCCCATCCCAGATGTCTACGATACGCTTGCATTGTTCCCGTTCCCTCTTGCCCGAGTCTCTGTCTGTTGGGGACCCTGCCTGTATAGCAGTCAATGTGTTCTCCTCCCTGTCGAGCTCCCCAAGTAATTGTCTCCTCGCCACGCACACAAGTCCCATACTCACCCCGCGAGTCATTGCCTTCAAAGCCTCCCACCCGGTTGCCCTCCCAGTGGGTTCCCCCCAGTTCGTCTCTAGGTAGTCGGTTACCATCTTTGATAGCGCAGCCCTCCCCACTTCATCCTCTAGAAGATCGGGCAGGAATCTCAAATGCCTCAGGCCCGGTTTGGGAGACCCCTACCTCACCAGGCCCGCACCGGAGAATGATCGGACAAGTAACGTGCCAAGTGTGTCACCTCTGCCTCCGGGAAGGCCGGTAAACCTGATACCAGAACCAGATCTAGCCTACTTTGTGTTCCATGTGTTAACGATTGACATGTGAATAGTGGAAGTGTGGGATGTGTCTCCCTCCATATGTCGTGGGCCCCCAGATCATGCATGACCTTCCTGAGCATCTGAGACATTCTAGGTTTTGTTCCCGTCCTAGGGGGATATCTGTCAAGGGCTGAGGCCAGGACACAATTAAAGTCACCCATCCATATGTATGGGACGTCTAATTTGTTGGACATTAATTCCTGGGTGACCTGGAAGAATGCAGGGTCATCTATGTTCGGCGCATATGTGTTTAGTATGAAAATGTCCCTGCCATCTAGCGAGCCTCGCAGAAGTACATATCTGCCATTCACATCTGATTGACTACATGACGGAATAAATGGTGTGCCCGGGGTCACCCAAATCTTAATATCCCTAGCATATGTAGAAAAGGAAGAATGGTGAATCTGCCCTCGCCACTTCTTGGCTACTCTGGCTGCCCCACTATCATACAGGTGTGTCTCCTGGAGACAGGCAATTGATATGTGGTGGCGTTTAAGAAATGTCAGCACCCTATGTCTTTTGCTGCAAGTGCCCAGCCCCGCACATTCCAGGTCAAGAATTTGTACTCAGCCCCCATCATGGAGTATGCCCGCTTCAGCCACAGAAGTCTTTCCCTGCCCACCTATAATTAAGCCACTGCAGTGCACACCTTCTGAGCAAACCAAAACGTAAAGACTTATAACAACAAAACCCAACCCCCCTCCCACAGACATTTTGTAAACAACAAACTGGTTAAAAATGTCCCCCCCTATGACGTGCCAGGCCACATGCTCATCCTGTACAGCCCAACTGGGGCAACACACTCTCAAGCCACCCTAAGGCAAAGAAACCTGAACCCACCCCTCCTCCCATGACCCTTCCTTTCACCTCTTCAATTATGAATGCCTATGGCATGAATCTGCATGACACCAAGGAGATACAAACGATATGATAGAACCTAGCCCTGGCGTGTATGTCAAGCACCTACCCCTCCAATGCAATAGGCACTTCTGCCTTTGAAAGATTCGCCAACTTGGGATGAGTCTCCTCAGTCTGCCCGCCCTGAGTCCCTTACTTGCCCCCCATTTCCCACCCCCCCTCAGGCTCTAACTCCTGGTTGAGCAGTGTTTCTGGGGCTACATCCAAAGATGCATTTGCCATTGCGTTAGTTTGCCAACGTCTACATTAGCGGCGTCTCCCACTGTCACCGGTGCCGAAAGGGAGTCCGCGCTTATAAGCAATGTTCCATCACTCCCAACTGTGATCCTTTTATCTGGGCCAGAGTCCAGAACAAGTGACCCCTCATTTTTCCTCCTGGTTTGCGTTCCTTGCAACGATCTGGTACCCCATTTCCTTTTCCGGTTCAGTGGTTCTCGTGGGGGAAGTGCATCCCCCGTTTCTCCAGCCGTTCTCACACTTCCTCAGGGGTCCCGAAGAAGTGTGCCTTACCCTGTGCAAGGACCTTGAGTTTCGCGGGGTATAGCAGCATGTATTGCAGGTGCATGTCTCTTAATTTCCTCTTAACACGTAAGAACGATTTCCTTTAATCATGCACCTGCTTGGTATAATCAGGATTGATGGAAATCTTTCTGTTTTCAAAGAAGAGGTCCTGTTGCTCTCTGGCCGCACATAGGATGCAGTCCTGTGTCTGTAATTCAGGATTTTTGCGATGAACGCCCGCGGGAGGGGGGCCCCGGTGAAGACACCAGCGCGCTGTCCGGCCTCTCAATGGTGAATATATCCAATAGGCCTGTCGGGCACAGCTGGGTTAAGGTCCACTGCTCCAGGAACGACTCTGCAGACCTTCCTTCTGCCCATTCGGGAAACCCAGTACGCGGATGTTACTGCATTTAGCTTGACCCTCCGCGTCTTCATCGCGGCGTTCCAGCACTTTTGTTGATGAAGTTAGATGCAACAATTGCTTTTTCAAGGCAGCCATGTCTCGTTTGAGGCCAGATACGACCTCCTCCACCACTTTGACCTTGTCTGCTACCTTGCGAAGGTCAGCCAGCAGCAGATTGAGGTCAATGGAGACGGTGTCTATTTGGGCCTCCAGTGCCGTTTGGGATCCCTGTATGGCTGCCAGGATCTCCGCCTACGTAGGCTCCGCGTCCCCCCATCCTCCTCATCCGTTCCAGTTGTTTGGCGCATTATGCGCTGCGGGGGTGATGCGGCATAGTCTATTGTGTGATGGTATTTGATGCTCCCGCCATGGTGCCCTTCTCCTTGCCCATGCCGATACAGTAGGGTAACTCTATATTGGCCCGTTTATCACCACCCTTACTTAACAGTGTCTATGTCTGCCAGGCTAGCTCCTGTTGTCAACTCGCAGGAAGGCCCAAGCAGTCTCACATCCCAGCCAGCATTTTAGTTTAGTACAGTACAGCACTTCTTCTTCTTTATTCTTTCTTGCACAGATAGTTGTCAATAGTAATGGCCCCAATTAGCCTGAAATCGGATATTGTGCACAGTGACGCACACCACAGTCTCTCTGGGCCACAGCACTCAGCCAAAACATTAACTCAGAGTTCCACAAGGGTGGATTCCCTTGGATGTATCTGAGGACGCCCCTGTTCCCAGCTCCAGCCTTTTTCTACAATGGAGCTCCGCACCCTGGGCCACAACAGGCCCCTGCTGTTCTTCTGGTACGTCTGCGGGGGAGGAGGGCCACCCACCAGCTCAACACCCTCTCTAGTGAGACCACCCGGGAACACAAGGTGCAGCCCCTACCCCTCACCGCTAGCTCCGGGCCAGCAAGAGTACACGACTACCTCTGTTCCCCCTCTGCCATTATGTTTCGCGCTGTGCCCCGTTCATGCCTCTCCTTCTGTGACTCTGGTTTTGAGACCTGTTAAGGTGGGCCCCACCACGGTTAAATTCTCTGGGCCCAAAGGAGCTGCCCCACCTCAGCAACACGGGTCGCGCAGGGGCCCCTGCCATTCTCCCTGCCCCACAACAATTGCACAGGATGAGGGGGGAACCTGGTCAACAACACCCCCACAGAGCTGAGTCCCACCTCCAGTGCGAGCGATTGGCTTGGCTGGAGCCGACAGTTCACTGGAGCTCCCCCATCCAGCCCTCCAGGGTCCACGTTCTGAGATGGCCACCGGGGGTTGCCTCACCTCCTTACGCCTCAGGCAGGCCCAATCTGGTCTCCAATGCACTGTGCACCAGCGGCCCCCGAATTACCAACTCGGGCTCACTCCACCGCTTGATTACAGGTCTCTTGCCAATGGGGTCATCTTTATGTGTAGCGGGAACACTCCCGCCGCCTCATTTGCACAGGGGGCGGCTCCCTCGCCCCCACGGCCTGTCCGGGTCCGCAGCATCTCCTCCCCTTCCGGAGCCCGACTCGAATATGGTTGACTCTTTCAGAGCAACTGCGGGGGAAAAAAACTCACAGGGGCAACAGAGCCATTGCACGCCCCAGTATTCTTGGGCTATGACGTGCTCCGGCCGTCCACAGGCCCCAGCCACATTCCTCTCTCGGGCTGCTGCGTCACAGAGCCCTGCATCGTCCCGGACCTAGCGTAACCCTGCTCCCAACGCCTTCCTTTTGCCGTGTTTCCGGACAGGAGACATGTTGCAGGTGTACCACGGGTTGCTGGTTGTGCGTCTGTGGTCTGCGCTGGGGATCAAATCCAGACTTCAGGATAATTTCAGGATTTACTCGGCGGGCCGGCAGGGAGCTAGAGCGCTCACGTCCTGTCAGCGATGATGTGCCGAAACTGTACTTTAAGGTAGATTAACATATAATGTGTAAAGTAGTATAAGCACCACAGAACTTCAGTAAGCACTACAGATCTACACTATGAATGCCCACTTACATTATAAGGCCTACCTAAGGTCAATGCAGATTCCTGATCAGTCCTCTGTGCAATGGGCTACTTGTGCACAGATGCCAGGTTGCACAAGATGGTAGTCACAACATGCACAGTCCACACACATGTGCACAAGTGTGCTCACATGTTCATGTGCAACTAGTCTAGAGACTCTTACTCTAGCTGCGCAGTAGTGACCTTATTTTACAAGTCAGGCACTGGTGATTAGCAATATATTATATAAAGAAGGCGGTGAGGGCCTCGCACATGTGCGCACTGGTGAATATTTCAGGTTATTAATCAATAATCCATTATTCGTTAAACGCTCAACTTCCCGTGGTCCACCGCTGCTAGGCCACAGTCCTCATATAATCATCTGCTCATGGAAAGGAGCGTTATGTCGTTGTCTGGTGTACTCAATCAATTATTGCATTCATTAATAATCTAATCCACAGACAAGCTTCCTTTGTAACAAAGTTCCGTATTTTATTTGCAAACATATATATTTTACTAAAAATTCAATCCAAACTTGTATGACATAAATTAAATCAGCCTACGCGTTTCGTCCACACTTGGATATCATCAGGGCTGAAAAAAGAGGAAAGAATATACATATCAGTTTGAACACCCGTACTTACTCAATACATTATTATATTCCATCGCGAACAACATCAAAATGTATACATATCTTAACTCAAACAATAACAGAAAAAAGGCCTGCCTATATCCAATCTTCACAACTATCCTGAGCCCAGGATGTTACTTAAAGTTCCTAAGACATCATGTTGTCATGTCATGTACCACTTGATTAGTTACTTAGGACCTCTTTAATTATTATCATATAATTCCTCTTCCTGAACATCCTGTCTGTCCCCTTTACCCTTGTATTTTAGCGCCACAGCTGTAATCCCCAGGACCCACTTAACTCTTCATAAATACTCCATAAAGTGGTTTGAGACATACCTCAATATTTGTGTTATGTCAATTCTTCCCACAAAGATATTCATCAGTTTTCCTGCTCCTCCCATTCGTGGCGGATTATTTCTATGTAAAATACATATTTGAAAAAGTTTTACGTGTCGTGGAATCATCCCACTGTGACACATTTACACCCAGTTATTGTGTACAGGTTGAATAAAGCAACCCCTTGATTACACTTACTGGTAATTATCACTGTCAGTCCAGTTATGGTAAGGGAGACTCAGATGGTGAGACTCGCTCCCATAAATCCAAAAAACGGATTATCAACTGCAAAACATCTTGGGGGAGCAAATGGGTGGACCACATTTACTGAACTTATAAAATAATATTTTATGATATGTCAAAAGTGTTGTACAGTTCAGGTATATACCAGTTAAATTAATCTTTTTGGTCTTTTTCAGAGATCAATTGAGGAAAATAAGCCCTATTTTAATGTTAGGTTTTTTTTCTTCTTTTTTTTTGGATTCATACTGTATTCTCTCTTTTGCCTGTTACAAATGAAAGTTTGGGCTCTTTCTTTGTTTTGGTACAAATTTGTGCTCGCTGATTTGCCGTACTGAATACGTTTTGGAATGTTTTATTTCTCTACCAATAAAATCTAAATAAATCTGTTGGAAATGAATTGGTATTTTAAATTGGGAAACTTAATGATATCCTAGTAAGGATATATCTGTGCTGCAAAGTGACTTTGTGAGTAACAAATAACAAGCAATATATGAAACTCTTGGGGTCAACTTTAATGTAAATATTCCAAATGATTATTTTGATAAGGTTGATGCATTGGTACATTTGCATCCATTTAGGAGTATAAACCAGCCATTGATGCCCACCCAGTGCATGACAATAGTGACCTAGGATCTGATTCACATAGGGCCTCTGCAGTGGTGGTGGAGGCCCCACAGTCGCGGCAGGACCTCCGCACTGCAGTTACTCATTGTGCCACGAGCGCAGAGCTCCCACCATGACTGCGGGGTCTCCGCCACGAGAGCAGAGGCCCTTTGTGGATCAGGCCCTGAGTATCTACATAGCGTGAATGGCATCAGTGCACTGATCATCCGGCCCAATTCACTTGGCACACAGGTGGCTCCAGCTCCCTGCTGGACTACACCTTGTTGCTTACAAAATCTATGGGAATTTTTTTGCTTATGGCACAAAGAAAAGCTGTAGCGTGATCACTCCTACCAGAGTTTTAATTTGGTTTTCATTCTTTTACCCCTCTCCTGCTTAGACCTACTGAATGTTTGCACCGCTGTCAACATGAAACACAAGGGGGTAACACTGTTTTTTTTTTTTACAGATCACTGGGTTTTAAAAGCGCTAATTGCAAAACCAACAAAGATGGCAGATATGTTTTGGTGTCAAGGCAACTACACGGTAAATGAGTCACAATGGCTGCAGCATGTACCCTGATCAACGGCTAAACTTTCTCAACTCCTTTTTAATGCACAAGGGGATATTTCAGTGGGAGATATAATTGTAACATGGAATTTAAAAGCTGTCTCATAGGCAAATAGAAGCAGATCAAATAACTGTCTGTCAGCAGCAGGAACAAACTCTCTAAAATTAAAAGCAATCATATGAGACTTGGGCTTGCAGGTTCCCTGGAGAGAACAACATTCCAATCAAGTTAAGTATACATTTTTCTCACACTCACACAGAACTTACTCATGAATCAACTATATCCTAGCTCATGCCAGCAATCACAGACAGCAAAATTATTCCACTAACCTTCTCAAAGCATGCTCCCATAGAAATAGTGTTGAAGTGAGAGCACAATCGCCTCAGGGGAGATGGGCTTTACACTCCATTCTGCAGAAAGGCATGGCGATGAAACAGGAAATGAGAAGAAGCATTCTTGAATATTTTCAAATGAACCTGCCAGAAGATACAAGACAGGCATGTACCTGGGATGGTGTTAATGTAACTGTGAGAATAAAATGCATCAGTGTTTTAGCTAACATGAGAAATCTGAAACTGAAAGAGCAATTCGTCTTGGAGTCAGAACATAAACTACCTTGGTGGTAACATAAAGAAAACCCCTCTAGGATACTTCAACAAAGGTAATAACCTGTAAAAGTAAATTGAACGCACTGAAAACGATTTATGTATGTATGTATGTGTCTTGTAAAGCGCACTGCTGCCCTGAGGCGTCGTGGCGCTGTAGACCGCTGGGGAACCCGTCCTGGCTATCTCTGTGAGATGGTCCCTCCAGGGTATCTCCAAGGTGAAACCAGGCATCCCCGGCAAATGTGCCCAGAGTTGCCGAGTGTGATCCCTGGTTAGAGTAGGCACCGAAGCGAGAATATCGAGTCCGCTGGCCCTGGTCCACGACCCTGCCGTGTCGGGAATTGAACCCTGGTCCCGGGCTGTCCTCTGCTTCCGGGTCTGCTGCCTCTAACCAGTGAGCCACACCACACCAATTAGGCAGAGATGGCTCATCTCTGCCTAATTCTGCAATTCAGCAATTCTGCAAAAGACTGCATATGAACATGGCAATGAAATAGAGACACACCAGGCTAGACAACTTAGACAAAGAAGGGAGAACAACTGCATAGGGGACATTAGATATCCATCTGGATAGACCGTTGTTACCAGGGTTGAGAATTTAGAAGCCTTCTATTAGGTCCACCAAGCTCAATAGACTCATGAACCCATGTTAGACATACATCAAGCACATTATGTAGAATCAAATAACCTTTCCCGACTAATGAGCATCTAACATGAGACTTTGGAGTCTCCAATCACCAAAGTAGATATTAAGCTATCGACCAGATTACTAAAAATACATCAAACCCCAGATCCAAGTGGCTAACCTGACATTTTTATAAAACCTACACAAGAACATTGGCACCACAGCTAGATTAACACACTAGTAATAGAAGGGAAAGTAACTCACAATATGAGAGAAACACGTGGAATCGTAATATCCTAACTGCAGGTGAATCATTTGTATTCACTAACACACGTAGCTGCAAAGTGCTATCCAACTCTAAAATGGATATCAGACACAGTATGTTAAACAGTTCAGTTCAAGTGAATAAAATAAATGTTTGTTTACACTCGGCAGAAATTGAAAGCATAAAGTAAATCTGTACAAGTTTTAAGAGCGGGTGCCTTGCATTTTCCTGACCCCCATTTGCGCATGTGTTCTTTCGAGTGTTTTTTAGATTCCTCGGATTACAATGTGGGTGAGACAGAGGAGCATCAAAGTCCAGATATATGGGCAGTGAGACAATGAGTCTGACAAAGACACAAGGGCGCCCCTTTCCCTGCTGCTCTTTGCCTTTAGCAGTGAACCATTTACTGTGTAAATAAGGGAGGACAACCTGGTTTGGCGAGTTCCCTGGAAAAGTTGGTATTATTTTGTGGTTGACTCAATTAGAATAAAGTAACATTCTTGCCTGTGGAGCAACAATTTCTTCTAAAGACTTTGAAACACATATTTGATTTGGCTTTCTGAACTTATTGTGAATTGTATTAGATGTTATCCCTGGTAGCTGAAGGATTAGATGCTACATGCACATATCAATATACTCAGAGGAGCTTGACCATAGAGTAATACTTCACATTATATGTTACATGTGAACCATTTGTGTTCACAAGCACACGTAGCTGCGGAGTGCTACCCAACTTTAAAATGCATATCATACACAGTATGTTAGATAGTTCAGTTCAGAAGATTACATTTTAATGCTGTTTGTTTACACTCTATAGGACTTGAACACATGAGATGGATCCATACCAGGTCCAAAAGAGGGTACTATGCATTGATGTGTATTTTGCCCAATTCCCCTTCCCATGTGTTCTTAGAAGTGCCTGCAACCCTCCTTGAATTACAAGGTGGGCAAGAAGGAGTCCAGAAATACCCACAGTAGAACCATGAATCTGACAATGGGACAGGAGTGCCCCCTCTCTTGGCTGCTCTTTGCCCTTAGCATATGCTGCACAAATAAGGCTGGACAAGAGGATAGGGCAGCTGAAACACAAGATCACTTTATTGACAGATGGCATCTTGCTACTGTGACCTCATGGGCTGTCCATGTACCGAAATGCAACAAATACTTAGAAAATTTGATGGGAAGATGGATTCAAAGTGAAACTAGCGAAATCTGAGATCCAAAACCTAAATCCTCCCCCAAGCTAAGGTGACTGTCTTATCAGCAAAGACACAATTTAAATGAACAAACAGATTATTAAAATTCCTGAGGATGCAGGTAAAAAGATTTTTACAAAGGTAACTATCATCAACTTACATACTCATAGTTAGTCAATTTCTTGTCTGGGTAGAATTAATGCTACTGGAATTGATATATTGCCATGGGAACTATGCCTATTTTTAGCACTCCAGATCCCAATGAGGAAATAATTATTTTATGGTAATTAAAATTCATACGACATGTAGGAGAGCAAGACTGTCTCACCAGCAATTAAGGTCTCCCAGATCAGCAGGAGACCTGGCCCTCCCAGACTGCACAACGATCTATAGAGACTCATATCTCAAAATTAGCACCAACTGGTCCTTCAGAGAAATCAGAAAACACTAGGACACTATCAATGGAAAACACTATGAAATATACTCAAAGTTTATTTCACTACATAGCAGGTAGGGAGGTACATTTTAAGGGAATACTTGATTAGCATGTATACCCCTCTAAACTGTATACATTCTACCAACACACTTGTGCACAATGCCGGCAGGATGCAGATTGCTTGAAGTATTCAAACATGTTTGGTCAGATTGCCCTCAAATCACACCCTTATGAAATGATATTCTAACAGCACGGAAGACAATTCTGGAATACCCCATAACTTCCACTTTAGTCTTTGTATCATTAGGGCTGTGTGCACCAGAGGTAAAGCACCAAACAAAATCAAATTGCTTTATAATGTATAATTGCATAGGAGCAGCCAAGACTACCTTGGCAGCTGTACGAAAGCAGACATGAATCCACTAGTCCCATCCCTTTCAGGGTCTTCGACTCTGCTAAAAGACATGTACTCACCCCTTTGACTCTTGAAAGTTCTCAAACTTTTATTCCAACTTATATCATTCTCAGATACTTCCTTTTTCAAATGCTCAGTCACGTTCTGGTATTTGGTAGCTACCTATTCAGAAGGAGCACCGCTAGGAGTAGTTTTTGGTGGTTCTTGGGTAGACCATCCAACAACAGCCTTACATCCGCCCTGCAAGTCACTACAAACCACAATCTCAAGCTGCATATTCAAATCAGTCCACACCTGGGAAATATGTGTTTTATTTATATATGTCTTCACCGTTTTCCTGGATCCTCCCTCAATTTTGGAAAGTTATTAGTAAATGAATACAATTCAGCTCGAGTCCATAGCACATGCACACATTCTCTCCATCAATGTCTCTCAAAGGAAACTCTAAATTTGCTCTTGTCCCAAACTCTGTATTACTTGTGACACCTCTCGCCCTACCTTCAGTTCCTTTCATTCTCTTTTATTTGCTATCCCTTTCTTTTCTTTCATCTTTCTTGATATTTCTTCAAATCACTACCAGTCTCTTGTTTTCTCAATTAAATCATTAACATGGGTTCTCAATGTAATTAAACCCATCTCTTTAATTTCATCATGAGTTAAATGTAGATTTTCCACAGCCTTGGTGGGCTGAAAATCTGGATTTTATTAAGGACACGGAGGCAAATATTATGCAATAAATCCTTTATTGCTACCACTCAGCAGCAACAAGATAGGAACCATGTTCTTAGAATAAAGAATACAGAACCTCTAAGAACATTCCAAATATAACAAAACTCCTCTACATCATCTGTTCTCCCTTCTTATATTGCCTGCGAAAAATCGATAATAAACTTAAAACATTTAAATATTTCCAGTCTTAAACTTGAATCCAAATCCAACACAACAAGTTCTTCTTTTCTTCTTTCCCAAACGTAGAGATGTGATATCTTCGAAATCGTCCAAATTCCAAACTTATTCATCTTAGTTTTGTCCTGCAAAACAATAATACAATCAACCATAGGGATGGGAAGAGGAGGGATAATATTTGCCTCCGTGTCCTTAATAAAATTCAGATTTTCAGCCCACCAAGGCTGTGGAAAATCTACATTTTATGGGACGACACGGAGGCCAACATTATGCAAGTTTAAAGCTTATCAACAATACATTGAGCTGCACTCTCAATAGGTTTAAAATAAAATTTTCTAAACACACCATCAGTTGACCAATCTGCACATTTTAAAATATCTTGCAAACTTCCTCCTAAAATACGTGCTTTTGATGCAGCTGCACCTCTCACAGAGTGTGCACCAAACTTACTTATATCAATTCCTGCTTTCTCCATTACACATTTCACCCATCTAGCCAAAGTGGGAGATGAAACAGCTCTATATGGGTGCCTGAAAGAAATGAGTAATTGATCTACTCCATCAGGCCTCAAAGGCCTTGTTCTACACTCATATTCCTTCACACAACGCGCCACACAAAGCTTTTCTCTCTCTAACATGTATGGATAAAAAACCGAAGTAGAATTCGTTTTCGTCCTTTGTCTAATATAAAAACAAATCCCCTCAGGAGTAAAGCACCTGCTTGAAATCTCTAATGCACGTACATCTGAAACTCTCCTAACAGACAAAAGACACAACAAGATTGTAAGTTTAGGGGGAGGAGCCTAGCGCGCAACCAAGATGGCCGCGTAGGTGCGAGGCTCCCGAGGACCTCCGCGACCTCCTGCATAAATCCTGACCATATCCTGTCCTAGACGAGGGGACTGTGTTCGTGAGACCGAGCTGAGGTGCCACCCGTTTTCCGTTTCCAAATCGGACCTCGGACACCGGCGGGAGCATCGATTGAGGTTTGCGGCCTTCTCCACGCCGGCCCCCCGGATTGGAGTTGTGGGGCGATCCAGTGACAAAGTGAACAACAGCGGCGGGCGAGGCTGGGCGACTCGCGTGCCCCGCGCTTTCGCTTTCGCGCCCTCCTTGCTGCCAAGCGAGGTAGGGTCGCGGGGCGGCGTGCGGTGGTGTGGCTTCGTCGGGGTGCCCTGCCGGCCCGCCAGCTGTGACCCGCCCTACGGAGCTGTGGTCGCCCCCCCCCCGGAGCCCGTGAACTGGTTTGTCAGCCCCTTTCAAGGAGATTGGCACGATTTGGGGACTGGAGCCATGTCCACGAAGCAAGATGGCGACCGGGCAAAGGTGAAATCGACCCGCCGTGGCGCAGCCCATCAATCCAACAGCATGGACCGCTACACCCTCCAGAAGGGATCTCCAGAGGCGCCGCGTAGGTCCCCTGTGGGCCCGACTGATGCTCCTGCTCTGCCCGCGGATCTGACCCTCCGAGACGTCATGGGCGCCATCGCCGAGATGAAGGCCTCGGTGGACCAGCGCTTTGACACTCTGGCGCAGAAGATTGACTCGGTCCTCGTGGATGTGGGCCTGGTGAGGGCCGATCTGTCTAAGACGAATGACCGGGTCGACTCTTTGGCCCACACCACCTCGGGCCTCACAACAGACGTGGCGGCCCTCCAAAAGGAGGTGCGCCGACTTGGCCAGGCGAGCGCCCTGATGGATCGTCGACTGGAGGATTCCGAGGGTCGGGCCCGGAGGAACAATGTCCGCATTGTCGGGGTGCCGGAGGGACGTGAGGAGGAGGCGGCGGATCTGTTTGTGGAGGACCTGATCCTCACCCGTCTCCAGCCCCGGGGGCTGAGTAAACTCTTTGCGGTGGAACGTGCCCACAGGGTCCCCGGAGGAAGGCCTAAGGTCGGAGCCCCTCCGAGGCCTCTCATCGCCCGGATCTTCAACTTTCGGGACAGAGACGCTATCCTGCAGACTTCTAGGCAACAAGGACCGGTCAGACTCGACAATGTGGACGTAAACTTCTATCCTGATTTTACTCCGGCGGTCCAGAAGCAGAGACTGAGTTTTCTCGGAGTCAAACGTCGCCTACGGGACCTGAACCTCAAGTATGCGATGCTTTTTCCAGCGAAGTTGAGGGTAGAGGTGGATGGCCGCACGCACTTTTTTGATCGTCCCGAGGCGGCCGGGGACTGGTTGGACACTTTGCCCGGGGATCGGGGCCGGGGGGGTGGGGGGGGCGCGGTTGGTGGGGAGGGCTTGCCGGATCAGGACTAAGGGACTAATAGTAGGCCTTGCTCTGGACAACATTATTGTCATCATTGACTGATTGTGTAAGTTCCCCTCCCGTGGAGGTCGTACGGGGTCTCTTGGGGGCTTTCCCTCCTCCTCTGGGGGACTAGTTAGTTTTTTCATCTATGGGGCGACAGGCACACTGCACTTTGGGGGGGCTGTTTGGGCTCATGCAGGGGTGCAGGGAGGGGGGAGTTCTGTTGGGATGGGTGGGTTGGGGTGGGGTGTTGTTTGTTTTTACCGCAAGGCAAACCCTTTACTGTATTGGTGTTTTTGAGGTGCTCTCGGGGGGACGAATGATGGCTTCTGTATGTGATGGGGGGTAGGGACTTGACTTTGTTGTCTTGGAACGTTAATGGACTGGGGGATAGGATTAAGCGAGGTGTGGTCCTGCAGTATCTGAAACAAATTTCGCCAGATGTGGTCTTTCTGCAGGAGACACACCTTATTGGTAATTCCTTTTGTGCCATGAATCGGCGTGGCTATCGTTTGGTGGCCCACTCGGGCTTCACGTCTGGCTCGCGGGGGGTGGGCATCATGGTTAAGAACTCGCTCCCGCTGGAAATAGACGAGGTGCGCCATGATGAGAGGGGACGCTACACTGCCTTGGTGGGGAGAATGGAGGGCAAAGTGGTTGTCTTTGTTTCAGTGTACGTCCCGCCGGGGCTACAGTCTACCACCTTTGCGGACCTGGGGCGCCTCCTTCTCGACCTTCCGGGGGGGCTTCTGGTGGTTGGGGGGGATTTCAATGCGGTGGTTTCTGGGACTATGGATCGTCACCCCCCTAGGGACCTCCCCCGGGCGCAGGCGTGGCTGTCCGGCCTCTTAGATACATTGGGATTGGTGGACTGCTGGCACTTAAAACATCCCACGCAGCTGCAATACACCTTCCATTCGGGTGCCCATGGTAGCCTCTCGCGGCTTGATCATATCCTTGTCCCTGCGGCCTATGCTGGGAGGGTGGGAGAGGTGCGCCATCTGGCGCGGGGTATTTCAGATCACTCCCCGCTCCTGTTGCACTTTGGTGTCCTCCCGAGGGGGGAGGGCAGGGTAGCTCCAATCAATGCCTGGTACCTGCGCGACCCCACCATTCGTGCTGACTTGATTAAATCCTTGCAGCGGTATTTTGAGGAGAATGTGGGGTCTGTCCCCTCGGCTATCTCCCTTTGGGAGGCCTTCAAGACAGTTATTAGGGGGGAGGCCCTCTCCTTCATATCCCATGCCCGGAGGCGCGAGCAGGAGGAGGTGACCCGGGTGGAGGCCGAAATTACTGAATTAGAGGGTGCTCTGGGGAGTGGGGTGACGGATGCTGCACTGCATGTTCTACACCTTAAGCAAGCGGCCTATAGGGCCCTCGTCACGGAGGCAGCCAGGGGCCTCAGTAGAGAGCAACAGGGGCGACTGTATGATGTGGGTGATAAGGCTGGTAAATTGATTGCGTGGTTGGATAAAAAGGAGAGAGCGAGTCGTGTGGTCCCGCTGATTGAGAGGATGGATGGGGTACGTGTCACCGAGCCAGAAGACATTGTCTCTTGCTTCGCGGATTATTTCCGCGAGGTGTATTCCCCGGTCTCTCCCTGCTCGGAGGCGGATTCCCATGCCCTGCTTCGGGATATCGCGCTGCCCTCCCTTTCGGTGGAGGACAGGGAGTCGTTGGATGCTGCGCCTACCTCGGACGAAATTGCCCTTGCCATACGCTCGGTCGCATCTGGCAAGGCCATGGGCCCGAACGGCATCCCTATCGAGTTGTATAAGCTGCGACCGGACGTACTGGCACCTCACCTCCGCGCGATGTTCCTGGCGGCCCACTCGGGGGGCTCCCTCCCGCCGGACCAACGCCTGGCTACGATCGTGATGGTCCACAAGGGGGGGAGACCCCGAGACCGGGTTACCTCCTATCGGCCTATCTCGCTCTTGAATGCGGAGCCCAAAATCCTTGCCAGGGTGCTCGCCACCCGGCTGGTCGGCGTGGTGGGCGATTTGGTCCACCAAGACCAGTCTGGCTTTATTCCCCATCGCAACACGGCCCTCAATCTGCGGCGCTTGCACGGGGTGCTCGCGCGTGTTCCGTTTGTGCGGGAGCCGGCCATCTTGGCGTCCTTAGACGCCACCATGGCGTTTGACACGCTCGAATGGCCATACATTTGGGCGATGCTGGCGAAATTTGGATTTGGACCGGGATTCATCAGCTGGGTCAAATTGTTGTACTCGGGCCCATTAGCGCAGGTGGTAGTGAATGGACGAGTCTCGGCCCCATTCGCGCTGGGACGGGGCACGCGACAGGGTTGCCCCTTGTCGCCGCTCCTGTTTGCATTGGCCCTGGAACCCCTGGCGGAGTGGCTGCGGTGGCACCCTTCCATCCGTGGTCTCCGTTGGACCCCCGAATATGAGGACCGCGTGTCCCTCTACGCTGACGATATCCTTTTGTACCTAGCCTCCCCGCGCAAATCACTGATTGTCCTGGTTGATGTCCTGCGCTCCTTTGGCCGTAACTCAGGCCTCGTCATCAACTGGGCTAAATCATGTGTCTATGTGCTTTCCGGGGAGGCTCCCGTCCTCCCGCGGGGCTGTCCGATCCAGATTGCCTCGCAGGGGTTTCGGTACCTGGGTGTCTATATCACGCTGGACCCGGAGGCCCGCTACGAGCGAAATTTGCTTCCCCCCCTCCAGCGCTTGAAAGAGGACGTCGCGCGCTGGCGGCGCCTGCCGCTTTCGCCGCTCGGCCGGGCGGCATTGTTTAAGATGATGTCGTTGCCGCGCTTCCTGTACGCTCTCCAGAACACTATGGACCTAGTCCCGGCGCGCTACTTCCGTGAGGTGGAGAGTCTACAGCGCCTCCTGTTCTGGGACGGGAGGCCGCGTATAGCCCTGGCGAAGTTGACGCTCCCGTGGTATGACGGGGGGATTGCCCTCCCGGACATTAAGCGGTATTACTGGGCCTCCCAGCTAGCTGCAATTAATCACGGCCTCTATGGGCCCGCCTTGAACCCGGCATTTGAAATGGACAAAATGCTCCTGCCCGGTGGCGACTACAATCGAGCGCTCTACTCTGGCGCGCCGGATCCCCGCTTGACGGGGCCCACGCGTGTCATGGTGCGGGTGTGGCACGCGGCCAATGCAGCTATGGGGTGGAAGGACCATTTGACCCGGGCGTCGCCGTTGTATGCGCCTCAGCGGTTGGGCTCCCTGTGGACCTCGAAGGGCTTCGAGAAGTGGGAGACGATTGGCATCAGTAAAGTGGGGGACCTCTGGACGAGAGGGGGATTTAAAACATTCGAGACGCTGCAGACGGAGTTTCAGCTGCAGGGCAGTGAATACTTTCGGTACTTGCAGGTCCGTCACGCGCTGGGCTCCGTCTTCCCAGACGTCGCCTCCATCCCGGAGTCTTCCCCCCTGGAGGATAGAGTGCTGGATGGCCACGTTCCGGACAGCACGATCTCCCTTATTTACAAAAAATTGATCAATGACCGCTCGGGCCTGCTGACCGGCCTCCGTGAGGCTTGGGTTGCCGACGGGCTGGAGTTGGACGACGAAGACTGGATTTCCGCGGTGGCCTCTCCGAAGGAGGTGGCCATACCGGCTCGCCTTCGCTTCGTCCAGCTCAAGATCCTCCACCGGGTTTACATGACGGGGCCAAGGCTTCTGCGTATGGGCTATGCTGATGATGGGCTGTGTAAGCGTGGGTGTGGTGCTTTGGCGACTTTTTTGCATATTCTGTGGGAATGCCCGAAGGTGGAGCGATTCTGGCGTGGTGTGCATGAGGTCCTGCGAGTGGTTACGCATGTCGTGCTGCTGCCTGAAGCGAGGAGATGCCTGCTGAATGTGTGGGAACCAACTGATTACTCGGTTCCGCAGACGCGATGGGTGACTCTGGGATATATGATAGCTAAGCGTGACATTGCTCAACTGTGGGGATCCCAGAGGCCCCCGGCGGTGTCGGCCTGGAAAGAACACATGGATTGGTGCATGTTCCGAGAAAAAGTGGTGTATGTGGCGAGGGGTAAGCCTGGGGCGTGGGTGAAAGTATGGGGCCCCTGGAATGCCTACCGCGGGGGTATTTGCGAGCCACCACTGCTGCCTGCTGCCTCACCGGCTCCGTCCCCCTAGTTGACCCCCTCCCCCAGCCCCGGGCACAGAGTTCCCCCAGTCCTGGATTTGTTTCCCTTCCCCCTCTTTAGATTCCTGTGGATGGTCGGGGTCCCTCATTTGAGGAGCACGTGTGGTTACTTTCGATTGCGGGTTGCCTTGCGGGTGTGGTTTTTCTGTGTTGTTGTGTTTGTATAAAATGAAACCGTATTGTGGGCTTAGAGTCATATGGCCCACTTCGTTGATACCTCCTGATTTACTTCTCTGCAACGCCAAGTGCCTTTTTGTACGTTTGTCAGGTGCTCCTGTCACTCTAGCGGCCGGCCGGAAGGTTGTAGGCCCATACCTGTATATACTTGAGATTGCAATAAACGGTTTCAAAAAAAAAAAAAAAAAAAAAAAAAAGATTGTAAGTTTATAGGACAAATCCTTTATGTCCAAAAAACTATTATCGTCCCAAGATTCAAGAAAATGTAAGACCAAAGATACATCCCATAGGGAAGAATACCTTGGACCCGGTGGATTAGCCAACCTGATGCTTCTTAATAATCTTTTCACCATAACATCTTGACCTACTGTAATTCCATTCACCAAAAGATGCCCTGCAGAGATTGCAGACCTATGCAAATTCACTGACCTATATACTATATCCTTTTGTATGCAAATCAGTTAAATAATTCATAACATGAACTACATCTGCTGATACGGGATCCATATTCCTTTCCACACACCAACCATTCCACTTATTCCATGCTGACTTATATACCTTCCTTGTTCCACGTGACCAAGATTCCTCAATGAGCTTTGAAGCTTCCGATGAAAGTCCTGGCTTACACCAGACTCTCCTGAAAGTCTCCAAGCCAGCAGATGAAGTCGACCTGAATCCACCATAGTGTGAACCTCCCCCATAGGTCCCCGCAATATCCCCTGAAACATAGGCAGAAGAATTGGCAGATCCACACTCAACTCCAACATCATAGGGTACCAAGCTTGTGAGCTCCAAAACGGAGTGATCATCACTATTGTTTCTTTCCACTTCCGAATCATTCCTGTCACTCTGCTTATCATTGAAAAAGGAGGAAAAGCATAAGGACGTAGACCTCTCCAATCCTGCAGAAAAGCATCTATCCCTATTGCCTCCGGATCCGGATGCCAACTGAAAAACCTCTCTAGTTGTGTGTTTATTCTGTTCGCAAATAGATCCACCTGAAATGGTCCCCAAAATTGGTTCAATCTCATAAAAACTAACCGGTCTAACATCCAGTCGCTGGAGTCGTAAAAGTTCCATGAATACCAATCTGCCACACAATTTGAATTCCCTGGAATATGCTCTGCTTGAACAAAAATATTCCTCTCCAAACAATACTCCCAAAAGATTCTCGCTAAATCTGCCAAACCCTTTGATCGTGGTCCTCCCAACCTGTTGACATACCTTACCGCAGAAACATTGTCCATCCTTAAAATCACAGAACATCTTGCCGTCTCTCTTCCAAAACATTTTATTGCAAAAGATCCTGCCAATAATTCTAAACAGTTTATATGCAATCCTCTTTCCTGATACGTCCAACGTCCTCCAGTACTTAACAATCCACATCTCGCACCCCAACCATCCAAGCTTGCATCTGACTCCACAATTAGATCCGCATTCTGTCCAAAAATCGCTCTTCCATTCCACGCTTCCATATTCCTTAAACACCAAATTATCTCCTTCCTTGCTTCTTGTGAAAGACAAATACTCTCCGAGTATTTCAAACCATTCCTTAAATGCAACGCTTTCAACCTCTGCAAAGCCCTGTAATGTAACGGACCTGGAAAAATCGCCTGAATTGTAGATGACAAAAGTCCAACTATTCGAGCCAACATTCTTAAAGAGATGCTGTTCATTTTTAATACATTCCTCAATTCTTTCCGAATTCTCTTCAGTTTCTCTTTCGGAAGTTTCAGAACAGCTTCCATCGTGTTTACTAGAAAACCTAAAAATTGTGTTTCCTGACTGGGTACACATTGAGATTTTTTCCTGTTCACCACAAAACCCAGAGACTCTAGCAAATCTACTGCTATCTTTGTATGAGAAATAAGCGTATTCCAGTCCTGATCCATTATTAATATATCGTCCAAATAAATAATCAAACAAATACCCCTCTCTCTCAGGAATGCCGCCACCGGCCGAAGCACCTTCGTGAAACACCACGGAGCGGATGACAGGCCGAAAGGAAGACATACAAACTTCCAAATCCTGTCTCTCCACACAAACCTTAAATATCTCTGATGATCTCTCCATATTAGAATTGTAAGATAAGCATCTTTCAAATCCAATCTTGTCATCCAATCTCCTTTCATTAACACATCTTTCAAAAGATGTATCCCCTCCATTTTGAAATGATGATATATCACCCAATCGTTCAACTGACGTAAATTTATCACGGGACGCATGCCCCCTTTGTCCTTCTTCTCCACCAGAAAAATATTGCTTATAAATCCTTCTACAAACTCTCTCTCTCTTTCTATTGCACCTTTCCTTACTAAATCTTCCACCTCTAAGTCTATCAACTTCATCTGATCTTTTCTGAAAACCATACGTTCTGGAACAACACTTTGTATTGGGCTTGCAATAAATTCTATTCTGTAACCCTGTACCGTTTCCAACACCCAACTGTCCTTTGTTATTGTCCTCCAAACCTCTACGAATTGGGCAAGTCTGCCGCCTAATTTTAACTGGATAACAGTATGGTCTTGACTTACCACTTGAGCCTCTTCCTCGTCTCTCTCCTCTATTATATCTTCCTCTTGCACGTTGACGCTGCGGAAAAAATCCGCCTCCTCTATAAAACTGTTGACCCTGGTAGCCTCTGGACCCAAATCCACGTGAAAAGGAGCCTCTTGTGATTCCTTGACCTCGGCCGGGGAACCGACCCCTTGTTCTCCCGGCCGAACCAAAAACACGCTCACTAAAAACCTTTTTTATCTCTCTTTGAGAATTTGTAGGCTACTGAATGCTCCTACATATCTTGATAATTCTTTAATAAAATCATCTCCGAAAAGCAGTCCCTTAGCTAAAGGTCCTTCTTCTTTACTTGCGAGGTCTACCTACTTTGGGTCAATTTATAACAACAAACTCTTTCTTCTCTCAATTGATATTGCCGTATTTGTGTTGCCCAATAAACATATCACTCTTTGAACCCATTCTCTAAGTTCTTGTACGTCAATATTTTGCTTATTAACATAGGCCTCCTCTGCCATGTCAAAGATTTTTGAAATTGGGCCAACCACATCTAACAATCTATCTTGGCATGATTTCAGCCCACGATCTAATCCTTTCCTTGGATCACGACCTCCTTTAGCAATAAAAGCTATCATTTTAGAGTCCAGCTCTGGTGTCATCAACACCTTATTCTCAACTATAGGACGAGGACATTCTGACCTAAGACGAACCCGAACTTCTTTAGGAATTTCCCTTCTGATCCAGTATTCTAAATACTGTGCAACATGATCAGATGGTGTCCATTTCGGACTGAAAGGATGTTTTATAAGTAATGGGTCCAACATATCATTCCCCATTGGATCTTTAATATTTTTTATTTCTGATCCTGTATTTTCATCCTTTTTCCCTTTTACCACAATCATGTCCTCCTCAGATTCAAAATCTGAACTACAACTTATTTCTATCTCTGCACTCTCAGAGGAATCATCACATACCACATATTTTTGTTTGCGCATTCCCTTACTGGCTTCTTCACTTGGGCCTCCTACTTGCCCTTCCTTTTTGCCCGTGGCCTCCTCTACTTGCCTGTCATGACAGCAAATATGCTCTACCACCGTAGATCTAGACTTCTTCCCATGTTTTCTATTTGTGGAAAATGTTTCCTTTTCCTTGAAGCCTTTTTATTACTTGAATGCGCTTTTTCATTCTCTTGAGCTGACCAAAACCTTTCCTCCTCCTGTCTACTAGACTTTGAAGCTGCCATCAACTCTAATTTCTTTTTCATTCTTAAAGAAACTTCTGTTGTTATCTTTTCTATTGCCATGTTTATTCTTTCTTCCATTGTCCCCTCACCTTGCTCCATACCAACCAAGTCTTTAAATAAACTTATTCCAATAACTAATACTCTCAACCTATTCTTTAAATCTTTTCCTCTTATAACCAATAAACTACTCGCCCTCAGCTTCGAAAACACTCCTTTCCTATTTCCTCACACGACGCTGACTGAAAGATACCAAACTTGCCGATTCCGACTCTCAAACGTCGTTGCTTAGCAACCGACGTTCATACGGCAACACCAGAGAGTCAATTAGACTCAAACTTGCTCGCGCGTTAAGAATACAAAGCGCGAAGCCCCTCTTCATTCTAGACGTGTTTCGTCACACGTATAGAACGTGAACACCTCGCTGTCTCCAACATTCTCATCCTCCTGCGTCACCCGGTAAGCACGCGAGCCCCGCTCGAGATCCTTTCAATTTCCTTTCCCTCGCGCATATTGCGCATTTTAAAACTCTCAACGCCCAATATTAAACCGTCGCATTCAGCACAAACGCTCGCCTGGTTTATAAAAACATATTTTTATACCATCGTAATTTTCCTAATGAATACACTTCCCTGCCTTATTTTCCTTCACTTCTCTTTTACCGAAGCTCACACTCTTTCTACCTCACCGCAAATAAAACAATAAAGACATGTTACCTCAACGAGACAAGTCATTAAAGTCCCGATTCCTTTCTAAATCTATACACATTTTTTCTTTATGAACAAATGCTATCTTACAAACTTTACTAATTTTATTTCTTAAATTTAACTCATCTTATGCCTTCTTACTTTAATAATTTTTTCTCCATATTATTCATGTCTGATTCACTACTCATCATTCATTATTCATTTTAACCTCATTCATTTAACAAGTCTTCTGAATATTACCAATATAATTATTTTTCTAAATCTTTAATTTATACTTATCTCCTTGAGCAGCAGCAATAAAAGAAGGGAGAACAGATGATGTAGAGGAGTTTTGTTATATTTGGAATGTTCTTAGAGGTTCTGTATTCTTTATTCTAAGAACATGGTTCCTATAGTGTTGCTGCTGAGTGGTAGCAATATAGGATTTATTGCATAATGTTGGCCTCCGTGTCGTGCCATAAAATCCATGTTGTAATTTCAATTCAGCTGCTTCATCTTGCTGATGCAAACCTCTAATTCATCAGCTGAGCTAACTTCTAATTTTTCATGTGCTTCATTTGCACATCTGGCTGCTTCTTTAATCAAATATCTCAATTCATTGGCATTGTGACCCAAAAGTCTATTTAAATCAATATTTCCCGGCAGCATTTAATCAAATTCAATCATCAAAATGACAATATTAATTTGTTTAGGAACATATTCAACTACAACTGTTACAGGTGCAGCAGCTTGAGTCGATACACAGAAGCGCGTATCTCCACTAGTTCTAGGCACAGCAGCCATCTCGCCATCTCTACCTCTGTCGGTGCACTCAGTAGTACAGCAGTAGTACAACTCTGCCCAATTGTACCACCATCTCCCCCCAAGACCTGTATCAGGTCCTGAGCTTGTCTCAATTGTTGCTGCTGATCTTGAAGTCTAGGGAGGAGGTCTAGAATTCAAAAGCTCATTTATAGATTTATCCTCCTCATTAGAATCATTCTGCTTCTCTTTTTAATATGTCTTGTCATCATCCTGATTAAATATAGCAGGGAATGTCAATGTTTAAATAAGCTCTTCACCTACTTAATTGTTTTCTTTCTCTACTACTCTATCACCATGCAATCCCATGTATTGAAAGCCTCAAACTTTGTACGTCCGGGTATCGGCATCATGTCATACATGGTTTGTGTCTTGAACTCTAACTTTTTAAACATTAAGGTACCCTCCACTGGAAATTCTAAAACTTCATCATGTACAGTATATTTATTCCAATCTGAAATCCAGGTATATACATAGTACCCATTCTCTTTCATCATCTCGTAGGCTGGCATTCCTTCTGAAGGTAATTTCTGGCCCTACCTTGTTACAACAATAACCATAGACTTTACTAACTACGTTCCCAATATTTTTGCTTACAACAAACTCAAAATCACAGCAAACAAGCTAGAGGACAACAAACAATCATAGCGCAGCTCTGGTAAAAGTCAACCTCACACAGTGTACCTTCATCAGCAACCGATGAATCAGAGCACTGCTTAGTGATGACGTGTCACCAAAACCGTGAACAGGAAAACAATTGTGAAACCTCTTTAAATCAATAAACTACATTTACCTGTAACCAATCCAAGTGCATTCAACTGCATTCAAACTGTATTTACCTGCATTACTCTTGCAAAGTATCATTATACTTACCTGTACCAGGCCTGGCTTGGTTCCAGAAAATAAAATATAACTAAATAATATTTTTAAACCACCAAAATTTGTCTGAGTTCAGTCTTTGAGTGTTTGACATCATTTTTGCTTAACACTACTCTCTGATAAAGCCTTACTGCTCGCCCACACTACCACAAATAGAGAGCAAGGTATTATCTTTCTCTGCCTACCTTTGGGGTCCCACTGCACTCTGCACATTATACCTTACTTTGGTATAGTATATACAGAGCCAGCTTCCTACATTGGTGGATCAGCGGTGGGGTCTAAAACTTTGCATTTGTTGGACTGACTTGGCCAACACCTGATCATACGACAGAGCTCTTAAATTGTCTTTAGAATTCTTAATTTTTTGAATTGACATTTTTTTCCAAATTACTAAAAGTCTTGTTAGGGCCTTGGTTAAGTCCCATTAGAATTTTAGAAAAATAAACACTCACTATAGTTAGGTGTTAGAAACGTTTTGTAGAATGTCTCTTAACAAACACGCAGCTATTAGTGAAAATATAACTAATGACATAGAGAGTATAGTTGAGGAGGTTGACCGCACCCCTTATATCTACTTACAATTTAGGGAGTTACGGTCTCTATGTAAACTTAAAAACATAACCATGGGGTCCCATTCCTCCAAACAAAAGCTCCAGGAGCTGTTGGCAGGGTATGCTAAGGACCACCCCTCTGAGAAAGGCGAAGACCTCTCAGATGAGGAAGAGAATGGAGGGGACGAGGATAACTTCCAATCCCTGCCACTTCCTAGGGAGCCCCTGACTTCAAGAATATAACTCACAGCACCTAGATCCCACACAGGTGGGTCAGGTGCTGTTGAGTCCATTGAGGAAGGCCTCAATGAAGAGAACAACCTTTTAGTAAGGTTGTCTAAACAGTTAGACATAGAGACCAGACTCCTGGCTCCAGAAAAAGAAAGAGCAGAGATGGTCCTAGCACCCATCAATGGTGGCAGCAACCCTATAATTCAGGTCAGAGAGCATTTTTATAATCTCAAAATCCCCAAAGGGATTGCCCCTAAATTTGAGGATGGTGATGATATCACCAAGTGGTTCAGAGCCTTTGAGGGGGCTTGTGAAGCCAGAAAAGTGAAAAAAAACTCACTTTGGAAACTGTTCTCTGGTAAGAAATCACAAAGGGCACCATGATTTAGGGCTTTGGAGTCACTACTGAGGAGTATAGAATGAGATTCAAGGGGGCTCAGAAAACCCAGAGTCAGCCCTGGGTGGAATTTGTAGACTACTCAATGAAAACACTAGGTGACTGGTTGACTGGAAGTAAAGTGCAAGATTATGATGGTCTTTATGATTTGTTTATGAAAGAACACATATTAAGTAATGACATTGATAAAACGTTGCATCAGTATCTGGTAGACCTAGGTCCAATTTCTCCCCAAGAAATTGGGAAAGAAGGCGGCCCACTGGGTCAAGACAAGGGTGACCAGGACGTCCACTGGGGGTGACCAAAAGAAAGGGGTTACAAAATCTCCCCAGTGGAAAGACAGTGAGCCTCTTAAAGATAAAAGTAAGGAGTCCGAGGTAGCCCCCCAAAAACCTGTCCAGGACGGTGGGCCCCAAAGACACCTCACAAGCTAAAACTGGGTACCAAGGTAAGAGTTGGAATCCCAACAAGGTGTAATGTCACAACTGTGAAAAGACTGGACACCGCACCAAGAACCCTAACAGGACTAAAAACCAAGCCGCTAGTGTAGCTCCAGGAGTTGCCAGTGTAGCTTTGGAGGGTGGTTTCTCAGATGAGAAAGTCCTCCCAGCCTTCAATTGGAAAATGGGCCCAAAAGGTGAGTTGGATATTCCAGAGGGAAGTAGACACTTCCACTAACTACTGTTCAATGGAATCCCAGTCACTGCCCTGAGAAATACATGTGCCAGGCACACTGTGGTGCATGACAGGTTGGTACTCTCGAACCAGTATGTCCCAGGGGAAACAAAAAGAGTAAGGTCTATCCCAGGGGAGGTCACTGGTAGGCCTGTGGCTTTAGTGCCCCTAGAAATAGCTGGGTTCCTTAGTTGGAGAAAGATGGTAGTCAATAAAGACCTCCCTCTTGGTTGTATCCTTGGGAATGACCACCCAGAGGTTGGTCTGAGCCAAATAGAGGCACTGGACCAGTGTCAGACCTCATCCAAGGAACCTGGGGGGGGTCTGATCCTGCAGCTAGTGCAGATAAGCCCCAAAAGAAAAAAAGAGACAGTGTAGGCAGTGCCGGCTGGTGACATTTGAAAGTGGTGATGAATAAAATTTGTGTGGGAGTGCACAGCGGCGATTGAGCGTAGCGAGCGTGCCTGAACAACTTAAGGGGGGATCAGGGTGGTTCTCCCCCTGAGAATTTTTTTTAAAAGAGTTGGCAAACTGGGACATCTTAAGGATTTTGGTGGCCCTGGGCCAAACATATTTAGGGGGACCCCGGCCCCTGTTTGGAACATTTTTGAATATATGGTCCAGTTTCAGCTGTTTCATGCCCTCTTTGACCAGGTCACTGACAGTGATCAGCCATTCCTCCAAAATTCTAAATGTGTTTACATCTATAACACAGCAGTCCATCTACACTAACGAGCGCGGCTAGATGTTAAAATATGAGCTTTAGAGCTCACCAAAGTGTGCACTTATGCTGTTTAAAAGACCAGGCCAAAAATATTCTGAATTTCTTGTCCTTGGTTATTAGAAAGTAACCAGACTATATTCTCCTTGGTAGATTAAACTTTATTTTGATTTAAATGGCTCCCCAAAGTCCCTTCAGGACGTTGCAGCAATGTAAAGACGAGGTATTTTATTCAAATTAGAACATATTACATTGCTATCAACGTTTTAAGTGCGGCTGGTCCTGCCGGGTCCGGGCACTGGCAGTTCAAAAAACAGATGCTGTAGCCGAAAGACCTATTTTGACAACCTACAATCATAATAAAAATTCAACAGACAGCTACAAATCAGAAATACATGACCAGTGACAAGCACACTACAATCATATATATATGCAATGCACTGCAGAGGTTGTAACACAACGAAATGGGGGGGCTATACTTATAAAAGTCTTTATAGAAATAGACGTAAAATGGTCACATATAGGATAGTTTTATTTCTGCTCTTCAGCCTTTTCAACAGGTGTCTGGAAGGGATTTTATTTGCTTATTTCGCGGTACATATATCTTCATCGATTCCCCAGCTGTCGCCTGCCCCGGTGTTTTAAGAGTACAGAGGGCAGCGCTTGTCACGTTGTTTCTTAAGTTATGTTAAAGCTTCTTCACACATCCATCACACTTACCTCATCTGAATCTTGGCCGTTCATTTCTCTCTTGCTTATTGGAATTTTCAAGGCGAATTTCAGAGCGTTCTCTGAAACTGGATAATGGATAGGAAGAGCACTCACCCTGTACCAGCACGGAGACAGTAAAAACCTAGGCTAGACAAACTCGAAAAACTCCGCCTTGATAATTTCCCAAAAAGTAACAGGCTCTTAGTTTCCCCTTGGACTGGCCTGAGAAGGACTTCGGGGAGATCCAAGGGGTATAGACTCACCCCTGCCCTCATCTGAGAGGGGCTCCCGGGAGGTCCCGGGGGTGAAGCCTTTCCGAGAATCGCTCGCACCAATCGGACCAACTGAGTAGCTGGATTTAAAACCTATAAAGGAATAGTAGGCCAGGATGGGACTGAGCACAGGCCATGGGCTATTGGGACTTCACCGGGCAACTATCAACCGCCACGACGTCACACTAAGAGCTATCTCCATCAGCAGCAGTGCGGGAACAGGCTGCGAGTGAAAGACACTGCCATAGACGTCGGCTGTCTGGCTTCATTTTCTGTTTGGGAGCTCACACAGCCCCTCCCCCAACCTTCTTACACACACTCATCCTGCACTGCAACAATATTACATGCTTAGCAATAGCTGCAACAGGAGACTACACCCACATCCAGCGCCCCAAAAAACACTGTCCCCCACCACCCACTGCTATGGCTATAACTCCAAGTACTTGGCGATCCTCTCCTCCCTAACATTTCCGGGTCCATTATCTGCCGGGAATAGCAGGGACAAGCACCATGGCACTACTGGCAGTAGCAGCCGGTATGACGGGAGGGTGGGGGGGATTGCACGGGGAAGGCGGTAGGGTTTTAATGAAATAAAAACTCACCTTCCCCTGGGTCCCGTGTTTTCATGCTGCCGCAGCTCTCCTTGGAAGCACTCATCCAAAGGCAGCCTCCCTCCCCTCCGCCAATCACAACGCTGCAATGGCAGAGTTGTGATTGGTAAGGACAGCGCCCGGCCAGGCACCTGTAGGGAGGCCATTTTCTCTATGTAGGCTGCATGCAGCCTACATAGAGAAAAGGGAGTGTGCTCATGACTGCTTTGGTCGGCCCCAGAGGGCCGACCAAACTGTCAGGCCCACAACAGTGGGCTAGCCACACCTCCCTGAATCGCCCGCCCACAAAATGGTAGTTTTACCATTTTATGTTTCTGCTTCTTGCACTGCAAGAAAGCTGTGGGGCAACGCCCCTCCGCCCTAACGGAGGAGCCACCCCTGAGTGTAGGGAAGGTGGACAACTGTTAGCCACAGTTCCAGTGGGCCAGGGAGATTCTATCCCAGTAAAGGAGAACTCCAAAGCTGACACTGGTGAAATGTTCCCTAGCCCAAGAAAAGGCCTGACTAGTCAGGCAACTGTCCAGCCTGAGTTGGTGACTCCTCGGCTGATAGAACAGAGGGTGGAAGAAGGGTGTTCACTACAAAGTGTAGTGGCCCCCTACCTTAAAACAGCAGACAGGCCACCAGAACCCAAAGAAACCTGTAAGTTAGCCACTTCACTTACCAGTGAAGAGCTAAAGGTGTGGTTCTGGGCACTGAGAGATGGCAGTGGCCCCTGCTGGGTGTTAGCCTTCATGACAGCACTGTCCTTGGCATGGCGGCCTAGTCCCACGCCAAATAGAAATTTAGGCCCCCTGACCCTATTGGTCATGGTGGGGTTACTTGGGCTGTGGACAACATCAGTGGGTAAGCTGGGTTTTGCCCTAGGTATGTTAGAATTTGCAGTGGTAGGCTACTCTGAACCCAAACTAAAAATATGGCTAAAGACATTTAGGAGCTAGGAAAAGAGCATTGGGAATTAGGGCCTGAAATATTGGGGTAGGCCAGGTCGCAACAGAAACTGTTCTGGACAGAAGGATGTAAGGCAGAGTAGGCCCTACAACTTTCAAACCACTTCCTCTACTCTTCTTCGCCTGAAAGACTAGGAAGACTCTCCCAGGTTTGGCTGAGTCTCCTGGCCTTTGGGCTGGGGAGGGGACCTGTGTAGGAAGCTGGGTTTGTGTTGCAGTAACCCCCCACTTTTTGCAAGATTTCTGATGCACTTTGACTTGATGTGCCCTGGGCCCCTGCCAATCAGGTTCCCAGAGCCTGTGTTCTTTCCCAAAACTGTGCATTGTACCCCCAATTGGCACCTCTCTGGCCACATGTCAGTCCCTTGTAAAAGGTACCATGAGTACAAAGGGTACTGTGACCAGGGAAGGCCTCTAAGGGCTTCAGCACATATTGTGCCTCCCATAGAGGTCCTGTACCTTAACACACACACACACTGCCGTTGCAGGCTGCGTGTGTTGGTGCTGAGAAAAGTGAAGAGTCGACATGGCACACAGCCATGTCTGCAACCCACTGCCTATGGCATAGGTAAGACACTCCTCTAGCTGGGTGCACTATATCACTAGTGAGGGTACAGATGGATGAGCACTCTACCCCTCTAGTGTCTGAGTCAATTCTTAGACATTGTAACTGCAATAAAGCCATAAAGATATTTATGGTCTGGGAGTTTGTCATTACAAACTTCCCAGCACCATAATGGCTTTATTGAATTCTGGGAAGTTTGGTATCAAACTTCTCAGCATAATAAACCCACACTGATGCCAGTGTAGGATGTATTATACAATGCACTCAGAGGGCATATTAGAGATGCCCCCTGAAACATTACAGCCTCTGGTGGGTTCCCTGACTGGTAAACACCAGCCTGCCACCACAAGACATGTTTCTGGACCCCTGGGGTTGGGAGCCTTCACTCCCTGAGCCCAGAAACAAAGCCTTTCCTGGGCAGAGGTGTTCACACATCCCCCAGGTCAGGAGGAGGCATCTGTGGCAGGGGAGCTTCAAAGGCCTTGCCGCCTTTGTAACACAACCCCTAGCCTCTCCTGCCATAAGGAGCAAGCCCCCTTCCTGTCTCCTCTCGTTTTCGGCGGGAAGACAGGCGGGAAACATTAGCATAGCCTAGAAGGGGTGCCCACTTCTGCCAACCCCACCCCTCAGGTGGAGTAGGCGAGCTAAAGCCCACTTTTCAGTGCCCACTATCTTGCAGACAGCAGGCACTCTCCAAACAGGATTAGGGATTGTGTCCACTCCCCACATGGGGTGAGCACTCCAAGGGTGTAGTCACCCTAAGGTCAGTAGCCAATTGGCTACAGACCTCAAGACCCCTAAAACACCCCCTAGCTACAGTATTTAGGGGGCAGCCCTGAACCAAGAAGACAGATTCCCGCAACCTACGAAGAAGAAGGACGAATGAAGACGCCCAGCAGAGGAGACTGCAGAGAAGAACTAATTAGGCCCCAGCCCTACCAGCCCATCTGCAGTTCCCAGAGATCCTGCGCCAAAAGTCTCCTTGTCCTGCAGCCACCATACTCCAGAACCCCCTGTGAGGACTGACTACCTTCAACAAAGACTGGATCTCCTCTGAACAGCAGCTCTGTCACAAGAAACTTCAAAGACAGACTCGGAGACTGCTGAAGAAACCCGATGCCTGGAACCACCATTGCACCCGACGCTTATGGCCCGAGTCCGAGTGGCTCACCGGTCCCAGCGAGGTCCCCCAGCACTCCAGAGTCCGAGTCCACTATGGGATGATCTCTCCAGTACTTCCCGAGGTCGACTGCAGCCTCTGCACAGAGACCCGCCCAATCGTGAGTAGCCCGGTAAGGTGAAATCCGACCTCAAAAGACAACTCTGCATACAGCTGCCCTGCACCCTGGAGTATAGGACCTGAGGTGCACCTACGTCCCTGAGCCCTCCAACTTATCTGCCCAGCTGTTGGTTCCTCCTGGAAGACTTCTTGGACTGAGCATGGAGCCAAAATGAAAAAACGGCAACTCTCATTGAAAACAACAGGGCACCCGATGTCAAAACAGCACCCTGCGCGGCTGTGGGTGCACCTTGTGTGCTAAGACGGATCGCCCTTTGCCCAGAGCCTAAGTCTAGGAGGTTTACTCCCACAACCTTGTGGCATGCTCGTGAGATACCATTAACCGGAGGCCAACTATCCCCCATTGGATAACATTGGGCCTCAGCTCTCTGCACCCGGCCACCCTAGTGCCGCTGAGGGTGCTTTGAGAATGCACCCTTGACCCTGGGGGAACCCTTGTTCTAACCCCAGAAAACCAACTCCCAAACCTAAGTAATTACCTGGAAACCGATAACTCCATTTCCTCCCATACAATTGCATTGACTGCTTTCTTGTGAACATTGTTTTATTCAAGTGTGCCATTGGTTTGGATGAAACTCTAGGAGACTGCAAATATACAAAAACTGATTTACTTACCTTTTCTCTAGGAAATGTTGCAGTGTGATATCTAGGCATATCACACTGAGTAGAAAAAGTAACTTTAAAAGTAATCTGAAAAGTAATTTGAAAAGTAATCTGTAAAGTAACTGACATGTAATTTAAACTGCTTTACAAACAAATGACTTACCTCTAACCAATCCAATTACATTCAACTGCATTCAAACTGTATTTAACTGCATTATTCTTGCAAAGTATCAATATACTTACCTGTACCAGGCCCGGCTTGGTTCTAGAAAATAAAATATAACTAAATAATATATTTTTTATACAGACAAAATTGGTCTGAGTTCAGTCTTTGAGTGTGTGGCATCATATCTTGCCTAAGTGTGTACAATAAATGCTTAACACTACCCTCTGATAAAGCCTTACTGTTAGCCCACACTACCCCAAATAGAGTGAAGGTATTATCTACTTTTACCTCTGTCTACCTTTCAGGTTTCCACTGGACTCTGAGCACACTATACCTTACTTTGGTATAGTTTATACAGAGCCACCTTCCTACAAGCAGTAAATCGCACATAGAAATTAACTATTAGGTTTCTTTGTTGGAATATAGCTGGTATTAGGCCGAAGCTGTGGCACCCTGAATGGCTAAAAGTTATAACCCAGTTTGATGTGATTATGCTTCAAGAAACCTGGGCCCAGGAGCTATTCATTTAGAGCAGCTTTGAATGTTTTGTTGTTCCAGCTATTGCCTCCTCTGCCTAAAGAGCATGAAGTGGGCTAGCCGCCTTGTTCCGCGTTTCCAAACACCTCAGGGTTATACCTGTCCCCTTGGGGCATAGTGGGATTAAGATTTTATGGGTTTTGCATTCCAAGGAGTTCTACCTCTTTTATAAATTAGTTTGTGACTCAGGGTGCCAGATTGAGACCTTGTTTCTAGTATTGTCAGTCCTTGAGTCAAGGTCTTTTTCCAATTTCAACTGTTTTAATGTGTTGTTGGGAAAGGGATTTTGCACAGCTGCCTCACCGTTCCCCCCAAACTGCAAAGGTGTGCCTCTCTTTTGTTGCCTCCAGAGGTCTGGTGTTCCTCCTTTGTTTCTGTGGGCTGTGCCCCAGCCCAGCTGCAGTGTGACAAGCTAATTAACAGATGTAGATTTCCCTTTTCTTTCCCAGGAACTGGGAGAGCACTGTTAAATCCTCTAATGCGTGGGGAGGCCTTTGTTCCTCCTGCTAGAGAACAGAGTAATACATTTGGCCCAGTAGGGGGAGATGAAGGTCTAGATTCTGATTCTCAGCTGAGCCAGGGAAATGTGACAAATCTTAACATGTCATATGGAGTGTAGGTATGATGTGAGGAACTGTAAATCTACACTCGGGGTCCATGATTACCTCTAGATTGGTACCTTGCCGGACCCTGTAGGCCCAAGAGGGGTGAAACTGTACTTTAAGGTAGATTCACATATAATGTGTAAAACAGTATAAGCACCACAGGCCTTCAGTAAGCACTACAGAGCTACACTATGAATGCCCACTTACATTATAAGACCTATCCAAGGTCAATACCAATTCCTTAACAGTCCTCTCTGTTACGGGCTACTTGTGCATAGATGCCAGGTTGCACAAGATGGTAGTCTCAACGTGCACAGCCCACACACGTGTGTACACATGCTCACAGGCTCATGTATAACCATTCTAGAGAATCTTACTCTAGCTGCGCAGCAGTGACCTTATTTTAAAAGGGGGGCACTGGCGATTAGCACTGTCAGTCCAATTACTGTAAATTTACCATGAGGTAGACTCAGATGGTGAGACTCACTCCAAGTAAGTCCAAAAAACAGGTTATCAAATGCAAAACATCTTGGGGGAGCAAACGGATGGAACACATTTGCTACTTTTATAAATTGTTATTGTATGATATGTCAAAAGTGATGTATAGTTCAGGTGAAAAAAACCCCATATTTTTTAATGTTTTTTTTCCTTTTTTAATTTATACTGTGTACTCTCTTTTGCTTGTTACCAATGGAAGTGTGGGCTCTTTCTTTGTTTCAGTACTCATTTGTGCTTGTTGATTTACCGTGCTGAATATGTTTTATACATTTTGGAATGTTTTATTTCTGTACCGATAAAAATTAAATAAATATTTTAAAAATAAATTTGTATTTTAAATAGGGCAAGCTTAATTATATTCTAGTAAGGAAATATCTGGGCTGCAAAGTGACTTTGTGAGTAACAAAAAACAAACAATATATGAAAATCTTGGGTGCAACTTTAATGTAAATATTCCGAATTATTATTTTTATAAGGTTGATGTATTAGTACATTTGTATCTGTTTAGGAGTATAAACGAGCCCTTGATACTCACCCAGTGCATGACAATAGAGACCTACGATCTGATTCACAAAAAGCCTCTGCACTTGTGGTGGAGACCCCACAGTCGCGGCAGGACCTCCGCACTGCAGTTACTCATTGTGCCACGAGAGCCGAGCTCCCGCCATGAATGCCAGGCCTTCGCCACAAGAGCGGAGGCCCTTTGTGGATCAGGCCCTGAGTTTCTACATAACGTGAAAGGCATCAGTGCACTGATCATCCAGCCCAAATCACCTGGCACACAGGTAGCTCCAGCTTCCTGCTGGACTACACCTTGCTGCTTACAAAATATGAGGGAATTGTTTAGCTTTCGCCAACAAAGAAAAGTTGTAAAGTGATCACTCCTGCCAGAGTTTTATATCAAAATGTTTTTATTGGTTTTAGATTCAGAACAATACAATTCAAACATTAGTGGAAGCCACCAGTATGGCTTACAGATCAAGAGTTACAGGGTTCTAAAATACAATGTTCAGTTTGTGTGCTAGGTCTCGATCTGCGTTGAGAACTCCCTCCATGACCCCCCTGGCTGCTGCTGGCCTGATCATGTGCCACAACTCATATATCTCACATTGTTGGTCATGTTATTCTTTGGCACTTGCATCTCCCACCTCCACCAGTTCTTTTCACATAACTCAAAGATAAATATAACTAAACAAACTATGGTCTAACAGCCACAAAAGCTCAAGCTTGGTCGTAAGTGAGGACGATCCAATGAGGTCCGGGACCGCTCAAACCCCTGAAGGCCCCTGACCAAGGAGTAGTGGCCAACCGCGTGTTCTTGATATGGAAGAGGTGGAGAGCCCTCAGTCTGGGCCCACAGGCAAACAAGGGTAATAACTCCTACAAGTATTCGCCAGGGGGGCCCAGATATAGTCAAACCCCTTTCTCGAGTCCTCCACTATATCCGCCAATTTTTCCATCGCTAGTGCTCGCCATAACCTGGCATGCCATTGCGTAAGGGAGGGGTCCTCCACCTTCTTCCATTCTGCTGCAAATGCTATCTTGGCCAACCCTAAGCACAGTCACATCACGAGGCGGGCCCCTTGTGTTTACTGTTTCAAGCTGGAGTCCCGAATCCCCAGGAGAGTGTGTTCCATTTTTGCAGGAATTGGGTAGCCCAGGATCAGTTTGATTTGGGATACAATTTCCTTCTAGAAGGGCTTGATGAAGGGGCAGTCCCACCAAATATGCCTGAAGTCCCCCGGAGCCCGTAGCCCCTCTATCTGAGGTATTAGGGAATATTATGTGCAGTTTCTGACGGGGCAGGTACCAATCGTACATAATTTTATAGTGAGCCTCCCTTAGGGACATGGACTGGCTGTATTTGGGGAAGTCCCTGTATAGAGAGTTCCATTGTTTTCCCCCAACGGAATGGCTAAAATGGAATCCCAAAACATTTGAGGCCTCGGAGTTGAGTGTGACCCCAGAGCCCGTATGAGGAAGGAGATGGTCCCTTTTGTGGATGCCCCCAATTGTGCTAACTGTTCGATTGGGAGTAATTCTTTAGTTGCGGCTAGCCAAACCTGCGGTTGTTGAACCCAGTGTTTAAGTTGTATGCAGTGGAATTTTTCAGAGGTCTCGAGCTTGAATGTTTTAGCACAGTTCTCAAAAGTAAGTAACTTCCCCTGTTTATAAAGATCAGATATCATGAGGCAACCACCCTCCCACCAACCTTCAAATGGCCCCTCCTGGAGAGCCGGAGGGAACTCGGGGTTGAAGTGGATGGGGGTATAGGGAGAAGGGAAGATGGTTAGGGGCATGGATCTGGTGAGGTCGTCCCAAACACTCAAAGTGGGAGCTGTGGGGGTGCTAATATAAGCATTTAGTGGTCGATTTTGTTTCTGCTTCCATAGGAGATCCCAAATCACCCTGCCCACTATTTGTCGGTCCATCTGGAGCCAGAGTTTTTCAGATTCACAGAGTGACCAGTCAGTGATCACCTTGAGTTGAGCCACTCTGTAGACTCTGTAGTACCCGAAGAAATCCGATAATTCCAACCCCCCTCCCTTCGCACCTTGGTTAACAAGCGGTGGGACAACCGCGCCCTCTGACCCTGCCAAATGAACTTAATGATTATCTTTTTTAGGTCGATAAGAGAACCCTGTCTACTGGAATCGGTAGGCCTTGGAAAAGATAAAGCAGCCTAGGGAGAATGTTCATTTTGATGGCGTTGATATGCCTTATCCAGGAGGTGCAGGCTGTTCTCCATCTGGCCAGGTCCACTTTAAGCAGGCGTAACAAGGGAGGGTAATTAGCCCCATAGAGGTGCAGTATATTAGGAGTAAGTCTGATACCCAAGTATGTGATGTCTTTGTGTGTGCTTTAGAAAGGGGACATTGCTTCTATGATCCGCATAGTCTCCTTGGGTAAAGTCAAGTTAAGGAGATAGGACTTCGAAAGGTTTACCTTAAACCCAGAAGCTTGTTCGTAAGAGGCGAGTTCTGTTTGGATGGCTGGAAGATCGGACACCGGCTTTGTGATTGGGAGCAGCACGTCATCTGCAAAGAGAGATCTTGTGCTCGTCTGTTCCGAAAGGAACCCCAGCTATGTTTGGGTTGATCCTGATGCGTTCTGCTAGCCGCTCGATGCTGAGAGCAAAAAGCAGAGGAGACAGCGGGCATCCCTGCCTAGTTTCCCGTGAGAGACCAAAGGGCTGAAGCCACCCCACTCACCAGTACCCGGGATCTCGGAGCTGAATAGTTGGCACGTACCATACCTATAAAGGTCTCGTTGAACCCAAAATGCCTCATTGTTCGAGTCATAAAGGCCCAATCGACCCGATCAAAGGCCTTCTCCGCATCTAGCCAATGAAGGGCCACTAGGATGCCTTTCTTCTGCACATTCTGAATAATGTGTATCACCCTCCTTAAATTATCATGGGTTTGCCTACCCTTGATGAAACCCACTTGATCCGCCTTGATGAGCAATGGCATGACATGCTCTAAGCGAGTGGCTAGTATCTTAGAGTATATTTGGCGTCTAAGTTTAGGAGCCCGATAGGTCTGTAAGAGGCACTACTTGTGGGATCTTTTCCCGGTTTTGGGGATTACGGAAATCAACGCTTCCCCAATGGAGGGGGTCACCCGCTGCGTGGCTGATATGTCGCTAAAGAGGGTCACTAACCAGGGAGCCAGCTCTGGGGCAAAAGTACGAGAGAAGTGAGCATTTAGCCCTTCTGGGCCAGGTGCCTTCTGAAGCTTAAGTGTGTCTATCACCTTCTGAACTTCCTCACTGGAGATAGATCTGCTTAGATCTTCGTTCGTGGAAACTGGTACCTGTAGCAGAGCAATAGTCTCTAGATATTGCTCCTGAGCACCAGCCTCCAGCGGGTCAGCGGTATACAGGGAGCTATAGACTTCCCAAAAGCTCCGACTTTCCCCTCTTTGCTTTTCTGGGAGACCCCATTTATATCTACTATATGTGCAATGTATTCTTTTTCCTGCCTCGCTCTGAGTTGGCGCGCCAACAGGGCACCAACTTTATTTCCCCCCTTGTAACTTCGGGCTTGCCGGTGCAGGAGAGTTCTTTCAGCCCCATTGGTGTAGATGGCTTGGTACTTCCCCTTAAGCTGTGTGACTTTCCTTAGGGACCGAACCGAGGGGTTGGTCTTGTGATAATTTTCGGCATTTTAGAGTTCCCCTTCTAGAAGCAGTCTTTCGCCCTTGCGTTGGTTTTTGAGTGTGCAGGCTAGGTCAATGCATTTCCCTCTTATGACCACCTTGAAAGTATCCCTATTATTAGCAAGGGAGGTTAGAGCTGGATTGTTACGGTAAAAAAATCCTTAATTGCCTTTCTTAATTCGTCCCTGAGAAGTCGGTCCCTGCTGAGAAAGTTGGGGAAATACCACCTAGCATGTTTAGAGCGTGGGGTGGGCCAATCCAGGAACAGTTCTAGAGAGACGTGGTCCGAGAGGCAAATCAAGTGGAACTGGCATCTGGAAAGTGTGTGGAAAAGGAACTGGCTAATGAATGCATGGTCCGTCCTGGAGTAGGTCCTATGCGAGTGTGAGAAGAAGGAATAGTCCTGCGTCGTGGGGTGAGAACTCCTCCATGCATCTAGAAGACCCAACCCCTGAAGTGCAGTTTTAATCGACTTGCTGAACACCCCCCCATTGCCCTATGTGGGTGGGTTGTGTCCAGGGACAGGTCCCAAATATGTCGGCCATGGCAAACCCCTCTAGTGTAGTAAGAAATGTGATCAGGAATTCGTGTTGCCCTGCATTGGGTGTATAGATCGTAGCAATGGTGCAAAATCTTCCCCTTAACTCACCCCTGACCATCAGGAAGCTCTTCGCCTTATCTGATTTAGAAGCCTGGAGAAGAAGTGGGACAGAGGAATGAAAGAGGAGAGCCACCCCGTTGTGCTTTGTGTGTGCTGAGGAGCAGAAGATCTGTGGGAAGGCCCTATGCTTCAGCCGTTGCTCATCCATTTGCGGGAGGTGGATTTCTTGCAGGGCAGCAATTTTTACCTGATGGTCCAACAAAAATTTCCATATCCTTTGCCTCTTATTGGGGGAATTAAGGCCCCTCACATATCAAGTTAAACAATTAACCCAATTAGTCAGCTCTGAACCTTCCTACCTGCCCTGCTCAGTGTGCCCGTGAGAGCTTTGGACTCTCCCCTCTCTGCCCCGCGACAATAAACATGCATTCAGAGCGAAACGTACCGTGATACCAAAACAATTTCAACAAAAACAAATACAAACCAAAACTTTGAGCTCCGAGGCACTCAATCTCAGAAGAGAACCTCATCTTGAGCGTTTCAAGGAGTGGACTGAATTCAGCCTCCAAGGCCCATAGATATTGCTCCTGAGCACCAGCCTCCAGCGGGTCAGCGCTATACAGGGAGCTATAGACTTCCCAAAAGCTCCGACTTTCCCCTCTTTGCTTTTCTGGGAGACCCCATTTATATATACTATATGTGCAATGTATTCTTTTTCCTGCCTCGCTCTGAGTTGGCGCGCCAACAGGGCACCAACTTTATTTCCCCCCTTGTAACTTCGGGCTTGCCGGCGCAGGAGAGTTCTTTCAGCCCCATTGGTGTAGATGGCTTGGTACTTCCCCTTAAGCTGTGTGACTTTCCTTAGGGACCGAACCGAGGGGTTGGTCTTGTGATAATTTTCGGCATTTTAGAGTTCCCCTTCTAGAAGCAGTCTTTCGCCCTTGCGTTGGTTTTTGAGTGTGCAGGCTAGGTCAATGCATTTCCCTCTTATGACCACCTTGAAAGTATCCCTATTATTAGCAAGGGAGGTTAGAGATGGATTGTTACGGTAAAAAAATCCTTAATTGCCTTTCTTAATTCGTCCCTGAGAAGTCGGTCCCTGCTGAGAAAGTTGGGGAAATACCACCTAGCATGTTTAGAGCGTGGGGTGGGCCAATCCAGGAACAGTTCTAGAGAGACGTGGTCCGAGAGGCAAATCAAGTGGAACTGGCATCTGGAAAGTGTGTGGAAAAGGAACTGGCTAATGAATGCATGGTCCGTCCTGGAGTAGGTCCTATGCGAGTGTGAGAAGAAGGAATAGTCCTGCGTCGTGGGGTGAGAACTCCTCCATGCATCTAGAAGACCCAACCCCTGAAGTGCAGTTTTAATCGACTTGCTGAACACCCCCCCATTGCCCTATGTGGGTGGGTTGTGTCCAGGGACAGGTCCCAAATATGTCGGCCATGGCAAACCCCTCTAGTGTAGTAAGAAATGTGATCAGGAATTCGTGTTGCCCTGCATTGGGTGTATAGATCGTAGCAATGGTGCAAAATCTTCCCCTTAACTCACCCCTGACCATCAGGAAGCTCTTCGCCTTATCTGATTTAGAAGCCTGGAGAAGAAGTGGGACAGAGGAATGAAAGAGGAGAGCCACCCCGTTGTGCTTTGTGTGTGCTGAGGAGCAGAAGATCTGTGGGAAGGCCCTATGCTTCAGCCGTTGCTCATCCATTTGCGGGAGGTGGATTTCTTGCAGGGCAGCAATTTTTACCTGATGGTCCAACAAAAATTTCCATATCCTTTGCCTCTTATTGGGGGAATTAAGGCCCCTCACATATCAAGTTAAACAATTAACCCAATTAGTCAGCTCTGAACCTTCCCACCTGCCCTGCTCAGTGTGTCCGTGAGAGCTTTGGACTCTCCCCTCTCTGCCCCGCGACAATAAACATGCATTCAGAGCGAAACGTACCGTGATACCAAAACAATTTCAACAAAAACAAATACAAACCAAAACTTTGAGCTCCGAGGCACTCAATCTCAGAAGAGAACCTCATCTTGAGCGTTTCAAGGAGTGGACTGAATTCAGCCTCCAAGGCCCATAGATATTGCTCCTGAGCACCAGCCTCCAGCGGGTCAGCGCTATACAGGGAGCTATAGACTTCCCAAAAGCTCCGACTTTCCCCTCTTTGCTTTTCTGGGAGACCCCATTTATATATACTATATGTGCAATGTATTCTTTTTCCTGCCTCGCTCTGAGTTGGCGCGCCAACAGGGCACCAACTGTATTTCCCCCCTTGTAACTTCGGGCTTGCCGGCGCAGGAGAGTTCTTTCAGCCCCATTGGTGTAGATGGCTTGGTACTTCCCCTTAAGCTGTGTGACTTTCCTTAGGGACCGAACCGAGGGGTTGGTCTTGTGATAATTTTCGGCATTTTAGAGTTCCCCTTCTAGAAGCAGTCTTTCGCCCTTGCAATGGTTTTTGAGTGTGCAGGCTAGGTCAATGCATTTCCCTCTTATGACCACCTTGAAAGTATCCCTATTATTAGCAAGGGAGGTTAGAGATGGATTGTTACGGTAAAAAAATCCTTAATTGCCTTTCTTAATTCGTCCCTGAGATGTCGGTCCCTGCTGAGAAAGTTGGGGAAATACCACCTAGCATGTTTAGAGCGTGGGGTGGGCCAATCCAGGAACAGTTCTAGAGAGACGTGGTCCGAGAGGCAAATCAAGTGGAACTGGCATCTGGAAAGTGTGTGGAAAAGGAACTGGCTAATGAATGCATGGTCCGTCCTGGAGTAGGTCCTATGCGAGTGTGAGAAGAAGGAATAGTCCTGCGTCGTGGGGTGAGAACTCCTCCATGCATCTAGAAGACCCAACCCCTGAAGTGCAGTTTTAATCGACTTGCTGAACACCCCCCCATTGCCCTATGTGGGTGGGTTGTGTCCAGGGACAGGTCCCAAATATGTCGGCCATGGCAAACCCCTCTAGTGTAGTAAGAAATGTGATCAGGAATTCGTGTTGCCCTGCATTGGGTGTATAGATCGTAGCAATGGTGCAAAATCTTCCCCTTAACTCACCCCTGACCATCAGGAAGCTCTTCGCCTTATCTGATTTAGAAGCCTGGAGAAGAAGTGGGACAGAGGAATGAAAGAGGAGAGCCACCCCGTTGTGCTTTGTGTGTGCTGAGGAGCAGAAGATCTGTGGGAAGGCCCTATGCTTCAGCCGTTGCTCATCCATTTGCGGGAGGTGGATTTCTTGCAGGGCAGCAATTTTTACCTGATGGTCCAACAAAAATTTCCATATCCTTTGCCTCTTATTGGGGGAATTAAGGCCCCTCACATATCAAGTTAAACAATTAACCCAATTAGTCAGCTCTGAACCTTCCCACCTGCCCTGCTCAGTGTGTCCGTGAGAGCTTTGGACTCTCCCCTCTCTGCCCCGCGACAATAAACATGCATTCAGAGCGAAACGTACCGTGATACCAAAACAATTTCAACAAAAACAAATACAAACCAAAACTTTGAGCTCCGAGGCACTCAATCTCAGAAGAGAACCTCATCTTGAGCGTTTCAAGGAGTGGACTGAATTCAGCCTCCAAGGCCCATAGATATTGCTCCTGAGCACCAGCCTCCAGCGGGTCAGCGCTATACAGGGAGCTATAGACTTCCCAAAAGCTCCGACTTTCCCCTCTTTGCTTTTCTGGGAGACCCCATTTATATATACTATATGTGCAATGTATTCTTTTTCCTGCCTCGCTCTGAGTTGGCGCGCCAACAGGGCACCAACTGTATTTCCCCCCTTGTAACTTCGGGCTTGCCGGCGCAGGAGAGTTCTTTCAGCCCCATTGGTGTAGATGGCTTGGTACTTCCCCTTAAGCTGTGTGACTTTCCTTAGGGACCGAACCGAGGGGTTGGTCTTGTGATAATTTTCGGCATTTTAGAGTTCCCCTTCTAGAAGCAGTCTTTCGCCCTTGCAATGGTTTTTGAGTGTGCAGGCTAGGTCAATGCATTTCCCTCTTATGACCACCTTGAAAGTATCCCTATTATTAGCAAGGGAGGTTAGAGATGGATTGTTACGGTAAAAAAATCCTTAATTGCCTTTCTTAATTCGTCCCTGAGATGTCGGTCCCTGCTGAGAAAGTTGGGGAAATACCACCTAGCATGTTTAGAGCGTGGGGTGGGCCAATCCAGGAACAGTTCTAGAGAGACGTGGTCCGAGAGGCAAATCAAGTGGAACTGGCATCTGGAAAGTGTGTGGAAAAGGAACTGGCTAATGAATGCATGGTCCGTCCTGGAGTAGGTCCTATGCGAGTGTGAGAAGAAGGAATAGTCCTGCGTCGTGGGGTGAGAACTCCTCCATGCATCTAGAAGACCCAACCCCTGAAGTGCAGTTTTAATCGACTTGCTGAACACCCCCCCATTGCCCTATGTGGGTGGGTTGTGTCCAGGGACAGGTCCCAAATATGTCGGCCATGGCAAACCCCTCTAGTGTAGTAAGAAATGTGATCAGGAATTCGTGTTGCCCTGCATTGGGTGTATAGATCGTAGCAATGGTGCAAAATCTTCCCCTTAACTCACCCCTGACCATCAGGAAGCTCTTCGCCTTATCTGATTTAGAAGCCTGGAGAAGAAGTGGGACAGAGGAATGAAAGAGGAGAGCCACCCCGTTGTGCTTTGTGTGTGCTGAGGAGCAGAAGATCTGTGGGAAGGCCCTATGCTTCAGCCGTTGCTCATCCATTTGCGGGAGGTGGATTTCTTGCAGGGCAGCAATTTTTACCTGATGGTCCAACAAAAATTTCCATATCCTTTGCCTCTTATTGGGGGAATTAAGGCCCCTCACATATCAAGTTAAACAATTAACCCAATTAGTCAGCTCTGAACCTTCCCACCTGCCCTGCTCAGTGTGTCCGTGAGAGCTTTGGACTCTCCCCTCTCTGCCCCGCGACAATAAACATGCATTCAGAGCGAAACGTACCGTGATACCAAAACAATTTCAACAAAAACAAATACAAACCAAAACTTTGAGCTCCGAGGCACTCAATCTCAGAAGAGAACCTCATCTTGAGCGTTTCAAGGAGTGGACTGAATTCAGCCTCCAAGGCCCATAGAACAGCTACTTGGCATGATTGTAGTATCAGCCTTTGAGCTTTTTATCTAATAATCAGAGCATCACCCCTCTAGGCCTCACTCCCTCCATCCCCTTCATGACAGCCAGATTTGGCAGCGACTGCCATGAGTGGGGCCAGGCCCCTGTTAGACTCTTGCCCCCACCTTATTGGACTGTTCGGGCAGATCATACTTTTGTCCAGGCAACAAGTCTTTGACTGAGTCAATCAATCAATCAGGGGAATTGTAAGCGCGCTACTCACCCATGAGGGTCTCAAGGCGCTGAGGGCGGGGGTGTCCGCAGGTCAGTTTAGCCGAAGAGCCAGGTCTTGAGGGTCTTCCTGAAGGTGTTCAGGGAGGGGGCGTGTCTGATGTCTGCCGGTAGCTCGTTCCAGGTCTTGCCTGCAATGTGAGAGAAGGACCTTCCGCCTGCTCTGGCTCTGTGGATGCACAGGGTTTCGGCCAGTGCAAGGTTGGAAGATTGGAGGTTTCTTTAGGAGACGTGGAAGTTGAGTCTGTCATTGAGGTATTTGGGTCCGTCATTGTGTAGGCATTTGTAGGCATGAGTGAGGATTTTGAAGGTGACTCTTTCCTCCACGGGGAGCCAGTGGAGTCTTCGTAGGTGTTGGCTGATGTGTTCGTGCCGGGGGATGCCAAGGACGAGTCTGGCGGCGGGTTTCTGTATTGTCTGGAGTTTGCAGAGTAGGGACTTGCTGATGCCGGCATAGAGTGCGTTTCCATAGTCCAGTCTGCTGGTGATGAGTGCGTGGGTGACTGTCTTCCTTGAATCAGGGAGGATCCATTTGAAGGTCTTGGGGAGGATGAGGAGGGTGTTGAAGCAGCTGGAGGTGACAGCGTTGACCTGTCGGTTCATGGTGATTGATGAGTCGAGTATGATGCCAAGGTTTTTGGCGTGGTCTGAGGGGGTAGGTGGGTTTCCGAGGGCGTTCAGCCACCAGGTGTTGTCCCATGCTGAAGGGGTGGTTCCAAGGACGAGGACTTCAGTCTTCTCGGCGTTGAGCTTCAGGCAGCTGTTGGTCATCCAGACTGCGATGTCTTGCATTCCTTTCTGGAAGTTGAGTTTGGCGGTGATCTTTGGTGAGGGAGAGGATGAGCTGGGTGTCATCAGCATAGGATACATCGTGTAGTCTGGCGACTAGTGTGCGGTGGTAGATGGTGTCAAAGGCCGCTGATAGGTCGAGTAGGATGAGGGCTGTGGAGTGGCCTTGGTCCAGGAGGGTGCGGATGTCATCTGTGGTGGTGAGTAGGGCGGTCTCGGTGCTGTGGTTGCTTCAGAATCTGGATTGGGACGGGTCGAGGACGGTGTTCTCTTTGATGAATTTGGTCAGTTCCCTGTTGACTGTTTTCTCTGCAACTTTGGCTGCGAAGGGGAGGAGCAAGATGTACCGGTAGTTCTTGAGGTTGGTGGGGTCAGCTATGGGCTTCTTGAGCAGGGGCCTGGCTTCAGCGCACTTCCAGCCGTCTGGGAAGGTGCCAGTGTTGATGGTGCATTGTAGTTTGGGTGCGATGGCGGCCGCTGCTCGGTGGTAGATGTGAGGAGAGCAGGGGTCGTTGGGGGCCCCCGATGGGATGCCTTTCATGGTCGAGGAGGTGTCTTCGGTCGTGATCAGTGTCAAGTTGGAGATGGTGGGCTGGCTGATGTCTCTGGGGGGTGGTGGGCCGGCTGTGGCGTCTGATGAATGGTCGACGAAGTTGTTGTAGAGGTTTTTGATCTTGAGGTGGAAGTAGGTTCCAAGCTTGTCGCAGAGGTCTTGGGATGGGGTGATATCTGTGGCTTTGCTGCGTGGGTTGGTGAATTCCTGAATAACACTGATGAGTGCCTTGGAGTTGGTGGAGTTGGCGAGTATTTTGTTGTGAATGAAGTTCCTCTTGGTGGTTCTGATTTGGTTGTGGTAGTCCGTCATGGCGTCCTTGTAGGTGGAGTAGTTTCCAGTTGTCTTGGTGTTTCTCCAGGCGTCTGCAGGTGTGCCTGGCTTCTTGGACATCGGTGGTGAACCAGGCGACGTTCCTAGGGCACTGTTTGTCGGGGTTGTGTAGCAGGGCGAGTTTGTCTGCGTATTTGGATATCCAAGTGTGGAGTCCTCTGGCTGCGATGTTTGCCTCGGATGCCAAGGTGTGGTTGTCTTGGGTGAGGGTGGAGTTAAGCTGCTTGTCAGCAACCTTGCTCCAGTTCCTTCGTGGAGGGCATGAGGCTGGTTTGGGTGCCCTGGGTTTGTCAACAGCGAAGTGTATGCTGTGGTGGTCGGTCCATGGCGGTTGCGTTGTATGGCTGAAGTGAACGCTGTTTCCTGCAGCTAAGATGGGGTCGAGGGTGTGTCCTGCTCTGTGGGTCGGTGTGGTGACGAGCTGATTAAGTCCGATGTTGGTGAGGTTGTCACGAAGGATGGTGGAGTTGGGGTCGCTGAGGTTTCGAGGTGGAAGTTCAGGTCTCCAATGAGTATGTAGTTCATAGAGGTGATGGTGTGGGGTGCGATAAAGTTGGTGATGGTGGTGGCGAAGGGTGTCCGGGGGCCGGGGGGTCTGTAGACGAGGGTACCTCAGAGTGTGGCGTTAGGGCTGGTCTGGATCTGGAAGTGCAGGTGTTCAGCAGAGGGGAAGGTTTAGCTGGAGGTGGTGAGGCGGAGGGCGCTCTTGTGGGCGATGGCGAGGCCCCCTATCAGGTGGTTGGGGCGGTCCATCCTCTTGATCTTGTATCCGTCCGGGGTGTCGGGGTGGAGGAGGCATTGGTCCAGGTCTCCATGAAGAAGGTGATGTCGGGCGAGAGAGATGTCGGGCGAGAGAGAGTCGAGTAGGTTCTAGATTTCCATGGTGTGTTTGTGTATGGAGCGCACGTTGAGAAGGATGCATCTTAGGGTGTTGCCGGTGCTGGCGTTGGCGGTGTTGGAGGCCAGGGTGGTGGTGTAGGTCTGGCGGCAGTGGAGGCAGGAGAACTGGCCGTGGGTCGTGTTCAGCGAGGCCTGTTGGCAGTCTCTGAGTCTTCCGGGGTTGAGTGTGAGGAGGGTAGTAGTGTTGTAGCGATGGATGGTCAGAGATCCAGGGTTCCTGGTGCTGGCTGCGGTTGGGTCATAGACGGGTGCAGACGGACTTGCCTTAGGCGCGCCTTCGGCACATCAGCGGCGTGCCCGCTGCGCACGGCCACCATTAAGTAGGGGAGTGGGGAGGGACGAGCAGCTGGGAGGCTGGTGCGGGGGTGGTCAAGGGGGAGGTGTCCCGGGGGCAATGGTGGGGGCAGGAACGGGGGAACAAGAAACAGAACAACAACAAGGAAGGGCACGATACAGAACGAAAGCAACAAAAATGGGCACAGAGTGAGTACGAACTAAAAGCTAATTAAATTAAATACAGCAACAGTGGGACAAGCGCTGTCACAAACAGGGGCGACAAACATGCAACAAAATGGGCACAGAGTTCGTAAGAACGAACTGAAGTTAATTAAATGAAATACCCAACAGAGGGGGCAGGCGCAGTCACGAGCAAGTGCTGAGTGGTCTCGAACCCTGCATGGGAGGGGAAGATAGGATCAGCGGCAGAGCACACCACAGCTGAGCTGCTGGGGAGATAGCAGGGCCCAGACCGAGGGTCAGAGGACTTGCTCCAGTTAACCCGACGTGTTCTTGCCACCTCTTTTCTGCTGCAGCCAAGGACTCCCTCCGCGTCTCTCCATTCGCTAATCCATTCCTGTGTCCCCTGCTCCAGTCATCCACTTTGGTGGGGATACCTCTATTCCCAAGATGGTTGCTGCTTCCTCCCACGAGAAAGCCAGGCCAAAGGGATAGGTCCAGAGGTATTTCAGTTTGCGCTCTCTCAAGGCTTCTGTGCCGGCCTGAACTGCTGGCAACGGACTAGTGTGGCCTGGGCCACATCTTGGAACAATGAACAGGACACGTTTTAGAACAACACTTTATAGAGGGCCCATGCTTTCTGAAGGATCAATTCTTTGATCTTGAAGGAGCTGAATTCAGCCAGCACATCCCTAGGCTTCCTGTAGTCTCCTGGTAGTCGCGGCCCCACTCTGTGAACCCTCTCCAACTGGACCTCTGGGCTGTTTTCTCCCAGCAACGTCGTGAAATGTCCCACCATAAATGCTTACAAGTCTGGGCCCTCGCATCCTTCTTCCAGGCCTTGCACCCGGATGTTATCTCGCCGGGAACGGTTCTCGAGGTCTTTGCACTTGAGTATCGTTCAACCAGCTCCTGGCAGTTTGCCTCGAGGTCCAGGGTGCGGGCCCCGCTCGAGTCCACATCCACCCGTAGGGTCACCAGCCTTCCTCCCATCTCAGCTTTGAATGCATCGAACGAGGTCCCCATATCTGCCTTGATGCCATCTCATAGCTCCTTCTTAAACATCAGATCTTCCTGTGTGAGTGCCATGCGTCCTCCGGGCACACTCTTTGTCTGCCTCCGTGTCTGCTGTGGTGAAGAAGCTGGAGACTTTGGCAGACTGTGCCTTCCTTGGTGGCATAGGGACCAGGGCGTGACATCAGCCCGGGGCCCTCCTATGGCAAAAATGACTGAGGGCTTTATGGGACCCCACTGGGAGGGTGCCGCGATTCTGTCCTGAGATCCTACACCAGGGACCTCACCACATGATGCTTGAGATGCACAGCGTCCTTACTGCTTGGGCTTTGCTGCCTCTGGGCCCCTCACAGGCTTAAAGATAACATGCGTAGGTTAAATTCTTTGTGGGAGTGTGGGGCCCCTGGCCGGAGGCCCCATCACAAGGCTGCTTTCATATGATTAGGTGCCTGACCTGCGCCATGGTGAGGTCAGGCACCTCGTTCCCGGGGCTCTACTGTAGGTACTCCAGGTTTTGGGGGTCCCCCCAATGCCCTCTCGGTCAGTATGTAATAGGCGGCTAACCCCGGAGCCCGTCACTGCTGAACGTGGACCCCCGCTCCTCACCTGGGGGTCCATGCGTTGGCCTTGCGCCTTTCCACAGAACTGCTGCGGCAGCTGGGCGTGATCCGCGGGCGGCAAGACTGGTCCACAGGGCATTTTGTGGAGTGCTGGAAGGGCCCCCGGTCATCCGTAGGAATGGGCCTCATTTCTGCTCATTAGCCCCGTTGGGCACCACTGAAGTGGCTGCTGTGCACCATCCCATTGCTGTCGGCCATCTTTTTTCGAGCCTCGCAGCTCCTGGTTTCAGCTCTCTAGGACACGGCTTGCATCCTCCATGGCTCCAACTGTGCCAACCAGGGGCCCCTCTTGCCGGGGTGCCCAGGTGGTCCGGTTGATCTGCTTGGTGCCAACTTACACAAGCTAGATGAGCTATTCAACACACTGGTAAAAGAAGGGAAAGTAACTCACAATATAAGAGAAACACATGTAACCGTAATATCCTAACTGCAGGTGAATCATTTGTATTCACTAACACACGTAGCTGCAAAGTGCTATCCAACTCTAAAATGTATATCATACAGAGTATGTTAAATAATTCAGTTCAAGTGAATAAAAGTAATGTTGTTTGTTTACACTCAGCAGAAATTGAATGCCTAAAGTAAATCTGTACAAGTGCTACACAGTGACTTGCATTTTCCCGACCCCCATTTGCACATGTGTTCTTTCGAGTGATTTTTATCTTCCTTGGATTAGAATGTGGGTAAGACAGAGGAGCATCAAAGTCCAGATATATGGGCAGTGAGACAGTGAGTCTGACAAAGAGACAAGGGCGCCCCTTTCCCTGTGCTCTTTGCCTTTTGCATTGAACCATTTGATGTGTGAATAAGGGATGACAATCAGGTTGGGGGAGTTCCCAGGAAAAGCCGGTATTATTTTGTGGTTGACTCAATCAGAATAAAGTAACATTCTTGCCTGTGGAGCAACAATCTCTCATTCCTTCTAAAGACTTTGAAACACATATTTGATTTGGCTTTCAGAACTTATTGTGAATTGTATTAGATGTTATTCATGGTAGCTGAAGAATTTGATTCTACATGCATGTATCGGTATACTCAGAGGAGTTAGACCATAGAGTAATAATTCACATTATATGTAACAGGTGAACCATTTGTGTTCACAAGCACACGTAGCTGCGGAGTGCTACCCAACTTTAAAATGCATTTCATACACAGTATGTTAGATAGTTCTGTTCAGAAGATTACATTTTAATGCTGTTTGTTTACACTCTTTAGGACTTGAACACATGAGACGAAAACAACTGACTTATTGTCAGTGAAACTGCTCTCCCATCCTCGCAGCTCCACCATCAAGTGGGGCCCTCTTGAGCCCCTGCACTCTCAGTGTTGGTGTTCGAGGCCCTCCTCGACCCGCAGACTATGCCTGTGCCTCATCTGGTAGTCCAGTGGACCTCTCTCTTGCTTCATTTTTCTGCTTGCTTTTCTTCTTTTCCTTCACCTCTGTTTTTTCACCCTTTTACTGTTACTCTCTTTCTATCACTTTCCATCCTCCTTTCACTTTTCACTTCTTACTGCGCACCTCTCTCCAGCTTCTTTTTCCACCACCGCTCCCCCAGCCCCTCCCCCCAGCACAACCAGCCCAAGCCAGTTTTCCCTCCCCGCTCCCTCCTCACAGCTGTCCAGCCCTCCCCGACCCCTACTTAATGGCGGGCCCTGTGCTGCTGCACAGCTGGCGCGTCATAGGCAAGGCCGTCTACGCCTTGTCCGTGACCTGACCGCGACCAGCGCCAGAAACCCTAGACCTCTGAGCTGCCAACGCTACAACCCAGCTGCACTCTACGTCACTCAATCTAGGTCGCAACAACAACTGAAAGCTAGCTTCACCAGCCGACACCCATGGACCTTTCAGCTGTCACCGCTGCCGCTACTCCTGCAGAACCGTCATGACCACGGATCCAGCACAACCCACCCACAACAACGTGACCGCACCAAAGACCCTGCAATGCATCCTCTTCAACGTCCGATCCTTCCACAAACACACCACCGAAATCTGGGACCTCCTCACCAGCACCACCCCGGATGTCACACTCTTCACTGAAACCTGGACCAACCCCACCTCGGGACCTGACATCGCCATCGCCATTCCCCAAGGATACAAGATCTCCCGGAAGGACCGCCCCACCTGCCCTGGGGGGAGGAATCGCCATCATCCACAAATTCACCCTCCGGCTGAGCACACTCCCCAACGAGCCCACAGACCTGATGGAACACCTACATTTCAAGATACAGGCCAGCCCTACCACCACCCTCCGGGGAACCCTCATCTACCAACCCCCCAGACCCCACCGAGCATTCACCAACTCAATCAAGGACAACATCATCCTGCAGGCAATCGCGTCCACCAACTACACCTTGCTGGGGGACCTCAACTTCCATCTCGACAACCAACAAGATCCCAACTCCACATCCCTCCTGGACAACCTCCACAACATAGGATTCCACCAAATTGTGACCAAGCCCACGCACTCAGCAGGACACATCCTCGACCCCATGTTTACCACAGGAAATTCCATCACTTTCAGCCACACCACCGAGCTCCCGTGGACAGACCTTTGCTGCATCCATTTCACCTTCAGAACACTCTCCATCCACAGAACCCAGCTCCTGCTCCCATGCCAAAATCGGACTAAAATCACCAATGACCAGATCACCACCACACTCGGCAACTCCACCCCAACCATTGTGGACAACGACGACCCCAGCACCGCAGCCTGAACCCTGCACAGATGGCTCTCCGACTGCACCAACACCATAGCCCCCCTCAAGCAGAACAACAACACACACACCAGGAAAGCCAGCTGGTTCACCACCGAACTCCGAGAGTCCAGACGCACATGCAGCCGCCTCGAAAAGGCCTGGAGAAACTCCAAATCTACAGAAGCCCACAACCACTTCAGAGACGTTACCAAGGCCCACCACCAACTCATCAGCAATACAAGAAAGAAAGCGATCAAAGACAGAATCTCCACGCACGCGCACAACAACAAAGAACTCTTCAGCATCAAGGAGTTCGCCCCAACCCATCAGGGAGTCAACAGAAATCCCTCCCTCACACAACCTCTGCTACAAACTCAGCACCTTCTTCCACCACAAAATCAAGAACATTTACGACAATTTAAACAAAGACAGCCAACGCACACAACCCTCAGCAACCACACCAACACCTTGAAGCCAGCGATTGACAGCTGGACAGTCCTCACCACCAAAGACACACTGAAGACGATGAAGTCAATCCACTCCGGGGCCCCCACGAACCCCTGCCCCCACCATATCTTCAACAGAGCCGCCAACACCATCTCCCCCATGCTTTGCCACACCATCAACCGCTCCCTCGCAAACGCCTCCTTCCCCTACGACTGGAAGTACGCTGAGATCAACCCCCTCCTGAAGAAACCCTCAGTGGTCCCCACCGACCTCAAAAACTTCAGACCCATCTCCCTGCTCCCATTCCCAGCAAAAGTCATCGAGAAAGTCATCAACAGCCAACTCACCACCTTCATACAAGAGCACATCATGCTTGACTCCTTCCAATCCGGCTTCAGAAAGAACCACAGCACGGAAACCGCCCTCCTCGCCGCAACAGATGACATCCGCTCCCTCCTGGACAGAGGTGAGACAGTAGCCCTCATCCTCCTCAACCTTTCAGCAGCCATCTACACAGTCTCTCACCGCACCCTAACACGCAGACTTCACGACGTAGGGATCTGGGACAACGCCTTCGACTGGATCTGCTCATTCCTCTCTGGCAGAATGCAGCGGGTCAGACTCCCTCCCTTCCTCTCGGACCACACAACGACCACCTGCGGTGTCCCCCAGGGATCCTCCCTCAGCCCCACGTTGTTCAACATCTACATGGCTCCACTCACCCCCATCGTCAGAACCCACGGACTCAACATTGTTTCATATGCAGACGACACCCAACTCATCCTCTCCCTATCCAACAAACCCAACGCAGCCAAGTACAACTTTCAAGAAGGCATGGAGGCATTCGCCAAATGGATGTAGAGCAGCTGTATACAACTCAACATGGACAAAACATAAATACTCATCATGGGCCCACACCCTGATGCCTGGAACGACACCTGGTGGCCCCCTGCCCTTGGAAACCTGCCCACCCCCACGGACCATGCACGCAAGCTCAGAATCATCCTGGACTTTGAACTCAAAATGGACTGCCAGATGAACTCCATTGCATCCTCCTGCTTCCACACCCTCTACCTCCTATGCCAGACCTTCAAATGGATCCCCCTTGAAGACAGAAAGACCGTCACACACGTTCTCATCACCAGCAGACTTGACTACGGCAACGCACTCTATGCTGGAATCAACAAAAACCTCACCCACAAACTTCAAAACATCTAGAACGCCGCCTCCAGACTAACCCTCAACCTGCCACAACACTGCCACATCACCCAGCACCTGTGCACACTCCACTGGCTCCCCATTGAGGCAAGAATCACCTTCAAGGTTCTAACCCACGCACACAAAGCCCTCCACAACATAGGACCAGCATACCTGAATAGCCGACTCACATTCCACGCACCACAAAGGACCGTACGATCAGCCCAGCTCTCCTACGCCATGCTCCCTCGCACCAGGAAGTCCAGATCGGGAGGCCGCTCCTTCTCCTTCCTCACGCCCATAGCCTGGAACTCCTTCCCACTCCACCTCAGACAGGTGACATCACTCCCCAACTTCACGAGGGACCTCAAAACATGGCTGTTCGATAGACCTCCTCCTTGATGGACTGGACCTTGCGCCTCCCCCCCCACCCAGCGTCTTGTGACCCTTACAGGTGAGTAGTCGCGCTTAATAAACCCATGATTGATTGATTGATACCAGGTCCAAAAGAGGGTACTATGCATTGACGTGTATTTTGCCCAATTCCCTTTCCCGTGCGTTCTCATGAGTGCCTGCTACCCTCCTTGAATTACAAGGTGGACAAGAAGGAGCAGCACCGAAGTCCAGACATATCCACAGTGGAACCATGAACCCGACATTGGGACTGGAGTGCCCCCGCTCTTTGCCCTTAGCATTGAACCATATGCTGCACGAATAAGGCTGGAAAAGAGGATAGGACAGCTGAAACACAAGATCACATTATTGACAGATTGCATCCTGCTCACCGTGACCTCATGGGCTGTCTGTATACCTAAATGCAACGAATACTTAGCAAATTTAAAAGGGTAGATGGATTCAAACTGAACCCAGCAGAATCTGAGATCCAAAACCTTAATCCTCTCCCAAGCATAAGTGACTGTCTTGTCACCAAAGACACAATTATAATGAACAAACAGATTATTAAAATTCCTGGGGGTGCAGGTAAAAGATTTTTACAAAGGTAACTATCATCAACTTACATACACTGTCATAGTTAGTCAATTTCTTGGCTGGGTAGAATTAATGCTAGCAAAATGAATATGTTGCAATGGGAACTATGCCTATTTCTAGCAATACAGATTCCAGTGAGGAAATAATTATTTTATGGTTATTAAAATGTATTTGACATGTAGGAGAGCAAGACTATCTTACAAGCAATTAAGGTTCCCCAGATCAGCAGGAGACCTGGCCCTCCCAGATTTTACAACCTGCCCTATAGAGACTCATAGCTCAACATTAGCACTAACTGGAGCCTCAGAGAAATCGGAAAGCACTAGAAGATCAATGGGAAACACTATGAAATATACTCAAAACGTATTTCACTGCATAGCAGGTAGGGAGGCACATTTTAAGGGAATACCTGATTAGCATTTGTACCCCTCTAAAATGTATAAAGTTTACCAACACACTTGTGCACAATGCCGGCAGGATGCAGATTGCTTGAGGTTTTCAAACATGTTTGGTCAGATTGCCCTTAAATCACACCCTTATGAAATGATATTCTAACAGCATTGAAGGCAATTATGGAATACCCCATAACTTCCACTTGAGTCTTTGTATTATTAGGGCTGTGTGCATCAGAGGTAAAGCACTAAACAAAATCAAATTGCTTTATAATGTGTAATTGCCTAGGAGCAGCCAAGACTACTTTGGCAGCTTTGTGAAAGCAGACATGAATCCTGGGACTAGTGCTGGCATGTACTCACCCTTTTGGCTCTTGGAAGTTTTCAAAATTATATTACAATTTATATCATTCTCAGATACTCGCTTTTCCAAATGCTCAGTCACATTCGTGTATTTGGTAGCTACCTATTCAGAAGGAGCACCGCTAGGAATAGTCCTTGGTGGTTCTTGTGTAGACCATCCAACAACAGCCTTACAACGCCCCGCAAGACACTATACACCACAATCCCAATCAGCATATTCAAATCAGCCCACAACATCTGGGAAATATGTGTTTATTTATATATTTCTTCATACCGTTTTCCTGGATCCTCCCTCAATTTTGGAAAGTTATTAGTAAATGCATACAAATCAGCTCGAGTCCATAGCGCATGCATACATTCTCTCCATCAAGGTCTCTCAGAGGAAATTCTGAATTTGCTCTTGTCCCAAACTCTCTATCTCTTATGACACCTCTTGCCCTACCTTCAGTTCCTTTCATTCTCTTTTTATTACCTGTCCCTGTCTTCCATCTATCTCGATATTTCTTCAAATCACTACCAGTCTCTTGTTTTCTCAATTAAATCTTTAACATGGGTTCTCAATGTAATTAAACCCATCTTTTTAATTTCATCATGAGTTAAATCCATTTTGCAATTTCAATTCAGATTCTTCATCTTGCTGATGCCAACCTCTAATTCATCAGCTAACTCTTCTAATGTATCATGTGCTTCATTTGCACATCTTAATGCTTCTTTAATCAAATATCTCATTTCATAGGCATTGTGAGCAACTGTCAAATCAACATTTCCCTGCAGCATTTCACCAAATTCAATCTTCAAAATGACAGTATTAATTTATTTAGGAACTTATTCAACCACAACTGTTGTTACAGGTGCAGCAGCTTGAGTCTGTACACTCAAGTGTGTATCTCCACTAGTTCAAGGCACAGCAGCTATCTCGCCATCTGTACTTCTGTCGGTGCACTCAGTACCCCTACAGCAGTAGTATAACTCTGAACTACTGTATCAGGTCCTGAGCTTGTCTCACTTGTCGCTGCTGATCTTGAAGTGAAGTGAGGAGGTCTAGAATTCAAAAGCTCATTTATAGATTTATACTCCTCATTAGAATAATTCTGCTTCTCTTTTTTATTTGTCTTGTCATCATTCTGAATATTTATAGCAGGGAATGTCAATGTTTAAATGAGCTCTTCACCTGCTTAATTGTTTTCTTTGTCTCCTAGTCTATCGCCATGCAATTCCATGTATTGAAAGACTCAAACTTTGTAGGTCTAGGTATCTGCTTCTTGTCATACATGGTTTGTGTCTTGAAATCTAACTTTTTTAACATTAAAGGTACCCTCCACTGGAAATTGTAAAACTTCATTATGTGCAATATATTTATTCCAGTCTGAAATCCAGGTATATGTATAGTACCAAATCTCTTTCATCATCTCGTAGGCTGGCATTCCTTCTGACGGTAATTTCTGACCCTCCCTAGCTACAACAATAACCATAGGATTTACTAACTATGTTCCCAATATTTTTGCTTAAAACAAACTTAAAAACCAATTCAAAATCACAGCAAACACGCTAGAGAACAACAAACAATCATAGCGCAGCTCTGGTAAAAGTCAACCTTACACAGCGTACCTTCATCAGCAACCAATGAATCAGAGCCCTGCTTTGTGATGACGTGTCACCAAAACTGTGAACAGGAAAACAATCGCAAAACCTCTTTAGATCAATAAACTACACTTACCTGTAACCAATCCAATTACATTCAACTGCATTTAAACTGTTTTTATCTGGATTATTCTTGCAAAGTGTCATTATACTTACCTGTACCAGGCCTGGCCTGGTTCTAGAAAATAAAATATGACTAAGCAATATTTTTATACAAACAAAATTGGTCTGAGTTTAGTCTTTGAGTGTGTGACATCATGTCTTGCCTAAGTGTGTATTGATAAATGCATAACACTACCCTCTGATAAAGCCTTACTGCTCGTCCACACTACCACAAATAGAGAGTAAGGTATTATCTACTTTTACATCTGGCTACCTTTGGGGTTCCTCTGGACTCTGTGCACACTATACCTTACTTTGGTATAGTATATACACAGCCAGCTTCCTACATTGGTGGATCAGTGGTGGGGTCTACAACTTTACATTTGTTGGACTGACTTGGCCAATACCTGATCACACGACAGTGCTCTTAAATTGTCTTCTGAAGTTTTTGTCTTGACACATATGTATCCAAATTACTAAAAGTCTTGTTAGGGCCTTGGTTAAGTCCCTTTAGAATGTTAGAAAAATAAAAACTCACTATAGTTAAGGGAAGAGGGTTAGAAACATTTTGTAGAATGTCTCATATCATGAATGCAGCTATTCGTGAAAATATAACTAATGACATAGAGAATATGGTTGAGAAGCTCGACCGCACCCCTTATCTCCACTTAGAATTTAGAGAGTTAAGGTCGCTATGTAAACTCAAAAACATAACCATGGGGTCCCATCCCTCCAAACAAAAGCTCCAGGAGCTGTTGGCAGGGTATGCTAAGGACTACCTCTCTGAGCAAGGCGAAGGCCTTTCAGATGGGGAAGAGGATGGAGAAGGTGAGGATAACTTCCAACCGCCTCCACGTCCTAGGGAGAACAGGGTCCCTGTACCCCTGACTCAAAGAATATAACTCACAGCACCTAGATCCCGCACAGGTGGGTCAGGTGCCTCTGAGTCCATTGAGGACAGCCTCAAAGAAGAGAACAACCTTTTAGTAAGGTTGGCTAAACGATTAGACTTAGAGACCAGACTCCTGGCTCTAGAAAAAGAAAGAGCAGAGATGAGCCTAGCACCCATCAATGGTGGCAGCAACCCTATAAATCAGTTCATTGAGCAATCTTATGATCTCAAAATCCCCAAAGGGATTGTTCCTACATTTGAGGATGGTGATGATATTACCAAGTGGTTCACAGCCTTTGAGGGGGCTTGTTAAGCCAGAAAAGTGAAGAAAACTCACTTTGGGAACTGTTCTCTGGTAATTGCAGAGGCAGACTTCTGGCTCTTAGTGGGGCAGAAGCAGAGTCCTATGAACTCACAAAGGGCACCCTGATTTACTGAGGAGGATAGAATTAGATCCAGGGGTGCTCAGAAAACCCAGAGTCAGCCCTGGGTAGAATTTGTAGACTACTCAATGAAAACACTAGGTGACTGGTTGAAGGGAAGTAAGGTGCAAGGTTATGATGGTCTTTATAATGTGTTGATGAAATAACACAGATTAAGTAATTGCATAGATGAAAAGTTGCATCAGTATCTGGTAGACCTAGGTCCAGTTTCCCCCCAAGAATTGGGGAAGAAGGCGGCCCACTGGGTCTAGACAAGGGTGACTAGGACGTCCACTGGGGGTGACCAAAAGACCTCCCCAGAGGAAAGGCAGTAAAAGTAGCAGAAAGACAGGAAGCACAATTATCAGAACAAGCTGGGTCAAAACAAAAATGTAATCCTGGGAAAAATAAAGGGAATATTGAGGAAGCTAAAAAGAAATTTCCGTGTCATAATTGCGGTAGGATAGGGCATTGGAAATCCGAGTGTAAATTTCCTCCAAGTACTAACGATGAAAATCCATCATCGAATCTACAGGTGCAGAATGAGGTGAGTGGTCAACAGCAACGACAACAGCAGGGTGTAACACAACAGAATTAGGTGCCAAAACCACCTTTTCCACATAACAAAAATTGCCAGAAGTATAGAAAGGAGAATGGATTCCACAACGAAGAACAGGTAAATAAGCCGCAACGCGCTAGTGCTGCTTCGCAGTATTGGCTGCAACGCGATGAAAGCGATTCAGAAGAGGGTTATTGACGGTGCCGAAGGGAGGAAGAAGAGTGTGTACTTGGCGCAACTCTAGAAGTAGACCAGACAGGCCCATTTGTAGATGGAAAAGTTAATAATGAAAATATTACTTTCTTAGTTGATACTGGTGCTACTCGATCAACTGTTAGATCAGCTGATGTCAAGAATCTTCCTCTCTCGGATGAAACGATCCAAGAAGTTGGTGTATACAACAAACAGATTAAAACTTACCTCACAGAACCAGTGAAAGTTAGTATAGGGACATTTTCTGAAATGCACCGATTCGTAGTGTGCGATACCAGTCCTGTGAACTTGTTAGGTAGAGATTTATTGTGCAAGATGAATTGCACCATATTTTGTACTCCAGATGGAATAGCCTTTGAAACACCAGATGATTATGTGCTGTATAAAATGACAATGGCAAACAGAGAGAAAGAGATTACAGGAACCTATGCTGTATTTAACCCTGGCGAAATACCAAAAGAATTCAAACAATCTGTTAAAGCAGAAGTGTGGGATTTCACAGGAGAAGATGTAGGATTGATGAGAAATGTAGATCCAGTAAAAATAACTGTAAAAGAAGGAGAATGTTACCCAAATGTCCCACAATATAAATTGACACCTGAAATAATCGATGGAGTTACTCCTGTGATTGAGAAAATTATAAAACAAGGAATTTTGAGAGAAATAATGAATAGCTCATGTAATTCACCAATAATGGGACTGAAAAAGCCTAGTGGGAAGGTCAGGATAGTACAAGATTTGAGAAAGATAAACAAAATTGTTGTACCATGTTGCCCCATTGTACCGAATTCATCTGTGATTTTATATCAGATCCCTCATTACGCAGAATGGTATACAGTGGTTGATCTGTGCCATGCTTTCTTTTCCATCCCATTGCACTATGACAGTCAGCAAATTTTTGCATTTCGTTTCGGTGAGCGTATTTTGGCGTGGTGCCGAATTCCACATGGGTATACAGAAAACCCCTCAATATTTAATCAGCTATTGAAAAGGTCTTTGGAGAGTCTAGAAATGCCTGAAAGCTCAGTACTAGTACAATATATCGATGCCCTGCTTGTGGTATCGAAAACTCGTGAAGCTTGTGAGGTAGACACAGTAGCCTTGCTGAATCATTTGGGAGATGGAGGACTAAAAGTGTCACCATCGAAATTACAATTTTGTAAGAAAGAAGTCCAATATTTGGGACACAGCATTGAGAAAGGACACAGGAAAATAACCATAGACAGAATCAGGATCATAAAAAGAATGAGTCCACCAATGACCCAAAAAGAAGTGAGAATGTTTCTGGGAATGGTTGGATATTGTCGTCAATGGATAGGCAATTTTTCATTGATTGCAAAACCTTTGGTACGATTGACAAGAAATGATGTGAGAGATCCAATTGATTTGAACAAAGAGGAGTTGGCAGCATTCAAGAGATTGAGAGAAGGATTGTGTGAAGCGCCTGCATTAGGAATGCCTGACTATGACAAGGAGTTCGAGTTGTATTGCAGTGAGAGAAATGGATGTGCACTCTCTGTTCTAGTACAGAAGCATGGAAAACTGAGGAAACCAATTGCGTATTTTTCATTCATGTTGGACCCAGTAGCTGTAGCCCTTCCTGGGTGTTTGAAAGCAGTAGCTGCTACATGTCGAAGTTTGGAACAGAGTGAGGGAATTGTGATGGGATACCCTGTGAAAGTGTTTGTACCTCATGATGTGGCGATTCTTTTAACAAGGAGTCGTACTCAGTATATGATGCACAGTCGACTGACTAAGTATGTGTACTGCTCGATTTTTCCGGTCTTATTGTGTTGAAGGGTGATTTAGGTGACTTCAGTCTCTTTCCATTCAAGTCTAAGGGTTAGAGTAGTGTATAGAGCCTATTTATTAGGCACTTCGACATGATCCTGTGTTCTTCCCCATAGATTAGGGTTTGCACATATATCCTAGAGGATAGATCCGTTAGTATTAGGGGTAATCTGTTCTATAGTGAGGGTATTTCATGGAGTCGTGCTGAATCCAGGCCTGGTAGGCCTTAAACGGGAGAGACTCCATCTTTCTTTCCTCTCCGGCAGCTTGGAAAGTTTCTAGGTCGAGGGTGATGTTTTAGTTACGAGGTGTTATTCGCTTGGAGAGAACCGGTTCAGGCCGGCCCTTATCGAAGGATTGTATTTTTCTTCATGCCGAAGACACTACATCAGGCCGGCCGGCTGGGAACGTGTCCTTGGTACGGGGAGGTACAAGAATTTGGTGGGCGGCAGGTTACGGGCTGGAATTTTCCATGAGAAAATGCACCTCTATATTAGTGAAAGTCTGAGGCAGATACTGGCACTTGCTTCTTGTCCATGGGCGGCACCTGGCCGTTAGTAGTAAAGCTGCTACTTATTCCAGGGAAGACAGATGACAAACTTGGAGGTGGAGAAAAACCGAGAGATAGATATTCCAAAGAGAAGAGAGTATCCGATGAGGAAGAGGTCCCAGTGACTCGGAGAGGGAGACAGGAGTAAACCCGTGATTGCGGAGGTGTGACTTCCAGGCGAAGCCGAGGCGCAGACGAGAAGGGAACCTAGATGACCATTGAGTGCAGGCTACATACGACCAAGGTGATGTCAACCCCTTACTATTAGAGTGTACAACTTAATCTTTCACTTTTCTTTGCAGGTTATGTGATATATATATATTCTGTTCCGTGAGTGTGCATGTAATAACTAAATAAAGTATTCAGTTTGTAGTAAAGCAATATGTGCTACGTGTTCTTGTGTAAGAGGGTAACCTATCGAACTGGGGAACAAGTTGTGCTCAACCAGCTGTCTTTGTGTGATCTGATATATAGTAACACTGATGTCGTGGTAATTATAGGATGAACTCGTGCTAAGGCTGCCGTCTGGGCAGGAAGTCCTGGGTCCATTTGGGACCGCGAGGCTGTGACTGCCGTCTGGGCAGGAAGTCTGTGGCTGCCGTCTGGGCAGGAAGTCCTGGGTCCGTTTGGGACCGCGAGGCTGTGATTTGTCTAAGGCTGCCGTCTGGGCAGGAAGTCCTGGGTCCGTTTGGGACCGCGAGGCTGTGGCTGCCGTCTGGGCAGGAAGTCCTGGGTCCGTTTGGGATCGCGAGGCTGTGGCTGCCGTCTGGGCAGGAAGTCCTGGGTCCATTTGGGACCGCGAGGCTGTGCTGTGGCTGCCGTCTGGGCAGGAAGTCCTGGGTCCATTTGGGACCGCGAGGCTGTGACTGCCGTCTGGGCAGGAAGTCTGTGGCTGCCGTCTGGGCAGGAAGTCCTGGGTCCATTTGGGACCGCGAGGCTGTGCTGTGGCTGCCGTCTGGGCAGGAAGTCCTGGGTCCGTTTGGGACCGCGAGGCTGTGATTTGTCTACTTGTAGGTCTTGGTATATATAGTAGGAATTCCCTGTCCTTAGGTGGTACATATATGTGGTTATTTAGGTGTAAATAGGCCCTAGGGAGGGGGTAACGTTCTGGTTTGGGTTAGAGAGGCTCTACTGAGCGGGTTCCGAAAACCCAAGCAGAACATTTGGCGTCACGAACCGTTTACGAAACCTGTGTGCGTTGTGTTTGTCTTGTGTTTGCTTTCGGCGCGTGCGTGGTTTTGTTTGCATTTTATTTTTGTATATTTGTGTGTATTATTTTTATTTTTCTTCCTTCTTTTCTTTTTCTTCTTTTCTTCTTTTTCCTTTTTCACGATGTTTTCTAGAAGGTCTAAATCTACTTTTAAGTTGCCCATTGATATTCCCGGATGGGATTCAACGCCTTATGAAGCCTTGGCCCGTGAGTGGGCTGATTCCACTGGTTTGAGTGAGAATTGGAATTCTTCTTTGGAGCTGGCAGAGCCGGCTGATGTGATTGCTTGTTTGCAGAAGGCACCCGTATCGAAGGGTGAGGAGATTCCCGTTTTGGGGCGCAGAGGTTGGATTCTTTTGTCTGCATACAGGATTCTGCATGAGAGATTGTTGAAGTTACAGATCTCTCTTAAAGATGTGGAAGCGCTCTTTGTTGAGATTCAGAATTCTCATACTTTGTTGCGGTGTCAAAATAAGTTGCTTGCTGATAAACTTGAGACTTACCAAACTATTGCCGAACGGGCGGCTGTGCGAATTGCTCGTTATAAATACAAGAATCGGCGCGGTCGGGTTTCGACGCGAAAGGTGCGTCTGGTCGTGGCGACAGCCGGGCTGGATTGGAATCCTGATGAATGGGATGGTAATATCTGGAACTCGACTGATTCTTGTTCCTCGGGTGAGGAGTCTGCCAAGCGCGAGTCTTCTCGCTCCCGCCATGATTGTAAATCTGCTTCTCGCACCTTTGATGGTGCACCCCGTGATTACGCTCGTTCTTCGTGTGGGATCAATGCCTCTTCCACTGATTGTCCCTCTACGAGTACTGATCGGGCTCCTTATGATGCTCGTCCCGCGGTTTCTGCGCATCCAGTTTTCCGTCGGAAGTTGCAGCAGTCTCCCAATGCTCCGCAGGGTATTTCTTTGGACTGTTTAGAAGACTTTACTCAGCAGGAAATTAGTGATATTTTGCAGCGATTTCGGCAGCGAGCTGGTGAGTCCTTGCTCACATGGATGGTGCGCCTTTATGAACTGGGCGCTGCTGGTATTATGTTGGATACTGGCGATTGTTTAAAGTTCTGTTCCTTGAGTTTGGATTCTACTGTGCAGGATCATTTTCGTAACTATACTGGTGTGGGTCAGATTTCTTTACTCCAATTGGCGACTGAGGGTTGTAATCTAAAATATCCTACTGAATCTGACTGGCCTGTGAATGACAAGCCGTGGTATACTTTGCGTGATGCTGCTCAACGTCTCAAAGAGGAGGTGATGAAAACGGCAATTTTTCTGGGTACTGCTGACAGGTTGCTTGATGGTTCCTTGACATCTTCTGTGCGGAACCGTATCATTCGATCTTCCCCTGTTGCCTATAAGCAGGTCATGATGACTTTATTGATTAATCAGACTGGTAACGTATTATCTACGGTTTTGGAATCGGTGCGCCAACTCGGTGAGTTGGGTGAGTGGTTTAAACCTGAACGTCAGTCCCGGCCTGACACTCGTACTCCTGGTGAAAATAAACTTACTAGACGTGATATTTTTTCTGGTCTTCTGGCTGATGGTGTGCGGAGGGAGGACATTGATGGTGAGACTACTGCTCGTTTGTGGGAGTTGTTTCGCAAACGTGGCTTGGATCGAAAGGAGGGTGCCCGGCGTGTTCGGACCACTGAGTGTGATCGTGGTGGTTCTGACGGTAGCGGTGATGACGACCGCCGTGGGCGCTCTGTTCGTCGTGATGATCGACGTTCTGCACGTGATGTGTCCCCCCGTCGAGAGAGAGACAGGGAGAGAGAGGGGGAAAGAGAAAGGGGGAGAACTGACTATGTTTACAGTAGACGTAGAGATGATAGGGATCAATCCCCTGAGTTGAGGAGGAGAGAGGATCGTCACAGTTTGGTCGATCGTAACCCGCAGTACAATGCAGAAGATACGAATCCGTTCCGTACTGGGAATGGATATGAACAGGAGGTACCGATACCTAAGAAACGTGAGAGTCTTTATCCTGATCTATCCTGGTACACAGAATGCAGTAAGAATGACTAGGAAATAGGTCAAGCTCCGGTACACAGATGGGCTCACAGAGATAATAGACCCTATGTAGATATTGATATTTATTGGAGACATCGTAATATCCAAAGGGCCCGAGCATTGGTAGATACAGGAGCGGAGGCCACTCTTATTCATGGAAAATCAAAGAAGTTTACAGGTCAGCCTTTTACTATTACCGGATTAGGTGGAAAATAAACCCCTGCAGTTCAAACTTTGCTTGAAATGAGAATAGGTAGAATTCCTAGAAAAGAGTATTCTATACTAGTAGTGCCACTTCTAGAATTCATAATTGGGATTGATATTTTGAGAGGAATGACTTTGCATCTAGATGACGGATGTTACCAATTTGGAACAACGCATTATATATCGTCCAGACCTATACGGGTTGGTCGTTTAAGAATGCCCCCCATACAAGTTCCCCATGCGACAAAAGTGGTTTGTCAGAAGCAGTATCGTATTCCAGGTGGTCATGAGGAGATTAGTACCACTATTCAGGAGTTAGTGGATGCAGGAGTCATAACCCCAGTTACTTCTGCTTGGAATAATCCTGTTTGGCCGGTGCGTAAGAGTGATAACTCTTGGCGCATGACCGTTGATTATCGAGAATTGAACAAGCACACACCCTCTTTGACTGTTGCAGTACCGGATGTTATTACACTTATTGAGAGAATCCAAAAGCATCCAGGTACATGGTACGCGTCCATTGATATTGCTAATGCTTTCTTTTCAATTCCGATTGCCCCAGAGTGTCAGGAACAATTCAGTTTTACGTGGAACGGGCGTCAGATGACGTTTAGAAGTCTTCCCCAGGGCTATGTGCATAGTCCTACGATATGTCACCGGCTGGTGGCAGAGCATTTGGCTGAGGTACCGGTTCATCCCCAAATTCAGATATGTCATTATATTGATGATGTTTTGATCCAAGGCGAAACACAAGAGGAAGTTCAGACCCAATTAGACAGAGTCATTGAGTGCCTGCGTGAGAAAGGTTGGGAAATCAACCCAGATAAATTGCAAGGTCCGTCCCAGGCTGTAAAATTTTTGGGTATTAATTGGCATGAAGGGCACCGTGAAGTGATCCCTCAGGTTAAACAGAAGATTCTTGATTTTGCAGTTCCTAGAAATAGGAAAGAAGCCCAGAGCTTCATTGGTCTGTTTGGCTTTTGGCGCCAGCATATTCCTCATTTGAGTCAAATATTGGCCCCCTTGTACTGGGTCACGCGTAAAAAGAATGCATTTGAATGGGATAAACCACAGCAAGATGCGTTTAGTCTGGCAAAAGAGGCAATTCAACATGCTCTGGATTTATGGCCTGTACGTGATGGTGACGTGGATTTGAATGTGTCTGTACAGGGCCTTTATGCAAATTGGAGTTTGTGGCAGAAACAAGGCAGGAGTAAAGTACCGTTAGGTTTTTGGACCAAAAAGTTACCTGATGCTGGTGAGCGTTACACACCCTTTGAGAAACAGTTACTTGCTTGTTATTGGGCTCTGGTGGATACCGAGCAATTGACTTTGGAACATGATATAGTTCTGCGTCCGGAAATTCCTATCATGCAGTGGGTTCTGAGTTCGCCGAAAACTCACCGAATTGGACACGCTCAAGAGGCGAGTGTGATTAAATGGAAATGGTACATACAAGACAGGGCACGTGTGGGCCCGAAAGGAGTTGCTTCTTTACATGAGCAGGTGGCGCGAGCGCCATCGACTGAGACTGAGAGTGAATGTTCCGTACCTTTAGCACAGGAGTCTCCTGTCAAGTGGGGTAAGCCTTTTGGTGATTTGTCCGCAGCGGAAAGAAACCATGTTTGGTTCACTGATGGTTCAGCGAGGTTTATAGGGATGACACGGCACTGGAAGGCGGTGTCCTATAATCCGATCACACAGAAATTATTGAGCACAACTGGTGAAGGTAAAAGCAGCCAATTTGCCGAGCTTTACGCTGTTTACCAAGTTTTGAAACAAGAGTTACCTGGTACATGTCATATTTTCACTGATTCTTGGTCCACTGCCAATGGACTGGCTGTTTGGTTGCCAACTTGGCATTCCCATAATTGGAAGTTACATTCCAAAGAATTATGGGGAAAAGAGTTATGGCAAGAAATTTGGGAGATGCTCCCACAGAGTACTGTTACAATCTTCCATGTGGACGCTCACACCCCGATAGATTCTCTTGACAAATTTTTTCATAACATTGCAGATGAGAAGTCTAAAATTGCTGAGGCAGTGGTGGACAGGCAAGATTCTGATATTGCGGGATTGGCGAAATGGGCACACCAGAAGGCAGGACATTTTGGAGAGAAGGCCACTAGCAGGTGGGCTGCTGATCGAGGAATTTACATTCCCTTAGATTTAATCAAAAATGTTATTTTACACTGCCCCGTTTGTCAGCATATCAGACGGCGTAAGGTGCCCCAAATTGTTAAAGGTCATTTACATCGCGGCAAATTGCCCGCTCAAATTTGGCAGATCGATTACATTGGTCCACTTCCCATGAGTAGGAATTGTCAATATGTTTGCACTATTGTTGATACATACAGTGGCCTGCTGGTAGCCCTTCCCTGTAAGCAAGCTACCCAATTGAATACCATTAAAACATTAGAATTAATTATGATGTACTATGGTGTGCCATTCCAAATTCAATCTGATAATGCATCCCATTTTCGTGGAAGATTGGTACAGGAGTTCTGTGCGGAAAACAATATTGAATGGATATTCCATATCCCCTACTACCCACAGGCCTCGGGCCTGGTGGAGAGATTGAATGGTCTGCTAAAGGACCAGTTGCGTAAGTTAACGGATGACAAGTATAAAAATTGGCGAGACTTTTTGCCCCAAGCACTATTGATTTTGAACAATCGTCCTTTTCTAAATGCTGAATCTCCACTCATGCGTTTGTTTCCCCCGAATGCTGAGGCTATGCCTAATGAAATCAGAGAAACCGTGATGTATTGGGAAATTACTCCCGGAGCTTTAGCTCCATGTAGAGCGACCCCAGGGTCGGCAGGTTTAGACTTGCATGCTATGGATGACATTGTTATAAAAAGTAGAGATCGAGTCATCATAGAGACAGGTGTTGGTGTTCAGATACCACCTGGAAATTTCGGATTGATCGCCCCTAGATCGGGGCTGGCTGTAAAAGGCATTCAGGTGCTTGGAGGAATTATCGACAGTGATTATCAGGGAGAGATTAAGGTGCTCCTGCTGAATAGCAGTGAGATTGACTTACTGATACATCGCACTGACCGAGTGGCTCAATTACTGATAATGCCTGTTTTCAGTGGTGTATTAATGAAAGGCACTGCTCCAACGTTGCTAACTGTACGTGGCCAGAAAGGTTTTGGCTCCACGGATAATCCTGGGGCCAGAGTTTGGGTGCAGTCGCCTAAGAATCCCCCTGAACAAGCAGAGGTCATTGCCACCGGTCAGGATAATACCATTTTGGTTATGAGACCAGGGAAAGATAGCTGGGAAGCGGTCCCGGCTGATAAATGTTATTTACGAGAATGATTAATGTCTGTATTTGGTTCTCTTTCAGATCATTCTTTGGATTGTTGCTGCAGGATGTGTCGGAGCCGGACTGTTTTCGGACTGGTACGACGAGAAAGGAGGGATCCTATCAACCCGGGATGAACTGGGAACCCGAGTGTTGCGTTCCTTCGCTGCATGGGATTCATCATCGAACTTTTGGACCGCACTTGCCAAGAGGGTGACTGACGCCCCTCACTTCTGTTTGACACCGATGAGATCTGTCCATGACATTCTGGCGACCTGCCTGGTTGCTGTCCCCGCCTCATTGGAAACTTTGACTGATATTTTTAATGTCTCGAAGGCCCGTCCCAATATTCTCCTGGGTGATTTTGCTACCCATGTATATTGCCCCCTATGTATTGAATTGCCGAACGAGCAAACCCCCATCCAGTCCCAAATACTTACTTATAATATCACACAAGGTGATTTGTGCTTCTTTCTTACGTGTAATCCTAGTGCGATCTCTGAATGTCTACGCCTCAAACTAAAAGGCGCCACTTCATTTACCGCTCACGAACGGACTTTGTGCTTTCAAAGGACACCGACCACATGTGTTTCAGTTCAGAACAATATGACTTGTAATAGTTTGGTAGTTACCCCCAGTCACTACCGCACGATGTTACTACCTGCCGGATGGCTTTTCTCATGTGGTAATACTTCCTGGCCATTTGTCCCTGCAAACATTTCCGGAGGCCCTTGTGCCATTACGAGACTCAGTTTGTTGATGTTTGCATCGCACCCGAATGCCAACTCTCGTGTGCTTCGAGATACTGTAATGTTACAGGAGGATTGTGACCCATCTTTGCATTTATATTCCAAGTCTGAATACCTTAGCTTAGCTGTTTCAATTATTGGTGTTCCTGCTTTGGCGGTTTATAATGCCAAATCTATTGGGAAAATGGCCTGCTGGATGGTGAAATCTATTAATCATACTTCTACAATTTTGTCTGACATGCTATTAGACGCCCAGGGTGAACGTAGGGCCATTTTGCAAAATAGAGCAGCCATTGATTATCTTTTGCTTAAACATGGACATGATTGCTCGGACTTTGAAGGTCTCTGTTGTTTTAACTTGTCTGACCATACACAGTCCATTCGTGCTCACATCGACAAGTTGCGTGACTTAACAGAAGAAGTTAGAAAACACATTGACCAGGGGTGGTTTGACTGGCTCTTTAATTGGTTACCTGATATACACGCGCTACGCCAAATATTAGGTGGTATTTTGATTGCTGTTGCTGTTTTGATTTCTATCTGTTGCTTTATTCAGTGTATTCCTTCATTATTTCAATTCTGCACACTTGGTACTAGACATAGATCAGTTAGCTTTGTTTCATATTATTCTTCCACAGATGTTAACTCCATTTAATGAATGTATAATAGACTGAAGTCAAGGGTGAAATGTACTGCTCGATTTTTCCGGTCTTATTGTGTTGAAGGGTGATTTAGGTGACTTCAGTCTCTTTCCATTCAAGTCTAAGGGTTAGAGTAGTGTATAGAGCCTATTTATTAGGCACTTCGACATGATCCTGTGTTCTTCCCCATAGATTAGGGTTTGCACATATATCCTAGAGGATAGATCCGTTAGTATTAGGGGTAATCTGTTCTATAGTGAGGGTATTTCATGGAGTCGTGCTGAATCCAGGCCTGGTAGGCCTTAAACGGGAGAGACTCCATCTTTCTTTCCTCTCCGGCAGCTTGGAAAGTTTCTAGGTCGAGGGTGATGTTTTAGTTACGAGGTGTTATTCGCTTGGAGAGAACCGGTTCAGGCCGGCCCTTATCGAAGGATTGTATTTTTCTTCATGCCGAAGACACTACATCAGGCCGGCCGGCTGGGAACGTGTCCTTGGTACGGGGAGGTACAAGAATTTGGTGGGCGGCAGGTTACGGGCTGGAATTTTCCATGAGAAAATGCACCTCTATATTAGTGAAAGTCTGAGGCAGATACTGGCACTTGCTTCTTGTCCATGGGCGGCACCTGGCCGTTAGTAGTAAAGCTGCTACTTATTCCAGGGAAGACAGATGACAAACTTGGAGGTGGAGAAAAACCGAGAGATAGATATTCCAAAGAGAAGAGAGTAGCCGATGAGGAAGAGGTCCCAGTGACTCGGAGAGGGAGACGGGAGTAAACCCGTGATTGCGGAGGTGTGACTTCCAGGCGAAGCCGAGGCGCAGACGAGAAGGGAACCTAGATGACCATTGAGTGCAGGCTACATACGACCAAGGTGATGTCAACCCCTTACTATTAGAGTGTACAACTTAATCTTTCACTTTTCTTTGCAGGTTATGTGATATATATATATTCTGTTCCGTGAGTGTGCATGTAATAACTAAATAAAGTATTCAGTTTGTAGTAAAGCAATATGTGCTACGTGTTCTTGTGTAAGAGGGTAACCTATCGAACTGGGGAACAAGTTGTGCTCAACCAGCTGTCTTTGTGTGATCTGATATATAGTAACACTGATGTCGTGGTAATTATAGGATGAACTCGTGCTAAGGCTGCCGTCTGGGCAGGAAGTCCTGGGTCCATTTGGGACCGCGAGGCTGTGACTGCCGTCTGGGCAGGAAGTCTGTGGCTGCCGTCTGGGCAGGAAGTCCTGGGTCCGTTTGGGACCGCGAGGCTGTGATTTGTCTAAGGCTGCCGTCTGGGCAGGAAGTCCTGGGTCCGTTTGGGACCGCGAGGCTGTGGCTGCCGTCTGGGCAGGAAGTCCTGGGTCCGTTTGGGATCGCGAGGCTGTGGCTGCCGTCTGGGCAGGAAGTCCTGGGTCCATTTGGGACCGCGAGGCTGTGCTGTGGCTGCCGTCTGGGCAGGAAGTCCTGGGTCCATTTGGGACCGCGAGGCTGTGACTGCCGTCTGGGCAGGAAGTCTGTGGCTGCCGTCTGGGCAGGAAGTCCTGGGTCCATTTGGGACCGCGAGGCTGTGCTGTGGCTGCCGTCTGGGCAGGAAGTCCTGGGTCCGTTTGGGACCGCGAGGCTGTGATTTGTCTACTTGTAGGTCTTGGTATATATAGTAGGAATTCCCTGTCCTTAGGTGGTACATATATGTGGTTATTTAGGTGTAAATAGGCCCTAGGGAGGGGGTAACGTTCTGGTTTGGGTTAGAGAGGCTCTACTGAGCGGGTTCCGAAAACCCAAGCAGAACAGTATGAAAAGGTAATTTTGGGTGCAACAAATGTGAGTCTTGTGAGATGTGTGAATGTGAATTCTTCAACGCTGTTGCCAGATGTAGAGCATGTGGAGGTAAGGGATGAAGCAGATCAGGATTGTTTGGATGTACTTGATTTCTGTATAAAACCAAGACCTGACATAAAAGATGAACCCAGAAAGTGATTATGTCATGTTTGTTGATGGATCTTGTTTGAGAACAGATGATGGAGTGCTGAGTGCAGCATATGCGGTATGTACAGTTGCAGCAGTGATGGAAGCATCCTATTTAAAAGGAGTAAGGTCGGCCCAAGTAGCTGAACTTGTTGCCCTGACCAGAGCATGTAAGATTGGGAAAAGTGTGAGAGTGACTGTGATAACTGATAGCCAGTATGGCTATGGGGTGGTCCATGATTTTGGCCAAATTTGGCTGAAAAGAGGTTTCCTAACCTCAAGTGGAACTCCCATTAAGAATGCTGAAGTGGTTGGAAAGTTGCTTGAGGCAATACAGCTGCCTAGGCAATTGGCCGTGGTAAAATGTGCTGCCCATAGTCGCAGTGGTGATTACATGCCACTGGTAATAAGTTCGCTAATGATATGGCGCAATATTGTGCACGAAATCAGAATTCAATCAATCGGGCAAAGGAAAGGGAATTGATTTCTTGTTTCCCAATGTTTACTAACACTGTGGGAATATGGGAAGAGGTAAGACAATTGCAGGAAGAAGCAGGGGAGGAAGAAATAAAACAGTGGGTAAAAGCAGGATGTGCACCAAGAGAGAAAGATCACGTGTGGGTCTATCGAGATGGAAGACCAGTTATGCCTGATAGCATCATGTCTGCCATGGCACGGATGTATCATGGACAGGGACATATAGGGAGAGACACCATGATTAGGTCTTTTAAGCAAACTTGGTATAATGCCAAGTTCAGACTTGTAGCAGAAAGTATTTGTCAAAGATGTCTAATTTGTCAGCAATACAATCCAGGAAGAAAGACAGTAGTGAGTCTAGGAACAATAGGTCGAGAAGGAGGGCCTTTTCCCAGAATGCAAGTGGATTTCATTGAGATGCCTCCTTGTAACAGGTTGAGGTATATTTTGGTGATGGTATGCCTATTTTCCAGGTGGATAGAGGCGTTCCCAACAAGAAGAAATTATGGAATGACAGTGGCAAAATTACTGTTGAGGGAATTTATACCTAGATTTGGGTTCCCAGTAACAATTGAATCAGACAGAGGAGGACATTTCCATAATGAGATTATAAAACTGATTTGTGAAGCATTGAATGTACGACAAAAACTGCATTGTGCATACCGACCAGAGGCTTCTGATGTAGTAGAACAAATGAATGGTACTATCAAAAACAGAATAGGGAAAATGTGTTTAGCCACAGGTATGAAATGGCCCGATGTCTTGCCTCTAGTACTCATGACTATTAGATCAATTCCAGACAGAACTACTGGTTTGAGTCCGGATGAGATCCTCATGGGACGTGCCATGCGCCATGTGTTTATACCAGTCAACAAGCTGATGACTGTAACTGATGACATGGTGTTGGAATACTGTAAAAGCCTGGCTGACGCAGTTCATTCTGTGTTTCATCAGGTTAGAGCGGATGCCACCACTCTAGAAAAGAAGCCAGCCCATGATCTAAGCCCAGGGGACTGGGTAAGGATAAAAGTACACAGAAGAAGAAACTGTTTGGTTCCCAGGTGGGGAAAACCAAGGCAAGTCCTCTTGACCACAACCTCAGCTGTCAAGTGTGCTGGATTGAAGAACTGGATCCATGCAAGTCATACTTTGACAATTCCAAATCCAGTTGACTGTAAAGAAAAGGAGTATTTTGATGAATCAGAATCCAGTACTTAGTCGGATGACAGAGAGACAAAAGACAAAGAAAACCCTGAAAGGGGGGAGACAGAGCCAAGTTTAACTTTGGTCCCCAGAAGTAATTCCCTGAGGAGAAGGTTACATATTTCTGATAACAGTTCAGACTCAGAGACAGAACAAAGGGCACACTCTTCCAAGAAAGAACAAGGGAAGAACAAAGAAAAGGACAGTGGAGAGACAATAAAAGAAATCCATGAGAAGGAAGTGCCAGATGAAAGTTTGAGAGAAATTCCACCTGAAACAACACCTTTAGATGGACAGGTGCCAGATACAGAGAGAGAGAGAAAGATTATTGCGGAAGACCCCCGAGGAGGTGTAGGGAACTCCAACATCCAGTTAGAAGCAGGGACAAGTAGTCAGCAGGAAGATTGCGTATCGGAGATTCGAGGCGGGACAGAAGTAGGGAAAACAGAAGAAGTGGTGGAAAAGGAAACTGTTGAGAGTAAAAAGCAAGTTGAAACAGAGTCTGAGGAAAGCGAAGATGAAATACCAGAAGGTCGAGTTCTGAGAAAGAGAGCTTGGAGAACTGAAAAGAATGATAAAGGGAGTAAATTGAAAAGAGCGGCAAAGGACGAGGTGTGGCCAAACAAAATAAAGAGACTGAGATATCGACTGACACGTGTAAATTCACCAAGGGCTGAACAGGTGAATGAAGTGACGAGTCAGGAGAAATCGAAAGGAGAAGAACAGACAGTAGTTAAGAAAGCAAAAGAACACGGATACCTAACCAGAAGTGTAAATCACCGGAATGGATATATATGGCCCTGCCTGAAGTGAAGGAAGAGGCGGATAGCCAAGGAAATCCAGAGGTGGTTGTACCGGAAGGGGTTGAGGAAGACGAAGAATCGGAAATCCTGAGAGTTATCTTGTCCGATATTGGAGAAGAAGCGGATGTTCAGGACAACCTGTATGTTGAAAACAAAGGGAAAGTGAAAGATGATGAGATGCCAAACTGAATGAGACAAGAAATTACTGATGGAAAGACAATAAAATACTGAAGAAGACAAAAACTGGTAGAACCACATAGGTGCTTAGAAGCCTTTGGTTAGAGACTAGTTGTGAAGTAGAAGAGGCTAAGTCAAAAGACACGGCTCATTTTAGAAAAGATGGCAAACATAGAAAGTAGCAAAAGTAGATGTACCTTCCTTAGAAGATGGTGCAAAATGTGTTGTTGTTGTACAGGATAATTAATGCTTCTTTGGAGTGTTCTCGCTCTACTAATATTATTTAAAGTTACTGTAGATACATTAGAAGGACATAGTGATAACATAACTAAAATAGGGAAAGTTCAAAAGGTAGTTCCAACTAGAATAGATAAAAACTATTTACATAAAGATAGGTCAATAACAGATTTTTCTAACAATGTGTTTTCAAAATTGTTGTATGAATATGTAAAAACAATGGACGTAAGAGATTGCTACGTTTGTATGCAATTACCTGCATCTGTATCTGAAGGAGTGACTTATCATCACCTTCCATTAACATATGGAATAACATGTAGTGTAATAGCTAGTTTATTTTATCAAACAGGTAAATTAGAGTATTATTTTTCAGATGTAGATACTATATTTTCACAAGTACCAGCAATTAACAAACTAAACAAGGTAAAACCTGCAAAGGTATTAGGTGAATTTTTCTTAGAGACTAAAGAACTAACATTAGAATATATATTTAGAAATAGCTTGACTTGCAGTTTGAAGAAAGAGGAGAAGACATTTTTAGATATGGTTGAAGAAAGGAGATTGAAAATGCAAAGAAAGGTTTCAGAACGGAAAGTGGAGAAAACAGTCTGGGATGTAGAAATGGAGAAACACTTGAAAGGGCAAACAAGTCCAACTATGGCTTTAGATTGGCCTCAGAAAGGGAAATTGTGTATAAGAAGGAATCAGACTGCGTATGATAATTATTTTCTAGGGAATGGTGAGTGCCATGATACATACCGAATCATGGGAGGATGGGGATTTAAAGGTGGAAGAGATCCAGTCTTTCCAGGACTGTATTTCATTTGTGGGAACAGGGCATATTATCGTTTGCCAGACCATTGGTATGGCACATGTTATGTTGGCCTGGTTTTTCCAAAGATTTTTCATATGGATAGAGGAGAAGATGGTGTACATAGCTTAGGTAGTTATTTAGCACGTAGTAAGAGAGAATCTGAAATTGTGGGTGACATATTTGGAGCACTGATACCCGCAGTGGGAATATCTCTGAATGCAAACAAAATTAGAAAACTTTCAACAGTAGTGGATCGCTTGTCAACAAGCACCGCTGGAGGATTCTTATTGGTAAATACAGAAATGGTTGGCATGCGTGCTATGGTAATGCAAAATTGACTTGCCCTTGATATTTTATTGGCAAAAGAGGGTGGAGTCTGTGGAATGCTGAAAGTTCAACATTGTTGTACTTACATTCCTGACGAAAGTAGAGATTTGAAAATGTATATAAAGAATATTACAGAATTGCATGACGAAATTGTACCACTGGAGGTTGAAGGTGTCTGGGAGAAGATTGGTAAGAAAATATCAGCTATTAAAGACTTTGGAGTAAAATTAGGTAGTACATTTATAGGTAAAATATTATTTCCATTAACATGTGTGATTACCTCAGTATTAATAATTAGACTAGGATGTATTTGTTGTAAAAAGAATAAAAACCAGAAAAGAATAAAAAGAGAAAACTTAAGGAGAAGGGATAAGAAACAAGAAAGAGAATTTGAAGAAATAGAACTGGAAGAGATAAAGGAAAGCATGTATAAAACAGCAAAAAGAGAAGAAACAGGGGAAACTGAAATATGAATGAAACAAGAAATCAATTTAAAATTCCGTAAAAGGGATACACAATTTTTGGTTGGTGTGGTGATATAATCACCAAAGGGGGGATTTCTGGAGCGGGTAGTACAACATTTTGTATACCCCCCCATTCTGCATGTTTATACTAATCTGAATAATTAACTAATAGTAATCTTATTAATTGGTTTGCAGTGAAATACTTATCAATCATACTAACAGAAGAATTACACGTGGGGCACTTTGCATGGCTATATTAATTGTAAACTAACTTGTGTACGCATACTAATAGTAGAAAATTAGAATATTGCATGATATATGTTGCTTTGGTGATATATTTGTGATTTGTGCTTTATTAAGTGAGTATAAACCGCTTTGAGTGTTGCTTTCTGCTAGATAATTACACACACATATGGGTATTAGCAAAGGGATAACATTGTATTAGCCATTTCTATGTTTTAATTACGTTTTTGTGTTTCTTTTGCTTAAGTTGCCCATTTCGGCCTAGACAAGATGGCTGAACGAGACGTTGAACGTGACTGCCCCTGACAACACGAGGTTCTGGGTGAAGTGCGCAGGTGTCACCACCAGCTGCAGTGGCCTGGACCTGACCCCGGGAGAACACGTACCCTTCAAGGTCTTTCCGGGAACTTCGCCAGCAGCAAAGACAATGGACAATTTAAAAACCAGAACCAGCAAGTGCGATGAGTTCATTACACAGATGGTATGAGAACTTTACCCCGCGACCGCAAGTCGACCAATGAGGACTTTCTAAATACTTTTTGACATTATTTTCATTATAAAAGTAGGTAGGGAATTGAACTAAAAAAGCTCGCTCTTCTTTAACAAACTCGATTTCCTGACGTTATGCTGATGGAGAGGATGGTGACAGTGCTGGACAGCTGTTATCCTGAATCTTTGAGAGACTGAATTGCGGCCTAACTTTGCTGAATAAAGATTTTTCCCCGACCTGACTGACTTAGAGGACAACTTTTAGCCATATTAGGTAAATATGATGTTCTGTAATGCTGATGATGATTTCTAACGATTTTGCATTATTTTTAGATAAAGAATATTTGATTAATTGACAAATGCGTTGCGTTGATTATTTGAAGAAGAGAATTTGATTTAGTATGTAAAGAGTAGATAAAGGATTGTGACACTAAAACCATAGAGAACAACTAAATGATTAATTGCCTAATGAGGGGAATATTTTAGGATTGGAGTCAACGTATTTGAAGTAAGGTAAAGGTATTCCTTTCATGTCAGCGTTTGGAAGCTTATTCCTCTAGGGAAGCAGATCAATGGAGTGTGAGTATTGGTGTTATGGGCCCCACCAATGAATGTATTTGAGTGAATTTGCTGTTGAGGTATTTGTCGAAGGGGGAATTTGATGTTCCACGCTGCAACAACAGCACTGTCCATGGCATGGTGGCCTAGTCCCATGCCAAATAGCAATTTAGGCCACCTGATACTATTAGTCATGATGGGGTTACTAAAGCTGTGGGCAACCTCTGTGGGTAAGCTGGGTTTTGCCCTAGGTACATTAGAATTTGCAGAGGTAGGCACCTCTGAACCAAAACTAAAAAGATGGGTATAGACATGTAAGAACTAGGAAAAGAGCATTGGGAATTAGGTCCTGAAACTATTGAGGTAGACCAGCTCCCCAAAGGAACTGACCTGGACAGAAGGATGTAAGGCAGAGTAGGCCCTGCAACTTTCAAACCACTTAAACATAACATAACATAACATAATATGTTAATATGTGTATTTGTAAAGCGCACGTTCACCCTGAGGCATCTTGGTGCTGAATAACAGATGTGTGCCATGTCTGCAACCCACTGCCTATGGTATAGGTAAGACACCCCTCTAGCTGTGTGCACTATCCCACTGGTGAGGGTACTGTTGCATGAGCACTGTACCCCTACAGTGTCTAAGTCCATTCTTAGACATTGTAAGTGCAGTAAAGCCATAAAGATATTTATGGTCTGGGAGTTTGTCATTAAAAACTCCTCAGCACTATAATGGCTTTGCTGAATTCAGGGAAGTTTGGTATCAAACTTTTCAGCATAATAAACCCACACTGATGCCAGTGTGGGATTTATTATACAATGCACTCAGAGGGCATATTAGAGATGGTTACGCCAAAGAAGCCAATCCATTCAAATTGAGGGGTATGATACAACTGATGTTTGTAATTGTTATTTGTGTGACATTGCGCCATGTTACCGTTTTTACTTCACTTTGTGCACTCGCTAAACACTCAAGATAGCATAATTTTTACCTTTTAAAGATAACGGTCTGCCTCCATCACCATAGCAGAGATGCCTTAACCAGACACACGTTATAGACAATGCCTCTACGCCATGAGTTCCACAAGAAAGGTATTGCATGCACGATACCAGTCGCCTCTGACTTTGCCTTGCCAGGTTGAGGTGCCACATCACCTGTGATATGTGATTATGCACAGGCAAAGACAAGTGCAGCAAATCTGCCACACGCAAAAACGCGTACAGCGAATATGCCACGCACAGGTGTGCACAGGTGTGGTGAAAGATGACGAAAGGGGCACGTTATCTCCAGCATGCCTCAATATGAATATCCGTCTATGAGAATGCTAAAATGTTTACCGCATTCCATCTCATGTGAATGAATCTATTCACAATATCCCTACTTGTCTGTCTCTTTTTGACGCCATCCAGACGTTCTAATAGGCGCTCAGATGCACACACACCTAACTTTAGGTACCATAGGAATATAGAGTGTCGTCTTCTCTAATGCTTATTTTTAATTTCTATTTTCTATTTCCACATCACGGTCCTGAAGAAGCGCATCGGGATCCATTAGGGACCCACGCCTAGCGTGAAACATGACGACCTAAATTTTACTTTCACTCACACTCACGGATAAGAGAGCAGCAGGATAATACTCTCTCCTCTACTACATTGTTTAAAGAGGTTCTCCTTATACTTTGTTTTTAATCTTACCACCCGGACCCCCGAATAAAATTCTGTTTGTGGGTACCGTGAGGGTAATTTGAACTAACTCACACTTTTTTGACCCACACGCACAACTGCAGCGTTTCTCCTAAAAGATCTCCGACAAAGAGCCCACTCGCGGGGCCCGTGGGGAACAGCAGCGCCACCCGCACGAGGAGCAAACGTCCGATGATAAAGCATGACACCCACAAGGATGTGTGAGGGCACTTTTTCTAAAGGGAGAAATTCCCCCACCTTCATCGATATCCAACCTCAACCGCAAAACAAGACCACACTCTAGAATCTTTAGCACAGCAACCAGAATAGGCTGCCCTCTCGCTATTTGGAACAGTTACCCCCTAGTGATTACTATCTTCAACAAAGACCGGATATCCTGTGAACAGCAGCTCTGTTCAAAAGAAACTCCAAAGACAGACTCTGAGCCTGCTGGGGACAAAGAAACCCGACGCCTGGAAGCACCACTGCACCTGACGCCTATGGCCCGACTGTGAGTGGCACACTGGTCCCAACGAGGTACACCAGCACTCCAGAGTCCGAGTCCGCTGTGGGATGACCCCTCCAGGACTTCCTGACGTCGCCTGCAGCCTCTGCACGGAGACCCCCCCAACCGTGAGTGACCCAGTAAGGTGAAATCCGACCTCAAAAGACAACTCTGTATCCAGCCGCCCTGCGCCCTGGAGAATAGGACCTGAGGTGCACCTACGTTTCCGAACCCTCCAACTTACCTGCCCAGCTGTTTCTTCCTCTTGGAAGATTTCCTGGACCATTCATGGAGCCAAAATGTAAAAACAGGCAACTCTCATTGAAAGCAACAGGGCACCCGATGTCAAAACAGCACCCTGAAAGCGGCCGCTCCTGCGCGGCTGTGGGTGCACCTTGTGCTCTAAACTGGATCCCCCTTTGCCCAGTGCCTACGTTCAGGAGCTTTGCTCCCGCAACCTTGTGGCCTGCTTGTGAGCTGCCACTAACCGGAGGCCCCCATTGGATAACATTGGGCCTCAGCACTCTCTACTTGGCCGCCCTAGTGCCGCTGAGGGTTCTTTGAAAGTGTACCCTTGATCCTGGGGGGAACCCTTGTTCTAGCCCCAGAAAACCAACTCCCAAACCTAAGTACTTACCTTGAAACCGATAACCTTATTTCCTGCCATACGATTGCATTGATTGCTTTTTTGTGAACATTGTTCTAAATGTGGCATTGGTTTGTATGAAACTCTAAGAAATTGCAAATATACAAAAACTGATTTACTTACCTTTTCTCTAGGAAATGTTCTAGTGCCATATATAGGCATTTCACACTGAATAGAAAAAGTAACTTTAAAAGTAAGCTGAAAAGTAACTTGAAAAGTAATCTGTAAAGTAACTGACAAGTAATTTTAACTGCTTTACAAACAAATTACTTACCTCTAACCAATCCAATTACATTCAACTGCATTCAAACTGTATTTACCTGCATTATTCTTGCAAAGTATCATTATACTTACCCGTGCCAGGCCTGGCTTGGTTCTAGAACATAAAATATAACTAAATAATATTTTTATACAAACAAAATTAGTATGAGTTCAGTCTTTGAGTGTGTGGCACCATTTATTGCCTAAGTGTGTACAATAAATGTTTTACACTACCCTCTGATAAAGCCTTACTGTTAGCCCACACTACCACAAATAGAGTGAAGGTATTATCTACGTTTACCTCTGCCTACCTTTGGGGTTCCACTGGACTCTGTGCACACTATACCTTACTTTGGTATTGTATATACAGAGCCAGCTTCCTCCAAGCAGTAACTCGCACATAGAAATTATCTATTAGGTTCCTTTGGAACATAGCTGGTATTAGGACGAAGCTGTGGGACCCTGAGTGGCTAAAAGTTCCAGTTTGATGTGATTATGCTTCAAGAAACCTGGGCCCAGGAGCTGTCCATTTGGGACGGCTTTGAATGTTTTGTTGTCCCAGCTATTGCCTCCTCTGTCTAAAGAGCATGAAGTGGGCAAGCCACCTTGTTCCGTGTTTCCAAACACCTCAGGATTATACCTGTTCCCTGGGGGCATAGTGTGATTCAGATTGTATGGGCTGTGCATTCCAAGGAGTACTACCTCTTTTTAGTCAACTTTTATAAATTAGTTTGTGACTCAGGGAGCCAGATTGAGACCTTGTTTTTAGTATTGTCAGTTCTTGAATCAATGTCTTTTTCCAATTTCAACTGTTTTAATGTGTTGTTGGGAGGGGATTTTGCACAGCTGCCTGACCCTCCTCCCCAAAACTTCAAAGGCGTGCCTCTCTTTTGTTGCCTCCGGAGGTCTGGTGTTCCTCCTTTGGTTCTGTGGGCTGTGCCTCAGCCCAGCTGCAGTGTGACAAGCTAAATAACAGATGCAGATTTCCCTTCTCTTCCCCAGGAACTGGGTCAGCACTGTTAATTCCCCTAATGCGTGGGGAGGCCTTTGTTCCTCCTGCTAGAGAGCAGGGTAATTCATTAGGCCTAATTGGGAGAGATGAAGGTCTAGATTCTGATTCTCAGCTGAGCCAGGGAAATATGACTAATCTTAACATTTCATACCGAGTGTAGATATGATGTGAGGAACTGTAAATCTACACTCGAGTCCATGATTACCTCTAGATTGTCACTTTGCAGGATCCTTTGGACCCAAGAGGGGTAAAACTGTACTTACAGGTAGATTCACATATTAATGTTGGTGAGACTCGCTCTTAGTAAGTCCAAAAAATGGTTTATCAAATGCAAAACATCTTGGGCTAGCAAATGGATGGAACACATTTGCTACTTTTATAAATTCTTATTGTATGATGTCAAAAGTGATGTATAGTTCAGGTATATACCAGCTGAATTCCTCTTCTGGGTCTTCTTCAGAGATCAATTGAGGAGACTTTCCCCATATTTTTTATGTGTTTGTTTTCTTATTTTTTATTTATCCTGTGTACTCTCTTTTGCTTGTTACAAATTGAAGTTTGGGCTCTTTCTTTGTTTCAGTACTAATTTGTGCTTGCTGATTTGCCATACTGTATATGATTTACACATTTTGGAATGTTTTATTTCTGTACCAATAAAAATGAAATAAATATTTTAAAAATAAATTATTTTAAATAGGGCAAACTTAATAATATTCTAGTAAGGATATATCTGGGCTGCAAAGTGACTTTGTGAGTAACAGATAACAAACAATTTGTGAATCTCTTGGGGGCAACTTTATTGTAAATACTCCAAATGATAATTTTGATAAGGTTGATGCATTAGTACATTTATATCTGTTTAGGCGTATAAATGAGCCCTTGATGCTCACCCAGTGTATGACAATAGTGTCCTAGGATCTGATTCACAAAGGGCCTCTGCACTCGTGGCAGAAACCCCACAGTTGCGGCAGGACCTCCGCACTGCAGATACTCATTGTGCCACGAGAGCGGAGCTCCCCGCATGGCTGCGGGACCTCCGCCACAAGAGCAATGGCCCTTTGTGGATCAGGCCCTCAGTGTCTACATAACGTGACTGTCAACAGCAATGTGCCCCCCAACCCACGGATTTACATACATTTGGGAATAAGAATCCACAAGAGTCTTCCTATTCAAGTTCAAAAATTGACTTTTTTGTATTTTTTTTCACTAAACAACGATGCCCCGTGCTTGTTTTTGATTACTCAAGAATGCACTTTTTCTGATAGTTTGCCAACTTCTTATTTATCTTTTTTTCTTTATTTTAATTTATATACACATTTTCACATATGCATGGATTATTTACATACTACACAATGCAATACAAGACATTTTGGTATGTGACATTATTTTAGACACCGTGTGACACTTTAACTTGCATAGATGTTACCTTTATAAAGACTTAAACATGACTGACGGTACAATTCTACAATACATATATACAACACATATTTACAAACTCCTCACACCTCAAAGTTTTTGAGGACGAATCCTGAATGTGACCAAGCATCTAATCCTATAACTAGTGTCCTTTGTGTTGGTTTTTGTAGGGACCCAATTCCCTTACGTCCTCTCTTTTATTTACATATCATTGCTGTTCTGTGGCCCTAGGGAGGTCAGAGCATTTGGTGTTAGGCTGGGGTATACTCCCAAATTACGATTTCCGTGCAGTGCCACTTTTTCACTGGCAGTAGCATGGATGTTGGCTCTTGGCCTCAATGTGGTTTACGCCGACGCGTTTCAACCTTCTGTGGTGGACCTGGGCTGTTGTTATGTAGAAGGTCTTCTTCAGGGCAAATATTCTTGTGGGACACATTTTCCTTGTTGGTGAAAGGTTTGGATCCTTAAGGTGAGGCCCTTCCTTAGCATGGAAGGCTGCCTAGCATGCTAGGTTCTGTTAGCTGTGCACCTTTTCAAGCAGCTTCTGTGACTTGAATTGTATTAGATGTTATTCATGGTAGCTGAAGGATTAGATGCTACATGCATTTATCAGTGTACTCAGAGGAGTTAGACCATAGAGTAATACTTCACATTATATGTTACAGGTGAACCATTTGTGTTCACAACCACACATAGCTGTGGAGTGCTACCCAACTTTAAAATGCATATCATACACATTATGTTAGATAGTTCCGTTCAGAAGATTACATTTTAATGCTGTTTGTTTACACTCTTTAGGGCTTGAACACATGAGGCGAATTCATACCTGGTCCAAACGAGGGTACTCTGCATTGATGTGTATTTTGCCCAATTCCCATTCCCATGTGTTCTTAGGAGGGCCTGCTACCCTCCTTGAATTACAAGGTGGGCAAGAAGGAGCAGCACCGAAGTCCAGATATACCCACTGTAGAACCATGAATCTGACAATGGGACAGGAGTGCTCCCTCTCTTTGCCCTAAGCATTGAACCATATGCTGCACAAATAAGGCTGGACAAGAGGATAGGGCAGCTGAAACCCAAAATCAAATTATTGGCTGATGACATCCTGCTCACTGTGACCTCATGGGCTGTCTGTGTACCGAAATGCAACAAATACTTAGCACATTTGAAAGGGTACATGGCTTCAAAGTAAACCCAGCAGAATCTGAGATCCTAAACCTTAACACTCCTCCAAGCTAAGGTGACTGTCTTCTCACCAAAGACACAATTTAAATGAACAAACAGATTATTAAAATTCCTGGGGGTGCAGGTAAAAAGATTTTTTACAAAGGTAACTCTCATCAACTTACATACTCTGTCATAGCTAGTCAATTTCTTGGCTGGGTAGAATTAATGCTACCAAAATGAATATATTGCCATGGAAACTATGACTATTTCTAGCACTCCAGATTCCAGTGAGGAAATGATTCTTTTATGGTAATTAAAATGTATATGACATGTAGGAGAGCAAGACTATCTCACAAGCAACTAAGGTCTCCCAGATCAACAGGCGACCTGGCCCTCCCAGACTTTACAACGCCCTATAGAGACTCATAGCTCAAAATTAGCACCAAGTGGTCCCTCAGAGAAATCAGAAAACACTAGGAGAAGATCAAGGGAAAACACTATGAAATATATCAAAAATTATTTTACTGCATGGCAGGTAAGGAGGCACATTTTAAGGGAATACTTGATTAGCATGTATACCCCTCTAAACTGTATACATTCTACCAACATACCTGTGCACAATGCTGGCAGGATGCGGATTGCTTGAAGTTTTCAAACATGTTTGGTCGGATTGCCCTCAAATCATACCCTTATGAAATGATATTCTAACAGCATAGAAGACAATTCTGGAATACCCCATAACTTCCACTTTAGTATTGGTATTATTAGGGCTGTGTGCACCTGAGGTAAAGCACCAAACAAAATCAAATTGCTTTATAATGTGTAATTGCCTAGGAGCAGCCAAGACTACCTTGGCAGCTTTATGAAAGCAGGCATGAATAAACTAGTCCTGATCCCTTTCAGGGTCTTCGACTCTGCTAAAAAACATGTACTCAGCCTTTTGGCTCTTGGAAGTTCTCAAACTTTTATTCCAGTTTACATCATTCTCAGATACTCGCTTTTTCAAATACTCAGTCACATTCTTGTATTTGGTAGCTACCTATTCAGAAGGAGCACCACTAGGAGTAGTCCTTGGTGGTTCTTGTGTAGACAATCCACCAACAGCCTTACATTCACCCCACAAGTCACTATAAACCACAATCTCAAACAGCATATTCAAATCAGCCCACAACGTCTGGGAAATATGTGTTTATTTATTTATTTCTTTACACCATGTTCATGGATCCTCCCTCAATTTTGGAAAGTTATTAGTAAATACATATAAATCAGCGCAAGTCCATATCACATGCACAAATTCTTTCCATCAATGTCTCTCAAAGGAAACCCAAAATTTGCTCTTGTCCCAAACTATGTATTACTTGTGACACCTCTCGCCCTACCTTCAGTTCCTTTCATTCTCTTTTTATTTGCTGTCCCTTTCTTCCATCTTTTTCGATATTTCTTCAAATCAATACCAGTCTCTTGTTTTCTCAATTACATCTTTAACCTTGGTTCTCAGTATAATGAAACCCATCTCTTTAATTTCATCATGAGTTAAATCCATTTTGTAATTTTAATTCAGAGTCTTCGTCTTTCTGATGCCAACCTCTAATTCATCAGCTAACTCTTCTAATTCATCATGTGCTTCATTTGCACATCTGGCTGTTTCTTTAAGGAAATATCTCATTTCATTGGATTTGTGAGCCAAAAGTCTATTTAAATCAACATTTCCCTGCAGCATTTCACCAAATTCAGTCTTCAAAATGACAATATTAATTTGTATAGGAACTTACTCTACCACAACTGTTGTTACAGGTGCAGTCTGTACATTAAAGCGTGTATCTCCACTAGTTCTAGGCACAGCAGTCATCTCGCCATCTCTATCTCTGTTGGTGCACTCAGTACCCCTATAGCAGTAGTACAACTCTGCAAAACTGTACCACAATTCCCCCTAGGACCTGTATCAGGCCCTGAGCTGGTCTCACTTGTCGCTGCTGATTTTGAAGTGTAGGGAGGAGGACTAAAATTCAAAAGCTCATTTATAGATTTATCCTCCTCATTAGAATCATTCTGCTTCTCTTTTTTTGTCTTGCCATCATTCTGATTAATTATAGCAGGGAATGTCAATGTTTAAATGAGCTCTTCACCTGCTTAATTGTTTTCTTTCTCTCCTACTCTATCGCCATGCAATGCCATGTATTGAAAGCCTCAAACTTTGTCGGTCTAGTTATCAGCTTCATGTCATATATGGTTTGCGTCTTGAAATCTAACTTTTTAAACATTAAAAAGGTGCCCTCCACTGGAAATTGTAAAACTGCATCATGTATAGAATATTTATTCCAATGTGAAATCCAGGTATATGTATAGTACCCAATCTCTTTCACCATCTCGTAGGATGGCATTCCTTCTGACGGTAATTTCTAGCACTCCCTAGTTACAACAATAACCATAGGCTTTACTAACTATGTTCTCAATATTTTTGCTTAAAACAAACTCAAAAACCAATTCAAAATCACAGAAAACACGCTAGAGAACAACAAACAATCATAGCGCAGCTCTGGTAAAGGTCAACCTTACACAGCGTACCTTCAATAGCAACCAATGAATCAGAGCCCTGCTTTGTGATGACGTGTCACCAAAACTGTGAACAGGAAAACAATCGCAAAAGCTCTTTAGATCAATAAACTACGCTTACCTGTAACCAATCCAATTACATTCAACTGCATTTAAACTGTATTTACCTGCATTATTCTTGCAAAGTGTCATTATACTTACCTATACCAGGCCTGGCCTGGTTCTAGAAAATAAAATGTAACTAAATAATATTTGTATACAAACAAAATTGGTCTTAGTTCAGTCTTTAAGTGAGTGACATCATTTCTTGCCTAAGTGTGTACAATAAATACTTAACACTACCCTCTGATTAAGCCTTACTGCTCGCCCGTACTACCACAAATAGACAGTAAGGTATTATCTACCTCTGCCTACCTTTGGGGTTCCACTGGACTCTGTGCACACTATACCTTACTTTGGTATAGTTTATGCAGAGACAGCTTCCTACATCGGTGGATCAGCGGTGGGGTCTACAACTTTGCATTTGTTGGACTGACTTGTCCAACACTACAGAACTCTTAAATTGTCTTTAGAATTCAGGCTTTTATGAATTGACATATTTTTCCAAATTACTATAAGTTTTGTTAGGGCCTTCGTTAAGTCCCTTTAGAATTTTAGAAAAATAAAAACTCACTATAGTTAGGGGTAAGAGGGTTAGAAACCTTTTGTAGAATGTCTCTTAACAAGAACCCAGCTATTAGTGAAAATATAACTAATGACATACAGAATATGGTTGAGGAGCTCAACCGCACCCCTTATCTCCACTTAGAATTTAGGGAGTTAAGGTCTCTATGTAAACCTAAAAACATAACCATGGGGTCCCATCCCTCCAAACAAAAGCTCCAGGAGCTGTTGGTAGGGTATGCAAAGGACCACCACTCTGAGCAAGGCGAAGAGCTCTCCGAAGGGAGGAGGATGGAGGGGATGAGGATAGCTTCCAACTCCCTCCACTTCCTAGGGAGAAGAGGGTCCCTGTGTGTATAGGTGCTGTGAATATAACTCATAGCACCTATATCCCAAACAGGTGGGTCAGGTGCTTCTGAGTCCATTCAGGGCAGCCTCAATGAAGAGAACAACCTTTTAGTAAGGTTGGCTAAAAGATTAGACCTAGAGACCCGACTCCTGGCTCTACAAAAAGAAAGAGCAGAGATGGGCCTGCCACCCATCAATGGTGGAAGCAACCCTATAAATCGGTTCAGAGAGCAATCTTATGATCTCAAAATCCCCAAAGGGATTGTCCCTAAATTTGAGGATGGTGATGATATCACCAAGTAGTTCACAGCCTTTGAATGGGCTTGTGAAGCCAGAAAAGTGAAAAAACTCACTTTGGGAACTGTTCTCCCGTAAGTGCAGAGACAGACTTTTGACCCTTAGTGGTGCAGAAGCATAGTCCTATAAACTCACAAAGTGCACCCTGATTTAGGGCTTTGGACTCATTACTGAGGAGTATAGAATTAGATTCAGGGGGGCTCAGAAAACCCAGAGTCTGCCCTGGGTGGAATTTGTAGACTACTCAATGAAAACACTAGGTGACTGGTTGACTAGAAGTAAAGTTCAAGATTATGATGGTCTTTATAACTTGTTTATGAAAGAACACATATTAAGTAATTGAGCTGATGAAAAGTTACATCAGTATCTAGTAGACCAAGGTCAAATTTCTCCTCAAGAATTAGGAAAGGAGGCGGCCCACTGGGTCAAGACAAGGGTGACCAAGACGTCCACTGGGGGTGACCCAAAGACACCTCACAAGCTAAAATTGGGTACCAATGTAAGGGTTGGGATCCCAACAAGGTGTGGTGTCACTACTATCAAAGACAGGACACCACACCAAGAACCTTAGCTGTCCTAAAAATCAAGCCACTTGTGTAGCTCCAGGGGATGCCAGTGTATCTTTGGAGGGTGGTTCCTCAGATGAGGAAGTCCTCCCAGCCTTCAACTGGAATATGGACACTAAAGGTGAGTTCAAGATTCCAGAGGGCAGTAGACACTTCCACCACCTACTGGTGAAAAGAATCCCAGCCACTGCCCTGAGAGATCCATGTGGCAGTCACACTGTGGTGCATGACAGGTTAGTACTCTCAAACCAGTATGTCCCAGGGGAAACAAAAAGAGTAAAGGCTATCCCAGTGGAGGTCACTGGTAGGCCTGTGGCTTTAGTGTCCCTAGAAATAGCTTAGTTGGAGAAAGATGGTAGTCAATAAAGACCTCTCCCTTGATTGTATCCTTGGGAATGACCACCCAGAGGTTGGTCTGAGCCAAAGAGAGGCACTGGTCCAGTGCCAGACCTCATTCAAGGAACCTGGGTGGGCTGAACCTGCAGTTAGTGCAGATAAGCCCCAAAAGAAAAAGAAGAGACAGTGTAGGAAAGGTGGACAACTGTTAGCCACAGTTCCAGTGGGCCAGGGAGATTCTGTCCAAGTAAGGGAGAACTCCAAAGCTGGCATTGGTGCAATCCTCCCTAGCCCACAAAAAGGCCTGACTAGTCAGGCAACTTTTCAACCTGAGTTGGTGGCTCCTCAGCTGACAGAACAGAGGGTGGAAGAAGGGTGTTCATTACAAAGTGTAGTGGCCCTCTACCCTAAAACAGACAGGCCACCAGAACCCAAAGAAGCCTGTAAGTTAGCCACTTCACATACCAGTGAAGAGCTAAAGGTGTGGTTCTGGGCACTGAGAGATGGAAGTGGTCTCTGCTGGGTGTTAGCCTTCGTGACAGCACTGTCCTTGGCATGGTTGCTTAGTCCCACGCCAAATAGCAAGCTAGGCCCCCTGACCCTATTGGTCATGGTGGGGTTACTCAAGCTGTGGGCAACATCTGTGAGTAAGCTGGGTTATGCCCTAGGTACGTTACAATTTGCAGTGGTAGGCACCTCTGAACCCAAACTAAAACGATGGGTATAAACATTTAAGAGCTAGGAAAAGAGCATTGTTAATTAGGTCCTGAAACTATTGGGGTAGGCCAGCTCCCCACAGAAACTCGTCTGGACAGAAGGATGTAAGGCAGAGTAGGCCCTGCAACTTTCAAACCACTTCCTCTACTCTTCCTCGCCTGAAAGACTAGGAAGACTCTCCCAGGTTTGGTTGAGTCTCCTGGCCTTTGGTCTGGGGGGAGGGGGGCTTGTGTAGGAAACTGGGTTTGTGTTGCAGTAACCCCCAACTTTTTGCAAGATTTCTGATGCACTTTGACTTGATGTGCCCTGGGTCTCTGCCAATCAGGTTACCAGAGCCTGTGTTCTTTCCCAAAACTGTACCTTGAACCCCCAATTGGCACCTCACTGGCCACATGTCAGTCCCTTGTAAAAGGGACCATGGGTACAAAGGGCACTGTGACCAGGGAAGGCCTCTAAGGGCTGCAGCACATATTGTGCCACCCGTTGAGGTCCTGTACCTTAACACATACACACTGCCATTGCAGGCTGAGTGTTTAGGTGAAGAGAAAAGTGAGAGTCGACATGGCACACATACCTGTGTGCCATGTCTGCAACCCACTGCCTATGACATAGGTAAGACACCCCTCTAGCTGGGTGCACTATACCACTGGTGGAGGTACAGATGCATGAGCATTCTACCCCTACAGTGTCTGAGTCCATTCTTAGACATTGTAAGTGCAGTATAGCCATAAAGATATTAATGGTCTGGGAGTTTGTCATTACAAACTTCACAGAAGTATAATGGCTTTACTGAATACTGGGAAGTTTGGTATTAAACTTCTCAGCATAATAAACCCACACTGATGCCACTGTGTGATCTATTATAAAATGCACTCAGAGGGCATATTAGAGATGCCCCTTGAAAAACTAACAGCCTCTGGTGGGTTCCCTGACTGGTAAACACCGGCCTGCCACCACAAGACATGTTTCTAGACCCCTGGGGTGGGAGCCTTCTCTCCCTGAGCCCAGAAACAAAGCCTTTCCTGGGCCAAGGTGATCACACATTCCCCAGGTCAGAAAGAGCCATCTGTGGCAGGGGAGCTTCAAAGGCCTTACTGCCTTTATAACGCGGCCCCCAGCTCCTCCTGCCATCAGGAGCAGGCCCCCTTCCTGTCTCCCCTCCTTTTCGTCAGGAAGACAGGTGGGAAAAATTAGCACAGCCTAGAAGGTGTGCCCACCTCTGCCAAACCCACACCTCAGGTGGGAGAGGCAAGCTGAAGCCCACTTCTTAGTGCCCGTTATCTTGCAGATGGCAGGCACTTTCCAAACAGGATTAGGGATTGTGCCCACTCCCCACATGGGGTGAGCACTCCAACGGTGTAGTCACCCTAGGGTCACTAGCCCATTGGCTACTGACCTCGAGACCCCTAGAATGCCCCCAAGCTGCAGTATTTAGGGGGCAGCCCTGAACCAAGAAGACAGATTCCTGCAACCTACGAAGAAGAAGGATGAAAGAAGATGCCCAGCAGAGGAGACTGCAGAGAAGAACTGCCTTGGCCCCAGCCCTACCAGCCCATCTGCAGTTACCAGTGATCCTGTCACAAAAGTCTCCTTGTCCTGCAGCCAGCGACCTCCAGACCCGTTGGGAGGACTGACTGCCTCCAACAAAGACTGGATCTCCTTTGAACTGCAGCTCTGTTCAAAAGAAACTCCAAAGACAGACTCTGAGCCTGCTGATGACAAAGAAACTCGATGCCTGGAACCACCACTGCACCTGACGCCTATGGCCCGAGTCCGAGTGGCCCACCAGTCCCAGTGAAGTCCCCCAGCACTCTAGAGTCCGAGTCCACCGTGGGATCACTCCTCCAGGACTTCCCGACGTCACCTGCAGCCTCTGCATGGGGACCTCCCAATCGTGAGTGGCCCGGTAAGGTGAAATCCAACCTCAAAAGACAACTCTGCATCCAGCCACCCTGTGCCCTGGAGAATAGGACCTGACGTGCACCTACGTCTCTGAGCCCTCCAACTTACCTTCCCAGCTATTGGTTCCTCCTGGAAGACTTCCTGGACCGAGCATGGAGCCAGAATGAAAAACCGGCAACTCTCATTGAAAACAACAGGGCACCTGACGTCAGAACAGCACCCATGCACACGGCTGCTCCTGCGTGGCTGAGGGTGTACCTTGTGTGCTAATCCGGATCCCCCTTTGCCCAGAGCCTTATTCCAGGAGCTTTGCTCCCACAACCTTGTGGCCTGCTCGTGAACTGCCACCAACCGGAGGACCCCTATCCCCCATTGGATAACAATGGGCCTCAGCACTCGGCACCCAGGCGCCCTAGTGCTGCTGAGGGTACTTTGAGAGTGAGAGTGCACCCTTGACCCTGGGGGGAACCCTTGTTCTAACACCAGAAAACCTAAACCTTGAAGCCGATAACTTCATTTCATCCCATACGATTGCATTGACTACTTTCTTGTGAACATTGTTCTAAGTGTGGCATTGGTTTGTATGAAACTCGAGGAAACTGCAAATATACAAAAACTGATTTACTTACCTTTTCTCTAGGAAATGTCCGAGTGCAATATCTAGGCATATTACAATGAGTAGAAAAGGTAATTTTAAAAGTAATCTGAAAAGTAACTTGAAAAGTAATCTGTAAAGTAACTGACAAGTCATTTAAACTGCTTTACAAACAAATGACTTACCTCTAACCAACCCAATTACATTCAACTGCATTCAAACTGTATTTACCTGCATTATTCTTGCAAAGTATCATTATACTTACCCGTACCAGGCCTGGCTTGGTTCTAGAAAATAAAATCTAACTAAATAATATTTTTATACAAACATAATTGGTCTGAGTTCGGTCTTTGAGTGTGTGGCACCATTTCTTGCTTAAGTGTGTACAATAAATGCTTGAAACACTACCCTCTGATAAAGCCTTATTGTTAGCCCATACTACCACAAATAGAGAGTAAGGTATTATCTACTTTTACCTCTGCCTACCTTTGGGTTTCCACAGGACTCTGTGCACACTATACCTTACTTTGGTACAGTATATACAGAGCCAACTTCCTGCAAGCAGTAACTCACACATAGAAATTAACTATTAGGTTCCTTTGTTGGAATATAGCTAGTATTAGGACGAAGCTGTGGAACCCTGAGTGCCTAAAAGTTCTAACAGTTTGATGTGAATATGCTTCAAGAAAGCTGGGCTCAGGAGCTGTTCATTTGGGGCGGGTTTGAATGTTTTGTTGTCCCAGCTATTGCCTCCTCTGTCTAAAGAGCATGAAGTGGGCTAGCCACCTTGTTCCGTGTTTCCAAACACCTCAGGGTTATACCTGTCCCCTCGGGGCATAGTGGGATTAAGATTTTATGGGTAGTGCATTTCACCTCTTTTTAGTCATTTTTTATAAATTAGTTTGTAAATTAGTTTGTGACACAGGGTGCCAGATTGAGACCTTGCTTTTAGTATTGTCAGTCTTTGAGTCAAGGTCTTTTTCCAATTTCAACTGTTTTAATGTGTTGTTGGGAGGGGATTTTGCACAGTTGCCTCACCCTTCTCCCCAAAACTTCAAAGGTGTGCCTCTCTTTTGTTGCCTCCAGAGGTCTGGTGTTCCTCCTTTGGTTCTGTGGGCTGTGCCCCAGCCCAGCTGCAGTGTGACAAGCTAAATAACAGGTGCAGATTTCCCTTTTCTTCCTCAGGAACTGGGTCAGCACTGTTAATTCCTCTAATGCGTGGGGAGGCCTTTGTTCCTCCTGCTAGAACAGAGTTATTCATTTGGCCCAGTAGGGGGAGATGAAGGTCTAGATTCTGATTCTCAGCTGAACCAGGGAAATAGGACAAATCTTAACTTGTCATATGGATTGTAGATATGATGTGAGCAGCAGCAGTCCGTGGAGGGAGTTCCGTGGGGCGGAGAGGCTGGGCGGGGGAGGGGCAGGGTGGGGGGTACTAAAAACCGGAATATGGATAATTGGAGGTAAGTAAACAATTAAATAAATAAAATGAATTTCGTAGCGCGCGCTGCACCGCATTTTATGATGCAGGGCGCGCTACGAAATTCGTTTTATTTATTTAATTGTTTACTTACCTCCAACTATCCATGTTTCGGTGTTTAGTACCCCCCCACCCTGCCCCTCCCCCGCCCCGCCTTTCCGCCCCACGGAACTCCCTCCACGGACCGCCGCTGGATGTGAGGAACAGTAAATCTACACTCAGGGTCCATGATTACCTCTAGATTGGTACCTTGCCGGACCCTGTAGGCCCAAGAGGGGTGAAACTGTACTTTAAGGTAAATTCACATATAATGTGTAAAACAGTATAAGCACCACAGGCCTTCAGTAAGCACTACAGATCTACACTATGAATGCCCACTTACATTATAAGGCCTACCCAAGGTCAATACCAATTCCTTAACAGTCCTCTCTGTTACAGGCTACTTGTGCATAGACGCCGGTTGCACAAGATGGTAGTCTCAACGTGAACAGCCCACACTCGTGTGCACACGTGCTCACATGCTCATGTTTAACCAGTCTAGAGAATCTTACTCTAGCTGTGCAGTGGTGACCTTATCTTAAAAGGCGAGCACTGGCGATTAGCACTGTCAGTCCAATTACTGTAAATTTACCATGAGGTAGACTGAGATGGTGAGACTCGCTCCCAGTAAGTCCAAAAAACAGGTTATCAAATGCAAAAGATATTGGGAGAGCAAATGGATGAAACACATTTGCTACATTTATAAATTGTTATTGTATGATATGTCGAAAGTGATGTATAGTTCAGGTATATACCAGCTGAATTCATCTTCTGGGACCTCTTCGGAGATCAATTGAGGAAACTAACCCATATTCTTTAATGTTTTTTTTTCTTTGTTTGATTTATACTGTGTACTCTCTTTTGCTTGTTACCAATGGAAGTTTGGGCTCTTTCTTTGTTTCGGTACTAATTTGTGCTTGCTGATTTGCCGTGCTGAATATGTTTTATACATTTTGGAGTGTTTAATAAAAATGAAATAAATATTTTAAAAATAAAATGTTATTTTAAATAGGGTAAACTTACTATTCTAGTAAGGAAATATCTGTGCTGCGAAGTGACTTTGTGAGTAACAAATAACAAACAATATATGAAAATCTTTGGGGCAACTTTAATGTAAATATTCTAAATGGTAATTTTTATAAGGTTGATGCATTAGTGCATTTGTATCTGTTTAGGAGTATAAACGAGCCCTTGATGCCCACCCAGTGCATGACAATAGAGACCTAGGATCTGATACACAAAGGGCCTCTGCTCTCGTGGAGGAGACCCCACAGTCACAGTAGTACCTCCGCACTGATGTTACTCATCATGCCACAAAAGCTGAACTCCGGCCATGAATGCGGGGCCTCAACCACGAGAGCGGAGGCCCTTTGTGGATCAGGCCCTGAGTGGAGACACATAACGTGAATGGCATCAGTGCACTGATCATCCGGCCCAATTCACTTTGCACACAGGTAGCTCCAGCTCCCTGCTGGACTACACTTTGTTGCTTACAAAATCTGAGGGAATTGTTTAGCGTTCGGCCCCAAAGAAAAGTTGTAAAGTGATCACTCCTGAAAGAGTTTTATATCAAAATGTTTTTATTGATTTTAGATTCCGAGCAATACAAAACAAACATGGGTGGGAGCCACCAGTATGGCTTACAGATCAAGAGTTACAGAGGTCAAAAATACAATGTTCAGTTTGTGTACTAGGTCTCGATCTGCATTGACAACTCCCTCCATGACCCCCGCTGGCTGCTGCTGGGCTTACATTGTTAGTCATATTATTCTTTGGCACTCGCGTCTCCCACCTCCACCCGTTCTTTCAACATAACTCAAAGATAAACATAACCAAACAAACTATGGTATAACGGCAGCAAAAGTTCAAGCTTGGTCGTAAGTGAGATCGATCCAATGAGGTCCGGGACCGCCCCGAACACCCGAAGGCTCCTGACCCAGGAGTAGTGGCCACCTGGGAGTAGAGATATGGAAGAGGTGGAGAGTCCTCAGTCTGGGCCCACAGGAAAACAAGGGTAGTCCCTCCGACAAGTATTCGACCAGAGGGATTCAGATATAGTCAAACCCTTTTCTCGAGTCCTCCACAATATCCGCCATTCTTTCCATCGCTAGTGCTTGCCATAACCTGGTGTGCCATTGCATAAGGGAGGGGGCCTCCGCCTTCTTCCATGCTGCTGCAAATGCCCTCTTGGCAGCCCCAAGCACAGCCACATCATGGAGCGGTCCCCTAGTGTTTGCCGTTTCAAGCTGAAGTCCTGAATCCCCAGGAGAGTGTGTTCCATTGTTGGGGGAATTGAGTAGCCCAGGATCAGTTTGGTTTGGGATAAAATTTTCTTCCAGAAGGGCTTGATGAAGGGGCCGTCCCACCAAATATGCCTGCAGTCTCCCAGGAAGCCGCAGCCCCTCCAACATCTGTCTGAGGTATTAGGGAATATTGTGTGCAGTTTCTGAGGGTGCAGGTACCAATCATACATAATTTTATAGTGAGCCTCCCTTAGGAACATGGACCGGTTGTTTTTGGGGATGTCCCTGTTTAGGGTGTTCCACTGTTTTTCTCCCAACGGAATGGCTAAAATGGAATCCCAAAACATTTGGTGCCTCGGAGTTGGGTGTGACCTTAGAGCCCGTATGAGTGAGTAAAGGAAGGAGATGGTCCCATTTGTGGATGCCCCCGATTGTGCGAACTGTTCGATTGGGTCTAATTCTCTAGTTGCGGCTAGCCAAACTTGCGGTTGTTGAACCCAGTGTTTAAGTTGTATGTAGTGAAATTTTTCAGAGGGCTGGAGCTTGAATGTTTTAGCGCAGTCCTCAAATGTCAGTAACTTCCCCTGTTTATAAAGATCAGATATCATGAGGCAACCGCCTTCCCGCCAGCCTTCAAATGGCACCTGCTGGAGAGCCGGAGGGATCTCGGGGTTGAAGTGGATGGGGGTATAGGGAGAAGGGAAGGTGGTTAGGGGCATGGATCTGATGAGGTCGTTCCAAACTCTCAAAGTGGTAGCTGTGGGGGTGCTAATAAAAGCATTTAGTAGTTGATTTTCTATCTGCTTCCATAGGAGATCCCAAATCGCCCTGACCACTATTTTTTGGTCCATATGGAGCCATAGTTTTTCAGTTTCACGGAGTGACCAGTCAGTGATCACTTTGAGTTGAGCCACTCTGTAGTACCCCAAGAAATCCGCTAAGGCCAACCCCCCTCCATTTGCGCCTTCATTAACAAGCGGTGGGACAACCGCACCCTCTGACCCTGCCTAATGAACTTAATGATCATCTTATTTAGGTCAATAAAGAGAACCCTGTCTATTGGAATCGGTAGGCCTTGAAAAGATAAAGCATCCTAGGGAGAATGTTCATTTTGATGGCGTTGATACGCTCTATCCAGGAGGTGTAGGCTGTTCTCCATCTGGCCAGGTCCGCTTTAAGCTGGTGTAACCAGGAAGGGTAATTAGCCCCATAGAGGTGCAGTATCTTAGGATTAAGTCTGATACCCAAGTATGTGATGTCTTTGTGTGTGCTGTGGAAAGGAGACATTGCTTCCATGATCCGCATAGTCTCTCCTTGGGCAAAGTCAAGTTAAGGAGATAGGACTTCGAAAGGTTTACCTTAAACCCCGAAGCTTGTTCGTAAGAGGCAAGTTCTGTTTGGATGGCCGGAAGAGAGGACACCGGCTTTGTGATTGGGAGCAGCACGTCGTCTGCAAAAAGAGAGATCTTGTGCTCGTCTGTTCTGAAAGGAACCCCAACTTTTTTTGGGCTGATCCTGATGCATTCCGCTAGGGGCTCGATGCTGAGAGCAAAGTGCAGAGGAGACAGCGGGCATCCCTGCCTAGTTCCCGTGAGAGACCAATGGGTTCCGAAGCCACCCCATTCACCAGTACCCAGGATCTCGGAGTGGAATAGTTGGCCCGTACCATACCTATAAAGGTCTTCTTGAACCAGTGGTCGAAGAGGGTGGGATCGGCAGGGCACTGTGTGACCCTACTTCTTTAATTTCATAGAGTCCGGTCCCCTACTTTCTTATTTTAAACATGCATCCCAGAGGGTAGAAATCGCCAAGGCCAATAGTTAAGGCTTGGCTTTTGGGGACGGGTGGAATGGACAGAGAAGGAAAAGTACTCTGTCTTTTCCTTCGTACCCAGAGAAGACAAGGAGAGTGTCCAATTCTCCTGCCGCTGGCAGCGCTCCCCTATCTCTTTGTTCCCCCTCTTCCCTCTCTTTCTGTCTCGCTCCTCCTCATTTACTGTAAAAGGATACTTCAAGAAACAGGTATTACCTTCTCTTTCCTCCTTTCGTTCATTTGCTCCCCTGTGAAATGGATCCAAAAAAGAAAAACACTTTTGCTGGAAACGTCGTCTTTTACTGACATTTTTCAATTTCTAAGTGCAGCCTCGGGGTGGAGAGAAATAAAAACATTCCAAATATGAAAAAAAATGAGTAACTAAAGCAAAACAGAGTGGTTGCAAGGTGGCCAGATTGATTTATCCACACCTAAACACATAAGTTAAGCACTACTTTTGTTTTCTAGTCCCTTTTTGAACAACATTGTTTTCCCTTGGTGGGAAAGTTCACTATTCCTGAGGCACTGAAATACCTGCTTGATGGGTGAATTGGAAAACAAAATGTGTACAGCGTCTGTGTGTTCACGAATGTGGTCTTTTTAAACCATACTGCTTACGTTTTGTAAGGATATAAGCAATGGGCATTGAAAAGGGTCCCTTCCGAGTCCCTTCCGGGCCCTGTAGTCATGGCCTTAATTTTTCAGGCAAAATGCACTTACTAATTTCTGAATAATGAGTGTAAAAAGAAAAAGGTAACCATGTTGTTCCTGCTTAAATTTCCCATGCTTTACTTAATCTTGCATTCCCTATAAGTGTTTGCTTTTTTCTAGGATGTTGTTAATGTTTTTTAGGCAGCATATTGCTCTTGTCTAGTGCGTAATTTGAATTAAGTCGCATCCAGGTGTTTATAGCGGGGCAGTGCAGTGCAAGTTTCTCTCAGTGGGGCAGTATGGTGTTCAGTGAAGGAGAGGATGTGGCACTATGGTCAGAGCTGCTGAACTTGGAACTGGGGAACCAGGTTCAGCCTTCATGAGCAGTCCACCAGACCACTCCCCCTGAGGGAGCACATTCCCATGCTAGACCTTAGAAGGCCCCGCTAGCCTTGGTGTCTTAGCACCAGCTGGTGGACCCTAGACCACAATTAATTCTGAAGTTCACCTCCAGTCTTGTAGGCAGGCCTACAAACCAGCACACCCTAGAGTGACAGTGACTCTGTCACTGAGGTCGCAGGACCCTTGAGCAGGGTGGCTCTAGGGCAGTGCGACCACACCAGGGGCTGACCAGCTGTGATTTGTGCAGGTAACAGCGGTGAGGTAGAGGGGCCGAGTAAGAAGGATTTCGAGGAACGATGCTGAGGGAAATTTAAATAAATAAGCCCCACCGCTGTTACCTGCATGGACCGCAGCTGGCACTGAATTCAGGTGGGGTTGTCGTGTTTGCAAGTATAATATGGTTTTAAAAGCACTTGCTGCTTCCTTCCTGGCCTCCAACAATTTTTGGCAACAATAAAAATGTCATGATAACTCCAGTGATTAAAATTCTTAGCAGAGAGGGATGGTGTTTTGTCTAGTGGACTTTTTGACTCGTTAAAAGGAAGCGCAGAGGGTTAATGTGCCTGCTGCTAAGAACATGTGCCATGCAAATCACAAAGTGCACAAAATGTAAATAGGTCAGTGAGTTACTGCTTTTGTCAGAGAGACCCTGTTGTTACTTGCAGTTCATAAGTTAAAATTCTAAGATAGAACAGTGAGCTATTAACTGTCATGTAAGAGTTGCATGCAAACTGCAAGGTATAAATTAGAGCATTATGGTTTTTTCCCCAGTATTTGATTATCCCAATGTTGCAAAAAAGAGTTCATTTGTTTATAAATCAATTCTGATAATTAAAGAGAACCCCCAACCATGGTATTACGTTTTAAATTCAGATTTTGTGTTTCTCCAGACCAATCACTATTAAACTATGCTGCCTACTAGTATGGTTATCATGTGACTCCTGCACCTTGTAGTCCTTTGTCTTATGTGACATTTCCTATAAAGTGATTTACACACGTATGATTGATTGCCTCTGTGTAATATGTGTGATGTAAAGTGCCCTGACACCCTACACTGGTAGTAGTGGTGCTGTAAATTTTCTGATACTTTATTTTTTTGACCTTTTTACACATGCTAACAGTATCTGCAAAGATTTTTCCTTATTAGTACCAGTGGAACATACAACTGCAGCAGTGAGAAAGATGACCAGTCAACCTTTGCAAAGGGCCCTCCACTTCACAGCAGCACAAGTCACATTTTTAAGTAACTTTTGATCCATTTGAGCTATAAACAATTTATTAGTTAAAATCGTCCGATTATGCAGCAGATGATGTATTATGCGGCAAATATGGCAGGTCCATAATTCTGTGGAAAACATTTGCAAACTAGGATATTTTGCCATTCATGTTTGAACTGCTCTTGTGGAAAAAAGGAGGAGAAGTGCTGATGATATTTGAGACATTCTGTGATTGGAAACATATCCCACTTTGTGAATGTATTTTAATGTCAATAACTCAAATTAAACCTTAAATAAACATGTGTATCCATTGAGTAAATTAAATAACGTAATAAGATTTAACCGGTTAGTGAAATGGGAAACAAATACTAAAAATTGGGATATGTTGCTCTTTTTGCCACACATTTGACTCCGCCCACTGACCCAATCCACGGGTTATTCCCGCTGTCTGATTCTCCGTGCAAAGTTCCCCTACTTTTTTTCCCCCACTTCGACCACTGCGTTGAACCCAAACTGCCTAATTGTTCGAGTCAGAAAGGCCTTCTTCGCATTTAGCAAAAGAAGGGCCACAAGGATGCCTTTCTTCTGCACTCTCTCAATAATGGTTATCACCCTCCTTAAACTATCATGGGTTTGCCTACCCCTGATGAAACCAGCTTGATCCGCCTTGATGAGCAACGGCATGCAATGCACTAAGCGAGTGGTTAGTATCTTTGAGTATAATTTGGCATCTAAGTTCAGGAGCTTGACAGGCCTATAAGAGGCACAATTTGTGGGATCTTTTCCCGGTTTTGGGGATCACGGAAATCAACCCTTCCCCCATGGAGGGGGTCACCCGCTGCGAGGCTGATATGTCGTTAAAGAGGGTCACTAACCGGGAAATCAGCAACGGTGCAAAAGTACGATAGAAGTGAGCATTTAGCCCATCTAGGCCAGGTGCCTTCCGAAGCCAAAGTGTGTCTATCGCCTTCTGGACTTCCTCACTGGAGATAGGTCTGCTTAGATCTTCGTTCATGGAAGCTGGTACCTGTGGCAGAGCAAGAGTCTCTAGATATTGCCCCTGAGCACCAGCCTCCAGCGGGTCAGCGGTACACAGGGAGCGATAGAATTCCCCAAAAGCTCCGGCTTTCCCCTCTTCGCTTTTCTGGGAGACCCCATTTATATCTACTATATATGCAATGTATTCTTTTTCCTGCCTCGCTCTGAGTTGGCGCGCCAACAGGGCACCGACTTTATTTCCCCCCTTGTAGCTTCGGGCTTGAAGGCGCAGAAGAGTTATTTCCGCCCCATTAGTGTAGATGGCTTGCAACTTCCCCTTAAGCTGTTTGACTTTCCTTAGGGTCCGAACCGAGGGGTTGGTCTTGTGATCATTTATGGCATTTTGGAGTTGCCCTTCTAGAAGAAGTCTTTCCCCCTTGCGTTAGTTTTTGAGTGTGTAGGCTAGTTCAATACATTTCCCTCTTATGACTGCCTTGAAGGCATCCCAGTTATTAGCAAGAGAGGTTAGAGCAGGATCGTTAAGGTAAAAAAACTCCTTGATTGCCTTTCTTAATTCGTCCCTGAGAAGGGGGTCCCTGCTGAGAAAGTTGGGGAAATACCACCGAACATGTTTAGAGCGCGGGCGGGCCAATCCAGGACCAGTTCTAGAGGGGCGTGGTCTCAGAGGCAAATCGGGTGGAACTGGCATCCGGAAAGTGTGTGGAAGAGGGACTGGCTAATGAATGCATGGTCAATCCTGGAGTAGGTCCTATGCGAGTGCGAGAAGAAGGAATAGTCCCGCGTCATGGGTGAGAACCTCTCCATGCATCTAGAAGACACAATCCCTGAAGTGCAGTTTTAAGCAACTTGCTAAACGCCCCCCCATTTGCCCTATGTGGGTGAGTTGTGTCCAGGGACGGGTCCCAAATTGAGTTAAAATCTCCCAATAGCAGTATGTTGCCCATGGCAAACCCCTCTAGCGTAGTAAGAAATGTGCTCAGGAATTCGTGTTGCCCTGCATTGGGTGCATAGATCGTAGAAATGGTGCATAATCTTCCCCTTAACTCACCCCTGACCATCAGGAACCTCCCCACCTTATCTGATTTAGAAGCCTGAAGAAGAAATGGGACGGAGGAATGAAAGAGAAGAGCCACCCCGTTGTACTTTGTGTGTGCTGAGGAGCGGAAGATCTGTGGGAAGGCCCTATGCTTCAGCCGTTGCTTATCCCTTCGCAGGAGGTGGGTTTCCTGCAGGGCAGCAATTTTTACCTGATGGTCCAACAAGAACTTCCATTTCCTTTGTCTCTTATTGGGGGAATTAAGGCCTCTCACATTCCAAGTTAAAAAGTTAACCTCTATTAGTCAGCACAGAACCTTCCTACCTGCCCTGCTGAGTGTGTCCGTGAGAGCTTTGGACTCTCCCTCTCCCGCCTCAACAAAAACAAATACAAACCAAAACTTTTAGCTCTGAGGCACTCAATCTCAGAAGAGAACCTCATCTTGAGCGTTTCCTGGGGCGGACACAATTTAGCCTCCACGGCCCATAGAACAGCTACTTGGCATGATTGTAGTATTAACAACATCAAAACTGGAGCGCAGTTTCCCTCCGGTCCAGCGCACAGCCTACTCCTTGATTCACAAAGAGTGTTAACCGTTAGTCCAATTTAGGAAATGATGATTCAAAAGTAGATTTCATAAATGTGATTTATTATCCACGTTGTTTCACACATATGATACAGTAGCACTCAAAAAAGTTTCTCATGCTGTAGATATGCCCATCCGGGCCGCTTTCTGGGCACGCAAAGAATACAACGAACATCCTTAGTCACAATCTTATTATACCCAATGCATTTCGGGCCAATTATTGGCGCTTCTTCAGGGGTTCACTACGAATAAAAAAACATTGTAATTAGATTAACAGCTATGAAACACTGTTTATGCACATCCAAACAATCTAAACTTGTTATACACAAAACCATGTTGAAATTTTCCGTAACTCGGTACAGCGTCTTCCCTCTAAAAAAACGTCATTGTACACTACAACAAATTTGCCTGAGCGAACCTCTCCCATACTCCACTACCCAAAGTCATTCAGTTTTCCTGCTGTCAAATAACCTCGCCAAGATGTAACCCCTCACGCTACCCTAGGCACTGTGATGGCCCCTAGGCCATAGGCCTCGTGGCTAACGCGCTGCAGCGCCTAATCAATCACCAGGACACTCAGTGTTCCAGCGTGGTCCCGACTGCCGTTAGGGGCCCACGCCCCTTTCTTTATAGAGAGTGCCTGACGTCATGGGTCAGCGCTCGCGCCTGACGTCATGCGTCAGCGCTCGCGCCTGACGTCATGCGTCAGCGCTCGCGTCTGAAGTCATGCGTCAGCGCTCGCGCATCACCTCCGACGCGGGTAGACTGCACCGCTACCCCGCGTCGGAGGATACTACATTCCTTCTAACCTTTATCAAAACAAACAATGAACATTGACCGTGAAGGTCTGTTACCAGTCACTAGAATTCCAGTCCCAGGTCCGTCACACCAGGAAATCAGCCAGCTGGGAGGATGGCGCCGGATTTCTTCTTAGGCCGTATCCGGACTGCTGTCCCCGCACTGATGGTATTGTTGGGGCCACTCCTTGCGAGGCTGCGCTCCCTGGGGACCACACCTGAGGGCTTGGCGACCTTCCGGCTGGTGTTCCTGGTAGCGAGGTTGCACTCTGGTCGGGTTGATTCTCGTTCTCGGTGGGGGTGGGCCCTTGATCCGCTTCTGGGCCTTCCTCCACCGGTGACTGACTTGGCCGGTCGCCCTGGCGTTCCGACACACGCGGGTCTGGAGTTCCTGGGTGCACCCTTTTGAAGAACGATATGTTCTGGGTGACCTCCTCGGTCCCTCTTCTCGCGGTGATCAGAGTTCCAGTTCGGCGGACTACTGTCCAAGGGTTGTGTTCAAAGGGGAGCCGGAATTTGCTCCCGGGATACCTGTCCTTGAGATAGACTCTGTCCCTGACTTGAATGGCTGACGTCCGGGCCCCCCGGTCGGCACTGGCCTGGTCATTGGAGTGGGTCCTGTTGGCTGGGACCTTCCCAGCGTCAATCTGAGGCGGGATCCAGCTTGGGTGATGCGGGATGGTGTCTCGCACTACTCGGCCCATGCTCGCCGGCCCCGGAGCTGCCTCTGTCGTGATATGAGGCGTCAGCCGATATTCTCTCAGGAAGCTGTAGATGGCCCTCTTGAGCGGCGACCCATCGGCGTGCGCAATGCATATCACTTTGTTGAGGGTCCGCATGAACCTCTCCGCTTCGCCATTGGCCTGAGGCCAGCGTGGGGTCACTTTCCGGTGTTGGATCCCCCACTCCTTAAGATAGTCAGCAAACTCTTGCCCTTGGAAGGGTGGGCCGTTGTCCGTCTTTACCACTTCGAATATTCCGTGCGTGGCGATAGTCTTCTCGAACTTTGTGATGACCTATGCAGCGGTCTGGCTTCCCACCACCTCGACCTCCGGGTACTTTGTATAGTCGTCGATGATTACCAGGGCATAGCGTCCATCTGGGAGATGCCCGAAGTCTGCACTCACCCGCTCCCATGGTCGTTGTGGGTTTTCCTCGGTGATGACGGGGTGATCCGGCTGACCCGACGCCTGGCACCAAGAACACGTTCGGACCGTTTGCTCCACCATAGGGTCCATCCCCGGGAACCATACCTTGGCTCTCAGCCGACTCTTTGTCTTCACCATGCCTTGATGGCCTCGGTGTGCCAGATCCACCGCTTGCTGGGCCAGACGGGATGGGATCACCAGTCGCGGGCCCCGCAGAAGACATCCGCTGTTGTCAACCGAGAGTTCATCCTTGACCCGCATGAGTGACTCCAGGACGGCCTTTGCTTGCAGCGTTCGTCTGGCCATGGAGGACTGGATGGGGCGCCTGTCATTCGACTGGACTGCCGTCAGGGCCAGTTGCAGGCATTCTCCCTCTGGGTGGCCGCCACGATCGTTTCGAGGCTCATGGGCAATGGTCGGGATCTCTCGGATACCATCCGGACATATTCTTCCGTGTCTTCAGCGTCCTCTTCTTCTGCTTTAGTGGCCACTCTGGGATGTCTCAAGAGATAGTCCGCGGGATTCAAGGAGCCTGGCTTGTACTCCACTCGGTAGTCGTACTCCTGTAGTTGAAGGATCCACTTTTCGATCCGCGGCGGGGGCTTTGATGCTGAACCTTGAAACAGGGGAATGAGGGGTTTGTGGTCTGTGGACACAGTGAACGGGTTGCCGTACATGTAGACGTGAAAATGTCGACAAGCCCAATGGATGGCAATCGCTTCTCGCTCTATCTGCGAGTACCTCTGTTCTGTGTCCGTCAAGGAGCGGCTCGCATATGCTATCGGGCCCATTCACCATTTTCTTGCAGCTGTGCGAGCACTGCCCCTAGCCCATATGGGCTGGCATCCACTGCGACATTGGTGGACCGGGCAGGATCAAAATATGACAGGGTGGTGTCGGCCGACAAGGCCGCCTTGGTATCCTTAAAGGCTTGTTCCTGCTCTGGTCCCCAGTGCCAAGGGGTGGTGGATTTTGTCAGTTCCCTGAGGGGCTTCGTGAGGTTCGACAAGTCCGGGACAAACCGCCCGCAGAAGTTCACCATCCCTAGGAAACTTCTTATTTCTGAGATGTTGGAAGGTGCCGGAGCGTCCTGTACATCTTTGACCTTGTCCGGGTCCGGGGCGACTCCTTGGTCGGAGAATGTGTACCCAAAGAAACTGATCTTCTTCTTCAAGAATTGGCACTTCTCCCTGTGTAGGGTCAGTCCGGATTCTTTAATCCTCTGGAGGACCCCTCGCAGTCTCCGATGGTGATCTTCTATCGATGTGGCGATGATGATACACCAAGAGATCATCGCTTACGTTCAAGACCCCTGGTAGCCCGCTGAGGGCCTCCCGTATAGTGTTTTGGAACACCTCCGCGACGCTTGAGATTCCGAAATTGAGGCGTCGGTACTGCCCGAGGCCGACATGCGTTGAGAGGGTGGTGATGTAGCGAGAGTCCGGGTGCAGCGGCAGTTGGTGATATCCGGACCGAAGATCCATCTTTGAAAACTATCTTGCACCGTTCAGTTCTCCCAGGATGTCGTCGATGGTGGGGGTTAGGTGACGCTCCCTTTTCACCGCGGCATTGGGGAGTCGCATGTCCACACAGATGCGGACCTGCCCCGGCTGTTTCGGTTTTCTCGCCACTACGATCGGGGACACCCACGGTGTGGGTCCACTGACCTTCTCGATAATCCCCTGCTTCTCCAGTGCCTCTAGCTCGTCCTCCACCTTCTTGCGCAAATGGAATGCAATGCGCCTATGCCTCAGCGCCACCGGTTGGACGGACTGGTCGATATGGAGGGATACTTCTTTTCCTTTGAGGCATCCGATGCCCTTAAAGACGTCTTCAAACTCCTCCAGGATGGCCTCTAATTCCTCCTCTTGCACCGCCAGGGCGAATGATATCAGCCTCAGCTCTTCCGCTGACTGTCCACTGATCAGCATCCCGTGTCCCTCAGGGGTCACGTACACCGTGGTGGGGATCCTGATGTCTTTGTGGCTCATCTCCGTCTTGAAACACCCTAAGAGCTGGATTGGTGTCTTCTGTCCATACGCGAATACTCTGATTCTTGCTTCGCTTAGAGGGGGGCTTGGATTCAGTTGCTCATACACATTGGCCGCCATGAGCTCGATCGATGCTCCCGTGTCTATGGTGGCTCTCACATCCTGGTTGTGGACCTTGACTCTGCACCTTGGAAGTCGTTGTCTCTTCCGTCGTGGCTGGTCTACTGCGAACACATAGTGGACTGGGTATTCCTCTGCGTCATCATCCATATCCTCTCCGTCTCGCTCTTCAGCCACCGTCTGTGCTGCCTCCTTCCGTGACTTTGTGGACCGGCAGACTGCCGCGAAACGGTTCATCCACCCGCATGCACTGCATCTTTTCCCTCTTGCCGGGCAGTGCTGCAGGCGATGGGGCGTGCCTCCGCAGTATCCGCATCCTTTTCTCCTGTCTTGCGGCTTCCTTCCTGCGTTTTGATGCGATTTGGGCCTTACCGCGTTGGTCGTATCCACTGCATTGACCTGCTCCGTCTTGACAGGGCGGTGGAGCGCCGCCTCCATGTGCGATGCCCTGGCTTGCGACAGCTCTTTTGACCGGCCCAGAGTGAGGATGTCCGCAAGGGATTTGCCGTCCTCCTGAAGAATGTTGACTCTGAGTTTGGACGAGTAGCATCCTTGTATAATCTGACCTCGGATGTCTTCCTGTTCATCTCTAAATCCGCACGTGCTGGCCAGTTCTTTCAGGCGCCCATGGAACGCGTCAAGCGATTCTTCTGCTTCCTGCTTGGCCTGTCGAAATATGAACCGTTCGTAGTCCCTGTTCGCCATCGGCTCGTTGTGCGCATTCAGGGCATTGAGAAGCGTGACGTAGGTCTTAGGTGTAGCCTCCACCAACGTCTTGTAAATGCGATGGATGTCTTTGCCTCCCAGGTGGAGGAGTAGGGCTCTGCACCTTTCTCTGGCTATGCCCGCCCCTTCGAAGTAGATCTGGAGGCGATCGGTCCAGTCTCTCCATCGTGGGGCAAGGTGGGAGGAAGCTCCGTCGACCACAAACGGCTCAATGGCGGGAATCGACGCCATCTTGGCGCAGCCGCAAAGACTCTTCGCAGCACGTGCACTGCTTACCTCCTGGGCACAGTGGCAGCCGCCTGGCTGAGGACAGGGGAGACAAAGTCAGGGCTTCTCCTGTGGCCTGCCCATGTTAGGCCTCGCCGTAGGGACCTCCGCCCACCAGGGCATCAGGTACACACCTCCGCGGGCTCCACCGGCCGTGTGCGTGATAAAGTCCCATCAGCAGGCACACCCCAGGGGAACACGGCTAAAGCAGGGACCTTCGCAACCTGCCTGGGGCACATAGCAGGTGAGCTCCCACAAGGCGAGACAGCAAGGAGCCAGGGCTGAGGGCACAGACACTGTGCATAATGAAATGGCCTGTCAGCACCTCAGCATGGGGTCGTTTCTGCCCCTCGTCGCCAGTGTGATGGCCCCTAGGCCATAGGCCTCGTGGCTAACGCGCTGCAGCGCCTAATCAATCACCAGGACACTCAGTGTCGTTCCAGCGTGGTCCCGACTGCCGTTAGTGGGCCACGCCCCTTTCTTTATAGAGAGCGCCTGACGTCATGCATCAGCGCTCGTGCATCACCTCCGACGCGGGTAGACTGCACCGCTACCCTGCGTCGGAGGATAAAACAGGCACGTCCCTCTTGGTACAGGTTACCTAAACGACAAACACCTTAAACCTCCTTACATACCTTTGTGGCTTTATACGGTGTAATCCGTTTCCCAACATGTTATTCTCTGAAAGAGAAAGCGTTCAAAACCTTACTCGTGTTTGCCCCTTAATTTACGTATGAGAACGTGACTCCGCCCCTCACCCTGAACCAATGACTCTTGCGCAACTCCTACGATGCCGCACCTTAAAGACTACACTTCGTATCCAACACTGTTCGAACCATCGAATTATGTAGACCCCATTACGTTGTCAAAGATCAATATTTACGCTAACCAAAACATGAGTAAAACTCTATCCAGGCAATTATGTCTAAGTACCCTGCCCTCCCTGTTGATGTAAAAAACAACGCTGTTACTAAAATGTTACAATTCTTCATTAAAATTGCATGGTTGCAACAAGCCGAATTTAATAAGTTTATAGTTCTATGTGTCCGTGATCCAAGATATTACCAACAATGTTCCTTCACCGTTATTACCAGCATGTAACATCTTACGTGTGCACTTTTGTTCATTTCATCCGTTTTACTGTGGGTGCAGCTTGTAGATAGGGCAATAACTTTACTAACACACAAAAGCACTACAGTGTACACCATGTTAATTCTTCTTTTTCTAGTGATGCCGATCCTTTCATGATTTTAAACTGTTTGGCATGCAGCCTGGACGGCGAGATCCACCCTGGTATCCCGTAATATGTGAACAACATCAAAACTGGAGCGCAAACAGTTTAAAATCATGAAAGGATAGGCATCATTGGAAAAAGAAGAATTAACATGGTGTGCACTGTAGTGTTTTTGTATGATTGTAGTATTAGCCATTGAGCTTTTAATCTAATAATCAGAGCATCACCCCTCTAGGCCTCACTCCCTCCATCCCCTTCGTGACAGCCAGATTTGGCAGCGACTGCCGTGAGTGGGGCCAGGCCCCTGTTAGAGTCTTGCCCCCACCATTCCTTATTGGACTGTTCGGCAGATCATACTTTTGTCCAGTCAACGAGCCTTTGCTTGAGTCAACCCGATGTGTTCTTGCTGCCTCTTTTCTTCTGCAGCCAAGGACCCCCTCTGCGTCTCTCCATTCGCGAATCCGTTTCTGTGTCCCCTGCTTCGGTGTGGATACCTCTATTCCAAAGATGGTTGCTGCTTCCTCCAACTCTGTACAATGAAGGTGCTTCTTATCCAATGAGAAAGCCAGGCCAAAGGGATAGGTCCAGCGGTATTTCAGTTTGCGCTCTCTCAAAGCTTCTGTTCCGACCTGAACTGCTGCTGACGGGCTAGTGTGGCCTGGGCCACGTCTTGGAACAATGAACTGGACTCGTTTTGGAACGACACTTTATCGAGGGCCCTTGTTTTCTGAAGGAACAATTTTTTGATTTTGAAGGATTTGAATTTAGCCAGCACATCCCTAGGCTTCCAGGAGTCTCCTGGTAGCCGCGGGCCCACTCTGTGAACCCTCTCCAACTGGACCTCTGGGCCGTTTTCTCCCAGTACTGTTGAGAAAAGTCCCACCATAAATGCCCTCGCATCCTCTCACACCCGGATGTTATCTCGCCGGGAACGGTTCTTGAGGTCTTAGCACATGAGTATCGTGGCCCTAAGTTGATTACGCAGGTCCCCAGACTGGGCCTCTAATGGCTGCATTAGTTCAACCAGCTCCTGGCATTTTGCCTCGAGGTCCAGGGTGCGGGCCCCGCTCGAGTCCACATCCACCTATAAGGCCACCAGCCTTCCTCCCATCCCAGCTTTGAATGCATCGAATGAGGCCCCCATATCTGCCTTGATGTCATCTTGCAGCTCCTTCTTAAACACTCTCAACAAAGTCATCAGACCTTCCAGAGTGAGTGTCATGCTTCCACAGGGCTGGGCTGTCCCCTCCTTGTCTGCCCCCGTGTTCGCTGGGGTGAAGAAGCTGGAAACTTTGGCGGACTGGGCCTTCTTTGGTGAGATAGGGACCAGGGCGCAACGTCAGCCCGGGGCCCTCCTATGGCAAAAATGACTGAGGGCTTCGTGGTACCCCACTGGGAGAGCGCCGCGATTCTGTCCCGAGATCCTACACCAAGGACCTCACCACGTGATGCTTGAGATGCAGAGTGTCCTTAATGCTTGGGCTTTGCTGGCTCTGGGCCCCTCACAGGCTTAAAGATAACACGCATAGGCTAAATTCTTAGTGGGAGTGTGGGGCCCCCGGCTAAAGGCCCCCTCACGGGGCTGCTTTCATATGATTAGGAGCCTGACCGGCGCCATGTTGCGGTCTGGCACCTCGTTCTCGGGGCTCTGGTGTGGGTACTCCAGGTTTTGGGGGGCCCCCCGGTGTCCTCTCGTTCAGCATATAATAGGGAGCTCCCCCCGGAGCCCTTCCCTTCCGAACGCGGAACCCTGCTCCTCACCTGGGGGTCCACGAATTGGCCTCACGCCTTTCCACAAAACCGCTGCGGGGGCTGGGCGTGCTCCACGGGCGGTGAGACCAGTCCACAGGGCTTTTTGTGGAGTGCTGGAAGGGCCCCCAATCGTCCGCAGGAACGGGCCTCATTTCGGCTCTTTATGCAGAATGCAGCACACGTAGAAAAAGGAAAAATTAGGAGAAATAAATGCATGTCTCCTTGTTGCACGTCTCTTACGGCTCCCCTGGGTTGGCATAGGAATCTGACGCATTCCCATGTTTCTGAAACCTTGTAAATCTGGGACTGCATCGAGTTCCATGGATGTTGTGTGGGAACACCCACAGCAAATCCCATGGAACGCCCCTTTCACGCAGAGGAATGCATGAAAGGGGCCATATTTACAAGGCCATGAAAAGCCACACAGAGTGGCTTTATGTGGCCCTGTAAATATGGCCAGGCCACTGCCACTGCAGACGTACTGGTGGTGCAATGGGCTTGTAAATAAGCCCCTTAGTCCTCTTACAAGAGACTCATCTCACAGAGGAGCAAGCATTGAAGCTCAAATGATATTGAGTTGGTTTCGTTTTTGTCTTGCCCACATCTACTAAGAAAAATGTAGTTATTTTATGTTGCAAAAAGCTAGATTGTAATGTTATTACTCAACAAATTGATTCTGAAGGTAGGTGGTTGATTCTTAAAGTGCTTCTTAATGATATTCCACTAAATCTTCTTAATATTTATGGTCCGACCCAACCAGATTATTTATTCCGGCCTAACATAACTAATAAATGTCTTCAATATGGAAATTAATTTTTTACTTTAGGTGGTGATTGCAACCGTATTATAGATCCAGTTATAGACCAACATTCTCAAGTGCCTTTTACTCCCCACAGAACACACAAGCAATTTCAATCCACTAATTCACAAAATTATCTAGTTGATTCATGGTAATTATGCAATTCTACCTCAAAGGAATAATCTTTTTATTCCTCCCCACATAGATCCCTCACTTGTTTAGATTTTAATAAACCACTGGCACAAAATCTAATTTCCTCTACTATTGAACCTATTGTTATATCTCATCGTGCCCCAGTTGTTGCAGATGTAGATCTACTCCCATCACATCCCAAATCAAAGAGGTGGAGATTTAACAATTCTCTTTTATTAGATCTGTTTTTGCCACCTTATTTACTTCTTTTGCTGACAAATTCTTTCTCCTTTATACAGATTTGGATACATCGCCCCAATTATTATGGGAAACCTTTAAAGCTGTGACTACGTGGTTCCATCATCGACTGTGCTTCCAAAAAAAAGAAAGATGTTGTTAACCAATATAAGTCCCTATTATCCAATATTAAACGCTTAGAACACCAAGGGCCATATGTAGGAAGCCAAATTGCGATCGCAAATGCTGAAATTTGCCGAATTTCGGCATTTGCGATCGCAATTTGGGCAGTGTGCTATGTAGCACACAAAAACCCACACGCAAAATAAGGAATCGCAAAATTTGCGATTCCTTATTTTGCTAATGCATTTAAGGAATCCAAAATTGGTATTCCTTAAATGCAATGTAGGAAGCACCCAAGTTGTGCGATTTTGGCTTAAGGAATCGCATATTACCACCAACCTCAGGTTGGTGGTAATTTGCGATTTCTTTGAAAAATGCACTTTTTTGCATTTTTCAAAGTGCCATGTGGTGCACATACATGCCCTTAGAGCATGTATGTGCGCCACATGTGCACACATGTTTATTTCAGGGGTGCAAAAGGGTGTCCTATTGACACCCTTGCAACCTTGAAATTGCATTCTCAATTTGCGATTCTCTAATTGAGAATCGCAAATTGAGAATGTCTTCCTATTCATTCCTATGGGCCTTCTAGCCCATAGGAATGAATGGCAAGGTATTCCTTATTTGAGAATCTCAATTTGGGATTCGCAAATAAGGAATAGCTGGGAATCGCAAAATATTTTGCTAATCCTACCTACATTCCGTTTTGCAATTCTCTAATTGCGATTCCCTAAAAATTGCAATTAGAGAATCGCAAAACACGTTTTACCTACATATGGCCCCAAGTCTATACACTTTGTCCTCGGATTCTACTTTACAAGGATTTGTCCATGCTAAACTAGACCTTAATAAAATAACTACAGATAATGCTTCCTCCATATTAATACTTAGCAGTGCCCGTTATTATGGAGGACGTAATAAAGTAGTTAAAGTCCTGGCTAATTATTTAATGATTCAAAAAGAACGCACTACTGTTGAATCTATTCTATCATCTGACAGGAGATATTCATTTAAAGATCAAGACATTTTGGAAGAGGTAATGACATTTAATAAAGACCTGTATACTCCTGAGTCCCCCACTGATTCTCTCTCATTGAGGTGTATCTCAATGGCATTCTCCCCCCATTATACTCTCAATTTCACATCCCTTGAAAGTGATCTATCAATCAGAGTTATTTAAACCTGCCAACTCCCTTAAAAAAGGAAAAACCCTTGGTCCAGATGGATTGACAGTAGTGTTCTATTTGCACTTTTCAAATATGCTTTTCCCTAAACTTTGGCAACCTTTTCAATCCTTTTACCTTACCAGTACAGCTGGGGGTACCTTTCAGGAAGCCATAATTTGCCTAATTCATAAAGTTGATTGGGTTCCTGCACAATGTAAAAATTATCATCCTATTTCCCTTGTAAACATAGACAATAATATTTTTGCCAAATTGCTTGCTTTGCAGCATGAACCACTCCTACCCAAATTAATAGGTAAAGAGCAATCTGTATCTGTTAAGGGTCGACTGGCCTCAGATAACTGTAGGCTATTCTTTAATGTATTAAATATCTCGAGAGAAGCAGGAGGGTCCAGTCCGGGTCCAGCAGCAACCTGAAAAACTCAGGGAAACACCTCTTGCCGCTTGAGAGGACAACTGTCACGATCCTGGATCAGGAACGGGGGTCTGTGTGTCGTCTACTCCCTCCTCCCCTGGTCGTGTGTGCATGGTGGAACCAGCAGGGAACAGAGCGCCACCGAGGGACGAGAAATACACAAAAAACTACAGGTCCCAGAAGGCCATGGGACATCGACCTGCTAACCGGGTCAGGCGCCGCCTAACAAACCAACGGCTATAAAGCCCCTCCCCTTCCTTGGGAGGGGGCTTGACAAACTTCCTGGATTTCCCGAGTTTACAGCGCTAAGCGGATGGTGATCCCTGCTGGAGGTCGAGCACTTGCTATCCCCGTTTCTTCCGAGTCTATAGCTGTGTCAAAATAAGAGCCTTGCTGATTCTGGCCCGCTCGCGGTATTTATCGTGACATCAGGGGGGCTGGTGTTTCACCGTGAGTCGACCCGGGGACCCGAGATGACTTTTGGGCACTAACGCCCTCTCAGGTATTTAGGTGTGTTGCGGGAGTTCGGCGCGGACGCGCTCTTCCCATGTGTGAGACTTTGTCATTGCAATAGTAGCCTTCCAGACTTTGGGCTACTTTACATTGGTTTCCGGTTGGGCACTCACTTGCTGTGAATTAACAGCGATTTCAGAGGTTGTGAGGTTTTTAGGGGAACTATGCTCTGTCTCGCACAGTGCTCCTGGATTCCACACGCCACCACAAACGCGCTATGAACTGAACAGCGTCTCGTCTTCCTACAGAGACCATTTGGACAAGAGATCCCTTCTTCCATGAAACAGTGTGTTCCCTATGAAGGAATCCAGGTCCGCGGTCCTACGCTCCCCTGAGTAATCGCGGTTCTGTAAAGTGAGTGATGGCTTCTTGGGCACCCAGTGGATATGCGGTATGAATGGTTCTTCTAGTCCCTCTGCCTAATACTTGTTTTCTTGTTGTTCCCTTTCTGTGCAGTTTTCCCACGAGGGATCTTGTCTAACGCTGGGCTGCCCTCCCTACCAGGCGTAGTCAGGAAAACCCCGCTGAGACCGCAGCGTTTATTGTTTTATCCACTTCCCTTTTTTCCCCAGAATGCTCCCCTGCGCAGTAGTGTTTTTAGTCCTCTGGTTGGGTTTGCGCCCAGAGGAGGAGGGGGGCTCTCTATGCGCCTTCATCCCTGCTGGCAGACCTTTGAGGTTAGTGGCTTTCTTGGCTCTATGCTACTGACATCCTGACAACACCGCAACTGCTGGTACTTCGTTTGGGAGCAGGAGCGGGACTGGACTACACGTCCCAGGCTCCTTTGCCACCACTACAGCTGACCAGCTGACCAAGCGCCCGGAGGCGCCTACTTAATTCGCGGTAACCTCCCGCAGCGTGGGGTGCGCCCGGGCGAAGCCCGGGCCAAGGGCAGGCTTGTCCACGCCCGTCGGAGCCTGGAGGAGGCTGGGCTGGGCCTACTCCCTTTCATCTGCATTCCTGTTAAGGTACAGTTTATCCCTTATTATCCCGGCCCACAACTATGTTGAAAGGAAAGGGTTGCAAAGAGAAGTCCAGAGGGAGGGTCGGAGCAACATTGGACTCCTTCCTAGTAAGAGCGGCAAGTGTCCTCTCCCATGAGATAGAGTTGACCGAAAGACGTCTTTCTCTGGACTCTACCTCACTAAGACTGAGTCTTTCCCCGACACCATCTCCCGAGTCTGTCACCTTACCACTTACAACATTGCCAATTCCTGTAACTCCAACAGTCCTGGTATTAGATAAGAGTGGCTGTCTTCCTGTAAACCACATTACAGAACCTGCCCCAGGAAGGGGCCTAGATCGCTCCCCCAGATTGTCTCCCCACTGAATTATTCTTCACCGCTGCCACCCGCCAAACGAACTAGGGCAGGCGGGGCCATCAATGGTGCAATACCCAAAAAACCCAAGACCACTTGTGCTCCGAAACCTAAACCTGCCCAAACGAAGGCCAACGCCACGAATCCAAAGGTAATATCGTTACCAGAGCAAGCAAACACTTTGTTACCTCCAGACTCTAGCGGCATAGAGGCCAGTCTGGAGCTTATAAGAAAAATAAATGAAGTACTGGCTCCTATTCTTGACAAACTGACCCAAATTGAGTTCCGCTTGGCAGCATTAGAATCGCAGAATCTGACTCTTCTTGCCAGAATGCCTGCCATCCGAGCCCCCCACCAATTAACATCCATAACTCAAAAACCATCAAGAGGAATTCGGGCCACTCCTCTAGGGGCAAATTTGAAGCAACCACTAGTACCGTGTTTACCATCTGGAGGCCCTGCTAGTCATCTAATGCAAGACCCCAATACTCCCGAAAACGCCAATCCAATTGGGGCCATGCAAAGCCTTTTAGGCCCGAAGGAAAGAGCCATCACATCCCACCAAATATTACCCCAGAAGGCAAAAATGAGAGTTGCACATAAGGCAAGAAGCCAAGTTCAAAATGTCGGAGCGCAACAGATTTTCAGGCATCACATCCTTCATCTTCCACCTGCCGCTGCCCCATTGGTCCTGGTTCTGGTAAACGTCCCTCTCCTCCATGAAAATCAGAGTGAAACTACTGGACAGTTAATGGACAAATGTCTGCACTGGTTACTGCACAATGTTAAGGTGACCAATTGGGGGAGGAAGGTGTTGGCTCATGAATTGATTATGGCCAGGAGAGTTGGTTGGGTGGGGAGACAAAGTAAACGTTATGATGAAGATTGTGTGGTGATCAATTTTAATAACTCGCACTCAAGTGCCTCCCTCCTGGCTAATCTACATATTCCTGCATTAAGGAACACCCAGATAATACCCCTAGCGGAATACTTTTATGCCGGCCAGGATGATCCCAGGGGGAGGGGTCAAATGGACAAAACTAGGAATTTTTTAACTGACTGGAATGGGGTCCCAACATAAATCCTGGAATTTGTCTTCAAAATAGATTCGCTGCCCTGTCTAACATGGAGGATTGTGATTGACTAACCCTGTCACCATCCCAATTATCCATCAAATCTCCCATCACGGCCATAGCAGAAAACAGTTTACGGCACCTTTACTTAATCCAACAGCTTTTGAAGTGGTCCCTGAAGATGTAATTCTGGCGCAAGGAACTCAGAGACTTGGGCAGACCCCCCCACCCCCGAATATAATCAAGGGCTCCAGAGCAAATATGGTATCGTGGAATGTGTAATGCTTAGCATCCAAATTAATGAACCAACATTGGCTGAATGAGTGGCAGGATATGGAGTTAGTCCTATTTCAGGAAACTTGGGCAATAGACCCTCCCTTTTTTCAGGGTTTCGTTTCTTCCACTCCCCAGCTGTGCCTGCAGCTTCAGGAAAGGCAAAGGGGGGCCTACTTACACTAATCTCAAATACCCTACCACTCCAAGTCAGATAAGTTGGGGCACTACACACCCATTTCCAGATACTAGAGTTGGACATTAGGAAACAGAATATTTGTACTCTTGTCATCTTCTATAACAATGAATTTGGGAGAAACTCTAGGGTTGTGGTGGATGCCTTAGCGGTGGAGATTGACAAATTGTATAAAGGGAAGAAAGGGGGAAACGTGAATCTCATATGGACGGGGGATTTTAATACCCATCTATGTAAACTTACTGGGACTAGAGTCTGTGGTGTAGAAACCACCGACGGTAATCCCCTCTTGCATTTCTCACACAATGGGTATGGAGAGGCCTTAAACAACTTGTTATCCCAGTGGAATTTGTTTATATTAAGCGAGTCTAATGAAAAAGGGCAAGGATCAACTTTTAGAAGAGGCACTCGGGAAACCACCATCGATTTTGTTTTAGTGTCGGGACATCTACTACAGCAGGTAGACCTTAAGAGCATTAGGTTCTCACCCCATAGCGACCACGCCATCCTACTGACTCAGCTAAACATCCTTCCTACACCCAAAGAACATGATCTGGTTCTTGCGGATGTGAACCTGTCCAGAAAAAATGGATACCAACTGAAATGGACAGTGGTAATAAAATCAAAGTTGGTCCCCGAAATTCTGGCACACATAAAGAAAGACATTATAGAATGCCTGGGAGGAGACCTAACCCCCGCAGACATGGTCACCAGATTCACTGCCCTTCTGGCAAAAATAAAAATAGCAATTACACAGGCAAAATCAACAAATTTCGTAGCAAAAAAAGGGGGGGGGGTTTGACTCAGCCTGCACTAAAGCCAAAACAGATCTTGTAAACGCTTTAAAAACCCTCCCCAGGGACTACCCTAAGATCCGTTTATTACGCTTAGAATATAAAATAGCCAGGAGGGTGAGAGAGAATGACTTAAAAACACAGGCGTGGGATGATCTTGAACAAGCAGCCAGCTCGGGCAGTAGCAAAGCTTTCTGGGAAGTTGTAAACGCTCCTTATTTTAAAGCTACTAATGACCCCGTATTAGATGTTCACGTAGACGAAGAGTCTTGGGTGAGACATTTCGAAGAGATCTTTAGGTTAACCCCTCCTCCATTCACACAAACACCCTCCCCACCTAACATCTCTCAGGAAGGACTAGTCTTCACTACACCCGAGCTCCGAAGGGCACTAAAATCCTGTATCCCCGGTAAGGCACCAGGGCCGGACGGTGTTCAGATTGACCTCTTCCAAATTGATTGCGATATGTAGGTCCCCTTACTTACAAACACATTTAACAGCATTGTGCTAGAAGGCGCACCGCCTTCGTGGAACCATAGCGTAATAGTCCCGATTTATAAAAAAGGGGATAGGGCCTCACCAAAGAATTACCGCCCTATATCCCTCCTCGATACCACCGCCAAACTAATGGGGAGGGTCCTATTGGCCAGACTGGAGGAGTGGGCAGAAACACATAATATAATCATGAAGGCACAATATGGGATCCGGAGAGGTATGGGGACCAGTGCCTAAACCTTTCCCTGACTATAGGGAAGTACTCGAAGGCCAGAAATAGGAAACTATACATGGCCTTCATGGACCTAACATCAGCCTTTGACTGTGTGTTACATTCTAGGCTATGATCCATGATAGAGGACATGGGTATAGACCCGCCGATTATTGGGTTCATCCGCCAGCTGTATGCCAATGCTACTGAATGTGTAAGGTATGGTAGAAAGGGGGAGTGCACACGTCACTTTAAAATTGAAAAGGGAGTTAGACAGGGGTGTGTGCTCGCCCCGTTCCTTTTTCAATCTATACAAACGGAGTCGAGTCCTCCCTGTCTGTCCTCTCTTTGGACGTACCCAAATTTAACCAAACCCCCCTCCCGATATTGGCATACGCCGATGATGCGGTGCTGATGGCAAGAACGGGCCTGGCCCTACAAAAAGAAATTAAAGCTTACGCCATCTTTATGGCTTCCCTTGACTTAAAAGCAAATGAAACAAAATCTTTCATAATTGTGGCCGGAGAGACCAGAGGAGAGAAACTCCCACACTTCCAGATGGCTGGCAATGAAATTAAGGTGGTGGACTCCTTTTCATACCTAGGAGTGCTCTTTGATAAGGATCATTCTTGGTCCAAACTAGTAAAAACAAGAGTCCAGGGTATGCAAAGGAGCCTAAACGCATTTAAAAGATTTGCAAAAACATTGGGTGGAAGCTCACTGGATGTAACTAAAAATATTTACCAAGCCAAAATAGAAACAGCCACAACATATGGAGCAGGCGTGTGGGGATTGGCCAATACTGGCCTGTTACAGCAAGTGGAACACTCTTTCTTTAAAAAACGTGTGTCCATACCCCAATCGGCTTCAAATTATATTTTACATCTCAAATTAGGGCTCCCATTTTGAGCGACACCATAGAATGGCCCCGGTCCTCTTGTGGCTATCTATTTGGCAAAGAACTACGGTCGACTTGACACAAACCATTATAAGAGAATGCTGCAACCTACATTATTACAAAATAATTGGGTGGCTAAATCATGTAGAAACTGTATTAAAGTCTATAGGGATGGAAAAACTCTTTCCGGACCCTGACTCCTGTAAGGGGATCACGAAGAAAGGGTTAAAAGACTTATATTCCCAAATAGCAGAATACGCCCGTAGGGGAAAAAAACGGATCCATCACTCTACTATTGCGTATGACTTGGTCCCATCAATACCAGGAGATGGTTTCCATTACTTAGCACGGATAAACAACGCCCAGCACAGATTTCTTTTACTGCGCTTTAGATTAAACATGATCCCGTTACTCTTGGGATAGCCACAAAAAAAGTATGGACTAGCAGATCTCGATTGCTGCCCCTGTAACAACCTCGCGGCGCAGACAGATCTGCATATCCTACTATTTTGTCAAAAATATTGCGAGGAAAGGAAATTGTTTATACTGCCAATTCTGAGGCATCATAAGTTTAGGCAATGTCGGGTCGCAATGTATTTCTTAAAAGCCCTACGTGACCCATTCGTCTGTTTCTGTGTTGCCTCATATTTATGGGCCTGCCTCAGGAAGAGGAAAAGGGTGGGCATAGTTTCTAGCAGCACCCTGTAACCATATTATGAACTGCTTTTTCCATTATAACTGATTTTAAGGGTTTTCATTGGACCACAGCAAAAGTTGTTTAATAATGTTTTAACTAATGTATATATGAATATTTATTCATCTGGACATTTGTTACATGTATTCTTGTGCTTTTATGGTCTGTTAACAATGATCGCATAAAACTGTGTGAAATGAAATGAAATGAATGTATTAAATAAAGCTTCTTCTCTCTGCTATCCATTAGCTGCTGTCTCTATAGACATATATAAACTCTATAGACTCCGTTGCTCCAAAGGTTGCCTCCCTGTAAGGAGCACTCTAACACAAGTTCCAAGATTCAAGCTTTATTAGGTATGCACATAATCAGCATGTCGATGAATTTTCAGCTCCGCCGTGAAAATTCCTGACGCGTTTCTGAGTGATTAACACCCCTTCCTCAAAGGCTCCGGCAGTTCCCTGTATGCGCGTGTCACACCCCTTTCCAATTTAAATGCTGAATAGCACATCCTGAATAGACTGCTGGGCTGCGTCATCACACCAAGCATTCTGGGCATTGTAGTGTCACCATAATTAAAACCACAGATGGTTGCACAGGAAATGTTGCTTTAAGATTTAAAAGCCCTCAAATGGGCCTCGACATGGAGATATGTCCTCAATCCTCCACTTGTGATCCGAAAGTCAGACCTGGTAAATACCAGACCTGCACGGCCCCCAGGCATCTTGGGGTGGTGCTCCTTGGCGGCTGGGCAGCTGCCTAACATCGTTGCTCCAAAGGTTGCCCTCCCGGTAAGGAGCATTCTAACACAAGTTCCAAACTTCAAGCTTTATTAGGTATGCACATAATCAGCATGTCGATGAATTTTCAGCTCCGCCGTGAAAATGCCCGACGCGTTTCTGAGTGATTAACAACAAAACTCTATAGACTATATAAATTCTCTAGAATAAGAAAAAATCTAGGATCTCCCTTGCGCATCTTAAGAAAACCTATGACAAATGGAGGTGCAAACTTTCCTGACTTTCGGACATAACATAAAGCTTTGCTTGAAACAGGGTTCCAAATGGCTTTTTTCAGTATCTTCCCCCTTGATGCCTATGTGGCTTGATGTTGAACACTCCTTACTTGCACCTTTTTCTACTAAAGAAGTCCTAGACTTTTCTTCAAAAAACATAATTGCATCTCTGTTATTTAAACATACGTGTTTTTTGCTGAAGCTTCATTATCAATCACAGATTTTATCTAGAGATTCTTTTTTACAATCTCCTCTTTGGTATGATTGTATTATTACTGTAAATAATAAGCCCATATATTGGAAATCTTGGGGATACAGGGGGATAATTTGGGGTCAGGACTTATTTGATGGCCTAAATCCTAGCTCTTTTCTTCAACTTCAAGCTGCATTTAAGTACCCTCGTTCATTTTGGCATACATTTTTGATTCTAAGGAAAATCATTTCAGATATTCTTTATTCATTTCCCTCACCTTCCACATCTCCGTTATCCCACAATTCACTTCTAACACTACGTACACTTACTCCTTAAGCTTTCCCTATTTATAAATACTTATTGCCCCCAGATCCTTTTCAGACTAAAACCAGTTTTTGTTTTGATTCCACTCCACTGGGTGCACCTCGGTCTTATCTAACTAAAGCAACTTACCATTTTGGTTCCTTGTTATTTATATATTATCTACGTTTGAACCTGGGCCTTACTGACTCGTATTTCAGATTTCTATCCTCTAGCCCCTATGTGACTCTAGTGGCTCTTCTGTACTACTGAGAGCGCTGAAGGAGATACTATGTTGTTAATGTATTATGAACAGAATGTTCTCCCAAATTTTGATCTTATTTTCTTTTGCTTTTGTTATGACCCAACAATAGGTTTTTTCTGTGTTGTCCCACACGCCTTCTATCACCGTTACCCTGATGAAGGTGCAGCCCTGTATGGGCAAACACCGAAACGTGCGTTGGCTCTCATTTTCTCGTGCCCACCAGAAGAACCCATCTGCCCATAAGAACTGGGAGCGCACGAGCCTGTTTGAATTACCATCCTGCTAAATGCATATATTGTTGATGTTATTTTAAATTTAACTGGAAATTAATGTATATTTTTTGTATATATGTCTGTTCCGTCCTATACATGAGTATGATGTATGAATGAGTGTGTGTATGTCTGTTTTATGTGTGGGACCTCCACATATCTGTAAATTGGATCGTATTTTATTTTATATTGTCTATCCTTTGTGCAAAGATTATCATCCCGATTTTTGTCATTTAAATAAATTACGTTTTGTTATATTTCCCTTTTTGTCTCCTTATCTTCCCAAATCAGTTTTGGCCTTTGGTTCCTTTCTATAACCCTGACCCATGATTGGGCTTATTTAAATCAGTGTAGTGTAGACAGTTGGTCTTGTTCTCCTCTATAAAACCAAGCTAGAACTTAACTGGGAAATATATTTGGGATGTGATTGGACTATTCTCTTGTGGAAACAAAATTTGGTTGAGAACATTTTACATTTCAAACAGCCTCTACCACTCAACCCCTATTTTTTTTATATCATAGATTATACCACACACCTACAGCAATATACAATTGTTCGAACGTAAACAATAAAGCTTGTTGGTCATGTGGACATTCTTATGGTGATTTGTTACATCTTCTTTTTTTTTGCCCACTTCCTGCTGCTTTTTGCACGAAAATTTGGTCCCAATTTACGATATTTTTTAATCAGCATTGTCCTTATGTTGACTGCTTTGCTTTTAAGAGGCAATTTATCAGATGGGGTCACATTAAATTCACTCAAAAAAAGGTTTATTTGGCCTCATGTTGTCCTTAGCTTTTCAGCAAATCACAATTAACTGGAAGTGTTCAACTAATATATCGTTTGCAGCCTGGTGGAATAATGTTTGTTATTATCATACATTAGATGTTGCTTTTGTATCATTGGGCAGACAGCAAGTTAATAGAGATTTATATTGGATGTTGTTAACAATGTTCTTGAATAATGTTGCTAAATAACATGTTAATTGTATGCGTTCTGAAAACGTTAAACCCTCTTAAATTGTAATTTTCTCTGCTCTTTTCCATAGATATTTTTTATTATCCTATTATTCATATATTATTTACTAATGCAGGCAACTACTCGATCTTCAATCATGGATTTATACTTTCCTCTCCCCCCTGTCCTTCCCTCCTTTTGTATTATCCCTCTTTCCCACTAAAATATAAAAAAAATGCAAACAGCTTTCCTTGCTTTTGCATTATCAATATTCATATGTTTCATCAGTTCACATATGTTATACTGATTACTCATTCCTATGCACATTTACTCTTAATAAGGTTGATTAAACTAAAAAAGATTTTTTGGGGGTAACCCATGCTAAAGAGGAGGTGGTCTTATGCAACCGGTCTCTGTTACCATTTTTGTGGGAGCCTAACTCCAATATTTTACTGCCCCCTAATATTTTGATCACCCCAAAATTTACCTTCGGCTTCTAGGCACCTGCACCTTAGATCTTGTGATAAGGGTCACCACCCTCCTTCAACAACAGGCCCACAAATCAACTTAGCAGAATATAAAAATAGTGACTAGAACCACTCAATACCTTTGTTCTAGATCAATCAAAAGTTAAAGGGTTTTATAGTACAGAGAAATGTAAAATATATGCCATGAAGGCTCAGATACAAAGTACATAGCAATCAGAATTATTCAAAGTCCCAATAAGCAACAAAAAGTAAAAAAGAAAGGAAAGTCTCTGAATGAAAATACACAGAATCTCTATTAGTAAAGAGAAACCATCAAATGGGAAGCATCCCTAGTAGAACAGGAAGAGTCTCTGGCTCACCCCGGAAACCAGGGTTTTTTATACACATTTTGGGAATAGGTAATAAGGAAAGACTGGAAATTCAGCATGGCATGACTAGTGATAACACATAATGAACAAATCAGAATGGAGACCGATACAATAATAATTATAACACAACCCTATTTGTAAGGCAGAGGAAATCTTTCTATTAACTTCCACAGCAACAGCACAGTCCAGAGATGTACAACACAATATCAAACATTTTCAAACAAAGACTCATACACCAGTGTGCTAGCAGCCCTGCATCAGAACTTCCAGCAGAACTGTCCTTCAGAATAGTACATTGGGAACAGAAAGAAAGTTTCATTCACAATACATTCTACCTAAGGAAAATCCTGAGCTCCGCAAAAACTGCCAAGAGAGAAGAATAGCGGGAGGGATTTATTGGGCGGGGTAATGAGCCAGAGCAAGATGAACAGATCACCAAAACAGCATTCATTTTAATAAAACGGTGTCTCTATGAAAATGTGGCATAACTAAATGACATTAATAAACCTCTAAGTAAAATTGTTTCAAGTGCAACATTAATAGTTTATCAGTTGCCGCCATATTCATCATAAAGATCATTAGTATTCAAAAAGTAATTTGTCACCCAAATGTGCACCTTTATACAACACTCAAACGGTGGTAGGGGCAGGATTAAGGACATTCATTTTCAGTTATTTGGAAATATCGAGCTAGTCAGTATAGGGCATCTGTGTAATAATCTGGACTATGTTTTCTACTCTTGTCCAGCTGTTCCATGTCAGCAGACTATGCTTAGAAAAAAAGGGAGCAGCATACTGCAAAATAATAGAAAATGCTGAAGATTACCCAGCAGTGTAATGACCTAAGGCACCTAAAGGCATCTATTAAATTACCGTCTCCTGACTCTTCCTCACATAATGTTGAGTATTCTTCTCTGAGAACTGTGGTGACCCTTCCTGCGTGTCTGCAAAGAAGCCAGGGACTCCCACTGTATGCTCATAATAGTGGTTATAACCCACAGGTAGATGTATCCAGTGGATGTTATTATTTCTTCTGAAACATGAGAGAACAAGCTTCTCTCCCTCACAGAACAGGCACAACACACCATCAGCAGTGGTTCACTCACTGAATAGGCACAGCTAGGCATTGGCAGTGCATGTTTCTCTCTATCATTAAACAGATACACCTGTCCATCAGTTGAGAAGCTTCCCATCTTCACTGAAGAAGTACACCACAGCATCACTCACACAAGTACAACTGTGCATCAGCAGTGCAGGCTTCCACGCCTCATAGAACAGGTACAGCATTACAACAGCAGTGGAAGCTTTTTTTATAAACAACCGCAATGGACCGCACTCCGCTAGCTCCTCCTCCGGGTCGTCCCAAGGGAAGCTGGTACATGAAGTTCTTGAGTGGTTCACCCCAGTGGGTGCAAGTAAGTACTTGTTGAACTGATGATCTCTGATGGAGTTCTTGAGTGGTTCACCCCAGTGGGTGCAAGTAAGTACTTGTTGAACTGATGATCTCTAGACCCGATACATGCCCCGGGTTTTAAAATATCGCCCGAGACATGGCTCGGGTTTCGGGATAACTTCCCTCCTCAGTAGAGAAAATAGTTAGGGGTGGAAGAGAGGGCCGCCAAGCAACCGTCAAGGGCCTCAGTGCCCGCACAGGCACGCAGGTGCGTCGTCCAGGAGCTCGTCAGCTCAAAGCTCGAGGGAGCCATTTTTATAAACAACCGCAATGGACCGCACTCCGCTAGCTCCTCCTCCGGGTCGCCGGAAGCTTCACTGACACTTGAGCATCAATACAAACTTCCTTCTGTCACTGAACAGGTAAAACTCAGGACTTATCAGTGATGCTTCCCCTCTCAAATAACAGGTACAGCACAGTCTGCAGCAGCACTGAAAACCCCCATGCCTACTTGATGAGTATGTTTCAGTTGTATGGTTGTATAGTTTGGTAAGGGCATGGGTAGTTGAAAAAGTGGATAGTTTTGCATAAACATCTGTCATTTCAGCACCAAAATGTATTGAGGGTGAAATGTGTTCTTATAAATACATGTAAGGTCATGCTATACATGGAGGGGTGAATGGCTGGATTGATATATTAGTAAATGGATGAAGAAGTGGTTGGTGGTGTCAATTGGTGGACAATGGGGTGAGTGGGAAGCTCGATGGCTCATGAATTTGTTTTGATGAATGCTCAATTTGTATGCTCAGATGGACAAGTACATAAATGGAGAATATGGCTAGAAAAAGCATATGAAAGAAAAAAAAGCTGTGGATTGGTGGGCATTTGTGCAAGGATGTTTAATGGCTAGTTTGTGAAAATGGGTGGATTAAATGTCACTTTGAATATGTGGTATATGTGTGCCTTTGTATGTATGTATGTGTCTTGTGTGTGACTGTGCACTCTTGCCTTAAATAGATGCATAAGTTGATGGATATGTGCAAATGACCATGATGTTGCTGTGCTTGGAGCTGCTCCCCTTGTGCCATGCTGAGATGTAAAAAGGGGCTAGTGATCTTGGAGGTTATGTGCATATAGCTGCTGGGCAACAAAGCTCTATAAATCTCTGTGATGGAAAAGCACTGTTACTGAGTCCCATGAAGCATCCTGATACTGCTGAGTGGCGGGTGGATTGTCTTATATGCACTTAGATGTTATCACCCAGTAATAGAAAACTCTATACGAACAAAAAGGATGACTTTGATATGACACTGTGACTTACCCACTGCTTGCTATAATTTAAGCTCATAACAGAAGCAAAGCAGTGAGCCATCTCAGAATTATATGTAACATGTTATTGATACGGATGTTCTACTTCTAGGGTCACATGTGCAGCTGTGACTCCAGTAAATGTGTCACCATGTCCCCCAAATTATCAGAACATTCATTATTTACAATGCATCAGAAAAACACAACATGGAGCGCTATAAGAACTAATTGTTGGGATGCTAATGAACTGTCAGTAAAGTTAACATCTTTGTACTGTTATTCTGATAGTAGCTATGGAGTCACTTCAAACATGGGCCCCGCGACTCACTGTCACACTGCAGAGACATATGTGACAGTCCAAACCGAGGCTTTGGAAAGTGGGTGGTGCAGTGCTGGGGGCTTCGAAGACCTGACTTAAACCTAGGAAAAGTGAAGAAAGATAGATTTTGTTAGGAGCTGACAGTAAAAGATAAAAACACTGGCAGGCAGATCCTATGTCTTATACACACAAGGGGATTCTGATAGAGGAAAGCCAATGTTGCAGCGCAGTACATAATTTAAGAGCTGACTTCAGTTGGCAGAGCACTGTGTCCCAAGTGTCCAAGGAAGACACATAAGCCCCAGGAGGGATATGAAGCTCCAACACTGTACATTGATTAGATCACTACTTTAAGGGGCATGGGGTAGGAGTCTCTAAAAGGGGTATTGGCAAAGAAGCATGACTAGAAGTCCTTTCTAGGTCTATGTAATTACGAGTCTGGCTTAAAACATAAATACTAACATCTTATGCTCAACAAAGCATGCCATCTAGCCAGTATTTTGGTGCCTTTTTGTGAGTTGTATGCTAATGCATCCACACGTATAATACAACAGACTTACACCTACAAAGCAACCCAGACCTATTGGCTTTGCCAATGATTGCTAGCAGCATACAATAAATGATTAGCAATAATGATTTTGTTGTGAATAGCTATAATTGAAAAACTTTCAATTACGAAAACTTGAGACTAAATTAAACATTGCAAAGATCTATGGAAGGGGAGGTAGTCTGCAGAGTGTCTCAATCACTTCTGTTCCCCTTTCACTCCACTGTCTTCTGCTGTCTCTCTCTCTCTCTCTGTTAGACACTTAGGGCCTGATTTAGATCTCGGCAGATGGGTTACTCTCTCACAACGGTAACAGATATCTTGTCTGCCGAAATTTTAATCCAATGGAATATAATGGAATTTATATTTCGGCAAACGGTCCACCGAGAAATAAATCAGGTAGCCCTTACTCCCTTTTTCTCCCCACATCTTTGTGAAATCCTCCATCTGCATATCTCACATATTAATGTTTTCCTTTCCACGCCATCTTGCCACTCTCTACTTTTGCACGTACTGCTGTTAATCTCCTCACTTCACCATACCTCTATACACACACTGACCAACTCAGCTTTAAATCAGAGGTACCGGAAGTAGAGGGGCGGGGGTGCGGCAGGGCTCCCATAAACCCTTGATGGAGTTCAGATGTAGGATTAGCAAAGAAAAGAAATGTATTTATTGCTCCTGAAGTATTTACTATGCGTTCTAGTACAAAATGTCTCCCATTAATAACAAAGTTGAGAACGTGCTGTTAATTCTTTTAAAACGTTGATGTGTGTTTACTATTCCTTTCTCTTACTTCATGTTTTGGGTATTTTCCCATTTTTACTAATGGCACTCTTAATGGGGTAGATGTAAAAGGAGACCACAGTACACCAAAGGTTTTCTAACACATGGGTCAAAGGTATATGCAAAGAAATGTGTTTGTTTTATAAAGCAGAGAACAAATATCTCAATATATACAACAGCAGCATGGAAAATAGGTCAAGATGATTAAGTCAGGGGATGCTGAGGTTAGCATTCTCACTTAAAGAAAAGTTCTAGTACCACTGCTTTAAACACTAAATTTTATTTTCCTTTGGTGCTGTCAATAGGCTGACATCTGTGAACCTCCTTAAGGCAATTTGTGTTCAAATCACAATTGCATTTGGCATATATGTGTGCATCACACTGTGCGCTCTGCAGATAAGCCACGAATTTCATGTGTATTAGGTCTGAACACCTTTATGGCACACTAACAGGCTCTGTGAGAAATTAACACAACCTTCAGACTCCCTCCAGAGCTCTCACTTGTGCCACATCATGAACACTCAACTTCACCGAATTCACCCAGATGCCTAGAGGTGACTAATTTCACCTAAAAGAATCATACATTGCATGAAAAAAATACAAGAATACAATGCATCTAAGTAAACAAATACTCTTAGGGATGGCAAGATGAAGTTGAAATGTAAACAGGAACTGCACCACTGTTATGGATTGCCTCAAGGGCTTTTGCAGCCGTTGGGAATTCAAGTATAGTTTTTGCCTAAAAAGGACATGACATTAGGACACAATTGGGACACGTTTCTAAGACAGTGTTTAGATACTGTTGTATATGAGATCTGGCAAGACCCATCCCACTTATATCCCTGTAGGTGCTCACTAATGTGGAATGAGTGGCAGCAAGGGGCCCAACCAGATCTGTCCCCTCGGCCCGTCCCCTCGGCCCTATTGGCACATCACACATATCTTTGTAGGTCACTCTTCGGTCCCAGGCACACTTTAGAGGTGGGCGAGCCACTGACAGCTCAAGCCAGATAGTTGGCTCTGGCTCGAATCATGGTCCTCTTAGACCTCAGGGTCCTCTTAAACCCTCAAGCCCAAAACATGCAAAACTTTCATGTGGTCTCTGCCTGCCCCCCTTTATAACCTCATGCACCAAGAATTAATGAGAAAGAAGTCACCTTTGCTGTAAAATGGGCAAGAGAAAGAGATACCTATCTAGTAACTAAATTGCTGAGTGGGAAACCAGAAATCTACGATAAATTCCATCTTTTCTGCAATTTGGGTGATCCTAAGCGAATATTTTATTTGACTGAACCTCCTTTTACTTCTTTATCACATATGAGGGTTGTGTGAAATTCACATAAGTTGCTTTTGGGTGATTAAATGACATTTTTACAAAGTATCTGTCAAATTAGGCGTAAATATCTGAAATGCAAATCTGTCATTTCATGCTATACTTTAGAGTCAAATATGTTCTCACGTCAATTGCTTCCATGAAGATACATTTAAACCAAGCACCATGAACAACAGCCCCTCACGTTCTGTTGTTTGCATGCATTTGCAGAATGGCATATTTTCAGGAATTTCTCGTAAAAAGTTTAATGCGAAATTACCAAAATTACCGAATTACGCATGCATAATTTAAATTTGACACAGACTTAAGTCCAATCCATGAGTTTAGGAACTGCGCTGTACAAAAGCCTTTTTTGTTTGATGCAGAAAGTGCCCCTTTGTGTATGCTCAAACCCCCCTCCCTACACTTTTTGCTCCAAATGCTGATGGTTATGATTCTGCTGCCCAGACCCCAGTGCCTGTGCTCTCTCCCAAAACTGTTATGCTCGTGTCAGAGGGATGGGTGGAAACAGAAGCGAGGAGGCCGCATAGGGTTAATAGTGGTTCTTTTATTTCAGTTGTTCACCTGACAGTTGCATGAAAGGAAGGGGTGGGTTGGTTTAACAATTGAGTCCAGTATACTGTTGTAAGGGTTCATATAATATACACAGTTGTTTCTTCACTGTTCTTTCTATTCTTGGTTTCTTCTAGTGTGCGTCTACGTCTTCAAGGAGGGGTCCCAGGTAGCTTGCCGTTGAGTGGAACAACACAAAAGAAAAGAAGCGGTAAGTATGGTTGTTGTATCTATCGGTATTCTTTCACCACACCCAAGTGGAGGAATTTGTGCTAAAGTGAGTAAGTGAGCAAAGGAAAGCACAACAACAACAAAAAAGAGCATGCATATGCATACTATTAATCAGACCCCCGCATGTCTCCTTTCTTCCTTGTAGTATTGGTCTCCTAATTACGTCTTTGGTGGCCCCTTTTGTGGGAGTGGGAAAAAAGTGGGTGCGACTCCAGGTGGTGAGGAAAAGGTACGCAAAAGAAAGCAGAGAAAAGAAGACACAGTATAACAAACTCTCATAAGGGTAATAAATTGAGTAAATAGTAGGTGCACGTTCTAAAAGCGGGTCTCTGAGTTATGCTCTCTTGCCTTGACCCGATGGCCGCCCTTTGCCCCCTTCTCCCGTATCACATACCGTGTGATGACGCAACTCTCCAGAGTTGCTGCGGACTCCTTGTTTCCTCTGGGAACCACCACTCCTCGGACCAGTCATCAGGATGCTCCCCGTCCTGAGTATCTTCTGTGGGGGCGCCTTCTCTGTCGAGGTCTCTATGGGCGACTACCTTCTCCACGCCTGTAGTGTCCTCCTCCTCACCGGTGTCTTCTTCCTAGTTGGTGCTCTCCCCAACGGCGTCCTTCTCGCTTTCGGCGTCTTCTTCCTCTTCCTGTTTGTCCCTCGTCGGTGTTCCCATGTCCTCTTCTCCTCCTCTCCTCACATCTGATTGGCCCTGGTGTACCACCTCCTTAGTACATGGTTGGCTCAGCCTTGGAAACACTGTGTCTCTACCCTGCAGAATTAAACGAGAGTCCTTCTTCAGTGTTTGTTTTGCTTCCTGGTTCTTGTCATCGTCACAGGTCGCAGGACATATGGAAACCACAGAGGTGGAGCGAGAGGTGAGTCACGGGTTACGGGGGGGGGGGGTTTGAGACAGTTCCCCACATTTCGACTTGGTAATCCCAAATTGGCAAACACTTTGCCCCCTTATAAGTCCCTAGTATATGGTGCCAGGGGTACTCAGGGCATTGGTGGTAAAGGGGTCCCTTGGGCTGCAGCATGATTTTGTGCCATCCTGGGTAACCCATGCAAACTACAGAAAGCAGGAGCAGTGCAAACTGCTTGAACTTGACTGTGTCCTCACCATGTGTGGCACAGTCACCTATGCCGCCTTCAAGGTATGCAAGGCACCCCTAAGGTAGGTTTCCTCAGCCAGGAGGCAGGGTGCATTATATTATTGGTGTGGACATATAAGTGCAAGCCTACATGTCCCTATAGTAGCATTCCCCATTGAAACTGCTATTAAAGTTAGCAGTCCATAGGATAAAATGTGCTGCCAACTGGGTACTCTCGAGATTGGCAGCTCCATTATGGTACCTTCTTGGTATCCAACCACATGCCTTCCCAACCCTGCCACAAATATTGTGCCCTGGGTAACAAGGCATGCACCCAGGTGGTGACCTTAGAAGTTGCCCATCTGGTTGCCCCAGCTTCACTGTATTCTGGCTGACCAGTCTGCACCTCCCAGCGCCTCCTGCTGCCAAGAAAAGATTCTGACCTCCTGCCAAGCAGTGTAATCACTTGCAGGAGTCAGGAACAAAGGCTTGGACAGGAAGTATGTCACATCTCACTCCTCCCAAGCAGGCTAGTGAATTGACACATCAATGCGGTAAGCTTCAATGGCTGCACCAACTCCGATATGCATCTGCCCTGTTCCCCTGAGGAGGATAGAGCCCTCCCGTTGTCCAAGGAGTGCTTGCACCTGGGCAAGGCAGGAAATTAGGTATGCAGGAGGTGTACACCTCCAGGAAGGCTAGCCACATCCCCCAGGGTAGGCAGCCTGACCTGTACACCTAAAATAGAATTCTGCCATCTTTAGGAGGTCAGACATAGTGGGTTCTGGGTAGAAAAGGTGACCTACACCCCCATATGTGGTCACCTCAGGGGCGGATTAGCTGCAGGGACTAGCTATCCATTGGCTACTAGCACCCACACCCTTTACTTGCCCTAAATCTAGGATTTAAGGACCCCCCTTACTCCTAAACCTTAGATCTGAACAACTTGCATTAAGGAAGGATCACAAGGAGACCCGTAATGCCTACAACAGGACTTTGCCGCCAGCACCAAAGCAAAAGAGGGATACTCTGTTCCTCTCTGGCAACAGACTTGGAACTGCATCAACGACCCTCGTCCTTGGCTGAAACTCGGCATTCCCTAAGAGAGGGACCTATGTGGAAGCCAGAACTAGTAGCACTAGTCCGAGAAAAGCAGAGAGAGACCCCTTATGACCAAAGGAATAGGGTTCAATACATCAATTAGGAAATAAACTTCCTTTGGAAGACTAAGGAAAGAATATAAACCACAACAGACGCGCCCACACTCAATCTGTCAACACTTGTTCGAACAGGAGACTTATTCTGAAACTTAGGGTCAAAACACAAAGGATCAAGAAAATACATTTATTTTATTCGTATTATTATATAGAAATGTCACAGTACAAATCTATATCAATTAATATGTTAAAAACAAATCACAAAAACATAATGAGTTTAAAATGTTTAAACAAATAAAAAAAATCATTGATTAATGTGACCCAGACAAGACACTCAAAGTGTCTAGATACATCCTTTGAGAAAGAAGTAACAACAACACCTACAAGACCAATACGAACACACAATGTATTGTAGGAAATGCTCTAAGAACACAGACAGTACATTTTGTCATATAAACCACACATCCAATTGAACATGTTGAATCAAGTTCCTGATATGTTACACCAAGATGAATATGTCAGGTTCATGTCACTATCTGGATTGTGTGTCCAAGCATCGACGCGTTTCGATGGCCACAAAATAATTACACCATCTTTTTCAAGACCACAAATATGATTCCCTTAATGTATTTTAGACTACAAATGTTAGATCATGTACCTGTATTATAAAACACATTGATCAAAATCCATTCTAGTATATTATTCGTACAATAGACAACATTTAAAACAATTAATAAAAACTGCCAAAAAATGTCAATTACATTTCTAAAATTATCATTATAGCTTATACAATTGTTCATAATTTATTGCTTGCAGTTTCTTTAGTCTCTATAGACAGTTATAGGTCACAAAAAATGAACAGTCAATGTGCCCTAATAAAGTACCAAACAGGCCACATGTTGACAGATTGTGTAGGTCCATATATTTAGCATACACATTTAACTTCCATTCCTCTTCACACCCACATTCCAACAATCATACCTAGTGGTTTAAAAGCTATTATCCAATAGTCAAATTGGTCAGATATCCCGCGTAAATATCGGGAATACTATCCTTCACCATATCAAGATATCCGCTAAATGTCATCTAACCACTTAATTTAATTTTTATAATTAATTATACAGGAAGATCTCACCTTGTATAATACACTTTGAAGTTAGCTCAATGCTATGAGATAGGCACTACATAGTAGGATGATTTAATTCCTCGAGCAAGACCTGGTCCAGATTTGATATGAATAGTCAATCTGGAACGAAAGATAGAGAGACTGTACCATGGGATTCTGGATGTCATAAACACCCTAATCTAATGGTTTACACAGTCTACGAGGCAAAACAACTCTATTTGGCAAATCTCACCTTATCTAGATGAACTGACCCCAATCAAATTAAGCTGTGTTGTGAGGGCCTTTTCAGTAAGGGCTCTTCCCACTGCTATGGAGTCTGCCACTCTCAAATGTGCAGTCCTTCCCAATATCTGTTCTAAAGGGTGAAGCAATATGTAATTAGAAAGTATACATTCCAAAACTCTTCTAATTGAAACTAAAGACTGCCTAACTTTCATTGAGGGGGGTAAAAGAGGTTGTGTATTTATTTATTTTTATTTTACAGAGTTTTATATAGTGCAAAGTTGACCCGAATCGGGTATCAGAGCGCTTTACATAGCATTAATTGGATTACATTTTTGTTAGGCATGGGGAGAATAAGTGATTTGCCCAAGCTCAAACCCAATTCCTCAGATTTGTGGTCGACTGCCCTAGCCGGTATGCCAACTCCTTGGTGTATACTGTATTATTATCCGTTTGATGGTACATAAAAAGGAGAATCAATAGACGGTGTCTGTTTTCTTCCTGATATTTCTTAAACTTTTTTCACTTATATCCAAGCCACTATGCCTGCACCCTTCATTAATTGGGCCTGAAAGATATACGAATAATTATGATAAGGTAAAAATATACATAGCAGATATCAACTAAACCCCCCTAAGGTTCGTTAATATAAAAACGCACTTGATGATAATGAATTCCTGTCCTTAAATTAAAACAATAACCCACACTTATCAAGTGGCAAGTAAGAGGACGAGAGAAAACCCCATGGCTCTATAAATTGCATTAAATCTTCAAAAAGAATTAACATAACAACCCCTACTATGCATATTATAGTCAAGAGAGGGCAACTGATTTAAGCCTCTAGTTAGGTTTTCTCACTACTCTTGGGTCAAATCTACATACTACAGCTTAAGTCTGAAAAATTAGAAAATAGGGCAAAAGGAAAATCCTTCTTTCGTTTTATAGAACAAAAACGAACAAAAAGAACCAGAAGTGCACAATATGCATGCTTTCATAAATTGGGCATCTGTGATATGCATCCAATTGAATTCCATAACCTATGCTAACCTAAAAGAGGCGAGGGAGGGAGAAAAAGAATCTCACAAGTCTAGGTGACATTTATATTATCTAATAATCCCTAGTCTCGCATAAGTCCTGACAGCTTTAAAAGATCTCGGCGTGTCTCATACCTTAAAATTCGAAGTCCTGGCAATAAATACGCTCTCCATGGCATTTTAAAATTTTAGGATATCAGCGGTGCAATGCAAAGACATTTCTTTTTATACCCGTCGTCTTCTACTTACACAGCTGGAGCAAAAGAAGGAAGGAGGCTTTCCGTGGCGGGAAATCAATCGGCTGTGTTACTATTGTGCTACGCTGCCCCTTGCGACCCGGAACCAAAAAAACAAACATTTTCTTTAGTACAAATGGCCGCCATCTTAAAATGGTAAAAATCGATCGGAATTCAATTGATGATCAAATAAGCATAAGCCCGGGACTTATTGTGGCTATGTGGGCAAACTACTTCATCCCACATAGAACAACCCTAAAAATCACAGGTATCTATAAGGACTTCGCACATGAAAATTTAACTGCGGTACTATATCACTAAAAATATTAACAGTAACCAAATGTGGAAATTTATATGGTAAGGGGCGGATAGCAGGAATCATCTCAAAAAAATTTTTGTTTTGTTTTTTGTTATAATTATGATAAGCCTAGATAATAGTAGAGACAACAAGAAGCATCTTATTGTCCTATCTACTCTCTCCGACATCAATAGAGGCTCATTGGACATTATACAACTGGCAGGAAACAAATGCAACCAATAAAGATTACATAATAAACGTCATTCAGTCTTCTATGGAATTCAGACCTTTATTAATAGTGCCCAATTTGCAAATGTACCATTGCTCGCTCTTTTTTCTTTTAACCTCAACATTACTTCCTCGTCTATTCATTTGGATTTTTTCAAGAATATACCATCTAAAGTCATTATGGTCATGATTCAATTTGGAAAAGTGATTGGTAAGAGGTGCATTTTCTTTTTTGGTCCTCAACGCTGAATTATGTTCTAACAATCTTATTCTCAGTTCATGGCGCGTTTCACCAACGTAGCTGAGGCCACATGGACAAATAAGGAGGTAGACTAGATTCTTACTGCGACAGTTGTTCAATGTAAGTGTGGTGCCATTAAAATCTAGTGTTTTTGTAACTATACAGTTATCACAAATTGAACAATTGCCACATTTGTGGTTACCTACTGCTTGCTTGTTATCTAATGTGGTCTGTATGTTATCCTCCATATTTCTATATGTGTTGACTAATGCATTGCATATGTTTTTATTGCGTCTAAATGCAAATAGGGGTTTGTCTCATTTTAATTCCTGGCCATGGTTAATAATTTTCCAATTCCTATTAACAATATTTTTAATTGATTGCTAATGTGGAAAAATTGGCTTCCAAATATTATTCTTTCGGTGGTTTTGTTTTTAGTCCTGTCACGATTCATATCAAGCATATAGTCGCGATCATAATACCAAGCTCTCTTGAAGGAGTGTTTAATCCATTTTTTGGGGTATCCCCTATCAGCAAGATTTTTCTGTAGGACTTCAGAATGGACACAAAAATCCTTCATTGTTGAGCAATTTCAGCGAAGCCGCAGAAATTCCCAAAGGGAATATTATCCCTCTGTGATTTGGGATGGTTGCTATCATAGTGGAGAAGGGTATTTCTGTCCGTCGGTTTCGTGTAAAGTTCAACCTCTAGTTTATTCTCACTATTCTTAATACAGATATTGAGAAAATGAATTCTCGAGTTGCTCCATTGTACTGTGAATGATAAATTAGGATCTCCCAGGTTAAGCCACTCACTAAAATCACATAGCAACTCACTGGCACCGTTCCAGACAAAAATAATGTCATCAATGAAACGGTGCCAGTGACTGATATTCTGAAAGAAAGGGACCATTTCGTTAAAAATATGTCTTTGTTCAAAAGCACCCACATATAGGTAAGCCAGACTGGGGGCAAAATGTACTGTTTGTGTTCTTAGAGCATTCCCTACAATGTATTGTGTGTTTTTTTGTATGTATTGGTCTTGTAGGTGGTGTTGTTTGTTCTTTCTCAAAGGATGTATCTAGACACTTTGAGTGTCTTGTCTGGGTTACATTAATCAATGATTTGTTTTATTTGTGTATACATTTTAAACTGATTATGTTTTTGTGATTTGTTTTTAACATATGAATTGATGTAGATTTGTACTGTGACATTTTTATATTGTAATAAGAATAACATTAATTTATTTTCTTGATCCTTCGTGTTTTGACCCTGAGTTTCAGAATTAGACTCCTGTTCGAACAAGTGTTGACAGATTTAGTGTGGGTGCGTCTGTTGTGATTTATATTCTTTCCTTAGTCTTCCAAAGGAAGTTTTTTTTCTAATTGACGTATTGAACCCTATTCCTTTGGTCATAAGGGGTCTCTCTCTGCTTTTCCCGGACTAGTGCTGACAGATTGAGTGTGGGTGCGTCTGTTGTGATTTATATTCTTTCCTTAGTCTTCCAAACAATGTTTTTTTTCTAATTGACTTATTGAACCCTATTCCTTTGGTCATAAGGGGTCTCTGCTTTTCCCAGATTGCAAGTACAACCTTTTGGTTGGAGAGTTAGGATTAGGTTCCTTCTGGATCTTTTGTCCCAGAGAATCTTTGTGGTTCCTGGGGTATTTAATGGATAATTTTAAGACCTTTGTCTTCTCGGAAGATCAATTTAATAAACTGATCCATCAAAATCTACGTAGAAATGGTAAAACTATGACAGATCAATTGAAATATGATCAATTTATGAAGCTCTTTAATCTCAAGAAAAAATAGACCCGCACCGAATTGCATGCAGAATTTTTAATTGAGTACCTTAAAGCAGGGGTGATCCCTAGTGGGCTTCAAATCAGAAATGAGCCCAATCTGTTTATAGACAATAGGACATGTTTAGAAACATGGACACTCTTTGCCAATCTGTGCAGCAGGGATTGGATCATCCTCATAATAGAAACAGCACAAGAGGTGATGATCATTGAAAGAAAAGCAATAGAAGAATTAGAAGCTAGAATTAAAGAGACTTCAGTATTAGAGGAAGCAAAGAAAAATTGAAAGAAATAGAACAGGAGATGGATGGCTACAGAGAATATTTGATCAACAAAAAAGCAAATAAACTTAGAAAAGATATAGAAAAATGTAACGCAGAAGTAGTCTATCCATACCTAGCAAAAGAATATTATAATAATAGAAGAGAACAGAGATGGGAAAAGCCCAATTCCCAAAGACAAGTATACTCGAGAGGAGGTAATAAGCTTGTCACTTTCTCAGAAACTTCAGGTTCCAGTAGCAAAGACGAGGAACAGACTTGTGAACCTCAAAGTAGATCATTACCCAACTCAGATCAGGAATCTTTTTTTAGGGCTATGACAAAAAAGAGACCAGAGGAACTACAGGAACCATGGGAGGAGGGAGTTGGCCTAACGGCTCGGGCGGTCGACCTCGAATCTGGGGAACTGAGTTCGAGTCTTGGTAATGACGCTGAACATCCTGTGATTCTGGGCAAATCACTTAATCTCCCCGTGCCTAACAAAAATGAATGTGTCCTCATGTAACGTAACTGGTGCTATGTAAAGCGCTCTGATACCCGATTCGGGTCAAGTTTGCGCTATATAAAACTCTGCAAAAAAAAACCTGTAAGGAATTTCCCGCAACAAGATTTCCTGAAAACCAAGAATCGCAGATATTGGAAATAAATAGGTTCCCCATAATTAATCTATCTCAAAGAGTGCTTTCTAAGATTGAAATAGAAGTACTTGAAAAAGGTTTTAGTTTTGCGCCTACTGCACCTCTCAATAAATTTGAATTTGAAAAAGATCTGAAATAATTTTTTTGAAAAGTTAGATGAAATCTTTTTTTTGAGGATAGGGAATTTCGTTCCAATATCATTGTTTCAGGTTTTAGAACCAAATCTACTATCATACCCTTTCTTAGTCAGGTGGATAAGAATATCGAGATTTTTGAAAGAACTACTGAGATTGACATTAGGAAAATCATGGAAGTTCCTATGAAACAAAATAACAACTTTTCCAATAGTCACAGAGAAGCTCTTAGAGGTCTGAAGGATGATGAAAGTATCACCATCAAGCCGGCTGATAAAGGCGGAGGGGTGGTGATCTTTGATAGTGCAGATTATAATGCGAGAATGCGGGGATTGTTGGAAGTACAAGCGCATTACAAACAAGTACCACACTCATGCAATAACAACTTGCAGAGGGAAGTTCAAAATCTGTTAGAAGTTGCACAAACAGAGAAATGGATATGTGAGGATGAATACAAGTTCCTCAACAATACCAATCCTATTATGTCCTAAAAGCCCTAAACCTAAGCCCTAAACCTCTTGCATGCATGCTGGTCGATTGCCAATCCGCTGCGCGTCACGCAACTGAAATAGCCGAAACCATCCTGAATGAGGCCATCGACATTGTCTTCTTAACTTGGCTCAATGCCCACTCTTCTTCTATTCTGGACCTGCTCTCCCCTCCCGGCTACTCCATCCTCAGGAAAGATAGGCCGGGCAGAATTGGAGGGGGGCTAGCTGTTATCTATAAAAAAGATCTACAACTCTCACTTATTAAGAACTCTGATCACACTACTTACGAATACCTTGGTGCAGAACTTAATGTTCCGGGATCACTTCCAATCCGTTTACACAATATTTACCACCACCCGGGTGACCCTCTTCCGTTTGTAGAGGAACTGTCCGATCTCCTTATTCAATCCTTGCTTTCCAAATCTAAAAACCTCTTCCTAGGAGACTTTAACCTCCACTGGAACAAAAAGGATGACCCCTCTGTTAACCCCCTCTCTGATCTACTCGACATTAATGACCTGATTCAACTTTGCAATTCTCTGACCCACACCATAGGGGCCACTCTAGATGCTATCATTACTTGCAATGATTTAGCCTCCCTTTCCAACATCGTCCCCATTGACTGGTCAAACCATCACCTCATCCTCTTCTCGATCACTAACACGATGCCCCCCCCCCGCCCCATCAAAACCATTAAACGCAAGAAACTGACTAGAAACCTTCCACTTATTCCCCTGGCTGAATTGGAGTCCAAAGTCAAAGAGCAACTGCAGCTCATCTTCTTCTCCCAAAATGCAAATGACCTCACTGAGCATTTCAACAAATCCATAATTGAGGTCCTTGACCAAATTGCGCCTGAAAAACTAAAAACACAAAAAAACACCTCCTCCAAATCTTGGTTCAATGCTGACCTCAACAGGGACAGACGTTCTCTTAGAATGATTGAACGCACTTGGAGACAACACCCGTTCCCCGCAGATCTGAACCTCCTAAGATCTGCTAGGTCCAGTATAAAAAAACACACATTCTCGACTAAAAGGCCTCCTTCTTCCGTTCACAACTGGATCACGCCAAAAATAGACCCAGAGAACTGTTCAGCATTGTCAAAAACCAAACAGCTTCTACTCCCCCCAAGTTACTGGCCTCAACCGAGAAATGTGAGGAAATTGCCAACTTCTTCAATGAAAAAATCTTAACCCCCTCTCCCTCAATACCTTACGACCTTTGACATTTCCCCCAAAGATTTCCCCGTTTCTTCTATTCCTCCCAATGCCTCTCTCCTCCCTCGCATCATTCCCCCGCTTGAACTCTACCCCACCTACCCCCTGCTAAAAAATAATGCCTCCTGGCATAATTTCCACCCTGTTACTGAACGTGATGTCCTTAACATCATTACTAGACTCAAACCTTCCTCTCACACCAAAGACCCGCTCCCTGCTAACCTTGTCCAAGATTTAAAACACGTCATTGCTCCCTATTGGACCACTATCATTAACTCTTCATTGGCTACGGGTTGTGTCCCTGTCTCCCTCCAACTTGGACAAATCACCCCCACCCTCAAAAATCCTCAAGCAGATCCAAACGACCTTAACAATCTCTGCCCTATCTCTAACCTCCCTCTTCTCTCTAAAGCCCTCGAAAAATGCATCCTGCTTCAATTGGACAAACATATCAACACTTTTAACCTGTTGGACCCACTTCAATCAGGCCTTAGAAAGGGCTGCAGTACTGAAACAGCCATGATTAACGTAATTGATGACATTCACCAATCCCTTGATAAGGGCGAATCCTCCCTTCTCATCCTCCTTAACCTCTCTGCTGCATTCGATACTCTCAACCACTCTGCCCTTCTTAGCACTCTCAAAGACCGTTTTGGCCTTAATGGTTCAGTCCTCAAGTGGTTCTATTCCTTCTTCCAACACAGAACCCAACAAATTAAAATTTTCGATTGCCTCTCTAAACCTAGGCCTGTCTCCCTCTCTTTTCAACCTCTTCATGGAACCTCTAACCCTCATTCTTAAGCAATCAGGAATCAATTACCGCATTTACACCGATGACACCCAAATCTACTGTAAGATTAAATCACGCTCTGATATCTTACACCTCAATGACACCCTGATTAAGATGCAATCCTTGTTCCATTGCAACTACCTCAAACTCAACCCTAAAAAAAACGAAATCATCCTCTTCTCGCCAAAAAAAAAAACCTGCTTCCCATCAAGGCCTGGATCTTGGACCTTAATGCTCTAAACTGTTCTCTCACCTTTTCCAGCTCAGTTAAATCCCTCGGTATCTACATTGACCAGAACCTCAGTCTCATCTCCCACATAAAAAATGCAGCAAAGGATGCTCTCTTCACACTACATCACCTCAAGAAAATAAAACCCTTCATTCCTGCTGAAGACTTTAAATCTGTTGTCCAATCATTGGTCCTGTCTAAAATCGACTATTGTAACGCCATCCTCACTGGAACACCTAAAATCCACTTAGCCCTAATCAAATCTGTTCTCAACCTTGCTGCTAGGCTTATCACAGATTGTAAACGATTAAATCACATCTCTCCTGCCCTCAAATCCCTCAAATGGCTCCCCGTTGAAGGCAGATCCACCTACAAAACCGCTTGCATCACGCATAAAGCCCTTCATCAAAACACCCCCCAGTACCTATCGCAGAATCTCAACAAAGCCGGCAGCTCCAGAGAGTTGAGGAGCACTGACACACTCGCTCTCATTCCCCCTCTGTTAAATAAGAAATCCACACAATCACGCTCCTTCTCTGGAAATGTGCCAACCATCTGGAATTCACTCCCCATAGAATTATGCTGCAACCCCTCCTACTACAGCTTCAAAAAAGCCCTGAAATTGCACCTTCTCAACTACTTCTGGGGTCCTTAATCCCTACACTGGATACATGTCCCAATCCAGCGTCTCACTGTTTGGTTTCACACTCATCGATCCTCTGACTTCCTCTCCCCCCCCCCTTTTCTCACAATCTACCCTTCCCTACTTCCTTGCCCTCCTATTTCACTAAGTCCTCTTATTGTCTCAACCCGCTGTTCTGCTTGGGTTTTCGGATCAGATAGAACCCGCTCAACAGAGCCTCTCTAACCCAGCCAGAACGTTACCCCCTCCCTAGGGCCTATTCACACCTAAATAACCACATATATATACCACCTAAGGACAGGGAATTCCTACTATATATATATATATATATCAAGACCTCTTATAATACAAGTGGCGGCCTCGCGGTCCCAAATGGACCCAGGACTTCCTCCCCAGACGGCAGCCTCAGCCTCGCGGTCCCAAACGGACCCAGGACTTCCTGCCCAGACGGCAGCCTCAGCCTCGCGGTCCCAAACGGACCCAGGACTTCCTGCCCAGACGGCAGCCTCAGCCTCGCGGTCCCAAACGGACCCAGGACTTCCTGCCCAGACGGCAGCCTTAGCCTCGCGGTCCCAAACGGACCCAGGACTTCCTGCCCAGACGGCAGCCTCAGCCTCGCGGTCCCACACGGACCCAGGGCTTCCTACCCAGACGGCAGCCTTAGCCTCGCGGTCCCAAACGGACCCAGGACTTCCTGCCCAGACGGCAGCCTCAGCCTCGCGGTCCCAAACGGACCCAGGACTTCCTACCCAGACGGCAGCCTAAGCCTCGCGGTCCCAAACGGACCCAGGACTTCCTACCCAGACGGCAGCCTTAGCACAAGTTCATCCTATAATTACCATGACATACAACAAGGGAACCAGTGTTACTATGTATCAGATCACACAAAGACTGCTAGTTGAGCACAACCTGTTCCCCAGTTCGAGGGGCTCCTTTCACCCTTATTCAGTTATCACTTACCTGATCAGGATTAACATCTGTTCATATCAAGTCACAACTGACTAGAAGAATAGGCTACCCTCTTATACAAGAACACGCAGTACATGTTGATTCACTACAAACTGGATACTTTATTTAGTCACTACATACACACTCACAGAACATAATACATATTACATATGACCTGCAAAGAAAAGCGATAGATTAAGGTGTACACTCTAATAATAAAGGGGTTGACATCACCTTGGTCGTATGTAGCCTGCGCTCAATGGTCATCTAGGTTCCCTTCTCGTCTGTGCCTCGGCTTCGCCTGGAAGTTACACCTCCGCAGTCACGGATCTACTCCCTTCCCCTTCTCCGAGTCACTGGGACCTCTTCCTCATCGGCTACTCTCTTTTCTTTGGCTATTCTGTTAGAAGAATATCTATCTCTCGGTTTTTTCTCCACCTTCGAGCTTGTCATCTGTCTTCCCTGGAATAAGTAGTAGCTTTACTGCTTAACGGCCAGGTGCCGCCTACGGACTAAAAAGCAAGTGCCAGTATCTGCCTCAGACTTTCACTAATATAGAGGTGCATTTTCTCATGGAAAATTCCAGCCCGTAACCTGCCGCCCACCAAATTCTTGTACCTCCCCGTACCAAGGACACGTTCCCAGCCGGCCGGCATGATGTAGTGTCTTCGGCATGAAGAAAAATACAATCCTTCGATAAGGGCCGGCCTGAACCGGTTCTCTCCAAGCGAATAACACCTCATAACTAAAACATCACCCTCGACCTAGAAACTTTCCAAGCTGCCAGAGAGGAAAGAAAGATGGAGTCCCTCCTGTTTAAGGCCTACCAGGCCTGGATTCAGCACGACTCCATGAAATACCCTCACTATAGAACAGATTACCCCTAATACTTAACGGATCTATCCTCTAGGATATATTTGCAAACCCTAATCTATGGGGAAGAACACAGGATCATGTCGAAGGCCTAAAGAATAGGCTCCATACACTACTCTAACCCTTAGACTTGGATGGAAAGAGACTGAAGTCACATTAGTCCACTTAATCACAAAAGAGCCGGGAAAATCGAGCAGTACATTTCACCCTTGACTTCAGTCTATTATACATTCATTAAATGGAGCTAACATCTGTGGAAGAATAATATGAAACAAAGCTAACTGATCTATGTCTAGTACCGAGTGTACAGAATTGAAGCAGTGAAGGAATACACTGAATAAAGCAACAGATAGCAATCAAAACAGCAACAGCAATCAGAATACCACCTAATGTTTGACGTAGCATGTGTACGTCAGGCAACCAATTAAAGAGCCAGTCAAACCAGCCCTGGTCAACGTGTTTTCTAACTTCTTCCGTTAAATCGCGCAACTTGTCAATGTGTGCACGAATGGATTGTGTATGATCGGACAAGTTAAAACAACAGAGACCTTCGAAATCGGAGCAGTCATGTCCGTGTTTAAGCAAAAGATAATCAATGGCCGCTCTGTTTTGCAGAATGGCCCTACGTTCACCCTGGGCATCTAGTAACATGTCGGACAGGACTGTAGAAGTATGATTAATGGATTTCACCATCCAGCAGGCCATTTTCCCAATGGATTTGGCATTATAAACTGCCAGAGCAGGAACACCAATTATTGAAATAGCTAGGCTAAGGTATTCAGACTTGGAATATAAATGCAAAGATGAGTCACAATCCTCCTGTAACATCACAGTATCTCGAATCACACGAGAGTTGGCATTCGGATGTGATGAAAACATTAACAAACTGAGTCTCGTAATAGCACAAGGGCCTCCGGAAATGTTTGCAGGGACATATGGCCAGGAAGTATTACCACATGAGAAAAGCCATCCGGCGGGTAGTAACATCGTGCGATAATGACTGGGGGTAACTACCAAACTATTGCAAGTCATATTGTTCTGAACCGAAACACATGTGGTCGGTGTCGTTTGAAAGCACAAAGTCCGTTCATGAGCGGTAAATGAAGTGGCGCCTTTTAGTTTGAGGCGTAGACATTCAGAGATCGCACTAGGATTACACGTAAGAAAGAAGCATAAATCACCTTGTGTGATATTATAGGTAACTATTTGGGACTGGATGGGGGGTGGCTCGTTCGTCAGTTCGATACATAAAGGGCAATATACATGGGTAGCAAAATCACCCAGGAGAACATTGGGACGAGCCTTTGAAACATTAAAAATATGAATTAGGGTTTCCAACGAGGCAGGGACAGCAACCAGACAGGTCGCCAGAATATCATGTACAGATCTCATCGGTGTCAAACAGAAGTGAGGGGCATCAGTCACCCTCTTGGCCAATGCTGTCCAAAAGTTTGATGATGAATCCCACGCAGCGAAGGAACGTAACACTCGGGTTCTCAGTTCATCCCGGATTGACGGGATCCCTCCTTTCTCGCCGTACCATCCCAAAAGGAGTCCAGTACCGACACATCCTGCAGCAACAGTCCAAAGAATGATCTGAAAGAGAATCAAATACAGGCATTAATCATTCTCGTAAATAACATTTGTCAGCCGGGACCGCCTCCCAGCTATCTTTCCCTGGTCTCATAACCAAAATGGTATTGTCCTGACCAGTGGCAATAACCTCTGCTTGTTCAGGGGGATTTTTAGGCGACTGCACCCAAACCCTAGCCCCAGGGTTATCCGTAGAGCCAAAACCTTTCTGGCCTCGTACAGTTAGCAAAATTGGGGCAGTGCCTTTCATTAATGTACCACTGAAAACAGGCATAATGAGTAATTGAGCCACTCGGTCAGTGCGGTGTATCAATAAGTCAACCTCACTGCTATTCAGCAGGAGCATCTCTCCCTGATAATCACTGTCGATAATTCCTCCAAGCACCTGAATGCCTTTTACAGCCAGCCCCGATCTAGGGGCGATTAATCCGAAATTCCCAGGTGGTATATGAATACCAACACCAGTAGCAATGATGACCCGTTCCTTACCTTTTAAAACGGTGTCATCCATGGCATGCAAGTCTAAACCTGCCGACCCTGGGGTTGCTCTACATGGAGCCAAAGCTCCAGGAGTAATTTCCCAGTACATCACAGTCTCTCTTATTTCATTGGGCTTAGCATCAACATTCGGAGGAAACAAACGCATAAGTGGGGATTCAGCATTTAGGAAAGGACGGTTATTCAAAATCAATAACGCTTGAGGCAAAAAGTCTCGCCAATTCTTATACTTGTCATTTGTTAACTTACGCAGCTGGTCCTTTAGCAGGCCATTCAATCTCTCCACCAGGCCCGAGGCCTGTGGATAGTAGGGTATGTGGAATATCCATTCAATATTGTTTTCCGCACAGAATTCCTGTACCAATCTTCCACGAAAATGGGATGCATTATCAGATTGAATTTGGAATGGCACACCATAATACATCATAATCAATTCTAATGTTTTAATGGTATTCAATTGGGTAGCTTGCTTACAAGGAAGGGCTACCAACAGGCCACTGTATGTATCAACAATAGTGCAAACATATTGACAATTCCTACTCATAGGAAGTGGACCAATGTAATCAATCTGCCAGAGTTGAGCGGGCAGTTTTCCGCGATGTAAATGACCTTTAACAATTTGGGGCACTTTACGCTGTCTGATATGTTGACAAACGGGACAGTGTAAGATAACATTTTTAATTAAATCTAGGGGAATATAAATTCCTCGATCAGCAGCCCACCTGCTAGTGGCCTTCTCTCCAAAATGTCCTGCCTTCTGGTGTGCCCATTTCGCCAATCCCGCAATGTCAGAATCTTGTCTGTCCACCACTGCCTCAGCAATTTTAGATTTCTCATCTGCAATGTTATGAAAACATTTGTCAAGAGAATCTATCGGGGTGTGAGCATCCACATGGAAGATTGTAACAGTACTCTGTGGGAGCATCTCCCAAATCTCTTGCCATAACTCTTTTCCCCATAATTCTTTGGAATGTAACTTCCAATTATGGGAATGCCAAGTCGGTAACCAAACAGCCAGTCCATTGGCAGTAGACCAAGAATCAGTGAAAATATGACATGTACCAGGTAATTCCTGTTTCAAAACTTGATAAACAGCGTACAGCTCGGCAAATTGGCTGCTTTTACCTTCACCAGTTGTGCTCAGCAATTTCTGTGTGACCGGATTATAGGACACCGCCTTCCAGTGCCGTGTCGTCCCTATAAACCTCGCTGAACCATCCGTGAACCAAACATGGTTTCTGTCCGCTGCGGACAAATCATCAAAAGGCTTACCCCACTTGACAGGAGACTCCTGCGCTAAAGGTACGGAACATTCACTCTTAGTCTCAGTCGACGGCGCTCGCGCCACCTGCTCATGTAAAGAAGCAACTCCTTTCGGGCCCACACGTGCCCTATCTTGTATATACCATTTCCATTTAATCACACTCGCCTCTTGAGCATGTCCAATTCGGTGAGTTTTCGGCGAACTCAGAACCCACTGCATGATAGGAATTTCAGGGCGCAAAACTATATCATGTCCCAAAGTCAATTGCTCGGTATCCACCAGAGCCCAATAACATGCAAGTAACTGTTTCTCAAAGGGTGTATAACGCTCACCAGCATCAGGTAACTTTTTGGTCCAAAAACCTAACGGTACTCTACTCCTGCCTTGTTTCTGCCACAAACTCCAATTTGCATAAGGGCCCTGTACAGACACATTCAAATCCACATCACCATCACGTACAGGCCATAAATCCAGAGCATGTTGAATTGCTTCTTTTGCCAGACTGAACGCATCTTGCTGTGGTTTACCCCATTCAAATGCATTCTTTTTACGCGTGACCCGATACAAGGGGGCCAATATTTGGCTCAAATGAGGAATATGCTGGCGCCAAAAACCAAACAGGCCAATAAAGCTCTGGGCTTCTTTCCTATTCCTCGGAACTGCAAAATCAAGAATCTTCTGTTTAACCTGAGGGATCACTTCACGGTGCCCTTCATGCCAATTAATACCCAAAAATTTTACAGACTGGGACGGACCTTGCAATTTATCTGGGTTGATTTCCCAACCTTTCCCACGCAGGCACTCAATAATCCTGTCCAATTGGGTCTGAACTTCCTCCTGTGTATCACCTTGGATCAAAACATCGTCAATATAATGACATATCTGAATTTGGGAATGAACCGGTACCTCAGCCAAATGTTCTGCCACCAGCCGGTGACATATTGTGGGACTATGCACATAGCCCTGAGGGAGACTCCTAAACGTCATCTGACGCCCGTTCCACGTAAAACTGAACTGTTCCTGACACTCAGGGGCAATTGGAATAGAAAAGAAAGCATTAGCAATATCAATGGACGCATACCATGTACCTGGATGCTTTTGGATTCTTTCAATTAGGGTAATAACATCCGGCACTGCAACAGTCAAAGAGGGCGTGTGTTTGTTCAATTCTCGATAATCAACAGTCATGCGCCAAGAATTATCACTCTTACGTACAGGCCAAACAGGATTATTCCAAGCAGAAGTAACCGGGGTTATAACACCTGCATCCACCAACTCCTGAATAGTGGTACTAATCTCCTCATGGCCACCTGGAATACGATACTGCTTTTGACAAACCACTTTTGTCGCCTGGGGAACTTGTATGGGAGGCATTCTTAAACGACCAACCCGTATAGGTCTGGACGATATATAATGCATGGTTCCAAATTGGTAACACCCATCGTCTAGATGCAACGTCATTCCTTTCAAGATATCAATTCCAATTATGAATTCTAAGAGTGGCACCACTAGTACAGAATATTCTTTTCTAGGGATTCTGCCTATTCTCATTTCAAGCAAAGTTTGAACTGCAGGGGTTTCTTTTCCACGTAATCCGGTAATAGTAAAAGGCTGACCTGTAAACTTCTTTGATTTTCCATGAATAAGAGTGGCCTCCGCTCCTGTATCTACCAATGCTCGGGCCCTTTGGATATTACGATGTCTCCAATAAATATCAATATCTACATAGGGTCTATTATCTCTGTGAGCCCATCTGTGTACCGGAGCTTGACCTATTTCCTAGTCATTCTTACTGCATTCTGTGTACCAGGACAAATCAGGATAAAGGCTCTCACGTTTCTTAGGTATCGGTACCTCCTGTTCATATCCATTCCCCGTACGGAACGGACTTGAGTCTTCAGCATTGTACTGCGGGTTATGATCGACCAGACTGTGACGATCCTCTCTCCTCCTCAAGTCAGGGGATTGATCCCTATCATCTCTACGTCTGCTGTGAACATAATCATTTCTCCCCCTCTCTCTTTCCCCCTCTCTCTCCCTGTCTCTCTCTCGACGGGGGGACATATCACGTACATAACGTCGATCATCACGACGAACAGAGCGCCCACGGCGGTCGTCATCACCGCTTCCGTCAGAACCGCCACGATCACACTCAGTGGTCCGAACACGCCGGGCACCCTCCTTCCGATCCAAGCCACGTTTGCGAAACAACTCCCACAAATGAGCAGTAGTCTCACCGTCAATGTCCTCTCTACGCACACCATCAGCTAGAAGACCAGAAAAGATATCACGCCTAGTAAGTTTATTTTCACCAGGAGTACGGGTGTCAGGCCGGGACTGACGTTCAGGTTTAAACCACTCACCCAACTCACCGAGTTGGCGTACCGACTCCAGTACCGTAGATAACACATTACCAGTCTGATTAATCAATAAAGTCATCATGACCTGCTTATAGGCAACAGGGGAAGACCAAATAATGCGATTCCGCACAGAAGATGTCAACAAACCATCAAGCAACCTGTCAGCAGTACCCAAAAAAATTGCCGTTTTCATCACCTCCTCTTTGAGACGTTGTGCAGCATCGCGCAAAGTATACCACGGTTTGTCATTCACAGGCCAATCAGATTCAGTAGGATACTTTTGATTACAACCCTCAGTCGCCAATTGAAGCAAAGAAATTTGACCACCACCATTATAGTTACGAAAATGATCTTGTACAGTAGAATCCGAACTCAAGGAACAAAACTTCAAACAATCGCCAATATCTAACATAATACCAGCAGCGCCCAGTTCATAAAGGCGCACCATCCATGTGAGTAACGTCTCACCAGCTCGCTGCCGAAATCGCTGCAAAATATCACTAATTTCCTGTTGAGTAAAGTCCTCTAAAGAGTCCAAAGAAATACCCTGCGGAGCAGCGGGAGACTGCTGCAACTTCCGACGAAAAACTGGATGCGCAGAGACCGCGGGACGAGCATCACAAGGAGCCCGATCAGTACTCGTAGAGGGATAATCAGTGTAAGAGGTATCGATCCCACCCGAAGAACGAGCGTAATCACGGGGTGCACCATCAGAGGTGCGAGAAGCAGACTTACAATCATGACGGGAACGAGAAGACTCGCGCTTGACAGACTCCTCACCCGAGGAACAAGAATCACTCGAATTCCAGATATTACCATCCCATTCATCAGGATTCCAATCCAGTCCGGCTTTCGCCACGACCAGACGCACCTTTCGCGTCGAAACCCGACCGCGCCTGTTCTTGTATTTATAACGAGCAATTCGCACAGCCGCCCTTTCGGCAATAGTTTGGTAAGTCTCCAGCTTATCAGCAAGCAACTTATTTTGACACCGCAACAAAGTATGAGAATTCTGAATCTCAACAAAGTGCGCTTCCACATCTTTAAGAGATATCTGTAATTTCAACAATCTCTCATGTAGAATCCGATACGCAGACAGAACAATCCAACCTCTGCGCCCCAAAATAGGAATCTCTTCACCCTTTGATATTGGTGCCTTCTGCAAACAAGCAATCACATTAGCCGGCTCCGCCAGCTCCAAAGAAGAATTCCAATTCTCACTCAAACCAGTAGAATCAGCCCACTCACGGGCTAAGGCTTCATAAGGCGTTGAATCCCATCCGGGAATATCAACGGGCAACTTAAAAGTAGATTTAGATCTTCTAGAAAACATCGTGGAAAAGAAAAAGAAGCAAAAGAAGAAAGAAGAAAGAAAAAAAACTATACACACAAGTATACAAAAATAAAATGCAAACAAAACCACGCACGCGCCGAAAGCAAACACAAGACAACCACAACGCACACAGGTTTCGTAAACGGTTCGTGACGCCAAATGTTCTGCTTGGGTTTTCGGATCAGATAGAACCCGCTCAACAGAGCCTCTCTAACCCAGCCAGAACGTTACCCCCTCCCTAGGGCCTATTCACACCTAAATAACCACATATATATACCACCTAAGGACAGGGAATTCCTACTATATATATATATATATATATATATATCAAGACCTCTTATAATACAAGTGGCGGCCTCGCGGTCCCAAATGGACCCAGGACTTCCTGCCCAGACGGCAGCCTCAGCCTCGCGGTCCCAAACGGACCCAGGACTTCCTGCCCAGACGGCAGCCTCAGCCTCGCGGTCCCAAACGGACCCAGGACTTCCTGCCCAGACGGCAGCCTCAGCCTCGCGGTCCCAAACGGACCCAGGACTTCCTACCCAGACGGCAGCCTCAGCCTCGCGGTCCCAAACGGACCCAGGACTTCCTGCCCAGACGGCAGCCTTAGCCTCGCGGTCCCAAACGGACCCAGGACTTCCTGCCCAGACGGCAGCCTCAGCCTCGCGGTCCCACACGGACCCAGGGCTTCCTACCCAGACGGCAGCCTTAGCCTCGCGGTCCCAAACGGACCCAGGACTTCCTGCCCAGACGGCAGCCTCAGCCTCGCGGTCCCAAACGGACCCAGGACTTCCTACCCAGACGGCAGCCTAAGCCTCGCGGTCCCAAACGGACCCAGGACTTCCTACCCAGACGGCAGCCTTAGCACAAGTTCATCCTATAATTACCATGACATACAACAAGGGAACCAGTGTTACTATGTATCAGATCACACAAAGACTGCTAGTTGAGCACAACCTGTTCCCCAGTTCGAGGGGCTCCTTTCACCCTTATTCAGTTATCACTTACCTGATCAGGATTAACATCTGTTCATATCAAGTCACAACTGACTAGAAGAATAGGCTACCCTCTTATACAAGAACACGCAGTACATGTTGATTCACTACAAACTGGATACTTTATTTAGTCACTACATACACACTCACAGAACATAATACATATTACATATGACCTGCAAAGAAAAGCGATAGATTAAGGTGTACACTCTAATAATAAAGGGGTTGACATCACCTTGGTCGTATGTAGCCTGCGCTCAATGGTCATCTAGGTTCCCTTCTCGTCTGTGCCTCGGCTTCGCCTGGAAGTTACACCTCCGCAGTCACGGATCTACTCCCTTCCCCTTCTCCGAGTCACTGGGACCTCTTCCTCATCGGCTACTCTCTTTTCTTTGGCTATTCTGTTAGAAGAATATCTATCTCTCGGTTTTTTCTCCACCTTCGAGCTTGTCATCTGTCTTCCCTGGAATAAGTAGTAGCTTTACTGCTTAACGGCCAGGTGCCGCCTACGGACTAAAAAGCAAGTGCCAGTATCTGCCTCAGACTTTCACTAATATAGAGGTGCATTTTCTCATGGAAAATTCCAGCCCGTAACCTGCCGCCCACCAAATTCTTGTACCTCCCCGTACCAAGGACACGTTCCCAGCCGGCCGGCCTGATGTAGTGTCTTCGGCATGAAGAAAAATACAATCCTTCGATAAGGGCCGGCCTGAACCGGTTCTCTCCAAGCGAATAACACCTCATAACTAAAACATCACCCTCGACCTAGAAACTTTCCAAGCTGCCAGAGAGGAAAGAAAGATGGAGTCCCTCCTGTTTAAGGCCTACCAGGCCTGGATTCAGCACGACTCCATGAAATACCCTCACTATAGAACAGATTACCCCTAATACTTAACGGATCTATCCTCTAGGATATATTTGCAAACCCTAATCTATGGGGAAGAACACAGGATCATGTCGAAGGCCTAAAGAATAGGCTCCATACACTACTCTAACCCTTAGACTTGGATGGAAAGAGACTGAAGTCACATTAGTCCACTTAATCACAAAAGAGCCGGGAAAATCGAGCAGTACACCCGCGTCTCTCTGTTCAGGCCTCTCCTTACTAATCTTCTGACTTCCTCGTCCCCCCTCATCCAACAGCCACCCCATTTAATCTACCTTCCCCTCTTATTCAACCTTAATCCCCTTTTTTAGCCCCAGCCCTCACTGACCCAGTGCTTCCTCACCCTTCCCCCTTTTAATGTCTCCCCCATCCATGCTTCTTCCCTCCCTTTTTCAGCCTGCCCAACCACACCTGTTGTTTTCACTCTTGACTCGCTATATTCTATTATAATTCCGGATGTCATTAGTCTTTGGTACTCATGTTTGTCAGTTTTTCTATTGATCTTATTGGTCTGTATTTTTTACCTTTATACAAATGTTACCTTCACCTCTCTTGCATTACTACTCATGTCTCGCTGTATACTAATGCTAATCTTGATGTAACCATGTAAAGTGCTCTGATACCCTAGGGTCCTGCCAGCGCTATATAAAACCTTTTAAATAAATAAATAAATGCCAGCCATATATGGGCTACCTAAAGTCCATAAGGACTTGAACAATCCACTGATGAGACCCATAGGGCCCGATTCACAGAACTAGCTTAAGACAAAATCCTAAACTTACTACCATTTTGGTATTCACAGAAGGCAATTACTCATTTTGGTATTCACAGAAGGCACTTACTCATTTCGGTATTCACAGAAGTTAGGAGTCCTAACTTTAGGACTCCTAAATGCCTTCTGTGAATACCGAAAGTCTTAAAATTAGGATTTTTCTCTCAGTTTAGGAGTAGTAAAGTTAGGACTCCTAACTTTACTACTCCTAAACTGAGAAAAATCCTAATTTTAAGACTTTCAGTATTCACAGAAGGAATTTAGGAGTCCTAAAGTTAGGAGTCCTAACTTTGCTACTCCTAAATTGAGAAAAATCTTAATTTTATTACTTTCGGTATTCACAGAAGGCATTTAGGAGTCCTAAAGTTAGGACTCCTAACTTCTGTGAATACCGAAATGAGTAAGTGCCTTCTGTGAATACCAAAATGAGTAAGTGCCTTCTGTGAATACCATAATGGTAGTAAGTTTAGCATTTTGTCTTAAGTTAGTTCTGTGAATCGGGCCCATAGTTAGTAGCATCAGCTCTATATTGGAGCCTTTGAGCAAATATGCTGACCATTTTCTCAAACCTCTAGTGCATAAACAGAGATCATATTTGAGGGACTCTGCTCATGCTATTTCCGTCTTCGAGGGACAGAGCTTCAATCGGGTGACCCAACTCTTGGTCACCCTCTGTATTAAAGCCCTCTATACTAATTACACCCCAAGATGATACCATCAGGGTAGTGGCATCAATATTAGATACCAAAGACTTAGGTGGAGGAAATAAAGTGTTTATTATGAACTGTGTAACTATGGTATTAAAATAACAATCTGTTTCTTTTCAGGGAAGACCTTTTCCAACAAGTGAAGGGAACCAGCATGGGGGCCACAGGTGCCCCCAGTCTGGTCTGGCTATATGTGGGTGATTTTGAACAAAGACATATTTTTGACGAAATGACCCATTTCTTTGAGAATATCAGTCACTGGCACCGTTTCATTGATGACATTATTTTTGTCTGGAACGGTGCCTGTGAGTTGCTATGTGAATTTCTTGAGTGGCTTAACCTGAGAGATCCTAATTTAAAATTCACAGTACAATGGAGCAACTTGAGAATTAATTTTCTGGATATCTGTATTAAGAATAGTGAGAATAAACTAGAGGTTGAACTTTACATGAAACCGACGGACAAAAATACCCTTCTCCACTATGGTAGCAACCTTCCCAAATCACAGAGGGATAATATTCCCTTTGGGGAATTTCTGCGGCTTCGCAGAAATTGCTCAACAGTGAAGGATTTTTGTGTCCATTCTGAAGTCCTAAAGAAAAAACTTGCTGATCAGGGATACCCCAAAAAATTGATTAAACACTCCTTCGAAAGAGCTAGGTATTATGATTGCAACTATATGCTTGATATGAATCAGGATAGGACTAAAAACAAAACAAACCACAGAAAGAATAGTGTTTGTAAGTCAATTTTCCCACATTAGCAATCAAATCAAAAATATTGTTAATAGGAATTGGAAAATTGTTAACGATGGCCAGAAATTAAAACTAGACAAACCCCTATTTGTGTTTAGACGCAATAAAAACATTTGCATTGCATTAGTCAACACATATAGAAATATGGAGGATAACATACAGTCCACATTAGATAACAAAAAAGCAGTAGGTAACCACAAATGTGGCAATTGTTCAATTTGTGATAACTGTATAGTTACAAAAACAATAGATTTTATTGGCACCACACTTACAGCCAATACATTGAACAACTGTCGCAGTAAGAATCTAGTCTACCTCCTTATTTGTCCATGTGGCCTCGGCTACGTTGGAGAAATGAGCTGTGAACTGAGAATAAGATTGTTAGAACATAAATCAGTGTTGAGGACCAAAAAAGAAAATGCACCTCTTACGGATCACTTTTCCAAATTGAATCATGACCATAATGACTTTAGATAGTATATTCTTTTAAAAATCCAAATGAATAGACGAGGAGGTAATGTTGAGGTTAAAAGAAAAAAGAGAGACAAATGTTACATCTGCAAATTGGGAACTATTAATAAAGGGCTGAATTCCAGATTAGACTGGATGACATTTATTATGTAATCTTTATTGGTTGTATTTGTTTCCTCCCACTTGTATAATGTCCAATGAGCCTTTATTGATGTCGGAGAGAGTAGATAGGAGAATAAGATGCTTCTTGTTGTCTCCACTATTATCTAGGCTTATCATAATTACAACTTGAAAAAAAAAAAATTGAGATGATGCCTGATATCCACCCCCTACCATATAAATTTCCACATTTGGTTACTGTTAATATTTTTAGTGGTATAGTACCGTAGTTACATTTTCATGCACGAAGTCCTTATAGATACCTGTGATTTTTAGGGATGTTCTACGTGGGATAAAGTAGTTTGCCCACATAGCCACGGGCTTATGCTAATTTGATCATCAATAGAATTCTGATCGATTTTTACCATTTTAAGATGGCGGCCATTTGTACTAAAGAACCTTTTAGTTTTTTTGGTTCTAAGTCGCAAGGGGCAGCGCAGCGCAATAGTAACGCAGCCGATTGATTTCCCGTCACGGAAAGCCTCCTCCCATCTTTTGCTCCAGCTGTGTAAATAGAAGACGGCGGGTATAAAAAGGAAGGTCTTTGCATTGCACCGCTGATATCCTAAAATGTTTAAATGCCACGGAGAGTGTACTTATCGCCAGGACTTCGAATTTTAAGGTATGAGGCAGGCCGAGATCTTTTAAAGGTGTCAGGAGTTATGCGAGACTAGGGATTATTAGATAATATAAATGTCACCTAGACTTGTGAGATTCTTTTTCTCCCTCCCTCGCCTCTTTTAGGTTAGCATAGGTTTTGGAATTCAATTGGACACATATCACAGATGCCTAATTTATGAAAGCATGCATATTGTGCACTTCTGGTTCTTTTTGTTTTTTTTCCTTAAAACAAAATTAGGGTTTTCCTTTTGCCCTATTTTCTGATTTTTCGGACTTAAGTTATAGTACGTAGATTTGACCCAAGAGTAGTGACGAAACCTAACTAGAGGCTTAAATCAGTTGCCCACTTTTGACTACAATATGCATTGCGGGGTTGTTATGTTAATTCTTTTTGAAGATTTAATGCAATTTGTATAGCCATGGGGATTTATCTCGTCCTCTTACTTGCCACTTGATAAGTGCAGGTATTTTTTTAATTTAAAGACAGGAATTCATTATTATCAACCTTAGGGGGGTTTAGCTGATATCTGCTATGTATATTTTTACCTTATCATAATTATTCGTATATCTTTTAGGCCCAATTGATGAAGGGTGCAGGCATACTAGCTTGGATATAAGTGGAAAAGGTTTACGAAATATCAGGAAGAAAACAGACACCGTCTATTGATTCTCCTTTTTATGTACCATCAAACGGATGATAATAAGGTATACACGACCTCTTTTACCCCCCTGAATGAAAGTTAGGCAGTATTTAGTTTTAATTAGAAAAGATTTGGAATGTATACTTTCTAATTACATATTTCTTCACCCTTTAGAACAGATATTGGGAAGGACTGCATATTTGAGAGTGGCAGGCTCCATAGCAGTGAGAAGAAACCTTACTGAAAAGGCCCTCACAAGACAGCTTAATTTGATTGGGGTCAGCTCATCTATATAAGGTGAGATTTGCCGAATAGAGTTGTTTTGCCTCATAGACTATGTAAACCATTAGATTGGTGTGTTTATGACATCCAGAACCCTATGGTACAGTCTCTCTATCTTTCCTTCCAGATTGACTATTCATATCAAATCTGTATCAGGTCTTGCTCGAGGAATTAAATCATCGTACTATATGGTGCCTATCTCATAGCACTGGACTAACTTCAAAGTGCATTATACAAGGTGAGATCTTCCTGTATAATTAATTATAAAAATTAAATTAAGTGGTTAGATGACATTTAGCCAATATATTGATATGGTGAAGGATAGTATTCCAGATAATTATGCGGGATATCTGACCAATTTGACTATTGAATAATAGCTTTTAAACCACTAGGTATGATTGTTGGAATGTGGGTGTGAAGAGGAATGGGAGTCTAAATCTGTATGCTAAATATATGGGCCTACACAATCTGTAAACATGTGGCCTGTTTTGTCCTTTATTAGGGTATATTTGACTGTTCGTTTTTTGGGACCTATAACTGTCTATAGAGGCTAAAGAAACTGCAAGCAATCAATTATGAGCAATTGTATAAGCTATAATAATAATTTTAGAAAAGTAATGGAAATTTTTGGCAGTTTGTATTAATTGTTTTAAATGTTGTCTATTGTACAATTAATATACTAGCATGGATTTTGATCAATGAGTTTTATAATACAAGTACGTGATCTAACAGTTGACGCCTGAAAAACATTATGGGAATCATATATGTGGTCTTGAAAAAGATGGTGTATTTTGTTACCATCGAAACGCGTCGACGCTTCGATACACAATCCAGATAGTGACTTGAACCTGAGATATTCATCTTGGTGTAACATATCAGGTCCTTGATTCAATGTGTTCAATTGGATGTGTGGTTTATATGACAAAATTTACTGTCTGTGTTCTTAGAGCATTCCCTACAACACATTGTGTGATTTTTAGTACGCATTGGTCTTGTAGGTGGTGTTGTTTGTTCTTTCGCAAAGGAAGCATCTAGACACTTTGAGTGTCTTGTCTGGGTCACATTAATCAATGATTTGTATTATTTGTGTATAAATTTTAAACTGATTATGTTTTTGTGATTTGTTTTTAACATATGAATTGATCTAGATTTGTACTGTGACATTCTTTCAAATAATAATAAGAATAAAAGAAATGTATTTTCTTGATCCTTTGTTTTTACCCTGAGTTTCAGAATTGGACTCCTGTTCGAACAAGTGTTGACAGATTGAATGTGGGTGCGTCTGTTGTGATTTATATTCTTTCCTTAGTCTTCCAAAGGAAGTTTTTTTTTTCGAATTGACTAGAAGCACTAGTCCCTTGCAAATTGCAAGTAAGAGTACTCACCGGGTCCAAAGAATCGCTGGCCATCGGCCCTCAATGGGATCACCAAAATCCAGGTGGTCTAGTGCATTGTGGGATATTTAGTCTCACCAGCCGTGAACTTTCACGTTGCTACGTTACCCCCCGAGACCCAGTGAAGTTCCAGTGCCTTTTCTCTGTTCTTACCTCTACCAAGGCTTGTTGGTCACCAATCTGGTAACTGAACCCTACTCTTGATGCTGCATCTACAGGGAACACCGTGCAACCATTATCTGACATCATCAGCTGTGTGTCTCTGGTGTTTTTGCATTCTGTTTCTTGCAGCATCGTTTAAGCGGTAAAATCAGCACCAGGTAGCTTCCATTCAGCACCAAGGACAGCCAGGACAACTTTGCACCCGGACTTCACGGGCTAGGTAAAATTGCTCTGACTGTCGTGGCCTGGTCCTGGGGCCCGAATTACCTTAACCCTGTAAGGGTCCACGTTACACAACCTGCATGTGATGGATTGTCAGTAGTGATTTTTGCCATTGACTGCAATGTTATTTTGTCCATGTATTTTACTGCACTGATTGAATATTGCTCCAAAAATATATAACTCTGGTTCTGTGTATGCTATTCCATTAATTTGGGTATCTAAATTAAGATAAAAATACAGTCTATCTTTATAAATTGGTGTTAGATTTTTCTCACGTCGTGTCAATTACTTATCGTCCATGTTGGTACTCTAAAATGCTTAACACATGTTCCTCTAGTAAAGCCTGACTTCTGTTTGCCACTTTACCAGGACTGAGATAAGGATTTATTAGTGTGAATCCGAGGACCATCTTTGAGGTATTGTGATAATATTACATGGTAAGGCTACCCTGACATAACACATAATATACCACTTTCCTGTATTTGATTTAACAGGCCATAATGTTCCTCAATGTATAATTAAACTCAAGGCCACACATGACAACTTTCTTGTTTCTGATTTCACTGGTGTCATTGTCATCAGGACTGAGAAGCATGAATATTTCTAGTTGATGTTTTACAACTATCATTTTTAATAAATCCCCCTTAAATCAGTGATATAAGAAGATCTAAGATTAAACACTTCCACATGTTAAAGAAATACACTTTTAAAAAAATTTGAAGGGACTTTCTCATATTTTTACATGATGTTTTTTGCATAATTTACATTCCAAATATGTTTATGCATGTGCTCCTAAAGCCAAGCCAGACTCTTGGCTCGGTTCTCCCTCTTAGTATGTTGGATCTCCCACCTCTACCCGGTCTGCAGCTAGTGTGACTTAAAATCACTTTTGCTGAAGTTAGCAGCAGTCACATCATTTAGGGGTTGCCAAGGGTCACAGCTGCAACCCGGCTTGTCCCTTGCAACCCCTAGCACTGCCTTTCAGACCCCTGATCTCAGAGGAAGCAAACTTAGTGCCAAGATCACAGGGGTTCGCCACATTACTTATTTTCTGCCCGTTTTTCATTATACTAATATTAAATAATATTCTATTATTCACTAATAGTGTCATAAAAAATGGACCGCACTCAGCTGGAATGAGACCATTGGTGGCAACTGTTGTATGTAAAAATTGTTTTAAATGTATGTTATCTGCACGCTTGCGGGTGATAGTGTAGTCATATGAGAGATAGCATGTGCGCGTGTGAGCATGTCTGTATGTGTAAACATGTGTGAGCGAATTTGGGAAACAGTCGGTGACAGACAGTGAGACTGTGTGAGTTTGAGGGCCAGATTAACTATTCTTTGACGTAAGGCACTTCTGCACCACAGTTGCTGTGCTGCATTGCATCAAAGACAGAGAGAAAAAAATCACTATCAAGATATTGAGCATTTTTTCTCTCCCTGTACACCCACACCCTTGCTCCACAGTGAAGGTGGGTGCAAGCCCACTTGACGCAAAATATAGCAAAGCCGCCCATAGCTCAATTTTGCATTACCTTGGGATACTATCCAAAACAAACAAGCATTTTCAATGCAATAGGTCTCGCATTTACTAGAGTTTGAGCTATTGGCATTGTAAATGACAATGCCTTTTATTTACTTGTTGATTTTTAAAACATAAATAAAATGCATTATTATTTACAATGCCAATAGCTTAAACTCTGACAAATGCGAGACCTATTGCGTTGCAAATGCTTGTTTAAACGAGTTTCTGGTCCTGCACTCTCCTCACTGATCGTGATGGGTCCCGAGGGCGATACCAGAAAGAGTAGGAAGGCTGGTTGGTGATATGCGTATAAAGAGCGAAGCGCAGTTCAATCGGGCGCAGTCAGGACCTAATACATGAAGTCATGAGGGGCGTGTATGGGTTCCAGAGAATATATTTGTTAGTTGGCGAAAAGAGGCAGCCGGTAGGGGTGCAAGTAGTATGGCCTAATAGTGTGAGTAGTAGAAACGCTGTTGGGCCGTAAGGATATGGCCAGTAGCTGAAGTGGGTGAAAATGAACAAGTCGAGACCTGTATGTTGAGCAGGGCATTCAAACACTGCAAGAGATGTAGCGTAATGGGCGGCATGCGCATGGGGTGGAGGCCGCCCGGTGTGTAATGTCTCAAAGAAGCGCGATGAGACAGGAGGTATCTATGTAAAGTAGACGGCAAAAGTACGCGGCATGCATGTGAGGTGGAAGCCGTCATAGTAGAACAAGGGGCATCTATATAAAGTAGGCGTTAACGTTGCAAAAGAAAAGACACTGCGCGGCGGTATATATGAAAAGCGTAAATATGTAAGGAGTGAACGTAGTGTATCTATAATAGGCGCGGTGAGTTGTGATGGTAAAAGAGGGGGGGGGGAGTTTGAGGAAGCAGAGACGCTGGTGGAGAGCAATAAAGATAGACAGTCACCGCATACGGATGAATGCTGGCCCGTGAGAATGCCGAGAGCGAGAGTAAATTAAAGGCCGTGAGTAGGCGAGAGGTGAGTTGAACATGGAGGATGTAGGGACAGAAGAGTTAAAAAACAAAAAGGTCAAATAACACTGAAGAATCCGCATAGAAAAGTTAGATGACGTTCCCCATGGGCAGAGCTGGTATACGGGCCTACCTGTATGGATAAGTTGAGAGCAGCCGTCCGCTCCGATGCAAAGTATCATCTGGCGAGTAGCGGGGACGTGGTTTAAATAAAGAGCAAAAACCGCGGGGAAGGCCGAGGCACGTAGATAGACGCGTACCGACGGGAGGATCTACTATTGGCTGAGGGATACACGGATGAATCCGTATCTACTGTGTAGTCTGTCGGTACTGTGGTAGCAGTGACAGCACAAGTTCGGTATACTGATAAGAAAGTGTCAATAAAAGCATCCCTGTGTCTTGTTTGCGGTGACCGCAAAGGTGGCTACGTGGTAATGGTGTGAGTCTTCGCGAGGAGATAAAATGAAAGTCCAAGATGTGGATAATTACAAAGTGAAAGTAAAACTATTCACAGTAGATGTTTCTAAGGAAAAGAATAGTTCATGGTGGAATATATATTAAGTAGCATAGTAATGCGAAAGATATGCCTGTAAATGATTAAACAGGCGATGAGAGGTAAAAGAATATGCATGGCGGTGTCTGCGCCTGTGACGGCAAGTAGCCACATAGCCGCGAAAGTGAAAGCAAATGATGTGCAGGCTGCCAAATAGTGCGCGCGCTCGGCGCACATGCACTGTATTTGAAGGCCTGAAAGCACTCGTTTGCACTTCCAGATCCCCCATTTACAAAAGCTCTCGCGAGGGCAGCGCTAAAGCGCTGTCTCAGGCGAGACCTAAAAAGGATTTGCGTTGAGTAGTAAATCCCACCATAACATTTTGCGCCAGGTTTGCGTCAGAAAAGTGACTTGGACATGTGCAAAGAGTTAGTAAACTTGGGCCTGAGGGTCAGTAAGCATGCGATAAATTAAGAGTAAATGCAAGTGAGTGAGTGAGAATGAATAAGAATGAGTGTAAGGGGTGTAAGAGAGTGTGATTATCAGGGTCAAGAGTCATATGATGTCACTTACTGCGATGTCATTAAATGATATGTGATGTCACTGCCCCAAGCATTTTGATGACTCGATGCCCATGGCCCGCAGTGGAAACTATCACTGTCAGGCTAAAACTGAGAATGTATTGAGGGAATGTCCTATCCCATACATCCACCCCGTAGATACGTGCCTATGAACGGAGAGGTACTTAAGATAACAGGAAGTACGATGGCATGGTGAACGCTGATAAGTACCCAATGGTGGCATGAGATTTAAGGACGGTTGGGTGAACAGGGGGTTCGAGTTTAGTTGTGGTTGGGGCCGGGGGATAGTTTGTCCCTGTATTAGGCGAGGTACTGTTAGGCTATAAGGCTAGGTGCCATGTATATACAATTAAGAGTGCAGGCCTGTCACATTAAAAGAACACTCTACAACAGTAAGGTCTCTATTACAAGGTGCCAGGGGCGGTGTCATCGGGGATCCCTCTGGGCAACAGCAAGTGGCCCGGTTTTTCCAGACCTGAAATTTCACCGGACTGGTTTTGCTGTGTTTGGAAAAAATGGGGCAGAGGCTGCAGGGCAGAGGTATCCCTGCAAAAATAATGGGGAATCTGTAACCGAGGCCTAAGAGGCGAGTCGGTTGTGATTATACCGTCTCGTCTACGGAATCCTCCCCCTTCTCCTGCTGTTCCATGGTCTCCCCTCCTCCTGTTACATAATACATTAAAGCGCCCTCTTCTCAATACCCAGCGTCGTGTTCTGATTGGGCACTCGGTTCCATTCCAGTAATTTCCCTTCATTGATTCCCGCCGGTGAAGGCGCGCGCGCTGCTGCTCCGAGGCTTTCCAAGACAGGCTGACAGAAGCTTCGCTTTTGGCTGTAAATCGTCCAGTCCTGTGACGCGCCTCGAATTCATAAAGACATCTCGAGCACACACGCCTCGCATATAAAGAATGACTTTCGGGTAATCTTTCAGATTTTCAGTGCTGCTCTGTCCATGCCTCCTCGCAAGGGGGGTCTGGTTACCAAAGAACACACGGTGCGGGGATATTATTTCAGGCAAGTTCAGGGTTACTGTGCGTCACCCGAAAAGATGATCTTGTGCTGTGATATTGTTCTATTCCCCCACATCTTACTTTTACGTATAAGAACTGAGGAGTCACGAGTCAAGTCCTAATGCAAGAGAAAATGTGTGTTTATTTTTGTTTAAAAAGTGCAGGGACTCCAAGTAAGATCTTTTTTTACGAACCCACCGCTTGCGCATCCAAATACCAGGTGTGCAGAAAGCCGAGACTACCATTTTTTTATTCCACCTCATGTCTCTATTCCACCACCCCACTCCGTCTGTCTATTTATCTCAGCTTTAAAAGCTATTCTCCCTTTATGACTGTTTTCTGATCTTTCGCTTCTTCTTTCTCCGTTTTAATTTTTTCTCTCCCATGCTGTTTGTCGAAGTCTGACGAAAAAAAATAAGTCACATTCTCCCAAAATGAGTCCACCTACATACACCCACCTGCACAAATGAAACGTTGCTATTAATTCAGTTTGTAACAAAGCATTATTTTTACTTATAATACTTAGGGGTGCCATGGGCTCTACTTAATGCGAGCAAGGACAATAGACCTCACTTCACAGATGGGTATTGAAAAACTATTACAGAATGGGCTGCAGTGGCCCATCGTGTCTCTCAGCCCCGGTGTCACTTTGCCTGCTGCACTAATAACAGCTGCACCCTCTTTCACGATCTTCGCTGCTATGAAAGTGTGTATGTACTGCTTGGACCACTTCGGAGGTTTTGTACTCCAGGCACTCAAGCGTATAGACGCAGAACGCAGCTGTGCGTATGTTTTGAACATACTCGGGCTCTCTGCATGCAGCGGGGCGGCTACCATTGGTACAGTCAGTTCAGTGGCACGGGGGCTCAGAAGCGTCAAGGGGCCTCTGCCTGCACCAGCTGCAGTTTCCTTTCATGTGCCAGTGCCGGCCTGTGGCTTGGCTCAATGTTAACTACTGGGAGGGGTGGAGGGCAGGGAAAGAAAAGCATTAGATACAGGCCCCAGGCGGGCAGGGGAGTGGAGCACAGAATTCAGCGAGACGGTCTCTTGCTAGTCATCATGGCCCAGGGGGATCTATAAGAGGATGACTGCATCGCCAGTCAGCCAATTAAAAAGCAGCTCCTCTCTAGTGGGCACGAAACCTCAGTTCCATGATGGGAGACAGGGAAGTGTCTGCTGGCATGTGGGACTGCAGAGGATGATGGTACCTGCTCAGCCAAAAACAAGGATCGATTTCCCAACAATGAACGTGAAAACCCTTAAGGTAATCCATTTAATTGATGCAATCCATATTTGCATTTCACGTTTTATTTCTGCTTCCATTCTCTAAGAGAATTTGCTTTTTCTAATATTTTTTACTGCAGCTTTGTATTTGATCCAACATCTGACTCTCCATTGGTCATACTGTGAATTGAATCACCTCGAGGTACCTGGGTGTGTTCAATTTGTGGATTGGTGTTCATGACAGGGCATGAATTGAAGCTCTAGACCTGAGGCTGAAGGCATGGGTAGAATCACACACTGCCTACCAGTGGTTTATACAGCATTCAGAACATGCTCATCCAATCCGGAGCGTAGGTCAAGTTTGTGACAATTGAATGTAGCATTCTATAGGAAGGAAAGCAACAGAGAAATACTGAGCTGTTGAAAAACTGGCAATGTCAAAAGAAAAGAAAATGCTGTGTTTCAAGGAGGAGAGAGGAAGAGTGAGTGATGAGGATAAGGTGGCATGAGGATGTTGCCACTGCTGCTGCGTCTCCTCAGGGAGCATCCTGATACAGTCGTGGCCGGAAGCGAGTTCTGTTGCACAGCACACGGCCTCGTCTAGGCGGCTATGTCCTGTATGTCAGTAGTCCCGCCTCTTCCTGAAAGTTCACTCACCTTGCAGTTGGGGTTTTTGGATGGGGCAAAGAATAAATAGCACATCCATAGACCCTGCAGTTGCTTGCTATTAGGGATACTGGCCAGTCATGCTCTCTGCCCCAGCAGCTCCGCTGTTGCTTCGCCTGCCACTGCCCCAGACACCTCCTCCCGGTAGGTGGTCGTGGCCCTCCTCCACCTGCAGGCGCCTGCCTGCGCCTCCTCTGTGGTGGTTCGGTGGGAGTGCCTTGCTCTTCTGCTGTTCCACTGTTGTCTGTTGGCTGTCTGTGTGTTGTTCCCTGTTTTGTCTCTCTGTCTTTCTCTTGCATTGTTGTGCCTGTTATTTGTGTTTTTGTGTTGACCCTTTATTTTGGCCCTTTTTCTCATTTTGTGTGCCTGTTGCCCTTGTTTTTGTTTTCGGTGTCTGTTTTCGCTGCCCTTTTTCTCGCCACTGACCTCCCGCGGCCCCTCAACCCGACTGCGACCAGTGCCAGAGACCCTGGATTCCCGACCACCCACCGCTACGACACAGCTGCCCTTCTCACACTCAACCCTGGAAGGAGCAACAACTGTCAGCTGTGCACTCCGAAGACCACCCATGGACAGTTCTCCTGCCGACACTGCCACCAAACTTTCACCACCTTCCGCACCCCCTCGGCCTCCACCCACATGCTGGATGCCAACACCACCGAAGCCCTGAGGTGCATCCTCCTCAATGTGCACTCCCTGCACAGACACACAGTAGAGATATGGGAGCTCCTCGACACCCTCTCGCCAGACGTCCCCTTCTTCACAGAAACTTGGACCAGCTCCACATCTGCCCGACGTCACCACCGCCATCCGCGATGGATACAAGATTCAGATGAAGGACCGACCCAACTGCCCGGGAGGAGTACTTGCCATCACACACAAGAGCTCCCTCCGACTCACAACTCACAACACCTGCTCAAGCGACAGCAAACCCACCGCTGAACACCTCTACTTCCAGATCCAGACTAGCCCCAGAACAACCCTACGAGGCGCCCTCACCTACAGACCTCCTGAACCTCGAACTGCATTCACCGCTACTATCGCCGACCTCATCACTCCCCATGCCACCGCCTCCGTGGACTACATGCTCATCGGAGACCTCAACTTCCACCTCGACAGCCTCAGCGACCCTAACTCTTTCACTCTCCTGGACAACCTTGCCAACCTCGGACTGAAGCAACTTGTCACCACACCCACCCACAAGGTAGGACACAACCTCGACCCCATCTTCACAGGAGGTAACCACGTCCACTTCAGGTACACCACGCAACCCCCCTGGACGGACCACCACTGCGTTCATTTCCACTTCGACAAACCCACCACGCCCAAACCTGCACCCCTCCCTTCTCGAAGGAACTGGAGCAATGTCACCAAGGAGCAGCTCAACTCCACCCTCAACCAGCCCGCCCCCTCAACCTCAACCTCAACCGACACCAACCTCGCAGCCAAAGAACTCCACAGATGGATCACCAACTGCACAGATGAGCTCGCACCCCTACGTAACCCCGACAGACAGTGCCCCAGAAAGGCCACCTGGTTCACCGCCGACATCCAAGAATCCAGACGCACCTACAGATGTCTCAAGAAGAATTGGAGAAACAGCAAATCCTCAGAAGACCACACTACCTACAGAAACGCCATGACAGAATACCACCAGCGCATCAGATCCACCAAAAGGACCTTCATCCAGAACAAGATCCTCGCGAACTCCAGAAACTCCAAGGAACTATTCAGCATCATCCAGGAATTCACCAATCCCCCCAGCGAAACCACGGACATCACCTCCTCCCAGGACCTCTGCAACAAGCTTGGCTCCTACTTCCATCTGAAAATCAAGGGCCTCTACAACAACTTCAACGATCAGACACCTGACTCCGAAACCACTCCCTCCTCCTGCAACGCCAGCCAGCCTACTATCTCCTCCTGGACCCCAGTCACCACTGAAGACACTGCATCAATCATGAAAGGCATTCACTCAGGAGCCCCCATGGACCCCTGCCCCCACACATCTTCCACAGGCCCGCTGCCGCCATCGCACTGGAACTACGGCTCACCATCAATGCTACCTTTGAAACCGGCAGCTTTCCAGATGACTGGAAATGCACAAAAGTCAGACCTCTATTCAAGAAGCCCTCAGCAGATCCCACGGACCTCGAGAACTACCGACCCATCTTCCTCCTCCCCTTCGCGGCCAAAGTCACAGAGAAGACCGTCAATGTCTAACTAACGAATTTCATCGAAGAAAACTCCATCCTCATCCCCACCCAGTCCGGATTCCGCAGCAACCATAGCACTGAAACCGCTCTACTCGTCTCCACAGATGACATCTGCACCCTCCTCGACCAAGGACACACCGCAGCCCTGATCCTTCTTGACCTCTCTGCAGCCTTTGACACCGTCTCTAAATGCACACTCACTGTGAGACTCCTCGACACGGGCATATAGGGAAGTGCCATCGACTGGATCCGCTCCTTCCTCACCTGCAGGACCCAAAGAATCAGACTTCCCCCCTTCCTCTCCGGACCCACAGAGATCAACGGCGGAGTACCCCAAGGATCATTGCTCAGCCCCACGCTCTTCAACATCTACATGGCCCCCCTCGCCGCTATCGCCAGACAGCACGGACTCAGCATAGTATCCTATGTCGACAACACCCAGCTCACCTTCTCCCTCACCAAGGACCCCCTCACCACCAGACTCAACTTCCAGGAAGGAATGAAGGATGTCACATCCTGGATGAGCAGCAGCTACCTGAAGATCAACTTGGAGAATACAGAGGTCCTCATCCTCGGACCCTCCCCCTATGCATGAGACAACACCTGGCAGCCCACTGGCCTCGGCAGCCTCCCACCCCCATGGGCCAAGCCCAAAATTTCTGCATCATACTCAACTCCTCCCTCTCCATGACCCGACAGGTCAACGCCGTCGCCTCCACCTGCTTCAACACCCTCTGCATCCTCCGAAAGACCGTCAAATGGATCCCCCTGAATAAAGGAAGACTGTCACCCACGCACTCATAACCAGCAGACTGGACAATGGAAACACCCTCTATGCCAGGATCAACAAGTCTCTGCTCCACAAACTCCAGACCATACAGAACACTGCAGCCAGACTCGTCCTCGGCATCCCTTGACACAAACACATCTCCCAACACCTGCGTAAACTCCACTGGCTCCCCGTCGAGAAGAGAGCAACCTTCAAGATATCACCCACACCTACATATGCCTCCACAACACCAGACCCCAATATCTCAATAGAATCTCCTTCCATGTACCCAAGAGGAACCTCTGATCCACCAACCTCTCCCTTGCCCAACCTTCTCCTGCATAGCGGGCAAGACGTAGAACGAGCTCCCAATCAACATCAGACGCGCCCCCACCCTGCACATCTTCAGGAAGACCCTCAAGACCTGGATCTTCGACTGACTGGAGCGCCCCCCCCCCCCCCCCAGTGCCCTTGAAACTCTCACAGGTGAGTAGCACGCTTAAACTCCCTGATTGATTGATTGATTCCAGTACTTACCATTCTGAGCTATTCGCAGCTAGATTCTTCAACTACAGCTCCTCCTCCCTATCACACATGAAGTCCTGGTGCCTGCTTTTTTCAGCTACCTCCCGTCTTCCAGCCCACACCACCACTCTTGGGAGAGACGGGTGCAGCACAGAAAACTGAGAAGTTACTGAGTGAAAAAGGCAGCTTTATTTCAACGGGTGCACATCACAAAAACGTCCTGGCCACTTACAAAGCTAAAACATCACTATACATCAAGCAAACTAACCCCTAGCCCCACACCTACCCCTATGCCGAACCCAACATACCCACCTGCTGCTAAGTCATTTAAATCTAGTGCATTTCAGCATTTCCAACGTTCTATTCCCCTTACATCCTTTGACTGTATGTATGAACATCAAAGTAACCAAATGTCATAAACTGAACTTTGACCTACCTGCCTACCCTCCATTTGCACATGGTTCACCAACTGGCAGCTCCAACCAAACTTCTACCAACTCCTGTCAAACTTTCCAAGACCCCAAAAAGCACCTGCTCCAGGTGACTTCTGTCCCCTTGTGCCCCTGTCTCAACAAAGGAGCCCCCCTTAATCATATCATCTAACTGGCACCCCAAGGAACACTAGCTAAAGAGATGGGAGGGGGGGCAAAAAGATTCCAGAATTACTCCCTGCCACCAGGTCACCTGAACCTAAAATGGTGGTAGGAGCCCAAATTAATCCCATATAAATGCTTTGGGATACAATTGGGTTACGATTATAGCCGAATACAAAATGGTAGTTTTCTGACTGCACCAGCTTCCCAATCTGCCTGGGGAGCAGAATTCCTGGTGGTCAGCGCCCCCCCCAACCCCTTTAGGAGAAAGGGGTGCAGCACAGAAAACTGATCACTTACTGTATGAAAAGAGCTGCTTTATTCAAACAGGTGCACTTCATAAAAATGTCCTGGCCAACCCCCTTACAAAACTAAAACCTCGCTATACATCAAGTGAACTAACCCCTTGCCTCCCCTCCCCTACTGTCCCCCAACATACCGACCCCGTAGCTAACTAATTTAAATGTAGTGCATTTCAACATTTCCGACTTTTTATTCCTACTACATCCTATGACAGTATGTATGAACCTGTAAATGACTTGATGCCCTACACTGAACCTTGAACTGATTGCTTACCCTTCCCTTGCACATGGTTCACCAACTGGCAATGCCAACCAAACTTCTTCCAATTCCTAGCAAACTTTCCAGTCCCCCACTACAAAACCTGCCCCCTTTTCTGCCCCTTCATAACTTGGGTTGCTAACTTAAGCCTCTAACATCAAAAATATATGGAGCGTCCTGGCCGACTTTTCTCTCAGCTCCAACAGATACAGATCCATGCCTATCTTTCCAAAACCGATCTCCCTAATAAAGCATGGCATCTCCCTATTCACTTTCCTCTGCACCTTATCTATCGCAGCAGGCTTGCACACCCCTCTCCATATCCTATGTGGCACAAACTCTGTCCACCAAACAAATCATTCAGCCTGATTCTCCTGATCAGCAACAATTCCGTTATTGTGTTCCTCATTAGCACTACCCCTTTCTCCTTAACAAAAACTTCTCTCCTTGGTGAAGAATCAACAAGTCCGGACACCTCCCACCCTCCATCATGCCATTCATAGTCAGCAATAAACCTCTCCAAGACATGCCCCCTTTCCCCTTCCAAGTCATGGAAAGCAAGCGGTTATCGAATCCTAAATTGTTCTCCAAACCCCTCTGTTGCACCTCGATTGCTGCCCACTTGATAAACGAGTGGTCCACCACCCAGATGGCCACCTCCTCAGCCGCTGGCCCCGCCAGCGAACCTGGAAAGAAACAAAAAAGCAGTAAGAAATTCACTATGATGAACCTAGTGCGCTGCGCCCCTGATGTTAGGAATTTCATGCCTGAATGTATGCTATTCTTGTCGACTCTGTGAGGGACCCTACCACCAGTTGTATCATCCGCATTGCCTACGGACCACAATTTCTATGGCATGGGCGTCGGGTCTCTGTCGGTGTCTTTGGCCAACTCACTGAATCTCCCCCACTGTGTGAACGAGACAAAGTATCCACAATGTCCTTGACCACACCAGGCTCATGCTGCTACCTAAATGAAATATCATAGCACCAGCAGCCCAAGACAAACATCTGCAGCAGCTTCAGTACCTAGCAGACTGTCGGTTCACTATGTCCACCAGTGAAAATTGTGAGCTTGGCAAAGCACCTTCCTGTCAGCTAGCTCTGCGCCCCACAGTGTCACTGCAACAACTATAGGAATCAATTCTGAAAAGGCTATGCTCCTGCCCCCGTTGCTCCATTGCGCAGGCCAGAACTCTGTACACCATCTGCCTTGCCAATATAGTCCAAAACCTAGCCCCCAGCTGCATCTGAGAAAATCTGGACATCCCAGTCAAAGTTCTCATGCCCCGCCAAAGGAATGCCACTTAAGGACTGCAAGAAAATGCACCACATTCTAAGGTCCTCCTTGACCCCTGCTGAAAGTCTGACATGGTGATGAGACAGAGAAAAGCCACATAGCATATGCCTCAGTCTCCTGCAAAAAGTCCTCCTTGTCCTTACCACCTCGCATGTGAAATTTAGGTGATCCAACAGCACCTGAATATCCCTTACCATCAACTTTTCTCTAGCTAACATGCCATCCAAAAGTGATAGCATCTTTTCCTTTTTTCTACTGTGGCAATCTGCCCTCCATCAATATAGAATCAATCTCAATGCCCAGGAACAATAGCACTGTTAGCAGACCTACAGTTTTTTCCGGTGTTAAAGGCACCTCTAGGTCACCTTGGAACCTTACCAGGAGAGCCCGGAGGGCCACTGAAACAGGGGCCCCAATGAAAAGGAAAGCATCTAAGTAGTGGGTTACCTGCTGATGGCCCACCTGCCATGTAAACAGCCCCTGCAAAAACAATCTGAAGCATTAGAACTGTGCGCATGATATGGAGCATCCCATTGGTAATGCTCTGTCCACATACCATTTTCCTTAAAATTGTATGCCCAAGAGCGGAAAATCCTCAGGGTTCACTGGCAGCAGCTGAAAAGCTGACTTCACATCTGACTTTGCCATCAATGCCCCTGGGTCCGCTGTCACTACCAGTGACATACCCACGTCAACCGAGGAGTATGTCACCGATGCTGCTTACTCTGCAGTGAAATCGTTCACTAACCCTCCTTCTGTGCAGGACAAATGCTGAATCAAATGAAATTGGCCTTTCTCTTTTTTAGACCCTACTCTAATTGGTGAAATAATCAGGTCTTCCATTGACCAATCATGAAAGGGTCCTGCCATCCTGCCCTCAGAGACCTCTTTTTCCAGTTTTTCTTGCACTTCCTGTCTGTGCTCTGTGGCTGAGTGCATTGTTTGCCCTCTGCCGCTCTCGAGGACCCCTGTACCCCAAACTAAAACCCCAATGAAACCCCTCTCGTAACTTCTTCGCCTCGTCTGGACTCCCATAAAACCCAACTCAATACTGCAACCTGGCGAGTTTAAGCGGAGTACGAGCTTTCTGCCCCAGGTCCCGGAGCTCCCCTTCCACCTCCGCAATCCAAACATTGCTGCTGCTGATGCACCCCTTGCCCTTCCCATACTGTTGCTACTGCCCTGCCCTCCTGCTCGTAGCCACTACCTACTCCAAAGCAATTCACAAGGGGATGTTGGCCCGCACACTGGAATTTACAGTTTCCTGAGCGCACAATCCTTAGCTAAAATCCCAGCAGGTGCCACCTTACACTGGCTGTACCTTTTCTGCCACCCCCACCCCTCCCTGGGTGGGACAGGCTTGAAAGGAATGATATACTATTGGCAGGCCACTTGCTGTAAAAATGGTCTTCCGGGTCCCATGCCAGACGTGCCCTGAATTCTTTGTTATATTGGGCCCAGGCATATCCTACCCCCATGAGTTGAGCCTTCTGAATAACATCCATGCATTTAAACATGTCCACGCAGGGGGGGGCGTGGCTAGGCGCCGTGAGGAATGGCCGCCTGATCCCGGAGCTCCGCCGGGGCCGTTGGTGTCCCCTGAAATCCGGCACAAATCCGCGCTGAGGGGAGCGCCCTCGGGATCCCCCCAGCTTCCCCCGACCCAGTGCCCTACACTAGTGGAATCGGGACCTCCTACGATCACCGCACAGCCCGGGAGAGCGGCCGCAATGGACAACGGCAACCAGGCGCCTCGCCCCTGGAGCTCCCTGGCCGTTCCCAACGCCACTCGAGGCCCCGGCTTCTGGCCTACATAACGACGTGGTCGGAGGGGCGCCGGCGACGGAGGACGCGACCCCCGCCTGCGGGGGCGGGCCGCTGCTGGACCCGGGCGCCTCTCTGCCCTGCTGGCATGGTGCAGACGGCTAGAGGACCGGCGCGCTAACTCAACCGGGGCTGAGCCAGGGGACTTCCTGACCTGAGAGAGGCGGCCATTTTGGGCTGAGCTGCAGCAAGAGGCAGGAGGTTCGGCTGGGGCTGCTGCTGTGGGTGTGCCCTGCATCACTCGCCGGGTGAGGGCCCGCGCTCGTGGCTGGGGGCAGACTCGACGCCTGTGAGCCGGAGGTGTGGGACGGCGCGGCTCACGACCGGTGTCTGGGCTGCTTGTTTGCGACGAGGGCCGCCCCCCCCTGGGCTGATCCCTGGAGAGCGCCGGGGAGCCGCGGACACGCCACGGACACGCCATACGAGTCGGATTGGAGCTGGCTCAGACCAGAGGGCATTCGGGTGGTGGCACATTCGGCCCACGGGGCGCCCGGAACGCCATGCGGCCTAAAGGTGGCACCGCGACCCAAACCAACAAGCTGGATCAGTATACCATAGCCAAGGCGCCGCTGCAGACGGAAGGGGCTGCGAAGGAGGCTGCGGGTCCGGCGGAGCCCTCCTTGACCTCCATAATGGCCGCGATCCAAACCCTAGGTGCAACTTTGGAGACTAAAATGGACAAGATCACCATAGAGGTGAACCTGCTCCGAGCCGACCTGGGGAAAACCACGGACCGGTCCAAGACCAATGAAGTTGACATAAAGGCCTTGCAGGACTCGGAGAAGCGGCTCGAGGGCAGGGTAAATGAGCTAGTCCACCAACACCGGCTGCTAGCCCTGCGGCTGGATGACCAGGAAGGCAGGGCCTGGAGGAGCAACATCCGTGTCGTAGGTGTTGCAGAAGGACTTGAAGGGGAATGTATGGAGCTCTTTCTAGAGGACCTGATCCTCAAGCACCTGAAACCCAAGCGCCTCTCTAAGCTCTTCACGATCGAGCGGGCACATAGGGCTCCGATCCCACGACCCAAACCTGGGGCACTGCCGCGGACAATTATAGCGAAAGTACTGAATTACCGGGACCGCAATGCTATTCTCCAGGCGGCAAGACAGCACGGTGATCTGCAGTATGAAGGGGCCATGGTCCGGTTCTTTCCCGATTTCACGCTCCAGGTCCAGCAGGCCAGACGCTCCTTTCAAGGGGTCAAGGCAGCGTTACGCGAACGGGGGATCAGATACATGATGTTCTTTCCCGCCAAACTGAAGGTTATAGCTGGTGGCAGATCCCTCTTCTTCACCTCGCCGGCGGCGGTGCAGGAGTGGCTGGACGCAGGTGAGACGGCGGAGGCTCCCCGGAAAGACGACGCTCGATGGCGGGGCGCGGGGACCCCCGCCCCGGGGTCAGCGGCAGGCAGAGCGGAAGGTGGTGAGCTGAGTCAGCGGTCCTGGCGTTCCAGGTCGAACAGTCCCCGTTGGGACTCACCTAGAGACGGTGCAGTGAGATGAGAACACGAGAGCGGTGATGAGAAGACGTCGGACAGTAAAGTATACCACATGTGGGGGTTTTTTGACTATGAGACTTGCTGGCCCTTGAGGCAGTTGATTGCCTGCCCACCTCTGGGGCTGGCTCCAGTTTATATGCGGCACTATGGGCCTACGGGGCGGGAACGAACTGGGGCACCACGGACGGGCAGTCAGGAGGGGGCTGGCCCACGAACTTCCCAAGTAGAGTTCCTCGGTGGGTTCCACCGGGGCAGGGTTGGGCGACAGGCGCTCTGCTAATTGGGGTGGTGGGTAGTTTGAAGCCCACGGAGCAGGGGGCAGGGAGGGGGGGTTTGTTTTTGCAGGAGGGGAAGGGGATGTTGGGGACTGACTTGAGGGGGAGGGAGTGGCCTGACCAGTTGGGCAAATTTGTTGTCTTTTGCACTTTATGTCATTGTGGGGTGGGAACCAGGGCGGGGTGGGAGTTGGGGATCCTTTTCGGTCACACGATATATGTCCTCACGTATGCAGCTGGGGTGGTGGGACGAAGCACCCTAACTAGGACTAGATATGGCTAGGAGGTGGGACAAAAGTTTGAAGGTCCTTAGCTGGAATGTCAATGGTTTGGGGGACAGACTCAAGCGTACTATAGTCCTCCAATTTCTCAAGCGGCACCAGCCAGATGTGGTGCTCATGCAGGAAACACACTTGCTGGGGAATGTCTGTCAGGCCTTGAATAGATATGGCTACACTCTAGCAGCCCACTCAGGTTTCACCTCCGGATCTAGGGGGGTGGGGATACTCCTGCGTCGTTCGCTACCCCTCCACGTAGACCTCATTAAGACCGACCCACAGGGCCGCTTCACGGCTGTTTCCGGGCGATGGGAGGGCCGGACGCTTAATCTACTTTCAATCTATGTCCCGCCAGGCCTCCAGGCCCGGGCCTTCGCAGACCTGGGCACATTTCTCCTGTCTCTTCCTGAAGGTCAGCTAGTGCTGGGAGGGGACTTTAACGCAGTGGCGTCGGGAACCCGAGATAGGCAGCCCCCCAGGGACCCACCCCAGGGGCAGAGGTGGTTGGCGGACTTTCTTGAGGCCTTCGGGCTGACGGACGTTTGGCGCCTGCTTCATCCCAATAACAGCAGCTTCACTTTCTTTTCGGGGGCGCATCACTCCTTTTCGCGACTGGATTACATCCTTATCCTGCTGCGGCCTGATATGGTGGTACGGGAGGCAGAACTCCTCCCTAGGGGCATTTCCGACCACTCACCGGTCCTTACACACATCACATTTGGGGATAGACGGGAGGGTTGTATAGCACCAATAAACGCCTGGCACCTAAAACACGAGGTCACTAGGAAACACATCTCCACCTCAATCTCACGCTACTTTGACGAGAACGACGGGTCGGTAAACTCCCCTGTCACCCTGTGGGAGGCATTTAAACCCGTGATACGGGGTGAGGCGCTTTCAGCTATAGCGGCTAGGCGGCGGGAGCGAAGCCAGCAGGTCACTACGCTGGAGGCAGAGCTGGAGGAACTGGAGAGGGAGGCGCCATCTTGTGGCGACCGGGAAGCCAGGCATAAACTGCAATTGAAGGCAGCTGAGTACAAAGCGCTGGTGACCCAAGAAGCTCAGACTTTGACTCGGCACAAGCTTGCGAGAATATACGACCAGGGCGATAAAGCCGGGAAACTAATTGCCTGGCTAGAGAGGAAACAACAGGCCGGCAGGGTGGTGCCGGAGTTGCGCACCGAGTCAGGGAGAGTGATTATAGAGCCCCGGGAAATAGCCCAACAATTTGCTAGTCACTACCAGCAGATCTACCGGAGGGAGTCGGACCGGCCGGAGGAAGACTCCATCAACCTCCTTACCGACATACGCCTGCCCACCCTCTCGGATGCGGACCGGGAAGCCCTGGACTGCCCGATCACCGAGGCTGAGCTGCAGCGGGCGATAGGGGACCTCCACCCGGGTAAGGCGCTCAGGCCCAATTGCATTCCCATAGAGATCTACAAGCTCCAGCCGGACGTCACTAGCAAGCACCTAAAACTTATGTTCGATCACAGCAGGGAAGTGGGGCTGCTGCCCCGGGATCAGCGTATAGCGACCATAGTGGCAATACCGAAAGAAGGGAAACCCAAAGACTCATGTGCATCGTACAGACCAATCTCGCTTCTCAACGCGGAACCCAAAATACTGGCTTGCCAATAGGCTCCAGTCGGTGCTTCCCTCATTGATCCACCCCGACCAGTCGGGGTTCATGCCCCACCGTAACACGGCCCTAAATATCAGGAGATTGCACGGTGTACTGGGGCAGCGCCAAAGACTTCGGGAGGACGCGGTGGGGGTCTCTCTGGACGCCACCATGGCGTTCGACACCCTGGAGTGGCCGTATATGTTCGCAGTCCTGCGTAAACTGGGCTTTGGGCCTCATTTCATTGCCTGGGTGCGTTTGATGTATACTGAACCCTTGGCGCAGGTGCTGGTAAATAACAAGCTGTCTGAGGTCTTCACGCTGGCAAGGGGGACTCGACAGGGCTGCCCCCTCTCTCCCCTTCTTTTCGCCCTCTCCCTGGAGCCACTCGCGGCCTGGATAAGGCAGGATGCCGCCTTGAAGGGCATAGCGTGGGAGGAGGGGTGGGAGGATAGAATATCCCTCTATGCTGATGACATACTCCTTTACCTCTCTAAGCCGAGAGGGTCAATAATTGTGGCGCTCGACATACTGGCCAGTTTTGGGCGCAATTCTGGATTTCGGGTCAATTGGGCCAAATCACATCTGTATGTCCTGCGCGGGGACCCTCCACGGCTCCCTGACACGTGTCCTATCACGATGGCAGAGGAAGGATTCAAGTACCTGGGAGTGTACGTCACCGTTAATAAAGCTTTGTTATACGAGCACAACCTAAAGCCGCCCCTACTCCGGCTCCAGAGAGAGGCAAGGGCCTGGCAGCACCTGCCACTGTCCTTGCTGGGCCGGGCAGCCTTATTTAAGATGCTAGCGCTCCCGCGGTTTCTCTACGCGCTACAAAACTACCCGGACTTGGTTCCGAACAGTTACTTCCTAGCCATTGAGGCCGCATTGCGCGACCTCCTCTGGGCCGGGTCACCCCGAATCTCGCTGGCCAAGCTCGCACTCGGATGGTACGATGGCGGTATACCTCTCCCCGACATCCGTAAATATTACTGGGCGGCCCATCTATCCGCGATTAACCAGGGGACGTACGGAGACGGGAATGATCCAGCCTACGGTATGGACAGATGGTTGCTTCCCGGGGGGAACTATGAAATAGCATTATACTCGAGACGAGGTAGGCGCCGTCTCACCGGACCCACACTCCACTCGGTGCAGATATGGCACATCGATCAGAAGAAGCTTGGTTGGTCCGGGGTCCTCACGCTGGCCACGCCACTTTGGGCCTCTGAAACATTGGGTAATCTGGGACGCACCAAGGGGTTCCGTAACTGGGACTTGATCGGCATCTCTCAAATTAAAGACATCTGGGGCCCTACAGGGATCCGCACCTTCGCCCAAATGCAGGAGGCGTATGAGCTGGCGGACACCGAATATTTTCGATACTTGCAGGTACGTCACTCCCTACAGGCTAATATCCCTGCGGAGGTCAAACTGCCACCAGCCTCCCCGCTTGAGGATAGGTTGCTGGACGGACGCCTTACGTAACACGCCATCTCCCTCACCTACAAGAAGCTTATCAATAACCCCCCAGATATGCTCATTCCCCTTAAAGACAAGTGGGTCGCCGAAGGGCTAGAGATAGATGATGAGGAGTGGCTTTACGCCTTGGCTTCCCCGCGGGAGGTCGCGATATCAGCCCGACTGCGGCTTGTTCAGCTGAAGATTCTTCACAGAGTCTATATATCCTGTACGAGACTCCACACGATGGGGAGGGTGGACACAGCACGCTGTAGGAGGGGTTGTGGGGGTACGGGTACCTTTTTTCATGTGTTATGGGGCTGTCCGAAGGTTCAGAGGTACTGGCGCAGAGTGGTGCGGTGCATGGAGGAGGTGTGGGAGGTGGAGATTCGCCCGGAGGCTAAGAGATGCCTCCTCAATATATGGGAGCCAACGGACCTGTCGCCAAAAGGGAGGCTCTGGGTGACGCTCGGGCAAATGGTAGCTAAGAGGAATATAGCCAGGCTCTGGGGGAGAACTAATCCACCTAAACTGTCAGAATGGAACAGTGATATGGACTGGTGCATGCTGCAGGAGAAGACTGTGTATGTGGCGAGAGGGTGCCCCCGTAAGTGGGTCGAGGTGTGGTCCAAGTGGAATGATTTTAGGGGGGGCATTTGCGAGCCTCCTTCCGTCGCACAGGACGACCCCGGAGATGTGTAGAATCCCACCGCTCTTGTTGGTCTGAATACTGGAAGAGAGAAGCGGAGGTCGCAGCTCCGAGACGTGGAAGGCATACAGTACGCATAGTGTTGACCGATAGTTAGGGGGAGTGGGGGGGGGAGTTTGATTGTTCGGCACCTTTACTCCTGTTGAGGCACCATGACTGTGCTGTATAGTTGTTTTAAGAGAAATTGAGACCTGCAAGATCCTTCTTTAAAACTTGGTACAATTGCATCCATTAACGCCGCCGTACCCCCGGGTTGACGGCACAGGGCTGTGTAATTTAGCAACATATAAAAGTATATCCTCCGCGGCCGGCCCGCAGGGTTGTAGGCTGTCAGCTGTGTACTTGTATCTCTGAATAAAGGTCTTAAAAAAAAACATGTCCACGCAGCGTTCCCGGTACTTTTCACAGTATACGGTGGCATCAATTAAAAATGCTGTGGTCTAATTCTGTATTGTGAGAGGAACCTTTGGTCGCTTCGCCAACTTATAATCTTCCTCTTTCGAACTCTCTTTGGATCACACCTCTCTATGGAGGAGTTTAAGCATCTCCACATACTCCCCCTTCCAAATATGCTCTCTCGTGGCTAACATGACGTTAGCCCCCAAGGGTTTAGTAACGTCCATGTAGGGTAACCTCTTTATTTTGAGTTTTTTGCTTTCTGGCCCAACCTTCTTTTCCTCTGCCTCTTCTGTCCTCCCACTACATACCCCTGTGACCATCCCTGCCTCCGGCTTACTGTCTCTGCTTTTCTTATCATGCGCACTCTCCTATTCATCGATGCTCACACCCACATTCATCACGTACTTTCCTTTATGCAAGCGCTTCCCCCGGCATGTCACTCGTCTCCACGTCTGGGGATACCATCTTTGGTACTCCTGCTGTGTCTTTAGCCTTACCTGGCATGATAGTCGGTGCCCTTGCTGTTGCAGTCCACCTCGCAAGGAGCCTTTCTGGCTCTGCCAACCCAGCCGGCCTCTCCATGGTAACCGGTAACACACTTGATACTTGATTAGTTGAGTACCCCCTGGCACCTCATCCTACACTTCACCTTCTTCCAGGCTATTATCCTCATAGTCTAATCCTGTGACCTTTATTATGTCCCCCAAATCGGCCCAACTGGGGTCCCCCCCATATCTCGCTTGGATGCCAATCCAGAAGTCAAAACCATATTGCGACGTGCGGCGTCCGGTGGGGCTGAATTAACCTGTCCCTGCCGCTCCACCAATGCTACTCACCTTCCTGTTGCCGAGCATGTGCCAGAGGCTATCCTAGACCTACTAGCTGATGGTGCCAACGAGGTCTGGACCTCCTTACATCGTCCACGTAGGGATTCCCCGCCGGCATCAGGTGAACTGTACTGGGCCCAGCCCTCTATTCCCCTCAGTGTTGACAAGCCTGCCCCAGCTCTACCAAGTCCGAAAATGTGCGCTGCTTCTGAACCTGTAAAAAAACGACCGGACTGGTCTGCTGGTACCCTGCGCCTGCCCTGCCATCTCCATCTTACTCACCATGCTCTGCAACGCCTTGTGGAGATCCTTCTCCAGCCCCAGAACCTCAGCGCTTCCCCCACGCTCCCTGCACCCCATCCAGTGCCCCCACATGTTCATCTCAATGAATTCATCACCCTCCATGAGCACCTCAACCCTGTCACCCTCCTCCCAGCTCCTTTCCAACATGATCGCCGGTAATGCGGACGCTGGACCCTGCCATGCCTCAGCGGCGTCCGCCTCACTGGGTTAATTTTCTCCTCGCCCCAAACCCCCGCTCAGCTCACTGGAACTATGGCACCTCATTATCCCACTGCAGGGAACAACCCCTCCCCAAATATGCATCTAAATGCGCCACCCTGTCCCACCCTCTCCTCGCCTCTGTCTCCCAGTAATCAAAGATATCCAAACCCCCCTAGTCTGCCATGTCTCTCTAGGGACTAGGGGACCTCGCTACCTCCCATTCGCCCTGGCCTCTCCCCTCCTCTTCCTCTATCATCTCAGCAGGCGACCTACTTCTGGCTGTAACCGGGGCTTCCCTCGACTGGTTCCCTGCTCCCTAGTCCTCTCCCCCACCCTTCCTTCCCATGCTGTTCTCCCTCCTCATAGATTTTGACTGCAAGCACTCCACTGAAGCCGCTCGCTTATATCCCCGCCCTCCTCTTACTGCCGATCTAGCACCGCCCGCTTCTGCCCATTCCTTTAATTAGTGGCCCAATAGGCTCTCAATGTGCAAGTCAGGGTCGCTCTGCCATCCTCATCTGCACTCTAAGACCGTAGCTATGGCAACACTGACGCCTAGGCCATGCATCCCTGATGCTACTAGGCTCCGCCCACCCACCTAAAAAGGAATCTAAGCCGCACACAAGTGCCACAGTCAGGCCCACACCAGCTGGACTTGAGCCTTGTCTCTCCGCACCTTGAGGGGTTGCTCTCCGTGACACAGAGTGCCAAATCCCACTTACCCTGTCATGTGTTGCCACCACTGCATGTCACTCTTGCGGCGGGGAGCAGGCCACGATCGCCGCAGCCACCCATGCCGATGCCCACCATGCTGGACTGGCCACCGACACCACGGCCTCCCCTCCAACCACGAAGTCAAGCCTCCCAGATTCCTCTAGAAGCCGCATCGCCTCCACCGCACGTGCATCACGTGCCATAATAAAGATAATATAGCCTACTGCTTAGTGACTAAACAGCACAATAAACCATGCCACACAGGTACCAACTACTGCAAAAAGGCAAAAAGACACCAGAATTACTCCCTGCCACCAGCCACCAGGTCACCTGAACCTAAAATTGTGCCAGGGAGCCCAAATTAACCCCTTATAAATGCTTTGGGCTACAATGGGGCTACGCATGTAGCCAAATACAAAATGGCAGTTCTCGGACTGCCCCACCCACCACAAGGTGGTAAAGTGCAAAGTATGAATCTTATGTGGAGAATACTTACCGTTATGGCTACCAGTTTTTTTGCATAATTTTTTCTGGATTCTGAAACGCCTGAAAATTGAAAGGCATTATTAGTGATTTGGAAAAGAGCATTTTTTTCTCGATTTTTATTTAAAGGCTCCTTTTCAGACATTTGAGAGATTCTTAATTTACATTTCCTCTAAGCCAGTCTCATCTAAATTGCCTGGTTCTAATAGATAGAAATATTTAGGATGACTGAATAATTCCCAAATTCTGTGCGTGATTAAAGGTCCTCCCTGAATGGTACATTAGGTAATAAGGAGGGTACTAATGAAGAGAATTATTTCTCCTAAAGCATCACCCCCTGAGTGTGTCACTTGATTGCATTGTTTGCTTTTCTCTTCGAGGTCACTGAACACCTGTGCTGTTTCCTCTTACACCAAAATCCCTAGGTGGGAAATAGGGAAGTTTTGGTGAAGGTGGGTTTAGTGGGGAAACAGGATCAGAAGTACTCTATGGTTTATACAATTGTTCCTGTTTTGTTAGGAGCATACAGAAACATTTGAGAGGGAGTGAGTATGAGGGACCTATGCTTAGAGAGTCCAGGCTGAATAGAGGACGTTTCTCGTGTTTTTATCCACGCTCCCCTTTCCTTGAGGACTGGCACCGTTTGAATCTATTGGCTGGATTTGAGTTGTGTCAGTGTTTGAGTTGCGTTGGTAACTAGCTCCTGGAACCGCATCTAGCACCTACAAGATCGCACATCCTTAAGTAAGGAAACAGGTCAGTGCCTAAGTGTTACAGATGTACATGCAGAAGGACATGGTGAAAAGACAGTGTTGAAGAGGACTGAGACCAAGGGAAACAAGCATTTGCAATGCAATAGGTCTCGCTTTTACCAACTCTTGTATATGAGACACCTATTGCATTGCAAATGCTTGAGCTTTTGAATGTTCTCATGTAATCAAACTGAGCTGCCCTGGCATCAAGCCTGATTGAAAAGCAGCTGTCTCCAGCTAAACACATTTGTGGGCTGAACAAGTTTAATGTACCTGATGAGAAGTGAAACAAGCATTTCTACTTACCCATAGAATTGAAATATGACTCTGAACATGACTGCTCACAGCAGCTGATTGCCACAGAGATGCCTTCTTCCAGTTCCAACGGCTACTGTAAAGTGACGAGGGACGGTGGGGTTGTTGTTGTTGAAAAAAAGATGTGGGGCCGCCATTGGCTGCTTCTCCAGGGGCAAAAAAAGGTGCATGGCTGTTATAATAAAAGTGTGCTGTGCTTGCAAAATAAATTAAAAAAAGAATACATACACGTATGCTTTAGAACGGTCCGCTATGAGCACACACTCATACAACCACTACCTCTATGGTGGTAAAGGTATGGGACGGCTATTATCGGCAACTAGACTCACCCTGGCGATATGGAAAAGGGCGAACCGGGTGATTGGATGGGATCAGAAACTTACTAGACAAACGCCTCTATGGCACTGCGCGTGGTTACTGGAACTGAATAAGTTGAAAGGGTTTAAACAATGGGACACCATAGGGATTTTGACGGTGGGGGACGTGCTAGTAAGGGGGGAACTGAAGACATTCTCGGTACTTAAGACGGAATTTGGCTTACTCCCCACGCAGTACTACAAATATGCCCAGCTGAAGCATGCATGGAGGGCGGGAGGGCTGCAGACGGCCTCACTCCCGGAATACGCACCTCTTGAGGGGCGCCTATTACAGGAACACATGATAGAGAAAGCGGTGTCCCTCACATATCGGACCCTCATGAACAACATGCCCGACACTCTGGGGGCACTTAGAGATACCTGGGAGAAAGAAGTGGGTGAGATGGACGAAGTGGATTGGAACACAGTTCTCATGCATCCACGAGAAGTGGCGATTAAGTCTCGGCTGCGGCTGATACAATTTAATATCCTGCATAAGACCTACTTCGACAGAATACGATTATACAAAATGGGGAAGATAGGGAACACGACCTGTCTGAGATGCGCAAGGGAAGGGGGGACTTCTATCACATACTCTGGAAATGCCCACAGATTCAGACATATTGGCGAGGGATCCTGGGGGAACTAGGTAAAGTGCTAGAGGTTCCATTGCAGGAAGATCCCAAACTGGTATTACTAGGCATGACCAACGATGTAGATCTCACTCGCCCACTACTGACCTTCTTGGTTCTGGCCCTAGTGGTGGCTAAAAGGGATGTAGCGAAATACTGGGGAGCGCCGGCGCCACCCCGACTGGAGGAATGGAGGAAGGGGTCTCGACCTTAACATGGCGGCAGAAAGGGTTACATACAAGGCTCAGGGGATGTCCCGAGAAATTTAGCAGAGTGTGGTCTAGGTGGAGGAAATATCATGGCTTGGAGGGGGGTCTCTAGGAGGGCGGCTGGGAGGGGGTTCCTACACGGTTCACGGAGGGCATGGATAGCCCAGGAGCCTGGGCAGATATGAACATTAAGGACGATTATGAATTGGTGCGGAGCAATCATTGAAATGGCTCCTTTTCTGAGGGGGGGCGGTGGGAGACAAGCAAAGTGGATGTGATGACCAGTGATGACCTGTCTGTTTGGTTGTTCTTGTTTTGTGATAAGAACAATGCAAATAAAAATAATACAAAAAAAAAAAAAAGTCCCCAAAAAGTCCCCAAAAAAAAAAAAGAATACACGTTGATGGATCCCATGGGACAAGACAAGCTCTCATAAAATCAGGTGCAGCAACAAAAATAGATCCAGCTCTCCGGTGGGGACAAAGCAAAGATGTTGAATCAACAACAGTTTGGGTGTCACATCAGTAGGTAGAAGAGTACCCCCACAGCTCCATGATATGTTGTATTGCATGCTGTACGCAAATGCGGATTACTGATTGGCAGAATTTGTGGCTGGTTTGTAATGGATGTGGTGATGTGTTCAAGGAGTATGACTAAATACCATTTAGGCACAACAGAAATGCCATGGCACATGCAGTCAGAGCTTGTGGGAGTGTATTTCATTCAGTGTGGTTAACTTTGGTGCACTTGTATTAGAAAAATACTTAGTGGTAGAGGGGCGGGGGCACACTGGTTTCAATCGGTGATACCATAGTGTGGAGGAAGGGGGTGGAAGTAGAACTTCCACTTCTGTTGCAGCTCTGCGGATAAAAATTCACAGATGGTGGAGTCTTCTACAACGTCCAGCGGCGGTTGTGCAGAGGACTCCAATGTCACTGCGGATGTAGTCTGCAACAGCTGTCCATCCATCAACTAACTACTAGTTTTTGTTGTACCAGAGAGCATAAATTAACAGGATATGGCCCGAACATTAAGTATCCATTAAAGAGAGTCGCCATAATCCGCGACTCCCATCGGGAATTAAACCATGCGCCGTTTCACTATAACTACTGAAAGGTAAAGGCATATGTGACTCACGATATCAACCCCAACCTAGACCAGACGATGGTTTTGGCGCCACGGGGGCTCATCACATCATCTTGGTGTTTACTAATCTTCAGCATGAAAACGAGGCACTTTCATCCATATAAACAGGGGGTGGGGGAATAGATCTGCATAAAATTGCAAAAAATCAAACATCATAACCCGCAATGCATTTCTTTTGAAGGCGAGAACGAGAAATGCAAAATGGTGGGTGTGACAGAAATAAACTCACTTGCAGTTCATGCACTAGTGATTTAATACGGGCTGGAGCTCCTAATACCAGAATGAGGAAAATAAACATTACAAAGAGGTGCAGAAAATGATATGAGTAATAGTCCCACATTGAGTAAGAGTCAAGGGTATACACACATTCCAGAATCTGATTTCTGTTTACGTTCAGGTCTTAAAATACAATTTTGATAAAATGCCAGTGTCGGAGACACGCTGTTCGGAACACTAGAGCAGTACCACTTTTTCTCTTTGGGCAGAAGGCGCCACCACACAATAATTTTCTATCACAATTTCTTACTGGAAGGACATTAGACACTAACGAGGAAGTGCGGGCAGATTATTGTAGAAAACATTATGAGCAGAGCGCTTGTTTATATTTGCATCGCGCTTTCACTTTAAGTAAAGTGTCCAGTCCCAGGGGCGGGGCCAAAATCTGGACAGGGCGGCAACAAGGAGGGACTAAGAAGCCTCCTTTTCAATCGTGAGCCTGCATTTTGCATGGAGGATGACGCCAGCGAATGAAGAAGATGGGCGGGTCTTCAACTCCGCCTCCGAAAGCTTCGGAATCTGTATTGATTCCAAGAAGACCTTGCATGGCGATCGCAGCGCATGCGCTGCTCACGCGTAGCCGAGACCTAAAAAGTCCATTCCTTATGGGAAGATACAAATGCAGATAAGGCGGTACGAAGCTGGTACTACTAAGGTTATGCATGAATGAAAAGCAAAGATTTGGAAAGGACAGTAACAGGAGCCACTTGAAAAGATAGGCGGGAAATGAGTTGAGCTTCTATTCCATACCTCAAAACAGCATGCCTCACAGAGCAGCGCATGCGCTGCCCAGGCAAGACCTAAAAAACAACTTCCCTTACACAGTCCTAATGTTGAATTTTCTGAATTGAAACATTTTCAATTCTAATTATTCACCACAACATCTTTATTTTTTCTCATTTATCTGATATTGAATGAAATCCAGAGCTCACAAGCATTATGTGATACGTCTGGATGAACCTGCACAAAACTCACAAAGAAGCATCTTAATGGCACGCTAACCTATTTAGCCATCAGCTATCTCTCAATTACTGTTATTTTTAAAATCTATTGTATTATTTTCTGTTTTAACTGAACATTTTTATACAAAAGTTGTATTTGTTCCTGGCACAGAATTATTCTGACTAATTTATGGAGTTCACTGTAGAAGTTTTCGCTCTCAGAAGACAGTGTGGACAGAGAGAGAGCAAGATGTGCTGTCATTCACCAGTGAGGTAGCTCAGTGGGAGGAGTGTTTTTACTGCAGACCTCTGTGTGCCCAGGTTTTGAATCTGTATTGATGAACATTGTGATAAAATGAGTCCCAATGAACTGGAAATGATAAGACGTATTGTTTAAGCAACAAAAGGCATTTCGGTTTGGTTGCTTTGTGTTGTGCCCAAATGGCTGTTAGTAAAATATTTGAAATGTGCTCTCAGCCCTATTGAGAAGCCAGAACGTACTATCTTCTTGTGAGATCAAGAGGAATCTGAAGTTATATTACTATTAAGAAAAAAATGAATATACAGTATACAGTTATGAAATAAAACTTGGAGAGAAGTCCTTGTCCTTAACAATCTGAATTACATGAGGTGTGATACATTTCGCACCACCTTGAATACTGCTATAGCAAATACAAGTGGTGCAGTGTTTATCACACATGGTAATAATAAGGTACAATAAATAACGCGCGGTTGGATTTTCCCCTGATACATTTTGACCAGTCAAATCTGTCAAACTTCATCAGAGGAAGAGGCCCCGAAAATAACAGGACATATGGATTTTGGTGCAGAAATGATCAAAATCCGATTTTTCAGTGCTCACTTTGTAATAGTTGTCAAATTCTGAACCCCAGAGTATTGGTTTGGTGTGATAAAAAGCACATCTCTCTGCCGGGCACGCGCAAATGAAACCTAGAGCACATATAACACCTTCCAGTTAGATTCATTGGCATTTGTTGCCCCTATGCAATAACGATCAGGTCCTCTTTTTTTCAAGCATATTTTTATTAAAATGTTTGTCATAGTAGACACAGCATGCAAGCATTACACAATCTGTGGTTGCACGTAAAGTATGATAATATAGTGGTATCTAGTATATAGGATAAGACATTGACGCTGTACAATACACCATCGAGCATGAGTTATAAGAGTGGCAGATTGTCATGTGTGGTAGTAATCTTGGGGCACTGGTCCAATAATAAAAATACTGAATTGGCCACATAAATGTTTCTGAGTCAACAGTATGTAACCGGAAGAAAAGAAGAAATAACAAAACTGATTCTAAATTTTATGGGGTTCCAGAGTTAAGGTTTGCGATGGTAGAACATATGGCGCAGAGGATTCGGGGGAGAAAGGAGTAGGAAACTACTAGTTCCCTGTTGCGTCGGGGGTCTTGATCTCATCCCTATAGCGGGGAGGCCCTCCAGGAAGTGTACTGTCTGGTGATACTGAACGGAGACTCTTCCCTCCCTCCATTTTCCTTCTCAATCCAACTAACAGACTTGCATGTCCACCACTCAAATCAACTCATATTTCCCTATACTAATTCACCACTAATCCTTTTTGGGTTCCAGAGTAGCGTACTACTCGCCAAAAAGTGCTTCAATGCCTTGTCAGGGGTAGTAAGTGCTATATAAATGCAATTACAAATACAATTGCAAAGTCATCAAGGGCCACATTGCTTTAGATAGGGCCGCTTGAGTCTTCCATGCTCTTGTTACTGCCCACTTGGCTAGAAGAAGAACAAGGTCTAAGAACAATGAAACCGGTTTACTCCTGAAAGGGCTTAGAAAAATCCCAAGCGCACAATGTCCCCGAGTGGGTCGGAGAGGCAGACCAGTACAGGTGGCCAACACACAAAAGCATGATACTCCATCAGGGACAGGTAATCCCATAGCAGATGATAAAAGTTCACCAGTGTTGTGTGATAGCAGGGATTGGAGGCTGAAGCCCTTGGAAAAAATGTATGTATCAGGCTGGAGAAAGGTACTCTGGTTGCAATATAAAGAATTGAATTCATTGAACTAGGGCATTACGAGAAACTATACGCAGGTACGCAAGTGCTCTTGCCCATTCTTTTTCCTGCAGGACTCTTTGGAATTTTGTCTCCCATGTTTCCTGCAGCTGTTGCAGAGAGACATTTAGATGGGAATATTGTGATCGATAAAGCTAGTTCATTCAGTGCCGTCTAATTCCCATATTATGCATGTGGGTTGGCTGATGAAAAGCCGGCTCCATTTCCACTACTGCTCAAGTGGAGTGTACAATATGCGTGAGTAAGTCATGGGTCAAAAATTGTCCTTCATGGAGATAATAATTATTGCTCAAGTACTGAAATGATTGCAGTTGATGATTGTGTTAATAGACCACCTAATGTGTCAAGACCAAGGAGCAAGTCTGTGACCATCTAGATGAGATTGCTTCCCAGCAAGGCCCAGTAACAGAATATATGGGGCATAAGGAGCCCAGATTAAGTAAGTGTACACAGTCTGATCAGGGAATGCAACGCGACCTCGATCATTGTGGCAACCCTCTGGGCACAAGTAATGGGAGGGCCTAGTTATATATCTCATTCTAAGCCAGAGTCGCAGTAGTTGTCCCGGCATCTGACAATCAGTTCATCTTAACATGGTAGAAAAGAACATATCTTTTTGAGTTTGTCATTGATGTGTTTTTTATGTTTAAAAAACACAATGGGCCTAATTACGATGTTAGTCGGAGTTCCCTCCGACCGACACCATTTCGGGGAAGGAACCGGGGACCAAAGATCCGCGGTTCCTACAACCCCATTAGGATGCGACCGCACGTTGCATGGTCGGAAACTTCAATTTTTCAATGGGGGCTTGTGCGGCGGGCAGAAACCGCCCGCAGCACCAGCTCCCATTGAAAAATGGAAGTTTGTAAACATCCCTGCACCATAGGTGCTCCCCAGGCCCAAATGCAGAAGGCCAGGGGGGAAGGCCCCCAATGTCAGTTTCTGACAGCCAATCCATGTCGGAAACGTACATCATAATCCCGACGGCGGAATCCCTGTCTTTAAGGGATTATGAGCGCTTTCCAACTGGCCGACTGGCTCCTTGAGTCTGTCGGAACCATGTTAAATTTCCCTATTGGTTTAAACTCCGACCGTCTTTATCATAATGCGGCGGTAGAACTTTAAACCTACCATGACGTTCAGAAAGTCTCCGACCAGCGGTCAGAGGCTTACCGACCGACATCGAAATCAGGCCCTAAGTATCTAATTAAGAGAACCACTTATTAAGGTGTCTTTTTAAAAAGTAACCTGAAATAACAAAACTAACACCCCTGCTTAGAGCCCCTGCAGCTCCACTTGCTTGAAGAATCAGCCCCCCCCCGAAATATTTTCTTAGCCCCCCCGAAATTTGACTCTAGTTGCGCCTCTGGTACATCGTCTTCCTCACGTCCCGCAATTCTATCTGCATTGCGATGGAGAGCTCGGCAGTTATCTTCTGCAGAAAGCAACTTAGGGCAACGGCAACCAATATACATAGATAGCCAGGCACGGCTGGAACAGGTAAGAGCGGTGAGCGGTAAAATAAATAAAACCACTTACCTTGACCTCGCCGCAAGGTAAGTGGTTTTATTAATTGTTTTAATTTAATTTTACCTATCCTGCCGTCTGCCGAAACCCGACCACATTTTTCACATCCAAGTAAAATGTGTCATGCGCATGGGCAAAATAATTACTTGTTTGCCCACGCCCACTGCAACAGCTGCCACACATTCAGTGTGATGGGTTGGGGCCATGTCACCCCCTCTGCAGGATGACAATCACTCCCTGAAGACAAAACTGCGGTAGGTGCCCCGTGCACAGGAGCAGCATTTTAAATACTGTGGCCCATTGTTGTTTGGATAATAGAGGTCAAATAAGACTGGGCATCCTTGCAGCTCTATGAGGCTCCCTTTATAGTGTATTCTAGATCCTGGAAAATATTAAACAACATTTTAATTTAAGTTCCTGGTTCACAAATGTTTTGCTATGAGCAGATGTGATTTATTCTTGCATTCCTCATGGCTTACTCTTGAATTGCAGGAGTAATTCCGGAATATCACTTGATTTCTGCTAACTTACTTCTGGAATTCAAGTGAAAGTACCAGAGTAAATCACAGCAACCTCTCTGTGAAACGAGCCCTTAAGTTTTTGGTCGATGGGATAGAGAAAGCCAACAAAATTTTTAGTTCTGAAAACATGCAAGGCTCATGATATAGACGCCAATCCAACATGCCTAGGCAGGTCTTGTATGAGTTAAAAAAACTGAATTCAGGAAAAAGGACAGCATTAACAACACCTATTTTTCTGAACGAAAAATCTGGTCCAATACCTTTGAGGCATTCTTAAATCATGCCGTGTGTGTTAATTGTAATGCTGCCTCATTAGCAATAGATGAAGATGTAAAAGGCTATTTCCATCAATCTATGTCCCTAATGCATTGAAGCGTTGCATCAGAGAGAGCCTTGATGAATTAATTCTGACCTCATTTACATAGACCAATTCTGTACAGTACAGTGGAAAATGCATTAAAGGGAATGGGTTACTTAATATGGAATGCTGTGGTTTGTAAGGCAAGTATAGACAGACTGGTTCAGTTGTGGACTGGGAGCTATAAGAAGCCGTAGGAAGTGTGCTCATACCAGCTGCATGTTCTAAAGAGTGAGTGTAGCAAGTGAGTCCGACAGTCTCCAGAATCGTGGATTACATGGAGAAGAGAATAGTGTGCCTTCCTCATTGTCGGGCTGCCCTATAGGGCAATTAGGTAGTGGCTGGTCTGAAAGGCCGGTGTGTGGACCGTGTTTTTTGGCTGTTTGTAGGTCGGTTTTATCGCCTGCTGGGCCGGTTTTAGTGTTAGTGTTGATTTCCCTTACATTGAAACAAACATTGTCTGCAGCAAGCTCAAATCCATGTCTTGTCACATTACTTGCAAAACACCTACATCGTGTCTTCTCAAGTTCAAAACTACCCCAATTTGCAAATGTGGGCTGCTTGTTTGGCTATCAATTCACTAATTGGGCCCCTTTCATTTGGGTGCCCGGGTCAGTTTTCTGTCCCAGTCCGTCCCTGCCCTTACATCATGGCTGTTAGCCAGAGTAACTGAAGATTGCTCCATTTATCCACCAGCTCTTTGTCTGCTAGGGTTGCTACATTTCTTAGAGAAAGATACCTCCCTTTTGCTCACATTTTAGATTTTGCAACACCCTGGACAATTACTTAAATAGAATTTTATATAAAATCGCATGTTTTAATTTTTAACATGGCCTTTCTGTCTTTGTTCACCTTCATTATTGGTTAGGTATCATTAAGGCAGCTCCAGAACATGCTTTAAAGTGATACATTGTTATATATACTGTTTAAAGTATGTGCTGATAAGGGGAAGCAATACTGGCTTTAGGTGATTTTCCTCATTTTTGCACTGGCCGGAACATTAAGATACTGGACCTTATTCACTATTTTTTAAGGTTTAACTAGGCTGGCGACGGTGCGTGGATAGTTTAGTTCTAACTCAGGCTGACAAAATCATAACATATTTACAGTCGGTGCGTGTTTACCGGTTTAAGTGCAAACCAACTGGTCAGTCCAAGTTCAATTCCAGTTTTGCATCTTTCTTCAGCAAACACAACATTTGACCCCTGTTGAAGGTCAAAGCCCACCTACCTGGTTTGCTAACGACATCTTGGGGCTATTTTGAAAGTTTCCCTGGAAATGCATTCAGCCCATTGCTTACCCTTGGCCTTGTGGTTTGTAACTCACGTTTGCTTGCTTTTTATTTGCTGGCTTTATTTCTTTTAAGCTGTCCAGCTTGAGTTCGTTCTTTCCCGTGCCCAAACCCTATTTACTGTATTCTTCCACCAGTAATGAATTTCTGTAAGCAGGCCTTTAACTATTGTTCTTATCTTGTCACATTTGCTCTGCATTCAAAGACAGAGGTCAAATGTCAGGCCCTGTCTTCCATGGAGCTTGGTGTTTATTTTTCTTTCTCTGACTTCAAAGTGAGAAGATTTATGTGATAATCCTGCTATGTATACACGTGTGACAGAAAGGCTATAGGATGTTATATTTTTCTAGATTGTTACTCGCGGTGTGCTGTACGATGTTATTTTTTTTACTAGCACAAAACAAAATTTAAATGCCTGCGAATTAACTGTGCAGATATTTCTGAATATGGAAAGCACAAATGAAGCACATTTTTTTGGTAATTCTGAAGTGTGGTTGAAACAAATATTTTAATACGACAAAAACAAATTAATACAATAGGGGATGTTATTTCCACACATTATCGTATGTGCACTGTATACTTTTATCAGTAAAACTGTATGTCTGTGCAAATGTAATGGTCATCTTGTCATGTGTTTCTCCCTTGGCCCATTGTAGTTTTCCCTATGTTAGCTTAATTGTGCGTGTTGTAGGCCACATTTTCTTTTCCACATGTTATATATAAACACACTTTTGTGCCATATTGTACTTTCACATGGAACCTGCATATGTTTTCGTATTCTGTTCTTTTCCTGGGATTTAATCTGAACACCACAGTAAGGTCAAACAACAAGGCCCCTTGTGATTCTCTCCGGTCAGGCACTAGCACACAGACATAACACGAGACAGCAGCTTCTGTTTGTGAGCACACCTGTCTTCTCATATAACTGAGCATCAGGGTTTAAGAAAACACACTGAGAAAGGGTTCTGAGACAAGATTGCTACATCAGCTGAGTTGTAGAATGTCCATCTGTGTATACTAAGGTACGGGGTCCGCCACTAGTCCCAGAGATCTTATATATATAATCACCTAGCTTCAGTAGAAGGGGAGGGAGGTTTAGGCTACTCTGACTTATAACATGACAAGACTTTTTATGGTATACGGCTTATTACCCCTGCTCACAGTATTTTTGGTATGCCTTTGTTTTTTAATTGTGGCACAAATAATGCATTTTAGAGCACAATAGTTTAAATAAATATTTTAAACTTCCATAGTGTCCCTCGGTTATTTTGTTGTGGACAAGTACAAGTGAAAGAGCAAAAGGGTGTGTCCTGTTACAGCGATCCGTAAGAGGGTCAAGAGTGTTGTGTTCTGGGGTGCCAATTCACTTGTTTCTCTGGTATGGTTAGGAAGGCAAGTGAGGCACTATAGCTAGTTGGACTCGGACTTATAGATACTGAGGTGGTATGGTGACTCAGTCCCTACTTGTTGATGGTGTATGATCCCAAGCATAGTTTTGTCCCGGAGCAGAAACCCTGCAACAATTTCAATTGAGGACGTGTTGTCTGTAATGGCAGTGTGCTACCACATCATGCATACTCTGCTTTACCCCACTCCACTCTACTCTGCACCACTCTATGACACTGCACTCCACTCTGCACCACTCCACCCTACGATACTATCGTCGACACCACTCTACTCTATACCAGTGCATTCTACCCCACACTACTCTACTACGCACCGGTGCACTCTTTGCCACTTCACTCTATGCCAATCCACTCTAAGTACCACTGCACACTATGACACTCTACTCTATACCACTGCACTCTACGCTACTTCAATCTACTCTGAAACAATCTATGGCACTCTATCCCACTCTGTGCCATTCCACTCTACCACACTCCACTCTACGCCACTGCAGTCTACCCTGCACCATTCCACTCTACCCTATTGCACTCTATGCCCCTCTACTCTATGGTGCTGCACTCTAAGCCAATGCACTCTATATCGCTTTACTCAAAATCAATACACTCTATGCCACTGCACTCTATGCCAATTGACTCTATACCACTGCACTGTATGCCACTATACTCTACTCTGCACCACCCTACTTTACACCTCTGCACTCTATGACACTTTAGGTTAACACCAGTGTACTCTACGTCACTTTACTGTGCACCACTCTACACCACTGCACTCTACAACACTCTTCTCTGAAGCACTGCACTCTCTGCCACTGAACTTTCTGCCACTCTACTGTGCGCCACTCTACTCTGCACCACTTCACCCTACTCTGCGCCACTCTACACCACTCTATGCCAATGCACTCCATGCCACTATACTCTATGCTACTACACCCTATGCCAATCCACTCCATGCCACTTTGATCTACTGTGTACCACTGCACTCTACACCACTTCACTCTATGCCTCTCTACTCTGCACCACTCTACTCTATGCCAGTGCACTATACACCACTCTACAATGCACCACTGCACTCTTTGCCACTGCACCACTGTACTCTGCATCATTCTACTTTAAGCCAAAGCACTCCATGCCACTGCACTCTACGTCACTGCACTCTATGACACACTACTCTGCAAAACTGTACTCTCTGCCAATCTACTCTATGCCACTGCACTCTTTGCCACGGCACTCTGTGACACTGGACTCTACTCTGCACCACTCATCTCTACTCCACTCTACTGCACTCTTCGCCAATGCTCTCTATGCCACTACACTCTAAACCACTCTACTCTGCATCACTACACTCTTCATCACTCTAATCTATTCTGTACCACTGCACTCTACTCTGCATCACTACACTCTATGCCACTCTAATCTATTCTGCACCACTCTAGTCTACACCACTCCACTATTTGCCATTGCACTCTATGCCACTCTACACTACACCAATACATTCTACTCTGCACTACTCCACTCTACGCCACTTCACTCTTCTCTGAAATAATCTATTTTGCATCACTGCACTCTACGCCCCTCTACTCCACTCTGTGTCACTACAGTCCATACCATGGCACTCAACGCCACTGCAATCTGCTCTGCAGCACCCTATTCTCTGTCACTGCACTCTAATCCAATGGACTCTACACCACTTTACTCAAAGCCAATGCACTCTATGCCAATCTACTCTGCACCACTATACTGTACGCCACTTCACTATAATCCACTCTACGACACTTCATAAAACTCCACTCTATGACGCTCTACTCCATTAAACTCAACTCCACTCTATGCCACTCTGTTTCACATTATGCCACTCTGACACTACTTCACTCTGCGACGCTTTACGTAACTGCCTCAACGTCACTACATGCCACTGTACTCCATTTTATTCTATGACACACTACTCCACTCTTCTCCACTGCACCACTCCACTTCACTCTGACCCTCTATGCCACTCCACTCTACTCTATGCCACTCCACTCTACAACACCCTACTCCACTCAATGCCATTCCACTCTCCTACACTACTCCACTCTATGCAGCTTTCATCTACAGCAAGCTACTCTGCCTCTCTGCACTCTACTCTACAACACTCTACTCCACTCTACGCAACACTCTCTACGCCACTCCACTCTGCTCTACACCACTCCATGACACTTTTTCCCACTCCACCCTACAACACTCTAATTCACTCTGCATTTTCATGAGGGACTTCTTGTCGAAATTTGACGGGATATTATCAAACAGATAAATTATTTTGGGTAGGATCGACATCTTAACTAAGTTTATCTGGCCGTGTATAGTGAGGGGCAGGTTCTGGCATCTCTTCATTGTCCTTTCCACCTTGTTGCTGACCCTTTCTAAATTTACTGTTGGAATTTTCTCTGGATCTTGCATTATTTTTAATCCTTGGTATCTTATCTCCCCTGTGCTTTGTAAACTCTCACAGCTCTGATTCCGTGTCATAATCTCTGTTTTGTCTCACTAACCTCATAGGCCGAAGCGCCTCTCTTCTGACATTAATTGCGGGCATAGTGCTCACAGTGCCCAAAGTGTCAACCATTAAATCGTTGCCGAACAACACCATTTTCCTAGAGAATGCACCTACCATCAATTACTTTATTTCCCTGTTCAGTCTCAAACTTTGGGCCAGGGGATCACTGCACACATCAAAGAGAATGGGTAAGAGAGGACAACCCTGAATGGTCCCCCTTACTATTTTCACTGGTGCAGTGAGGTTATCATTGACCAGAACCTGGGCACTCGTGTTCTATAAATCTGACCGAAAACACCCATAAACTCCTTTATTTGAGTGAGTAAAGGCATAAGATTGTCTCGTAAAAAACTGAGGAGGAAGGTGGAGAAAGAAGGTTTAGGGCTGCCCAATATTCAGTTGTACTGGTGGGCCTTCCAGTTCAAGAGAAACAGGATGCTTCTTATTCGCCTGGATGAGACACTGTTTGGTGGCATGTATTACGCTATGTTAGCTGACCTATAAGAGGAAGGCTTCTCCTATAAGTTGAGGACACCCAAATATTTCAAAAAGATATGGTTAAAGTGCTTACTGTAGCAGCTAAAGTGTGGTATAGGATAGCTCACTCTTGGGGATCCCGTATTATAGCAAGTTGTCAAAAGCATGGGACTCAGGGGGACCCAATAGTGCTTGTTGGACCACATATCAAAGCCCTTGAGGTACTGTGGCATAACCATTTGGGGACCGATTATGGAAAAAGGCTGGGGCTTATCCCAGGTTACTAGGGAGAGGGGGGCCAAAAAGAACACTTTAAAGGTTTAAATTTTACCAAATCAGTATGTGGCTCAGAACATCAGGGATAGACTGAGCATGAGACAAGCGTAATGGAAAAGTACCTTCCGGACCTCAAGGTAAGAAAGAAGGAAGTGTTACACTGGTATCTGCACCTCCCGAAGGCAGCCGAGAAGATCATGAAACCCCCACATCAAGTCTGAGCCAGATATTTGCTGATCATGAAGTTGGAGGAGTTATGGCAAGTATCAATGAATATGCTTTCTTATGTGATTAAACCTGCTACATTAAGGAGAAACCACTTTTCCACCCTCCACAGAGATTTTTGGCTCCGCTAAAGCTGGCTAAGATAAGAGAGAGCGAGGATCCCAGGTGCAAAAGGTGTGGTGCTCAAGATGCAGATGACATTCACATCTTTGCCAGCTGCCCGAGCCTGAAGGGTTACTGGTTAAGAGTGGATAAGAGAATCTCTGAAGCCCTGGGAAAGACTATGGAGGTAAGACCTGTTATGTTATGTTAAAAGGATTTATACAGCACATGTCAATGGGGCATCCCAGCGCTACCCAGGTACAAGTTGCCGCAGACGAGCAGAGGGAGAGAGGTTAGACCGGGAATAACCAGGTTTTTTTATAGTTTTTCGGAAGGTTAGATGATTCTGAATACCCCTAATGGATATAGGGAGCGAGATCCAGAGTCCACACGTCAAAGCCTTAAAGGAGCATCGCCCGGCTCTAGCTCGTAGTACTCGGGGGGCGGGGAGGTACAGGCTAAAAACTGATCGGCTGAACGCCGGTTATGTCTTGGAGAGTATGTTGCCAGCATGTTCGCTAGGACAGAAGAGCCTGCTGGGTCAAAATTTTGTGAACAAAGCACAATGTCTTGAATTGAGTTATTTTATCCACAGGCACCCAGTGCAGCTTAGATAAGAGCTTTGACACTGAGCAAAATTTAGGGAGAGCAAAAAGAGTGTGTGCTGCTGCGTTTTGTACCCTTTGAAGGCGCCGAAAACCAGATTTATTTGCGCCTAGGTATAGGGAGTTACCATTTTAACATATTGCAGACCAATTAGAATTATATCCATCCCAGTACTGGAAGGCAGTGGAGGGATTATCTAGCTGCAGTAATATGATCTCCTTGTGTAGGGTCATCTCAAAGTGTACTACCGGAGTTTGAATGCATTGAAGCCCACTCATTTGGTAAAACAACAAATCTAATCTAAAAGAGAACTGATGGAAATGTCCACAGCCTGTGTCATGAGTTCTACTGAAATTAGTGGGATGGGATACCTCAGTTTATTTAGTGGATGAAGGAAGCAACTGCTCATAACTTCTGTTTCTACTAAGAATTTTTGGAGTTTGAGGATACTGGAAGGTTTTGCCCAATGAGCCCTGGAGTGAGCAAGTATGCTAGCCCTAATCTGTTCCTCCAACCAAAGAATATGCAAGGCAGGAGAGGTATTTGATTATTTGGGGTGAGGGCGGGCTGGTGGTGTCATTTGGAGTAAGAAGTTTATGCAATAGGAGGATGCCCAGTAAACACAGTTTGAAATGCAGGATTAAAAACAGCAAACATACAAAGGGGTTTGGGGGTGAAGTGATGGGTACGGGGATTTTTGAAGTGAAGGGTAAAACATAATCTTCCCTGTCATATGGATTTCAAAAAGGCTGAGTCAGGAAAAGGAATTATTATCAAAGGGCCCTGAACGTCTGGGAGTGGAAACAAGGAGGCGGTAAGTTGTAAAGGCAGCAGGACTTGGCATATATAAGGGCAGATATGAGGTCATCCGAGGGTGATGTGCATGAGATGAAGGTTTCATGGAAGCAGGCTTTATGCCATTTTTGTAAAGAGGCAGTTCCTAAAGTTCAAAAATAAGCATGTCTGTGCTTGGGGGGTGAGAGTTCAAGAGGAAAATGAGCCTCTAAATGATTTAGAATAAACAGGGGTGTGGTGGAAATAGCTGGTGCCAGCACACATGTGACATGTGTTGCATGACCTTTTGTAGATGTTTTATGTGACATAGAACAAATACAGTGTCTCGCTGTATGTTACCATGCTCATTTTTTGTACATTGAATGTATTAGAGAATGAATTGAAAGCATGAGGCCTAGACAGCAGGCTTGTTTGTTTTTCTATAAAGAGCTATTCAGTTTGAACAACTAACAAAATATGTGCTTGAAAATTAAGTTTTTGTGGCTCATGTTAGCAAGCCAGAGAAGGGAGCATTTCCATTCTCTGAAGCTCTTTCATAAGCACGCTATCTGTAACGTGTCTATGGGAAGAAATGACCTTGCAAGTTCAGCCTTGAAGGAAGAAGAAGGGATATAGTAGCAGTAAGCCAGGGGCGTCTGGTATATAAGGGCGGAAGGAGGGGAGATGCGGGGGTTTAGGAGCGGGCATGTTGTGGGGCGAAAGTGGGGGGTGGAAATGAAAAAATAATATTTAAATACTTACCTGTGTACAGCCGCAGCTGCTGCCGCCTCTCAGCCTCTTCGTCCGTAATGCAGCATTGTGATTGGTCTAAGCGCAGTGGTTCGGCGCTCAGCCAAAAAATGGGAGCCTGGACATGTTCTCCATCCAGGCTGTTATGCAGCCTGGGTGGAGAACATGCAAAGTGCGCATGACGGTTTGGCCGGCCTGAGACGGCCAACCAAAGTGTCATGCACACTTAGAGTGGGCAAACCACTCCTCCCCTGCCCTGAGAGCAGCCCTGCCCCGCCTCTACGCTGCTATGCAAGGCTAGAGAAATAAAATGATAATAACAATGAGTTTTTGGATTTGTCAGTCATGGAGTCGGTTAAATAAAGAAAATGAATAATATACACTGATACACATTAACAATTCATATTTTGACCCCCATTATAGATGCTATGCACTCATATCTGGTGTGCTTCTAGGGCCAGATTTTTATTTAAGGACCAGCTGAAGGAGGGTATACAGCAATGCCCAAAGCTCCTGTTCACTTAGGCTGAGCAAGTCCCATTTAGTCAATAATGGTGGTTAAGGCCTGGTCATGCAATGAAACAGACGATTCTGGAGTTGTTTAGGCCGCTGCCCTTAGAAATTAGTGAAATGAAAGGGGTCAAAAGAAAACGTACTTCTGTTCCCTCCCCACCATTATCAACTTGTATAGGCAAGTGCCTGGTTTGTCACCAGAGGGCGCCCCTGCATTGGGGATTGCGTTGTCACCAGAGGGAGCCCCTGCGGTGGTGCCTGGGCTGTCACCAGAGGCAGCCCCTGCGGCAGAGCCTGGGTTGTTACCAGAGGGAACCCCTGTGGTGCTGCCTGGGTTGTCACCAGAGGAACCCTGCAGCGGTGCCTGGGTTGTCACCAGAGGAAGCCCCTGCAGTGGTGCCTGGGTTGTCACCAGGGAAAGCCCCTGTGGTGGTGCCTGGGTTGTCACCAGAGGAAGCCTCTACAATGGTGCCTGGGTTGTCACCAGAGAGAGCCCCTGCAGTAGTGCCAGGGTTGTCACCAGAGGAACCCCTGCAGCTGAGCGTGTGTGGTCACCAGAGGGAGCCCCTGCAGCAGTGCCTGGGTTGTCACCAGAGAGAGCCCCGCGGTGGTGCCTAGGTTGTCACCAGTGGAAGCCTCTGCGGTGGAGCCTGGGTTGTCACCAGAGAGAGTCTCTGCAGTGGTGCCTGGGTTATCACCAGAGGGAGAGCTGCAGTGGAGCGTGGGTTGTCACCAGAGGGAGCCTTTGCAGTGGTGCCTTGGATGTCATCAGAGGAAACCCCTTCAGTGGTGCCTGCCCGGTCACCAGAGGGATCCCCTGCGGTGGTACCTGGGTTGTCACCAGAGGGAACCCCTGCAGTGGTGCCTGGTTTGTCACTAGAGGGAGCCCTTTCAGTGGTGCCTGGGTTGTCACCAGAGGGAGCCCCTGCAATGGTGCCTGGGTTGTCAGCAGAGGGAACCCCTGCAGTGGTGCCTAGGTTGTCACCAAAGGGAGCCCCTGCAGTGGTGCCTGAGTTGTCACCAGAGGGAGGCTCTGCAGTGGTGCTTGGCTTGTCACCAGAGGGAGCCCTGCAGTGCTGCCTAGGTTGTCACCAGAGGGAGCTCCTGCAGTGGTGCCTGGGTTGTCACCAGAGAGAGATCTGCTGTAGTGCCTGGGTTGTCACCAGAGGGAGCCCCTGCAGAGATGTCAGGGTTGTTACCAGATGGAGCCCCTGCAGTGGAGCCTGGGTTGTCACCAGAGGGAGCCCCAACAGTGGTGTCTGGGTTGTCACCAGAGCGAGCCCTTCAGTGGGGCCTGGGTTGTCACCAGAGGGAGCCTCTGCAGTGGTGCCTGCGTTATCACCAAAGGGAGCCCCTGCAGTGGTACCTGGGTTGTCACCAGAGGGAGGCTCTGCAGTGGTGCCTGGGTTGTCACCAGAGGGAGCCCTGCAGTGGTGCCTGGGTTGTCACCAGAGGGAGCCCATGCAGTGGTGTCTAAGTTGTCACCAGGGGCACCCCTGCGGTGGTGCCTGGGTTGTCACCCTCTTCGGTGCTGCCTGGGTTGTCACCAGAGCGAGCCCCTGCAGTGGTGCCTGGGTGGTCACCAGAGGGAACCCCTGCAGTGGTACCTGGGTTGTCATCAGAGGGAGCCCCTGCAGTGGTGCCTAAGTTGTCACCAGGGGGAGCCCCTGCGGTGGTGCCTGGGTTGTCACCCCCTTCGGTGCTGCCTGGGTTGTCACCAAAGGGAGCCCTTTCAGTGGTGCCTGGGTTGTCACCAGAGGGAGCCCGTGCAGTGGTACCTGGGTTGTCATCAGAGGGAACCCCTGCAGTGGTGCCTCAGTTGTCACCAGAGGGAGCACCTACAGTGGTGCCTGCGTGGTCACCGGAGGAAGACCCTGCTGTGCTGCTTGGTTTGTCACCAGAGGAAACCCCTTCAGTGGTGCCTGCGTGGTCACCAGAGGGAGCCCCTGCAGTGGTGCCTGGTTTGTCACCAGAGCGAGCCCCTGCAGTGGTGCCCGGTTTGTCACCAGAGGGAGACCTTTCAGTGGTGCCTGGGTTGTCACCAGAGGGAGCCCCTGCAGTGGTTCCTGGGTTGTCATCAGAGGGAGCCCCTGCAGTGGTGCCTGGGTTGTCACCAGAGGGAGCCCATGCAGTGGTGCCTGGGTTGTCACCAGAGAGAGATCTGCTGTAGTGCCTGGGTTGTCACCAGAGGGAGCCCCTGCAGAGATGCCAGGGTTGTCACCAGAGGGAGCCCCAATAGTGGTGTCTGGGTTGTCACCAGAGGGAGCCCTTCAGTGGGGCCTAGGTTGTCACCAGAAGGAGCCCCTGTAGTGGTGCCTGGTTTGTCACCAGTGGAATCCCCTGCGGTGGTGCCTGAGTTGTCACCAGAGGGAGCCACTGCAGTGGTGCCTGGGTTGTTTTCAGAGGGAGCCCCTGCCGCGGTGCATGGCTTGTCAACAGAGGGCGCCCCTGCAGTAGTGCCTGGGTTGTCACTAGAAGGAGCCCCTGTGGTGGTGCCTAGGTTGTCACCAGAGGGTGCCCCTGCGGTGGTGCCTGGTTTTCCACCAGAGGGACGAGCCTGAGGTATCACCAGAGGGAGCCCCTGCAGTGGTGCCTGAGTTGTTTTCAGAGGGAGCCCCTGCCGCGGTGCATGGCTTGTCAACAGAGGGAGCCCCTGCAGTAGTGCCTGGGTTGTCACCAGAGGAAGACTCTGCGGTGGTGCTGGGTTGTCACCAGAGAGAGCCCCTGCAGTGGTGCCTGGGTTGCCACCAGAGGGAAGTGCCTGAGTTATCACCAGGGGGAGTCCTGCAGTGGAGCGTGGGTTGTCACTAGAGGGAGCCTTTGCAGTGGTGCCTTGGATGTCATCAGAGGAAACCCCTTCAGTGGTGCCAGCCTGGTCAGCAGAGGGAGCCCCTGCGGTGGTGCCTGGGTTGTCACCAGAGGGAGCCCCTGCAGTGGTGCCTGGTTTGTCACCAGAGGGAGCCCTTTCAGTGGTGCCTGGGTTGTCAGCAGAGCGAGCCCCCGCAGTGGTGCCTGGGTTGTCATCAGAGGGAGGCTCTGCAGTGGTGCTTGGGTTGTCATCAGAGGGAGGCTCTGCAGTGGTGCCTGGGTTGTCACCAGAGGGAGATCTGCTGTAGTGCCTGGGTTGTCACCAGAGGGAGCCCCTGTAGAGATGCCAGGGTTGTCACCAGATGAAGCCCCTGCAGTGGAGCCTGGGTTGTCACCAGTGGGAGCCCCAATAGTGGTGTCTGGGTTGTCACCAGAGTGAGCCCTTCAGTGGGGCCTGGGTTGTCACCAGAGGGAGCCCCTGGAGTGGTGCCTGGGTTATCACAAAAGGGAGCCCCAGCAGTGGTGCCTGGGTTTACACGGAGGGAGCCCCTGCGGTGCTGCCTGGGTTGTCACCAGAGGGAGCCCCTGCAGAGATGCCAGGGTTGTCACCAGATGGAGCCCCTGCACTGGAGCCTGGGTTGTCACCAGAGGGAGCCCCAATAGTGGTGTCTGGGTTGTCACCAGAGTGAGCCCTTCAGTGGTGCCTGGGTTGTCACCAGAGGAAACCCCGCAGTGGTGCATGGGTTATCACCAGAGGGAACCCCTGCAGTGGTGCCTCAGTTGTCATCAGAGGGCGCCCCTGCAGTGGTGCCTGGGTTGTCACCAGAGGGCGCCCCTGCTGTGCTGCCTGGTTTGTCACCAGAGGAAACCCCTTCAGTGGTGCCTGCGTGGTAACCAGAGGGAGCCCCTGCAGTGGTGCCTGGGTTATCATCAAAGGGAGACCCTGCAGTGGTGCCTGGGTTGTCACCAGAGGGAGGCTCTGCAGTGGTGCCTGGGTTGTCACCAGAGGGAGCCCTGCAGTGGTGCCTGGGTTGTCACCAGAGGGAGCCACTGCAATGGTGTCTTAGTTGTCACCAGGGGAAGCCCCTGCGCTGGTGCCTGGGTTTACACTGAGGGAGCCCCTGCGGTGCTGCCTGGGTTGTCACCAGAGGGAGCCTCTGCAGAGATGCCAGGGTTGTCACCAGATGGAGCCCCTGCAGTGGAGCCTGGGTTGTCACCAGAGGGAGCCAAAATAGTGGTGTCTGGGCTGTCACCAGAGTGAGCCCTTCAGTGGTGCCTGGGTTGTCACCAGAGGGAACCCCGCAGTGGTGCCTGGGTTATCACCAGAGGGAACCCCTGCAGTGGTGCCTGGGATGTCCCCAGAGGGAGCCCCTGCAGTGGTGCCTGGTTTGTTACCAGAGGGAGCCCTTTCGGTGGTGCCTGGGTTGTCACCAGAGGGAGCCCCTGCAGTGGTGCCTGGGTTGTCACCAGAGTGAGCCCCTGCAGTGGTGCCTGAGTTGTCACTAGAGTGAACCCCTGCAGTGGTGAATAGGTTGTCAACAGAGGGAGGCTCTGCAGTGGTGCTTGGGTTGTCATCAGAGGGAGGCTCTGCAGTGGTGCCTGGGCTGTCACCAGAGGGAGCCCTGCAGTGGTGCCTGGGTTGTCACCAGAGGGAGCCACTGCAATGGTGCCTTAGTTGTCACCAGGGGGAGCCCCTGCGCTGGTGCCTGAGTTTACACTGAGGGAGCCCCTGCGGTGCTGCCTGGGTTGTCACCAGAGGGAGCCCCTGCAGAGATGCCAGGGTTGTCACCGGATGGAGCCCCTGCAGTGGAGCCTGAGTTGTCACCAGAGGGATCCCAAATAGTGGTGTCAGGGCTGTCACCAGAGTGAGCCCTTCAGTGGTGCCTGGGTTGTCACCAGAGGGGACTACGCAGTGGTGCCTGGGTTGTCACCAGTGTGAACCCCTGCAGTGGTGCCTCAGTTGTCACCAGAGGGAGCCCCTGCAGTGGTGCCTGCATTGTCACCAGAGGGAGCCCCCTGTGGTGGTGCCTGCATTGTCACCAGAGGGAGCCCCCTGTGGTGGTACCTCTGTTGTCACCAGAGGGAGCTCCTGCAGTGCTGCCTGGATTGTCACCAGAGGGAGCCCCGCGGTGGTGCCTGGGTTGTCACCAGAGGCATACCCACTGTGGTGCCTGGGTTGTTACCAGAGGGAGCCTCTGCAGTGGTGTCTCGGTTGTCACCAAAGGGAGCCCACGCAGTGATGCCTGGGTTGTCACCAGAGGGAGCCCCCGCGGTGGTGCCTGGGTTGTCACCAGAGAGAGCCTCTGCAGTGGTGTCAGGGTTGTCACCAGAGGGAGCCCCCGTGGTGGTGCCTGCGTTGTCACCAGAGGGAGACCCCGTGGTGGTGCCTGGGATGTCACCAGAGGGAGCCCCCGCGGTGGTGCCTGGGTTGTCACCAGAGGGAGCCTCTTCGGTGGTGTCTGGGTTCTCACTAGAGGGAGCCTCTGCAGTGGTGCCTCGGTTGTCACCAAAGGGAGCCCACGCAGTGATGCCTGGGTTGTCACCAGAGGGAGCCCCCGCGGTGGTGTCTGGGTTGTCACCAGAGAGAGCCTCTGCAGTGGTGTCTGGGTTGTCACCAGAGTGAGCTCCAGCAGTGGTGCCTGGGTTGTCACCAGAGGGAGCCCCCGCGGTGGTGCCTGGGTTGTCACCAGAGGGAGAACCCGCGGTGGTGCCTGGGATGTCACCAGAGGGATCCCCCGCGGTGGTGCCTGGGTTGTCACCAGAGGGAGCCTCTTCGGTGGTGTCTGGGTTGTCACTAGAGGGAGCCTCTGCAGTGGTGTCTGGGTTGTCACCAGAGGGAGCCCCTGCAGTTGTTAGCCTTCCCCCAAAGATGGTTTGTACACAGCAAGTAATAGCAAACTCAGGTCCACAGACAGGGAGGGGTGTCTACAAGTAGAGCCCCAATTCAAAGGAGGGGTAGAATAGCTAAATCTAGTAATAACTCCAACGAAGGTCAACATTCCCCAACTCAATCTATTGTACCCTTTAAAATAGAGCATGAGACCCCTGGAAAAGAGAAAGAGTAAAATCTCCAACCTCGAAAGGCCACACCACTTTCCTCAAAGATCAGGTGACAGCAATGAAGGCCGAAGTTAGGAACATCACACATCTACTCTCCAGAATCATGGGAGGATCCTCATTTTACCAATGCCACTCCTTCCTTATACTGGCATTCTCTCAGAACTTCCTCAACAATTGCAGCAGGTATGAGTTCCTGCATAGCAAATGCTGAAACCTCTAGATGCTTCTTACCGATGATGCACAATTCCAAAATAACCAAAATCGTAAGGGGAAGGTGGTGTTTGATGATCGAGTAAGTCTAATTCAAGTTAATGAAAAAGAAGTTTTAGTAGTTAGAATCTACAGTGAGTTACTTGTAGAAAGGAAGATGATATACTCGGATCTACCGCAATTAACATGCATAAGGAGAACAATCAGCTGCTCCGCATAAATACTGCTCACAGAATCTTTCATGCTGCAAAACAATATAATGGAAGACGCCATATAGCTTTAATCACTGGAAACCATGAGTCAAACACATGAGCCGTCATCACAAGTTAGGCAGAATAGGAGAGGTACTTATCACACATGGTAAATTCCATTACCAAGGAATGAAGTTCTTCCCACGCGTGGTAAATACCACCTATTAACTTGCAAATGAGCCATAACATGCAGAAATGGTATTTAACCCACCAAATTCAATGTGTTTTTCCCTTTTCACAGATTTTGTCCCCTAATATATTTTGGTAGGTTTGACCTGCTGCAATTTATTAGGGGAAAACTGTGAGGCTGTAATAATTATCAGACAACTTGTAATTCTGGTTCCTGTGCAAAAACATATTTGCACAAGGATCGCAATTTAGTCTTCACTTGTAATAAGGGTCATGGTGCTCTTGTTCAATCAAACAATGCACTACTCGAGGCATCTGCAATGATTAAGGGGCATATTTATGAGATTTGTGGCGCAGGGCAGCGCTTGCTGTGCTGTTCTGCGTCACAGGGAAAGGGCAGGAATGTGCCATATTTATCCAATACGGTGCATTCCTGTCCTTTCCCCCTTGTTCAGACGCTATTTTGGCAGCCTAGCACCAATGCAGGCACACTTGCACCATGGCACAAGGGTGCCTGTGTTGTAGGCAGGATTGTTTTTGTGCATGAAGGGGCACATTCCTGCACAAAAACAATCCTGAGAGGCTTTTTCCTCTTTCCACGTGTGCTTCAGAATGCAGCACACCTGGAAAAAGGAAAAAACTAGGAGAAATCAAGTTATTTCTCCTCGTTGCACCTCCCCTGGGGAGGGGTTAGGTTTTGGCACATCCCTGGGTTTACATGGTTTTGTACATCTGGGGAGGCATCACAATCCATGGGTGTTGCGTGGGACCACCCACTGCAATGCCTCCCTAGCGCTGAGTAAGGCAACACACCGATATGCGCTGCCTTGGCTTACTCCGTATGTATGAGACCATTCAAAGCCACGCAAAGTGGCCTTGCGTGACCTCATAAATATGATTTTATGATTTGGGCCGCCACAGCATCACAAAAAGTAATGCAACAGCGACACACGAGGCTCATAAATATGCCCCAAATGCGTTTGTTTGCACAAGTGCTAAAATTAACTATTCGCATATAGTTTTTCCTTTAAAGCTCTGCGGTGCGACAGATTAAGTGGTGGAGGTTGCTGAAGATGTGATTGGTTACAGTGCAGAGCACAGTGGTGAATAAGGTGATGTGTGAAGTGTGCTGGTGGTGGGTTCCCGATTCGTTCTGAGGATACCTAGTAAGACACTATGGCAGTGTTGGTCGCCTGCATCCCTCTGTGTTTTTGTCCAAGGATTGAGGGCCAAATGTACGACCATTCCATTTTGCAGGTCGCAAATTGCGATTTTTGTGCAACTCCCAAAACAGAATCTACTGCTATGTCTTAGACACGTTTATCGATTCCCAATGGGGTCGCAAATTACCTGCCTCATCAATATTCATGAGGCAGATCACAATTTGGGACCCATTGGAAATGGGCAAGAACACAGGGATGGCGACATGCTAGAGACAGCATACCACCATGTCTGGGTTTGCTTTTTAATTAAAGCAACTTTTTGTTTTCAAATGCAGCCCATTTTCCTTATAGGAAAACTGGATGCATTTAAAAGCTCTGCGGGATCACTGCCTGCTCTTTAAAAACATTTTCGCATGCATTTACAAAGGGGACTGGCTTGACACCTGCATGAAGTAGGTGGTAACTGTGATTGTTTTGTGACTGCATTTGTAGTCACAAAACAATTGTATATACCAGCGCGATGCGCTATTAGGAAAGGACGTCCTTGGCAGGCCCCTTCCTAATAGAGACTCGCAAACCCCATTGTGTGAGTCGGTAATAGGTTACCGACTCACAAAATAGGGTTTGTACATTAGTACACCCGTTTTTAGTGGTCGCAAATGGCCCCATTTTCCGTCTGCGACTGCTAAGAACGGTCGTACATCTGGCCCTTAATGCCTGGTTGCATCCATTTTGATGCTGTAGAAGGTGACATTTCAGGACAGCAATCTTGGAGATCTGAGGTATGCCATATTATTTGCTGATATGAAAACAAAATGTAAAAAAAGGTTTTACACGTTAATGAAGGAATGTCAAACCCTCCTCCTTAAAAATTTTTGGTGTTGCAGAAAAGGCCCGGAAGCTTGCTTGTTTGGCTGAATTGAAAAATCTGGTATGAAAAGCATGACAGTAAAGGTAGTTTGAATTTCAGCACAGTTTGCAGGAAGCAAGAATGAAGGACTGCCTGGTGGATACATGTGATGTAGAAGGAGAAGACCCAGGGGCAAGTTTGCGCCTGACTGTTGAGGTGTCAGAAGTGGGAGCTCAAATGCGCAGCTCATTCAAGCAATTAAAAAACCAGGAAATATACAAGAACGCCTTTGTCTGAGGGGTGCTGACGCAAAGCACCCACTCCCTCTCTGTGCTTCCCACTTCAATTTTTGAAGAGGGACATCATCAGGACTTCCAAATAGATGAGAATGTCTGACACTGGACCTAAAATCTTCAGACATTTACATCAGGTACACAAAGCAGTCTGCTGAAACTCACACAGAATTGGGTGCACGCTGAATATCAAAGTCAGAAATTCGAGCAGGGTCAATATAGAGGACAACATTTTAAATCGAAAATATTGAAACGTAAGTAAGTATAGATTTTCTATACATACCTCCACTTACATGTACCTGGATGATATATATGCATCTTCAAGGTATGTAGATGTGGAGTTAGGAATAGTAAATCTGTACATCCTCTACATGTACTTATCTTTCGATATTTTGGTCTTCAATATTTTGTCTGCAATATTCTTGTACCACGATCTTCACGGCCTCGATATTCAAAAGTACAATGCACTGAGTTAATTGCGAGATAAGCAGAACACGTTAGTTTCAAGTGCAGCCACCCTGCACCATTTGACAAGCTTCTGGCCATGCCCCTAAAACGGCAAGCATCAAATATATCTGGCAGTAACTGCACTGTTGAACAAACCTTCTAATGATGTAGATAATGGACTGGGCATGAGAAGAATCAAAAGTGCTTAATTTGAGCCAGTGATTTCCGGTGCTCAGCACCAGCACTTAATCGGTGGCGCTGTGTGTCAACTTTGGGTATGAGCTCAGCAACAACTGTTTATTAATTTAATAAACATTAACAGTCACTAATACGTTTCACCCAAGCCATTCTTAAAGCTTTGCGGGCCTTGAATAGTATGAATTGCCACACTTGTAGGAGTGTGATGGTTAGTAGTTGTGTTGGTACTGTCATTGGCTGTGCTGGCAGAGGCAATGGGTGGTGCAAGCTGCCGTATACTCCTGAAGGGCCCTGGCAGTTTACAAATGAACTGCTGAGGGAAACCATCACATTCCACCCTGAACGCTAATGCAATATTCTCAAAGAGCAACCAACAGGAAACTCTTTCTGGCTACAGTGTGACCTCTCAGAACAACAAATCAGCAGCTTCTTAGCAGTGTATTAGGACACAACTGTTTCCTGCTGCAAATGTTTCTTCTGCCAAGGGTCAGAAGAAAACAGGTTTCCCATAATGTGTTTTTGTCAGCACATCCTGGACCTCATCTAATGTGATTATCACTAGGAATGTTACAAAACATCCTTCCTCCTTCAAACATTACTGAGGTTTTGTTTCCTATGTATAGTTACAGTCCAATGAGGAGTGGGAAGTTGAGTCGGGCAACTCTTCCCTCCCCAAAAACTCTCCCAATAGTGCGTCTCTTTAAATTAGCTGCTTATCAATAGAGTAGAGCAGACAGCATGAGAGGATATTATTATACCATGTAACATTATAAATGAGGCTCCCGATTTTCTGTTTAACCCCTTCGACGCTTATGACGGAACGGTTCCGTCATGCACGTCGGTTGGGCTGTGCTTATGACGGAACCGTTCCGTCATGGCCCCGCCCGCGCTCAGAACCTTCAGCACCGCGCGGGAATCCGCGCAGCGCTGAAGGGGTTAAACCAATTTTTACTTGTAAAAACATGCCGAAAACGTTTAGTTTTTTGTCTGTATTTATATATAGAAATGGGAAAATACTAACAACAATGCTCCCGCCGCATCTGTGCTCCTCTATAAAATCTGTGTCAGAGGCGTACAGGGGCTGCCAAAAGAAATCAGAAACTGCTGCCCTCAAACTGCCACTCTGGTGAGGGATGACAAAGTGCAGCTGCGAGCGCCGTGTCTGCAGAGACCCTCCAGCACCCCTCACAGCGGTGGTCGCGCAAGGTAAATTGTTGGAGCAGTGCAAGCAGCTGATGTCCATTAAGAGGTGTGAAAACACCCCAGGACATCGGCTACAGCAAACTTTTGTTTTTTTTATTGTATGGGAGGTGGTAGGAGGTAAATGTGGTAGGGCAAGGGGGCAGACATGCCTCCGACAACTATTAGCATAAAGCCTGGATGCATATCTCAGTGGGTATACACGCTATGAGGCAATGAGGCTGAGTGAGAAGTGTGCAAGCCAGTTAGCATGACTTAATTTTACTTTGCAATCACAACCAGAGTCTGGAGAATTAGTAGGAATTAAATAAAAATAACAACAGAAATGATTGCTGCAGCGCCTGTGCTCTGCATTTTATCCATAGTGTCCATATCAGAACATTATTAAGTACAGACAAAGATACAGGATTCTATAGATATTTTGGTGATTTACAATACCTCATGGGGTAGGTCGTCTTCTAGTGCACACTAAGAATTACCTGATATTCTTCGAGCAGACACTCTCTGTGATGGCTGATAAAATGTGAGTAAAGGAGGGAGTAATGCGTTGACATTTTGCCAGACAGCTGTGCAAACGAGACCTAATCAATACCACTAATTCACATATCTTCTCTTAGAGGACAGGGAAGACATTTGCTCCCAATATGTAAAGTGCACTTAGCATAGGCTCCAATTTCAAAAACAGCCATAACAACCAAGCGCAAGTGTGCATGTCAATTTAAATAAATGTGGAAAAATACTAGCTTCAGCATCTTTTTTGCTTCCGACAAAAAATAAATGTGGATAAATACAGATGAAATGACCAAAAAATAAATACCATAAAACTGGGAGCCCTAATTATAAAGAGACTGGTTTAATGCAGGGAAGTGAGACAGACAGTGCTGGGAAAGAGACAAGAGTGTGTGTGTGCAGAGAGGGAGGCAGACAGAGAGATAGATAGAGAGAGAGAGAGACAGAGAGAGAGAGAGAGAAATGGGGAGGTAGAAAGAGACATATAGAGAGGTAGAGAGAGACAAGAAAGGAGACAGACAGGCAGTAAGTGACAAAAGAAAGAGAAAGTGAGTGATAGAGAGAGAACAGAGCTGGAGTGAAAGAGAGACAAGAAACAGAGATAGGCGGACAGATAGAATTTAGAGTGGGGAACAGAGGGAGAAAGAGAGACAGATATACAGATGTATAGAGAGGGAGAAAACGACAGAGAACGACAGGCAGTGAGTGAAAAGAGAGCGAGTGAGAGAATATGAAAGATAGAGGGATGTCTAGTGGGGAGAGAGACAGAAAAAGACAGAAGACAAGTTAGAGATAGACAGAAAGAAGGAGGGAGAAAGCTGGCATCAAGAGCTTGAGAGAAAGGCAGTGAGAGAGTAGGAAGGAGAGATAGGGAGAGATGGAGAGAGAGACAGACTGAACGATGTAGAAAAAGGGAAAAAATGAGAAAGCGCTAGAGGAGACACAGAAAGACAGTGAGACAAAGTGAGTGAGAGAGAATGACAATGTGAGGGTGAAACAAGAGGAGAGAACGAGGAAGAGAGAGGAAAACAGAGTGAGAGAGAGAGAGAAAGTGATAAAGAGAGATGACGAGAGAGAAGAGAAGGAACAGAGTGATGGAGTGGAAGAGAGAGAGAGGGAGCGAGACAGAGATGGGCAGGAAGGGAGGCAGAGAGAGCAAGTGCTAGAGAGACAAGTCGCTCAAGAAGAGTTAGAAAGACATGAGAGGGTTTCAGAAATCAGAGGGATCAGACTCAAGTAAAATGACACCTGGAGAGCAGGAGGGAAACACACATATCTGAACATCAGAAAGATAATAGTAGTAGTGCACCTACCTTCATATACACAAGAAACCAAAAATAAGGGTACTTGAGTTTTGAGTACAGAGGACAGGGCAAAGGCACACAGGGAAGAGATTAACACATCACTTCCAGGTCAGCCGGCCCTTTAAGAAACCTAGACCACATAGTACTCTGGGTCAAGCTAGGCAGTAGGAGTATAAATTGGCTGAGATCTATGACCATGGTGCCTGACAACACTGTGTTTGGGTTGTTGTGGCACCCCGTATTCACTACAGGGTTGTGTGGTGAAAAAACACATGCCTCAACAATGCATGCCTTAACCACGCGGTCTAAATCATGACTGCGTCTTTACCACGCATGGCTTTACCACGCAATTTCACGGTAAATACATGTTTGGTAAATGGGCATGTGTGGTAAAGATCACACTCCTGCCCCTCTATCCTATCCACTAAAAACACCCTAAACTTAAAGTCCCTACCACCCGCCTACCCCAGCCCAACTGCCGCCTCGACCTGATAACTGTCCCTATCCTGTCCCCTACCCTGAGCCCTACAACTCAACTCCCTTAAAACGACTCTGACCCCAGCCCCCTCCCTGAGCCCTAAAACAAGCCCCACCCCTTAACCCTAACCCCACCTAACCCGTCCCAGCCCAACTGCCCCCTCAGCCTTAAAACTGTTCCTTTCCTGTCCTCTGCCCTGAGTCCTAAAACTCCTGACCCCCCAGCCCTGAAAACTACTTGATCCCCCACCCCAAAAACTATCCCCAACCCAAATATTCTATCCCCACCTCCATCTCCTGCCCTGAGGCTTAAAACTCCTGACCCCGGTCATCCCTGTAAACTATCCTGACCCCTCTCCCAGTCCTGAAAACTGCCCCTACAAACTCCCCCTCACCCCCTCAAAACCCGACTTACCTCTCTGCCTCGTCCAGAGCCTTCCACTTCCTGCTCTTCTGCCTGGCAGCAGTAGCAACTAGACCGAGCATTTGCCTTAGCCACTCATATGCGTGGTTAAGGCATATTCGTGGTTTAGACGTCCGTGGTACCACTTGCGTGGTTCAGCCCCGCGTAGTTCATGCTGCGTGGTTAAGCTGTTTCCAGCTTGAACAATCTCTCTAGCTCTTATGGCCTGGAAGCTGTTGCCATCGGAAAATACCTGTCCCATGATCACCGTTTAACTCAACACTCAAGGAGACTCAAGGAGACTCAAGGAGACTCAAGGAATCGTAAAAAAACATTACTGAATTCTCTTTGATGGTACACTTGTATGGGGAGTGGGGTTTGTGCAGCCAGGCCTGCGACTTTTGAAAGTGGTGTTCATAACTGTACCTTGTGACTCGCCCGCATTCAAACTACCTTTGCATTAACCATGGTGGGACGACAATAGCAACCCGCATGCTGCTGTAATGTTTTACTTGCCCCAAACATGTAACCTGCACCAGACATCACCACAGGGTGAATTTGTGCCGGCATAGCACTCTGAAGCCTGAATGAGCCATGGTTGGTTTATAGCGTTACAACAAACAAATTCCGTCCATCATTTGTTTGTTGTAACCCTTTTTGCCCTAAGTGGGATGGGTATTCCCAGACGTGGGACCCGTGCTCACTACGCCACTGGAGTCAAGCTATCCTGGCTGATGATGGCTGATAGCCAGAAACCGGTCCTAGGATGCTTGATTCTGGTCCAGGGAAGACATGGCTTGGCAGTTCGGGCTGGACTGTTCCCATGAGGCACAGGGTCAAGACTGATTTGCATATGGCCATGTCTAAACTGGGGTGGCGTAGTGGGAAAAAGAACGATGGATTTAACCCAGATCTCTTGACTGGGGGAGAATGTCTGCATTGTCAGCATTCCGTCCATCATTTGTTTGTTGTAACTCTTTTTGCCCTAAGTGGGATGGGTATTCCCAGACGTGGGACCCGTGCTCACTACGCCACTGGAGTCAAGCTATCCTGGCTGATGACGGCTGATAACAAGAAACCGGTCCTAGGATGCTTGATTCTGGTCCAGGGAAGACATGGCTTGGCAGTTCGGGCTGGACTGTTCCCATGAGGCACAGGGTCAAGACTGATTTGCATATGGCCATGTCTAAACTGGGGTGGCGTAGTGGGAAAAAGAACGATGGATTTAACCCAGATCTCTTGACTGGGGGAGAATGTCTGCATTGTCAGCATTCTGTCCATCATTTGTTTGTTGTAACTCCCATGGTTGGTTTATAGGCACATTTGTGATAATTAATGGCAGCCGCGCGCCCCAATTCAGCTCTCTGAAACTTGAAAAACAAACCTGCTGTGCACTCATTTGATACCACTGCTGCAGGCGCCTTTCTTTTATCAACAACTGTGTACCGGAAATAGGAGCTGCCATACTAATGCATAGCCCACCCCCCTAAGCGCACCTTACCCAATTAGGAAGCTTAATTCACTGAGGCGAAAGGAGGGCTGCAATTGTTACCACCCCCAGCACTGCCCCTTCCCATGTTTATGAATGACGCTCCACTGACCGCGCCCTGGGCCACTTCCTAAGCGCCCCATTTGAAGTCCTTGCACTGCCGCTTTATGCGGCCACTCCCACAAGGCTGATGTAACCCACCTCCTCGCTTGTGCCTCAAGGGCGAGGAATAGTCCTCGCCAGCTAGCACATGTGCAGGAAGACTACGAGCACAAAAAAAGATTTTACATCATTTCACGGGGGAGCACCAAGCAGTGAGCACTTCTTTTAAAACTGGTCCATGGTGTTCATTCTCTCCCGTTTCCCCGATGCTGGTGGGTAGGGCAATGCCCCCTCCGCTCCTTAATACCAGCCGCCGCTGGGTTTGTGCACAAGGATTGTTTTTCCCCTGGAAAGTCAGGCACATGCATCTTCAGTCCACTTAGGGGTACCGTGTTGAACATAGAGCATCATTTCCACTGAAACAGAGGACCAGGCATATCATGGTAGGGAACAACATTGTATTCGTTTTTTCGAGCACCTCTCTCACCTTGACTGCGTGGCTGGCTGAGTTGGCTGAGACTTTGTTAGTAAACATTGTTTCAAAGTTGATTTGGCCCGAGTACCTCACGTTAACCTGAGCATAACCTCATATGATAATTTTGGCTGTAGGTCTACAAATGGTATACCAACATTTGAGGTCCTACTTCAGGTTTCCATGTGAATTATTTTTTAACAGTTTTTATTTATCTGAACATAAAAATCCTGTACTACTTTGAGGATATAATTCTGTATCTGAGGTTTTCAGCCCTACACTTGGTAAAGCGATCCTTGACTGCTGGACTTGGCTACACCTGGGATGCATAAATAGAGTTACCTGGTTACCTAGTTGGAGTGCATCAGTTTTAGAGGCCCTGGGATATCAATGGTAAGTAACAGTAGCCATACAGGATGCCGTCGAATATCCCTAGAATGCTCCAGAGGCCTAAACCAGGCCTCAAATTTGTTATAAGTTTGCAGACAAATGGGGATTAAGAGAAAAACTGTGTTTTATGGGTGTTGTGCTTAGCTCCCACTTTCAGAACTGTAATTCCCAAACTGGTCACTGAGCCCCTCTAAGGTGAACCTGGGGAGAAATAGCGTTATGTAGATTCTTTCCCTAAAAGAGTTCTCCAAGTGATTGTGTCCCTTTCTGGATGTACATGTCCTTGTTGTTATTTTAAAGTTCTATAACGGTGAATGTTAATTTTAACTTTGATGGTCTTCTCTTCCATACGGTTAAAAGGAGTTGCAAGGGATTTGTTTAGAACTCGGGGAGAGGAGCTGGCCTAACGGCTAGGGCGGTCCACCTCGAATCTGGAGAACCGGGTTCGAGTCTCCGCAATGATGTTGAACATCCTGTGATTCTGAGCAAATCACTTAAACTCCTCATGCCTAAAAAATTATTAATGTGTCCTCATGTAATGCAACTGGTGCTATGTAAGGCACTCTGATACCCAATACCAGGTCAAATTCGCTCTATATAAATCAACCTGTTCCTCTAGATAGTGGACATGTTTCTCCCCATTCTAGTTCTATACTGGCCAAGGGCTTTCATCAGGACTGAAGACCTGTCTATGAGTCTACCTTTACTGTAGGTTACCATAATATTTAGCCCACATGGTGTCACGCCTACTTGATCCAGGTGATTCTGCAATGTTGTGCTAACCCGTAAAGTAATATGACATACAATAACACACGTCAGCTGAGAACCAACATTTTTCACACTTTTTTGTCTCTACCCTTCTTCATTAGAGAACTAGTGCCTTTTACCTAAAATGATAGGGTCTCTAATGTTTTTATGAACTCTTCAGATAGGAGTGGCCAGGCGGAAAGAGCGAGAAGGGAGGAGGCCACTGGGAGCCTGGGTCTCAGTTGCAAACCCACGTGTGGCGCAGCGAAGGAGGAGGAACCGACAATAAAAAGGGAAAACGTAAGGGAGGAGGCGGCAGGAGGAGGTTGATAGAGTAGTTCTTCTAACTGAGGCAATGAGCAGCAACGAATGCTTGAAGTGTGGACGTTCAGTCCATTGGACTCGTGAGTGCCGCACTGGAGGTGGTCGAAGGCGCGACGGACGAGGCCGTGGTAGAGGTGGCTTTACTTCCTCATATGCTACCATTGGAGAGAGTCTGGTCATCTTGGCAAAGATTGTGAACTTCAGGAAGATGCCATTTTTGTAGCCTGCTACAACTGTGGCCAGAGCAGCCACATCGCTAAGGACTGCAAGGAGGCAAAGAAGGAAAGGGAGCAGTGCTGTAACAATTGTGGGAAACCAGGACACCAGGCTCGTGACTGTGACCACGCAGATCAGCAGTAATGTTCGGACATATTAAAAAAGATTGCACCAAAGTGAAATGCTACAGGTGTGGAGAAACTAGCCACGTAACCATCAAGTGCAGCAAGACGAGCGAAGTCAACTGTTATCGTTGTGGGAGTCAGGGCACCTTGCAAGGGAATGCACGATTGAAGCTAGAGCTTCAATATTGTCCTTGTCGCCCCTCCTATTTTTTGATTGGTGATTGTATTATTTTCTCTGAATCCTCTTCATTGGCCAGAGGTAAGCAAATAGATGCTAGTCCCAGACCAGTGAGCTTCACTTGACGTGCAACATGAGGAAAGGGGTGGAAAAATCGACTTTCTGCATTCAACTATAACAAGCATTGGCATAGCCAATAGGTCTCGCCTTTGGGCCTTATAAGTGTTTAGCCATGCAACAGTTGCATAACTAAACACTTATAAGGTCCCAAACGCGAGACCTATTGGCTATGCCAATGCTTGTTTTAACTGCTGCAATCTATTGAAGCCTCACGGAGAACATCAAAGCGAAAGTGATCGCGATCAAACATCGAAAGTGAAAGTAATTGCTGTAGCTCTAGGCTGGCCTGGTAGCACTTTTTGAAGCCCTCACAAAATGTCTCGCCAGACCAGCGCATGCGCTGTGTCAGGCGAGACCTAAAAAGAATCATGATGTGTTTGTTAGAGGTGTTGCACATAATGCTTTGTTAAAGAACCCATTTCCGTGCCACTGGTTAATAGGGATTGAGTAGTAAAAGTCGAGTCAGACGAGGTGACTCTCACCAAGTTCTTGGTAGTGAGCCTGTGCAAGAGGGTTTTAGGAAAACTTCGGAAAGTACCTATGAACTTCCATACGTCCTTTATTATTGCAATGGTGGCCCTGGATTACTGACCGCAACCTCTTTATAACATTAAGTGCATCTGTATATCAGGCCCGACTGCAGTTCAAAGCAAGAGTGGGAGTAAAATTTCAGATGCCTGTGATTGCCCACTAAAGAAAAATCAAGAATGAAAGTAAAATCTAATTTGGTTCTTGAAGGATAACTAGCATTGGAGATGACTGGTGCTCGCAGCAAGGTTTTAAATTAAATATTCAGTGGAGTAAGGTCATCTAAGCCATACATCAGCACACCAGAAAAGACAGAAAGAGTTGACTAGGAGCTATTATGGAGTTAAGGAAAATGTGTTTTTGCTGAAATCAAGATGTTATTTTTGTACTCTATATCACTCAGACAAATGCTCGAGTTTCATTTGCCTGTAATCAGTTTTTTAAATCGGATGGGAAAAGCCAATGAAGTCCTAGCAAATGGAAATTTAGATTTGAACAATCAATAAAGCTGGAGGCGATAACTACTGCAATTTGTGGTCTAGCACTTTGCGCCGATATTCATGTCAGAACACACTTATAGGGCCAGATGTACGACCCTTACAATTTGCGAGTCACAACATGTAATTTACAACAGTGTCTCAGACACTGTTTGCGATTCCTAATGGGGTTGCAAATTGCCTGTCTCATTAATATTCATGAGGCAGGTGCTATTTGTGACCCCATTAGGAATGGCTAGCACTCCCAGGGATGGTGGCCTGCTGGGGTCAGCAGACCATCATGTCTGTGACTGCTTTTTAAATAAAGCTGTTTTTTTTTTAATGCAGCCCATTTTCCTTAAAGGAAAACGGGATGCATTTAAAAAACAAAAATGAAACATTTCTGTTTCATTTTTTTAAGAGTAGGCAGTGGTCCATGGGACCACTGCCTACTCTTAAAAAATATTTCCGCACACACTCACAAAGGGAAAGGGATGCCCTGGGGACCCCTTGCTGTTTGCGAGTGGCTTACCACCCACTTGAAGTAGGTGGTAAACAGCGAGTGTTTTGTGACCGCAATTGCGGTCACAAAACAATTTTACATTGCAGAGCAAGTCGCTATTAGTAAGGGACGTCCTTGGACGCCCCTTCCTAATAGTGAGTCGCAAACCCTATTTTGCGAGTCGGTAAAAGGTAACCGACTCGCAAATTCGGGTTTGTACATGGGGCTGACCAAATTTGCAGTCGCAAACGGCCCAATTTCCCATTTGCGATCGCAAAATATGGTTGTACATCTGGCCCATGATGTGTTTGTAAAAATGTTAACTACTCATCCATCTTTTTTATGGTCTCTGTATCAAAGAAAGGGCTTGCGAGGTAGCTCATTTAGCATTTAGCTATCAGGCACAGATTAAATACACATGCAAAGCAAAAGGATTAGTACACTAATAGGGCTCTGAATGTCCCATTCCTTGTGAGGATAAGTGTCTTACCCATTTGTGCATCGGTTTGGCAGTCACCTAGTGGGCATCAGTCCGATTCATGTGGTTATGAGAAGCAGAACACAGTTCACTGTTTTGAGAATGGATTGCAGTGTCATAACATTATCATTTCAGTTGTGCCACTACACAGTAGCCGCATTCACCAGGATGAATGTGATTGTAGTTTGCTGAGGAAAGCACCTCTAAAAATAATGTATATTTTGACAGATAGGTACCATACTTCTGAGCCCACCTTCATTTTTACATACATGGATTTAATATATAGCTACCCTCAACTGGGGAGAGGAGTTGGCCTAAAGGCTAGGGCGGTCAACCTTGAATCTGGAGAACTGGGTTCGAGTCTCGGCAATGACGCTGAAAATCCTGTGCTTCTGGGCAAATCACTTAATCTCCCCGTGCCTAACAAAAATGAATGTGTGTTGTCATGTAACGTAACTGGTGCTATGTAAAGCGCTCTGATACCCGATTCGGGTCAAGTTTGCGCTATATAAAACTCTGCAAAAAAAATACATAGATCATAATGTGTGTTGGTCTGTTGTAGGTCACTTTTGCTGTGAATTATATTTGTGGAAGTATCACTAATCAAATTGAGAAATTTATAATCACTTTATTCACATGTGTGGGGCATCTCATAATCTAATGGCTGAGTTAATGATTATTAGAACATTGGAATGTTGGGAGCTCCATTGAAGACAATGGAGTGCTCCCTGCTTCTACGGGCCGGTAAAGGCCCGCAGAGCAACATTCTAATGTTTTACAAAGGCCTCTCGTAATCCCCTCGAGCTTCAAGAAGCCTTTGTTTTATTTCTTAGAACATTCTGCCCTCTAGTGGCAGAATGTTCTAATAGCCTTATAGCCCTTCGTAGCAGGGCTATACCGGCTATTAAAGTCCCGTCCCTTGTTAAAGTCACTCGCCTTCGGCTCGGGCCTTTTCTAACGCGAGAGTGGGCCTTTAATAGCTGGTATAGCCTGCTACGGCAGGCTATAAGGCTATACTAATACACATTCGTCAGTGACTATAGTGTACAAACAAGATGTAGGTTGAGCAGTTATTGATTATAGAGTTCCATTCCATAGTATCCACTCTATATAATAATTCAGTTCTTTAGACTAAATGGAAAATCTAGCGATGTTCCTTTGTAAAAAGGTCAAGGTGGTTATTGCTCTATGATTTCTCAATTGCTGTCCACTTTATTCCATCCTCTGAATATCACTTGCTGATATAGTGTGTATCTAATTTAGTTGTTACTTTGGCACAGCTGGGACCCTACTATGTATAAGGGACACTTTCCCTGTTTGTGCCCAGCGCACCTTAAAACAGGTGCACAGGGCGCAAACAGACAAAATGCACCCTGTTACATGGAATGTCCTGCCCCCAGGGCAGCGCATTCTGGTGAAAAACGGAGCGCCTTTGAAGCAGCCGTTCCATGTTTCACTGTGCAGGTGGCAATCCGCCTGCACTTCTAAGGGGGATTAGAGATCCCCTTGAAGGTGGGTGCAGTGAGTGACAGCCCCAGCCTGCTAGGGCATGTCTGGGGGCTCCATAGGACCCCCTTTCTCCTCTCCAGAGGGCTGCTATCTGGGGGCGCACTGCCTTCATTTGCATGGAGTCACTCCCTCATGCAAATGAGGGAATGTCCTCTTGAGAAAGCACTGGCGCTGTATATGTTCCAGCGCTTTCAGTATTACAGAGTCTTGAAAACTCTCTTATAAGTTCAATGTATCAGCTCCCATTGGATGTGGAGGAGGCAACGACTCTTCACAATAAATGGCTAACCAATGCCTGTGATCAGCTAGTACCCCCAAAAAAATGGATACCCAAACGAGCTTCTCCCACTGCTCCTTGGTACTCAGAAGAGCTCAGAGCCAAGAAATTGGTCTGCAAGCAATTCGAAAGGATATGGCGTACACGCTATGCAGAAGCCGATAAGGAAAGATACAAAATCTGCATTTTAAACTATAAACAATTACTCTTAGAAACAAAAAAAGAGCACTTTTCATTGCAAATAAGCCAGGCTAAATCTAACTCTAAAGAACTTTTTAGAGTTTTAACAAAATTGTCGATTCCAAATACTCCTAATAGACAGGGTGACCCAGAATTCTGCAATAAAACTGCGGTATTCTTTAGACACAAAATAGAAACCATATTTTCATCTCTCACTAGCCTGATCAATAAGACTCAAACCAATTCCAATATAAGGGAAGTGGATGGAACTGGCTCTGCTTTGGTGCCACTTGACCACTTTACATCTTTGGAGAAGTCAGACACACTCAAAGTGTTGAATTCAATCAAATCAGGATCTCCTAGTGATCCCTGCCCAGTTTGGATTATTAAACAAATCCCTGAAGTATTTGGAACTGCACTTACACCTTTGCTTAACGCGGTTCTGTCATCCGGAATATTCCCCACAATATGGAAAAGGGCATCCGTCCTTTCATTACTGAAAAAACAGACTCTGGACACTAAGGATCCTAACAACTACAGACCGATCTCCAGGCTCCCACTCTCAGCCAAACTTTTGGAAAAGGAAATGAACAGCCAACGCAGTGCTTTTCTCTCTCTTAATAACTCGCTGGACCCATCGCAATATGGGTTCAGAGCTTTTCACAGCACTGAGCTGGCTTTGTTAAAATCCACGGAGGAAATCAGAGAGGCCATGGATAAGGGAGGAAATGCAGTACTTATCCTACTGGACCTATCCGCGGCTTTTGACACGGTTCATCACAAGGTACTGATGAACCGGTTATCTGAAATAGGTGTAAAGGGTTCCTCTTGGAAATTATTACAATCTTTTCTGTCGGACAGATCACAAACTGTCGACCTAGATGGTAACACCTCAGAACCTTTTTCACTTCCGTGTGGGGTGCCACAGGGTTCGGCTCTTAGCCCAACACTTTTTAATATTTATGTGGCACCTCTGGCTGGAGTCATCAGGTAATTTGACTTTCAGCTCACCTCCTACGCTGACGACACAAAAATTGTGTTTTCTCTGACGGAGGGAGCGGAAAAGGAGGCAGGCGATCACTTCCATGATTGCATGAGTGCCATATCGACCTGGATTCCTCCAATTATTTAAAACTTAATTCTGCCAAGACCGAGGTTTTAAAATTTGGCAACAATCCACAGGTGTGGTCACCAGAGTGGTGGCCGGAGGATCTGGGCCTGTGTCCAGTTCCCACAAGAAAAGCCAAGAATCTCGGAATTGTGGTGGATAATAAACTTACTGTGGGGGACCAAGTCAGCATGGTGACTTCAGCCTGCTTTATGGTCCTCAGAATAATTAAGAAAATTAAGTTCTTCCTGACTCAGAGTAACATCAGGACTGTGGTTACAGCACTTATAATGTCGCGTCTGGACTATTGCAACAGTCTATATCTTAATGTTCAAAAACAACACACGAACAGGCTGCAATTGGTCCAGAACGCGGCAGCCAGAATGCTGACTGGAACACCTAGGTTCGCCTCTGTCAAGGGAGAACTTAAGAAATTGCACTGGCTCCCAGTAAAGCTAAGATCACGCTTTAAAGCACTGTGTATTGTCTTTAAGGCTGTTAATGGGACAGGACCAGAGTTTCTCAAATGTAAACTTTCATGGTACATTCCAGGCAGAACACTTTGGTCGTCTGGGTCTAAACAAGTGCAAATTGCCCCTTTCAAAAAAACGAATTGGGGAGGTAGAAGCTTTATTCATTGTACCTCAAGAGCATGGAATGAACTTCCGTTCCTTCTTAGCCCCAGATCTTCTATCCTTCCGGAAGGGCCTGAAGACATGGCTCTTCTCTCATTATTAGGCCGTAGTTTCCCCAGGTAACCAGTACTTAGCGCCAGGACACCCAAGGGTAATCACGCGCTCTATAAGTAGAAATAACATAACATAACAGAAGGGGCCACACAGCTTCTGCGGCCCCTTCTGTAATTCCAAAGTGCCCCGAGGCGCGCAAAGCGGGCACTAACGCCATTTGCGCTCCCGGGGCACTTCAATAATATGGCCCCAGATGCTTCTTCTGTTTCTGTTCTTTGCATTTTTATCTTTATGATCGTCATTCCAATGTATCTGAGCCCATAGGTCTGCACACAGTAGTCTAGAGGGCCTGCTTGCTATTACAGTTTGTGAGTGAGCATTCTTCGGATGGTGTCTCCAAGCCTATGTCAATGGTCTTGCTGGCTCTTGTATAGTTTCACACTTTACACGGTCCACATTGGTCGTGGCCACTTAGTGGCGGCAAGCCCCAAAGAGTAATGGGTCAGTGTTAGAATTTTAATTCCAGTCTCTAAAGCTGCTGTAGAGGCTACTTGCTTTTCTAATCTGATCATAATCTCTGAGGCTCAGTCTGATAAGACTCTTTAGACTTAATCATAATTGCTCCTCGCTTTTCAGTTTGTTTGATCCGTGTTCTTCAGTACATCAAGGGTTTCTCGCTCCTTTTTGGTTAGATTCTTGCAGGTTTTCTTCTTGGAAGTTTCCATAACTTCTCCATCTCTACAAACCATCTTGTTGAAAGTAAGGACATCTGGGGGAATCATACTAGTTGGAGGGTTGAGGGTTAGTTTATACCTTCCCAAAACCTCTGTCCCTTTTCTTCTGGATTTTATCTGACTGATTCGCAAAATAGATCCTTAAGTATGATTTTCTTGAAGAACTGATGTATCTCTATCTCAGCTGGAAAGGATCATATTTTTGTTTTGTTATCAAGCCTGCGCCCTATTAATAAAACATGCCCCAGTGTCATTCAACTGGGTGTCTGATAGGTTCAGTATAGGTTTGTTTCATTTGTAGCTATCGGAGGTCTGCTCCTCACCCAACGCGCTGCCTTTTCCAACCACTCCCTCTACCCCTGCCTCAACCTAAAAAAAGGTCTAAAGTTGCGAGGAAGCATCTTTGTGCAAATATATCTGGCCAAAAGTGCTTGAGTACAATGAGTATACAAAGACATGTGCCTCGATCCCTCTCTGCAAGAGGAACTCAACCTGCACATCACCGATCAGGCAAAGCAAGACAGAAACATGTCTGGAGTGACTTGTGTCCCCCCGCAGAAGGGATGTGGCTTTGCACTTTTGCTGGACTACCCCATGGTGTCAGGAAAATGACTAATATGCATGTAGAGGGCCCCATATGTGTAGGGGCATAGTTACCAAATGGAGAAACGAGACCCAGAGTAATTAACTAGTGTCTTAGATTAATTCAAGCATTTCATCCATCATTTCCATCAGACAATTTTGCACTAATATTTCTGGGTTCCATGGATTGCACTTGGCACCAGCATTTGGATTACATTAAAGACTCTCCACTCCAGTGATTGATCCACTTGGAGACGCAAATTGTACATCCAAAAAGGAGATGCAAATGTTGATGCAAAATTGCACTAGCCGATGATGCGATCAATATAATACGACATCTTGGGTGTTAGCCTGCCTAAGGATGCAGTTGTAACATTATGAGCAGTACACATATTGAAATTAGAACCAAAATGTGATTAGAAAACACAAACCCAAGGACAGCATATTTTTGTCTGTTTGTAGAAAGAAACAGTTGCGTTCTACCGCTATTAGAATTTTGCTGTTTATTTATTTTGAGATCTCACATTGATGGCCCAGTTGTAGGTGAAATATATTTCATGCTCTCTATTGTTGGGAGTATGTTAAAGTACATGCAAAGTTGTTTAGCAATGTTAGTACTGGCTGGAAAAACACGACACAGTTATGTGTTTCTCTCTCTCTCTCTCTCTCTCTTTCAATCTCGCTGTCTCACATCTCTCGCCTTCTCTGTCTTCCTGTCTCCCCCTCTCTCTTTCTTGCTCTCTCTTTATCGTTGTGCCTATCTCATTCTTTCTGTTTTTCTCCCTGTTACTCAATCAGTTCCTCTCCCTACCTCTCCGTCCATCGCTCTGTATCTCTCTGTTAATCTCTCTTGCTGTCCTTTTCTATATATGTAAATGTCCTTCTCTCTCTTGTTTTCTTTCTGACTGTATCTATCTATCTATCTATCTATCTATCTATCTATCTATCTATCTATCTATCTATCTATCTATCTATCTATCTATCTATCTATCTATCTATCTATCTATCTATCTATCTATCTATCTATCTATCTATCTATCTATCTATCTATCTATCTATCTATCTATCTATCTATCTATCTATCTATCTATCTGTCTGTCTGTCTGTCTGTCTGTCTGTCTGTCTACCTATCTTTCTGTTGCTCCCACCCGCTCCATGTAACTCTCTTCCTGTCTCTCCTACTTTCTTTCACTCCCTTTCTCTGGCTCTCTTTCCCTTTTCCCTCATCTATTTGTCTCTTTCACTCTTAGTTTCTCCCTTGTTGGTCTAATGCTAAGGACTGAGGTAGTAAGCAGACAGTGTTGAAGCAAAGTCTGCCATTCCAAAAGAGTGTGCTTCTGGAGGTAAGACTTTTACTAGTGTAAGCTCCAGGGAAAAAGGAGGGCACAAAACAAGGGAAGAGGGGGAGATCGCACATTGTCAGCGACTGGTGAAGAGTGACGTCAATTCTCGGCTCGAGGTTGGCCATCGCTATGTCTTGTCTGGTTAATGATGCATCCTGGAATAGACAAGTGGAATGAAGTATCATGCACAACTTTGCAAGAAAGTAAATATGCAATTAATTATGCAGATTAACTTATCAGCGGGTGCTAAAAGACAAACTGCGATGAACCCCATGAAGTACAGGGACACCTCCTGGAAATAGGGCTCCACTGGCATACAACTGTAGCTTGGAACATAAAACACAACAACCACCCAAAAATAGGACCAGCAAGGGGTGGGGAAAGTGGCGGATACAGCCGTAACCACGAAGATTCAACTACGCGGGGGCTGAACCACGCAGGCGGTACCATGCACCTCTAAACCACGAATATGCCTTAACCACGCATATGCCTGGTTAAGGCATATGCGTGGTCTAGTTGCTGCTGCTCCCGGGCAGAAGAACAGGTAGAGGAAGGATCAGGAGGTGGCGGAGGGGGTGGGGGGGCTTAGTTTTTAGGGGTTGTGGGGTAGTTATCAGGGCTGGGAGGGGGTCAGGGTAATTTACAGGGACAACGGGGGTTGGAAGTTTTAGGGCTCAGGGCAGGGGACGGAGGTGGGGTAGATTATTTGGGTAGTTTTTGGGGGTGGGGGGGCCGGGGTAGTTTTTAGGGTGGGGGGGTTGGGAGTTTTAGCGTTCAGGGCAGGGGACAGAAAAGGGCAGTTTTAAGGCTGAGGGGGAAGTTGGGCTGGGGCAGGGGTAGGTGGTGTTAGGTTTTAGGGGGTGGGGGCCTGTTTTAGGGCTCAGCGAGGGGGCTGGGGTCAGAGTAGTTTTAAGGGGGCTGAGTTGTAGGGCTCAGGGTAGGTGACAGGATAAGGGCAGTTTTCAGGCCGAGGGGGCAGTTGGGCTGGGATAAGCAGGAGGTAGGGATTTAAGGTTTAGGGTGTTTTTAGGGTTTAGGGCAGAGGGACAGGAGTGTGATCTTTACCACACATGCCCATTTACCAAACATGTCTTTACCACAAAATTGTGTGGTAATGGCATGCGTGGTAAAGAAGTTGTCAGGGTTTAGAACGCGTGGTTAATACATGAGTTTTTGAGGCATGCGTTTTTCTATCACACAACCAGTTCAAGCATTTCCAGACCTGGAATGGCCTTATTCGGTCAATGAGACCTGGTCCCATGCTTGGGGTTAGAAGGTTCCTGTGGAACACGGCAAGGGAAGTTACTGACACACTAAGGGTAAAGGATGAAGGGCAGGTCGGGGACCCCGATGGCTCTCTACTCATCATTTGAGTAAGTATCTTCACAGGCACATGACTCAGGCAATGCTTGGTTATGGTCTTCTCCTTGCTTTCAGGTCAGTTGTCCTAAAGGGACCCAGTGGCTTGAGGACCTGGTTGTTTAGTGTGCCCGCCATACCACATAGGCCATCCAGTCAGCTTGGCCATGCACGATCAGTGGTCCGGGAAACTTCTTTCCTACTTAGCTCACAGTACTATTGTTTCCAGGAATCTAGGCATATATTTCAGCTTGAATAGGAAGATGGCAAATCATCAAAGGTTCTGTCTCCAGCAGTTTGTCTGCCCTGCCTCATTGCACAGTTTCATCATTGTCCAGATAAAGTACAAATTACACGATCAAGGGGGCCAAAGCAGAAGCGTGATCCCCAAAAAGTTGTGTTTATTTGAATTTGAATGCTTTCTCCCAATCGAAGAGAAGTGAATTTTCTTACTTTTTATACAGTTTTTGCAGCTTCTGGAGCGTGGAGCCCAAGTTCAGACAAGTTTGAACTGATGAAGGTATTTTGCTGATCCTAGTCACACAGTACCTATAGAAGACAACCATTACCAAGCAGCAACCAGAAACACTATGCGAAACACAATGCGAGGGACAGTAGCAAAAACCCAAATAGAACAAAGGAAATGTGTGAGGTGTCTTGAGAGCCTGGAGAGGGGGTGATGATCACAGAAATACATAGGCTATTGTGTCCATCATGAATAATGACATTCTGAAGGAAGGCCACAATGTTGTGCACACATGCATATGGCGCTACAAATGAAAACCATTCACTCAAATATAGACATAAACAAACACCCACATCTACCACACACACATCCCACTGATAGGGGGTAGGTTAACCAGGGAGAGCTAGTTGACAGTCTCTAGTACAAAACCCTTCCAGAAGAAACTAGTGTGAGACATCACGCACACACCTTTGCACTATCAGGTCATATGTTAGTAGATCCGTGCTGCCCTTCTGATCCTCTTTGACTCAAGCTGCACAGAAATCTTGGTTGCTGCACTGCATTGCATGAAAAATACCAAATGTGGTCCTTTGTTTGTTAGTGGAGAAGCTAGAGATACATGCAGACAACGTCAGGCCCATATGGGAATGGTCAATGACATGGTCAAGGGCAATGGACATTTGTTGCATTGGATTTTATGTTGTTAAGGTCATGGCCTGGGGATGTTCACAGATTGCTTTTGGTACTTTTGTCTTTGCTTTCATGAGACAGACTGTAAAATATCACTTGTTCATGGTAGTGTACCACTTTTTCCACCACCATGTTTCTCTACATGTGCTTGCTGACAAGTTGTGCATCCAATATGTGTAGCATTAGGGGTGTGCTTCTTCTGTTTATTTTTTATCTCCTCTCATTTTGCCAGTATTCCTGTTGGGTATGTTGTGGGCCATGGCATGATTCTAGATTTTTTCCAAATGTGGTGATCTTATTGCTTTGAAAGAGTGGCCTGTGATCAGTGGCTAATGGCGGTACAATAGCCCCCGTAGACCATGCCGTGCAGGGGCGAGCTCCAGGGAGCTCCTTCCTGCACTGTGCACGGATGATGGGTCCCTAGCCTGCTCCTGACTGGATCCAAAGCGAGGTGGACCCCCACAAATATTCATTACGGCACTGCTTGTGGTTGTGTGTACTGCACTATAGAAAGGACCTCCATTTCGTCTACCGCATGCAATCTTTCATCTTCTGACATTCACTGCTTCTGGCTGCCAAGCCACAATGCGCATTTATATTCATAGTAATTTTATGAACAGCTGCAGCCCATGCAGGTAAGAGCGGTGGGGAAGTGGGGCCGTGTGTGGGGGGGGGATTCTGACAGAGAATGACGAGGGCAAATTAATTATTTATTTAATTTTCCCTTGTCATCGGCCGTCAGAATTACCCCCCACCCGCCACCACCACTCTTACCTGCATGGGCCGCTGCTGTTTATAAATTCTGTGTGTGCTTTTTGATAGATTTTCTGATTTCCTGAATTGTCTGCCAAATCTACAGTGCTACTACTAGGGTCTGAGGTGTGGTAGTATGTAGTATCATGGCTAAGGTGACCATTGCCCACAGGTTTTGAGTCTGGTACATTTCTGTCCTTGCCGTAGGTCACTTAGTGGCTGTCGTCATGGGAAGCATTGGTAACACACTACCCACAGGGAGAACGAACCAGTGCTCATTTCTCCGTCATCCACTTTTACGACTACAGTTTCCATTTCATCTCATCTGAAGAAAAGCATATCATCTAAAATATATATAATTGGCAGGAAAGTGGGCCGTGCCATTGACCCCTCCAAAAACGTAGCCACATCTGTGACACAATATAGTTAAAGCCCCTGCATTCTTTGGACAGAGTGTGTAATCTGGGTACTGAATGCACCCAGTGCTTCTGGGAAAGCAAAAAGTAGCAAGTGCTTTTGCATCCACTTCACCATCATCCATCCTTTCGAAAAATAGTTCCCTCTTCATCTCACTGCTGCAGTGGTCATCAGTGCTCAGGAGAGTACCAGCAAACAGAAGCAGAACAGGAAGAAGACACGCTTGAAGATGCAGTTATTCTTGCATCATTACACTATCTTATGTAACCTCCCCTCCAAAACCAAGAAGTTCAAGTCCCTCAACTTCTATAAGTCTGTCTTCAGATGATGGTGACATGAATTGGGCTTCTGACACTAAGAACCAAAGGCGACATTGCAAAATTAAGTTTTCAGCGAGGTGAGAATGCCAGCACTCCAGTGATGTTGGTGATGAAGCTGCTGTCACTATGCCTAAGGACTTAATTTGCTGCCACAGATATCAAAACAAGAGCAACAACAACAGAAGCAAATTCCACCTTAGTGTCAGTACTTATGATAATAGTATGTGGCACCACAAAATCAGCACATACTGTCCTTGAGACCATTCGCTCTAATTAATTGTGTCAGAAACCAAAAACAGCAGCAGCAACCTCAACAACAACCTCTACCTTTGTTGTGTACTGCATGGTCCCTCTCCCATTGATCCTGGCACCACATGTTCTTTACCGCAAGAAAGAGCATATCAGTGGGTTAGAATACATTTTACATTCTCAAGCAGCACAATGCAGCGTGCACCATTTACCATGCTGACACGCTTCTTGGGAAGCAAGGCAAATGGCTTGGTAGCAGGATCAGTGGACCCCTTGTAAGGAAGACATGGGGGCAGAAGGGAAACCCTGCAAGTAAAATGCAAGTTCTGGTGGTTGCCGGATCAGCTTCACGATCCTCAAAGCCCAAGGCAGTGGATGATGACAGTACATAAGGTGGCCCAGTCTACAGCCACATATCAGGATGACACCAAGCTGTTCCACCTCTGATTTTAATGCGCCAGCACTATGTCTTCTTAGAACACAATTGTGAACCTGTCAAAAAGATACTGTGAATGCTAAGTTCATGTAGGAAACAAAATCAGACCAAAACCACCTAATAGCCCATTTGAACAAGGTGAACTTAGTCACAATATTGGTGCTTGCCATCCTCCTTTTTAGGTATTGGCTAGGCAGCGCTTGCACTGTCTCCTCAAGACATGCTGTATTCAGGTATGGACTTTAAGCTCCACCTATTTTCTGTCCATCTTTTCAATTGGCTCCTATTACTGTCCTTTGTAAAGGTGGCTTCTGATTTGTGAATAGGCTTAGTAGTCCCACCTTAATACCTCCCTCCTTTCTGTTGTTACCTCCCATGCGGACAGCCCCTTTTACATGTGTCCTTACTCTATAGGCTTCATTAACAGTTAGTGAGCACAATTTAGTTAATTAATATTGAGCTGAAGCAGGCACAACATGCTGTCTGGCTTTTGCAACCCCCGGTTTGTAGCTGCTGTACGAGGCACATGTTCAACCCGTGACGCTGCAGAGGAGGTAAATTTGTTTCAAATGTGCTTTCCTGTGAAATTTACAATGTTATTTTATTTTTTTACTGTTTATTTGTTTAATTACCAATCGCGGCACGCCGCGCTTTAGCTTCACACGTTTAAAGCTAAAGTGTGGCGTGCCGCGATTGCCTCAAAAGCTAATAAATACAATAAAAAAAATGGCAGCCGCATACCTTTTTTCCTATTTATTTTTGTTAAAATTGTGGTAAGCCACGCTTTAGCTTTAAACATCTGAAGCTAAAGAGTGGCGTACCGTAATTGCTTCAAAAGGAAATAAATGGAAAAAAGGTGTGTGGCCGCCATTTGTTTTCCATTTATTTACTTTTGTTGCAATGGCGGCACACCGCGCTTTAGCTTTAGATATTTAAAGCTAAAGAGCGACACACCACGAATGCTTCAAAAGTATATAAATAGGAAAAAAAGCTGCAGCCGCACGCCTTTTAAAAAATGTATTTACATTTGTTACAATTGCGGCACCATTGAAGCCAAGAAATACACCTGAAAGTTATCAAAGCTGCATTGCTACTGTCTCAACTTCTGTGGACAGTGAACCCATAAGGCAGGAGACCCTACGAATCACGTGATGCCCTGTATGTATAAACAACCCAATTCAAACTGCCGGAAGCCATTCAGGTGCTTGCATTTATTTGGTTACCACTACATAATAAGAAGCCTTGAAGGTAGTGTATGCAATATGCATGTTTTGATTTATTCATTTGCAAACTTTAACTGATCACCTTTGAATTGCTGATTGCTGTGTTCTGGTGTTAAACTGGTACTAACAGGATGAAACATTTGTACTGACAGTATTAATTTGTATTAGAAATGTCAAATAGTTTAATGCTGCTGCCACAAAATGGTGCTGCATTAAGCTGAAAAACTTTCCTCGTCTTGCAGCACAATTTAACCAACACTGCTACATAATTTAGTTGTCTCTTACCCCACAATTTCCAGTGGCTCTAGCTAACAAGCATTTGTAATGCAATAGGTCTCGCATTACAGAAAGTTTGAGCTATCGGGTTTGCAAATGATAATGTTTGTTATTTTTATTTATATGTTAAAAAATATCCCAGCAGTAGCATAAGTGATAAAATACAATCCACGAAGCAAGATAAAATGTACGGTTCCACAGGCTGTCACTGGGTGACCCTGCAAAGTCGTAAAAGGACCTCTATTAGCCACATAAGGTACTGCACCCTTACTTATGCTACTGCTGTGATATTTTTTAACAAAAAAAATAATCTAACAAGCATTATTATTTGCAACACCAATAGCTCAAGTTTTTAGTAATGTGAGACCTATTGCATTGCAAGTTCTTGTTTTTTTTGGTGGAGGCAGCAGGGTTCCTAGTATTTTGGTGACCAATAGTCCGAAATGGAAGGTTCCAAGCCAGATCTATTTCTCCATATAGTATGTGCCAGAGCTGCACTGGACAATGCCAGCATTAGTGATAATGCCACAAACTGTGAATGCCATGCACGACATCCACTTGTCAACTGACGTGGAGCAGTGGACAGCGTACAAACTGCAAGTGCATCACTGTCCAATGCATCTATGTGAAGGCGCTTGCTCCCAGCACAAGCACAATTTGCAAGGATTACAACGTTGAGCCCGGAGAAAGCTCTCACAGAAGTCATCATCCTGGAAACAAAATAGTTTGAACATAGGGGTTGAGTGTTGCCGTTATTATTTAACATGTTTTAGGTTTAACATTGTGCAGTATTTTTTATCTTTCCTGAAGGGATGTATTGATTCAATAGAAACTTTATTCATGTGGTCAGAGTTCCCTACAGATAACCAAGCACTTTATGTTTTTCTGTACATTTTTTAAAACTTGCAGCGCATATATATTTGTTCCAATTATTAGATGTTGAGGTTGAACACTTGCAACAACTTCCAATGTTAAGCTGATAGTCACTTTTTATGTGCTGCAGTTACAATTAGGGACAAGAAGTTGATTAGTTTATCTAATTATTTAGTCACTATATTTTTATCTGTAGTTTTATATGCCCGTTTAAAAATATGTTATGCATGTTGAGATGTTTGTAATTGTGTTATGGTTTAAATTAGCCAAAATAAAGATTTTTGAATGTAACTGAATGTTGGATTCGTTGCTACTAACAAGGGCAGTAACAATGCCAAGTCTGATGGTGTATACTTAAATGAAATTCATTGTGCACAACTTCCTCAAAAAGGAAAAAAACGTCCATAACAAATTGGTCAAATGTCATAGGATTTGTACCTATTACAGATTTTTTTTAAAGCCCAGACACAGTTGAGGGAAGTTCATAGAGCTAACAACTCTCTATACATTCCCTCATCAGTAGGATCTGACCCCTTGGAACTCTACAAATTCCATCACATGGTTGTGTAATACAAAGCTTTGAATAACTCTATGATGCAAAAGAAAGCTGATGTTCCTACTACAGCTATGTCACTGCAGTGTTGCATTGGGGACTAATAGATTATATAGTCAATATGCTTCCATTCTTTGAGGTTGTCTCACAGTCAGTCAGCAGACACAATCCTAATGCCAGTTCTCCAGATGCTGAGCTCTTATTGCTTGGGATGGAACATATATTTGGAGATAAGGAAAAGATCTTAACAGCTAGTTTATTCAGCCTTAGTCCTTCGTCTAAAGGCAAATCACTGGTTGAATACATAGATAGCGTTCTCCAGGGCACACACCAATGCTACTATTCTAGATCCACATTGCAAACATGGCTGATCGGGCAGGGTGGTCCTCCTGATACAGGAAAGGCGCCAATCCAATGGGATACCAGTCATAGCCTTAAATTAATTGGCCGCCAACCAGTGGGGGCATCACCAGCAGGCAGTTCACTAAACATTAAATAAAGCACAGGAATAAGGAGTGTAGCTGGATGAGAAAACCACTGATATACAGTGCTTCTCCACTCCCACCAAATTCTAAATTACCCCTGCGTGTCGACATGAAAATGAAGGAATATAGAGCAGCGTAATTTAGTGCCCCACCACTTTATATGCAATTTATATACTTAACATGTGTTCAACATTATTAATCTGTGTACAATGTGTTAACCAAGTTTAGGGGGTGCCTATATTTACCTTAATGAGATGCCATCCATATATCTAGCCGACCCATAATCAATGTGTTCGCATTAAAAAGAAAATGTATAGCTTTACTAAATATAACCAGTGCATTTACTCATTCTAACTCGTTTAATTTGGAAGCCAGTTTAAACTTAACATTGGCCTAACTTGTAAACAAGCCAAATACTGTGAATTTCACTTTCTAAAATGCATGCCAGTGTCTAGTTTTTCTTTCCTCTGCAATTGTTTTATCATTACATTTGTTACATTAGAATATGCTTATTATTTATTGTATTAGACTGAAAAGTAGCTGCAACTTAATGAGAAGTAGGCCTCGGACACGAAGACTGAGATGGTGGGAGAAATTCTTCTGTACCAGGCAGACCAGACTGATGTTACATCAAAGGCCGTGCAGCTGTGTACCCCATTGTTAAGAGTTGAGAAAATAGGGATTCTATCTGCTCCCAAAAAACGATTCCTGATTGTCCTGCTTAGGATGGAATTGATGTGGAGAGTTTCTAGAAGTTTTTTTCATGCTTTAATTATGTGCTCCTTAGAATAGTTTGGCAGACTTTGTCTAGTGGTGGGTAGAATTCGTGGAGCTTGATTGCACGGGATCCCTTGGAATTACATAAAATCCCACCAGATTCCGCAGAATTTCACGACGAGCAGAGTGGGCATTTGGCACTATTTTTTTTTAGCACACAATGCACCCTTACGTTAAAAAATGGATGCGAGGATGCATTTTGCCCTAATAGCACAACCAAATACTACTCTGCACCCCTGCATACTCTGGAGTGATTAAAATGTGTAATTACTGCAGAGTGTGCAAGGGCACCAAGTGGTATGCAGTGATTTTCTAACTTTGTAAACCACATAATTTTTAATTCTGCCGGAGGAGTGGCGGAATTTTAATTTATCAGTAAATCCACATTACGAGACTAACGCGGAATTCCCAACATTCCTCTGATTCCGCTAGAGGAATTGAATATTCCGCATAGGCCTAATTCTGGCCTGACTTCAGGAGGAGAAGACTTCTTCACAGCTCCTCTGATTTGCCCTGTCTGAGCCTTGGACTTCATGCTGGAGTACTCAAGCTTCTTCCCTTTGAACCTTTACCTAGGTTCATCTGATACTGACACCTTCCTCAGAGAATTTCTTCTTCCTACTTTCGTTGCTTTATTTAGAGTAGGGACGTCCCTTTATGGAACCTGTCTGTTGATATTTTGCTTGCTATATGCAATTCTATTTTGCAACTTATACAAATTTAGACTGCATGAGCACATACATATGTATGCTCTTAAATATATTTCTTTCAATTCTGCTAATTGATTTCACTTGTAAGCTGAACTAATTTGCTTAAAGTTTGAACACCATCCTCTCTGTTGTTTTTGTTAAAACGCATTGGTTTCATTTTACTTGAAGTGGGCCCTATGGAGATTCCTCTTTGATGACTTCACCAAGATATTAAGAGTCAAGGGTCCCCCTTCCATCAAATACAACATAGAGGACAACATATTACTGCAGAAGTCCCCTCTTTATTGGCGAGTCCAGAGCACAGTGGTCCCACCATTACCATCAGCATCACACTGCTGCTGCAATATCAACCCCCAGCTGTGCATTCATCTAATAGTAGCAGTCAGAGGCACAGGGAAACTAGCAGCACACTTTCTGCCTACTCATCACTAAGGGTGGGCAGAATGTTTCATTCCACCCACGGAATTGGCAGAATTGGGTGACACTGTAATACGGGTGGTCACGGGCGGTCGCAAGTGGGTAGAGGGCTGCTTCTCGAGTAGATTTGCTGCCACTCAAGTAGGTTTTCTACTCAAGGGGTAGCAAAATCAACTCAGCGGAAACTCACAGACGTTTAATGCAACCCCTACTCATCGCACTCACTCTCTGGAGGAAATGGTCCTGGAGTACATAGATGAAAAGAAAATCCACTACACCAAGATCCCTTAATATATTTGCAAGGGAACATGGGGGACTGTGCAGAAATGAGCAGGCTGGCAGTGAAATAGACATTTCTTGCAAAGAGTATTCTAAGAATGTGCTTTCAGTCCAGCTACATGAATTCTCACCATCAGAAGAATCAGTCAGTTACTTCAAAAAGTGGAGAGATATAGCATGATTTCAATGAAAAATAATTTCCTCACAAACCATTACGTGGTACCACAAGAGGCACCCCAGGAAGTAGAAGGTTCTTGGGACATCACTGTGAACACCTGGAGAAGAAAATTCCGACAATGACAAACAGAGCTCTGTCCACTATCTTTCTTTCTTTACCACAGTGACCACTGTTAAAAAAAAAGGAAAAACTAAAATCTTCTGTGGCCCGCAAACACTTTCCCCTTGAAATCATCAAACCTGAGAGGTATGGACATTGTGCATAAACTATATGTGGTTTATTTAATGATTCATTCTGGGATACCGACAATGTGAATAATCTAATTTAAAAGTCAGGTCAACTGCAGACTTTCCAATGAACTCTGGTCTCCACAAATGCTACTGTCACATCATGAACTAGCTCCTGCTCAGTCAATGTCAAATTCAATTCTTTAATTCTTTGACATCATCAAGGATAAGCATCACTATGTCAGCATGAAAACGTTATGTCACAAATACAACCCATCCAAGACGTTTCATAAGCAACTAAAGTCTTGTTTATTTGAAGATTAAGAGGAATGTATTTGTGACTACCTTGGAGCTTTGCTTATTACATTGAGAAAGACGCCATATTTGCCCCTATTTCCTATGTTCAGTTAGGTAACACTCGCCTGTTTGTTGTGTGTCTGTGCATGTTAGATAAGGCCCTCGGCAAGCGTGACAATTATATATTGGCTGAAGATAATACTGAAATCAAATGACTGTATATGAGATAGAGAATAGCTGTGAACCATCGAGTCAAAGATGTTCTGCAGGAATGGAGCCTATACTACATCACAATTTGTACCGTCAACTGTTCGCCAAGGTTGGGTATGGGCAATATTGTACATCTGTGTAGTTTGTTTAACTCATTTGGGTGAGATAATAACTATAACCTTTTAAATAATGCTTTCAGGGAGCACGGTGTGATATGTTCTTAGCTTTTTAAAGGCCGCAGTCAGGCTTAGATCGAGCTTTTACAAATTATTGAGGGTGGAGCTGGTTTGGACGCAAGGCTATTTCTGTATCTTTTACTCTGTACTTGCTTGCATTCTTAATCATGTGTATTTTAATGAAGAAGTGTAATTGATGGATGTTGATACATAGGATTGGAGTACTCTGGATTCCTGAAATCCTGACTTTCATGTTTTTTTACAAGAGCTGAATAAAGTATTGTTGTTGTTGTTGTTGTACTAACTATATAAAAAATTCAAAACATTGAAATGTAACATGCAGAACTGTTTAGCAGTGCAAGCATCACACATTTCATCCATCTTAAGGGACAGATATGCTGCCCTTGTCCGAGTTGGTGATATCAAATGTATACCTCAACCTGTTCACTTTTTGTCCCTTCTCTTCCAATCTTGTGTCCTCTAATCATCTTCCCCAGTTGTGAGAGTTATTGCACCCCTCTCCCCATGGTGTGACCACCATCCAGATCCTGAGCTGTGGACCATTGGCATTTGGGTCGCCAAATTGCCCGACCGCTTACACAGGATCAGATTCAGCCACGTTGCACCAATAGCATGGCGTAGAGCCCTCCCAGGTACCTCTTAACTGGTGATTGTGGGAAGGCTCCAGAATCCAATAATTCACTGCTCCAGGATATTCCTCACAAGGAACATCCTGGACCTGGCTATTGTCAAAGAGAAACAGACAGGACATTTTACTATGCCTTGAAGGGAAACATGTTGAGTTGAGGAACCTTGCTCAACTTAGTGAAGACTGAAATTTTGAAACTTCAACCAACAGCCAGACGACATTAAAAAACAATTTCACCAAAATGTTACGTTCAGTTACTTCTCTGTTCCTGTTTTTTCAATTTGGAAAAGCAAGAAATACAATTAGTTAGTTAACATGACTTAAGTAAAAAACAGGAAATACATCTTTCGATAAAATATTTATTAAAATATCCATAATCCCACATTCTTGACCAAATCAACAATCCATCCCACAAAACACTCATCCCTTCCCTAACCTAAAATTTTACCTAAGGCCTTGATTTAGTTTTTGTGTTAGAGACTATTTCCTGCTTCTTCTGGACACAGACCACTATTGGCAGAAAGTGAAAAAGCAGAATGTCATAAAGGAAGCGCTACTACTGAGGGATGTGGTTGTAGAGGCTAGCTTACCTGTGTCCTGCCCCTCCGAATCCAGTTGGTGGGCACTGCTGATGTTGTCATTCTCCTTGTCTGCATCCATTAGCTAGTGTATTGCTCCCACAATCTCCTTCACCTTCTCGTTGTTCAGTTGCTGTGCTAAGTTCCACCATGCCATTTTCTTTAACACCAGTTCACTCGCAGACCCAGGAGCTAGCTGCTCAAACAGCTTCCCTTGAGCCAAGAGCGGAATCAGTGCTTAATTTGAGCCAGTGGTTTCTGTTGCTCGGCACTGCACTTAATTGTCAACTCCTGCACTTACGACAGTGTGCCACATGGTGGTGCTGTTTGTCTTATTTAGAGATGAGCATAACAACAGGTGTTTATTAATTCAATATACATTAAAACATTTATAATACCTGCCGCCCACATCATTTTTATTGCTTTGGAACCTGAAATAGTCTGAATTGTCACACTTCTAGAAGTGTGATGGGTAGTAGTTTTGTTGGTACTGTCATTGGTCGCTCTGGAAGGGGCAATGAGTGGTTCAAGGTGCAGTGGCATTCTGAATAGAGTCCTGGCACCTATGTTTTTCACAAATCAATCACTAAGCTGAATCCTCCTCCTCCGCAGTAGTTTGGGGTTGTAAGGAGGAACAAAACAAAAACCTGAATAGTAGCACCCACTGCAGCTACAACGTATAATGTAATTCACAGTTCTGGTTGTTCGTTACCTCATCCCACACCTCTGCCTCGACGTTAATTATCTTACAAATAGCTTCTTTTTGTATCTTGCTGTTGCCAAAAATATTATTCCTCTTCTACATGGTCACAACCTATTCTAATTCTCACTTTAATGCAGGGCTGGCTGTGTGCATGTTGGCATGCATGCAGCACCCACGGTGCAGAGTAAAGGCAGCACCACTGGAATTATGCAGCAGGAGAGGGCCAAATTATGTGGCAGGGTGATTTTATTATGCAGCAACATAAAAGGCAAATGATGCGGCATAACGTGGCACATTTTGTAATATGTTATGTTATGTTAGCGGGTGCTTATATAGCGCGTGGCTACCACAGCAACGGGGCATCCCAGCGCTCGAGGACGGGTGGCCATGGTGAAAATTGCTAGCCAGATGGAAAGACAGCCAGGAAATTATCTGTTCCTAGAGACCCCAGGGACCTGCGCACAGCAAGTCCGCGCAACGTGAGCTAGATGGATGAAAACAGACAGGTTTTGATCTGTTTTCTGAAAGCCCAGTGATCTTGTGTGCTGTGTGGAGTGATTGGAATAGAATTCCATAGGGCTGGGTCCAGGGGTCTAAATGCGCGACCGCACGCTCTGCTCCTGTTCACCCTGGGAGTGCAAGCTAGGTGCAGATCTGCGGAGCGCAGTGCGCGCGTTGGGACATAAGAGATGCAAAACCCCTGCAGTGTTTGTGGGCCCTGGCCGTGTAGGATCTTGTGGACGGTTCAAAGGGTCTTGAACTGAATTCTCTGTTCAATGGGAAGCCAGTGCAGGTGATACAGGAGATGGGAGGTGTGACAATGTTAAGGGAGGGCAAAAAGAATGTGAGCAGCTGCATTCTGAGCCCTTTGAAGTCTCTTCGTGACATTTTTATTGTCACCCAGAAGCAGTCCGTTACAGTAGTCAAGACGTGACAGTACCAAGATTGAATGATCACCTGTCGGGTAGAAATGTTGAAAACCCCTAGAATGGGTTTCAGACTGCGTAGGTGGCCAAAGCATGTACCTGCCATGTTTTTGGCGTGGAGTTCAAACGAGAGGGAGTTGTCCATCAGGACCCCTAAGTTCTTCACTGCGCTTTTTTGTTGGGATGAAATGCCCAGTGCAGCGGGCCACCACTGGTCGTCCCATTTGTGAGGATCCCGGCCAACCAGAAGCACCTCCGTTATTGAGGAGTTAAGTTGGAGGTAGTTTTCCTCCAACCAATCAGGGATGGCCAAGATATCTTCACGAAACTTCAGTTGGTCATGGGCTGGGCTGTTGGTGAAGGTGAATAGCAGTTGCGTGTCGTCTACATATGAAATCATCTTGATATTCCGGGCTTTGGCCCGAAGGGCCAAAGGGCGGACATACACGTTAAACAACGTGGGGCTCAGAGCGGAGCCCTGAGGGACACCGCTGCTGAGGGGATAGGAACTGGACATGTAAGGTGGGGCGTGGATCTGAAAGGAGCAGTCGGATAGAAAAGACACAAACCAGGCCCAGGCCTTACCAGTGACCCCGATCTCCCTGAGACGTTGGAGCAAAATCTCATGGGAGACCGAATTACTTCGTCGTTTTAGAAACTTAATTACACTGCGTGGGCATTCATTGCACCTTATTAGAAGCAGTTTTAACACCCAAATATAGCAATAAGCTGCAGAAAAGTGACCAGTCCAGCTTTGCAAAGGGCCTTTCACTGTACAGCAACACGTGACACTGCATTTCTAGTACTTTTTGAGCCATCTGAACTAGAAATAGAAAATGTTTTTGTAAAAATCTGAAGATTGTGTGGCAGATGATGGATTATGTGGCAAATCTATACTTATGCGAAAATCGCCGCACAATTGTATAATTCCAGTGGCCCTGGTTGGTGGTCAGTCAAATATCGATTTTTAAATAGCGACCTACATTAATATCGAGTTTTTAATATCGTAGGGACAGAATATCGAAGTCAAGAATATCGTTGACCAGAATATCGACCCCAAGGTAAGTAATATCGTTTTTTTTAATATCGAAGTAAGTAATATCGTAAGTAAAAATATCGTTGTCAATAATATCGAAAAAATGTTGTTATGTATTTTAGTATGTATTTTATATGTATGTTAAACATATTTTCATAAATTTTAAAATAAATGTTTAGAAATTAGTAATTTTGTTAAAGTGAATTTTGCGTTTTAGTATCAGAGCGGGTTGTGGGTTTATAGGGGAATAGGGTGGGAAGTAATTTCATTATAATTAATTAATTAATATGTTTTTATTTATTGGTATTGATTATTAATTGGTAATTTTTTTCATTAATTAGTTCATTTATAATTATATTAATTATAATTAATTTATTATAAATTTTTATGTATTGCTATTGTTAATTAATTTATTGTTAATTCATTATTAATTGGTAATTGATGTTTATTGAGTGATTAATTGATAATTACATTAATTATGTGATTTTTTATGTGTAGTGGGTTGTGGGTTTATAAGGGAATAGGGTGGGAAGTAATTAAATTAAATTAATTAATGAGATTGTTTTTATTTCTTGTTATTGATTATTAATTTGTTAATTATTAATTGGGCATTATTTTGTATTAATTAGTTAATGTATAATTATATTAATTATAATTAATGTATTATTGATTGTTATTAATTGATTAATTGATAATTAAATTAATTGTGTTTTTTTATGTGTAGTGTGTTGTGTGTTAAAGGGAGGATAGTGAGGGATGAAATTTAATGTTATTTAAGTAAATATTAATTTAAATGTATTGGTATTTATTAATAATTTTTTGGTAAATCATTTATTATTATGTTATTATATTGATAAGTATGTTAATTTAACCCCTACGCTATCCTACATTTTCCATACTGTTACACTCACTGGAGGTGGAATAGTAATTTTAACCCGTACGCTAACCAGCGCTTTCCCTACTGTTGCACTCTCTGGAGTGGGAGTAATAATTTTTACTCCTACGCTATCCAACGCTTTCCCTACTGTTGCACTCACTGGAGTGGGAATAGTAATTTTTACCCCTACACTATCCTGCACTTTCCCTACTGTTGCACTCACTGGAGTGGGAATCGTAATTTTTACCCCTACGCTATCCAACACTTTCCCTACTGTTGCACTCACAGGAGTGGGAATAGTAATGTTTACCCCTCTGCTATCCAACATTTTCCCTACTGTTGCACTCTCTGGAGTAGGAATAGTAATTTTTACCCTGACGCTATCCAACGCTTTCCCTAATGTTGCAATATGTGGAGTAAGTATATATTTTAATTTATATGTATATGTTTAATTAATTTTAACATTATATGTATTAGTTATTATTTTTAAATATGTTTTAATATTTATATCTATATATTTGTAATTATATGTATTATTTACTTATTTTTACATTATTATTAAAATATTTTAAAAAACGATATGTTTACCATCGATATTTTTGACAATGATAGTTTGTTTTCCGATATTTTTTTACTTACCTTTATGTAGATAGGACTTCGATATTTTTGACTTCAATATTTCTGGGTCGATTTTCTGTCCGTCGATATTTTGTCAAACCTGTGCCCTGGTTATAGGCCATATATTTAATGTATCAATATCTATCTGATATTGACTACGTGTTTGTGGTGTGGCCTACTCTGACTCTCAGCTATTCTGCAGGAATTTTGTTGGGCGAAGTTTCCCTGTGAAATTTCGAGCAGATGAAACCCGCTCTTTTTGAACTTGTGCCTGTGCAACAAATATGAGCCCCGGGCAGAATTGTTTTTTTGTAGCATGACTCATGAGTAAAAATACATAACGCCAGATCCGGCAGGCAGATGCCCCTGCGGCGCTCCAGAAATGAACTCCCCGAAGGCTGAGCATAATGTTTACAGTCTTTTTCTATTGAGCTGCAAAAAAAACCAATCAGCCATTAAGGGAAGAGATTATATACACTCTGTGGAATCGTATTCGTTTATTTCACCTGCCTGCCCTCTGTCTGTAATTACAGGGAGACAACCGCACACCACGAAAATCAAGAACTATGTGGGAACATTTCACCTGCAGGTCTCTCCTGTTTTAGGTGTGGTACATTAAAGCAATTCCTGCAAAAGGTGAATTTGCACCAGGAGTTGTATCAGCTTTCAGCAAAGTGAAAAAAGTAACCCAGCCCTATTCAAAACCCCACATCACCAGAGGCAGCGGTGTAGCTACCAACCGTGCAGCAGGTGCAGTGACAGGCTTCTTTTTGGACCTACTTAAAAAAAAAACTACAGAAACTGCTCAAATTGTGACTTTGAAAATCAAAGTGCCTAGCTCTGAAACTTCGCACACCAGGGGTGTGCAATAAGCACATGGTAGGTGAAGTAACAAAGTTAAATAAATACATTATTAATAACAATAACTAAGAAAAATAAAACACGACTTACCACCACTGTTCTTTGGTGTCAGTAACCCTGCCTCTAGACTGACGTCATCTGGCATGTCCACCTCACTGGAATTGACTACATTGCACTAGTGGATTACATGGCCCTGGCAGCGTGCACCTTCAGTGGTCTGGTGCAGGCCTATGCCTCTCCGATATGGCGTATACCATTCCTGGTGTTCTCCTGGCGCTAGTACACGACAGGACTGCCACAGGAAAACAACAGATGGGTGAAACTTCCATGGTGCAAAATGGTTGTGCCTGTGGCATTTGTAGGCCTAGTATGCCATGTGGAAGTGCTGAAAAAATAATGAAAGAAAAAATATATATATTTAAAAAAAAAAAACAACAGAAAGAAAAAAAAAGACAGCAGAATTTGAAAAAGAAGGAACGGGAGGGGTGGTAAGCAAAATAGTCAAGTACCATAGAGAAGAAAGAAGCAGGCATTGGTCTTCTCTTTAAAATTAAATGAAGAATCTCTAACACACCAGTATATACCAATTGAGCTACTTTTGCACTGACATCATATAAAGCATTAGTAACTTGTGAGCATTGTGTATGCCAGTGCATAATCTGTGTAGCTTTTCCCTGCGTATGATTAAACATTCATGAGGCAAAGTTACGCCAAATTACACTTGTGTATAATAAAAATGAAGAGTCTGCACTGCTTAATTTGAGCTGGTTGTTGCTGGTGGGGCCCACTGGCACTCATTTTTGGAGGCCAGCACTTATTTTTCCTCATCAAACATTTACCGAGTGCAAGAGAGGGAAAAACAAACAAAGCAGAAAGACGGGGGAAGAAAAAGACAGAAGACCCGTCATGAAGGAAGAAAACAGGAACCTGAAAGAGTGACATAAAGGGTCAGGGGGTGTCTGGTAGTGAATTAAAGAGATACTAGGTGGATTTAAGAATACACAGACACAGTATTTGGCTTGCGTACTTATATATCTATATATTTATTACTTACTACTACTGTAGAAAAAAACCTCATTTGAGTCTTTCCAATGCACTACCCTATGTTTCATCCTATAGCTCTCTCAATATACCTCAATATACCATTCTCTGACTCATCCCAAACCTCCTTCTACTACTATGATCTCCAAAATAACCCTTTCTAGACTCTTCCCTCTATCCCTCTGTACACCACCCCAAACCTCATTTTACCACCAAGATCTCCGAAAACCTCCTTTTTGAATTCTTTCCTCATGTACCCTGTCTTAGACTCATCCGACACCTCATTTTACTACTATGATATCCCTAATCCATTTCCAGAGACTCTTCCCTCCTCCATCTCTCCTTTACTCATCCCAAACTTCCTCATGCTACTATGGTCTCCGACTGGAAGCAAACGCCATGACTGATACTAGCTCAGAGACTAATACTTCTCCCCTGAAAAAGTCCTGTGTGGACGAAACGCATTGGCTACTGGATTTTATCACTCATTTTATTGATGTAACTTTGATTGAGAAGATAGTCAATAAAGAATAAATCAAGAAAGAAAATTTCGCCTTTGGAAGTCCTTACTTGTTCATACAGAGATTTTGATCGTTGATGTTGGTGACAAAAAAACTGTTGCTGGCATTTTATACAATATAATACGACTTCTGAGTGCTGAACCACTGTTTGTTATTTTGTATTTTTCAAATTTTCCATTTTGGAGTAGAGAGATGTTGTACTCCTAGGTTTGATGCACCACTGAGAATATTCTGTATATATCCCACAATATTATTGTTGGCAAGTGCGGTTTCTCTTTGCCTCATCCCTCCAGTGTTGCGTTGTATCACTACTATGATCTCCCAATAAACATTTTCTAGACTCTTCCCTCTTCTATACCTCCATTCTCTTTTTCAATCCAACAGACTTACATTTCCACAGCTCAAATTAATTCATATTTCCCTATGCTAATTCACCACTAAACCTTTTTGGGTTCTGGAGTAGCGTGCTACTCTCCGGAAAGCGCTGTGATGCCTCATCAGGGGTAGTAAGCTCTATATAAATAAATAACAATTACAATTGCAATAGCTCCAGACGCAGGTTTCTGAGAAGGGCTTTGGAGACTGACACTCATTCTTTTACAATTAAGCGCTGGGCGTAAGATAGTAACACAAAAGTCCTGATTTTCATCTGAAAGCTAAGTCAAGTAGAACTTTGCATCCTTTGCATATTTTTAATAGTTTTTGCGAGCATCCCGTGAATCTTATAAGAAAACAACTTTGTAAATTCGACACACTGAGTGCATTTTCCTTATAGGTGAATTCATTCATATTGAGCAAACCGTATTCCCATCAAGGTTTGGAATTTAGCTAGAAAACTGATTCCTAGGGGTTCATTAAGACGTTGTTAAGTAGTTCACTAAGCCCTGTGGGGCAGTGGAGGCCCCAGTTACACCTACCCCATCGTCAAATTGCCCACCCTATTTTGGGCACACTGGCTGTTAATTTCTGAAGAAAGTGCTTCCACCAGTACTCCAAAAGACATACCATCATCAATGAATTTTATATGCATCGAGAGAGCCGCCTAAAATAGGGAAGACCTCTTGATGCCCTGTGGATGACTGGCTGCTACCAATGTTTTGCACCAGCGGGCCAATGGAGGTTCTACTGATGCACAATTAGAAGTTCCTCAATCTCTGAATGAGACACAGAAATTGAGGGATTGGCAGACCTGGATCCCCAATGATTTGAGGTGGGGCCTTGCTCCGACTAACCGTAAATGAGTCCTTTTGACATCTAGTATGTTCTTAATGTAGTTTGGCCTGAATCACCAACATAAATCTTTAGCCAATCAATATATAAACAGAGGGCCCAATTAGCAAAGGGCCTCCACACCCGTGGCAGATGCCCCGCACTGGTGGCGGGACCTCCTCATTGCAGTTTCTGATTTCAGTGGTCCCACCACCAGTGGCGTAACATAGGCCCCTGCAGCCCCCCCGGTGCGGGGGTAGCTCCAGGGTTCCCCCTTAGCACAGTACCCTGGCCTGAGTGCTCCTAGTTGAGTCTGGAGTGGGGGGAGTCTCCATGTGCCTTGAAGGAGGGGGCCTCAAGTTTTGATATGCCACCGCCCACCACGAGAGCTCCCCCTCATGACAGCTGGGTCTCCGCCACAAGTGAGGAGGCCCATTGTGAATCAGGCCAGGAGAACCTAATTTTCCAATTAATGTACACATGTATTTTGTACCCTTTAGAGTCACTGTACTGAAAAGTCTTAGTTGTAGACACAAGTATTACAGTTACCAAACGTATGAAACACTAGTGGTAACCAAACCCTTGTATCAGTGTTGCATGTCTGGCACAAACTGGGACAGGAAATGTTTTTATAGGGAGGACATTTGTTATAAACAATTGAGGGATGTTGCTTCTATTTGTTGTTGAAATCTGGGTCATGGTGTAAGATATGTCAATGTTATTTGAGAATTTTAATCTGCAACTACTTTGTGAGGTTTAGAGTGCTGCTGTGATGGTTTATTAGTTGCATAAAGGCTTACAACAAACTGAAGTGATGTGTCTCAAGACGAGATCATGAGAGTAACTCAAAATAGCAGTGAAAACAGTGCAAGAAAGTATCAGAGTTTGACTGAAAGAGCTGTAAGCTGACAATAACAATCCCTTACACGCCCCCATTTGGGACAACCAAAATGAAAGCTTTACAGCTGAAAGGTGGGATCGTTTTGTCTAGCTGATTTGGAGTGTTATTTTATTTACATTTGTTTAGTGCAACATCCACAAGACCTCTGATTACTGTAGGCATAGCACATAACCAACAGATAGAAGTAAAACGTAGAAAGAAACCCTCCTTTGGGTGTGTTTAAGGCATCAACCCGGAAAAGGATTACAATGTCTCCCGGTTTCTTGTATATATGTGGAGACACAGACAGAAAAAGATTGCCACATTGCCACCCTGTATCTAGCAACTAAGATTCTTGTTTGAATAGACTGTGTAACAGTAGATAACCAGTATAGGAGTTGTTAGATGAAATTCTTAAACTGTTGTGATGTTCCCCCTATATGCTGCTAGCCTTAATTGTTGGTTTTATAAATATCTTAACTATTTTATATCTTCTAGGTTATGTTTTGAAGTGTTTTATGCATGATTTTAGAATTTTAAGTCATTGTGTTTGCTTTTATGGCAATTGCCGAAATTAAGCTTATTATGGAAAAATATATATATATGATTACAATTTTGCACATAACACGTCACAAGGAGAAGTGGATCCTATTTGTTAAAAATAACAAAATATGTTCAACTTTCTGAACTTCCTCAAGCTTGGCTCTGCACCAAAAGTTTGTGAAAGTAGATTACATTGCCTTTGATGCAACAACTGACAATGCTCTGCCCCCACAAGTGATAGTTCTAATTTTTGGGAATTCGATTGAGGACTGGCACGCAGAACGCAAGCTATGGACAAGAGCATGTGATTTGCCCTTTACTACCCTGAAATCAGGAGTGCTTGCATAGAATGCCTTAGGAACGATGGTTATACGCTTAGAGGAAATCCTGTGCCTTATATGTAGCCGGTGCAAGGATTCGAGAGCTGCTGTGATATGCGAGGTATATTTTAGGAAGAAAAAAATGAAATATTGGAAATAATTTTTTGTGGTTATTTCACCACCCCTCCCCGAAAAGGGGGTGTTATTAAGGCATGTGTGAAGGACACAGAAGCATCCTAAATGTATTCTCCCCTCCCACCTCCTCCAAAAAACAACCTATCTCTGTATCATTTATTACAGATAGCACCATCTACTGTTCTGTCTCTTTTTTTCAAAATATACATTTCTGAGCGGATGAAGGTGAAAATGAGAAAATTAGCAGCCCTCCTATTTCTCTACAGGCTGAAGGATTCTTAAAATAGGGCGTTCCTGGGCTTGCAGTATAGTCATGTGGCAGGAAGCCTCACACAGGAATGCCCAATTGGTGTTTTCATTATAGGCATAGGGCTCATGTTCTGACAATAGCTTTGGTTGGTATTGGAAGACATTCCCTGAAGATGGGGCAGAAAATGGACCAGAAACCCCGCTGTGTGGGCTTCTTACTACAACTGGCTTCAGAAGGAAGCCTAAAACTCCCGTTAGGATGAACAGGTGGAAAGATCCTGAGAACTCCAGTGTTAAATGGAAACGGCCCTCTGCGGACAAGCGTATAGCAGCAATGGGGCAGGAAATTGGAAGAAATCCAGCCTTCTGACTGTAGGGCTGATGGTAGAGGAGCGAGAAAGTAGGGAATTAACAGAAATAGGACATATGTGCATAAATACTCCCACCCCACACACGCAGTTCCATGCCCACGTGGTTAAAGCCATCACAATGTCCTCTACATGCCGTATACATCCACTTACAAAGGTCATAATACCAGTGGCGGCTGGCACAGGTAAGAGCGGTGTGGCGGGTTAGTGGGGGGGGGGGTTGCACAGTCGGCGATGCAGCGAGCGCAAGGCAAGTGGTTTTATTAATTTTTATATTTAATTTTACCTACTCCGTTGTCTGTTGACATTCGGCTCTGCCCCGCTTTACCGCACTTACCTGTGCCGACTGCCACTGCATGATACATAAAAGATTTTACTACATGAGTGTGGCACTGAGGGAAAATGTATCCCCTGTCTGATATTCGTGCAAGGACCCCTGGACTTAGAGATCATATCTATGTGAATCTAATATCATGACTTTATGTTCGTGTCAGCTACATTGCTAATCAAGCATGTGCATGAAGGCCAGGGCCTGGCCATGTTGAAGCCGAGGTCCAGAGTCTGTTCAGTGACCTAGGAGGGTCCATGAGGCATACACTCCTAAGTAACATTGGATGACTTTCCATGACTTGGTTTGATGACATACCGTGGGGGAGCAACGTCCTGCTTTTTGAGTATTTATAGTTTTGAGTAAAACCTTTTTGGCCAAACTCAGAGGAGCACAACCTACCAGCCTACTCATATCAAGTTCCATTGGGATGTAACAAACTGGCCCTTGCACTGACATGTGATGTGTGTGTCAAATGCACAAATGCATAGTGGATGTATTGCACGTGTGCCAGGGTGACTCTCTGTTGGAGTGAGTGTGATTGCTGTGACCAGTGAAGTTCATTTTGCTAGGCCCCTGGTTTCAATATGGCACAATATGGAAGGAGGGTGCAGCCTCCCTATGCAGTGAAAGTACATTGACTGCATTCCTGTGACTGGAGGGTGGAGACTCAAACACCGAAGTAATGAAGGATGATGACAGGCTTGCCTTTATAAATTCCATGTGCTCCTTTTAGCAAAGGGTTGCTGATTAGTTCCTCCTGAGAACTGACATTTGGTAGTGATAGAGGAGAGGTGGTGAGTCAGTAGATTCAGTTTTTAAAGGGGAGGAAGATATTATGTAGGTCCTGCCCTTTTCTCTGTCCCTAATTACCACTTCAGAAAGGCTGCTGGCAGTCAGGTGCAAAGATCTCACCCCCTGTCGTGCCCATATTTTGGGTACTCCTGCTTTGAGACAGTTTCATCACTACTGGTTGTGAGTGACATCATCTTGCACTACAGCCATAAAATGACATTTGAAAGGGAGTCACTCCAATGCATTTCCAGCATCTTAGACAGTAGATCCACATCCCCCATATAAACGTGGTACCCAAACCATCCAACTGTGTGTCTGTCTGACAGCCAGTTCCCCAAGAGAAAGCATCACTTGAAGTCTCAGCAACTATGTCAAGGTGCTGTAGGTCTGCATAGCACCTTGAAGCCTGCCTGGCTGATCAAAGAGGGGCGAAGAGTGCCTGGCCAGAAGAAAGCCTGCCCAGTAAGAGAGTCAAGCCATGATTCCAGTGTGAGACACACTCAGAAGAAGATCACATGTGTGGGAGTACATGGCGCCCGGAACAAAGAGAGGGTCCATTTCCTCCTTGTGTGGTTAATGTGGCAAACTACATAAAGCAACATCCATCGTCTACATCAGTGAGCTGCCATGAACTGAGGGGGCTGCTGTTGAACAGTTTGATCTGACCCCACTGCAGCCGAAAACTTCCCCCATGACCCTGAGGCTGCAACTGCCAAAAAAGATGACTGTCGTCCCCGGTCTGGTCTGCCACAACACTAACAGGACCCTGCTTCTACTGCCATTAGGCTTTTGGCCAGATGTACGACCATGTCATTTAGCAACTCGCAAATTGCGCTCAATGGCGAGTCACAATTTGCGAGTTGCTAAATGCCATGTACAACAGTGTCTCAGACACTGTTGGTGATTCCTAATGGGTTCGCAAATTGCATGCCTCATGCATATTAATGAGACACTCGCAATTTGCGACCCCATTAGGAATGGCTGGCCCTCCGAGGTATGGTGGCCTTCTGGGCTCAGCAGACCTCCATGTCTGGGACTGCTTTTAAATAAAGCAGTTTTTTTTAAATGCAGCCCGTTTTCCATTAAAGAAAATGGGATGCATTTGGAAAGAGAAAAAGGAAACGTTTTCGTTTCATTTTTTGAGGGCAGGTAGTGGTCCCTGGGACCACTGTCTGCCCCTAAAAAATATTTCCCCCTGCATTCCCAAAGGGGAAAGGGGTCCCCAGGGGGAAGGGGTTCCCTGGGGACTCCTTCCCATTTGCAAGTGCTTTACCACCCTCTTGAAGAGGCGGTAAATTGCGAGTGTTTTGCAACCGAAATTGCGGTTCCAAACATTCTTACATAGGCCTCTGACTCGCTATAAAGAAGAGACGCCCTTGGAACGCCCCTTCCTAATAGCGACTCCCAATTCCTATTTAGTGAGCCGCAAAAAAACTGCGACTCGCTAAATAGGGATTGTACATGACCCTAGTAGCTTTTGCATGCGCAAACGGGCCGCAAACCAGTTTGCGCTTGCAAAATAGGGTCGTACATCTTGCCCTTTGTCTTGTGACTGAGAAGAGCACTTTGCAGCCAACCACTGACTAGCCTGCTGCACGGCAACTTCAACAAGATCCTCGAGGCGGGCCTTTCCATAAGACTGAGACACTGTATCTTGCCCTAAAACAGCATATTTTAACCCAGATAGTGGGCCGCCTGAACTCTTAGTAAGATAGAAGACTTAACATGCTATTAAGGTACTTGTTTGTACAACAAAACATTGAGCTGGACAGCATCTTATTGTGCTTGTTGGTTAACTGTTGAGTTTTGAGCTCTTGCACCCTACACTTCCTCCCCGAGAAGCCTGAGACTGCTTGCCCTTTCTACCCTGACAGTCAAATGAAGAAGGGGTTACCTGGCCAAGTTTGCAAAGCCATAGTAGGGCGGAACCTAGGACACCAGGGGCAAATTACTTCAACCACCCTGCCCCCCCACTCGAATGCGGTCTCACAGTCTCAGCACCGCAAAACCTGGTTTTACATTTTCTAAAGAAAAACTCCTTTAAAGGAACTATATGTGTGATTTCTGCCAAATATGTTTTGCCAGGTTGCTTAAGACCTATTTTTCTCTTATCTTTCAATCAGTATATGGTGATTGGTAAACATGCAGTTTTAGGAAGACAGATGGTAACAAAATAACCATAACTTTCATATTCATGTTTGTTTTTCAAAGTTTCTACCATTCTGTACCCATGTAAAGTAAAAAAAAGTGAAAGAATAAAAGAACACGAGGACAAGGAGTTTTGCTCAAAGTTAAGAGAGTTTGATGGAAAAAATGTATCAACTTAGTTTACCTGTTCTGAGACACCTACACCTTTCAGCAACATGATAGGTTCAGAGTTAACCTTGTGCAGGAGCGGCACATCATGTTCCAATGTGTTTAAATATTTAAGGGGCTTTATAATCACTCTTAAATATCCTCATATAAGTACTAAGCATCTCCAGCTTGGTGTTGTCATCCAGACATGTTATTTACATATCACACTCTCAAAATCCAATAACAAGTTTTAAAAGAAGTTTGAGTGCCACACATGCTAATTTATGTTCACATACTCCACACACCTGAGAAAGCACATCATAAGCAATCCAAGTATTTACAAAGCAGCCCTCAATAAAGGATCCGACATGTTAGTTATTCACTTACATGGGGAACTTGTGTTGTCAACTTCACTCACACTAGTCTGTGTAGCTCACTGTCATACATGAGCCATTGTTCTCAACCTTACTCCATTTCACCAAAGGCATGGGCATCTCATTCCCCTCTGATCCAAACCCAGAAGTGCCCTATACCTGCTCATAAGTAGTACACAGTTAGCAATGAGGTGCACCGAATTATGTGAGCTAGGGGAATGCCCATCCCTCCAGTGCTCTGTGTAAATCTACCTTCAACTGGGCACGCCTAAAGTAAGTGGCTGAGAAGCATGGAGCTTTATGACTTGAGTGAGGTTTGGGTTCAGTGTAAGTCAAATCCCATACAATGGAGTATAGTCATACTCAATGCCCTAAGATGCATATCTAGTCTGGTAGTTCAATCAGTGATGATCTGCAACATGCCATCCAATTACTGCCTAACGAGAAGTAATTGGTTTTGGATTGCTTCAACTTCTCTTCATCTTCAATGTATTGGACTAAAAGGCTGGGACCATAATGACATAAGGGAATCCGCCCACCAGTAACTTGGAACGAGCCTAGCGCCAGACAATTCAGACCTTGGGTCTACTCAAGCAAGAAGATCTTTCTTCCTTCCATCCCCTCATCATAAGGCAAATGGGCCATGGTCTTGCCGGGTTCAAACTCTTTTGTCTCTGAGCTCTGCGCTTTGTCTGTCTTCCAAAAAAGATGTAAACTCGATTCTTTGGACCATTCAGAATTGCAGTACCACCACTCCCTTCCAAGAACTCACCAAAATATCCTTCTGCAGGCAGCAGCAGTGATTCTAGATTCAGGACAAGCATATCGAATTATGTAATTCATTATGACAATCAAGTATAATGTTCGGACTTCCTCTTCGGCTCAACAATAGCGGGCATCCACAAGCCTGCCGAAACATTGAACCTTCTGCAAATACACCGTGCATACTGTCAGGTTTGCACTAACCTTCTTTGCAGGAACCAACAGAAGTGATGCTCCTTTCTATCTCTCACTGCACCCACCAGTACCCACATACACAATGAAATGAAGACCGCTTGTAGAAGCAGATAAGTAGGAATGAGAAAGAAGAAAACAGAGACACAGGTCGCCTCAATCTGTCTTGTCACTTCCGGGGGTTAAGGTGGTCTGCAGGTCGTGGTGAATGTCTTAGCAATATCTCTGTATAACCAACTATATGCACTGCAATGGGAAACTGAGAATTCCAGAAAACTCAAGTTTTGTCTCTCAGATAACTCAAACCCAGTCTTAGATCTCATATAAGATGAAGAGACATTTTCCAATATTCATTTTTCACAACATATGACTTCAGGATACTTCTCTGTGATCCAAAATGTCCATAGATCAATCCTTTAGGAAGCAATACGTATTAGCACCTGAAATTGGATATCCGTGCTGCAGCCCCATTCCACCAAGATTATTGAATACCAAACAGGGACAGGGCCGCAATACGGAGAAACAGTGCGATTTCTGATTTAATGAATTTCACTTGAAAGCAGGAAAAGAATTTACTGCCCTAGCATTTTCACTAGCCAGTTAATTAACACGGCACAGTAGGCTTGGTGAAAGATGTAAGTATTTTACATTTTGTACAGATATGAAGAAACAACATGGTTCGTTGAATTCATGAGGGAGAAATTGCTGTTGAAGGTGGGTGAAGTTACAATGGCTGCAGCCACAGATCACCTAAATGGACCTGATTGGGTACGAAATAGAAAAGGGATTAAGGAGGAAAGGAGGGCAATAGAATCAAGGTGGCCCTATATGCATACATCACACTTTTTGGAGAGTGAGACTTTTAACATTCAAAATAGTTTGTCTTTTATGTCCTGACAAGGTGGGATTGTTCAACAAAAGCACCGAAACGCCACATTAACAGTGTTACTTTTATGTCTTAAAATGATGTATATTGGTATTTAATGATTTTATTACTGTTTTGTAATTAATTGAGAATTTATGTAGTAATGAAAGATGCAGTATTGTACTACATTGCTTATGAGTGCCAATTGATGTGATTAATTTTATGAAATTGTATTTGAGAATTTATTTTTATTGTTTGATAAAATAAGAATATGAATAAAAGTATCTTTAATTGGATTGACAGAGGTATTTTTGTGGTATACAGAGTAAACAACAATATCAAAAGCATAGGTACTTCAGAGGAGATATATATTGCATTAAAAAATTCTATAGGGTGGGAAGATATATTTTGTGTATAATTATGATGGTTTACCATCATGGTGTGCACACCAGTTATATATAAATGCATGGGGCAAAGCTACTTGAGCATGTAAAGGCATATGTGGATAAGACAATGGTAAAGGCTCACTGAAGAGGGATGCATCCAAAGACAGCACCAAGACAAAGCACTGATGCATCCAGATAGATATCATTGTTCTGATGAGTGATGACATTGCTTTCTGTCTCCTCTAAGGCTTGCCTTGTCTTCTGGAATTTAAGAAGTAACACTAGCATTGAAAGACTTCCCAAAGGTTATGTAGGCAATACATTAAGAAAAAGGCTTTAAAAAAGCTTCATCATTCTGTGTTAATGACCCTGGTGAGGTCAGGTTAGCAAGCAACCTTAAATGGCTAGAGAAATGCCAATGCATTGGCTAAGAAGCAGATGTTGCACACTCTGGAGGGGGTAACTAGAGTTTTCTATTTCCCACCCCTGCCGTAACTTAAAGCGCTACCTCTGATATTGGTGCCCAAGAAAGAAAATGGATAATCAGAATTTTCAGAATGGTTCATGATCTCTCCGTCCAACAAAGGTAATGTGTTAAACTACCAATTGAACAAAAGTGACTGTTATGTATCATGGTGTAGGAAATTGCACACTCTGGAGCGGGTAACTAGCATTTTCTATTTCCCACCCCTGCCGTAATTTAAAGTGTTAGCTCTGATATTGGTACCCAAGAAAGAAAAGGGATGTTCAGCATAGTTATCAGGGGTTGAGGGATGGCAATTGATGCACTATTTGCAGGCAACATGGTAGACTTGCTTACAGTGTCTCTGGAGAGTTATTCACGACTTGGTCTAAGTCTTCATGCGACTTTCTACTATGACGTGTTTCTTCCTATTGTGTGTCTCATTTCCAGTTGAACATTTTTAGCAAATTCTTTGAATGGATGATATGGAGAATCCGTGCCCTGACAGGGGCCATTCAGTACTTAGATCATTTCCTATTTATTAAACGGCAAGTAATTAGACTTAACTGGGTTAAAACACGTCGTGCAAAGGGATGCAAATAAAAACACTCAAATAATCTTTGGAAAGATGTTTTTAATCTGCTGTGTACTTTCAATCTCCTAACTATGCATCATAGAATTTGCATACACTAGCCAGCATTCAAAACAATGCAAACATAAGTCCATCTTCCTCATTACAATAAAAAGCAAAGATCCAAGCTGAACTCTGTTTACCCGCATGCATACAAACAGCAAAGGAACTTTAACTAGCAAATAAACATTTGTTCATGGTCAATACAGTAGTCTACAGTACATTCAAGTCACTTGTGTATTTTCACATTGTAATTCTGAGATGCATAGTGCACCTTAGCCCAGTGGCATTTATAGCCGTACATCATATTATGTTTAAAGAGAGGTCTTTTTTCAGCACACAGTCACAGGTATAAGCTACTTCACATATATCTTCCTTAGACACATTCCTACATAAAATCTGACTGTATGTGCAAAATACTTCTTGCTGAATTTTCAATTTAGACACTGATGCAACAATCCCAAGTGTCCAACTTATTCCTCTTTTTTTATAAAAAGTTGTTTGTTTTTCAAAGTAAAAACCAGATGGAGTATTTTTTATAGGAGAACCATAAATCAGGGGTGTCAAGCATAGGACAGGGTCAATGCCAGATTGATTTAGGTTCACACCTGGTTATGACAATGAGTGTATTCTCATTGGTTCGAAATTTATCATCTATAGATACTATGAGCAACTGGAATGAATTAGACCTCCCTGGATGACATACTGCTTATAATTTAAGAGGTGTCTGTCATATGTGTGGCATCAAAATTCCAATTGATCTGATCTGCCTCTACCGGTGGTTCGATAGATGTGGAATGGCACTCTGCAGGAAGGTCATGATCCCATGCAATTCAGCCAAGGAGTTTGGCTGAATATCTATAAAACCAGACATTTTCAAGGTCATTATGACTATTTCTAGCTTAGAGAAAAACTCCGATTTTATTCAACACTGTGTTATTGCTTTGCAAAGCATGACTGCCCCAGGCATTTTATTGGTTAATGCTGTGTACCAGAAATGGACTGACTGGTAGGTGCCCCAAAAAGGACGGTGGGCCTGGACAAACTGATCAATCTGTTGGCTTTTCAAAGGGACTTGCCTGAGAGTACATGTTATAAATTCCCAAAAGACCAGGACCAGCCGTCCCCTGTTGGGCAAAACGGACAAAAGATATACAAGCTTGAGAATAACATCAATGGCTTTTAGGTCAACTATTATTCATTGGTCCCATTCATTAGACGTATTCTTTTCTGGACGTCGAAAATGCTGTACATTACTGGTCGTTATTGCTGGTTTACGGTCCAGTACTGGCCAACTGAGACAGACTTGCTACTAAAACAACCTATTGCGGGATTCGTTCACTCACAAAGACTCTTGTTCCACGCTGACATACAGTGATAACATTTAGGCCGGGGGTGCATCCAGGTTCTTGGAGTGCAGCCTTTGAGCAAACCCTGATAGTCAATGTGCCTGAGGTAATGAAGATCTCCATAATGTGCAGGCCGGAGTTGCATGGCATATTTGGATGTGCACAGAGCCGGACTGGGAACCCAAAGTAGCCCTGGCAATTTTCTTGGACCAGCCCCTGGGAAATCACTGCCTGCCCCCGGGAGACTTGAAACGCATGCTTGCTGCTCTTGTTACGGGGGCCGCATATTGCAGCACAGCTGCAAAACAGGCATCCAGTAACAAAACCTGCCCTCACCGCTGCAAAACCGCCCCCCACCCTTCCAACCTCCTGGGGAAATGCCTGATGCCCGGAACTGCCAGTCCAGCCCTGGATGTGCAGACAATGCTGGCAACATACCCTGTTAATCTAATAGCAGTTTCTGCACAGCCCACATCCATTCATTTAACTTCCACTGTACATAATACATTGGAGCTCATATTTTAGATCATTAAGGTCACTTGCTGCCTTTACGTCATGACATTAATCTGAGCTTTTACTTGAAATCACTGAAGCTAAAAAAGTGGGTGTTATTCAAAGACAGTGTGCGTATTCACAGCGTATGAATGTGCTTTGAGTTTGTGGTAAAACCTGACAATTGGCTGCAGTAAGATGGGCGTGAATAAACCTAGGAATGTTTCCTTCTTTTTGCAATGTTACCAAAGTGGACAGATATTTTTTTTCAGAAGCCAACTCCAAGGTCTGTCTTCATTTCGTGAACTGACTTCAACCCCTGAAGAAGGAAGTAATATCAGAGGGTGTGATTTCCTGTTTAAATGTTGACGACAGGTCATAAAATGGAAAACAGCCCAAGAAATAAACATGCCAACAAAAACTTGAAAATGAGGTAAATGGAAGGAGTTATTGATTGGTAGAAGTGAAAAGAACATGTTATGGTTGTCTCTAACAAAGACTTTTGAGGGACCCTAATTGCTTTTATCAGCTCAAGCAGAACTTTACTCCTTGCTCTGAAAATGGCAAACATTAATGCAGCTGTGCATAAACATGATAAAAATGTACTCAAAACATAATACAATCGAATAGAGACATAAACTATGACATTTGTTTGGACATCTCATTGTGCGGCCCACTTTGCTGCCCTCTAGTTTCAAGCAGCTAACATAATAAAATAAAGAACCTTTTTATTATGTGGAAATAATGCTGCCATTTTTAGCTGAACTTATCTCGTTGCAACATACAGTATCCATTAATGAATGTAAAACCATATGTTGCCACATGTGGAAACACATTTACAACAGGTAAACTAGTATCAACAACCAACATTAAGCAAAAAAACAATTGAAGGAATGGATTCTCCACACAAAAGATTATAGAGTGCCATGTTTCGTTTTTCTTGCATTAGGAGCTATAATTTCTTTACAGCAGTAGTAGTAGAACAACAAATGTCATGTTTTTTTAGTTCATCATTGAGTCTTAGCCTGTGCCCCTTTTTCCTTCCTTAGTAGAGGCTTTTGTAGCACTCATCCTCCACCTCCTAGATGCCACAGAGGGCCTCCCTCTAGTCTGGGACTATCCCCCCTGCATTGCAGCCTGTTTCAACATTCATGCTGGCCTCACCCTTCCCTGCACTCTGTCAGGCTTAAGTACGCTCGAATGAGTTTGTCAAAAGGAAAAACAGAGCAGCGGCTATTTCATCTGACATGGCAGGCGGGTGCCATTGTTAGAGCTCTCAGGAACTACAGTGCTTTTCTGCTGAGGGGCAGTATGCTGCCAAAGGACTTCCATTCTCGCTTGAGTTGCCTCAAACCAAAGACCCAGCATGCTCGTGAGGACATGGAACTGATCTTCTCTGCTTGCGTAGCAGATAGTCTTTCTGTAGCCTGAGACATCCAATCTGTTACAAAGCACAGGCAGGAAGAGCGACCATGGAGATTAGCAAAAACAAAGGGTCAAAGCCACCCCCAAAGAATTTCCACTCGCTGCCCAGTCTAGGCCGCAGCACATTCAAGACCCGCTGCACGATCTACAAGGCTCTAACAATACTGGATCCGGGTTTCACACAAATTCACCAGGATTAAGTACAAGAAAAATAAGGAAAGGAGCAGACAGCATGCGTTCTGAGGATATACCCTAGAATCTGTAACAACAGCAAAGACCAGATCCAGCAAGCGCCTACCCTCCTCCACTTCCACAAGTAGCTGCGGACTCTTGTCTGCACACCTTTCCTCACTCCCTTAACTGCCTGTGGGTTTTTTACCCTTCTGTGTCCATGCAGCTTATTGTGTACCCGACCCTTCCTCGTACAGTGCACCACTGTGTTGCCGTTCTCTTAATCCCCTCCTCTATACTTACGTACATATAGGAGATGTGGGGGGTATAAAATATAATTACAACGCTATTGCAAAATCTTCAAGAATTTAATTCATGAGGCACACTTATGATGCTTGATCATACATAAGACTCAGAGAACAGAAAATAACATATTGTGAGAAAATGAACTGATACAGATAGATGTCAGTAGACATTTGGAGCTCACCAATTAGAGAATTGGTCATTACCCCAATCATTGTTACACCCGTTAACCTGTCAACTCTTGTGCTAATCAGTTGCATCGCAAAATGGTTCTTTGCAGGAGGTCTCAAAATTGCCTGTTCATGGCTACAAAAAAGACATGAGACAAAATTGTGATCTCGTGTAAACGGCTGGGAAAGCGCCATAGAGGCCTGCAAGGGGTAGCAGCTCTCAATCCCAGCGTTTGCATCTCTAGCCTGGAGAATCTTTTTTTTTTTTTTTTTAATTGAAAACATTACTTGAAGGTTATGGTGCTGCCTTTAAAAAAACCTTTCCGGAATGTAAGACATGTTGTGGGAGGTGGGATTCTGGGACAGAAGACAATGGGAAAGGAGCAAACCGTAGTCTAAACTGCACTGTCTGCATCCACCCCGGGCTGTCCCCTGAGGTACACATTGCGAATCAGATTGCCACTAAGGGCCTAATTTCGAGTACAGAGGTCCTCAGGACCACTGTACATGCGGTGGTGGTCCGACCACCACTGCGCGTCCGCCTGCAGTATTTCAAGGATGGCACTCAGACCGCCACAGGACCACTGCCTCCACTGGGATCCAGGATCCCGCAGCTGTGGCATAGCGGAAAGGGGTGGGAATATGCTGGGGTTGCCTTTCCACATCCCATTTCATGGTGTTGAGCCTGCCCTAAGTCAGGTGTCAGTAGCCGGTGAATTGTTTGTGACAGCAAATGCAGTTACAACCCATTGATTAATTGCTTTCAGAATCAAACTGGGGGTGTATCAATTTCCTAACCCCTCGTTTTACAACTCGATAGGAGTCGCAAAAGTTACTTTGTAATAAAGACTTTTCCGTCACACAGGGTAACTTTTTTACATAGGAAACATCACTTTTGTTTAGGCCTGTGATTGTGAATCACAGACTTTGTGTAATTTAGAAAATGTGCCCCCTAGAATAAGTGTGCATACCACCATGGATGGAGTGGGACAGGTAAACAGAAAGAAAGGCGTAAAGCAAGGGAATACAGGACAGGACAAGAAAGGAGAAAAGAGAGGGAGAGAGAAGAGTAGGGAACAAAGAGTGAGAGGGAGACATCGAAATAAAATTTTGAAAACTAACACTTCCCGATGCACTTGCCTTAATGCGAAGAAACACACAACAACAAATAGGAGGATATAATGATGAGAATTACCCATGAAACAAAAACATAAAATTACAATTTGAATGGGTTAAAAAACGAAGATACTGAAAATGCAGCAGCATTTCTGAAACACTATTAAACACCATAAGACCCCAAAACAGGGAATTACTGTTGTGCATTTTAATATAAAAAAAATTGAAATTATGCCAGCAATATCATTGTTCTGTTATACTCCTGACGCAGCCCTTGTATAAGTGACTAAATCTGAACAGATCTATAAACCGAATAATAAATTGCCTTTCACCCAATTGCTAGGGTCAAACAGTGGGGCCTTTGCTGTCCAGATTCCACTAGCAGAGAGAACAATCAAAAGGTAGAGGCTACAGCAAGGAGAAGATCACACAAATTGAAAACAACAATACACAAAACATCAAGGCAGTACAAAAATGCAAAATGTAAATGACACGAGAACCAACACATCTCACATGGAAAACTGGTATGCAAACTATTTGTGCCCACTTTGTCAACAATCAAAAAATCTTTTGGTATTTGTCCACTCCCTAAAATATTCAAGAACCACTGAATCTTGATAGAAGGAAACCCTCTACTTAGCTGAAGTGAGTGATGGACTTTGAGCCTCAGAAAACGAAAAGCAAATGCTACATTTTTGTGCTAAACTTTCCCTTTTCCAATTTCCTCACGAGTGGTTCCCATTTTCTTAACCCTGGGAAGAATATGCATTTGTAATGGCTGCATTCTGTGGACAGGATGCGTCTCTTATGATCATGCTGCACTTCCGGGTCAAACCAGAATAATTGCTACCTGACATATTAGAAATACATCACAGATAATCACTGATTTATGCTCTTCCTGTGCAAACCTGGACTGACAATACTGAAAACTGTTGAATACACAATTAAATTATTTTCTCTGAACTTCTGCATCGGACCTGGAAGCGGTTGGCTGAAATACAACAAAAGGGGCCGCACTCTGACATAAATTCAACAAAGGTGCAACAAGCACTGCAAGCTGAAATAAAGGAAAGGCACGTTGAAAGTTAGATAGAAATGAGAGCTCCACCCTTACTAATGTGTGGTGTTCCTGCTTAAGGCAAATGGAGGAGCATCGCACTGATATGCTGACACCAAAATGACAATAGGGCTGGTAAATAAAATTTAAAAAAAGAATCTAACCACAGACACAAACAAGCCACGGGAAGTGCAAACAGTAATGCCTTGAGGTGGCACAAGGGAGTCACATGAGATCCAAGTGCTGCAAAAACATCAACTCTACAGCACACGAAAAACGTATGGTTATGTACACCCGCAACACACTTCAACATAAAAATGTGATGGCATCTCAAAAACAAATGGCCATAGTTGAATGCAGAGCTGAAGCCTCCCGTAGCAGGAATTTCAGCTAAGCTGCTACAAATAATTTCTACGGATTCAGTTGCTGGTAAGTGAGTTTTCTTACTTTTCATAAACATCTATGGAGGAAATTACAGCTAATTTCAGTTGCTTCATCTAAGCAAGTGCTGAGTTGTGTATCTCCTGACTGAAATGTATCATTGTCTTTGTATGGAAAAACTACAGATAAAGTTTAAAAAAAAATAATTTCAGTTGCTTCTCTGAGCTAGTTATTGGAGTCCAGTGGTGTCTATTTCTTTCAGTTCACATTTTTTTAAACCAGTAAAATTTGTTTTTTTCCCACTGGATATATGTAGTTCAATATACAAGAGGTCACATGCAGCAACTGAATCAAGGAGAGACAATTTTAGCTGGCTAGGTGGAATGAATCCACCTTACTCTACTATTCCTTTGAAATTGGCATGATACAACCATAAAAACATTGGTGAAGAATAATGTAAGCCTATTGTCCGGGCATCTGCTTTACAATCATGTAAGGCGGTGTGATGCCAAGCGCTTACATCAAGTGCCAGGAAGTATCCTCGCATGGAATAAAGGCTGAGACAGCACTATCTGAGGGCCATGTCCCTTTTTCCATTATCTCACAGGCAGTCAACCAACCAAAAAGAAAGGGAATGCAATAATTCCTTTTGAGCAAGTGAAACATTAGCAAAAAAAACAACACCGCATTTCGTCAGCCCCAACCCAAGGTAGGAAGATTACCCATGAGGCTTTTGATCACGTGTGAACGGATTAACCCTTCCCCTCATGACCGACAATCCAGTAATCCTACTGTACAATTAACATCCACGTCTGGACTGGCAGCCCAGTCAATGTTGTATATGTGTGTGGGGGCTTGGGTGATTGATGTCAGCATTTATCCAAAGCACCAGTTTCTATCTAAAAAAGATTTGTTTTGCTTGTATGATACGGTGGCTGCGATAGAAATACATGTTTACAGGCAGCTTTTGGTACATGGTCAGCATTTGAAAACATTGGTCATCGTTGTTGAGGGCAACTGCACACACTTCTCATCAAACACCATATAATGCCATAGAAGCTGCCCAAAGTGTTACACTGATAACCGAGCCCCAGTGTACGTAACAAAGACAAGCCACATTTAGGCCATTTAGAAAGTTATCCAGTGCATTTTTTTGGTAAGGTAGACAGCTACTTTAAAAAATACACATTTGCTCCCCAGTGCAAGTATCTCAAACAGAAAAACAACAATCAGAAGTAACAAAAACATCCAGTGCATAATTGTGTCTTGGAGCATGGACAACTTGGGCAATACGTTTCTTGTACTCTAATCAATGCTGCTAAAATTTCACTTATAAGCCTGAAAAAAATCAACTGCCATGCCATTTGGAAGCGACAAGGCGCCTCTCACGTGAGACTTCATTTGAGAAGGAGTTCCATCCAAAGCTCTGCACTTTTGGGTTATTTAAATAAATTAACTAAAGAGGTAAATAAAGATAATGGATCATTATTTTAAATGAAAAAAATAATTCAACTTTACTCTATCAAATGCGCTTGGACATTCAAGATGGAGGCTGCGCGATTCGGTACAGACAGTGAGAGAAGTGCAGACTTGAGACTCTCCCTAAACTATTACCTAGACAGGCTATATCTCAGAATATCAAAAACAAAACTAACCTCTGAAAAACATACTGTGTTCTAAATATTGTTTCCCATTAGTTGTAGATTTTCTGTTATTGACACCAATGTGGCAATATTTTTGTAAACAATATTTAGGACAAAATATTTCTGTCGGACGACATTTCTGTCGGAGACCATTTCCAGAGTACAAGTGCAGAAATCAATAACGCTAGATATTAAACAGAAATCACATGGTTTAAGTGTTGGAGGACAGGGGATAATGTAGAACCACAAGAATTCCTATTCACAACACTTTGCAAGACAGATTGAGGAACATTAGCAGCACTGATAAATATATTCTAGAGCACTCCCCAAAATAAATATTATTAAGTCCTAATTCCCTTTTCTCCGTGGCCTCTGAGATCAGTTGAGTGAACAATCCCAGAACTTTGATCAGGAATAGAAGAGAGTGAGTATTTTGGGGGATTCAGTCTAGTTTTTTTAGGGTAAAGCCTTCTTGTTTTTAAAAGGCAGACATGCCAAATATTTATTTCGGTTTAAAGGGGGAAAGACTCTCAGATCTACTTCTGAATTAAAGGACAATCTCACAATCTGAGTCTGAAAACGTATCAAATAGTGTTGATCCAGCATGTGCAAGTGCTTCAATATAAATATAACATCTTAAATACCACCAGAATGTGGAAAAATTATACTGTTATCATTCCATGCGTCTTAACATTCTAAATTCAATAGTGCTATACTTTTGTCTTTAAAATATTTCTGTTTGAAGCAGAACTCAACACAGCAAAGAAACTTCCTGGGTCTCCAAATGAATGCCAGGGCCATGGGGCCATTCTCCAGACAGATGAGAGCTACTCCTGAGTGTCGGAGACTTCGGTGCAGCGTGAGCGCGCTTGCAAAATTTGATTTATGACGTGGAGGTGTGAGTACAGTCCATCAGCCTAGTAAATCGAGAACAACTGTGTGGTTTCTTGATTTCCCAGCTCCTTGCGTTGTATTATCCATGGCCTTCCTTGCACAGATGACAATAAATTCAGTGTTGGTTTCAGTGTCAGCAGTGCAATTCTCTGTTCACATTCATGCCTATGTGTAGGAATCAACGTCAACACTAGATCGCTCTCTGCTCCGCGGTTGATGTCAGTAACAGCAGTGCTGGGCCAGGCTGCTCTTCTGCTGTCAGTGCTGTGCTTCTCGTCTTCGTCCTACTGTACAGACAGATGAATTCTCCGCGGGTCTTATCCCTCCAGTGTTGATATCACAAAAAAATCATTCAGTAAAGTATTCTCAGGCAGTCGGGAATATTAATGCTTGGTCTTTATAACTTTGCGGTGTCACTGCCCTTTAAATCTCAGTCCTGTAGGGAAAAATGTCATTATAAATGGCTGGGTTTTCTACTTTAAGCGTCTTCCATGTTATGACCTGGTCTAATGACCTCTTATCCATTACAAGCCTTCCAAGCCATAGTACATCTTGACCTTCCGTCAAACCCTCAAAACCACAACTCACTTGTGCTTACAGTTGAGGCGTGTGCCCTGCAGGCATCTTCTGACCAGCGCCCCCAGACAGAGTAAAAGTAGTCCCATAAGGCCGAGGGTACCAATCAGGGTGGGCTGTGGTGGGACGGTGGCCTCGAAGCCCTGCATATGCTGAAGATACTGTTGGAGACCTTGCTCCACATAGTGGGCTTGATCATAAATACTAAGGGCCGTCAGAAGGTGGAAGAGCTGGTGGCTGTGACCCACTATGTCGAAGCGGCCAGGGCGTAGGCGCTCAGGGATCTTGCTCACATTGAAGAACGCGGCCACCAGGAGCCAGAGGTAGCGACGGTGGAAGTAGAGGAACAGAGTGGGATTGCTGCGTCGTAAGTCAAAGAGCAGGCTCTCACCCATCACAGGACATGCCATGCTCAATGGCATGATAAACACAAAGGTGCGCACAGCAAATGGGTAGGAGCAACCCTGTGCACGACTGAGACAGCATGCAGCCGTACAGCCAAGTGCCAGCACAAAGGCCACAGGAAGTATGCATGCATGGTAGAGCTTCAGCCAGTGAGACACCTCCTCTGCGCACCAGCCAAGCCAGCCCTCCACATAGGGAGTTAGGACTCCGGCATCCAGCAGGCGAAGGCGTGGAAGCAGGTAGTGTGAATAGGCCACAGTGCTGGCAAAGCCATAGTAGCTAATGGAGGCGTAGTCAAGGTAGAAGAAGGCAGCACGCAGGCGCAGCGAGAGGCAGCTGAAAAGATGGGCAGCACAGCTCATGCCCAATGTCAACAGTACACCTGAGGCATAGCACCAGAGTGGCAGCAATGCAGGGTGCAGTGGAGAAATCCCGGCACCCTGAAACAGCAGCAGCCGCCCAAAGCGGCAAACAAACACCAGCAGTGGCACAAAGTGAGTCCAGAAGTTGAGCGTCTCGTTGGTCGGCTGAAATGCTGAAGCCAGGCATTGCTGTGCGCTCAGGTGCAATCGCCGGTAGCCTGAGAGTATAAAGCACTCCACAAAGTCCTCTGGTACCTGGTCCCAGCGTAGAAGTGTGTGTGGTGGCGGCGGCAGAGGTGCTGCCCCTGCGGAGGTGGACACGGGCTTCTCAGACCGGACTGTGGAGTCTGGCTTTCGAGACATGATGCTGCTTCCAACACCCAAGGTGGTGGGACTGCAGAGGCCTATGATGTTGCTTCTAAAGCCTTTGGTGAGGCAAGTCCCACAGGGAGGGGCCTGACACTTAACTAGGGGAACATCCTTCAGCTTGTCAGCCTTAAATGTTGGAAGGAAGCATTGGCTCTCGCTGGAAAGATAGAATGATGTAAGGGAGAGAGGGGTGTCGTATGGCTGTCTGAAAATACAGATAGAAGGTATAGTTTCCCGGGCTGTTCATTAGAGAAAGGGTTCGCGAAGGGAGATCCGCTGATACTTGTTCAAGTCCAAGAGGGAATCGCTTGCTGCTCTTTGCAGGGCTCGGGGGAGACTCCTCTGCTCCTACCTCAAAGACCCAATGGGGCGAGGATATCCGCTGCGGATGCTAGAAAGAGAAGGGGAACTCTTTCGCTGTTCGCGGCTGGGTCTGTCGCTGCTTCCCTGGTGAGAGGGACGGTGCACTGCGGATGCTTTCGAGGACAGCAGCGTGTGATTCTCGCTGATTCAGAGCCAATGTGGGAATCCCGGTCCCTGTCAGCGGGGTCCCCGCTTGGTCTCGCCTCACCTTCCAAGCATGGGTCGAAAATACCCCAAAGATTATCCCAGCGTCATCTTTGGTACCACGGGAGCTTAGCAGCGAAAATTGTGATGTGCAGGTATTCTCTGTCCGCGGTGGGGCAAGGTGCGACTCCCCGTCTCCAAGGCATCGAGCGCTGGCGTATCTTCCGGCTGACTGCAGTCTCTGCCGCTGCCGTCGGAGGGTGCCGGCTTGCTTCTGAGGGACCGGGGGCCCCACTGTTGTTGCGGGGCTCCCCTCGCTCCTGTGGTAGAAAATAGTCCGCTGCAAGGGCAGAAATAGACGCGCTTCTTTCTGCTAATGTTGCAAATCAAAGCTGAAACAAAGCGCCCTCTAAGCTGCTGCCGCAGAGGATGCGGGCGGCTCCTTCCGCGGCTGCAGAGCGCACCGCTCCAGCGGGCCGTCCTCACCGCTCGGGCCGGGTGCCTCCTAGTCCCTGCGCCTCCTACAGTCGGACGTGTGCCGTGTCCCCCTCAGCAGCATCCCCGCCTCGGCGCTGGCGAGTCCGGCCTCCCTCGTCTATTATTCAGCATCGCCGACTTCCTTTGTCCTTCGGTGGCTCCGGTGTCTGACAGCCCCGGGATCGGCTTCCCTGTCAAGGGCCGGTCTCTGAGTGACTGATGGCGGCTCCCGGAGGGGGCGATCGTCTCTCTTCCCCGGATCATGTTACGCGCCCGGGAAGGTCACTCGGAGGCGCGCAGTGCGCTGTGGCGGGACGAGGGCACCTCTACGACCCCCTTTCATTTATGTTGCAATCTCACGAAGCGCTTTCAGCAATATGACTCCAGCAGCAGGCAGTGCCCGTGCACATGCCAGTCCAAGGTCACCGTGTAGATCTAGGAACACTGCCCTGAACTCATAAGATTAGGGTGCCTGTATTTTTAGCATATCGAGACCCTAATTTAAAACCGTGATGCCACTTTACGTTTCTGCTACATAGGGTTGAACTCTGTCCAAATTGCATACATTTGTGTAATAGTGTTTAAAAAATGTAGAAAACAAGGTGCATTAATAACAACCAGGGTCACTGGGAATTATGCAACAGGAGAGAGAAAAATGATATGGCAGCGTGACTAAATTATGTGGCAAGGCAAATAATGGTACATAATGGCAGCACTTTTTTGAAAACACTATTTCTTCATTATTGTGTCCTTTTTAGGTCTCAGTTAAGGCGCTGCTGGCGTCGTCTGGTGCAAGACACATTGTTATCTTACAGTGGGTTTAGTGCCTGCTCATTTATCTTACAGTGGGCTTAGAGCCTGCTCATTGTTTACCATTGGTAACATTGGTTGGCTACATTGTCACTCTCATTCGCTTGCTTCTTATTTGTTATCTGTGCGGGCGTTTCTTCATCGTAGTGTGCTTGTCCGCACCTGGAGCACGGACGCAGGACTGGTTTTAGCACTGGTGGCGTCCAGTGGGACAATGTTTGTTGGCGCCCACCCCAATGACCACCTCCACCACGGATTCCCTCGCTACCACCCTTTAACTTTGTACAATTTACAAAGAGACCTTAGACACAATACTGCACCTGTTATATCAGTGGGAATCTATGTTACGTGGTGTAAAGATCATGCGAAAGAAGGCCTCATAATTTCTCAATAGTGAACGAATTCACATGAACAATTTACTAAAAGATGATCAGCACACACTTTTTTCAGACATAGATCTGTATACAAAAATCATTGTTTTCATGACGTCAAAAATTACAAGAAATTATGCTCTTGGACATATGCAGTGGAATTTTAAATAATCCTTTAATCTTCACAGAGTAGCCAACGCGCTTCGTCCTTTCATAGGACTTCTTCAGGGCTCAACAAGTATTATCCTTTTGCACTGACGTTTAATCTCCAAAGTTTAGAGGCAAGAACGTCTTGTTCTGCGAAAAAAGTAAGGTGATTCAGAGAATCCAGTCAATCCAAGGCAAAATATATTCCTATTCAGAATTTTCAGGCCAATGTCAGCCACTGCATCTGTGTGAACGCGGTTAAGGCGACAAACCGCCCTCCTCCAACTCTTCTTTGTATACTGATCTACGTCTGAAAAAAGTGTGTGCTGATCATCTTTTGGTAACCCTTTAACAGTGTCCCTCAAGTCTCCCTAGCCACTCTCTCTCAGATACATTTAATACGTTTTATAGGGCCCCTCATACCACTGTAAGGTGTCTGAGCACTTTATATTACATACAGGCAATCAATCATACGTGTGTAAATCAGTGTATAGGAAACGTTACCATAAGACAGAGGACTACAAGGTGTAGGAGTCACATGTCATCCATTCATGTAGGCAGCATAGTGTAAGAGTCCTATTGTGTCATTCCTAGAATGCCCTCAACACAGTGAAGGATCTCTTTTACCACTGACTTTGTATATTATTTTTTATTAGAATTTTCAATACAGGTGATGATGAGTAAATACTTCAATATACAAAACTCCAACCTCTTTCTCTATCCAGAAAGAACATTGATCACCGGAGTTACATTGACATTTTTGTTATTGCCTGAAAATTGCTGGAGGCACAGAACTCATTGGCATGGGCTTTTAAAACCATAATTTACGGCGCCCCACCCGAATTCAATGCCTGGTGCGGTGGCCCCAGCCGCACCACCCAAGAGCTGCATTACTATACTTACACTGCTCGCTACTTTTTTATTTTTGTTTAAGCACTGTATGAGAGGGCATGTGTTTTCTTGCTATCTCTCTTATATGCATCTCCCTATGCCACGTCTGTGTTCCTCTTGTTCACCTGTGTGCTTCTTCTGTAGTACCCCACATTGCCTTCTTGCCCATCTGTTTCATCCCAGCCTGCTGCATGGCTCTTTTTTGCCCTATTGATCCCCGCATCCCCATTTTGCTTCCCCCTCCTGTTCTTTTAAACCCCTCCATCCATGCATTGTGTTGCTTCCACTCTCGACTCCCCGTGATGCTTCCACCACCGTCACCTGCAGCCCCTCATATTGCCTCCGACACCTGCAAAAAAAAACCCACTTTTTTTTGTTTTTAGAACTTGATCCAACTTGGATCGGTAACTAAAAAGAAGAAAAAACAGCCACATCATTAAAATTTCATAGGTGCATGCATGTGTGGTGCACACACCTACAAAATGATGAGGTTGGCTGCTTTAAAAGCTTTCTTTTAACATTCTTTAGCGAAGTTCCCAAAAGGAAGCCCTATTGGCTTTGCAAGTGCTTGTTACAAATGTTAGCACTGTCTGTGCAGAGTTTTCACCTCATTAATACCAGTTTAACACCCAAAAACAGCAACAAGCAACCATTGGCGGCTGCAGTCGAACGGGTGTGGCTGGTAGGGGCAGGAGGGTTTGTTGGGGGAAGGTCTGAAAACAAAATATATCACTTACCTGGGTACTGTTATGACACGACACGCTCCCTGCGTTCTCGTGTCCACCACCAGGGGGCTGAGCTGTGGCACTCTCCAGTGTTCTAATAAGCTTCCAGACCCTCCCCTTCATGTACATACTGACTTCCAGCAATTTGGACTCTACTTGGAAATGGCCATCCATTCCCAATGCATGCCGGGTTTTGTGGAAGCCAGCCTGCTCATGCCTGATACTCCATTACCTAGAAATCCCTGCTGACTGCTTCATCTCCACCCCTGCACTCCGGGATGCGGAGACTGAAGGGTCGATGCAGACGCACTGTCCACACTCCAAAACTCTCAGCAGGCTCGAGCACGGCACCTCCACGCTACCTGATGTGGCTCTAAGCATTTTTTTCATCTAGGTTGGACCTTGAACCGCACACACAGTAGGTAGCACTTTAGGGGCACCAATTTGTGTGGGGTAGTTTTTCACTATATGTTTTTTGTCCTTACAAAGCGCCCTGATCCCTAAGACCAGTTAAAGGCGCAAAACATGTTGACAAACCACTGAGGGAGAGACCTGAGAGAGATGCCCCTCGCACGGCTATAGGATACTTTACTTACCTAAACTATACATACTTACTACCAGGGTTCCTTTTAAACCTCTAGGGTAGCACTTGCCTGTTATAGGTTTTTATCTCTGAAAGGGTGGTCCATTCATTAAAGGATAGCTTGCGACCTCCCCTATCAGTTTTAACTCCGAATCACATATCACTACTCCACTACACTGATCACCTCACTTACACTCATCATACGACAGCCTCTCTAAAAGATCTCCGCCAAAGTGACTCTTCGGGGGACCTGTAGGGCATTGCAGTGCTGGCCCAGCAAGGAGCACCACCCTATGATGAAGCATGACATCCCCTAGGGGGTGTGTGAGGGCAACATGAGACAGTCCTGCTGATTGTCTCTGTGATCTTGATCCAAGCACTCTCTACCTATTGAGAGAACCTTTCCTCTTTTCTCATGAACAAAAGCCCATTTTTGAGTCCACGGTAGTGAGAGGTACCTAGAACCCAGCAAGTATGAGAGCATGGGGCCACAACAGTGGGTATGGTGGTGGCAACCTGCCAGAAAATGGTTGTGTTCAAACCTGGGCCTCTTCCTACATAAGAAGACAGGAAGATAGCAATGGGGAATAGCATGCTAGAAGCAGACAGGTAGTCCCGGAGGCAGTCTCACAAGCAGAGAGGGTGTTGTAGTTCCCTCCATTGGTTGGCTGTGAGAGCAAGGACATGCAGTAGAGAGGACAATGATGTTGAGCAGCATTTTTCCCTGAAGAGAATCCAGTGGTAGTTGTTAGAGTACCACTAACATATTGAAATATGTATACATCAAAAAACCTGAGGGACATCGTACCTCTCCTTCAGGTCTCCAAGAGACACATTGATCTATATTAAAACCTTAGCGAGGTCTTCATCCAAAAAACCTAATACAATAAAAAAAACACTCTCGCGTCTTAACAGTTTATACCCAAAAGGCATTTTAATTAATGTGAGATCTGCTCCAAGGACATGCTTGTTAAATCAATGATCTTACTAAAACATATGCTATAGATTTTCCATGCATTATGAAAACCACCTCTTCCCCCTCATCTACACCAGCATTCAACCTCCCTTTTTAAGATGACTACACTACCCTTCACAAGGACATACCCCATGAAAACATGGGAGGTCTAGTGGTGATACACCAAATAAATTGTATCGGTACATATGTAGTCACTCCAACATTTGCCTACTTGAAATGTTTCTCCATCACTATCAAACCAAATCAGTACCGAATCAAAGCAATATTAGGTACTTCCATACGGTTCACTGATAGAATATCGATGACAAAAACATCGATGTTAAAAATATTAAAAAAAATATATAGAATACAAAAATTTCGACTCCCATACCTACACAGGTAAGTACAAAAATATCGAATCAAAAATATAGATGTAAAAAATATAGATGTACAAAATATAAATTTAAATATATATAAAATAAAATAATATTTATTAAATATATTAAATACTAATATTAATTTTAACAAAATAAATTAAATGTAATATACATTTTAACAAAATATAAAAAATAAACTTAATTGAAAAAATAAACACACAAACATAATCATTTATACATATATATATTTACTGTAAAATAATTAATAAACTATTATCTTTAATTTATTTAAAAAACTTGAAAATATATAAAAATAAATATATATATCAATAATTTAAAATATAAAAAATATTCTATAATAATTTAAACCATCAAACTATTAAAAAATATATAAACTTACATTTCCCAATACAATCAGTGCAACAGTAGGGAAAGTGTTGCATTGAAAAATAATTAAATTTAATATTCCATCTCCAGTGATTGCAACAGTAGGGCAAGTGTTGGATAGCTGAGGGTAAAAAGTTTTATTCCCACTCCGGTGAATGCAACAGTCGGGAAAGTGTTGGATAGCGGGGAGGTGAAAATTACTATTCCTACTCCAAAGAATGCAACAGTAGGGAAAGTGTTGGATAGCAGACGAGTAAAAATTACTATTCCCACTCCAAACAGTGCAACAGTAGGGAAATTGTTGGATAGCGGAGGGGTAAAAAAGACTATTCCTACTCCAGTGAGAGCAACAGTAGGGAAAGTTTTGGATAGCGGAGGGTAAAAAACTTACTATACCCACTCCAAAGAGTGCAACACTAGGGAAAGTGTTGGATAGCGGTGGGATGAAAATTACTATTCCCACTCCAAACAGTGCAAAAGTAGGGAAAGTGTTGGATAGCGGAGGGGTAAAAATTACTATTCCAACTTTAGTGAGTGTAACAGTAGGGAAAGTGTTGGATAGCGGAGGGGTACAAATTACTACTCCCACTCCAGTGAGTGCAACAGTAGGGAAAGTGTTGGATAGCGGAGGTGTAAAAATTACTATTCCAACTCCAGTAACTACAACAGTAAAGAAAGTGTTGAATAGCGAAGGGGTAAAAATTACTATTCCCACTCCAATCAGTGCAACAGTAGGGAAAGTGTTGGATAGCGTAGGGGTAAAAATTACTATTCCCACTCAAGTGAGTGCAACAGTAGAGAAAGTGTTGGATAGCGAAGAGCCAAAAATTACTATTCACACTCAAACTGCTAAATCAAAAATAAAAAACATTAAGAAATATAAAAAATCATACAATAAACAAATATTTAGAAATGAAAAATCAAATATATAAAAAATAAAAATATTATAATATTAATTACATATAAAAAACCTACAAATAATATATAATATAAAATAATAAATACATTTATAAAATTAAATTATTTTAAACTAGAAAATATTTACAAACAAATGTATTAATACATACATTTATTTATTGTATTACCTACCCTATAATACCACACCAATAACAAAACACCTAAACATTTTCAATTACATGTTCCCCCAAAACTAACATAATTAATAATCAATTAGAAAAATATTATTAATAAAAAAACTAATAAACATTAATTGACTACACACACTTTAACACTATGATAGCCACACCACACACCTAAATTAAACTCTAAAATAATAAATTCACAATTAAAACCTATTTATAAATTAAAAACTAATACTATTAACAAATAAAAAAAATAAAGTAATTTAAATGTATTTAATACCCACCCTTTACCCCTATAAAAGTACAGACAACAAATTAAACAATTACCCAAAATACATATCAAATAATTAACATTAATTAACTATGGGACCGATCCGGATCAGAAGGGCACCGAACGCGATCCGGCCGGAAAAACTATGAGCCGTATGCGTGTTTTCCGTCCGACTCATACAGCTGTACGAGCGAGCAAGTACGATGCGAGCTACGTGAAATTCACCGACCGAGTCGTTCCCGGGTCCGAACCGCTCCGCACGTCTCAGCCGTAAGCTAACCGTGGCGTGCAATGGATGCGATTTATAACCGAGCCAGTACGATGCACGCGTTGGTCAGCTGGTGCGAGCCAGAGTGTCCGGCTCGCAAAACGTCTGGGAAGTTGCTTTTGGGGGTCCGCGTCGGGCCCCCTGTCACCCGCAGCCCTACGACTCGGACACAGGGGGAGACCCAAGGGTCTCCCCAACACAGGCATGTACGGTGCAGATGGCAACGAAGCGTACCCACTGTAGGGGACGCCCTTGTGTGAGACGTACCCATTCAGTCAATGGGAGCCCATGTACGCGTTGTATGACCAGCTCCCATTGGCTTCTATGGGAGTCCGACCGAACCGAGTCCGGCAGTATACGGCTGCATCGTACTCGCTCGGTCGGACTGCAGGACTCCGGCTCGGTCGGAAAACACTCCGGATCCGGCTCGGTCAGAGAGCTTTCCGACCCCGATCGGAATCAGCCCCTTTATGTTAGTTAATTAAATACAAATCACTCCCCACCCGTTATTCCTATAAACACCAAAACACACATCCCTAAAATTAATTACACAGTTACCATAATTAATTACCAAATAATTAATTAAAATTAACATCCAATTAATAATTCATCAATTAAAAATAAATTACTTCCCACCCTTAACACCTATAAACACCACAACACACTTAGGTGCCGATTCCGATCCGGGATTTTTTTTTTGCGTACGACTCGTATCCGTATATTTTCACATACGAATTGTACAAGTACCGTAAAAACTGCGAAGTACGATTCGTACGTGAAAAATACATACGAATTGCGTCGGGAAAATGGTCCGAGAGGGAGCCGGAAATTTTCACGTCCGAATAGCGTCAGGAAAAGTGTACGACAGGGAGCCGGACATTTTTACGTGCAAATCGTAAAACAGAAGTCCGAGCGCGCAAGTACGATCCGTACCGCCCGTCCGAATACACAACCGCATGTAAAAGGCTCCGTACGGAGCGAACGCTGTAGCACACATGTACACGGGTAAACTTGTGCCCGGATACGAGTCGTACAGCCCCCCTCACCCCGCATATGTCAGCACCCCACCCCCGTATGTCAGCACCGTACCCCCCCTCCGCACCGTACCCCAGGACCGTACCCCAGCCCCGCACCTGTTCGCGCCGCACCCCAGGCCCGTCTCCCAGCCCCGCACCTGTATGCACCGTACCCCAGGACCGTACCCCAGCCCCCACCTGTATGCGCCGCACCCCAGGCCCGTCTCACAGCCCCGTACCTGTACGCACCGTACCCCAACACCGTAGCCCAGCCCCGTACCTGTACGCACCGTACCCCAACACCGTAGCCCAGCCCCGTACCTGTACGCACCATACCCCAACACTGTAGCCCAGCCCCGTACCTGTACGCACCACACCCCAAAACCGTAGCCCAGCCCCGTACCTGTACGCACCATACCCCAACACCGTAGCCCAGACCCGTACCTGTACGCACCGTACCCCAACACCGTAGCACAGCCCCGTACCTGTATGCACCGTACCCCAACACCGTACCCCAGCACCCTCACCCAGCATCGCGTATGTACGGACCTTACCTACGCGAAAAATACTCGTACAGAACCAGGACACTGTAAAACAGCACAAGGAGGGTCAATTCGACTCGCACAACACCACAAAGCACGTCTACATGACAAAATACATCTCTGTGACTGACCTGGCACATCCAAACAGGCAGAGGCCCTAAATTACAACCACCTCTTATAACACACCCACCACAAATTCAAACCCAGCCACACCCACAAATGGACCAATAAAAAGGGCCCACACACACAACCCATGAGCCTTTGCAACAGACCCCACAGACAAACAACTGCACCTTACTTACACCTTAACTACACCTTAACTACACCTTAACTTACACACCTTCACACAACCTCCTTCACAAACACCCCCTCTTCACATTCACACACACACCGTCACATTCACACCCACACACCCACAACCATCCACACCCACACCCCACACCATGCCCACAGACAAGAATCCAAAGTTCACAAGGGCGGAGCTGGACCTCCTTGTCAATGAAGTCATCAGAGTCGAGCCACAGCTGTTTGGAACATTGGTCAGACAGACCAGCATAGCCCAAAAAACAAGCCTGTGGCAGGGGATCGTCGATAAGGTGAATGCTGTTGCGCCCATCCGAAGGACCAGGCATGAATGCCATGCCAGGTGGTACGATCTGCGCAGGGCAGTCAAGAGGAAAATGAACGAGGAATATGCCCAGAGTAACATCACTGGAGGTGGGCTGCCCCGCAGACCCGTACATTACCATCCCTGGGAGGAGAAGGTGATGGCCATGCTTCCGCCGGTGGGAGTACACGGAGTCGAAGGAGTCGCAGAGCCTGGTGAGTACACAAACAACTCACGTAACATGGGAGGAATGGCATCCACACCACAAATACACCAAATGCACGCAATTCCCCCAAGCCCTCACCGCACACAACCACACTCAAAAACCACGCTCATGCCACTAACGTCTCCATGCCCCATTCACAAATAAAGGCAATGCCATGTCCCAGGCCACACCAACCACAAACCCAAGACTGGATGTCCGGGATGCTGGGAGGGTGGGGCTCACACAACACATTGTGCAACTCAGAAGCAGACACCAATGCCCTCAGCCCATATGGGCTAGGTACATACACATGCACCATGCCCAATGCACAGGGACTGGCAAAGTACTGACAAGGTAGCTGACACTTGGCCCTGCTGTATGCAGCACAAGGCCCTCCTGTGACCACTGTACACTCAAACACCAACTCCACAAGCTCAGATATCTAGCACAGGAACTCAAACTCACTGTCATGCCAGCTTGCACCATGAGGGGACAGACACATCACCTGGGAGACCCAATGATAAATCACACTACACCCAACAGCAGGCCCGGTCACACCCCCCTCACACAAGCACAGCCCCCCCGGGGCAGGCAACGGATTTACCCACTCTCACAATGGACATGTGACACAACAAGACCAATCCATCGCCAAATAAGCATCCAACCCAAAATTCTACTGGTCAAACACTCAGGAGAACATACCAATCTGTCCCCCGCAACATACCCATCCCCAAGTGTACATTGAGAGGAATGCTAGGCACATCCAACTACCTGGAGGAACTGTGACAACTTGAATATGTATGAAACATGGATGTGGCATGAAACAGCATTAACATTGTCTCTCTCTCACACACAGGGCAACGTCATCGACCTCCCCCCAACAATGGGGGGGATCAATCACAGTCCCAGGCTCAGCGTGAACATGATCCCACCGGCAGCGACGACTCTCACCACTCCGTGGATGACCCCAACCAACCTGGCCCCTCTGGTGCCCAAGCCCCTGCAGCACCTGCGTCAGGTACATCTGTGCCAACCACCACCCCCATTCCTGCCACATCCCAGGAGACACCCACGAGCCCTGCTCGCACTGAACAACACAGCCAGTCTGACCAGGAGGGACAAGGTTCTCCGGGCACCCAGGAGGAGGCAGGCAACTCCGCAAATGCCATCCCTCAGGGGTCTCGTAGACCCAATGTGCCCACAACAGCAGGCCAGGCTCGTGTGGGCAGGGGTGGTGGGAGTGAAGGCAGGCGGAGGTGAGAACCTGACCAGCCAGCTGAGGAAACCGGTATGTCACACATACGCCATATCCTGGACACATACCGGCGTGACACCAAGGGCATCAGCCAGGTAGTGTCGAGCCTCACAGAGATGAAGGGGACCCTCGACGAGATGAAGAACCTGCAGGCCGAGCAACATGCCAGTCAACAACAACACCAAGGACAGATGGAGGCAAGACTGGCTGAGCTCCTGGCGGTGCAAACGGACATGAGCCGTTCACTCCGTCGGATCGCCGACAACATGGGCAACCCTCCCTGTGCCACCAGGCGAAGACCACCACCAGCCACAGGGAGGGAGGAGGAGGAGGATTCGTCCGACGGAGCATCACAGACATCGTCAAGTCCTGCATCTGAGGGTCCCCCCAGGAAGGTGGGTCGTCCACGGAAAAGACCGTGAGAGTCAGCGGACCATCCACATCTCCCAGGTCACCTGGCCTGGCACCTGGCCCACTGGCGCAACAGCAGCACCTCACCCAATGACATTCTCTGCCACATGGACTTGCTGGTCACAGTCTGACCAATGATGACCAACACTGTGGTCTGGACTCTGATGACTCCAACTGACAAGGATGCCATCTCCCCCTGTGAACTTTGGATTCTATGCACCCGGTAGAGCACCTTAGTACATCTACCAAAAGACTTACCCCACCAAAAATAAAATCTTTTTTTTGTCATGAGATGTTGCTGTCATTTGGCATTAGTCCACAACATATGTGTGTGTAAATGTCAAACTATGCCTGAGTGTTGAACTAACTCCAGCCATCCATACCCTGGGATCTGAGTCTGGTACAGGACACACATGGGTCACAATTTATCAGTCAATGCAGACATGGAGCACAATACTCACCTGTGATGACCTCAAGTTGCTGAGGGGGGTTTGCAATACTGTGTGGACAGACCTATTTTGAATAGTATCATTAAGGCGTAGAGGTCATGCCTCATTTGGATGTTCCCGGGGAGGGAGTCCCAGGTATGTGTTCCCAGGTGGGAGAACTATGTCCTGCATGCTGGAGTACGGTGGATCTGAAGAATGGTGGCCAGGTCAAGGTTGGATGCACGGAGATGGCACTACGGGGTCTCGGATGACAGTGGTACAAGGTTGGTTTTGGGTCAGGGTTGTGGCCTGCCTCCTGACTGTGGGTGGGGAGTCTGAAGGTCATCCTGCAGCACACAGTGATCCATTGCAGCTATCTCTGCTGGACGGTGATGAGGCTGGGGCGCGGGATGTTGCAGCTGAGGTGTGCAGATGCAGCCTGGATGTGGACAAGTGTCCCGGGAGTTTGGATGTGGCTGCCCCGTAGAGGGCAGGGCAGTATTTGACACGGATGTTGTCGTGGACCTGGGGGATGGTCCGTCTTTCCTTGGAGTGGATCTATCTGGAGATCATGTGCATAATGCAGAGGGTGTTGCAGTCTGAGGTACAGATGCTGGGGATTACCATGGCAAATGTGAGCAAGCAATCCATGATGCACACCATCTTGTGTGCGTGGACACTGGGTGCTTGTGCGGGGCTTCTGCGAGTGGGACACAAGCAGTTGACCCAGCTGTAAGGGGACAATCCTCAGATGTTGACCTCAGTCCTGTACAAGTCCAGCCTCAGGTGGCTGCTGTTCTGCCATTCATCAATGGATGTCATGCAATCTTGAATATTGGAACTGGCAATGTCTGCGTCCTTGGTGAGGGTGAGGAGCACCTGGCTGTCAATGGCATACGAGTTGATGATGAGGTTGTGTGCGCATGTTATGGTGGAGAGGGGGGTCCTGGACACATTGTAGATTGACACGCTGAGAGATGATACCTGTGCCATGTGCCTCACGACGACAGCATACTACATGCAGAAGCCTTGAGTCCCACTCCCATGGCCTTGCCGGGGTACAGAGCCGGTGGGGAGTAGAAGGGACATGACCTGGTGGGTGTGACAGAGCCTGGAAGGCGTGGCAGCGCTGTATAGGCAGTCAGAGTTGCACACTCATCATGCAAAGGTGTTGGGTGTGCGCTTAGTGTATGCCTGAGAGCAGGCGGGAGATGTGTGGATGGACATTGCTTGGAGGGTCGCTGCAACATCAGACTGTAGTGTGATGTGGGTCATGCAAGGACCTGAGGGTCGTGCAATGTGCACGTTGCATGTGCAGATGGTCCAGCCTTTGGCACCGCGTGGCCGCAACTGTGGCACAGACAAGCTGATGACAGCCAAATGAATGGGTTGAGGGAGGAAGGGAGGAGCATCTTTGATGTGTGTGTGTTGCCAAATCAGGAAACTTCCTGTGCCCGTGCTGCAGTGGCTGCAACAGCAGGCGGCATGTCCTGGGAACTATGCCACAATTTCCACACAAAGACTAGGATGTCAGAAAGGACTACTGCAACAGGTGTATGTCAAGGAAGGAGTGACCGGTTTTCAATGGCACACCCAGAGACAAAGGATGCACAATCACCAAAGATGACTGACACCGGATCATGAAACTGAAGGCCGAGCTGTGCACAGGAAACACACCCCAGAAGGTGTTGACGGCCCGTTGTGGGGACCAACATACCAAAACACATACACAGCCATGGACTTCATGCACAATAGAGAATCAAATACATGAAGAACAGCATGCAGGTTGCTAATCTACACATAGACTCATATGCACAATCCTTGACAGCCATGCCAGAGATGGCGCATGCACAGTGGCAAGAGACCTGCATTGACAGAGATGAGGCACCTTGGAGGCTGAGGAACACCTTTATTACTCAGGCTCACACCTATGGAAATGCATCAATATTAACAGACTCACAGGTCTTTTGGATTAACATGTGGGACCTACACTGGACACCCCCTTCGCACCACAGATGCTGTAAATCCATTGGACTGGCACACAAGTGAAGGGGGTGAGCCAAACATCCCTTGCTGCACACAGAGAGGCTGCAATTCCCCATTGAGCCTCTTATGGCGATGTCCCGCAATATGTCCACCCGTAGCCTCCCGTATGTTACCGAGGGAAGTTGTACACACATTGATGCCTTCATCAAAATCCACAATCCCATAACAGTTGACTGTCACGAAGTGTGACTATCAATTCATGTGAGTCATGCTACATGTCATGTGCCCCATGGTGAGTCGACATGTATGCATAGTAACAAAACATGCACAGGAGCAGTGCCCACACATTACAAACAACTACCACACCCAAAATGCATTGCTGCAATCCTTACCCAAAGGAGACTTTTCACCATGTCCGTGCATGTAACGCTGATTCAGCACACATTGCATTATTCATGAGGAATAGCAGGAGCACAACGATGCCATGAGCAGACAGCATGTGCAACTACCTGGGGATGAGAGACACACAAGAAGTCAGGAAAAACATAGTCATCCGCATGCATGGTCATGTACTCTACATGACTAAGGTTGACACCATGCTAGTTGTCAATTGAGTGTGTCAGCTAAAATGTGTGGAATGACATCAGCACTCGAGTGACACATCAGAACACACCTCAAAGTCACTTAGCATACAGTCAGCTGGACACACACATTGTAACACATGCCACACAAGGCTCCAAGCGTGCACACTCAGACCCAGGGACTCACCATTATGAGAAGAAGTTGCGTATGAGCTGACTCCGGATGTCCTCCTCCTCCTCCTCCTCCTCCTCCTCCTCACTTGCCTCGTGACCAAGGCCGTCATCCTCCACGGGTGGATGTTCCTGCTCATCGGGATCCAGGATGAGTGGCACAGCTTTCTCCACTGCCATGTTGTGCAGCATGCAGCACACGAGGAAGATTTTGCAGACCTTCACCGGTGCATATGGGAGGGTCCCGCCTGTCTTGTGGAGGCAACGGAATCGGCTCTTCAGGAGGCCAAACGTCCTCTCAATCACTCGCCTAGTCTGCCCATGGGCGTTGTTGTAATGATGATCTGCAGCTGTTCTCGGGTTGCGGAGAGGCGTCACCAGCCATGCCATGTTGGGATAGCCAGAGTCCCCTACATGGAAACATCATGTAAAGAAGTGGGTCAGGAGATGCCGTCACATACTAAGATACCGCTAAATACTGGACAAACAGAGTCTACCCACCAACAAGACATGCTCGTTTGTTGTGCAGCTGCAGCATCATTTCTGGCACCCTGCTACGCCTCATGATGTAGGCATCGTGTGCTGACCCTGGAAAACGTGCATAGACATGGGAAATCAGCTTGTTAGCAAGACACACCACAAGGGCATTAATGGAGTGATAATGTTTACTTTTTCGATAGGCTACCTCCTGTGCCTGTAGTGGTACCAAAGCCACATGTGTCCCATCAATGGACCCAATTACATGGGGCATCCCTCCCAGGGCATAGGACTCACCCTTGATACCCGTCAACTGCTCACGAGTTGGAAAATGGATGAATTCATCCAGGTGCTCCAACATGGCTTCTAAACCATCATGCAGGACACGACTGAACATGGTCTGGGACATGCCACCCACATCAGCTATGGTCAATTGAAACGTACCGGTGGCAAAGAAATGTAGGACTGACATCACCTTCATCTTGGGGGTCAGCGCAGTCGGATAACTGTGTCACGGTTGGAGGTGTGGTGCCAGCCTGTTTGTCAGGTCCACAATTAACTGTTGGGGGAATCTGTAGCGGCGTTTGCAGTCACGTTCCCTCATGGCAGCCAAGTCTGGCATTGGTCGGGGGAGAGGCGGTGCCCTGCAGAAATTTGGAATGAATAACGAAGATTGAGTACATTACTACACCAATGTCAATGAACTGAGCACATGTTCAACAGCTAATACACATATGCTACATACAGAGTCTGGTCTGTGCAATACATCCTGCACACGTATGCCAGCCAGGTGATACTCCTACCAAGAGCCAGCTACAAACGTGGATTGTCATGGTCTACATGACATGCCATGAAAGTAGCTGTGGGCCAGTGTGAGTGAACAGCCAGACACATTACAGGAGTGACATACATCCACATATGTGCATTTGAAGGATCTTATCTCATACAGACAGCTGGCGGCAAGCTAGACGCACAGGTCACTTGTCATTGAAAAAGGACAGACCACACACCTTGCCATGAAGGGGTACATGTCAAAACTGATCACACAGACATTGAGACTACGCAGATATGTCCTCAGCTTGCAAGTCCCTGTTCGATGCATACAGACACACGTTACGTGTGATTCCACATGTGGCCTGGTGTGCGTAAAAGTGTAACATGGGCATCTACACACAGACACATGTTGGATGCAGCTACAGCAGATGCAGTTGATGGAACACCAACAGCAAGCTCATGGGAACACATGACACACACATGACATAGTCACATCGTGGCACGCTGGTAGTTAGATGTCAGGTGTCATCATCCGTGTACTTGGCATCAGGGGACAGTTGCGGGTGTTGGTGACTGTGCCATGCCAGTGTTGCAGTGCTTGACAAGTTTGTACTACATGCACACATGTAAAAGGTGTGAAGGGGAAGTGTGCCACATAGTGCCCCATCACACATGACATGTGTGCACAGGTCATCACACAACTATTGGGTTAAAACATGAGGAGACATGTGCCACATCACTGCCTGACACACCTAGGCCCTACACATGAAGGACTGCACTGACAATGACTTGATGTCCATTCCTGTGCGAGTCTGACACCTCCATTCCTTTCCTGTGCGCCTCCTATCACCAGTGTAAGCTGTGAAACGCACCGTACACACGCTCTGAGGGCGTGTGTACGTTCGTATCACTATATATTATAGTTATTGGATAAGGTAATAGCACGCACGCGCGCTATGCTGCTGTAATTGTAGGCTGCAGCGCTGGTCATTTTTAAAATTACCGTTCTTCTATTTACTTTTGTTTTAATTTCAATTTTACCCTGTTTTTAACTGTTCTTGTAGCGCCCACACACCTGCACTTTAAATCGGGCCCCTCACCGCGTTTTGAGCGGATTTGTGATCTTTCTGCATTCGTTTGGCGCGTGGTCGCCATCTTGGGGGTGGCTAGTGTCGACTGTGCCACTTGTTGAGCGCTCTAGCGCTTATTACGATCACAGGTGAGCCCTACTTAAGGCGAGCATTTCTTTAGCTCGACCTTGGATAAGGTAATAGCACGCACGCGCGCTATGCTGCTGTAATTGTAGGCTGCAGCGCTGGTCATTTTTAAAATTACCGTTCTTCTATTTACTTTTGTTTTAATTTCAATTTTACCCTGTTTTTAACTGTTCTTGTAGCACCCACACACCTGCACTTTAAATCGGGCCCCTCACCGCGTTTTGAGCGGATTTGTGATCTTTCTGCATTCGTTTGGCGCGTGGTCGCCATCTTGGGGGTGGCTAGTGTCGACTGTGCCACTTGTTGAGCGCTCTAGCGCTTATTACGATCACAGGTGAGCCCTACTTAATGCTCGCTATACCCGCGCAGCGGTGACGCGCAGCGGTAGCGCCTGTCTCGCGCCGGAGTCAAGCCAGAGTCCTGCCCGTATGCGCCCGTCAGCGTCCCGGAGGCGCTCGGGGCGGCGGGACAGGCTCGGCCACCCAGCATGTGCCATACAGGACCACTCGCGCTGCGTTATACTGCTGGGGAGCTCCGCGCTCTCCTCACTGCTTCCAGTGGCTGCGGTACTGTCTTTCCTGGACGTCACCGTGGTAAGTCCATCTGCCCCGGGTGCGGATGGCGTCCCTCCCGTGCTTTGCCTTGTTCCCCTGGCAATAACATCGCCAGTGTGGGATATCTCTGCATGCTATTAAACACCAGATCGGCGTGCAGACATGCACAAGACGTCTTTGAGCTTCTTGACACGGCTAAGCCACTGTGTCTTATGCTCACTGAGACATGGTGGGGAGAATTTTCGAATCCAGACGTCGCCATGGCAATTCCGCCTGACTATAACGTCTTCAGGAAGGACAGAGCGAAGGGAAGGGGCGGTGGAGTGGCACTGGTGGTGAAGAAAGGCACGGCTTGTACTATCCTGCCAGTGGAGGATATTCGTGGCTCGGAGTCCCTCGCTTTTTCTATCGCTTTGGCTCCGCACCAATCAGTCAAGGGATTATTGGTCTATAGACCGCCTGGCCCACCCGGAACGTTCTTTGAAGATCTTGACTCCGTTTTACTGGGACTGGCCCTGAAAGCAGAACACTGCATCGTGGCCGGAGATTTCAACCTCCGGATGGATGATCCATCCGACGCGGCCGCTATTAAAATCTTAGAGGCTATGGCACCGCTGGGATTGCTCCCCTATCTGCAGGGGCCGACGCATGACAAGGGGCACACTCTTGACCAGGTTTTCTCGACTTCCCCTTTTGAGGTCCTAGAGATTATCCCGGTACTATGGTCAGACCATTCGCTGGCTAAATTTTCGATCAAAGGCACAGTTAAATCGGCTGTTGCCGCCCCACAGCAGCATGGTCGCACCCATAGGGCGCACCATCGAGTGACCCCTGAGATGCTGGCTCAGGCTGCCCTGGATCATCCCTGCCCCCTCTCTGGCGACCTGACGAAGGATTTGGAGTCCTTGCAGGCATGGCTTTCTGACAGGCTCAACGATCTTGCCCCGGAACTGGCCCCCCGTCTTACTCCTAAACGAGTTTCCGCCCCTTGGTTCACCGCAGCACTGTCGGCCAGGCGGCAGCAGTGCAAGGTAGCTGAAAGAGCCTGGCGGGTAAAATATGACTCGGATGCTAAGTTGACCTATAAGAGCGCGGTTAAGGAGTATCACCGGGACATTCGCCTGGGTAAGAAAGCCTACTTGGCAGGGAGGATAGAAGCTGCCTCCAACTCCTGTAAGGAGATTTTCTCTATAGTTAGAGAATTTATTTCTCCACGGACTAACATCTTTGAGGAGAGACCCTCTGATTCTTGGGCCTCTGATCTTGCTAGTTTTTTTACCAGCAAGGTCCAACTTATACAGGATTCTTTTCCATCGGCTGTACCCGTGGAGCGAATTAATTCTGAGGCCAACCGATCGCCCCCGGCTTCGCCAGGCTTGACGCTGGGCGTATTTCCACCTATATCTGCGCCCGCCTCTTTAGCACTTTTGGGCAACTTGAAATCGGGCTCGCCCCTGGACCCATGCCCTGCTAAAATTCTGGCGAAATTGGCCGAGGTGGTTAATCCATTGGCCAACCCGCTACTGAATCTCTCGCTGAGCCAGGGAGTGGTTCCGCAGGCTTGGAAGCAGGCAATGGTCATCCCGCTGCTCAAGAAGCCTGGTCTGGATCCAAAGGCCCCAGTCAACTACCGGCCTATCTCTCTGCTGCCGGCTCTCACGAAAGTTGTTGAAAAGCACGTGCAGACGGTGCTGTCCAATTTTCTAGAGTCGAATGAGATTCTGCATGCCACCCAGTCGGGTTTTCGCCCAAATCTCAGCACGGAGACTGCGCTCCTCGAGGTCTCAGAAACTATTAAAGGGGTTCTGGATACTGGGGGCAAAGCCATGCTGGTGATGCTGGACTTGTCGGCGGCTTTCGACACCGTCCCCCATGACGGTCTTCTCACAAGACTCTATGAGATTGGACTACGGGGGACGGTGTTCAGCTGGTTTTCCTCCTTTCTAGCGGGCCGCCGGCAAACGGTCTGGGCCTCGCCAGATTCCGCCGTGATGCCGCCTCTGGGAGTCGGGGTCCCTCAGGGCTCTATTTTGAGCCCGACCCTCTTTAATATCTTCATGACCCCTTTGGCGGCGTTGGCGGAGTCGTTTGGGGCCCGGATCGTATCTTATGCAGACGACACCCAGCTCCTCTTCTCGTGTAAGAGAGGAGGAGACTTTGATGGGGAGAGTATCCGGGATTGCCTTGGGGCTGTGTTTCAATGGTTTCAACTGAACAGCCTCAAGTGCAATTCCGATAAGTCCGAGGTACTTTTCTTTGGGTGTGACACGGAGCCAGACTGGCAGGCTTGGTGGCCTACCAATATGTTCCCCCCAACTTGTTCATCCCAAATGGCTAAGAACTTGGGGGTCAAGATGGACAAGGGGTTGACTATTAAGTCCCAGATCCTGGGGGTGTCGGGCACTTGCTTCGGCCTCCTTAGGATGTTACGGAGGTTTCTTCCCCTCTTATCGGAGGAGCACAGGAAGATGACTGTGCAGGCCCTGATAGGCTCTAGGCTAGATTATTCACGTTCTGTACCTGGGCCTGCCAGAGTACCTGCTACAGCGGCTCCAAATTGTGCAGAATGCTGCGGCGAGAGCGATTTTTGGATTGAATAGACGCGTTAGTGCTGCGGGCTTGCTCCAGACCCTGCACTGGCTCCCAATCCGCAAGCGGGTCGCCTTTAAGGCTTTGACCCTGACATACAAGGCCCTCCATGCGACGGGAGCTAAGTACCTCCAAAGGAGACTTGCCTTCTACCGACCGGCTCGCTCTCTGAGATCAGAATCCCTGTTTTTGGCGATCGTCCCGCGAGTGAAGAGAGTGCGCTTGGGAGGTCGCTCCTTTGGATTACTGGTGCCACAGCTGTGGAACTCTCTGCCTCTTACACTTCGGGGAGCCACCAGCTTACTAGCTTTTAGAAAGGACCTCAAAACCTGGTTGTTCACCCAGTAGGTCTTTTTTTGCTCGTTGTTTTCTTTCTGTCTGTGACACTTTCTCTTTTAATGTGTTATGTTAGTATACTGCAGCCTACCCTAAATAAAAGCGCCGGGACACTCTTTTTGAGTAGCCGTGCGCTCTATAAAAGCTATTTTAACATAACATAACATAACATAACATATAGGGGTTGGGCAGGAGTATGTGTGTGTGTACGGACCGTACACACGTACGTGTACACACTGGTCCTATCCCTATGGTTGTGTTGCCGTAGGCGTACGCCATAGAGATACGGGCCGTACATGCGTGTGTAGGGGTCGTATCCCTATGGTAGTGTTGCCGTAGGCGTACGTCATAGAGATACGGCCCATATACGCGTGTGTAGGGGTCGTATCCCTATGGTAGTGTTGCCGTAGGCATACGCCATAGAGATACGGGCCGAACACACGCATGTACGGGCCGTATCGCTATGGCGTACGCCTACGGCAACACTACCATAGGGATACGACCCCTGCACACGCGTGTACGGCCCATATCTCTATGGTGTACGCCTACAGCAACACCACCATAGGGCTACGACCCCTACACACGCGTGTACGGCCCATATCTCTATGGTGTATCACTAGAGTAGTGGTGCCATAGGGGTACGTGTGAAACGCACCGTACCGGTGTGGGTATTTGAAAATCACAATGGGGACACATAAGGGACAAGTATTAGGGCCTAAATGCATGCTGGTTGTCATGGATACCCAGTTTCAAGATCAAAATTTTCCATCATGTGGCCTGGAAAAAGCAGTTGGCCCGCTTATACATTGTTGCAAAGTGGTTGTTGACTTGACATGATGCATCAAATTTGAAAAAATGCTAATGCTGTCACTGGTGTATATTCAAAGGGATTGGAGGAAATGTAGGATGCTAATGAGTCTGACCAATCACTCGGTACTCCTGTAAAGGAAATAGCCCAGCAAGGCAGATATAAGTCAGCCAGAACCCATGAGAGGGCACATTTGCCTGCACAACCTTTCATCAACACCACTGCTGCTGTTTGGCTTCCCCTGGCACCATGTCAAGGACTGTGGAGAGGGCCCAGCCCTTCACCCAGGAGGAGAATGAGGCGTTGCTGGACGTCATCCTCCCACAGTTCCCCAGCCTGTATGGTAGACCAGGGCAGCAGGTGAGTGCTGACTCCGCTCCCTTTGACTGTGCCCCTTCTTTTTGTGACTGGCACATCTGGCATTGTGTCCAGGTGTGACAGACATGCAATGTTGTTTAGAGTGGGTCCCAGGGGGGGAATGGCTTAGGTGTGTCATGCAGACCATGATGTGGTTCATGTGTGCACTCCTCACTTGCATTGTGCTTACTGTGACATTCACTGCATGGTGCATTGCACATTCTGCATGGCTAATCCTCTTGGCCATTCTTGTTCTATAGTCCTGAGGTGATTCAGTGTTCCCCCCGGTGTGACAGGTGACTGTACCCACAGATGTGTGTGAGTTTAGTGGAGCTGTGGTGAGAGTGACCAAATGATGTGTACGCCCCCTGGACATTGATGTGTGTGAATGTTCCTTGTCATGTGGGTGAGTGTCTATGTGGAGTGTTGCACCACAGCTGCATGGAGGAGGCAACTGCTCAACCCATCTGATGTAAGTAGTAAGCCGTGCTGTGTGTCTGACTAGCTGGGCTAGCCCGATGCCTGTGACACCCCCCAGGCAAGTGACACATGTGCAGAGTGAAGTTTGTACCCGCTGTTGCCACTGGCAGGTGATTTATCTGTGCCTGTGTGTGTCTGTGTACTCTGCTGAGGTTGGGATCAGTGGCCTGGGGCATGTGACTGCTTGGAGGTGCTGTCCATCAGCCTTGTGTTGCTTGTGATGTACAGTGTGTGCCATGATCACGGAGTGTGTTGCACCCCTCATGCCACCTGTGTACTTTCAATGCCATGTAGTGCATTGGGGCTTACACAGAGGCGAAATTCCCTATGATGAAGGTGCTATTAGTTTGCAGCATGCCTGTTCAACAAATCAAAGATGTTCTAATGTGTGTCTCTGTTACATGGAGCAGGTGTAGTGATCTATTCTCACTGTGTCATCCTCACAGGTAACCGCCTACGAGAAGGGGAAGATATGGAAGCGGGCCGTCAGGGCCGTGATCTCCGTGGAGGGTCGCAGTCGGCGCCTGGCCCAGGCGAGAAAACGCTGGCAGGACATCCGGTGCTGGACCAGGAGGATCGCCCGGGTCCTGCTGGGGGACTCACCAGCACGAAAACACGGCGGTCGCCGGCGCCTAACCCACCAAATGAAGCGTGTCCTGGCGGTGGTCTTCCCTGACATGGATAGGCGGTTACAGGAGAAGCAGCAGCAGCAAGGGGGTAGGTACATGTGTGTCTGTTGTGTGTCACAAGCTTTTGGAAGTGCTCAGTTGCATGGATACACTGCCAGGGTATATATGTGCAGTGCATCTCCTGTTCCCCCTAGTCAACCGCTGCTGTTCTTCCTCCCTTCCCCTCCTTGACATGTGTTCCCTGGTCTGTGTGTAATCACTATTGCACATGGTCATCTAGGCTGCAAGTTCATCACGGTGCACAATGCTTTCTGCATCATGTGTGGGGGTGGTCTGTGACATGTGTTGGTACCTTGCCTGTGCCCTGTCCTGTCCACTCATTTGGGGGTCCATAATTGTTGGCACTGTCCTGAGGCTCCACATAGGAGTGTGTGGTTTTAAATACACACCCTTGCAGCATGCATGACCAATGTAGTGGCCTCAGACATGATGTGCATGAGTGGGAGATATGCATAGGGCTGGGACGGTTGCTCCAGTTACAGTCAGATCATTGTGAAGGGCAATGATGTGCCTGCATGACAGATGTCTCCCAAGGAAGTGCACAAGAAACCACCTTTACACTTTGGGGGAACTCGCTGGCACATTTCACACAAAGGCACAGTTCTGTCCAAATTTTGTTATGGAATTATACATGTCCATGTTCCCACAGTGTGTTTGCATTAGGGTTAGTCCTTGATTGTTGCTGATGCCAACTTACCGGTGTCCAGTCATCCAGACCACCGTGGTGCCATGTATATGTACTTCCTGATACCACATTTCTTATTCACACTGGCTTCTTGGCATTAGGCTGGCAGCTCATACAATGACTGTGTAAATGTAGTTTTGTGTGCACCTCCTTGTGTGACTTCTGATATTCATGCACATGTGTGTTCAGTTCCACAAGTGGAACATTCACACATTCCAAACTTGTCAATTGTGTGAAGTTTTGTGAATCGCAATGAATGAGAATGTATTTCTTTGGATTTTCTAAAGTACTCACAGGTCTATGAGTGTGGGTACACCTTCAGCATTGGCGTATGTAATTTGGCATTGGGTGCACCAATACTGTTTCGTTCACAGTGAGCAAGGGGTGGCATGCCTTCATAGTCTGGCTGTGCTCCACTTTTCACAGACACTAGCTTCTCTGTATAATTTGATCTCCAGTTATTTGCTGTTGTGTCCTGATTTTAATTATTTAAGGTGGCATGGTGGGTGAACCAACTGGGGAGTGCAGGGCTTACATATGTGCGGAGTCATCTAGATGTTACTCATGATGCATTTCATGATATGCACTGTGACCTATTATGTTTGGACTCATGTGTCAGATGTACACAGGTGACTGATTATTTACTGTCTCTTCACCTTGCCCACAGCATCATCGGGGGACACCGAGGGAGACACCTGCACGGACGTGGAGGAGGGATCCAGCACCAGTGCCACCACTCCTGGCGAGTCGGCAGCATCAAGTGGCACGGAGGGCGAGGGGAGTGCGGCGGAGGACCTGGGTAGTACCAACACAGACTACGACGCTGACGGGTCCGAGGCTGAACTCCCTGAGGGGGCGGAGGCTGCTCCAACAGCTGGCAGCAGCACTACAACTGTCACCGCCCCCTCCATTCCCATCACCGCCCTCCCAGTTGCTCCGGTCCCTTCTGTCCGTGTACAGCAACAACGTGTCTCCTTCGTGCCAGGCACCGCACCCCCTGCCCCTGTCTCCCCTGCTGCCCTCACTTCCGTGTCTGTGGACATTCAGCGGCAGTTGCAGGTTGGGCAGACATCGATCCTGACTGTCCTCCATGGCCACACCACACTGCTGACACAGATGTTGTACATGGAGGGCATGTCATCAGCGATGTCTGACCAACGGATGTTGCTGAGGTCCATGGACTCGTCACTGACGGCAGCAGTGGGTCTCCTGCAGCGCTTGGTCCTCCCACCTACTCCTGCACCATCCACACTTCCCACTCCCATGCCTGTTCCAAGCACACACACACATTCACAGGCAGGCACCACACCAGACACAGCCAGCACACCAACATGGAAGGGCAAGCGCACACCTCCAGTCACGCACACTCAGGGGGTAGAAGGCACACCCACTGGGTTTAGGGCACACAGGCAGACACGCAGCCACAGTCGGAGTCCGCATGCCTCACTCCCCAGTCCCTCCAATGTCACTCCCCTCGGCTCCCCTGCCCCACAGTCTGAGAAGAGGCCTACTTGGCTGTGCTGGGCCTCAGCCCCACAGCTTCACCATCGCGCAAACGGGCACGGCACTCAACGGGTAGGGGAGTTGAGTCCCCCCCCTGTCCACCACCTCCCCCAGTAGCGCTGCAACCCATCCCTCCGCCCCCCCTCCTTGGGGCCTGTGGTTCATTCGGGTGCAGGGGAGACGCTGGCAGAGCTTGCGGACGTGTGCAGCGCCATACTAACCTCCACCTTTGCCGCTGCCCCACCCCCTGGGGTGGAGTCATCCGTCCCTGCACCCACAACACCTACCCTTCCCCCTCCTGTCCCTGCGGTGCCTGGTCCTTCCCCACATGATGCCCCCACCCCAGTCGATGAACCATAGGTTTCGAATGTGCAGGCAAGGTAGGGGAGATGCATGGACATGTGTGTCCCCCCAGGACATCGCATCTGGACTGGCCTATGGCCTTTGTACATAGTGTCCTTTCATACATTTTATTTTACTGCTGAATAAAGCATTTTTTTTTCCCTTTGAACACAATTTCTTTTCAGGTATTGATGTTGGTGCTGATGCTCCATGAGTTGAGGTGGTGATCATGTGTTAGGTGTCTGGGAAATGTTGTAGAATGGTGCTCATGGGGTGGACCCTGGTATCTGCGTGCCATCACAAGGTCTCTGCAAAGATTGTTTGCTCGTGTATGCTCTTTGTGATTGGAGACATTGTCCCAAGGAGTGTTCCTTCCTCTGTGGCACCTGACATCTTCCCTGCAGGGAGTTGCACAATTGTTGTGCGGACCTGTGTCTACATTTCCTTGGTGGCAGACGGATCACTTCAACTAGGCCCATGCCTGCTCAGCAATGTCTCCGGCTGCATCGTCTGTGCCATCCTTGGTAGTCACTGTACTTGTGTATAGAGTATGTTGCCATGCCTCCATGTGGAAATTGTCCCTTTTCTGCACTATGCATGTGTGTACTCCCAGCCTAGCACACAATTGGTACTTGTTCTGCAGGGTATTTGGTCACCTGACTGACAATTGTGGTCATTGTATCTGTGGGAAGTCCACCCTATTCCTTCCATGGGAGACAACTACTTGGTGGCTGTGCCAGCACCTGTACATTCCTATCAGTCCTGGAATGTGCGTGACAGTGTGTATTCCCTTTGGCTCTCTTAGTTTAGTAGGCTTTCACATAACTATGCAGTCTTGTGACATGTTCTCAGTGTGTGTATTGTGCTGCATCCGCCAGGGGTGGGTATGCATGTGTCATTTGTCCTCACACCCACATGTGGTGTGTCATGCCGTGGGGGAAAGACGTCCATCCTCATGGGAGTGGGACAGTGCTGTCAGTGATGTGTTGATATGGCACTCTAAACATTTTCACACATTGGGGATGCGTTAATGAACCCATGGAGGTGTGGTCATATGAGGATGATGCACCCACCACTCGTATGTCAGGGCTATGCTGGAAATCCTCTGCACCCACCCCCATGTCTCTGTCCACTACTGGTGTTCCTCTGCACCCACCCCTCATATGTCTGTCCACTGCTGGGAGTGATAGGCACCCACCCCTCACATGTCTCTTGTCCACTGCTGGGAGTCCTGGGCTCCCACCCCTTATATGTCTGGGCACTGCTGGGAGTGATAGGCACCCACCCCTCACATGTCTCTGTCCACTACTGGGTGTTCCTCTGCACCCACCCCTCATATGTCTGGGCACTGCTGGGAGTGATAGGCACCCACCCCTCACATGTCTCTGTCTACTGCTGGGAGTCCGGGGCACCCACCACCATGTCTCTGTCCACTGCTGGGAGTGATAGGCACCCACCCCTCACATGTCTCTGTCCACTACTGGGTGTTCCTCTGCACCCACCCCTCATATGTCTGGGCACTGCTGGGGGTGATAGGCACCCACCCCTCACATGTCTCTGTCCACTGCTGGGAGTCCGGGACACCCACCACCATGTCTCTGTCCACTGCTGGGAGTGATAGGCACCCACCCCTCACATGTCTCTGTCCACTACTGGGTGTTCCTCTGCACCCACCGCTCATATGTCTGGGCACTGCTGGGAGTGATAGGCACCCACCCCTCACATCTCTCTGTCCACTGCTGGGAGTCCAGGGCACCCACCACCATGTCTCTGTCCACTGCTGGGAGTGATAGGCACCCACCCCTCACATGTCTCTGTCCACTACTGGGTGTTCCTCTGCACCCACCCCTCATATGTCTGGGCACTGCTGGGAGTGATAGGCACCCACCCCTCACATGTCTCTGTCCACTGCTGGGAGTCCTGGGCACCCACCCCTCATATGTCTGGGCACTGCTGGGAGTGATAGGCACCCACCCCGCACATGTCTCTGTCCACTACTGGGAGTCCTGGGCACCCACCCTTCATATGTCTGGGCACTGCTGGGAGTGATAGGCACCCACCCCTCACATGTCTCTGTCCACTACTGGGTGTTCCTCTGCACCCACCCCTCATATGTCTGGGCACTGCTGGGAGTGATAGGCACCCACCCCTCACATGTCTCTGTCCCCTGCTGGGAGTCCGGGCCACCCACCACCATGTCTCTGTCCACTGCTGGGAGTGATAGGCACCCACCCCTCACATGTCTCTGTCCACTACTGGGTGTTCCTCTGCACCCACCCCTCATATGTCTGGGCACTGCTGGGAGTGATAGGCACCCACCCCTCACATGTCTCTGTCCACTGCTGGGAGTCCTGGGCACCCACCCCTCATATGTCTGGGCCTTGCTGGGAGTGATAGGCACCCACCCCGCACATGTCTCTGTCCACTACTGGGAGTCCTGGGCACCCACCCCTCATATGTCTGGGCACTGCTGGGAGTGATAGGCACCCACCCCTCACATGTCTCTGTCCACTACTGGGTGTTCCTCTGCACCCACCCCTCATATGTCTGGGCACTGCTGGGAGTGATAGGCACCCACCCCTCACATGTCTCTGTCCACTGCTGGGAGTCCTCTGCAGCCACCCACCCACCCGCCCCCTTGGTGCAGTACACTGCTGTCCTGTGCATACACACACCCCAATATACTGCTTATATGCTGCACCAGGCCCTAAGCCAACATTTGTGGCGTGTGTACGCCTTGTATCCATTCTGTACTAGTGCCGTAGGGGTACGGGTGGGACGGACCGTACCCCCACATTCATGGTGTGTACGAGCCGTACCCATACTCTGGGGGCATGGGTACGGCGCGTACCCCTACATCAACACTCCAATGGTGGTATGGGCCGTACCCACGCTCTGAGGGCGTGGGTACGGCGCGTACCCCTACATCAACACTCCAATGGTGGTACGGGCCGTACCCACGCCCTCAGAGCGTGGGTACGGCCCGTACCACCATTGGAGTGTTGATGTAGGGGTACGCGCCGTACCCACGCCCTCAGAGCGTGGGTACGGCCCATACCACCATTGGAGTGTTGATGTAGGCGTACGCGTCGTACCCACGCGCCCAGAGTGTTGGTACGGCCCGTACCACCATTGGAGTGGTGATGTAGGGGTACGCGCAACGGAAGTGGACGTGGACGCGTACCCGTCACCACGATAATGATGGTACGGGCCGTACCCATACTCTGGGGGCGTGGGTACGGCGCGTACCCCTACATCAACACTCCAATGGTGGTATGGGCTGTACCCACACTCTGAGGGCGTGGGTACGGCGCGTACCCCTACATCAACACTCCAATGGTGGTACGGGCCGTACCCACGCTCTGAGGGCGTGGGTACGGCGCGTACCCCTGCATCAACACTCCAATGGTGATACGGGCCGTACCCACGCTCTGAGGGTGTGTGTACGGCGCGTACCCCTACATCAACACTCCAATGGTGGTACGGGCCGTACCCACGCTTTGAGGGCGTGGGTACGGCGCATACCCCTAGATGAACACTCCAATGGTGGTACGGGCCGTACCCACGCTCTGGGGGCGTGGGTACGGTCCGTACCACCATTGTCGTGGTGACGGGTGCGCGTCCACGTCCACTTCCGTTGTGACGGTGTGTAGGGGTTGGTGGACACGCCCCCCCGAAGTGACCAGACCCTGGAGGTCAGGTATGTACAGGGCATATTCACATTTTTACTTGGGTGGGGGTTATGTTTGCTGCCCCTGCCCCCCCCCCCCCTTTGCCCCTGGGGGTTGTTCTGACCTTCTGCGGCGTCTGCGTCGGTTTCTGTGCACCAGGTCGTAGGCTAGGAGGGCCGGGATGACACGTAGGATGGGGTCCATGGCTGTCCGTCCCGTACCGGTGCTTCTTCATCCTGTCGTCCTCAATTTCCCGGGAGTTTTTGGCTGCCGTAAAAAATGAGCGCTGCGGAGTGACGTGGGCACGGATCGTACTTGCTGGTCCGTAAAACGCTGCCTGACTCAGTCCGGACATCACGTACGCGATGTTCCGGATCGGAATTGTGGGTATTTTTTTGCCGGTTGGTGTTTTGTACGACTCGTACGGAAATGGTATTTCTGTACGAATCGTACTTGCGGGTTTGTAAGGTGTTTTTCCCGGGTACGAGTCGGACGGAGAATACGCTCCGTATGACCATTCGTACCTGGGTTTTACAGGATCGGAATCGGCACCTTAATCTTAATTACAAAATTACTGTAATTAATTACCAATTAATTAATTTAAATTAATTAATAACCAATTATTAATCAATTCATAATACATTACTTTACACATTTAACACTATAACATCTCAAACAAATATTAATAAATAAAAAATAATCAATACATTTAATATAATTAAATTACTTCCCACCCTATTCCCCTATAAACCCACAACCCGCTACGGAACTAAAAACGCAAAATTCAAATAAAAAGTAAATTAATAACTACTAAAAATTTAACACATAATATAAAAATACAAACAATTCTTATACAAAACAATACAACACATACATATAAAATATATACTAAACTGCATAAAATGAATAAACAAACTATAGTTTTAACAGCTATATTTTTGCAAATGATATCAAGCACTTCAATATTTTTAACATCGAAATTACTTACCTAAAATCGATATTCTTGACCACGAGAATCTGTATGTCGATATTTCTGACCCACGATATTTGCAACTCGATATTTGTGCAACTTGATATTTTTTAATCGAAATTGTGTCCCTGCAACCTTCCATACCATACACCATCCCAAGACACGATACACTGTTCTTTAAACACTACACCAAACTTGTCACCTCAATGTTACTCAGGGTTGGACTGGCAATTTGGGCAGTTTGGTAGTCTGGCACTGCCAGATAGGCTTGCTTGAAAGGGCCAGTGTGGGAAAAAATGTTGTTGGCCCTATGGGCCAGGACGGGACCAAAAAACACCACCCCACAATCTTGCCCTTTCAGGCTGGCCCATCTATCTGTGCCAGACTGTTTGAAAGAAACCAGTCCAACACTGTGATATCACTATTAAGTCAACATTAGGGGGCCGATTCCGATCCAGGTCGGAAAGCACTCCGACCGAGTCGGATCCGGAGTGTTTTCCGACCGAGCCGGACCCCTACAGTCCGACCGAGCGAGTACGATGCGCACGTATGCTGTCGGACTCGGTTCAGTCGGACTCCCATAGAAGTCAATGGGAACCGGTCGTCCGACGCGTACATGGGCTCCCATTGACTGAATGGGTACGTCTCGAACAAGTGTGCCTCCTACAGTAGGTACGCGTCGGTGCCACCGGCACCGTACATGCCTGTGTTGGGGAGACCCATAGGTCTCCCCCTGTGTCCGAGTTGTAGGGCTGTGGGTGTCAGGGGGTCCAACGTGGACCCCCAAAGTCCGACTCCGAGAGCTTTTGCGAGCCGGCTCGCACAGGCTGTCCGACGTGCATCGTACTGGCTCGGTTGTAGGTCGCATCCATTGCACGCCACGGTTAGCTTCCGACCGGGACGTACGGAGCGGTTGGGACCTGGAAACAACTCGGTCGGTGAATTTCATGTAGCTCGCATTGTACTTGCTCGCTCGTACAGCTGTACGAGTCGGCCAGAAAACACGCGTACGACTCGTTGTTTTTCTGGCCAAACCCAATTCGGTGCCCTTCCGACCGAGATCAGAATCGGCCCCTTGGTGTTTCCATGCCTTGAACTATCATGAAAATCATATAAGTTAAACAAAACCTGCTTACCCCATGAGCTCTTACAACTCTTCTCCCCGGTGACCTCCAGTCACTGTAAACACCCTGAACACTATGATACGCCCTTCCGCCCTCCAGCATGATCAACTTTAATAAAGACATCAAACGGGACTTGACAGATCAGTACTCTCCATTATTTATCTACTCTGCTAGGGTATGATGACAAGCCAACCAAAACTCACAGAAATCAAGAAGAGAATACTCTGAGACATCTACCTTCACCAACTCTCTCAAGAACTCTCAACTCTAGCAACATTCCCAGATCATACCTCAGTCCACTGAATTCCCTGCCAGTCACCACAGCCACACCACCCTAAATATCATGAATAAGCTTGCTCCTTTAACAAAGAAATCCATCAAACATAATCTCCTACACCCTGGTACACCACAAAGCTCTACATCAGTAAAAGGACTGTCTGAACATTTGAAGAAAAACTTTTGAATCACTTCAAGCTTTGAAAAACCAAAATACTACTCAGAGTCCTACCCTGCCTCCCTAAAGTTAACTGCTTCAAAACCAATTCAAAGTGACCTAGCTGTATTCAAGAATTATTTTTCTCATTAAACATTGTGTTAACCCATCTCAAAAATCTAACATTTGTAGTTCTGCTATGATTGTAAATGACATACCAAATTCTTCCTTGTGAGATGCCAAAAAATACACAATGAACATTCTAAAGAAACATTCTAAAATGGCCATCATTCAACCAACTCGACAATGATCCGTCATGCAAACTATGACCTTCACAATGCACCTTGATCACTGTCTTGCTGACATTCCATACTCAAGACCTAGGTTCTTCTTATTCTTAAAATCATCAGCACATCACTAGAGGAATTTAGAAACTATGAGGCGGACAGTTGTATTTTTTGCACGGGAATGACTGTTTTAGTAGATTGTAATTTTAATTTGTTACGTAGTAAATCACTGAGTGTTATTTAATCTCAGCAGTATTTACTGTATCATTGTCTTGTTTAGTAAATGAGGAATTGCTTTTCTCAGGCTTTTCCTAGTCCATATGCCTGTATGATGGATATGCATATATGCTCTTTTTAATCTTCAGTCTGAGACTCATTGGCCCATTTTATATATGTTTTAATCATCTTATCATTGGTATGTACCCTATGTAGTGTCTTCCTTGAAACTAACTCTCTTATCACCGGATGTATCCTGAACCTTGAAATGCTGTTCTATTTATTTATGAAAGTTTTTTACCATCTGTACTTTTATAGCAGCAATTGGCTGAATAAAGTTTGTGTGACTGACTGATATATGCTCTGTTGTGCCAGAGCTGTGCATGTGCAGTCAGCACTGGAATACTGGAACTAGTGCAGAGGTGTAAGAGAGTAAGTTGGAGTTGGAACTTGAATAGGGATAAAGACGATAAGCTGCAGTTTGATGCAGGAAACCCTGATAGGAGCCGAATTACAGGTCACCCCTTTGGCGGATTATACTAGCATGATTGCAAGATGAAAAGTGGACTCTGAGGGAAATAGTACTTCAGGTCTACTGCCAGGATTACAATATTCAAGCAGCAGTGAGGAATGGTCTGGTGTGGCTGTAGAAGGCCATGGATAAATGTGACACTATGGGGTCGATTCTGATCCTGGATTTTTTTTTCCCGTACGACTCGTATCCGTATTTTTTTACGTACGAATCGTACAAGTCCCGTACAAACGGCGAAGTACGATTCGTACGTGAAAAATACATACGAATCGCCTTGGGAAAAGTCTACGAGACGTCCCCGGACAGTTTTACATACAAATCGTAAAACTGAAGTCCGAGCGCGCAAGTACGATCCGTACCGGCCGTCCGAAAACACAAGCGCATGGAAAAGGCCCCGTACGGAGCGAACTTTGTACGACACCTACCCCGAGTACACTTGTGCCCGGGGTACGAGTCGTACGGCCCCCCCAGCCTCCCACCCCTCCCGCGTACGTCCGCACCATACTCCCTACCCCCTGTATGTACGGACCATACTCCCCACCCCCGTGCGTCCGCACCGTACCCCCCACACCCCCGTATGTATGGACCGTACCCCCACCCCCCTGTACGTCCGCACCGTACCCCCCACCCCCGTATGTACGGACCATACCACCCCACCCCCATATGTCCGCACTGTACCCCAGGCGTACCCCCCCACCCACGTATGTCCGCACCGTACCCCAGGCGTACCCCAATCCTCGCGTATGTACGGTACGTACATACGCAAGGATTGGGGTACGCCTGGGGTACGGTCCGTATATACGCGAGGATTGGGGCACGCCTGGGGTACGGTCCGTACATACGCGAGGATTGGGGTACGCCTGGGGTACGGTGCAGACATACACGGGTGGGGTGTACGCCTGGGGTACGGTGCGGACATACACGGGTGGGGGTACGCCTGGGGTGCGGACATACGCAGGTGGGGGGGTACGGTCCATACAAACGGGGGGTGGGGTGGGGGGTACGGTCCGTACATATGCAATGTTGGGGTACGCACCGTACATGATGACACGTACGATGTGGGTGATGGCATATACGTCGCGTAGCGGGCCCCCTTTTCGTCGTGCATCGCAGCGTACTTAGCTTTTCCGGCACTTTTTGGCTCCCGTAAAAATATAGCCGTGCGGAGTGCTGTAGGTACGAATCGTACTTGCTGGTCCGTAAAACGCTGCCTGACTCCGTGCGGACGTCACGTACGTGCTGTCCAGGATCAGAATTGTATGTATTTTTTAGCCGTACAGTGTTTTTTACGATTCGTATGGAAATGGTATTTCTGTACGAATCGTACTTGCTGGTTTGTAAGGTGGAATTCCCGGGTACGAGTCGTACGGAGAAAATGCTCCGTACGACCATTCGTACCCAGGTTTTACAGGATCGGAATCGCCACCTATATCTGAGTTGTAATGTAATATCTGTTTAAAGAAAACAGATGACAGGACAAAAGAAAGTAAACAACAATGCACAGTGGAATCTGTTTCCACATCCCTTACAATATTCACAATATTCTCTTTAACGTTCATAAAGATAAGGTTTATTTAGTGCAAAGTACTGTTCTGTACTTACACTATAACATGTTATGTAGTTAGTATTTTAATTGCAGTTTGAGTCTGTACTCAAAGAGAGATCATTGATTGGGGGTCAAAAGGCAAAAGAGAGCATGGATTGTAGGTGTTACTCAAATAGGGTGAAATGCTGTGTGGTAAAAGGAAGAAATGTATTTAAAGGTGGGTCAAGCAGAGTTCTTAGGGGCACATGCATAATTTTAGGAAATTGCGATTCCATAATTGCTATTATTAAGGAGTCACAATTATGGAATCGCAATTGCCTATGCATGTAGGTTTCGCTAAACTATTAGCAATTCCTACATATTCCTTAATTGCAAATTGCGATTCGCAATTAAGGAATAGCTTCCCAAGCATTCCTTTGGGCCTAGAGGCCCATAGGAATGAATGGGAATTGCATGTGCAATTTGCGAGTACCAAATAGGTTGCGCATGCAATTTCAAGGGTGCAGGGGGACAAAGGCCACCCTAACGCACCTCTGAAATTTGCATGTGATCACATGTTGCGCACACACATGCCCCAAGGGCATGTGTGTGTGCAACATGACACTTTTAAAAATGCACTTTTGTGCATTTTTCAACGTTTTTGCAAATTACCATCAACTTTAAATTGATGGTAATTTGCGATCCCAAATTACGAAATCGCAATTTTAAAGTGCATGATGCATTGCATTTCGGGAATCACAATCTGCGATTTCCTAAATGCATTCGCTATTTAGGTAATCACAATATTTGCGATTACCTAAATTGAGAGATTGCATTTGGGTTGATGTATCCCAAATGCAAAAATACCAGTATTTACAATGATGCATGTGCCCCATTGTCCTGGTGCTTGCAGGTAATAGGTAACAGCACTCCTTTATGGGGAGCTGAACGTACATTTCATCAACAGACATTGACCCAGAGCAAGAGGGAGAAAGGCACCAGAGGTGAGAAAGAGCAAGGAAGAGAGAAATAGGAAAACCTTGATACTTATACTTTTCAATCCCGGCATTCTGCAGTAATGAAACACAAAAAATGGATCCTGCCGGATGACACATTCCACCCCTGCCTTAAATCTACTTAGGTTGCACCTCTGCTAAGTACAAAATTAACCAAAATGTAAGAACAGTTTCTAAGCTTCCCTTTTCTAGAAAGGTTATAAAAAATATCTGTTTCAAGGCCTCTAGAACAAAGAAATTTTAAAGGTTTATTAAGCTGGATCCCTCCTTAACAGTAGCATGAAAATAGCAACTCTTTTGGTACTCTATGACACCCTGCACGCACAGAAAGGAGTAGAACTCTGAAATGTTATCTTACTGTAATTTTATGCAGCATTTAAAACAGCTGACTGCAACACTTTACTGACTTGACCTGACCAATATCCAGAAGACCATTTCACACGCCCTAGTCACCAGCAAGCTGGACTATGGGAATACCTTCTATGCAGGAATCAGCAAGCTATTCATGGAAGACCATCCAGAACTCTGCTGGCAGACTCACCCTCAACCTATCATGCAGAACCTGCATGCAGCAAAATTTGCTGGATGCAGCAAAATTTTCTTAAGCTAAACGGCGAGAAAACAGAGATATTGGTGGTAGGAAAAACAAAGATCTCTGGAACCCCCAACACTGGCCTTGTGAAATGGGTGATTTTCCGTCCCCTTCTCCCCAAGTTTGAAATCTGGGTATCACGATCGATGATTCACTCAGTATGCATCGCCAATCAGTCAAAGTCGCAGCGACTTGCTTCACCATTCTCAAATGGTTAAGGAAAATCTGTTGGATGGTCCCGGAATCTACCAGAAAAACCGTAGTAAATGCCCTAATTACATCTAGGCTTGACTATGGAAACGTATTTTATTTGGGCTCAAACAAATCTGTAGTCCATAGACTACAGATGGTACAGAACGCTGCTGTCAGACTTTTGTGTGGAGTCCCAAAGACCACCTCCATTTCGACCTATCGACGCAAGCTGCATTGGCTTAAAATCGAAAATCAAATAAAGTTCAAGGTACTGAGTTATATGCACAAAATTAAATCCTGTTGTGCTCCCCGTTATCTTCAGTCCTTAGTTAGTCCTTACTTCCCCTCCCTAAATCTCCGCTCTGCCACCCAAGGAAGGTTCGTCGTTCCTAAATTCAAACTAGCCCGGATGGGCGGTAGGTCTTTCTCTTACCTTGGTCCCTCGTCCTGGAACTCTTTACCCACAGCACTCGAGACAAACTATACTCAGTTTCGAAAGTCTTTAAAAACTTGGCTATTCGACAGATAACTGCTTTTTCTGTTCTCCTCTAAGCCCTGACTTGTCCTTGGCCCTGGGAAACCCTTTTTGGGTAGCTGTTGCGCATTATAAATTTAAAAACTAAACTAAACTAAACCTATGATACTATACCTCATGGAGCTCCACTTGAGCCCAATACACAAATGTGAGTAGTTCAAATTCCTCACTCATACTTTCCAGGCACTACACATCACCCCCACCTGTCTAAAAAGTCACATTTCCTTCTACAATCTCTCCAGACACCTTGACTTAGCAGGACTCCTACATCCCACGCATGCACAGAACCGGATCCAGAGGCCGGGACTTCTCTTAAGTAGTTCTTAAAGCATGGAGCGACCTACCACCACACTTCAGAGCCTCTTCTTCTCTTCTCCCACAAGAAGCTGAAGACCTGAGGACAGATTTACTAACATTTCCCACAATTCAGTGCAGCATGCCAACTTGCTGCGTTATGATGCATGAAAGGAAGGCATCAGTAATATGCAATATTTACAAAGATATAGTGCAATTCTGCTGCTTTCTTGTGATCGTGCAAGGGTGTCTGAGTTATGAACAGGATTGTTTTTTTGCAAGAAGGGACATCTTCCAGCACAAAAACAATCCAGAAAGATATTTTACGCTTAGTTCTAGGAAGCATACCATTTTGAGACATTCCCAGGTTCACAGCTATTTGTAAATCAGGAAATGCCCCAAAGCCCACGGGTGGATGCGTGGCAACACCCACACTCCAGCCATGGAACACCTCCCTGCTGCACGGTAATGCAAGGCAACCAAATAGGCTGCCTTGCTTTACCTTGTATAAACCACACAGAACCATGCAAGGTGGCTTTGCGTGGTTTTACAAATCTGTGTTAGGGGCTTGCGTTGCCTTTCATTGCCTTGTGTCATAAAGGGCATTGCAAGCTCTTAATAAATCTGGCACTTGGCACTTCGAATTGTCCCACCAGCTCGAGGTGAATTTAGAGGGTTTTTTTAAAGAGTTTTATATAGCGCAAACTAAACCAGAGACATCGGGTATCAGAGTGCTTTACTTAGCACCAGTTTTGTTACAGAAGGACACATTAATTTCTGTAAAGGCACGAGGAGATTAAGTGATTTGCCCAGAATCACAGGATGTTGAGCGTCATTGCCGAGACTCGAACCCTGTTCCCCAGCTTTGAGGTCGACCGCTCGAGCGTAAGGCTACATCCTCTCCCCTTTTACCTGCTTTATCCCAGAATTCCCACCTAAGTGATAGTGCACTCTGCAAATCCATGTAATATCACATTATCCTAATCTCAAGATCATAATTTATAAAACTTAAGAGATTACCAGTGCTGCTTTTAAACCATGGTGTACCAAAGGGGTTAAACTTGTATCCCCTTCTTTTTCAACCTTTGCCTGCTACTGACAGTATCCAAACTTCTCAGCAGAAATTATATTTTAAGTCTGGCCTTGAGAGAGGTTTAACTGTTTTCATCAATCTTTTGTAATAAAAAAAATCAAATTGTAAAAATGCATACATAGATGGGGTTTGACACAGTCATCTTTATCCACTGGTCTGTTCAACTGTCATTCATATGGTACGTCTGTCTATGACAGCATATTCCGAAGGACAAGGGTCAGCCCACTTCAGCCATTGGCTCTCTTACACTATGAACAACAGCATTTTGCTCGTTCACGTCCACCTTAAAAAAAAAGAAAAACCACTTCAGTGCCAGGACTGGTTTGTCTATACTTTCTTTGTCACTGTGCTTTTGTCTTATTCTTTATCCTTCTTTACTTCTATACTCATCATTGTGTTTAAAATCTGTCTTCATTTTACAGTAATTCAAAGGCCATAGTGCATTTACTTAGCATTAATAAGAATCACATTATGCTGTAATGTGCATTTAAATTAAAATTAGTTGGTATACCTATCTTAAGTATATCTACCTGCTAGATATAATCAATTTTTTTCTACTAAAATTATATAAAATGGTTATTTTTCTTTAAATGTAAACTTTTTATTGCAAGCCTACTACTGACCCGTTTAGGTGGTGGCATGTTTTCTTCTGGTTTTTTTTTTTGGCATATGCTTGCAATAAAAAAATACAACTCTTGCACCAGTTGCTAAGGACAGGCCTGTTTGCTTTGCCAATGCATGTCAGTTCTCTTGTTGACTATGAATATAGTTTTGTTATCTCATAAATTCTCTATGTGGTGCACAGCACGTCATAGCTTGAAAGGTGCTGGTTGTACAAGTAAAAACGGGACGAAAAGGCCGCCATCTTGTTCTGGAACCTGATTTAGACCTACCTGATAAATCAGGGTTATTTCTCCATGATGTATTGTGCTATTAGCGAATTTTGATGCTGTAAGCTGGGCATGGTGGCTCAGTGGACTAATGCACCCATTGCAGGGTCCTGTTTTCAACCTCATGGTCACAGGTTCAAATCCCAGCGGGTCCACTCAGTCTTTCAACCATCTGAGGTCAATAAAATGAATACCATTGAGTTGTGCAACAATAAACATCTGTTATTCAGCACCAAGATACCTACAGGTGAACGTGTGCTATACTAATACCCATGTTATGGTAAGTGCATTACAATAAATGTTTGGGAATCCAATTACTGCACATTTAATGCACTTGTCCGGAGCCCCCAGTGTGAACTATATTGTTCCTTGCGGTATATGCCCATTGGCACTCATGCGCAGCCGCCACTGGCTTGCAGCACATTACAAAACACTCAAATAAGTGAACTCATATTGTGAGAGGAACTGTAAACTCGGTATTTATTAGCAGGAAACCAAAGGCATGAGAGGAGCAGATATGCAGCTTTCCCTTCCTGAACCAGGTCTATTTATAATTTCTGCTCAATTTTTTATGAGGAAAACGAAACGGTCAGAGCAGAGTGAAAAGGAAAGGAGATAAGTTTCAGAAAGTGACGAGGGAAGTGTGCGTCATGCGTTTCTTTAGTACAGTCATCCTGGGGAGCAAAGCAAGCACGTATTCATTTCCTTCTCTTGTTTTCCTGTTCTTTGTCTTTCGTGTTTCATTTTGGCATCTCTTTCCAAGACTAAAAGAAGTGTTAAGTGAGAGCCCGAGGGTTAAAGAATACAAATTGCAGCAGCCCTGGACAATCAAGCTTGCCACTGCTCCCAGGGCATCTTGCACTGATGTCAGGCAATTTTGCATCTGTTTTCAATCAATATTTGAACCCACCAATTGATGCAAAATGCTGTTTCTTGGTATGATCTGTTGGTGCAAAAGTAATTGTTGCAACTAGTCGTCCGTACAAATGTGGCCTGCAATCGCAAAACCATCACAAAATCACAGGGTTTGTGAATGCAAAAAAAAATTTCTTAGTGTACAAAAACACTTTTACTAGTCAAATTTGTTTTCGGACTCATAAAAAATCTTTTGTGATCCTTTCCGAATCACATATAGAAGGGGATCTGAAAGGGGCACCTTCTCTTATTACTGATTCAAAGAATAATGTATCAAAGGTTTATGACTTAAATTGTGGTTGCAAACCATTGATAAGTTATCAACATTCAAGTTGGGGTGGTAACTGATTCACAAAGGGTGAATCATGTTAGCAACCTCAGGAGGAACTGGCAGTGGCCAAGATGGCCACTGCCTTCTCCCCCTGACGTTTTCACAAAATGATTTTTTTTAGAAGCAGCATGGGTACCTTTAATGGACATTGGATCCTTTTTAAACCCTTCACCGCGGGGGTAATTCCCCCGCACAGGGGGGGAATCAATCGTGCGTGGGCGGATCTCAGCCGTTATGACGAGCCCAGCTCGTCATGAGCACAGCTCCACTGTGCCTCATGACGAGCTGGGCCCATCATAAGCATGCAAGAGGTTAAGAAAGAATCCTATTTGGGAATGCAAATGTTATGATAGAGGACTGCCATCCCTTGCAGACCGCCATCCCTGCATTTGCAGCCAATCAAAGGGGGTCACAAATTTAGACCTGCTTAATTAATATTTATTGGGCAGGTTGTTTTGCAACCAACTGTGACAGTACAATTTGCAATGTGAACTATTAATACATTTGTCGCTTTACAAATTGCATTCTTATTTACAAACCATCCCTGGTTTGTGAATGGAAATAGTGTAACACGCCCTCAACCCATCATATTTATTGTTTATGGTTGCAGAAGTAAAAGATGAAACTATCAGTCCATTTGAATCACTTCACCAGAAAACAATGATTTTAGTTTTTACTTTTAACAAGAAACTCAAACAAATGTGTAGAAGAATCACTACACAGTCAGTAGCTGGTTGTTGATGATACATTTTATTGCTTACAGCAGTACATAGAAAAAATATAGAGCTCAAACTATTAGGAGACAATAATATCGGAAAACAGTAACGTGATTCAAAAATGTTGTGATGCAAAAATCTTGTCAAGAATAAAGGGGTGGTCAGAAAGCCTACGACCTTCGGTCGGAGGCTTTCTAACCACCATTGTTGGTTTCAATTCCGATCTAAATCGACACCGGGTGGTCATTCTGGCTGGCTTCCGATGGGCTCCTTGAGCCCGTCAGCCAGTTGGAGGCCAGCCCGTAATTCCAAAGGGCGGCCTTTCCACCCTTGGGATTACGTTGCAGGGTTTTTGGCAGGGTTCCCATGCCAGCCTTTCCGACATGGACACCCTGTTGGAAAGCGTGTCTGGAGGCCGCTAGCAGGGCCCCCTTGTGTGCGCGGCCTCCAGTTGGGGGCTGAGGGGGACCATAGGTGCCCTCTGTTAACACCCCGTGGGAGGCACCTTGAGGTGCCTGACACGGGGTGCAGGGATTAACACCACCTCCCATTTCTCCATGGGAGCGGTTTACGGTCGTAACACATGCTCCCATAGGGAAATATCTGAATGCGACTGAAAAGTGTTCGGTCGCATACTAATCCGGCAGTCGAGATCAGCGACCGAAGGTCGGTTGGTTCCGTTTATGAGACGGTCCGCCCGACATCGTAATCGGCCCCATAGTGTTTTTGGGCAAGAAAGTTAATTTTTAGGAATATTGTTTTTAATATTGTTTTCAGTAATATATTTTATAGTTTGTAATTTTAGGTCATTTAGATTATTTTCTTTCATTGCTAATAGTAATTTATAGTGTTGTAGGTTGTTTGGTTTGTAGGGGAATAGGGTGAGCAGTTAATTAAGTAATAATTAGATAATAATTGATTATTATTTGTTAATTAGTTAATAAATAGATTATTAATTACGTAAATTGTTTAATACTGATTATTTTAGTTATATTTTAGGTGCGGGCTGCTGGGTTTGTAGGGGTATAGTGCTGGAAGTTAATTAAGTAATAATTAATTACCAAATTTTAATACTTAATTATTTAATTAATTTAATAATTATGGAAACTGTTTAATACTGATTTATTTTAGTTATATTTTAGGTGAGGGCTGCTGGGTTTGTAAAGATACATGGTGGGAAGTTAATTAAGTAATAATTAGCAATTAGTTATTAATACCTTAACAATTATTTGATTGATTAATAATTATGTACATACTTCACTGACCTTGCTGGGAGTGCTGCTCCTGTTTGCCTATCCGTTTTCTGGCCACTTCGCCACGCCTCGCAAGAGACCTTGTTGGGGATCCAGCCCTTGGATTTCCACTCGTGCATTGGAGCACCAACGCGCTTTCAGGGACATTACAGCTGACACCAAGGACAGAGGCGGGACTGCGAGGACCAGCGTGCTCAGCGGCGCTGATCGGCCGCAGCTGGTCCTCTTCCCGCCCCCTCCACCTGTTCTTCTCCCTGATAATCAGCAATAGTAACGCGCACGCGGGACGCGAGCGGGGCAAAGGCCGGGGCTAAGACTGGGCGAAGACAGGGCCGTTTTAGGCCGTTATAGACCGATTAAGACCGGACCGGGCCATCCCTCTTGGTTTTTTTATTTGAGTTGTCTAGTTGCGCTTGTGTTTTAATTCTAAACAACCTATAGTTCAAATAATGTCTGTCCGTGAAACTAGGAGTAAGTCTACCAAATCCGCGAAAAAGGCTACAGGTACCCTGGATGATTTTATCACAAGGACTAGCCTTTCAATTGATAATGAGATTACCAAACTCCAGCACAGGGTATCCTTGGAGCTGGAGTCTGCAAGGAGGCTCTCTACCGAACTAGCATTAAGGAAAAAATCCTCTCTTGGTAGTATTGCCTCCTCAAAAACCCCTGAGCGCACTACTGGCCCCACACCAATTATCACCTTGGTCGAGGTTCACTCTACTGCTGAGGAAACAACTCCCTCTATTAATCAAGACTTTGTTCCCTCGGGCCCCTCTGTCAGTGTTGTATCTGAAAGTTTTCCATCTTTGGATCCACTGATAGGGAATATCGTGGGTAGTAAAAATGGTGAGAAGCAAAAGGTATTGGTGGAAACAGACCCGACCAAAAGCAAGGTGCCTGTTAAGACATCACTAAAACATAAGAGAAAACGGAAACATATATCTGCGTATGCTAGAAAAAAGGCGAAGGTAGCCTTTAGTCAAAACATTATAGGGGGGGCCCTGCAAACACTCAATGTAAGTATTGCTAATAATATGACTGACCAAGCGCCTCTAATTGTTCAAAGCGTCAATAATAGCACAGATGAGCAAAATTCGGTCATAATGGCTGACCACTCTGTCAATGAGGGCCAGAGAAATTCTTTGAACATGGTAGGACAGGAAGGGGGAAGGGAAGAGTTTTTAAAACTGGTATGGGATACGCTTAAGAAACTACTCAGGCCATTAGAAGTGAGGTTAACTGGCATTGAGAATCAGTTGCTTGAGGTAGAAAAAAGTGTTATTACACTATCTAGCTTAAGTCTCAATTGCACTGATATACCCATAGTGTCTATGCAAGCACCAGCTACTGCTCCTGTGATACCTCTGAATAAAAATCCAACTAGCATACAGCAGCAAAAAGAGGAAATAGTAAAAAGAACAAATATAAAATTGATAACAAATACATCAGCTACATCAAATACAATTCCCTCGACCTCGTCATCTGTAAATACCTCTAACAAATCTTTGCTGAAGGGTCATGTTCAAAGCAAAACGCCTCAATTACCAAATGTTGCTACTACCCATTCTCCTATCCCCAACACCCCTGTTCCACAGAAATCCACATCTAATCTACCTGCCAGTAATAAATCCTTGACTGATAGATCTTTTGTCAATGTTCCTAATAAGCCAAACTATCAATCTGGCCATGCTTATAACAACTTTAAAGGAGGGTATATAGATTTACCACCTGACGCAAGCCCATTTGTAATTGTTCTTACAGGGGTACCTGAATTAGAAAACCAATATGAGGAGAACTTTCAATCTCTAAAAAATAAAGTGATCTATTGGTTAAATTCGAATAAACCCATTCCAAATCACATGAAAAGTAAAATCCTCATGGTTCGTAGGGTGCCGTGGGTAGGACCCATGGCTAAATCAATTATGGGTGACTGCATAGTCATTTCTTTTGAGGAACCCCATAGTGTTGAACAGATTTGCAAATGGAAATCATATGGAGATACACCACCCATTGAAGCTAGGCCTCTATCGTTTTTTTACCCCCCACCTAGGCCCATACAATATGGGTCCAATTGGAACACTGTCAAACAGTATCACGGTTACGTACCCAACTTGGCTAGACAGGCGGATCGAAATATGTGGTCTGGTATTCCCACCTTTAACAGGTTCAGTTGTCTAGATGCTGTCGATTGACTTGGGACTATGCCAGATTGTATTCCCAAGTTATATGACACTTACTGTACACTAGGTAATAAGTCTTATCACCACCAGAGCAAGGAAAGGTCTCTAGCAGCTGATAAAGTATGTCACGATCTGGATGTGGGCTGTTTAGATGGGGGAACCAATACTATAGTAAGAGATGTGGTTATTGAGACAGAGAATCAAACTGCCGATATACAGTTAGGTAATGTTCATCACCAGCCGGTACTTATGCCGGCTTTTGATGACCAAACCTGTTCCAGTAATAAACTGACCCCACGCTTTCTCATTTTGTCTTGGAACATTGCTGGTGTTGGTAAAAATCTTAAGGATCCTGAATGGGCTGATTATGTTGATACTAGTGACCTTTGTTTATTGCAAGAAACATGGGCAATAGATGTTCCGCATAGAGTCGGATACAAAACCTATGGCACTGAGGCAGTTCAGTCTGATAGGGGGAGACCGTCAGGGGGGTTGATCATATGGCTTAAAATCACCTTGGTTATGAGGGTTGAAATTATAGACACAGGAACACCCGATATTCTGGCCCTAAAAATTGTACCATCAAATGGAAATGAATGTTACATTGTCAACGTCTATAATAGACCACTTGCCCATTCCAAGGCCTCACCTACTTTGGAAAAACTGGATCTCTTTTTGAAAAAGGTGGTTGGAGATACTCCGGTAATTCTGGGAGGCGACCTAAACTGTAATTTCGAACCGGTTTCTGGTATTAATGACGTCTTTGAGGATGAGGACCAGGTGTACAAAATTCCCCAGCTTGAAACCTCAAACTTTGTTAAGTGCTCCACTTTGGCCGTTCAATTGCTTAGGCTAACGGCAGATCATGGTCTTAGAGCATGTAACGGCCGCCTCCCTTCGGACCTGATAAAACAACCAACTTTTGCGAAATCCAATAGTAATCTAGATTTCATACTTGTTTCACTTAACCTTTGGCATTATTTGATTGATTTAAAAGTGGCAAGTAGGGAGGAAAGTGATCACTACCCTTTAGAACTTTATATTGATGTGCAAATGTTTAGTGATATTACTACCAACCTAGCTACTCTATCATCTGAGACCACCAATGGCAAAATGTGTGAGGATGTACACATAAATAATAATAGACGTGCAGTAAAATGGCCCTATATTTTGTCTGATGGCAAAGCCCTAGCATCGGTGTACTCTCTCTTTGGGGAAATGTTTGGACCTATAGCTGGACAATCTTTTCTACCTGTCCACTTTGATCACTTTATTGAACTACACAATGTTTTCTTCAGTGAACTAAAAACTTGCTTGTCAAAAATGCCAAGGAAAAAGCAACAAAATATAAGAGTGGGAAGTCACGGAAAACTATGGTACGATCATTCATGCAGGTTGGCCAAGAGAAACCTCTTGCTTGCTATTAAAAGCAAATCAAAAGAAGGAGTTAAACTTGCAAGGGAGGTATATAAGTGTGCCCAAAAAACATAAAAAAAACTATGGGAAGAGTCGATTTGGTCAGAAATGCTAGTTGCTGCAAAAACTAATGATAATGTTGGGTTTTGGAGGCTGGTGGCAAATGGGGGGCATGCAGGCAGAGCTGTAAAAGACACGTTTTTGGATGAAATGACATGGGTGACCCATTTCACATCCCTTTACAAACAATATGATGGTGATGACAACAAGATATTATGGTGCCCCCCTCCTATTGAACCCCTTGACTTCACACTGGAGGAAACAACAAGGGCGATTAATGAACTAAAAAATAGTAAAGCACCAGGCCCTGATAAAATACCGGGGGATCTATATAAACACGACATCGAAGTATGGGCTCCTTATGTAAATAGTTTGTTTAATGTTCTGTCTGCAAGCTGTCGCTTTCCAGATAGTTGGCGTGCAGCGGAAGTTGTGTTAATCTTTAAAAAGGGGAACAGATCGGTACCCTCAAACTATAGACCAATTAGTCTAATGGACACCCTGCAAAAACTCTATGCCAAACACTTACTGTTTCGGATTAATGATTGGCTGGAGGACTCAAAAATAATCTCTAAATTTCAAGCCGGCTTTAGGAGCAAGACTAGTACCATAGATCAAATATTCAGATTCTGTTGTTTGATCTGGAAGTACGTGCATATTAGGAAAGGTCATTTGTATGTAGCTTTCGTAGATCTGAGAGCCGCATTCGACCTTGTCCCTCGCAACTTGCTCTGGAGGACCTTAAGTGAAGTAGGCTTGCCAGGGTGTCTTTTGGCTCAAATAGTTGAGCTGCATGCTGGAAATTATGCAAACATCAGGTGGGGTCCAAATGGCGAACTGACACGTAACATCCCCATTGAACGTGGGGTTCGCCAAGGGTGTGTCTTGGCCCCTACCTTGTTTTCCTTGTTTGTTAATGATGCTCCCAATTATTTGAACGGTTGTACTAATGATTCCCCGCAGCTTAATGGAGAGAGGGTGCCTGCGTTGCTCTTTGCGGACGACACCATTCTTATATCCCAGACCAAGAAAGGACTCCAGGCACTCTTAAACTCCTTTAGCTGTTATTGCATGACCAAGGGCCTGGAAATAAATGCTGATAAAACGAAATGTATGGCATTAAACCCCAGCAAACCGGACAGAGGGTTTTTGACTTTGAATGGCCAGAAATTAGGAACTGTGGAAAACTTTTCCTATTTGGGCGTTGCACTTGATTCAAAACTAAGTTGGAAGGCCCAAATTGAGAAAAGTAAGGTATCATATGCCCACAACGTTAAACCAATTATATGTAGACTGAATGCTAGTACAAGCAAGAGTGTAACCCCTGTCTTAGAGCTTTTTAAATTTAAAATTCAATCTGCTGTATTGTATGGAGCAGAGATATGGGGACCTTGGGCCAGAGATAGCTTTCAGGGCTTGGACAATAAATTCATGAGAGCTATTGTAAGGGTCCCGAATAGTACACCTTTAATACCCCTTCAGCTCGATTTGAATTTTAAAAGAACAGATTACTTTGCCATTATAAGACCATTAATGTTTTGGGTTAGGTTATGGTCCACCCCAGAACTGCTCGAATACAGAAATGGCCTTCAAGAATTGTTGATTCTTGATTCTTTTAACTCTATTCAGTGGCTTGTGCATATTAAAAAATGGTTCACGCTTCTGGGCTTGTACTCAATGTGGGAGAATCCTGACAATTTACCGGCTTTTTCTAAATCTATAGTAAAACGAGCCTTTTGGTCTTACATGAGTGACAGGCTCGTACATGAAAGTAGAGTTGGGTCTCTAATTCAAGATTTTTTATCCTTTAAGGACGAACCCCGCTTCGAATCCTTTTTGGATGAAATTGAGCCACCTATTGCAAAGTCCCTCTACTTGAAGTTTAGATATGGGATCCTTATGCTGAACTATAATACAGAACGCTGGTCACAGAAAAGACTGGGAGGCCTGAATGACAAAAGCGGGTGTTGTCCTATGTGCTTAAACTCCTGTACGGAGAATGAGGTTCACATGTTGTTTGGATGTAGTGCCTACCTGAAGGCTCGAAAGAAATGGCTAAAACCCATGTGTACTCTCCTAGGAACCAGATCCTGTTCTACAGCATACAGGATTATAAAAAGCAATACAACCCAGTTTATTGTATTTAGCATAAGCAGGTTCCTTTACTCTGTGTATATTATTCGCAGGAAACTTGGTCAGATACTCTGAGTAGGACCTCTGTATATGCTTACAAAAATCTGTTGCCAAAATGAAATGTGTTTTAAATTGAGGAGATGAAAATTAATTCTTGTATTACATTTTTAAACTTACTGTTTTAAAGTGTTGCTGTATGCATGCTATTATGATTCTCTGTTTTTTTTTAATTTTTTTTTTATACATGTGTCTTTTATGGCCAAATTGGCCGAAATAAAGAAATAAATAAATAAATAAATAAATTATGTACATTGTTTAATACTGATTTATTTTGAGTGTGGGCTGTTGGTTTAGTAGGGGCTAGGGCGGGAAGTTAATTAAGTAATAATCAATACAACTTAATTATTAATTGTTCATTATTTAATTGATTATTATTAAAAAATGTACAATTATTTATTAATCATTTAATTGATTATTAATCATGTAAACTGTTTAATAAAGATTTATTATAGTTTATTATAGTCACATTTTAGGTGCAGGCTGCTGAGTGAGAGGGGTATAGGGTGAGAATTTATGCAGAATTAAATGTAAAGTAGTTTACGGGTTAAAAAAAAGATTTTTTATCATTTGATAGCTATGTGAAATAATTGAATTAGTAATAATTGTGCAATTGTTCTACTGTTTGACATATTTTTCTATGGATTTTAAACTATATATGAGTATTACACATGTATTTTTAAATGTGTTTTGTTTTTGTTAGATGAGTGGGCTGGGAAGAAAATAAACATTTTTCTTATTATAATTAATATTTATATGCAATTTTTTAAATTGGCAGTTACTTATGTCTATTGTTTAACAATTAATATTTTTCAACCATTTTTAATTTATTTTATGGTGTTTGTGAAAGTTTGTTTGTACTATGATTTTTGTTATTTGAATTTTTTTGTATTAATTGAAATTAAATCTATTATTTATGATTTTCTCTTCTTTTTGGTAGTAAGGGAAGTTGAATTTATTATCTGGAATTTCATTTATTCCTTTCTTTCTTTTTTATTTATATATTGTAATGTTTTTATTTCTAAATACATGTATATGTATATATTTTTTGTGTGAATTAATAATGTTTTTTATTAAGAGTTTAATATTTTTACTAAATTAATAGTATTATTAATATACGGAATATATTTGAAGTGAAGTACTTTCCCTATTGTTGCACAGACGTAAGTAGAAATAGAAATTCTAACCTCTCCGAAGTCTTACACTTTCCCTACTGTTGTGCTGCTTGGAGTGGGAACAGTAAATCTAACCCCTCCAAGTCCAACACTTTCCCTGCTGTTGCACTGTTTGGAGTAGGAATAGTAATTCTGAACCCTCCGAAGTCCAACACTTTTCCTAATGGTGTGCTGTTTGGACTGGGAACAGTGAATCAAGCCCCTCCAATGTCCAACAGTTTCCCTACTGTTGCTCAGACTAGAGTGGGAATAGCAAATTTGACCCCTCCGAAATCTAACGCTTCCATACTGTTGCACAGACTGGAGTAGGAATAGTAAATCTAACCCCTCCAAAGTCCAACACTTTCCCTACTTGTTGCATAATCTGGAGTGGGAATAGTATAAACAATACTCTCAGACTCCAATAATGTTCCTAATATTGGTTAAATATATTTTATAGTAATATTTTTTAAATTGATATTATTTGTTTTTATTTTTCATTTGTGTATCTACTTTGTATATATATATACATAGAGTCCAATGAGGCAGAAATTCAGGTATACGAATTGTCATAGGTTAGTAGTGTATCGAATGAGTTCGATATGAAATGTTAAACGGATGTCCTAAAGATTTCTATTACATTGGTAGACCAGCCGAGAAAAATCAAACATGCATGACTGCACTTAGGATGTCACTGCCTCAACCCTGTAAGGTAAGCCCCGGTATCGATGGATCGGCTTCAGTCTTCTTCTACTGCTGAATGCAATTGTGTGCATAATTATGCAAAGCGTTGTAATGGCAAAAATTTCGGAATTTCATATAACCCTTTCTAGACTCTCCCTCACTCTACCTCTCCTTGCATCATCTGACACCTCTTTTACTATACCGATCTCCAAAACAAACATTTCTAAACTCTTCCCTCTGATTCTTCTCCTCCACAACTTCTTTTTACTCATCCAAAAGCCTCCTCCTACTGCTATGACCCCCCCCGAAAAAACATCCAAATCCTTCGCCTTCCTATCCCTCCACTATCCTTTTCAATCAAAATAACAGACTAGCATGTTGACTTCTCAAATTTCATATTTCACTATACTTATTCACCACTAATCCTTTATGGGTCCCAGAATAGCGTGCTACTCGCCAAAATAGCGCTTCAACACCTCATCAGAGGTAAGCAAGCATTATATAAATGCAAACCTTTTTCCCTCTTCTATCCCTCCGTAAGCTTTCTCTATCCAACTGAATAACACATCCACCACTCAAACTACTTTCATATTTCACTATACTCATTTTCAACAGTAATCCATTATGGGTTCCAGAGTAGCCTGCTACTCGCCAATAAAAACTTCAACATCCCATCAGGGTTACAAGCGCTATACAAATGCAAACCTTTTCCCTTTCTATGCCTGCCCAACCCTTCTCAATCCAAATAACTGACTAACATATCGACCACTCAAATTACTTTCATATTTCACTATACTAACAACACTAAACCTTATGGGTTCCAAAGTAGCGTGCTACTAACCAAAAAAAGCACTTCAAATCCCATCAGAGGTAGCAAGCGCTATATAAATAAAAACCTCTTTCCCTCTTCTATCCTGCCGCTACCCATCTCTATCCAAATAACTGAATAACATATCCACCACTCAAATTACTTCATATTTCACTATACTCATTTTCAACACTAATCCTTTATGGGTTCCGGAGTAGCGTGCTACTCGCCAGAAAAGCGCTTCAACACCCCTTCAGGGGTAACAAGCACTATATGAATGCAAATCTTTCTCCCCCTTCTATCTCTTCACTACCCTTCTCACTCCAAATAACTGACTAATATCCACCACTCAAATTACTTTCATATTTCACCATACTAATTCACCACTAATCGTTTATGGGTTTCCGGAGTAGCGTACTACTGCCCAAAAAAAAAAAGGTGCTTCAACACTCCATCAGGGGTAACAAGCGCTATATAAATACAAACATTATTTCCTCTTCTATCCTTCCGAATCCAAATACCTGACTAACCTATCCACCACTTTAATTACGTTCATATTTCACTATACTAATTTAACGCTAATGCTTTATGGGTCCCGGAGTAGCGTGCTACTCACCGAAAAAGAACTTTGACACCTCGTCAGGGGTAGTAAGCGCTATATAAATGCAATTACAATACAATACAATACAATATGTATATATGTACATATATATGTGTATGTGTGTGTGAGTATATATATATATATATATATATATATATATATATATATATATATATATATATATATATATATATATATGTATATCGAAACAATATGTCCTTCCCCTTCTAGAAAGGATGTCATCTCACGCAAGTAAGTAAAAGTTCCTCCTTTTATTGCAGTGCAAAGAAACAATCGGCATGATGCTTTTCAGCCTGGTAGCCTTCCTCAGATGACTATGATCGATTAAAGATTCACTGTTCACTTTTGAAGCGCCTCACTACGATTGGTAGAGACACTCCCACATGATTTCAGGGGCGGGTATTCAGACAAATGTCTGAACTTCCAAAGCTGCAGTGACACCTGCGTAAGTACTTGCCCAAGTGGGCGGTGTCTGCAGCTGCACCACTGAATCCTGGATCTTGTAGTGAAGGAAATGGGACTTTCACTCCTTCATCCAACCGCAAGTCACCACAGCGAGCCAAGACACCCACCGCTTCAATGAGCATGAGTGTAGCCAGGTAGTCATGGCCCAGCAAATCCTGGCTTAACAACTCACTGCGGAGTGTGGCGGTTCGGCGTTTTCCCAATTGCCTTGAGATTTCCCACACATTTGCCACTGACCGCCACACTCTTTTGGATGGGGGATTAAAGAGCTTGTGGCTAGCTCCAAACACCGAAACAACACGTCCTTTCCCTTCTTGCAAGGATGTCAGCTCACGCAGGTAAGTAAAAGTTCCTCCTTTTATTGCAGTGCAAAGAAACAATCTGCATGATGCATTTCCGCCTGGTAGCCTTCCTCAGATGCCTTTGATCGAATAATGATTCACTGTTCACTTTTGAAGCGCTGCACTACGATTGGTAGAGACTCTCCCACATGATTTCAGGGGTATTCAAACAAATGTCTGAACTTCCAAAGCTGCAGCGACACCTGCGTAAGTACTTGCCCAAGTGGGCGGTGTCTGCAGCTGCACCACTGAATCCTGGATCTTGTAGTGAAGGAAATGGGACATTCACTCCTTCATCCAACCGCAAGACACCACAGTGAGCCAAGACACCCACCGCTTCAATGAGCATGAGTGTAGCCATGAAGTCATGGCCCAGCAAATCCTGGCTTAACAACTCACTGCGGAGTGTGGCGGTTCGGCATTTATCCAAGTGCCTTGAGATTTCCCACACATTGACCACTGACCGCCAAACTCTTTTGGATGGGGCCTTAAAGAGCTTGTGGCTAGCTCCAAACACCGAAACAACACGTCCTTCCCATTTTAGAAAGGATGTCAGCCCACGCAGGTAAGTAAAAATTCCTCCTTTTATTGCAGTGGAAAGAAACGATCGGCATGATGCATTTCAGCCTGGTAGCCTTCCTCAGATGCCTTTGATCAAATAGTGATTCACTGTTCACTTTTTAAGCACCTCACTACGATTGGTAGAGACACTCCCACATGATTTCAGGGGTGGGTATTCAAACAAATGTCTGAACTTCCAAAGCTGCAGCGACACCTGCGTAAGTACTTGCCCAAGTGGGCGGTGTCTGCAGCTGCACCACTGAATCCTGGATCTTGTAGTGAAGGAAATGGGACATTCACTCTTTCATCCAACCGCAAGACACCACAGCGAGCCAAGACACCCACCGCTTCAATGAGCATGAGTGTAGCCATGAAGTCATGGCCCAGCAAATCCTGGCTTAACAACTCACTGCGGAGTGTGGCGGTTCGGCATTTATCCAAGTGCCTTGAGATTTCCCACACATTGACCACTGACCACCGAACTCTTTTGGATGGGGCCTTAAAGAGCTTGTGGCTAGCTCCAAACACCGAAACAACACGTCCTTCCCATTTTAGAAAGGATGTCAGCCCACGCAGGTAAGTAAAAGTTCCTCCTTTTATTGCAGTGGAAAGAAACGATCGGCATGATGCATTTCAGCCTGGTAGCCTTCCTCAGATGCCTTTGATCAAATAGTGATTCACTGTTCACTTTTTAAGCACCTCACTACGATTGGTAGAGACACTCCCACATGATTTCAGGGGGGGGGTATTCAAACAAATGTCTGAACTTCCAAAGCTGCAGCGACACCTGCGTAAGTACTTGCTCAAGTGGGCGGTGTCTGCAGCTGCACCTCTGAATCCTGGATCTTGTAGTGAAGGAAATGGGACTTTCACTCCTTCACCCAACCGCAAGTCACCACAGCGAGCCAAGACACCCACCGCTTCAATGAGCATGAGTGTAGCCATGAAGTCATGGCCGAGCAAATCCTGGCTTAATAATTCACTGCGGAGTGTGGCGGTTCGGCATTTTCCCAAGTGCCTTGAGATTTCCTACACATTTGCCACTGACCGCCAAACTCTTTTGGATGGGGGCTTAAAGCCACAGGGCTAATCTTTCACCAGATCTTTTTAATTTAGGTAACGCGTTTCGCCTGACACAGCAGGATTGCTCACGCATTAGGTAGTGGGGTTGAGTCACGTATATACCATTCGGGATATCAGGAAATGATGAAAACAGAAAAAGGGGACTACAATCCTCGTATCAGTAGTCATAAAATTAGCAGCCATTTCAAGCTAGTCAATTGCATGTCCAGTACTATGTTACAAGATTGTATTTCTCACAGAATTCGTATTTTATCAACATAGTGTTTCTAGTTGTTCCTGAATGCTTCATGTAATTGTTAGTAATCTATCATATATATCTCTGAATAATTTCATTGGCATTCTATCAGCATAGTGCTTTTCCAAACAATTGCCCAATATAATATATGAGAATTCAAAGATATACAATTATTCATCAATTATTATCCATTGTTATTGACATAGTGTCTGAAAACAATTATGAAATCTTGTTCATTAATTCTCCCATTACTTCTGTACGTGACATAATTAATCCCCACCATAAATTAAGATCAACACCCTATAAAAAACGTATAAAGAAACATAATCCTTACTCGTGTCACCTAATTCCCTTATCACATTCACATATACAGAATGGAACTTTAAACATATTATTAGGAATATGAAGATTCTCTTATCTGCAATATGATTGACTTTCGTTTGATGCTATGGAAGAAAAGGGTAGGGGGGAAGAAAAAATCAATTCCCTTCTGGAGTCGGCACCTTCCTTTCCTCCTAGGGATTAAAACAAATAAAAAAAACATTAGATTTTACTAGTACTGATAAAAATATTCCCAAATAACTCTTCCACACAAAAAATCATGTTTTCAATTGATTTTTCAAAATATATACAACCAGATAATTTTACTTGCAATTCTCATTGCTCTCTTAAATGGACATTCAAACGCTCCTATTCCGGTATTGGGCCTCATGTGTTTTCTTGATGGATGTCAAATGGATGGGCTGCTCCGTGCCTGTTGTTTCGAGGCCGCCCTGTAGGGTCAAGGGCTCCTTTGCTCGGAGGCTGTTTTGGATACCTAATCTGGAGCATGACTCACTCGCCACTGCAATCCTAGCCAAGGAAGTTATTTTAACAAAAATACAGTGGCTGCAGGAAGGGATTCAGAGAGAGGGGGATACCTCTCATTCTGATTGTGCCGGAGCTGGGGCATTATTGCAGGCAAACATGAAACAACAGCATTAAGCCATGAGAGATCTATGTGACGGCGTGAGTAATGAAACCCACTATTATTGAAACTTGCACTAAATAAGAATGGATAATTGAAAGAGAAACATAATCTATCAAGATTTCATGTACCACGAACAGTGCAATGCATCATGGGGACTGTACTTTAAAAGGACTTTCACGTGATTTTGAAACTTTAAAGCGCGCACGTAAGCACGTGAACACTTTGACCTCCTGAGGCGGAAGCCGGGAGAGTCTAGCTAGCGTTTTTAAAATTGTATTACTGTGTAAACTGAAGTGATTTTAGACTTTATTTTACTACTTCGAGTGTGTATTTAAGGTGATTCACAACTTTCCTACCTCGATCCCCCTATGCCACGGGATACTTTCTCGAGTGGACGCCCTGCCCTGGGACACGCAGGCCACGCCCACCACCTGACAGGCCACGCCCCTTTTTAGACGAACGAACGCTCAAATAGCGCGCCACTCCTAGCGCGAGGCAGAACACTTTGACCTCCTGAGGCGGAAGCCGGGAGAGTCTAGCTAGCGTTTTTAAAATTGTATTACTGTGTAAACTGAAGTGATTTTAGACTTTATTTTACTACTTCGAGTGTGTATTTATGGTGTTTGACAACTTTCCTACCTCGATCCCCCTATGCCACGGGATACTTTCTCGAGTGGACGCCCTGCCCTGGGACACGCAGGCCACGCCCACCACCTGACAGGCCACACCCCTACCTCCGCCACTATTTATCATGTGTTTCCACCGGAAGCGCAGCGGACGGGCGCAGCGGGGGCGCCGTTTGCGCGCCGAAGGCGCGCCTAGGGCAAGCCCGTCTGCGCCCGTCCGCGACCAGACCGCGGCCGGGGCCAGACATGCTGCTGGCGAGGGATCTCAGGGTGAAAGGATAGTGTGGTCAGGTGAGGACCTAAAGGCTCTGGCTCCCCCCTTTAAATGCTGTCCGCACTCTACAGACCCTCTGGCCTTCGCCCCTCCTCAGATGTGTAACACTTGTGAGATAGTCTTTGGCAACGTAAATTCTGTGAGGCCTCCTAATCCCAAATCTCCACTTCAGATAGGCATTAGAGCCGGACTACTGAATTGTAGATCCCTGGCCAAACATGCTGATGATGTCTGGCTGTTACTTGAAGAACAGGAATGGGATATCCTGTTTTTAACAGAAACATGGATGAAGGAAGACAACTTGACCTCCATTGCATTGGCAGTCCCTCTGGGATTTAAAATATGCCTCGCCAACCGTTCTGGGACAAAAAGAGGCGGTGGCGTAGCTATCATTTTTAAAGAGCACTTAAGACTAACCTCCTCAGCACCTACGACTATTCAAGGAATTGATGGCCTCCACTTCTGCTTTCAGGCACGTCCCCAGCTCTCATTAGCAGGACTGGTGATTTATCGCCCACCGGGCGGCGCAGATTCTAACTTATCTATCCTACTGGACATGATTGTTCAGAGCTCGCTCCTCCACCCCCATTTTATTGTGGTGGGTGACTTTAACATCCACATGGATAAATCCGACTGTGCCATGGCAGAGCTACTTAGAGCTACTTTAAGCACGGCCAGTCTCAGACTGATCAATGAGGGCCCTACACATAGGGGGGGCCATACTATTGATCTCATCTTCTCTAATATCAAAAATGTGCTGTCCGAGGATCCTCTCCCTCTGACCTGGTCAGATCACTCACTTGTCCCTTTTACACTGAACCTGGCGCACGACATTTCTGCGTCCAGTAAATGTTACGTCCTAAAAAGACAATGGAAGAAGCTGATCCCCGAGACTATGGGCCCTGTCCTGGAAAAGACTACCCCATCCCTGACAAACAACGCCAATATTGATGCTCAACTCCTCAACGAGTGGGTTGGAAAGATGGTTTCCTCCATTGCGCCAGCTTCCCGTGCACTATCGAAAAGAGACTCTCCCTCAGCACCCTGGTTTTCGCAGGAGCTAAGAATAGAGAAATCAGCTTGTAAAAAGCTGGAGAGACTCTGGAGAGCAAACTATGGTCTGGAGGAAAAGATTAGGTACAAAGAAGCTTCTAAAAATCTACGGAAAGCTATTAGGAAAAATAAAAAACGTTTTTATGCAGACTCGATTCTACAGGCAGAACAGTCTAGCAAATAGATTTTCAAAATAGTACAGTCTTTTTTTAAACCAAAGTGCATTGAGAGGGAGGTTGCTCCAACAGTTATGCTTTGTGAGCAAATTTCTGAGTTCTTTGATCAAAAAATTAAAAAGGTCTACGACTCTTTTGGACCAGAAATAAAAACAGTGAAACAGGACCTCGCGAATAAGAGCGAGCTAAGTGAGACTTTCACCCAGTTCCTCAATATCCCCGTGAGTGAGGTACGGCAAGAACTGCTCCGATGCAAATCTGGTTCACCCGACGACCCCTGCCCTGCAAAATTATGGAGCTCTATAGCCGACTTCATAGCTCCTACACTTCATCATATCTGGAACTCCTCCATTGCTTCGGGCATATTTCCGGATGCATGGAAACATGCTACCCTCCTGCCCTTAAAGAAAAAGCCTAACGGGGACCCGGAAGATCTCACTAATCTTCGCCCAATATCCCTATTAGCCGCCCCGGGAAAAATGTTGGAAAAAGTCATACAGCGCCAGCTGAGTAAATTTGTAGAAGTAAACAAAATTCTCCATGAAACACAGTCTGGCTTCCGGCCCGGCTTTAGCACGGAAAAAGCGCTTATTGAGGTAGCCGAATCAGTTAGGTGGTCGATGGATGCTGGGAACTCAGCAATGCTGGTACTCCTGGATCTGTCGGCCGCCTTTGATACGGTGGACCACGCCAGACTACTCAGCCGGCTGGCCGAGATAGGGATTCAGGATAAGGCGCTGGATTGGTTACACTCCTACCTATCCCAGAGAACCCAGAAGGTGGCACTTGGAACGATCTCGTCGGCTCCCAAGCCCCTTGGCTGTGGAGTCCCGCAGGGGTCGGCCTTAAGCCCCCTTTTGTTCAATGTCTACCTTGCTCCTCTCTTTACGCTAATTGCCAACTGGGGTGTCAAGGCAATTTCATATGCCGATGACACACAGTTGGTATTTCCGTATTCCGAGATCACGCAAGAGTCCTTTTCTAACTTCAAAGGCTGTCTTCAAGATGTAGCCCACTGGATGAACGCTAATAAATTAAAACTTAATGCCAATAAGACTGAGGTTATCTTTTTTGGCAAGGGCTCCCCGCCCGCGTCAGATCTTTGGTGGCCGTCGGAGATGGGTCCTGCCCCATCACCCAGTCACACGGCAAAAAATCTTGGAGTGAGATGGGATGATTGCATGTCCTTTACCTCCCATATCCAACAAGTTGCCGGATGTTGTACGAGCAAACTGAGAAATCTTCGTAAAATCCTCAGACTCCTACCAGAAGGCTGCCGAAAAACGGTTATCCACGCTACTGTGACCTCAAGGCTGGATTATGCCAATGGACTCTACCTAGGCCTACCAAAATACCTGACACAAAAGCTTCAGGTAGTTCAAAATGCGGCTGCGAGACTGTTACTGCGAATTCCACTCAAGCAGTCAGTCTCTCCGCATCTTCGATCTCTGCACTGGTTGCCAGTTGCCAGCAGAATAAAGTTTAAAGCACTAACGCTGGCTTTTAGATCTTTGCATGGCTCCTGTCCAGTATACCTGAAAAACCGTCTTCCCAGATACTCCCAAACCCGCGCATTGCGGTCTAACTGCCGTGTTCAACTGACAGTCCCACGCACGAAAAAGGCTCGACTCGGGGGTCCGACTTTTTCGGCTAACGTCTCCGCTCTGTGGAATACCCTGCCACAAGAAATTCAACAGGCCCCTTCCGAATCCTGTTTTAAGACACTGCTAAAAACCTGGCTTTTTAACCAACCACGCTAGCTTTTTAATTTTTAATTGCTAATTTTTTCCCATGTCTTCTGTGTTCTACTAGCGCCGGGACACCTCCTTGCGAGGTAGCTGTCGCGCTTTACAAAACCCAGTATTATTATTATTATTATTATTAAGCACTATGCAAATTATTGTCTCCACCTGTGATCAAGGCAGTAAGACGCTGAAACGCGTAAGGGAATGGAGATGCCTTTGCGCTGCTAACCTGTGATTAAAACGCTCCTATTCCGGTATTGGGCCTCATGTGTTTTCTTGATGGATGTCAAATGGATGGGCTGCTCCGTGCCTGTTGTTTCGAGGCCGCCCTGTAGGGTCAAGGGCTCTGGATATATATATATATATATATTCCATACGCTAACCATACCGCAATTGCAGCAAGTAGAAGCCCACCATTCGGAGAAGTAAGTCAAAAGTAGCTTTAATTTTCAAGGACAGCAGTCACAGAATGCAGCATTACGCGTTTCGAGCGTACAACGCTCTTAATCATATGCAGTCCAGAGGCTCAGCTGTTCCCACCTTAAGTATGCTGTGGTAGTGAACAGCGAGGGGGGACCACACACACCTTCGGTTTTAAAGTAACCTTCATCAATGTTAATGTTTTATTTGAATACACGCACTTTGGCAATCAGAGTACATATAGTAGCCGAACTCCCTCATTCATTGCATCATGTAATTTAACTCTATTTGTTCTATTGCAAAAAATGACAATAGGGAGTTATTGGACAGGTGATATTTTTCAAAGTGTCTTGCCACTGGATAGTGTGAGTCTTTATTATTTATTGCTCGCATGTGTTCCAATACTCTCTTTTTGACTGCTAGAGTAGTGCTTCCCACATATCTCAAATGACTAGAAACACTATGTTGATAAAATACGAATTCTGTGAGAAATACAATCTTGTAACATAGTACTGGACATGCAATTGACTAGCTTAAAATGACCGCTAATTTTGTGACTACTGATACGAGGATTGAAGTCCCCTTTTTCTGTTTTCATCATTTCCTGAAATCCCGAATGGTATATACGTGACTCAACCCCACTACCTAATGTGTGAGCAAGCCTGCTGTGTCAGGCGAAACGCGTTACCTAAATTAAAAAGATCTGGTGAAATATTAGCCCTGTGGTGGTCGTCACAATTATTCATTTGTGGAAAATAAAAGTCGGCGTGCTCCGCCGTCACTGGACGACCTGCTTGCCTTGGGCGTGGGGAGACAGAAGGAGCAATACGAGGAAAAAAAAAATACATATATATATATATATATATATATATATATCAACAAAACTTCCCAGATTGTGCCGTCACGCACAACAACAGGAACGGACAACTTCAGTCGCCAATGCTGGAAAAAGGTATTTATTTAGGTTTGAATTTCGTGCCTAGTCCATGACGCGTTTCGAGCCACTCTATATATATATATATATTTATTTTTTTATTTATTTATTTATTTATATACACACACATATGTATTACCTACTGGCAGTCGTCAGTAGGTAGTTATAGTTAGGACCATGTTGCCCTAGGATAATCGTTTTTTGACTTGCCTATAACTTTGGCACCATTTGATGAATCTTCACAAAAATTTCCCAAAAAAAGTGCACCAGTGATTCTTGTTGCACATGGAAGAAAAGAAAAAAGGGGTTGAAAAAAGGGAGCTTTTGCAGTGTTAATTCCTATAGGAACCTGTCAACATACCTACAGCCCGAATCACTGAATGGAATTACACCACATTTGGCAGAAAGGTACGTGTTGTTATGCAGATTGTTGTTTTTGTTAGTTAGTGCAGATCCATTCTGTAATTGTTGAGAAATTGAAGAAGAATAAGTTAGTGATATCTCTGGTCGTGGATATTTCGCTACAATTTCACGATTAATTGCGAATGTGCGCGCCAACGGGAATGTTGTGATTGGCTGAATGCAACCTTCACAGAAAGTTGCGGCCGCCATTTTTATCAATCGGGAACGGCTCAGGGGGTGACAATTTCTCTGAAAGCTAACTTAAGGGGTTAGAGTGGAGGTACTCTGACCCCATGTTTGAGAAATGGGGGTGTTAGTGACACAAGTTATGTGCCCAAAATTGAGTTTTTAAAATCATGTGCAATGATGACGTGACCGCCAGCACGGCATTTTGTATCATTGCGGGGACGTCGCAACTATTGGTGGAAATATAAAACAAAGAGTATCTATATCTATATACACGTCCTTGTGGGTCACAGTCACAGACTCATGTGCCTATGTACCCACTCACAATACCCACTCAGACACTAATGCCCCCATCACAGACTCACTCAGAGACCCATGCATGTACTCACATAAGCATTCAGAGGGTCATGCACCCACTCACAGATGCACTCAGAAAGCCATGCGCCCACTCACATACATAGTCAGAGACTTATTCACCCAGTCACAGACCCACTCAGAGACTCATACACCCACTCACAGACCCACTCACATGGCCATGCACAGATCCACTGAGAGACTTATGTTTCTACTCACACACCCACTGAGAGATTGATGCCCCCACTCACAGACCCACTCAGAGACTCATGCACCCAGTCACAGACCCACTCAGACACTCACACACAGACTCACAGAGCAACTGACAGACGTATGTTTCCACTCACACACCTACTGATAGATTGATGCACCCACTCACAGATCCACTCAGACACTCATGCACCCAGTTACAGACCCTGTCAAAGACTGATACACCCACTCATGGACCCACTTAGACATGTATGCACTCACTCATAGAGCCAGTCACAGACTCATGTACCCATTCACATACCCACTCATACACTCTTTCACATGCCCTCTCAGACACTTCCACTTCCACTCACATACCCAGTCAGAAACATATACACCCACTCACAATCTCACTCAAAACCTTATGTACCCACTCAGAGACGTATGCACCCACTTATAGACCCACTGAAGGACTCATCCAGCCAGTCATAGACCCACTCGGAGACTTATGTGCCCACCCACATATCCACTCTAAGACTCATGCACATACTCACTAACCCACACCCAAAAAACATATGCAATCAGTCATATACCCACTAAGAGATTTATGCACCCACTCACATACCCTACCCACTCTGGGACTTATGCTCCTAGTCACAGACCCACTCAGGCACTCATGCACCCACTGAGAGAGTTACTCTGAGAGTTATACATCCAGTCAGAGGCCCAGTGAAAGACTCATGTGGCCACTCACAGACCCATTCAAACACTAATGCAACCACTCATAGATCCAGTCACAAACTGATATATCCACTCACATGCCCACTCAGACAGTCATATACCCCTTCACATTCCAATTCAGACACTCATACACCCACTCACATACCCACTCAGACACTTGTGTACCCAGTCAGAGATTCATTGAGAAATGTATCTACCTACTCACGTATGCACTCAGAGACTCATTCACCCACTCACAGACCTACTCACAAACTAGTGCTCACTCACATACCCACTTAAAGACTCATACATCCAGTCACATACCCACTCAGACACTGTTGCACCCACTCATAGACTTAGTAAGAGACTCATGTGCCTACTCATATACCCACTCAAAGACTTATGCACCCAGTGAGAGACTCACTCAGAGACTCATGCACCCACTTACATACCCACTCAGAGACTCATACACCAACTTGTATATCCATACAGAGACTCATGCAGTCACTCGGGAAATAGGTTTTACAGATGGTTTTTATAGAATCTCACTAGAAAAACATGACTTTACACAATACAGCAATAAGCCCCTAGTGTGTAAAATACTGTAATATGTGTGCATATATGTGATTTCCCTTTATAAAAATGGCACGATCGTCACGGTTAACCTAATCGTCACAATGCCCTAAATAACCGCAAAAACTGAAAATAGGTTTAGTGATGGTTTTAAAAAAAACTTAGTACAAAAACATGAGTTTAAATGTTTTTAGAGAACCATTTATATAGTAATATTTGTAGTGCAATGTTTAGAATGGATTTTATGTTGTTATTATTTTTACATGTGCTGGTGGCCGATGAATATCTGCTTTTGTTTTGAGATTTTGCAACTTATTTGCGACCATCACAACGTCGTTGCTAAGATTCCTAAAATTAAAAAAAAAGGATCTTCATAAAAAAAAATTACAAAATTTCGGGTACAAGGGTGGCTCCGACAAGAGCCTTTGTGTTGATTGTGTGTATATGACAGCTACACATAAGACCGGATGCAGAGTTTCAGGATACTTAGAAACACCCTGTTGCCTTTGTCTGTAAAGTGTACTCCATCATTTCTATAAATTCCATGCATGTCAAAACGCAGGTTGTTGTTATAGATTGACCCAATGTTATGGTCTCTGAGGAATGCAGAAACAGCTTTATTAACATGTTTCCTGGCTTTGTCAATCTGTGGACAGAATTGATTAGACCACTTCCATGTTTGCCTTTGGCATATAAAGTACACCAAGACAGTGTGAGGGAAAAGCATCATAAATTCAGTAAAGGTATTCTTCATTAGGATTTTCAGTCCTACCCCAGTCAATGTGCCTAGGCCATTGTCACCATAGTGCACAATCATGAGGTCAGAGGCTGGTAAATCCACAACGCTTTTAACTGAAGGCAGCAATTGATGAGAATGGAATCCTCTCTGCGCAATCCAAGTAATGTCCACATTAACCAAACCCAAGTCACTGTCAATACTTCTCTTTCTTGCAGCTTGACCAGCCCAATAGACATAGTTGTGCCCCACAATCCACACTCTAAGCATTTTTAAGTGAAGCAGCAGTATCAGGAAGGAGAAGAATGCAGAGGAATGATGCAGTTGGTATACTGAAAGGCAGTTAAAAAGCATGTGTGGTGGTGGTGGAAAATGTTATTGGTTGCAGGGAGTATGCAGGTGAATAAAAGTAGGTAAATTTGAAAACGATTAGTAAATAGATGTTTGATTGGTTCTGGTAAATACAAAAACATTTAATACTGACTTGGATATGCTTTAAAGTATGTGCACTAAACCACACCTGCTGTTGTTCACATTGTGAGTAGTATAACCCTTCTAGAATGTGCCATGAACTTCTGACTTACTGGTTCTAGTTGGTTTCACTGGAGAATGTGCAGAGGGGACATTGGTGGAAGGATGTTACAGAGACAGGTGTTTACAAATTGGAGAGATTGTGGTTGATTGTTTTATAGGATAGGTAAGATTCCCTAGTGAGGATTTTCCACTAAAGTGTTATCTAGTAATAAAAATATAAAAGTATAAAGGAAAGTAGGTTTTTCAAGTCCCGTTTTCAATCTGATTGGCTGCCAATACTTCCAACAGGAAGTGTTAGCAGCCATCTTGGTACTCGGCTTCAGCAGAGTCCCTGAAAAAAAGTTTTAAAAAAAATGAAAGAGAGCAGAGTAGGACTACCCTGACCCGCTAGCCCTGGTCCTGGGGTCCTGCTGGGACCCAGTCAGGGCAAAAAACACTTTACTAGAAAAATAAATCTGCAAAAACGCAATGGAGCCGCAAATCCGTGACAAAAAAAACACAAGGGTGGTCTCCCGTGCTTGTTTTTAATTAAGCCCCCGGCCGGGCCAGGTCCCAGGGGCAAGCCGAGTTTGTAAATTTATTGGAGGGCGCACATGGCCCCCCTCCAAGGGCAATTTAATGCTCCGGGGACCACCACTTTTCCAGGGCAACATAGAAAATTAGGTTTTTCCCGGGTCAAGATATAAACTTAGGTGGCAGTGCGGGGCCCCCGGGGGCCACCACCTCTCCAGGGCTTTTAAAAACAAGCATTGGAAATGCAATAGTTCTCACTTTTTGTTTGAGTTAGAGCTCTAGGCATTGTATATGGCATTGTTTTGTTATTATGTGTTATGGAATGTATGTGTGTAGTGTGTAATGTAATTATGTGGGTTGAAGTGGATAAGTTAGTTGCAGAATTGCGTGGCATGAAATTGTGTGGTGTTGAGTGGATTTGTGTAGTGTAATTATGTAGCATGGTGTGCTGTAGACTTATGTGGATGGATATGGGATTAGAGGTGGAGCAGAACTGATCCCCTGTGGGGCAACCATTCTCTATACCCAGAGAGGCAGGCTTTATGCCTCATAAAAAACAATCAATTAGTAATTAAGAATCAGATCTTGGGAACATGAACTACATGGAAAAGCCTGTAGAACACTCAGTCTTGTTATCTGCCGTCCAATAGGAAAAAAAGGTTTGCCAGCACGAGAAAGCCACGGACACATATGCCTGGCAACCTGATATTCTTGTTCAAAAACATTAATCCTTTGTCAGCGTAATGGGTAGCATTAGAAGGACACTGCAATTCACAATGAGCTTGTTGCTCTCCAAAGCATTAATCACACCTAAACCGCCTACCAAGATGAGTAATTTGATCAAAAAGTGTAAAATGTAAGCAATCAGCCGCACTTTAAAGCATAAAGATCTTTAGTGCTTTGCCAGCAAGTACTTTTCACTGTGCTGCAGTATTTAAACCTCTAAATATAAGTCTGGTGTAAATTAGCTTTTTACCATGTGCTGCAACGGCTTTGGGTTACAGTGGGGCGCAAAGTCATTATTAATAATTCACTATGCAGTATTCATAAACGCCAAAGTTTTAACTGAAGGGTTTAAAAACACGAACATCCAACCACATAATGTAGATATGGCGCGACAATGAGTCCACAAAGTATTTAATACCTCCCAGCCCCCCAAAGAACAAGGGCTGCTTAAGAGAAGAATCACTTGAATCTCCATATGAGCAACAACACTTCTTGTCATGACTGTGCTGTGATGTTATTGACACAAGAACAATACAAAAGTACAGGGACTTCAGTGGACAACATGTGCAACATTTAAGAAGGCTGCGAATATACTGAGAATCATGCACCTTTTTGCATCCAAGAAATCAAACTACGCATACAAATGTGCTATCACAGGACAACAACACCACGTACGCACACTATAACACGAGAAAGCAACAACAAAAATGCAGCTAGGTCTCCTTCCTTTGTCACTAAAGCCCCATCTGTTCCTCTAAATGCACAATGAACACCATAATACACATGCTACCGCGTTGACCCGCAGCACACATCAGCGAAGTACTAAAAGTGCAGAGGCTTGCAGAACACACTGACAGTGCACTGCAAGTGAAGGGATTGCTCTGCTGCAGGGGGAGAGAGCAGGCACCAGTTTAGGAGTTCACATTTCGATGGTGATGTGTAAGGGCCGCTCTTTGAGAGACAAGGTGGGTGAAGGGGAGGGGTTAATTAACATCCACACACACACACACACACAGAAAGTTAACTCAAAGCATGAAGAGTAATAGCTCATATACATTGAACAGCAATAAAGGCTGCTTGAAGCACAAGTGAAACGGGGTCCGCTCCTCTTCTCCAAACAGTCCTCATGTAGCCTCAGGGGGTACTAAAAAGAACGCAAACTCTGTTTGTGACCAAGGGCAGCATAGTGTTCGAAGAAGTGCCGTGACTAGATGTGGATGAAGCTGTGGTGGGGAAGGGAACCTTTGTGAGGGGGAACCATGCTCTAATGGTGAGTAGCTCTGCATGGTAGTAATTTGTTTTGCTTGTGAGGGTGGTGGGGGAGGAGGGAGCAGGCTAGATTTAAAAAATGTATTTGAAACCAGAAGCGAGGCATCTGCTGCTATAACAAAAGCCGCATGGGCTCCAATAATAAGAAATCACTTACCTGAAACTGGTCCCACATTGGCCACGGGGGGCATCCGCCATGTTTAAAAAGATAAAGCGCGGTATGCCATGCTGATTAATGACAGAGATTTGTTATGAGGCAGCGTTTTATAAAAAAATGTTTTGCATAATTTTAATAAATTGACAAGGTGGACAAGGACATGGCACCAACACAGCTGGAGAAGGAAAATGAGCAGTGACAGGTGCTGAAGAGAGGAGCAGGAAACAATAAATTCAAGTGAGCTGTGAGGAGAGGGCGGAAGAAAAAATAGCGCATTGAAACTAAACATATGGCCACTAATGAAAGGATTCATGTAGCAGGGGCAGTAGCCAGGGCGGTAACAAAACCGCCACAAGGTGTGACAAATGTACACTAATCACCGACGAAAGCAATGCAATTTGTAAAGGCAGACCAAGCCACCAATGAAAAAGTGGTCGGCATGTGTGGGCGTGTTCAAACTCACAGAGGGAATACAGAATGCTTCGCAGAGCAGCACATGTGCGCTGACTCTGGGCTTGACCTAAAAAGAAGGGGGGCACATGGCCCTCCTTCCTATGGCTTTTAGAAGTCTCTGAGACCACCATCTCCCAGGGCAAAAATAAATATTGAGGGGGTCCACACAGACCCCAGGGACCCCCACCTCCCGAGGCCAAATCAAAAATTTAAACATGGGATTTTTCACAACACCCCCTCTCCATCCATATACGGCCTGGGGACCACCACTTCCCTGGGGCTGTCACATGCAGATCAAAGGTTGGGGGATGCGCGGCTACCCTCCTGGAGCCATGTATGGCCCTGGGGACTACCCCCCAAGGTTGGCTCCTGCTACCTCCTGGGGTACCCACCCTCAGGAGATAGCTGTTTGCTTTTGCTTGACAGATCCTGCCAAGCAAAAGCAAGCACTGCTTCCAGCAAGCAGGAGCTGTCAAAGTGATCCAGCTTGCTGGATGCAGAGTTTTATGGAAGTATTGCTCTCACCCTGAGGGAGCTGCATTTCCAGCAACTCCCTGTGTGTGAGAGCAAAGCTGGCTCTGACAAGAGGCGGGGAGCCGTCTGGGACCACAGGGGCCTTGAGGCCCCCCTTGCGGTCCCCAACATGCACATAGGGTGGCCTTGGTGGGCTTCAGGGCACCCAGGAGACGTGGCTGGGCCCCATGGGATGGATCCCCATGGCCGAAATTAGACTAGGGAGGGGTGCGGCGTGGCCCACCTCCCTCATTGAATTGTGGCTGGATTCCAGGGGATGGGGTCCCTGGGGACGTAATTGGCCCGGGGATGGGGTCCACGCAGACCCCTTATGATTTTCATTATTAGGATGCAAAGGCTTTCCCATCTATTCCCACGTTGATCGACAGCTTAAAAAAAGGCCCCCAAGCTTTTTCTCAGCCGATTTTTGTGACGCATTATTGATGCAGAAGACATCTCTGACAAACAAAGAAGCATTTACTTCATTTAGTCAAGAGGAAGTGCCCCTGTTTGGTGAAGATTGGATATTTGTACTCTCATCGTCTTCTCTTGATGAGGATTCACGTTATCAAAGATTTATGGATGAAGCTGCTTGAGGAACAATCACATTATCAAAATTACATGCCCACAAGGTCTCTGGAGACAATACCCCGTGGTCCTTTTACGCAGCTCTAGTGCAGAATATGCACGAGACATTTATCCAACAAGGTAGCACTTACTAATTAACCAGATGAAAGTACTCCAGTTGAATAGACATTTTTGCACAACTGGGGACTCTTCAGGGAAAAATGTGTTTCCAGTCTGGCCCTTGTGCGCATTTCACAGAAATTAAACTTTTACGGGAAGCACTTACAAATATAAACATAGCAGGTGCCCCAGCTGAAGCTCCGCTTTATTAAAGCAAAAACATTCATAACTTCTTGGGCTTGGTGAAGGCAAATGAAAGGTGTTTCCTCTCGTATTACACATTGAAAAACAATCCGAAATCCTTCATCGAGGTGAATGCATCATTGATCTAATGGAGCACAATCAGGTCTGTAGTGACTGTGACTAGTAATTTCTTTCTTGTCATCTCTTGGTGAGAGCAGAGTCCATGGTTCTTCCTTTTTAATACCCTAAGTATGCAAACGCTCAAAATCCATAGTACCACTCACACATCCACACACAGGCACTCACACACCCACTCACAGACCCACTCGCATACCCACTCACAGACCCATAGTGTGCCACTCAAAAACCCAGTCACAGAACCACACAGGCACTCACATATCCATTCACAAACCTACACAGGCACTTACATACCCCCTTACAGACCCATAGCACCACTCACACACACACCCACTCACAGACACACACAGGCACTCACACACCCACTCACAGACCCACACAGCCACTCACACACCCATAGCGCTGTTGCAGGGATTCTGCGAAAACACAGAATTATGTGTAGGATTATGGGACCTTAGTATATAGGGACTGAGTCATCCTATGACCTTAATACCCATGAGCCCAGGACCAACTAGCTATAGTGTCTCACTTGCCCTCCTACTCACTCGCAATGGAACAAGTGATTAGACACCGCAGCACACAACACTCCCGACTCTCTCAGGAATTGTGGTTGTAAGACACACCCTTTCGCTCACACTCTTGTACTTTTCCACAAAAAGATCTGACAGAGACACAAACAAGTTTAAAACATTTATTTTAACTAATGTGCTCTAATATGCAGTATACGTGCCACAATAAGCAGAAAAATGCATAACAAAAATACAACCAGCAGAGCAAGTAGTCCGTAAAACATAAAAGGAGCTGTCATAGTGAGGGACAGAATAGCCTAACCTCCCTCCCCTTGCATAGAAGCAGGTTGATTATATATTAGAAGATCTCTGGGTGTGATCTGCAGACCCCATACCTCAGTCTATAGATGGTAGATCAACCTCATAGGTGCTGTCATGCTCTTCTCCCTGGAAAGGCCCTTTTCCAAGTGTATGCTACCTATCAGTGTATTACAATAAGACCAAAGTGCGTGTTCCCAAACATCAGCTGCATCTGTATGTTTTGTCTAGGTGCTAGGGCCTCACCAGAACAGAATAACAAGGGACATTGTTGTTCGACCTTGTTCACATTGTTCAGACTAAATCCCAGGCGCTAGCAAAGCGTGAAAACAGTGGCAGGTTCTCATGTGAAAATATCAAAAGATGGATTTGCAAAAATAAGCTTGTGTAGGAACGTGCGCAAAGCAGCAGACAGTCTGCAGCGTGCTCATGCTAACTTAGGGAAGGCGTCAATGTCCCCATGGGCCACGTGACAGAGCCACTCACAGACCCAGTCATAGACCCACACAGGCACTCGTACACCCACTCATAGATCCACACAGGTGCTCGAACACCCACTCACAGACCCACATAGTCACTTGTGCACCTACTCACAGCCCCACACAGGCACTCACACACCCACTCCCAGACCCATAGCACTACTCACACACCTACTCACAAACACACACAGGCACTCACAAATCCTCTCACAGACCCACACAGTGACTCACAGACCCACACAGTGACTCACAAACCAATGGTGCCACTCACAGACCCAGTCGCAGACCCACACAAGCACTCACATCCCCACTCATAGACCTATACAGCCACTCACACATTGACACACATATCCATACAGCCACTCAAAAAGCCATACAACCACTCATACCCCCACTCACTGACCTATACAGCCACTCACACACCCATTCTCAAAGTTTACATGTTACAGTTTGGAAATAAAAATGTAGAAATTCACTGAAAAAAAACAAAGGTTACTGGTATGTTATAGTCTGGAAATAGAATTAAAAAAACCTTAGAAATGCACTGAAAAAACAAAGGTGATAGGGACGTTATAGTTAGGCTCAGAATTCAGCAGATATAGTTATCTGAGCTAACTAAAACTCAATCCCACAATAAACTGCTCATGGCCTCGCACATTACATCACTTATGACATGATCAGTGATATCACTGATGACATCTCAAATTACATCACTGATGACATTATCCACAGAATAACTCACACACCCACCCACACCCCATGCCACCTCTTGTATGCCCACTCAGACACCCACTCACATACCCATTCACAGACACATACAAGTACTCACACACCCACTCACTATTCCATAGAGCCACTCATACACCCACTCACTCACTCATGCAGCCACTCGCACAGCCATTTACTCACCCATATAGCCACTCATACAATGAGTTACTGTCCTACACAGCCATACACACACCCATACAGATACTCACACACAGACATATGCACCTATACAGCCACTCACACACCCATACAGCCTCTCAGCACATCCATTCACCCATACAAGTACTCACACACTCACTCACACACCCACAAAACCACTTACATATCCATTCACACATCCATACAAGCACTCCCATATCTGCTCACTCACCCATACAGTCATTGACACACTCACTTTCCGATAAAACCATTCACACACCAACTCTCTTAATCAATCACTCACTCAAACAGCCACTCACTCACTCACTCCTACAGCCACTTACACACCCACTCACTCATGCATACAGTCACTCACACAACCACTTACTTACCAATGCAGCTTACTGTGTATTTCAATTTTGTTTTACTTGATATCCTGTCACAGAGCCCACCTAGGGGCCATACAACCAAATCATTAACAAGTGCATATTCAACTTTTTTTAAACTGGAATAGTAGTTTTGTACTAGTTAAATAATGTATTTTTGCCTGTGCAAGCCAATTTTACAGCCGGTAATAGCTTTGTGAATTCCTGGGTCCTGAATTGTGAAAAAATATGTTTTGCAATCCATATTTTTAAAGTCCCAGCGAAATTCAGTTGGCTTATAAGCAGGACTGGATGGGGATGTCACACAATAAATAACTCCAAATGGATGCTTTTCAGGCCCATGGATCTTGGATTGTGAATGATAAATGAGTTGTGAGTCCCGCTCCTACAAGCTGAATTAAAATAGGAGTCACAAGAACACACAACATAGGCTAGGAACTTGACTTGAGGTAAACTTGATGACAGCACCAAGGACACTGAGGACCTGATTACAAGTTTGGCGGTCTTCGCACCGCCATTGAGTCAGAATTGGATCCAATGCTGCCGACTAGGCAATCAACCCGCTGTATTACAATGTTGGGGATTGGCTGAACGAAAGACCATTGGAGCACCACCGACACCGCCAACCATTTGCCGACCACCTTGACGGCAGTCCGGGAACAGCAGCTGCCCTAAGGTGGTACAGGGAAGTTCACCACCATCCTAAATTGCAAGTTGGCTTTCTGATGAGCAGACCATAGCGGGAAGATCATCTGCTTCGAGTCGAGGGAATCAAAGGATTTGGGGTGCATTCACACCCATTTCCGTTTATTCCATTCAGTATCCCACGTGGATCCATTCCTCTGGGAACCCCTTCACAGCAGCATCTTGACCCTGAAGAAGACGACCCTTTTGGTGCCGAAATCCAGGTAAGTCCGTTTTGTATTATTTAGCCATTGACTGGACTGGGTACATATGTTCCAGACACCAGCAATAGGAAAGTACTTGTAGTAGGTATTTTTTCACATGTGTCATGCATATGTGTACATTTAACACTTGTGCAGGCAAAATATACACACCTGCATTGACACATTTGAAAAAATATACCCCACCATCAGAAACACTGTCGCTGGGCCAGCGAGAGCATCGTAATACGGCGGGCGGGAAACCACTGTCATGGCAGTAAGACCGCCAAACTCGTAAACAGGCCCTGAGTCACTAAAATCAATGAATAATGGAAGTGACTTCAGGCACCCTTTGAACTTTAGTGACATCATGGGGTTAACTCCTTGTCTCCCCCAAGCCCTTCAACCGCAAATTTTAGGGAGAGCACACAGTGTGCCACAGATAAAACTGATGGGACTACCTACAAAGGTCAGTCCTAAAGAGTTTGTGTGTGTGTGTGTGTACTGAATGTATGTTTGCTTAAAAGCAAATAACGCTGCAGTGAAAGGAGGTTGGACAAATTAATGTGTGTGGCAAGATGCATTTTTTCCTGTAATACCTCCTGTAGTGGAGGGCGGGGGATGGGGAGGCAGGTCAAACAGAGCTGGCCACATCTGGCCCCCCACTAGAGATACCAGTGTCCGACTGCCTCCTACTTGCAACTGAGAGGACTAGGTGAAATTCAAGGGATGTAGCTAGACAAAGAAAACATAGCACTGCTGCCTTGTTGACTTTCTGTTCCTGCTGCTGTTTTGCAATGTCTGAGACAGGGGTAGCAATTGCCATGCCAAAGATGACATGTTACATATGGTAGTGGCAGGGCCAGACTGGCCGTAGCTGGCACCAGGCGTTTCCCTGGGAGGCTGGAAGGGTGGGGGCCGGTTTTGCAGCAGTGGGGGCCAGTTATGCAGCTCTTCACAATTCCACCCCGGGTGGGCCGGTCAGACTATATTGCCAGGGCTGCTTTGGGTTCCCAGTCCGACTAGGCGTGGTAGGGATAGCAGCAATGGTCTTCCTTAATTACCGTGCTCGAATAATACACACAAGACAGCGCTCTGTCAATGGGCAGTCCACCAGCCCTGAGCTTAGCACCCAGGGCCGGACTGCCCGTAGCGGGCACCGGGCGTTTTCCCGGTGGGCCGCTAGGGTGGGGGCCGTTTTTGGGCACTTGGGGGGCCGTTTTTGTTACAGGAGCCGTTTTTGCAGCATAGCTTCAAAATCGGCTCCTGTACAAAATCGGCCGAAACCGGCCGAGCTCTTTGCCAGGGCCGGTTTTGGTTCCCAGTCCCTGTTAGCACCCTTGAATTTCCTTCACAAAAACTCTCGCAGAAGGAATCGGAAATTACCTGCAATTTGTGTTCTTGTAGACAAAGAACTATTACGATCTCACAGAGAACACCCTCCACAGTAGCCTAACTTAGCACAAAATACAATTTCACTAGAGATCAGGCTTTTCCCTGGCAAGGGGGACTTTTAAAAAGGAAAACCTTTTAATAGAAATATTCTGCTGCTATATTTACTTTGGATGTACAGTGTGCTCCATCTACTCTTGTCTAAATAAAGCAAACACGTTCCAGGAAGATTGCTATTCTAGTATCGATCGCATGAAATGCCATTGCACAGAGCTGGATGTTGTAAAGAAAGAAGCAGGGAGAAAGGTATTGTGGGAAGCATTTTCCGAGTTTACATTAAATTGGTAATGAGTGATTTCTTCTGGCAACAATTCGCAGCTATTGACCTTGGGTCACAGGACATCACATTGATTTAAGCAATAAACCTGATGGACAGAACATTAATGGCACCTAATGTTTTTTCTGGTGGAACGGGGGGGAGGGGCATGGGTTGAGGTTTGCTGGAGGGAGTAATGTTTATGGCAAGGTAAAAGGGCATTATTTTTATTTCCATCTCTGCAGGTAGCTTAATGTGAGCCCCTGCACTTTAGTACACTGGGATGTTTGAAACAGAAGTTAATGATGGAAGCTTTAATTGTCGATGGACCGGGAAGCTGCCCTAGGGGATTTCCTGTGGTTAGAAAGTTAGTTTAAATATTCCCTCTAATTTCTTTTTGATGTATGTTTAAGTCTCATGAAAAAGCACAATGCAGGCCACACGGTTTTTGGGAGGAGGTACCGCACATCGTAAATACCAGTACCACAGTGTGCACTATTCAGCGGGTGCAGTTTTACCGCCCTAGTCTGATTTTTCCCTAATAGGGGCTGATTACTGGTTGGTCGTATTTATATGTGTGGATACTGGCTAAAAATGACGTTTGTGGATAGAATCCTCGGGGCAGATTTACAAGGACTTGCGCATCCCTGCATATCAGCAGGGATGCACCAGGTAAGATGCGCCACGCAAGTTTACCCTTGCGCCACCACAGATGCGCCGCATTTACAACGCAGCGCATCGTGGCGCAAGGATAAACAGATGCTTGACGCATCTGATGGCGTAAGGGCGGCGCATTGCTGGAGTCGTGTCGCAAGGGCTGCCCATACCTCACATGCTGCATTACGCCTTATGCCTGCTTCAAGCAGGCGCAGGGTTTTGACGCAGCGTCGTTGGAAAAGTGACTCCGTGAAATCTTGTAGATTTCACTGCATCACTTTTCCGAGGTTTTTTCCGACGGAACGCCCACCCTGCATACATTAAACCTGACGCAGGTTTAATGTAGCGCAGGGCTTTACAACATGACGCATCTCCCTAGATGCGTCACGTTGTAAATAAGGCACAACATGGCGCATGGCTTAGGCTGTCGTTGCGTCACAGAAGTGACGCAACAGCGGCGTAAATGTGTCTTAAGGGGCTTATAAATCTGCCCCCTCATGCCTAAATGTTGTTGTTTTGAGTTAATCCCCGTGGGGTGGGAATAACCATGTGGCCCCAGTTTTTCCATGTCGAATTCCACACGGAATTCCCCAGTACATGCAGATGAATGCTTCTATTTGCCACCTGCTCTGAATGGGTGGTAAAAAGGAGTTGTGGGGATGGTGTGGGCAGTGGAAGTAAGACGAGGTTGGGTAGTGTGGCGTGGAGTAGGGTGACCACATCTTGAGAACCAAAAACCGGGACATTTTGGAAAAATAGAAGAAGGACTACAATTTCTCATTCATGGAATGGCGCAGAATGACAGCTCTCATAGGAACACAGAAGATGCATTAAGAAAATAAATAAAATGCAATTTCTCCAACCAACATCCTACCTATGAATTCAATTTCTCACTTATAACAGTTGCTAACTCGCATAGCTTTAGAACACCCCAAAAACGAGTCTCTCACTGCTTTCAGTCGAGATCTGCTGGGACAGCTGGTGAAAAGCTGGGACTGTCTGGGCAAGTCCGAGACATCTGGTCACCCTAGGCAGGAGAAAGGGCAAGCTGTGGGCTGCCAGGGCCGAGCATTAGATGTTCCTCTGTGCTATAGGAAGGAATAAGGGGGCCAAGTACAACAGTCGAGCCGCTCTCCCAGTCCAATCTTCATTCAATTTTACCTGCTGAATTTTCTGGCCAGTAAAAGTAGGCCTGGTGTGCCTACACCCAGGAAATCCTGGTGCTGGAACACTGTGCCATTTGTAATCAGGCAAAGGGGTATCACTCCCAATATATAGCTCCACCCTACTCATAATCAGCCCCTAGGAATTAGGAATGCAGAGTTGAATTTTGGATATAATGACTCCATGCCTTGTATCTTATCGGGCAGTTTTCCCTATTCACATAGTCTTAGGTTTTCTCTTGTGATACGTGAATGGAAAATAATCACCAGATGCCTGCTTTTCCCCGTCAAAACTTGTAATCCCAATCCAGGCAAAAACAGAACAAACTGACAATTGGAAAAACTAGGCCCAGATATGGCTCTGTGACCTTTGGCTAGTGACTCAAAGGAAGCTCTCTGATGAGGTCCACAAAGGTGGAATTGTTTTGGGGGTTCTCTTGCAGCCGGCTTTAGAAGTAACGTCACTCAAATACTGAGATACATTAGTGAAGTAGCTGGAAACCCAGCGATAATCTCACAAAATGTGGCATTAGGACATAGGATATCATGGCTAAGTCAGTCCTGAAGCAGGCGTAAGGAAAGTAGCGATAACAGTGGTTATTGCTACTTTTCTTGCCGCTATGCTTCATGGCGTGGGGCTTGATGATAGGAGAAATGTCGCTTAGCGACATTTCTCCTGTCATGTCAGGTCAGGAACGCCCACTTTGCATCTCATTAGAGATGCAAAGCTGGGCGTTAGGAATTCCTGCGCTAACGCAAGGTTTCACATGGTAGCGTGAGCTTGATAATTAGGCGATAAAATTATTGCCGCTTTTCGTCCAAAAACGGCTGCAAAAGCGGTGATAATTTTCTATCGCTGCGTTGTAGATATGCCCCTAAAGAAGTGCTGGTGCTGAGTACCTGTGGGTAGTACCTGCCCAGTTAAAGCACAGATCTGAAGTAAGCATACATGCATACACAAATATAATTCACAACATCTGCATGAGTACTGTCATCAAATTTGACTCCTGTACATTTGGTGTACATTTATACAAAAAATGTCCACATGATTAAATCCATACAGATGTTTGAAGCCTCTTTTCTAACAAATAGCGGGAACATATTCATCATTTTGAAGTGTAACCGTGGTCTAAGTGGCCTTTTAGGCACAGTCAAAGTTGGTGAAACCTGATGCAGACTGTCTATTTCGATTTTAGTGTGGTGTAAGGAGCTGCTAGTGTTTCAGCTATAAAGTCCTTGACCAGTGTACACCCAATTTCATGTGTTCAAGCATGTGCCATATCTAGGAGGCTCTGCAGACTTAAGGCCAGCAGAACTAATCTTGAGTTTACTAAATGTGTTTTGATATAGTCCTAAAATTGAAAGGAGAGGAAAACAATCCCATAACTCCTCTCACTAGAATACATGATTCTCATCTTCATAATGTTTCCTATACTGTGCCCCCACCATCCGAGTTGTGTTTTTCTCTCGACAATATACCTAGTCCTGAGATTTAAGTCTGCTGACCCAAGATGGATGCCAGAACAAATATTTTCAGCTCTTAGCAGCTAACAAAACCTCTGGAATAGATTCAAGTAACACAGTTTGTAACTCTCGTGGGAATAACTATATATATTTTTTGTCTTTTTGTGATTTTACATAATCACTGGTCACCCGATTGGCTGCCAGAAGCTTTACATTTTTGCTGTACCAGCCATGATGAAGGCCTTAGACCTACATAGGGCCTTTAGATCAGTTTGTAAGTAAAATGTTGACAGTGTGACTTGTTATCAGGATGAATCCCCTCTACTTAGGGGAGACAATAGTACATTGTAGACAGATAGATATCTCCTATGTAGGCCCCTGGAATACTATCCCCTGAGTCCGTTTTTAGGTCGAGCCTGTAACAGCGCGCATGCGCTGTTCTGGCGAAGACTTCATGTAGGGGCTTCGGAAACTAACCTAAGAATCGCACACGCTCAGGCGTGTGCTTTTTGTTTTGGCCCCCGCTATTTAACAAAGACAGCACGCAATTGGGCAAAGGCAGGCGCATTGTTCCGCCCATGGCCTATTGGTGTCGGTTACACGCAGGCCCGACATCTGTTTGCAATTATCGTGCACTGAGGCGTGTGCGATAATAGGAAACAGATGTCTTGTGTGGCGCGCGCGCACCACTCGTTTAAAAAGTTATCGCCTACTTAACTTGTTGAAGCTGGTCCTGCTATGTTCATCTAACAAGAGGCTCTGATTGTAATTACAACGGTCAGGTTTTGCTTAGCTTTCATGAACAGCTTGATAATTAAACTGTGGGCAATGGTGAATTTCTGTAGAGTGGTCTGGGCCTATTATTATCTAAATGAACTATCATGCGTTATACATTAAATGGCTGCAGGAAGGAAATCAGAATGAATGTAGGTCCCCCCCAGTGTAATAAAGCCATATTGTACTGGAACCTTGAAATAAAACCCACTGCCTGTGAAATATGGCTTTTTATAGCACTACAGTTTGCACCCACACATATAATTAAAGGAATATTGCACGACATGTGTGTGATTTGTATAGCACACCTTGGGATACCCTCACAACGTTTATGGCTAGCCGTACAGCGCGTGCATTTCCACATGGCTCTGGGGTTTCATTCACACTGCTGCCTGTTTCGAGGGAGCCTGGCACAGGCATTCATTGCGCGCTGAAGTGAGTACATGTCACCCTGCCATGAGTTGGCTTGTGCAATGTGAGACTTACTTCGATGGTGTGAGCATCCTGTGGTTGTGGTACTTGCGTAAGAGTATGGCGGGCAGAACAGTTGTGCCTTGGTGCGCACTCTACATATGTAACACACGCTGAGTGAGTTAGTACTGCCGTTTGTGTCGTTGTGTAGGAGTGCCCCAGAGTCTGCCTGTGCGAGTGACACTGTGCATGCCACCGTGCCAATGTGCAGAGAAGTGTCACAATGCGCATGTTGCAGTTCGTGCCTGTTTACACATCAGTGGCACATGTGTGTGGCCGTCCATGTGCCTGCGTGTGTGTTGCTGCACGTGTCCCTTGCAGTTTGTCAACAGGGGGTGAATCATTGTTGCTTCGTTTATTCCACCACTGTCATTCACAGCATCCAAAAGTACCTCCGTCATATTTAGCTCTCCTGCAGCTCTTTCAGCAGCTGCAAAATTCCACTCTCAGCACTTTCAATTCCAAACAAGCATTTGCAATGCAATAGGTCTCGCATTTACGCGAGTTTAAGCTATTGGCATTGTAAATGGCAATTCCTATTTTTGTTTTTTAAAACATAAATAAAAGGCATTGTCATTTAGAATGCCAATAGCTTAAACTCGTATAAATGCGAGACCTATTGCATTGCAAATGCCTGTTCTTATTAGCGGAAGGGGGGTGCAATGCCCTTCCCTCCCTGAGCCTCTATCAAGACCCAGGGACCCTACCCGCCAGGGATGTTTTCAATTTGAGTGGAGGAGGATATGCAGCACCCTGCCAGAGCCACAGTAGGGCCCCGGGGTCCCTTCCCCTGGGGCCAGTGAGGAGGTGGTGTCGGGTCTCCTCTTTTGGGGCCTAGATTGGCTCAGGGGAAACATCCATTCCCACGCGGGCATTGCATCACAAAGCCTTTATGTCGCAGGTAATACAACGCAAGTCGTTACAGCGACTGGCGCTGCAAGGCGCTCTAACCTTAGGAATAGTATGATATACTATTTCAACACCTTCCCTACTGTACGTAGACTGGTGTTGGAATAGTAAATCATACTATTCCTAAGTCCAGCGCCCCCCAGCGCAAGTTGTTGTAACAACTTGCATTGTAAAAACTGCAATGTAACGTTCCGTGATCATTTTGATTGCGTTGTAACGTTACATATTCTTGGCTCAGTGACCCCATCCCCAGGACCAGATCCAAGCAGTGTCCCAGGCTCCCCATCACACAAGACACTGCTGTTTGCTGCCCGGTAGAGTGCTAGCATACTCTTCTCGCACTCTCCAGGACAGAAAACACAACTTTGATCCAGGCAGGCTGAAGCAGTGAAAAATGCTGCTCCCAACCAGGTGAGTGCAGAGTGAGTGAGCCGGCTTCAGCTAGCACCTCTAAGGTTTCTGGCTTAGGTGCTGGCTTGGGCCAATGAATAAGGACATGTGGGACACCGGGCAGCATTGGAGCTCCCCCCACAACAGCCGACGATGTTGGTGTTGTGAGTGCCTGGGTAAGCACCAGGATACCGACTTTTGAAGAAAAAAAAGCTGACTTTCTCCTTCTTCTAGTATGGGTGCTGGCTAGGGAGCTGACCGGGGCTGCTTAGGCACTGGGGCTCTCACCATGTACCCAACTATTTTGGTAATGTGGGTGCCTCAGGTTGTTTGTTGTAACGCTTTTCGCCCTAAGTGGGATGGGTATGCCCAGACGTGGGTCCCGTGCTCACTACGCCACTGGAGTCAAGCTATCCTGGCTGATGACGGCTGATAGCCAGAAACCGGTCCTAGGATGCTTGATTCCGGTCCAGGGAAGACATGGCTTGGCAGTTCGAGCTGGACTGTTCCCATGAGGCACAGGGTCAAGACTGATTTGCATATGACCATGTCTGAACTGGGGTGGCGTAGTGGGCAAAAGAACGATGCATTTAACCCAGATCTCTTGACTGGGGGAGAATGTCTGCATTGTCAGCATTCCGTCCATCATTTGTTTGTTGTAACAGGTGGACACCAGGGCACCCAGTTTACATTAAAAATGGAAAAATTCATAATAAACACTGCTTCATGGAAAGAGCACCCCATAATGCTCTAGGGCTTTTTTTAAATCATATTTTGTATTCCTGTGGTGCTTCTAAAAGGGGAAGGGGAAACACTAACTTTTTTTTTATCTGGGTGATTGCAGGGAGTGCAACAGCCCACATAAACATTAAAAAAACACACACAAACAGTAAGTCTCTCGGGTCATTGAATTCATGACCCCATGAGAGATTGCTAAATGTTTCTTCTAGTACTTCCTCCTAGACCTGTAAGCTCTTTAGCTAGAGTGCAGAGCCCCCATGTTGTTGGTTTTATGGTTGCACTTTATAGCTTGAAAAATGTTTTTTAACTCAAACTATTTAATGATTTTTTTATTAAAATGTTTTATTCAAAATAATCACAACAATTAAACGTTGCAATGTGTGAATTTATCAAATATATATTTGATTATAGTTATAGGTGATTTTTTGACAAATCCTATAGGTCGACTTTATATATTTTGATGTGCAGGCCCAACAGCTAAAAGGCGAACCAATTTTTGAATTTTGACCCTGTGACAAAGCCAGTAGGTCTGACTTTCTAAAAATGACACCCTTTTTTGCTACATTACATAGTAAGCCGTGCTCAGCAGCAGGGGGTTGAGTGAGATCTCGCCACATGCCAGGCCCTGCATCCAACCCCACCCCAGCCGTGCGTGGTGAGAGGCTGTGTGCCCACAGGGGGCCAGGATCTGCACCAACCCCACGCTGTGCACGGCAATGGACATCTAATTTTATGTTAAAAAACAGAGAGAATAGAAAAAACATAGGACTTCACAGAAAAAAATAATGGTTAAAGTGACGTTATAGTTAGGAATTGTAATATTATTACTTTACATTAAAAAAATGTAAAAATTCAATGAAAAACCAAGAGTTAAACAGACATTATAGTTAGGTGAAAATGTCAGTTAAAATATACCATTTTAAATGAACACCGCCACTGAAACTCCAGTTATAGTTATCTCAATTAACTATATCTCATGTCCTAAAGTAATTATAACTCACACCCTTACCATGCACTAATTGTCTCATTACATCATCATCATTCATGGCATGTCTGTGACATCATTTATAACATTACTGCAACATATGACACTACATTGTTGAGACAAATGCTAAAAAGGTAAAAAATCACAGAAATTCACTAGTTATACATAACTGACATAAGTATAACTTGCGCCGCCATAGATTTCAGATTTCATTAGTGATGTAATATGTGAGATCATAAGCAGTGCATCATAGAGGTGCAAGTTATGCTTATGTCAACTTCCATTTAACTGGTGAAATCCAGTGTTTTTTTAGTTTGTAACCCTTTTTTTTTAGTATTATCAGACCTATGTATAGCTCCACTTTAAATGTATTCAAAAGCAATTTCTCTTGGATGATTTTAAATCATTGATTATATCACACATTCATCCACTCATGCGAACTACGAATATACTCAATACACTATTGAGACAGAACCCAAGAATCAATTATAAAGAATTTATGTAAATATCAACATGAATTTATTAGAAACCAAGCATAATAATATGAAACGCAATTCATAAACACAATAGTACTCAAGAGTTAAAAACAATCCACAAGTTGATATAAAATTCATGAAAAAGCAATACAACAACCATTAAAATGAGAAACAGTCAGAGTGACAAACATCTGTCATCATAAACATGTTAATTCGATTGAATCAATATTGTCCGGATCTGTAAATTCTGGTGTATCTAGACTCCACGTTCCTCGAATTTAACCATAAAAAAGAAGCGTCGGCGCCTTTCAGTGGACAAGCTATTGGAAAACCACCTTCTTCAGGACTAACAGTTCTTATGTCCCTCTCAAGAACAACATAATGTAATATATGCCTGCGTTCAAACAAAATATATACAGCTCTATTATATCAACATTATTTAAAAAAAGTTTTTTTCTGTATCTACTATTATCACAATAGTGACTACGATATTACTCGAAGTCACTCAACAATTCTTTCACATAAGGCATAAAATCATTCATTTGAATTATAATTGTTTAAAGGGTCCATCCCAATGGTGAAAAATGACTACACCTCTAGTAACTTTAAAAACAATTATCTCTTCTATCTTGCATTCACACCTCAGTATCCTAGTTCTTAATCAAACGTAAAGGATACACCAAATCTATAAATAGCGGGGGTTCAGCATCCCCCCACCTCCCCTTTAAATGTTTTTTATTATTATTAATCTTGGCCTGGTGTTACCTCCAGGGAGTACCGATGTTAGTCCATTGTGTATGCCTCTGTATTTTAAACCCCCTCTATTACTGTAGGTGCGATAGGTCAGGTTCCTATTAGTTTAACCTTCCACATACCATATTCCCTAGTGGTAAGATGAAACATACCTTTAAAGTGTTCCTGCTTTTATGGGGATATCAGTTATATATCGTTCTAATCTCTGTGACTTTTTCTCCCACCATAACAGTAAAGGAAAAACGGGAATCCATTTGTTGAAAAAATATTTAAGAAGATGTGGGAAACATTACCAGTAAATCCTGATATGATATTCCCAGGATTTCTCATGATACAACACCCACCTTAGGCACTGTGTTCTAATCTTACTCCAAGTATTTGGGCAGTCTGCTCCAGTGTTCCCAACAGGGTTTAAAATCCTGGAAGGCAACCACAAGGGTCAGATTCCCATTGTGAATCGATGTATACCTTAAAACCTATATGTTAATCATAATCTATAATATTCGATCGGTTCGACCTACCTCTATTCTTGAAATATCGCGACGGGAACTGATAAGCCCTCCAATAAAATTCAACGGATTACACCAACACCTTATCCATCAATGTTGTGCTTACATGTATTTTGGGGATTCTAATGAATCAGACATAAAAAAACCTATCTGCAGTCTTACTCTGGTCTTCCTGCCTTACTACAGGTGCAAGAATCACTCGATATTAAGCATGGACATTTAAATACCCTCAACGATGACATAATAATATATAACATAATTTTTTGTGAAAAAATCTAATTGCAGTAGGCATAGCCACTCTTGTGGTTTAATGATATATTGTGCTATTTAATGAGGAAGGCTGATAAAACCCCACTAAGAACAAAAACCACGAGCTCAGAGTGTTTTTCTTTACTCACCCTTTGTTTCCTTTTCGGGCCGATAGGTGCATTCCGTTATGTTGTGGATGTCGACAAAGACTGAAGGCGTTCTTATCTCCCACTATAAATATGGTCACGTATTACCGAACACCCGCATGTGCGTGTCCCAACTCGTCCTCATAAGGCTCCCGTCGCATTTAATGATGGTATGCTTCATCCACAGGTAGTTAATCTATTTTTACCATGACAGACCGCCTAAATGGCTGTCATCTTGTTATGGTCACTGCCTCCTTTTTAATAAAAGGGGGTTACAGTTAACAAATTCAGAATATATTTTAATCTAGGGAGAAAAATAAAAAATCTTCCTCATAGCTAAGATTTGCAATATATCGATTATTAGATTATTAGGTCTCAGTTATACTGGTCAATATCTTGCATCTGGTTTCATACATAAATGGGATCACGAAACCATAGAGCGTGTGTTGTTTTATTTAGAGATACCTAACTTCGGAGTTACCTAAGTTTCCTTCTCAGAATTGAGAATGATGCCCATAATGTACATCCGCCAAAGGTCCAGGCGCAGACATCAGATATCGCCAAAGATTTATTTTGCCCTTTAATCAGCCATTATGCGTGTCTGTCACAGCGTACCCTTGCTCACATACACACTGCGCGATTTTCTGGCATCTCATAAAGTGTCCATATGCCTAGTGACAGCAACGACAGATTGCATTTCATAGACTGTTTTCATTTCATAAACATCAACTTAAATTATAACAAACACAAATTGTAACATTTAATTCAAATTAATCCCTGATACTACTAATGTGCAGCCAGCACTATGAGTTTCATTAAAGCTCACACAAACATTCCATGAGCCAGGAATAATTGGTGATGACCGCTCATCATAGTCAATCTTATAATTGACATACAATACTGGCATAACACTCAATGTTTTGTACGTTTAAAATATACTTTCACTACCATGTTTGTTAAACATAATTATTTCTCTGCATGAATGCAAACACATAAACACTGACTAACATTACTAGCACACACTTGAGCCCAAGTGGGCAGTCCCTAAGCTTTATCAGCTGAACTGCTCCTATTTGTGCTGCCTGTGTCTAAATATGGTGAAAAACATATTAAACAATTGTTCACCAAATACTTATAAACCAATTATCCCAATCTGCTCTTCTTATACCCTAGTTGAGTCTTCTCATAATTCTTTTTGCAACATCTCATTTCATCATACGGATTTCTGATTAACATTGTCATGCCTTCAATACTATGTGGACTCCTTCACATATTCATAAACTGACCACTGTATCATAAAAATTCATAATTCCTCTTCGGTATTCAAACCGTTAGGACACTTCATGTCCAGATTGACAATGTATCTGCTTTCCAATTGTCTCAATGCCCTCTCCCAATTACCCCCCCCCCCCCGGATGTTTTGGGATTGCATCAATCACAAAATAGAACAGAAATCTTGGATCATTCCCATGTAAATCGTGAATGTGTCATGCCACTGGGTATGCCCAATCCTTGATTTTTATTTCTTTTAGGTGTTGCAATATTCTACTGTGAACTTGTAAAATGGTGCTCCCAACGTATCTTAGGCCACACTTGCAAATTAATACATACACTGCAATTTCAGATTTACAGTTGGAAAATCCCTTGATCTATTTTGGGTTGATCACTAAATGGTGTAATGTATTCCTTAGTATTGACACCCTGAGTATAGGCTTTGCACATCTGATATTTGTGTAAACGATCAGTTCCCTGCAGCCAAAACCTTTGCTTTTTTGTTTCTTCTGGGCTGCTCAGTACCAAAGTTTCCCTCATGGCATATGCTTTATGGGAGGATATCTGCGGGGATTTGGGGACTGTGGGCCCTAAAATCGAATCCCCCTTTACTAGGTGCCAATGTGTTTGTAGTACACTTTTCAATTGTTTCTCCCGTCTATTGAAAGTTGCTATCAGTCTAATGATGGGGTCCTGTTTCTTCTTCTTATCCCTACTTGAGAAGAGTAAACTTTCCCTTTCCTTAGAATCTACATTCAGCTGAAGACAAACTTAGTATACCCATGTTGTATAAATCTGCCCAACATCTCATCTTTCCCTGTATTCCAATCAGTCACACAGATGCAATCATCATGCCTTATGCTTTTGGACAAGGACGAAAACATCAAACGTGATTCACAAATACTCATCACACCATGAAATATCATACATCCTCTTTAAAAAGTTGCAATTTTCCTTGACATATGAGGATAAATTGTGAACATATCCTTGCAGGAAATAATCAATGTATTTTAAAGTGTTCTCAAACAGACTCTCTTTAGCAAAGATGATTGGCCTTCGAGGTGGTTGTCTAGGGTCTTTATGAATTTTGGGATAAGGGATAGCACCAGTGTTTTCGGGGAATCATTCCTCGGATATAGATTTTACTCTTGATTGAGTAGCCTCATGTTTATCCACTCAAGCAGGTCCGAATGGTATTGCACCTTTATTCTACGTAAGCTATCCATATCACTCCTGATAAAACAGCTTTCATTGTTGAGTTGTTTGTATGCTTCAGTAGTGTACATGTTGAGAGGCCACAACAATATATTCCCTCCTTTGTCCGAATTGCAGACTTCCACATTACCTGCAGATTGTAATTTTTTGATCAAGTTGTGGTAAGCTCATTGTTCATTGTCTAACTTTTCACAATTTCTCTAATTTGCCATATATAGACCTTTGATTTCATTTACAACACATTCATAGAGAACATCGATTGAATCCTTCTGTGATATAGGCATGAATGTTGATCGTTGTTTAAGTGGAGTTTCACTCAGCGAAAACATCCACATGCAGTGTCTCAATGATATTGATTTCCTCAACTGATTCAAGGTATCCCAATGTCTCATTCTCTAGCACCTGCAATTCTTGCAGAAGTCTGATATCAGAGATTTGTAAATTAAGTTGATTGCCTTGTATTCAGGCTCCCACAATAGGCTGCTGTTTGTTTTTTTGTAGATGATATTTGGCAATTTTAAGTTTGCGCACAAATTTGAATATATCTCCTCATGTCTGTGCGTAATCCATATTTTGTGATGGACAATAGGATAGGCCGAGAGACAAAATCCGCTGTTCATAGATTTTCAAATTTAGATTCAATAGGTTGACAACAGTCATAGCAGAGTCCATTTTTATTTTCGGCTCCATCTTTGTTGTTTCAGTTTTGTGATTCCAGCTATGTTTCCTTCGTGCATTTCTCCTTTTATTCCTCCTTTGTCTGGTTTGTGCTGCTGCCCTCTTGGTCTTAAGGTTCGACGCCTGTCCATTCGTAAAAAATACAATTCGCTGCTTAACGATAACTTTGCCAATCCTTGAGTGACAACCGGTAATCTCCCATCCTTGGAGCCAGTCTATAATTCAGTGCTATATTCAGAGACTGCTTTTCCCACCTTATTCTCTTGTAGCGCCCGGTTGCCTCACTAAGTCTCTGCTTTTTCAGATAATCAAACCGCTTGGCACAGGTGATCACTTGTCCTCGGGAAACAAGCTTTACAACGCAGTCATTACATCGCACTACCTTTACACAGCAGTCATTACATCGCAACATCCTTTACATCGCATGTCATTACAACGCAGCCATTACATCGCATGTCACTACAACGCATGTCATTACAACCCATGTCACTACAACGCAGGCATTACATTGCAAGTCATTACAACGCATACCATTACAACGCATAGTACCCTTACACTATCCAACACTTACCCTACTGTTGTACTCACTGGAGTTAGAATAGTAATTTTTACCCCTACACTATCCAACACTTACCCTACTGTTGCACTCACTGGAGTTAGAATAGTTATTTTTATCCCTACACTATCCAACACTTACCCCACTGTTGCACTCACTGGAGTTAGAATAGTAATTATTTCCCCTATACTATCCAACACTTACCTTAAATGTGATGTAATGGTATGCATTGTAATGGTATGTGTTGTAATGGTATAATGCGATGTAATGTAATGCATTGTAAAGGTAGTTTCTAAAAATGCAATGTAATGGCATGCAATGTAAAAGAATGCGTTGTAAAGGATGTTGCGATGTAAAAACTGCGTTGTAAAGGCATGCGTTGTAAATGTATGCGCTGTAACGTCATACATTCCTTGCCCTCACTGATAATTCACCTTATCTCTTTGAAATTTGTGTGCCTTACATGCCTTTATAATGTCCTCTTGCTTTTTTAGTCAGGTTGTCATTTCATCACACATTTTAGAGACTAATTCTTGTTGTGCATCCATTTTGATTTTGTCGTTAAGTTGATAGATTTTAGCTTGTAACAGCTTTCTATCAACCTCAGCATATTTTACTATGATTTTTATGAGGTGCATTGATGCCTCAGTATTGCTATCAGCCCACTCCTTCATCATCTCGACATTGGAACTCTCGTAGGTAGGGGCCTCAAGAAATCTTAGTCCACAAGGTATTCGTCCAACCTCTAAGTACTTGGATATTGACTTCATTTCCCACCACTCTGCTTGCTCACTCATTAGGTTTTCCATGGGTCTCATTTTGGCTCTAACATCCATACAATTTTTGCCACTGGCCAACGCCTGCAGTTGAACTGATTCACTTGATCTGGAAATATTGTCGAACAGTTTGTCAGCAGCTGCCTCCCTTTCACGCAGCACGTTGGCTGGCATGTTTCTGTGTTAAGAATCATTTTACAGCACAATTTGCCGTTAACTGGAGTATCATCCAACTCGCTATGGTCCCTTTCCCCAATTGCACATCGTGCGGACCTGGTCCTCTGACTCGCTCCACGATGCACCGCTACCAACGGGACTGTGTCTTGTTGCGGTGGTTAGCGGAGCCACTACTTTTGAAGTGAAATCCTAAGAACACTGCAAAAGCCATCACTGCTGTTGTACTACGCACCACTGTAGGATGAGGGTCTGCATTCAGGGACAGCCCCTTGTTGCATACGAACCACTGCCCGTAATGTACATTCGCCAAAGGACCAGGTGCAGACCCCTTATATCTCCTAAGATTTATTTTGCTCTAAATTCAGCCACAGCACATTTCGGTCACAGCGTAACTTTAGTCACATACACTCTGTGCCATTTTCTGGCACCTCATATACTGTCCACATGACCAGTTACAGCAACGACAGACTGCATTTCATAGTCTGTTTTCATTTCATAAACATGCACGTTAACCTCTGATACTATTGTTGTACAGCCAGCTCTATGAATTCATTAAAGATCACACATGAACATTCCATGAGCCAGGAATATTTGCTGATAACCGCTTGCCATAATCAACCTAATAATTTAGATACAATACTGGCATAATACTCAAAGTTTTGTATGTTTAAAATCTACTTTCACCACCACGTTTGTTAAACATAATTCATTTTCTGCTTGAATGCAAATACATACACACCATTCAACAATGACAGCACACAATATATCTATGATATATAGGGAAAGATGGAGGGCAATAGATAGATGTAAATGTAGGTGTAGATATAGATATAGATCACCGAGTGGTGGTAATAGTTAGGTCTGCTTTTCCATAGACAGAGCATATTTTGGTTTGATAACAATTTTGGCCATGTTTGACACATCTTTGTAAAGTTTTCCCCAAAAATGTTCAGCAACCTCAGCTACTTCCTGGAAAGATTCGGAGTGAGTCGTTAAGTGGGGGCTGAGAAAAAGAGGGGTCCCAAATCGTAAAATCCCTGTGCATTTTCCATAGACTTCTTTAGGCAAGGCTACAGCGAAACCTGCTGAACTGAATAACCCCAAATTTGGCAGGAAGCTAGATCTTGGTCCCCAGATTGCTTTTTGTTATTTGGTGTAAATCTGTTCAGCAGTTTTTGAGAGATTAGGGGTGAAAAATAATTGTATATTTTGGCAGTTTGGCAGTTGATTTAGAGAGGAGGTGTCTAAGGGATAAGTACTGTTGAGAAAAAAAGTATGCTGTCTTTAACTAGTTTTTATAATCTTTTGGGACTCTTGCAGGACTGTGTGGGTTTGGTAGGTTTCCCAAGATGGCCACAGGGCCTGGGGCCAAAAACCCAGGTGACCCCCCTTGCAAAACCAGGTTGTTTTGTGATAGGTCATTTTGATGTCTTCTCAATATGTTTTGGTCCCTTGCCTGTCGCGGGTATCTGACCCACTGTCTTGCTTTGCCTTTCAGATAATACAGAATCTCCACACAGTGGCTCAACACTTGGCAAAGCAGGAGACATTAACACAAAACAAAAACACCTTTAGAAAAGGGTTTTATTTTACAAAATGCAAAGACTCTCTTTTTGGAATAAGGCTTAGGGTTTTATTTTACACAATGCTCTCTAACAGAAAAGGCTTTCCCAGATGCCAAATGCAGAAGATTCAAATACACAAAGAGATATGTATGTTTATATGCAAGCGATAATAACGCACTTGGTAAATGCAACAGTCAAATGCATGAAAAATACCATGAATAAACAAGCAGCAAATAATATGAGATAAGACTCAAGCAAAATATAATATGCTAGACATCCTGCAAGAGATCAGAAAGTTATGTATGTACACTAAATACATCAAATGATTACTTTGGATGTGCACCTCGAATCACTCACACATCCCAAAGAAAACACCTCAAATGATCAAAGCCACTGGCCAAACATCCCAATGGCAATAATCAAAGCTCAAACACCTCAAATGACCACAGCCATTGGAGCCACGCATCACAATGGCACTAGTCAGAAACAAATCACCTCACCCAATCGTTCACTCAACATCCTTGCCAATTCTCGCTGAGGGGCCCGTTCACAGCTGGCTTGGACTCTCGACCGGGACTCAAGTTTCGTTTGTCTTACAGCAGTACCTCTACTCTGTAAGTGCGTTCCCAACTCAACTGTCAAACAAACACCAGCTTTATAGTCTCAAAACTCACACTAGTAAGTTTGAGAAAACGTCCCCCTGGGCCAGAGGAATCTTACCAGGCCTGGCCAGCTTCCAAGCAAGCATTCTATGGCAGGATAGAGTTCCCACATTCCCTCTCCAATCTCGCATGTTCCAGCCTTTATCTTGACGAAGCTCACGAAATCCCGCCAGTGCACATTAATCAATCTCTCACAAAAACAATCCTTGAACATGATTAACCCAAACAACTTGCAAGGGTGGCTGTGCACGCAGATAAAGCTCAAGCCAGACAGAGTCAGAATTCAGGATGACATGAGGCCATGTCAAAGCAAATAGTAATATGGCTAGACAGTACCCTCTCAAAGAATCATCAGGCCAACAAACTGTCGGGTATCTGTTTTGGGCTCTTAAGAATGCTCATAAAGGTACTAGAGCTTATCCCAGAGCAGATGAGAAAATCCGTCGTACAGTCCCTCATAGTCTCTCGTCTGGACTATGGTAACTCGCTTTTTCTGGGATCACCGAAGTATGTGGTCAAGAGACTCTAGACGGTGTAAAATGTGGCAGCAAGGCTCCTGCTCAAACTGCCGAGACATATCTCGGTAGGGGAATCCCTAAGAGGGCTACATTGGCTGCCAATTGAAGCAAGAATAAAATCCCTTTCCATTGCCCATAGGGCAGTGAATCAGAAAGGCCCAGAAAAAAATTGACACCTAATTGCAATGCATTTCCCCCCCAGACCACTAAGGCCCACCCATCTTCATCGTCTCCGCACCATTAGAATAAAAAAAAACTCGATGGGGAGGCAGGTCCTTAGCATTTTTGATACCCAAACTGTGGAACGAGCTCCCTCATGCCCTGAGAGCAACGCAAAATTAACTGTCCTTTAGGAAAAAGCTGATAACCTGGTTGTTTCCTTAGACCTCTAATCTCGCCCCGTACCCAAACCCGTACTCATCAATCAGTGCTGGGAAGCCTTTGGGCAGCCATGCGCTCTACAAATCCCTCAATCAAATCAAATCAAGAACTTCATAATACTACCAATGTACAACACAATGCACATCTGTGCACCACTGCTTATAGCATCACATACTTCATCTCTCAATGTACAACACAGAGCACATTTGTGCACTACTGCTGATAACACTGCACTTCGAGACCAAAAAGTACATTCCACACCTCTCCCTCTCTCTCATGCTTTCGAATGCACATCCCACACATCCTGTTCTTGACAAGGCTGCCCTACTCCGTGACAGCTCCACTGAAAGACAACAAGATTACAAGAAAGAAACTTTTAAGAGTAACAAAGCATATGCAGGATATTGTACATTCAGGCTAGGATAATATAACACACCAAAGTCAATTAAAATAATGGTAGTCAAAGGTCATCACAGGGTGTCAGATCACAAGAGTGCCTCTAGCATTACACCAACCCGCACGTGTGAGGTACCATTTTTCTCAGAAGACTCTGGGGAATGTGGAGTGGGTGGAATTCTGTGGATACATGCGGATTACAGAACTTTCCACCACAGAAATGTGAGGAAAATGTGTTTTTTGTTTACAAAGTTTGAGGTTTGCAAGGGATTCTGGGTAACAGAACCTGGTGAGAGTCAGACAAGCCACCCCATCCTGGATTCCCCTGGTTGTCTAGTCTTAAAAAATGTATAGGTTTGCTAGGTTTCCCTAGGTGCCGGCAGAGCTAATGTTCAAAATCTACAGCTAGGCACTTTGCAAAAAAGGGTCAGTTTTCATTGTGAAAATGTGGTGTGTCCACGTTGTGTTTTGGGCCATTTCCTGTCACGGGCACTAGGCCTACCCACACAAGTGAGGTACCATTTTTCTCAAAAGACTTTGGGGAATGCTGAGTTGATGGAATTTTGTGGATCCACGCAGATTTTAGACCTTTACACCACAGAAATGTAAGGGAAATGTGTTTTTTTGTCAAAGGTTGAGGTTTGCAAGGGATTCTGGGTAACAGAACCTGGTGTGAGCCAGACAAGTCACTCCATCCTGGTTTACCCTGGGTGTCTAGTTTTTAAAAATGTATTGGTTTGCTAGGTTTCCCTAGGTGCCGGAAGAGCTAGGGTTCAAAATCTACAGCTAGCCACTTTGTAAAGAAACGGCCAGTTTTCATTGTGATAAAGTGGTGTATCCTCGTTGTGTTTTGGGCCATTTTCTGTCGCAGGCACTAGACCTACCCACACAAGTGAGGTACCATTTTTCTTAGAAGACTTTGGGGAATGCCGGGTGCATTGAATTTTGTGGATCCACAGAGATTCCAGAACTTTCCACCACAGAAATGTGAGGAAAATGTGTGTTTTTTTTTAACAAAGTTTGAGGTTTGCAAGGGATACTGTGTAACAGAACCTGATGAGAGCCAGACAAGTCACCCCTTCCTGTATTCCCCTGGGTGTCTAGTTTACATTTTTTTATAGGTTTGCTAGGTTTCCCTAGGTGCCGGCAGAGCTAGGGCTCAAAATCTACAGCTAGGCACTTTGCAAAAAAAGAGTCAGTTTTCACTGTGAAAATGTGGTGTGTCCACGTTGCGTTTTGGGCCATTTCCTGTCGCGAGCACTAGGCCTAAACACACAAGTGAGGTACCATTTTCCTCAGGAGGCTTTGGGAAATGCGGTGTGGGTAGAATTTTGTGAATCTACGCAGATTCCAGAACGTTCCATCACTGAAATGTGAGGAATATGTTTTTTTTTTACAAAGTTTGAGGTTTGCAAGGTTTTCTGGGTAACAGAACCTGGTGAGAGCCAGACAAGTCACCCCATCCTATATTTCCCTGTGTGTCTAGTTTACAAAAATGTATAGGTTTGCTAGGTTTCCCTAGGTGCCAGCAGAGCTAGGGTTCAAGAACTACAGCTAGGCACTTTGCAAAAAAAGGGTCCGTTTTCACTGTAAAAATAAAATGTGTCCGCGTTGTGTTTGGAGCTGTTTCTTGTCGCGGGCACTAGGCCTACCCACACAAATGAGGTACCATTTTTATCGGGAGACTTAGGGTAACATAGATTTGTAGAGCAACTGTTATTACCTATTGACTTTCGATGCATTTCTGCCTTACAAATGAAAGACTCTGTGTAAAAAAGAAGTCATCACTATGAAGAGAGGTATGCACAGAGAGAATATTTTCTACCTACAGTCTACTTTGCTCATATGTTACTCTGTCACCTTTGGGAGAGCTGTGACCAGAGATGGAATCCCCTTTTCACACCCTAATTTGCACACCCATCATCCAAGACACAGGTCACAGGAGAGGGGGCAGTCTCTTTCCACAATGTACTATGCAGACTTATCATGCAATAGAGATCTGTCAGGAAACAGAACAGTTCCACCCAACAGCCTACTAGGTATAAATGTCAGCTTGGGAAGGGGTAAGAGCAGAGAGATACATTGTTATCAAACCCTACTACAGACACTTCTCACCCTAGTAATATGTGTTAGTGGACAGGTCACTCCCTTGCCAGATACCACTGTGTATCCCTCTTGGTCTAGGGAGAGGTGTCAGCAGTGAGGCTACTCCTTTCCAATACCATACTGCACATTTATGGTGTTCTGGAGATAGGGTTTAGTGGAGAGGAGAATGTTTACCTACACACTACTGTATAAGTCTCATCCTGGGGAGAGCTGTGAGTGGACAGTGAAATCCATTCCTGCACCCTAATATAAATGGTTATTTTCCTGGGGAGAGGTCTCAGTGGAGGGGCCATTCCTTGTTACACTTACTATGGAATAGTAAGGTCTTACATGTGAGATGTGTACCTTCCCCACCCTACTATAAATACTGCTGTGCCTGGGGAAAGGTGCGAGTGGAGAGACAGTGTCTCTTTACACCCTACTCTACACACTGGTTACCTTCATGCTAGGTCGTCTCTCCTCATAGTCTACTATACACAGCTGTTAGGCTGTGGAGAGGTGTCAGTGAGAAACAAGTGTCTCCATACACCCTACTGTGCACTGTTATTATACCGTGAAAAGGTCTCATTTGACAGTCTACTTTCTCCCCACACACTACTAATGGGGACTATAAGGCATAAGTACTGCAATAAAGGAAAGTGTAAATTCTTCCTCTAAAAAAAGTTTAGGATCTTGCAACAATCTTGAAGGATTGTAAAAAAAAGTAGTGATTGAACTTATTCTAAGAATAATAAATAGACTTAAAGTAAATCAATGAGTATCAATGTGTGCTATGTGCCAATGTTCGTCTCATGCAAACAAGTGGGTTCATTTAATAAATCTAAGTGATATATTTTTCTCCACAATTAAGTAATGGATTGCTTTTAATTAAACTAAGCACACTGTTACTATTCCGGTGCATATAAATTATATATACTACATCAGGATATATTCAGTGTAAATGCAAAGTCCATTACAAAAAGTACGATCGCATGAGAGGCTCGTGAGAGGTAACCAGGAAGCACTTGACTGCACATGAGGGATTGCCACCCTGGCTCTTACGAGAGTCTCGCAGGAGCTTTGGAGAAAAAAAAGGAGACATAGTACAAACAGTATAGATCATGAAATTATAGGGTAGTACTGAAAATAGCCACTTTTGTTTACAGTTTTGAACAACCATAAAAAAGTTTGTGTTTTTAAACATTATTCACATTTTGTTTCTATTGTTTTTTTTTTTTTTAGTAAGGTAAGATGAAAACAGTCAACCTGAGGTGTTAGACAAACACCAACAGCATCTCCTTAAGAACAAAAAGGAGAAAAACGTACAAAAAAATGATTAAAAGAAAAAAAAAACTACTGTCTATGGAGGCACTTGTGCTCTGGGGCAAACGTCTCCTGGGCAGACCTGCTTGTCTCTGATAAAAAAATGATTTGCTTGCAAAAGCAGCAAAGTAGCACTTTATTAAAAAAAACAGGGTTATTTTACGGTTGTGCACTTAGAACCTGCGCAGGCATGATGTAGAAGGCCTTGTATAGTTTTCTAGCTCCCCAGCATGAGACAACTCTGCTGTGCAAGCCTTTGCGGATGGATGGATTTAAGGTGTCTCCACATCTCTATGGTACTCATTCTATATTGCTTATTTTGCCTCCTCCGGCTGAACTCTTTGATGTAAAGTTTACAGGTCTCGTACTTGGCAGATACCTTCTTGGCACCTGTCTCCATTTTGAAGAACTGCCACACCAAGGATTCCTTGGGTGACTGTGGTGGCTGAGGTGGTGCAAAAGCCCCTGACTGTTCATTTGAATCAGATAAAGACATCTTTCCAGGCCTGTAGCCAGAAGTATATTTTTAGGGGGGCATGGTCCTCAGCTATGACCAAACATAAAAGCTGGTCTATATAGGTGAATTCTTTCCCAAATACTGGCTGCACCACTAAATATCGACCCCCACAATGCCGTGGTATAAGAATATTAAGGACAGAATATTGAAAGATAAGTATATATAGGGAAGTATAGATTTACTATTCCTAACTCCACATCTATATACCTTGAAGGTATATGTATCGCGTGGGTACGTATATGTGGAGTAAGGTATGAAAAAATCTATACTTACCTGTTGGCATTTTAGATTTGTTGTTCTGTCCTCAATATTCTGTGCCTTCGATATTCAGGTGCACACCATGTGATTCTGTGTGAAACAATACGTGGCTTTTTGTAAGGTACATATTAAAGCACACTCAATTACCTTTTCACAATCCAACTTTTTCATTTTATCAATTAGATGGAATTTAAAGTAGAAGGGTATAAAGTTGTAAAGTAGGCTGACCTGCAACTTTGTGTATTTTCTAAACTGTTCAAAATGTGTGCAAGGCACAGCTTATCAGGTTCTCTTTAAAAAGAAAATAAATAAGCTGGCCCCAGCTCAGATCACTCCCTCCAACACCTCTTGTAGTAGATGTCCTCCTCTACACTCAAAATTGTTTTGTTGTAGTGTGTCCTACCAAGGATATTCTACATCAGGAAATCCTCACTCCTGGAAGGCCCAAAAGGATAAACCTTACCTCACATAAATCTAGGAAATTTCATCTGATTTGTAAAGAGTGGACTCTCCTAATTCTGACCAAATTATGAGGTGAAGTTTTAATTTAAAATTGCTACTAATTTAAATGTACTTTACAGAGAGCTTGGCGCATACCCATCAAGAACATTTTGCGAAACTAGTGCCTAACAATGTGTTTTAAATATTTTAGGGCTGCAACAATGGTGAAAACCACATAGAATTTAAATGTCATTTTCCACGGGATGTTGGGAAAGTCCCACAATGAATTTCACTATAAGGTGGTGACATTAGATGGATGGTTCAATTATATTTGATTAAAAGCACTAGCCAAAACTGCATGGACTTGAAGTAGTCTCTGACACTGGCATACACCCCTCATAGATACAGGCAGGTTGTGTGAAGGGTGCTGTACAAAAGGACGTCCACCAGCAAGACAGGTAGGCATTGTAAAGGATAGGGGATTGTATGAGCCTTAGATGTGTCTATTTGAGGCCTGTGGCCTAGCTGAGGACACTAGTTCCATTTCCAGTTAGAGGAACCATAGATTATCAGGCAGCAGCATAGCCTCTAAAGTTGGTGTGTCACAGTGTGCATATAGAATCCTGCTCTGCAATAACATATCTGTTTGATACTTCCTGCATGGTGCCTCCCAATTGAATGCTACAAAGGTGTCTACTTCCATAATTGTGAACATTCTCTACTCTTTCACATGCAGGAGACATCTTGCTTAGAATCCTCAAGTATGTGACTAACATTGGACAACCATGCCCTTTTTTGTCTGGTGAATGTACGAAGCATGAAAGCCTGCCATTTCTACTAGAACTGGAAACATTTTCCATGCAACAATACTGTTCGGCATTACTACAGGTCCTGATATACGTCAAGCCTCTGTCACGTTCCACTGTGGCTCCGGCAGATTCGAATGAAGCACAAGGGTTCCACCTCCCGACGTCCCCGGCTCTGGTTCGAAGACACACAGAGTACCAGGGCAATCAGGCGAGGGACTAGGAATATAAGGGGTATAGTTGATTAGAGGGAGTCCTGCAAAGTAATTACATGAAAGAAAATACAACCAATCACAAGGTAGCCTACTCTCAGTTAAGTCTCACTAAGTGTTTGAACCAAGTGTGTCTCTTCAGGCACGCCATGCACTCTGTATTTCTGGAGCTTTAACCTCAGACTCGAGAGGACCAGCCCTCTCACATACCAGCAAGCTCTGTCGGACCTTTCTCTCCCCTTCGTTCCCTTATCAGCTTCCCCTTAACGCTACTAAGCGCCAATCTGATTTATACACATGAGCTCTAATCCCAACGTCACTACTCCACCATTGAATTCATGTAGAGTTGTATAGGGGCTTCCCCTGTTCTCGACAGAACGAAAGTAATAGATAACCAAATGTCTGGTAATCCTATTCCTTATTTCCTCCTCGCTTCTCTGGCCAAACAATACTGTCCCGCAATGAGCCTCCCTTCCCGGGTTCCAGAGATACCTGATTCCTTCCCGGTTTCCAATGCGTCTCCTTCGCCATCCGAAGGAACGCTCCTGCTCCCAACCTCTTTGCTTCCAGCGATTGAGAAACGCGGCGACGCTTACGTCAGCGTCCCGCGTGAAGTTTCTTAGAAGTCGGAACTGACTTCCCGGAGCCGCGTACCTCGCGGCTAACCTCTGCCACGGCCAGGTACTTGCTTCCACAATGTTATTAGACGCGAACACCCGCGTCTTCCTTCTCTCCGATGAGCTTCCTGATCAGCATCAAACCACCTTCCAGTATTACGCGCCTCGATTGGCTCGCTTCGCTCGTATTTACGCTTTCTTGGCCACGCCTCCATACAGCCGGGGATTCTGGGGGATGTAGTCCTCCTTTGACTGTATATGCGGTAGGCGCCCTAGATCCGCGCCTGACAGTATGCCCCCCTCGCCGTGCGCCTCCTAAGACCAGGCTTGCCCGGGCAGCGGGCGTGAAAGGAACGGACCGCCTCTGGAGCGTGGACGTCCGAGGCCGGGACCCAGGAATCTTCCTCCGCCGAGTACCCCTTCCAGGACAGAAGATACCACAGACGACCCCTCCTAAATTTGGAATCCAACACCTTCCGTACCTCGTACTCCAACTGTCCATCCCGATAGATCGGCGGGGCTGCCACCCTCCTAGCCCCCACCGCCGGCTTCAGCAAGCTGCAGTGGAACACCGGGTGGATGCGCAAAGAGGCAGGCAAGGCCAACCGATACGCCACCAAACCCACGCGACGAACCACTGGGTATGGGCCGATGAAGCGAGGATGAAAGATGCTGCGCAGTTTGAAGCGGAGGTATTTCGTGGATAACCACACTTTGTCGCCCGGAAGATAGGACGGGCCGTCCTGCCGACGGCGGTCAGCCCATGCCTAATAAAGGCCCTTCGCTCTCTCCAGATTCTTCTTGAGGTGCCTATGCAAGTTCCCCAGAACCCGCAACTGGGCAGCAAGAGCAGGCTGGTCCCGCACCTCCGCGGGGAAAGACAACGGAAGAATCTTGGCGTGATATCCGTAGGTAGCCTTAAAGGGTGATTCCCTGATGGAGCTATGCCACGCATTATTGTAGGAGAGTTCAGCCAACCAGAGGAGCGATACCCATGAAGCGCATGCTTCTTTGGAGTAGCAACGGAGATACGTCTTGAGTGTTTGATTAAGACGCTCGGTCTGGCCATCCGTCTGTGGGTGGAAGCTGGTTGACGTGGCTACCTCCACCTGCAGGGCCTTACACCATGTTTTCCAGAAGCGTGCAATGAACTGCGGGCCTCTGTCCGAAACGATGACCCCAGGAACTCTGTGCAGTCTCACCACATGAGACAGCAATAACTGCGCTGTTTGACTGGCCGAGGGTAGGTTTTTGCACGGCACGAAATGACCCAGCTTGGTGAGGCTGTCCACTACCACCATGATCGCATTGCATCCCTGGTCCATCGGTAGCCCCACGACGAAGTCGATACTGATGTGCTGCCAGGGCCCTGCTGGAGTTGGCATGGGAACGAACTTGCCCTTGGCTTTCGAGCGGTCGCCCTTGGCTCGGGCGCACACGTCGCACTGTTGTATCCACCTTCGGACGTCCTCGTTCATGTGGTCCCACCAGAAGTAACGTTGTAGGAGATGAAGAGTCTTCATACACCCTGGATGACCCGCTATCAGCGACTCATGACACCATTCGAAAGCTTGGTGCTGCAGCGCCACAGACGGAACAAATAACCGGTCTCTAACAAAAGGCAATCCTCCCTTCATTCGTCGGTCCGAACCTTGTTCCTCCCATTGTAGCCATTGCACCAGGGTACGTTGTTTTCTTACGGTGTTCAAGAATGTGTCCGCTCTGATCCCACATATCACCTTTTCTGGGGGAATGATGGCCTCCAGGACTTCCCTACGAGCCGGATGGTCCCCATTTTGTCGAGATAGCGAATCAGCTTTTCGGTTCTCCGAACCCGGTCTGAAAGTGATGACAAAGTCAAACCCTGCAAAAAACAGCATCCACCGCATCTGCCTTTGCGTGAGGTGTCGGGCTGTTTTCAGGTATTGCAAATTGCGATGGTCCGTATACACCGTTACTGGATGCATAGCCCCCCACAGGTAGTGCCTCCATTCCTGAAACACCTTTCTCACAGCTAGCAACTCCTTCTCGGCGATCGTGTAGTGTGTTTCAGCCGGGGACAGTTTCCGAGACAGAAATGCTATGGGATGCAGTTGGCCGGACAGCGCTTCCCGTTGCGAAAGAACCGCCCCCACTGCTATGTCAGAAACGTCCGCTTCTACTATGAACGGTGAATCGGATCTGGGATGCTGTAGAATCGGTGCGGTGGTGAATGCTTGTTTTAACTCACAGAACCCCTGCATAGCCTCTTGAGTCCATGAAAACTGGTGACCTTTTCGGAGCAACCGGGTAAGAGGAGAGACGAGCTGTGAGAAGTGAGAGATAAATCGCCTGTAATAGTTAGAAAAGCCCAGGAAACACTGTACATCTCTCACTGTCTTTGGTATAGGCCACTCCTGTACAGCGGACACCTTCCTCTCAGCCATACTCAATCCTGAAGGACTCAGGATCACTCCCAGGAACTCCACTTTCTCAACATGAAATTCGCATTTGCTCAACTTGCAAAACAAATTGTTCTCTCTCAACTTCTGCAGTATCTGCGAAACATGTGTGCTATGGGTTCTTCGTTCTGTGGAATATATCAGTATATCGTCTATGTATACCACAGCTGTTTTGTCGATATACTCCTTGAGAACGTCATCGAGAAAGAATTGGAATGCCGCCGGGGCGTTACACAGCCCAAACGGCATTACACTATACTCAAAGAGACCGTATCGCGTCTTGAACACCGTCTTCCACTCATCCCCCTCCCGTATCCGGACCAGGTGATAGGCCCCCCTCAAGTCCAATCTTGTATAAATGGTTGCCTCCTTCACCTGGTCCAGCAAGACCGGGATGAGCGGAAGAGGGTAACGGTTGCGAACCGTGTTTTTATTCAAGACGCGATAATCGATGCACGTCCTCAAGTCGCCATTAGCCTTCTTGATAAAGAAAAGAGGCGACGCTGCAGGGGAGCGGGAAGGTCTAATGAACCCTATTTCTACAAAGTGTTCTAAGTACTTTCGCAGATGTTCTGTTTCCGGCTCTGATAAGGCATACACCCTACACGAGGGCACGATAGCCCCAGGGATTAACTCTATTTGGCAGTCATAAATGCGGTGTGGTGGCAAATCTTCCGCCTTACTCTCGCTGAATACGTCCCTAAACTGGGCATATACTGCGGGAAGTTCCGTCTCCTTCTCAGCTGCCGTGAGAATGTGATACCCATGGGTGAGGGCAAGGAGATGTGTTCGGTGCGCGTTAGCGCATTCCCCTTTACAATACTCTGTTTCGAAGTCCACCGTTTTTCTCTTCCAATCTATTTTGGGATTATGAGTTGTTAACCAAGGCATCCCTAGAATCACCTCATACTGGGGAGCCTCGATGATATTCAGGGCTACTTCTTCCACATGATCCCAAAGAGGTCCCGGTTTGGTCAGGGTCAGAGCTTCTGTAACCTCCGTGATAGGCCCAGAAATGAGAGGTTTCCCATCAACCGCCCATACCGTTTCGGGACTAATTCTCGGGATGCGCCTCAACCCCAGCCTCTTCACCAACCCGCTATCCACGAAATTCCCGGTGGCCCCTGAGTCAACCATCACTCTGACCTCATGGTCTTGCGTTCCCACCGACAATCGCATGGCTAACAGAACGTGTGATTCAGAAGCGACTGATTCTATGACCGCCAAAGAAGGCAACTGTAACGCTCTGGGTTCGGATACCTGTACGCTCTGTTCTGGAGCCAGAGCGTCTGGGAGGGAGGATTGCATCGTGGTCACCGCCACTTTCTTCATACCCGCGAACCCGCTCTTCTTGGGTTTTATGGGGCAGTCCCTGACATAGTGTCCCTTCTTGCCGCAGTACATGCATAACCCTGCTAGTCTGCGGGATTCTCTTTCTGCCCTAGATAATGGGGCCCGGATAGCCCCCACCTCCATGGGTTCCGGCTGGACCTCAGAAGGGGTTCCAGCGTGTCTGCTGCCCTTCTCTGGTCTCTCTACATGGGCATACACTCTCTCTCCCCTTCGTTCCGACAGTCTATGATCTAGTCGCAACGTGAGATTCATCAAATCCGTGTACGTGGAGGGCTGCGGATCTATCTGGGCCAACACGTCCTTCATGTCATCGCACAAGCCTTGGTAATAGAGGGACATCCTTTTTTCCTCGGGCCATGCGGTTTCAGCTATGAGACGATTAAAATGGGTCAGATATGATACCAAATCTTGTTTACCCTGGCGGAGAGTTAACAATTCTCGGTCAGCCGAGAAAGTGGTAGCCCTTCGATCAAATACCCGCTCGAACTCGCTACGGAATGCGTTCCAATCCGATAACAGAGGGTCGTCGTATTTGACCAAGGGCACCGCCCAATTGGCGGCGTCCCCCGTCATATACGAAATTGCAAAAGCCACTCGTGAATGGTTAGAGGGAAAGGAAGCGGGTTTGCAAGAGAAGTGCAAGGCTATTTGCGTCAGAAAGGTTTGGATCTTGAGGGGATCCCCCGAGAACCTCTCCGGGCTAGCCAGGGGTATGGGAGGAGACACGTTCACCTGTATAGGCGATGAAGACAGAGTTGCGTCAAACGGATTTCTACCCTGGCGATCCACCCTGTCTCTTAGGGCGGCCGTTTCTGCTTTTGAGGCGGCCAATTCCTGTTGCACTAACAGGAGAGCCTGCAACACGTCGTCTAACGACGCCATGCTCGTGCTTTATTCGAACCCACAGGAGTGTTTTCTTGGGCGCGTAATTCTGTCACGTTCCACTGTGGCTCCGGCAGATTCGAATGAAGCACAAGGGTTCCACCTCCCGACGTCCCCGGCTCTGGTTCGAAGACACACAGAGTACCAGGGCAATCAGGCGAGGGACTAGGAATATAAGGGGTATAGTTGATTAGAGGGAGTCCTGCAAAGTAATTACATGAAAGAAAATACAACCAATCACAAGGTAGCCTACTCTCAGTTAAGTCTCACTAAGTGTTTGAACCAAGTGTGTCTCTTCAGGCACGCCATGCACTCTGTATTTCTGGAGCCTTAACCTCAGACTCGAGAGGACCAGCCCTCTCACATACCAGCATGCTCTGTCGGACCTTTCTCTCCCCTTCGTTCCCTTATCAGCTTCCCCTTAACGCTACTAAGCGCCAATCTGATTTATACACATGAGCTCTAATCCCAACGTCACCACTCCACCATTGAATTCATGTAGAGTTGTATAGGGGCTTCCCCTGTTCTCGACAGAACGAAAGTAATAGATAACCAAATTTCTCGTAATCCTATTCCTTATTTCCTCCTCGCTTCTCTGGCCAAACAAAACTGTCCCGCAATGAGCCTCCCTTCCCGGGTTCCAGAGATACCTGATTCCTTCCCGGTTTCCAATGCGTCTCCTTCGCCATCCGAAGGAACGCTCCTGCTCCCAACCTCTTTGCTTCCAGCGATTGAGAAACGCGGTGACGCTTACGTCAGCGTCCCGCGTGAAGTTTCTTAGAAGTCGGAACTGAGTTCCCGGAGCCGCGTACCTCGCGGCTAACCTCTGCCACGGCCAGGTACTTGCTTCCACAATGGTATTAGACGCAAACACCCGCGTCTTCCTTCTCTCCGATGAGCTTCCTGATCAGCATCAAACCACCTTCCAGTATTACGCGCCTCGATTGGCTCGCTTCGCTCGTATTTACCCTTTCTTGGCCACGCCTCCATACAGCCGGGGATTCTGGGGGATGTAGTCCTCCTTTGACTGTATATGCGGTAGGCGCCCTAGATCCGCGCCTGACAGCCTCATGTTATGAAACAGTTGGGAGACTGCCATATTTTAATGTACACTAGTTAGCCAAATCACCTACTGAAGAGAACCTGGACTTCTCAGCCAGTAGGTTGTCCTTTCTAGCATCTATAGCAGCAAATGAAGACATGGCTGATATGCATTCAAAGATAAAGTGCTAGCACCTCTCACTAAGAGCATACAGTAGCAAATCACAAGGAGGTGACATCTATATTAAATTTGCAAAATGAAATGTGCCTCAAGTGACAAGGGTTAGACTTTATTAGGATGTTAAAGACCAAAAGGCAAGGTGACTTTTTGAATCTTACACTAAGATCCCTTCAAGAACATAAAATGCAGAATTGTGCTTGAAAATCACATTGGACAAGGGGTATTGGCCAAAACATGATAAGCTATAAATTCCACTTACAATCTTCAATCACCATTCCTCTACGTGCACCTAGCTCTCATTTTGCTTCATTAGGTTCTCCCTTACTTTCTCTATTCTGTTCCAATCTCTGTCCCAGCTGCCGCTTTCAACCTTTTCCCCACTGTCTCGTTCTTTTTGCTGCTGAATCTATGTTCCTATTCCCATCTCTTATTCTCTTTCTCTTGCTTTTCTATTTACTCACCTTTCTTTCTCTCAATCTTCTCTCCTTTTCTGGAACCTCTTTTCACTATCTTTTCTTGTGTCTTCTTTGTACTTCTCAATATTTGTTATTATTTCTCTAGCTCTCTTCTACCAGGACCATGTATGGCAAATGAAGCTTTCTCTTGGCTGTGCATGGTCTTTACCAGCACATGCTACGTTTCTTTGACCACTGTGCTCTTTGTTGTTGCCCTGTCCAAGAAACCCACCAACCTGGGGGCCTCCTGGAACTAGAGAAATCCCCTACACTCATGGAACAAAGAAGATAATGCAATGTGGCCATCATATCCCTGCAGCCTGTTGTCAGTTCCTATTGGACAAGTCTTCAGGCTGCATGGATTTGGGAGGTTTTAACTGCTTTAGGGCAGGCAAGGACCCATTATTGTCCACCACATTACCTTCACAGTGAGGTGGACTTCAACAACTCATCCACAGTACTTGAAAAGAAAATGTTTCTGGTAAAAAACACCAGAAACAATTTATTTACAAAATCAAAGTTAGAATGCAAAGGAAATGCTTCCCACAAGTCCCAAGTTTGATTTTTCGTTTTGCTGTATTAAGGAGCACACTGCACACACTGATGTTACACAGCAAAACAAACAGGAAAGCAGACTACACTAATTGAGTCTGCGGGGATGCACAAATGTCCTACCACACAGCGTTCCTACACTTCTTCCAATAACAATAGTACCCCACTTTTGTGACTGAGCTATTACCTGTGAAAGGAGAGGCTCTCAAAGGGCCCTAAGAAACAAAGAAATATCAAGATTTTGCCTTGTAATTAACCGATATTGGTATTGTGGGCAGCTGCGGTATATAGGGCAGGGCTTGTTTGGCATCCAAGAAAACCTGCCAGGCCCACACATTTCTGAAAACAAGGTACCTATGGTAGCCTGGGGAGCTTTAGCATGCGTAGATCCCATTACGTTTCCTTTCCCCTTATGCCTTGCAAACACCAAACTTTGGCTAAATCATATCTTTTCCTTGTATTTTTGTGAAGGAAAATTTCAGAACCTGAGGATCCACAAAATTCCTATCATCCAGCATTCCCACACTTCTCCCTAAACAATGCTACCCTAGATGTTCATCAAACTATGTGCATTTAGTACATTACTTTTATTGGGCCTCATAACAGCAATTTATGGGCTATGACCATAAATTACATAAAGGTAAAGCAGAATTTCAAAGGAGTCAATACATTTTAAAAAAGCAGATTCATACTACAGAGATCGCAAATTACAATATACAAAATGTTAGTCGATGTTCTGCAGAGATGTGTAGAGAGGTCAATTACAATACAAATGCTTTTATCCTTAAATGCACTGATTATGGTGTCCACAATATTTGGTTCAAAGAGATGAATCCTCAGTGTGTTTAACCTGGCAGGGTTATTTAGATATAAAACAATTTTTTAAAGATAGTCTGTTACAGCAGTCCTTTGTGACATGGCAGGCTGTATTGGGACATTTCAGATTCACACTACTGCTAGTTAGGGTAGTTGGTGCCCTTTGCAGCAGGTACATTAACCTAAAAACTGTCACACTCCTACAAACAAAATAATGATCTCTGGAGCAGATACATTATCTTGCCAGGCTATATTTCACAACAGTCCAGAGCAGGCTAAAGAAATGTCAGTTGAATGTCAAATTGATCGGCAACCCAATGCAGAAACCAACTAGCAGACTATAATCATGTAATACCTTTTAGGGACATGCAGAGCTGTACAAAGCTGCCAGTGTACTGAAAAACCACAAACTGCGTGTCTGTGTCTCATCATCCACCACACTGCTACAATCTGTGTCCCTTAACATAATAACTGTAAATCAGAGGCCTTCACACATGACATGGAATCACTTCCCACATAGGATCACAAAACAAAGACAACACCCTTCCAACCGCACACCACCCTATGGGATGTAGCTTCCTGCCCATGTAGTTAAGCGCTTCAGTGTCACACGTAGGGGTAGAAAGCACTATACAACAATACAATATTTATCATTTGTGCATCACCAAGATTTGTTTTTCAGGCTATTAACATCTTTGTTTCCATCACAAATCAGAATTATAAAACAAAATGTGCTTCATTTGTGCTTTCATAACTACTGGTATATTTTGAAATAGTTGCACAGTTCATTTAAGGTATTTAATTTGTTTGTGAATTAGAAACAAATTGACATCCTACAGTACTTTCTTTCCGACTCTGTGTATGCAAAGAAACTGGAATTATGTGATTCTGTGGTGCTTTCCGCATAATCATGAGTTAGCAGCGTTTGCCACATAATCTATCATCTGCTCTATAATCTGCAGATTTTAATGAAAGCAAATTTTGTTTCTAATCAAAAATGACATCACATGCTGCAGCACAATGGAAGGTCCTTCACAAAGGGTAGCTGGTCAACTTTCAGTGACTGATAGCTGTATTTGGATGTGGAACTGGAACTAATTAAATTAAAACCTGTGCCCAGACAGTGCTAACGTGTAAAAATGTCAAAATATTGAAGTGAATTTATCACAAAATGTGCCGCAATGAGCCGTATAATTTGTGTTTTTTTGCCACTCAATTTAGCCAAAGTTGCCGCAAAATGTAGTCCCTCCCACTGTATTATTCCATTGGTTGTCTGTTCCTCAGCAAGATTGTCACGTAGTTAACTTTACAAAATCCCTTCACTTTGCATTCAAAGAAAGAAAAGTAAACAACATCTCCACTTAAAAGAATAGAAAGTGATTTTTCAGAAGAGATAGCTTGACATTTAACCTGTCTTGGAACACGCAGAAAATGTAACAAAATAAAAACAAACCGCAAAGGCATTTTTATTGCTCAAATACCTCCTGAACTCCAGCACCTCTATACTGTGCCAGCTGTCCCGGTCATTTGGGGGGGAGGGGGAAAAGATTATTTTGGCTGGCCCGGTCCTCAAATGCCCCCCCCCCCCCCCCCGGTTACAGCCCTGCATCTTTCCGCTCATATAGGATAGTAGAGCAAGCCAAATATGCCTACTCTCACTAAAGTCCAATACTGAAATAAAGCAAGAAGGATGGAATCTTCTTTTTCTCAATAAAGACATTCACATGTACCAATCATAATCTTTCCTTAGAATGTGGTTCCCCTCCTGGACCTTTTGCAAGAGACCCATGAGCGTCTCGCGTGATCGAAAAAATAATATTGCTTTATATATTTTATGGAACAATTCATAATCAATTTTTACAAGCTAATAAACATCTTTAATGTCTTCATGTGTTCCGAATTACAAGAAACCACTGTTATTAACTTAATTCTAAATGCACAATCTCGCGGCTAGATCACAAGAGCTGAACAGGAAGTACAGACATCTTGAAGTCCATGCTCGGGATTGTTTGTTCAACTCTCATGAGTGTCTTGCAAGATCGTAAAAACATAATTGCTTTATATTTTCAAATTAAACAAATCATAATCAATTTTACTAATATAATCAACATCTCTAATCTGCTAATTAGTTCAGAATTACAGGAAAACACTGTTTTTGAATTAATCCCAAATGTATGATCTCATGAGAGGGTTGCAAAACCCAACCGGGAAGTATATCCTCCTCAGAGTCCACGCAGAGGATTTTGTTCAGCTTCTAGGTGTGTCTTGCAAGAGTCACCACCTTTTAAACATTTCTTACAGATCAACATTCAATAATAGCAGAAAACATGAAGAAAACTCTAAACAGTAGATTAAAACAAAATATAGAACTCTAGTGAGTAATCACACACTTAAAAAATTGATTTATATAGTGAAACTTAATTCTATACTAATACTATACAATATTAAAAAAACCTGCTAAATCTCTTTCTGAATTATATTTAAGACTTTAATGTAAAAGGATATAAAAGGTATGCTTTTACAATATTAATGGACTTGGTTTGAAAATTTCTCAGTTTGACAGTCTGAAGGATTGAGGAGATTGACATTCTCAACACAAATATTGTCTTATACTCAAACATAATTTTTTAGAAACATTTTGCAAAGTTGCACCCTTTCCTGTTAAATTACAATACAAAAACAATTCCCTTTCAGAATAATCTGTGCACCCATGCTATAATCTTCAATTATTCCACCATACATACACTTGAAAAAAAACCTACAATTACACTAAAAAAACAAATGTTAAAGTGGTGTTAAAGTTAGGTACAATAAAAATATCTCTTTTCATTTAAAAAAAACCTTAGAAATTCACATGAAAAAAGCAGAGGATAAAGTGACGCAGTGAGTACATTTCTCAGGGACAAGGTTAAAGTTTTAAACAAAAAAAAGCAAGAAATTGAGCAGGTATGGTTCGTAGCACTAGCTATAACTTGCACTTTCAATGGTTTTGGCCACATACAGAGCTCCGTTCATGCTCAGCGACTGAGAAGTCTGATGGTAGCCGAAGGCATCCAAGATGGCGGGCAGACACGCCGTGGTGCTCGGTGGTTGTCTGTTACCTGATTGACCTCACAACCTGTGACGTTCCTAAACTCGGGTTGGAACCCATGAAGCAGTGACGGGCTGCTGGAGGCCATATATATCTTGCTAGCTGCTAAATTTGGAACCAGCAACAGTCCCAAAATCGCCCTCCCCCTTCTCACAGCAGTATTGGACCTTTTTGCCTGGCTGGGTGAGTTTAAATGATCAGCGGCAGCGGCTGCTTGAGCACTAATTACAGTGGATCAGCATGTGTAAACTACGTTATCTTGCTGGGGGGGGGGGCTGATAGAAACTATCCTATGACACCAATCTCTGCACTAAAGCAACCAGGATACAATGAAATGAACTGCTGGAGTACTCCTCTGGTGGAATGCATTAGGGTTCTCTGGGGTGGAGGGGATTCATGGTAGCTACAGAAGTGGTCTGTGTAGTCACGGGTGCGGCTTGTGGCTTCCAGGATGAATCCCAAAGCAGGGACATTGCAAGTATAATATGATTACGCGGATTTCTCATGACTCACCGATTAAACCCCGCAATTCTATCCCTACCATAGCTTCCACGAAGTCAACACACATGCAGTGTAATAACTTAGGGCCTGATTATGAGTCTGGTAGTCCTAGGGCAATTGACTCGCTGTGCCACGGTGGTGTCAGGCCAGCCACCGCCACACTGGCAGTCCAACAGCCCCAGTACATCCAACATGCTTTCGATAAAGTTTCTGAATTTACCGCTATCGGTAGCTATAAAATCAACCGAGTAAAGTCTGAAGCCCTATTGCTTAATACCGCCCTGGAGATTCTCCCAGCAACTATGTGCACAACATTTCAAGCAGGGTGGCCCATTTGGTATCTGGGGATTAAATTCACTTCAAACTATGATGATCTATACATTCTTAAGTCTCAACTAGTCAAAACTCATATTCTATTACCACAGTGGGATAGACTTCCACTAACGATTATAGGCCACATTTCCCTCATAAAAATGAATTTTTTGCAACTGTATCGATTTGCCTTTTCTCATGTAATGATTAAAATCTCTAAATCATTTTTTGAGGCCATTGATGCAGACATTCACACATTCATGTGGCAAAAGAACCAACCTGGTATCAAGCTCCCAATTGCTCAGTTAACTCAAGAGGAAGGGTGTTTGTCTTTTAAATGTTTAGAAACTTATTATCAAGCTGCCCTGTTAAGTTGGTTAACTTCAGCCTCCCCAAAAATATCTGGTGATGATAATTACTATCTTAATAATATGTTAAAAGTTGCCGGAATTGACCCGGTCTCTTACGTACTGACCGCCAGACTACCAAAAAGAACTCTTGACTCCCAAACTATAGTCGATCAATTTAATCTTATCTCGCAAGGATATAAAGTCCCATATTTTCATCCTGAGTAAAAACTGGATTTCTGTTCATGGTTTGGTCTAAGCTTCGTTCACGCCACGATCGGTCAATGTGCAGGTCTTGGTTTTTGGCTGCTGAGAGATTTTTATTGTGATAAGCATTTTGTCTCATGGCAAACAATCACTCAGGAGAATGCATCTATCAGCTCTACCCTTTATTTCAGTTTTATTCAAATACAGCACCTATGTAGCAGTAACTTGGTTGAGATGAATGAAGTATCTGAGAAAATATGTCAGGCTTTCTACATCTTACACCTGTCCGGCCCTGAAAATTGGTATAGAGTGTTATGTCAGAACATGGCACCCAATTAGTATCCGGCCATAGGGGTAACAGAGCGACTATTACGGGCTGTGAAGAAACTAGAGCCACTGGAAGTATTATAACCAGATTACCAGAAAAGTTATTTGGGCAGCCAATTTCAAGCGTATGACTTTCTGTTATAAATGGATGTTATATTATACTCCGGAAAAGATTCAGCAGATGTACAACAGAGCAGATGCCAGATGTTTTAGGTGTGGATCGGATTCTGGAGGTTGGCTCTTCATGATTTTCACGTGCCCTAAATTGAGCATATTTTGGACTATTATCATTAACGTGATAAGGGTTTGGACAGGACGAGTGATCTTCTCTGATACGCCGGGGGTTCTTTTCTGCACCGTCTCAGTCGTAAATATTCTTTCTACCGAACTTAATGAGCAGCAGTGGCAAAGTCCTTAATACTCTCAAACTGGAAATCAATAAACATACCTACTATGGCTCGATGGAGTATAATATAACGAAGGTGAAAGATCATGAGAATCTCTATACAAAGAGAGTTGAATCCAACAAGCGATTTAATAAAAACTGGTGAAATTGGGAAGATGTAGGAGTGAATGCACCCACTAGTGGATTTGCTCAGCTAAATGTGGGAAGTAAGAAAAGCCTCCTTCAATTATTGGAGGTGTGCATAGTCTCAACCTCCTGATTATGGTATTCAATGAACTAATGAATTGTTCTTTTTCTTTTAAAGCCGTTAAACGGAGGCTATACGCAATGCCATTTACTATTATTGTTAATTTATTTACTGTTAATTCTTCAGGATTATTGTACTTGATCAATTGTTGATTTTAAGTGTTGTTTATGAAATGTAGGACAAACTGTCTGCTGCATTTGTGCTAAAAAAATAATAATTTGCACCTTCAACATGTACTGCTTATGATGTCACATATGACATCACTCATGACACGTTCTATGACATCAGTTATGACTGATGATATCTTAAATGTCATCCCTGATGATATCTTAAATAGCATCACTGATGACATAACTGATGACATCATCCAACATTGTTTTCCCACATATTGCTGTGTAAATTGCTATGGCTTTACACTAGCATAACAATCATCACCGACATATGGGAAACCCTCATTGAGTACAGTGGTCAATCCGTATACAACTGTTTAGACAAAAGCCAAAATAGTGAATGCCGATTCCAAAACAAATGCCCTACTATGGACAGCTTTTATCTGTATCAAACTTCTGACATACACCAAAGCTACATAAAGAAAGTTGATATCATTAGAGAACTGAGGGCCTGATTTAGATCTTGGAGGGACTCCCGTTGTCCCTCCATGGTGGCGGTTACAAGTACTCTATAGAATGAACACAAGTCAACTGTTGCTTGCACACAGAGTTTCTCTTGAATGCAAACATTTATAACGCGTTCAATAACTCTACACAGCTATGGTGCATTAGGAGCACCTGCATTGTTTTAAACACTTAAAGCCATTAGCTGCAAAATTACGTAGAATTAATATGGCAGTTACTAGCCATTATGTAAACTGTAAAACAAACTTACACACTCATTGGATGATGTCATCATTGATGTCACCAGTGATATCATCAAAGATGTGATTTGAGATGTCATAAATGATGTTACAGAACATGTCATGAGTGATGTCATATGTGAGGTCATAAACAGTGCATAGCATGGGCGCTAGTTATAGTTAGTGCTAAATACTATAACTTCTGAATTTCTGTGTTCTCTTTCATTTCAAACGTTAATGTTGTTACTGAAAAATTCACCTAACTTGTGGAGAGAGGATGTAGCCTTACGGCTAGAGTGGTCGACCTCGGACCTGGGGAACCGGGTTCGAGTCTCCGCAACGACGCTCAACATACTATGATTCTGGGCAAATCACTTAATCTCCCCATGCCTTACAAAAATGAATGTGTTCATCTGTAACGAATCGGGTGCTCATGTAAAGTGCTCATGTAAAGCGCTCTGATCCCCGATGCCTCAGGTCTAAATCGCGCTATATAAAACTTGTTTAAAAAAAGAACTATAACGTTACTTTAACCTTTTATTTTTTCAGTGAATAAAGATATAAAGTGCAATAGGATTCTGTATTCTGACAATAATATCCTACAACCACGTTAATACAGAATGCTCATTGGGTTGGGAGCTACACAAGATACTGCTCTATACAAGTTCTTTACATTTGGGTCAAATATGAAAGGTTTGGCACATACATTGATCCGATTGGGAAACCTGAAGGAGAACATGCCAATACCTCAAATGGAATGCATGTTAAAAAGATGATTTCAGAGATGGAAAATGCATAGAAAAGTATGTAAAAACTACTTGGACCAGAAAAAAAATAATGCACGTTCCATCATGACCAAAAAGGTTATGATATAGCAAGACCTTTACATTTGTCAAAAGATTGACACCAGTGAAAGAATGTGATGTTACAGAAAAGATGGTCAGTCCCCAGGAATGTGAATCGGCAGCCAGTTCTTAAGTTCCAACATGTTTGTTGGATGTTGAATGGCCCACAGTACAAAATCCCAGAATCACTCTGTCATTGTTTTTTGTCTTTTCAAAAACCACTTTTGTCACTGTTGGACCCGGCCTCGTAGCATGGCTCTACTGGTCCCCGCACCACCTCACCTGGTACCTGCAGCCCCGAGCTCACGGCCTAACCGATCCTTTCCACCAGAACACACGCACCCGACCCGGACATCCTCGTCCATGGCCTCTCCCCCTTCGGCCACCCCGGGCCCGCGTGCCCACTTCATGCACCAAGATGGCCGCCCGGCCCCAGCGCGACCCGGGCCTAGAGGCGCCACTCCGGCTGGAGTACATCACGCTTCCAGGGGATGAGAGGGAGAGGAGCAGTTTCTATCGCACCTCTGAACTCCCCTGGGACGATGGGTTTCGATCGGCCCTCCGGCCTCCCTGAGAGCTGGCTCCACGCCTGCTGGGTGTCTGGGACTCCTCCCGACCCGGCCCTGAAAAGATCACAAGACAATGGCAGGAAACCCCGACAAGCGATCCCCAGGTGACAAGACCCCTGCCTGCACAGACTCCGGACATCAAAGAGGGGTCGACCTATAACAAGGGGTGCTCTGGGACTGTCCGGCAGATTCGACGCTGGAACAACGAGAGCCTGCTGACGCGGTCGCGGCTCCCGGAACTTAGAACCACCTGAGCCCTGCTGAGTGACTCGCGGCTCCCTGAAGATCGTAAGACCTCCGAACTGTACCTGAGCCCTGCTGAGTGACTCGCGGCTCCCTGAAGATCGTAAGACCTCCGAACTTGTACTTGAGCCCTGCTGAGTGACTCGCGGCTCCCTGAAGATCGTAAGACCTCCGAACTCGTACCTGAGCCCTGCTGAGTGACTCGCGGCTCCCCGAAGATCGTAAGACCTCCAAACTTGTACTTGAGCCCTGCTGAGTGACTCGCGGCTCCCTGAAGATCGTAAGACCTCCGAACTAGTACCTGAGCCCGCTGAGTGACTCGCGGCTTCCACAGACTCCACCGGTCCCGCCGGACCCCACGACAGCCAGCCTACCCCCCAGCTCGAGGATTGTGAGCTGTGCGCCGGGTACGTCCTTGCCTTGAACCTTTTACCAGAGACTGTCCCGCTACCCCCTATCCCTTCCGAGACTCATTGAGCCCTTGCTCTCCTTGTACATATTTGCAGTGCTAACCTGTTTGATAAAGATTGGTTCCTAAGGACACACAGTGTGGTGTTTCTGTGTCGTGTGGTGCCAGAAGTACGATCCTTGATACGAGATTTCTCCTCCTGAGGAGTCTCCCGCCAGTGCCCGGCTACGATACTTTGAGGGTGGGTCTCAGGGTAGTTAGGACCCCCTTTCCGGGCTCCTCTGAGGTCGCCGTCTAACATTGGTGGCAAGCGACGGGATTCGGGCCCATCACCGAGAGATCGTACCGTGAACGACGGACGCACTACCGACAAAGATGGCAGAAGGAAACGCCATGATCCCCGCAGAAACCAACGCCAACAGGGTGTTCCAGGTGGAACAACTAGAAGAATACACACACAAAGAACTAAAGCAATTCTGCAAAGAACTTAGAATCGCTACCACCGGTCTCAACACCAAGGAAGATTTGCAGAAAGCACTGAAAGCCTGGGTGGATGCCGGGGCCTCCCGCCCGGAAGACACGGGGGAGCGCCCCGACGAGGCCGAACCCCCCCAAGGCGAAAGCAGCAGCAATCAGGTGCGAGGCATCGTACCAGACGGGGGCCTATCCCCGGAAGAACTCGCGGACAGAGAGAGAAGCCGCAATCACGAACTCGAGTTAGCTAAACTCAAAATCGAAGGCGAATTAAAGTTAGCGGAGAAAAAGCTAGCAGTAGAGCAAATGCGCGTGCAAGGCGAGCTAGAAGAGAAGAAGCTCCAACGGGAACACGAAGGAAGGAAGCTCCAACTAGAGCACGAACGCAGCTTGAAAGAAATCGAGCTCAAGGCCAGAAGCGAGGAAGGGAGGCCCCCGGGAAACCGAGAGGCGACCTCCCCAGCGGAGCAGAAGGTCCACATCCCCAAGGACGTGGTCAAGGAATATTATAAAAACGATGACATTCAACAATGGTTCAGGGCCTACGAGGTCGCCATGACCTCCCATCGGGTCCCGCAGAAGGACTGGGGGGCAGGGTTGTGGGGACGGGGTCTGAGCGAAGGAAGAGACACCCTGCTCGACCTACCCCTCTCTCTGCAGACCTCCTACAGCCACATGAAAGAGGCTCTACTCACAAGGTACGGTCTCACCCCCGAGATGTACCGTCAGCGATTCCGGGACTGCAGGAAAATCCCGGGCACCACCTGGGTGGAATATGTAAACTTTTTTAGTCGGGCCTTCGATGGGTGGGTCAAGGGCAGCAAAGTCACCACCCTTGAGGAACTCACCGACCTCCTGTTGTGGGAACACCTGGCTGCGAACTGCTTTGTGGAACTACGCCAGCATCTGCTTGACAGCAAACTCACCGATCCCAGGAAGCTGGCGGTGGAAGCAGACCGCTGGACCAACACCCGGGTCACCCGGGGCATGGTAGGAGAATACCCCTGAGCCAGTCAGGGACCACCCCGCCAGAGAGGAGGGGGGAACCAGGGAGGCCAGAGAGAGTCCCAGCCTAGCCCCCCAAAGACCCAACCTCCACCTTTCCCAGCGCCCCCCCCACCAGTAACCGGACCCCCCGGGAGACGGGGACACAGGGTAACCGTCACTTGTTTCCGTTGCCAGAAGCCCGGGCACTACGCCAATGACCCAGAATGCCCCATGGCCACCCAAAACACCCCTGCAAGACAGATAGCCAACATAGCTCTGGGGGAGGAGGTTGAGGAAACCGGGGAGTGGGAACCCGCAGCCATGGCCCTAGTATCCCTGGGAGATAGGGAGATGGTCCCTGGTAGCCTCCTGCCCTCCAACACGAAGAAATACGGGCAGCTCGTCAAGATCAATGGCCACCAAATAGAGGCCCTGCGGGACACCGGGGCCAGCATCACCGGTGTCCTCAGGCACTTAGTCCTCGAGGAGCAGATCCTCCCCAACGTCTTTTGCCCGGTAATTTCCGCAGATAATAGAGAGAGTATGTGTCATGTAGCTCTGGTGCCGTTTGAGTGGGGTGGAGTGATAGGTAAACTGAAGGTGGCCGTAAGAACCTCCCAGCCGGTCGACTGCCTCTTAGGGAACGACCTGGAGAGTTCTCCCTGGAAGCACGTCGAGCGCAAGGCCCACCTAGAGATGATGGGGCTCCCCGAGTGGGTGTGCGCCACCACCCGATCTATGTCAGCTCGACTTCCCCCCCTGGGAGAAGTCGAAGACGCCCCGACCGAAGAAGTCAGAGCAGTAACCACCGAGGGTTCTCCCGTCCCCCCATCGGAAGGGCCTGTCGCCAGCGACGAACCCTCACTGTCCGACACCGCCCCGGTCCCCGAGTTAGGCGATCCACCCGAGTTAGCCCATTGGCGCCACGAGGGCGGGCCCACCCGGGAGGAGTTTTGCCGGGAGCAAGCCACTTGTCCTTCCCTGGTCGGACTACGGCGCCAGGCCGAGGGCCAAGCCGCAGGCGACCAAACTGGAACGCACCGAATTTATTGGGAGAATAACATTTTATACAGTGAGCAGAAGTCGGTGGAGCTGGGATCCGGACGGGTGCTGGTGGTACCCCTCCGCTTCCGAGACTTCCTCCTGGGCTTAGCCCACCCCGTCCCCCTCGCCGGCCACCTGGGTCAAGACAAGACCTACAGCCGTCTCGTGACCCATTTTTACTGGCCTAGAATGAGAGCAGCTGTAGAGGCCCACTGCAAGTCCTGTCCCACGTGCCAAGCTAGTGGGAAGAGTGGGGGGAAGCGCAAGGCTCCCCTCCAACCCTTCCCGGTCGTCAGTACCCCCTTCGAACGAGTCGGGATCGACATCGTGGGGCCACTGGACGCCCCCACCTCCCAAGGTCACCGTTTCATCCTGGTCCTGGTGGATCACGCCACCCGATACCCTGAGGCGATCCCCCTACGCACCGTCACGGCCCCCGTAGTGGGCCGGGCCCTGATGGGGATCTTTTCCCGGGTAGGTTTTCCCCGCGAGGTCGTGAGCGATCGCGACACTAATTTTATCTCGAAGTACATGACGTCCCTGTGGCAACAATGTGGAGTGTCCTACAAGTTCACCACCCCGTACCATCCCCAAGGGAACGGCCTAGTAGAGAGGTTTAACAGGACTCTGAAAGGGATGATCACCGGCCTAGAAGAGCCCCTCCGGCGTAAGTGGGACGTCCTGCTCCCCTGCCTCTTGTTCGCTTACCGAGAGGTCCCCCAGAAGTCCCTAGGGTTCAGCCCGTTTGAGTTGTTCTATGGACACCCCGTCCGAGGTCCCCTCAGCTTGGTTAAGGAAGGGTGGGAGGCGGCACCCCAGACCACCCCACGAGATGTGTTCCACTATGTTCTGATCCTCCGGAACCAGACCAGGAAGTTCCAAGCACTGGCCGAGGCCAACCTAGAGACAAGCCAAGAAGAGATGAAGCGCTGGTACGACCAGAATGCCACTCTGGTCGAGTTCCAGCCGGGCCAACAAGTATGGGTCATGGCCCCGGTGAAGCCAGGCGCCCTCCAGGACAGGTGGACCGGGCCCTACAAAGTGATTGAGCGGAAGAGTCAAGTCACATACTTGGTGGACGTCCAGTCGCCTCGGGATCCCCTTCGGGTCCTTCACGTGAACCGCCTCAAGCCTCACTTCGTGCGGACAGAACTGAGCCTCCTGCTGGCCACCGATGACGGGGCCGAAGATGAGTCCGATCCCCTCCCGGACCTCCTGTGTGTCAAGGAGCAGGATGGCTCCGTGGAGGGAGTGAACCTCTCCCCAGCTCTCACTGCCCAGCAACAAGAGGACTGCCGCCAGCTACTAGGACAATTTGCCGACCTCTTCTCCCTGATCCCCCGAGTCACCGACTGGTGTGTCCATGACGTGGACACCGGGGACAGCCCGCCGGTGAGACACCGAGCATACCGGGTCCCAGACCGGGTCCGGTCCTGCATTCAAGCTGAAGTCTCAAAGATGTTGACCATGGGGGTGATCGAGCCATCTGACAGTCCCTGGGCCAGCCCAGTGGTCCTGGTCCCGAAGGCAGCGGCCCCCGGTGTCGCCCCCGAGCTCCGGTTCTGTGTGGACTACCGGGGGCTCAATGACGTCACCCGAGCCGATGCCCACCCCATTCCACGAGCCGACGAGCTCATTGACCGACTCGGGGCAGCCCGGTTCCTCAGCACCTTCGACCTCACCTGCGGATACTGGCAGATTGCGCTCACCGAGGGGGCCAAGGAGCGGTCCGCCTTCTCCACCCCAGATGGGCATTACCGCTTCCGCGTAATGCCCTTCGGAATGAAAAATGCCCCGGCCACCTTCCAGCGACTGGTGAATAGAGTCCTGGCCGGGCTGGAACAGTTCAGCGCGGCCTATCTAGACGACATCGCCGTTTTCAGTTCCGAATGGAGTGAGCACCTCCAGCACCTCCGGAGGGTGCTAACCGCCCTGCGCCAGGCAGGCCTCACCGTAAAAGCCAGCAAGTGCCAAATTGGGCAAGGATCAGTAGTCTACCTGGGGCACCAGTTCGGGAGTGGCCAGGTCGCCCCTCTACAGCCGAAGTTCGACGCCATCGTGGCCTGGGAACCCCCCACCACCCAAACGGAGGTCCGAGCATTTCTGGGCCTCACTGGCTACTACTGAAGATTCATCCAGGGGTATGGCAGCCTTGTCGGCCCCCTCACAGAACTCACATCCAAAAAACAGCCAAAGAAGGTGCAGTGGACGACCGCCTGCCAGGAGGCGTTCGATGCCCTAAAGAAGGCCATGTGCACGGCCCCCGTCCTCCAGGCTCCCGACTACTCCAAGGAGTTTGTAGTCCAAACCGATGCCTCCGAGCATGGCATTGGGGCCGTCCTGTCCCAGGTGAATGACCAAGGCCTAGACCAGCCCGTCGCCTTCCTCAGCCGGCGGCTGTTGCCCAGAGAACAGCGATGGAGCACCATTGAGCGCGAAGCCTTTGCCGTGGTCTGGGCACTCAAGAAACTACGCCCCTACCTGTTCGGCACCCATTTCAAAGTCCAAACCGACCATCGGCCCTTGCGATGGCTCATGCAGATGCGGGGAGAAAACCCCAAGCTACTGCGGTGGTCAATCTCCCTCCAGGGGATGGATTTCACCGTAGAACATCGCCCTGGTATGGACCACGCCAACGCTGACGGCCTCTCCCGGTTCTTCCGCCTCAGCGAAGAGAACCCCCCAAGATGATGGGCAGTTCTCTCCGGCTTTCAGCTGGGGGGGACGCGTGTTGGACCCGGCCTCGTAGCATGGCTCTACTGGTCCCCGCACCACCTCACCTGGTACCTGCAGCCCCGAGCTCACGGCCTAACCGATCCTTTCCACCAGAACACACGCACCCGACCCGGACATCCTCGTCCATGGCCTCTCCCCCTTCGGCCACCCCGGGCCCGCGTGCCCACTTCATGCACCAAGATGGCCGCCCGGCCCCAGCGCGACCCGGGCCTAGAAGCGCCACTCCGGCTGGAGTACATCACGCTTCCAGGGGATGAGAGGGAGAGGAGCAGTTTCTATCGCACCTCTGAACTCCCCTGGGACGATGGGTTTCGATCAGCCCTCCGGCCTCCCTGAGAGCTGGCTCCACGCCTGCTGGGTGTCTGGGACTCCTCCCGACCCGGCCCTGAAAAGATCACAAGACAATGGCAGGAAACCCCGACAAGCGACCCCCATGTGACAAGACCCCTGCCTGCACAGACTCCGGACATCAAAGAGGGGTCGACCTATAACAAGGGGTGCTCTGGGACTGTCCGGCAGATTCGACGCTGGAACAACGAGAGCCTGCTGACGCGGTCGCGGCTCCCGGAACTTAGAACCACCTGAGCCCTGCTGAGTGACTCGCGGCTCCCTGAAGATCGTAAGACCTCCGAACTGTACCTGAGCCCTGCTGAGTGACTCGCGGCTCCCTGAAGATCGTAAGACCTCAGAACTTGTACTTGAGCCCTGCTGAGTGACTCGCGGCTCCCTGAAGATCGTAAGACCTCCGAACTCGTACCTGAGCCCTGCTGAGTGACTCGCGGCTCCCCGAAGATCGTAAGACCTCCGAACTTGTACTTGAGCCCTGCTGAGTGACTCGCGGCTCCCTGAAGATCGTAAGACCTCCGAACTAGTACCTGAGCCCGCTGAGTGACTCGCGGCTTCCACAGACTCCACCGGTCCCGCCGGACCCCACGACAGCCAGCCTACCCCCCAGCTCGAGGATTGTGAGCTGTGCGCCGGGTACGTCCTTGCCTTGAACCTTTTACCAGAGACTGTCCCGCTACCCCCTATCCCTTCCGAGACTCATTGAGCCCGTGCTCTCCTTGTACATATTTGCAGTGCTAACCTGTTTGATAAAGATTGGTTCCTAAGGACACACGGTGTGGTGTTTCTGTGTCGTGTGGTGCCAGAAGTACGATCCTCGATACGAGATTTCTCCTCCTGAGGAGTCTCCCGCCAGTGCCCGGCTACGATACTTTGAGGGTGGGTCTCAGGGTAGTCAGGACCCCCTTTCCGGGCTCCTCTGAGGTCGCCGTCTAACAGTCACTTTTTTAAGAATGTAACAGATGAAAGCTAACGTTTTGGCATTAGATATCTCAGTCCACCTCTGCTATTCTATGGCAGGAGAGGCCCGTGCAGGTAAGAGCAGTGGGGCGGTGGGGCTGGGTGAGGGGGGACTCGACAGACGGCGACAAAGGAAAATTAAATAAATAATCAATTTTCCCTTGTCGTCATCTGTTGGGTCCCTCCCCCATCCCTCCCCACCGCTCTTACCTGCACGGGCTGCCCCTGTCCTATGGCATATTACAAGTGGGAGAGGGGTGCATGCTACTTTGTGAATGTATTGTTAGAAGTGCTCCTCATAAATAAACAACTTTTTCATACCACAAGCCGCAAGGTAGTAGTAACAAGTAAAAGATGAGATAACACAAAATGAGTGTCAGGTTACACTAGGGGTACACTAACCTTCTCAGACAGATCCACCGGGGGCGATGCACAGATCCCAAAGCCCCTTTGCACTGCTCCACAAGGGGAGGTCAAGTACTCCTCATGGCCACACGCCAGTAAGCAAGGTTGTAAAAACAAGCACGGGTCCTCTAGGCGCATTAGCTGGACTACGGGTGACTCAAAGAGAGCAGGAGCACCCGGTTCCGACCGCACAGGCGAAGAACTCCAGGTGGTTCTGGGAAGGTCTTACCGCGTAGGTGCGTAGGCAGACAAACAGAGACTGCTGGCAGCTCCCCAGCACCAGCGGGCTAAAATGCGGTTCAGTGACTAAATATCGAGGGACATAATATAGAATGCCCAAAATATCGACGCCAAAATATAGAAGGACAGAATATAGACTCCCTATCTACAAACAGGTAAGTACTAAAATATCGATTCCAAAATATAGAATGTTAAAATATAGTTAGCTAAAATTTCGAATTTTTTAAATGTATTAAAAATAATATAAAAGTAATTAAATATTCAAAACAATTAAATAAAACATACATAATATAATATAAAAAAGCTTAAAATGTAAACATAATAAAAGTAATGTAAAAAAAGTAGAGCTTTTGTTGGATAGTGAGAGCGTAAAAATTACTATTCCCACCCCAGTGAGTGCAACAGTAGGGAAAACGTTGGATAGCATAGGGGTACAAATTACTATTCCCACTCCAGTGAGTGCAACAGTAGGGAAAGCGTTGGATAGCGTAGGGGTAAAAATTATTATTCCCACTCCAGAGAGTGCAACAGTAGGGAAAGCGTTGGATAGCAGGAATGGAAAAATTACTATTCCCACTCCAGTGAGTGCAACAGTAGGGAAAGCGTTGGATAGCGTAGGGGTAAAAATTACTATTCCCACTCCAGTGAGTGCAACAGTAGGGAAAACGTTGGATAGCGTAGGGGTAAAAATTGATATTCCCACTCCAAAGAGTGCAACAGTAGGGAAACCATTGGATAGCGGGAGAGTTAAAATTACTATTCCCACTCCAAAGAGTGCAACAGTAGGGAAAGCGTTGGATAGCGGGAAGGGAAAAATTACTATTCCCACTCCAGTGACTCCAACAGTAGGGAAAGCGTTGGATAGCGTAGGGGTAAAAATTACTATTCCCACTCCAGAGAGTGCAACAGTACAGAAAGCATTGGATAGCAGGAAGAGAAAAATTACTATTCACACTCCAATGAGTGCAACAGTAGGGAAAACGTTGGATAGTGGGAAGGGAAAAATTACTATTCCCACTCCAGTGAGTGCAACAGTAGGGAAAGCGTTGGATAGCGTAGGGGTACAAATTACTATTCCCACTCCAGTGAATGCAACAGTAGGGAAAACGCTGGATAGTGTAGGGGTAAAAATTACTATTCCCACTCCAAAAAGTATAACAGTAGGGAAAGCGTTGGATAGCAGGAGGGTAAAAATTACTATTCCCACTCCAGTGAGTGCAACAGTCGAGAAAGAGTTGGATAGCGGAGGGTAAAAAATACTATTCCCACTCCTGAGAGTGCAAAAGTAGGGAAAGTTTAAAATTTAAAATAAGATTACATTAATTATCAATACCAATAAAAAGTTAATTAAAAATAATTCGCAATTAATAACAATTAATTACCATTGAAAAATATTAATTAGCAATTAATAAAAATTAGTTACCAATTAATACAAATTAATTACCAATTAATAATTAATTATCAATTATCAATACACATAAATAATAAAAAAATATATATTTACTTTATTACAATTTATTTACTTCCCACCCAATTCCCCTATAAACCCACAACCCACTACCAATAAAAAAAAATACAATTAACATTATTTTCAATTAATCAATTAATAAAAATAATTTGGCAATTAATAAAAATTAATTAGCAATTCATGCAAATTATTTACCCATTAATACAAATTAATTACCAATTAATAATTAATTATAAATTAATTATCAATACACATATATAAAAAAATTATTATTGACTTTATTACAATTAAATTACTTCCCACCCAATTCCCCTACAAACCCACAACCCACTCCTAATAATAAAAAAATACAATTAACACAATTATCAATTAATCAATTAATATAAATTAATTACCAATTAATAAAAAATAAGTACCGATTAATAATTAATTATCAATCAATTAATTATCAAAACATATAAATATAATTAATATTTTATTAACCATAATTAAATTACTTCCCACCCTATTCCCCTATAAACCCACAACCCGCTACGCAATTAAATTACGCAAAAATGTAATTACATAACATTCATTAGTTTAAATAAATTAAACATACATTACAAAAATAATACATAATTTTACCACATATACTACCATACATAACACTTTAAAAAATTCGATATTATAGATATCTATATTTTTAAAATCGATATTATGGTAATCTATATTTTAAAAATCGATATTATGGAATTCTATATTATTAAATTCCGTATTATGGAAATCGATATTTTGTACCCCAATTTCGATATTCTGACCTATCTATATTTTGATAATTCGATATTCTGTCCACTCTATATTTTAACTTCGATATTCTGGGCAGTCGATATTTTGGAATCGATATTTAGGGTGTTCACCCTAAAATGCGACCAGTCACAAGCCTGATCGGGTTTCCGCAGCATCCTTTTGCGCGGCGTGTCGAGCGCCGTCTCAAAGAACTGCTTCGCCAAAGATCCCAGGAGATACTAATTTGATTCAGATGACAAGCACCGGATCCCCCTGAGGAAGGCTATATATAGCAACCCAGACTCCAGGGAAGAACCCGTTGCCTGCCCAGATGCATGCTGGTAGGTGTAGTTCCCCCCTCCTACCTACCCACATGCTTACAACGCCTGGGTGGGATCGTGACAATGAGGCCTTAAACCCACTCCGGACAAGGGAAAACCAGTAGGGTTAGTTCAGACCATGATTTTTTTCATCTCAAAGCAACACCCTGACAGACCTGAGTGCAAAGGCGTTACCTTATGCTTTCAGCCAGAGCAGACATGGAACTGTACAAGATCACTCACTCCCTATGATCATTCAAACGCTTCAAGATGAATCCAAAGATATCATTGGCTCTGCATCTGCACCTGACATCTGAGTTCATAGTTGGAATAAGTATTGACGATGGAAAACGTGTCCGAAAAAAAGACATTTTTAAGTAAAAGAGGAGGAGCTGGTGGCCAACTGCTAATAAACAATAGAAAAGATACACCATGACATTTAAGATTCTACTACCCAAAGTATATATTATAAACATTTTTGTTATTTCTCTTGCTACTTTATTGTTCTATATGATAGACTGTTTACCCCCTCACCCCCCCCCCGCACCCCCACCTGCTACAGTTGCACTGCAAGGTTGCTGAACATTGTTGTATATAGTATTCCATTTTTAATGTTATTTCGCATCAAAACCATGGCAGGACATGACCTTTCTAAATCTGTTTGATGTTTTGTTCTCTCCCTTATTGGAACTCGGTGCATGTATCACATTTCTTGTCCTGTATGAATTATACATGTGCATATGTAGCATACTGAGCAGCTCGGTTTATTAAATTTGCTGTTCAAATAAACATCCTGTGTCAACGCATTCATCTCCGTGTGGGTTCTCTGAAAGCACATAAGGTTGGGTTGAGCCTGCCACTGGAGTTTGTTTTTTAGAGGAAGAGCTGTGTGACTTTACTTCCTGGTGACCAGAGCCAATCAAAGTTTTCATGGTATTCGCATGCAATAATTTTGCATACAGTAGTGCTAGGTAGTGTTAGTCACTTAGTGGTTATCCTGAAATTTTGGCATGGTTCCAGCCATTGTACATCTTTGTTGGCCACCCTCATTTAGAAAGTTGAAGCCAGCCCTCTGAATCAGTTCTTTAACATCCGTTAGAACATTGGAATGTTGGGATCTCCTCTGAATACAATTAAATGTCTCAGGTCCAATAACAGCTATTATAGACCTGCTCCAACATTCAAAAGCTTGTCGTTCTGTTTTTCCATGTTTATTTTAGAACATTCTACCATCAGTTCGTGGAATGTTGTAGTAGCATAGCCCTTCTGTCTCAGGCTCCACTGGTAGTTAAAGGGGCCATCGGCTGAATAGAAAAAAAAGCAGTTTTCTTTACACGGTCCTGCATGTCTAACAGGCACCAACAATCGGGATATTCTAGAATGCTACTTTCCTTGATTACACCTCCTTGGATTTTGAAATATATTGTGATATCATTCACCGGAAGGGTCCTTTAAAGGCACTCTGCCATGTCATATGACCCACGTTCAGGAGCTTTACCAACTGGTATAACCCTCACCGGTGGGCTCTAATGCCATATCAGTGCAACAGGTGTCGCACCAAGGGTGTGGGTCCCTTTGGCACAATAACTGTGGATGTCTTTTCTACCCAACTGTGAGCAAACGTGCCAGAGTAACATGGCACCCTCCCTACACCACTGCCCGGCCTGTGAGCAGAGCAGCCCGGCCCAGCAAAACTGCCTCAGCAGGGAAAAATAAACTGATAATAACACCGAGTTATTATCATTTGATTTTTCCTTTTTTTACACTGCTAAAAAGCAGTGGGGCGATGCTCCTCCGCCTTAGCGGAGGAGCCACCACTACAGGGAGTAGCTCCCATATCACTACCAAACCGTAATAAATTGTTTACATTTTTTACTAGTGGTCACTTTGGCTAACTAGAGACTGTTCACAGTGTTAAAAACGTCCCACATGTGCAATTAATGTATGCAATATATTAAACAAGATTTTTCTATTTAGAAAGAAGTGGTACTACCACATCATAAAAGGTGGTATTACCACTTGATGATACTGGAAGACCATCCCTGTTAGGACGGGCAAAAATGTTTTCTCGTTTATATTTGGAAAACACATGGGGAAGAAGCAGTGTTGCCATGTGTGTTATTCCACATTTAAAGATACATTTGCAGTAATATCACAATTACAGGTTGCTCAAACATATTTTTGTATTTGAGATATTACAGTGATGGTCTGACCATCTCCAAATGAGGTCTTTTGACTTTTCGTGTATTAGGGGATAGCGCCCCCTATGACAAGAACAGCAAAATACAGGTGCATGTAAATAGATGAATCCTGTGCATGTCATAGGTCATGGGCCACTGCAAGTTGTACGCCACAATATCAAGGACAGAAATATCTAACTGCACAAAAATCAAATTCACATTATCGGCTACCACTTCATTTTCAAGTGAGGTATATTTAAGGAAGTTCAGATTTACTATTAAAGCTCCACATCTACTTATCTTTACTCGAGAGGGCAAATTGATATGGTGGAGTCCATACTTGTGCTGCGCAAGGTCAGGGGCGGTGGGTGAGATTTGAGAGTGGTGGGGCGCAAACGAATTAGCATACAGCACCGTAGCGAGCGAGCGTAGCGAGCGAGCCCGAACCCCAAAAGGGGGTTTGGGGGGGTTACCCCTCCCAATGAAAATTTTGAAAAAAAAGAAGAAAAATCGTGCGTTTCCAAGCAAATTTGAGAAAGCAGGAAAGTTAATAAAGCAATTGTGAAAGTGCAGTTATTACATTAATAGATGGCATAACATAGGTAGCTGCTTATTCAGTATTACCACAGAGCTTCATACATTCTGTCCTATTATGCTCAGGTGCTAAATTCCCTTTCCCTCCCTTTCCCTCGCTCGCTCCTCTTTTCGGTCTCCTTCAGTTCCCTTTCATCTCGCTGGGCCCCTGTAGGTCACTCTCAGTTCCTCTCGCTCACTCTTTTATCCTTTCCATCACTCAGATCTTGGCATTCTTATTTTTGTTTGCCTTCCCCGTAGGTGTTACCCGTCATTTCCAGTTCTTGTCTTTTACATGCAGCTCGCAACCTTTCCTTTTAGCCCCTGTCTCACTCTCACCCTCAGTAACTTGTCGTCTTACCCAGATGCCACTCTTGCTCCCCGCCTCCCCACTTTCAGTCCTTGCCTCTATCGGCAGCTACCCTTCACTTTCATCTCTTGCCCCTCACTCTCAGCTCTGTCACTCTCTCCAACTCTTATCTCCCACTTATCCCTCACTCTCACGGTTGTCACTCCTACTCGTGCCCCTCATTCTCTGCTCTGTCACTCTCTTCCGTCTCTTGCCCCTCACACTCAGCTCTGTCACTCTTCTAACTCTTATCACTCACTCAAGCCTCACTCTCATCGTTGTCACTCTCTCCAACTCTTGCCCCTCATTCTCGGCTTCTGTGTTACTCACTGCCAGCTCTTGCCCCTCACTCTCAGCGCTGTCACTCTCTCTTCCGTCTCTCGCCCCCCTCTCTGCTCTGTCACTCTCTTCCAACTCCATCACTCTCTTGACTTCTATGACCCTCACTCTCAGCTCACGTCCCTCAATCTCAGCTCACGTCCTCGCTCTAGGCTCATGTCCATCACTCTCAGCTCACGGCCCTCACTCTCAGCTTACATCCTTCAGTTTCGGCTCACGTCCCTCACTCTCAGCCACGTCCTTCAGTTCCGGCTCACGTTTCTCACTCTCAGCTCACGTCCTTGTAAAACCCCCAATTAGCATACCAATGGTGGCATTACCCGAAATTACACCTACTTGCTTGTTGGAGCAATCATACAGCTTTTGGAGAATGTGTAAATTACACCCCACCAAAGGCGAAACAAGCTGCCAAGAAAAGAAAATGATCCGCAACCTTCAGAATGCGTCACAGGGCTTGGGAATGTAAGCAGAATGACCGGGGTTAGTGATTAACAACATCACACCACTTTGATAGGCTTGCGGGTGATTCGTGTCAATGAGATCAGTGTTGGCTCTGTTTTCAAAAGTCAATCTTTTATTCCTGGTAATATCATCTGGTCTAGATGGCCGCACTGATTCAAATTCCTGAGAAGTCATTTTGGGCCTACAATCCCATGGTGTAATTTCGGGTAATGCCACCATTGGTATGCTAATTGAGGGTTTTACAACCTGGAAATCCCACCTCTTTTAGTTAGAGAATATTTACAAGTATTGATAAACAGAAGGCGGGTACCCTCTTCAGAGCTTCGGGGTGACAACAGCTCCTTGTTCTTCGATGAATAAAATTAGCGGGGATGGGAACGGGGCAAGTTAATGAATTGCAATGATATTTTGTTTTTGAAATCAATAAAGTAAACCTAAAAAAAATGTTTTTGGAGCCACACCTCACTTGTAACAAATAGTTAACTTTTTTTGGAAAAAAATGAAAAAAACAGCACAATTTATTTACTTGATGAAAAAAATAAGAGAAAGAAAATTAGCTGGGAATTAGCAATTATGTGTTGAAGTGCCAGGAAACCCTAGGTTTTTTGCGCTGGCGAACTGATGCCAAGTGTTGGGCTCTCACATTGAGGTGGCTGGTACACCCGGATCGGGCGTTCACCTCTGGTTTTTGAGTCTGCTCCAGGGTGCTGTTGGACCCGAGGGGTATATCCGGGAGGGACCTGGAGGAAACTCAGGAAGGGAAACAGGTTAGTAGCTAACCCTTGGGGTCAAGCACACGAGTCAGTCCACTCAATTCATTTGTGTATCTGATCCAAAGCACTCTTACACTAGAGAAATGTAGTTAAACAAGCTCTAGCCCTAATTGATCAAGGGGTAGTAAAGAAAACATCATTAGCCACAGAGTTCTATTCCATGGTCAAGCCTAGGTTTCTTCTGTGTATTTATTTCAGCAGAAGGCCTCTCATAGGAAATACATGTATGCACAGGGATAGGAATTCAACCCTTCACTCGTAATGAGGGCCTTAGACTTTCCCTCAAATACAGGGTCCTACTTGCATCTGTTTCCTACCGGAAACAGGGCGGTCCTCGGAATTGGGGGCCACAGAGTATGCTAAAAGTGGGGCATTCTTCGAGGGAAATTAAAGAACAGGCAAAAGAGAACAGCAGGTTAAAAATGCTGTGGGCTTTTAGCTCCAAATTGTATTGTCTCAAAAAGCAGATTTGCGCTTATCCCATTTTTGTGAATTTGGATAATCACATTAAATGTTTCATTGTGCTTCACATCACTGTTACTTGACCACATGATTCTCATTGACGTCTTCCCCAAAATCTGCAAGTGGCAGAACCAGTGGAAGCAGCGTGTTCTCATGTTGTGACCAGTGAAGGAAATTTAAAGTTTTGAGGACCCTGACACCATGACCACTGCACATACGGCTGGCTCAGCACTGCAATCTCTTTGTCAAAATACTATAAACTTCACAGATGGCTTTGTAATTTTTTAGACATTTTGCACAGCAGCACAAGGTGCATTGTAACATCCCTTGACGCGGCCAGCACTGACCACGTCATAGCGCTTTGTATTCTCTTTATTTTAGGCCATGTTGCACAGCACCCTGCGCTGCTGTACAACAGGTCTAAAAAACAATAACAAAGCCACTCGATCTTGCATAGGCAACACCTATTGGCTTTGCCAAGGTTTGTCTTTCTTTAACTTTTAGTCATGCTGCACAGCATTTCGCCGATGTACATTGGCCTATACATAGACAAAAGGCACTGGCAAAGCCAATTGGCCCCTGGGGCGAGACATATTGGTGCCAATTCCGATCCGGTAAAAAAATTCCCCGTCCGACTCGTATCCGGATTTTTTTCCGTCCGAATCGTCAAAGTAGCGTACAAACTGCCAAGTACGATTCGAACGGAAAAAAGTCCATACAAATCGCATTGGGAAGATTTCCCCACACGTCCTCGGGTCGGGAAAAGTCACCGACACGTCCCCGGTCGAAAAACCCACCGTGCGGAAAAATAAAGTCCGACAGCGCAAGTACGATCCCTCCCGTCCTCCCCATTTCACAACCGTACGCAAAAAACACCATCCGAACCGAACTCCCATGGCAACCATGGAGACATGTGCCCGCATACGCGCCGAACACCCCACCACCCCCCCGCCCGCGTATGTACGCACCGAACCCCCACCCCAGCAGTGCATGTACGCCCCGAACCCCCACCCGTGTATGTACGCCCCGAACCCCCACCCGTGTATGTATGGACCGTACCCACACCCGTGGAAGTACGGCCCGTACCCCCACCCCAGCAGTGTATGTACGCCCCGAACCCCCACCCCAGTAGTGTATGTACGCCCCGAACCCCCACCCGTGTATGTACGCACCGAACCCCCACCCCAGCAGTGTATGTACGCACCGAACCACCACCCGTGTATGTACGGACCGTACCCACACCCGTGGAAGTACGGCCCGTACCCCCACCCCAGCAGTGTATGTACGCCCCGAACCCCCACCCCAGCAGTGTATTTACGCCCCGAACCCCCACCCATGTATGTACGCAACGAACCCCCACCCGTGTATGTACGCACCGAACCCCCACCCCAGCAGTGTATGTACGCACCGAACCACCACCCGTGTATGTACGCACCGAACCCCCCCCAGCAGTGTATGTACGCCCCGAACCCCCACCCGTGTATGTACGCCCCGAACCCCCACCCGTGTATGTACGCCCCGTACCCACACCCATGGAAGTACGGCCCGTACCCCTACCCCAGCAGTGTATGTACGCCCCGAACCCCCACCCCAGCAGTGTATGTACGCCCTGAACCCCCACCCGTGTATGTACGCACCGAACCCCCCCCAGTAGTGTATGTACGCCCCGAACCCCCACCCGTGTATGTACGCCCCGAACCCCCACCCGTGTATGTACGCCCCGAACCCCCACCCGTGTATGTACGGACCGTACCCACACCCGTGGAAGTACGGCCCGTACCCCCACCCCAGCAGTGTATGTACGCCCCGAACCCCCACCCCAGTAGTGTATGTACGCCCCGAACCCCCACCCGTGTATGTACGCACCGAACCCCCACCCCAGCAGTGTATGTACGCACCGAACCACCACCCGTGTATGTACGGACCGTACCCACACCCGTGGAAGTACGGCCCGTACCCCCACCCCAGCAGTGTATGTACGCCCCGAACCCCCACCCCAGCAGTGTATTTACGCCCCGAACCCCCACCCATGTATGTACGCACCGAACCCCCACCCGTGTATGTACGCACCGAACCCCCACCCCAGCAGTGTATGTACGCACCGAACCACCACCCGTGTATGTACGGACCGTACCCACACCCGTGGAAGTACGGCCCGTACCCCCACCCCAGCAGTGTATGTACGCCCGAACCCCCACCCGTGTATGTACGCACCGAACCCCCACCCCAGCAGTGTATGTACGCACCGAACCACCACCCGTGTATGTACGGACCGTACCCACACCCGTGGAAGTACGGCCCGTACCCCCACCCCAGCAGTGTATGTACGCCCCGAACCCCCACCCCAGCAGTGTATTTACGCCCCGAACCCCCACCCGTGTATGTACGCACCGAACCCCCACCCGTGTATATACGCACCGAACCCCCACCCCAGCAGTGTATGTACGCACCGAACCACCACCCGTGTATGTATGGACCGTACCCACACCCGTGGAAGTACGGCCCGTACCCCCACCCCAGCAGTGTATGTATGCCCCGAACCCCCACCCCAGCAGTGTATTTACGCCCCGAACCCCCACCCGTGTATGAACGCACCGAACCCCCACCCGTGTATGTACGCACCGAACCCCCACCCCAGCAGTGTATGTACGCCCCGAACCCCCACCCGTGTATGTACGCCCCGAACCCCCACCCGTGTATGTACGGACCGTACCCACACCCGTGGAAGTACGGCCCGTACCCCCACCCCAGCAGTGTATGTACGCCCCGAACCCCCACCCCAGCAGTGTATGTACGCCCCGAACCCCCACCCGTGTATGTACGCACCGAACCCCCACCCCAGCAGTGTATGTACGCACCGAACCCCCACCCGTGTATGTACGGACCGTACCCACACCCGTGGAAGTACGGCCCGTACCCCCACCCCAGCAGTGTATGTACGCCCCGAACCCCCACCCCAGCAGTGTATTTACACCCCGAACCCCCACCCGTGTATGTACGTACCGAACCCCCACCCGTGTATGTACGCACCGAACCCCCACCCCAGCAGTGTATGTACGCACCGAACCACCACCCGTGTATGTACGGACCGTACCCACACCCGTGGAAGTACGGCCCGTACCCCCACCCCAGCAGTGTATGTACGCCCCGAACCCCCACCCCAGCAGTGTATGTACGCCCCGAACCCCCACCCGTGTATGTACGCACCGAACCCCCACCCCAGCAGTGTATGTACGCCCCGAACCCCCACCCCAGCAGTGTATTTCCGCCCGAACCCCCACCCGTGTATGTACGCACCGAACCCCCACCCGTGTATGTACGCACCGGACCCCCACCCCAGCAGTGTATGTACGCCCCGAACCCCCACCCGTGTATGTACGCCCCGAACCCCCACCCGTGTATGTACGCCCCGAACCCCCACCCGTGTATGTACGGACCGTACCCACACCCGTGGAAGTACGGCCCGTACCCCCACCCCAGCAGTGTATGTACGCCCCGAACCCCCACCCCAGCAGTGTATGTACGCCCCGAACCCCCACCCGTGTATGTACGCACCGAACCCCCACCCCAGCAGTGTATGTACGCACTGAACCACCACCCGTGTATGTACGGACCGTACCCACACCCGTGGAAGTACGGCCCGTACCCCCACCCCAGCAGTGTATGTACGCCCCGAACCCCCACCCCAGCAGTGTATTTACACCCCGAACCCCCACCCGTGTATGTACGCACCGAACCCCCACCCGTGTATGTACGCACCGAACCCCCACCCCAGCAGTGTATGTACGCACCGAACCACCACCCGTGTATGTACGGACCGTACCCACACCCGTGGAAGTACGGCCCGTACCCCCACCCCAGCAGTGTATGTACGCCCCGAACCCCCACCCGTGTATGTACGCACCGAACCCCCACCCCAGCAGTGTATGTACGCACCGAACCACCACCCGTGTATGTACGGACCGTACCCACACCCGTGGAAGTACGGCCCGTACCCCCACCCCAGCAGTGTATGTACGCCCCGAACCCCCACCCCAGCAGTGTATTTACGCCCCGAACCCCCACCCGTGTATGTACGCACCGAACCCCCACCCGTGTATGTACGCACCGAACCCCCACCCCAGCAGTGTATGTACACCCCGAACCCCCACCCGTGTATGTACGCCCCAAACCCCCACCCGTGTATGTACGCCCCGAACCCCCACCCGTGTATGTACGGACCGTACCCACACCCGTGGAAGTACGGCCCGTACCCCCACCCCAGCAGTGTATGTACGCCCCGAACCCCCACCCCAGCAGTGTATGTACGCCCCGAACCCCCACCCGTGTATGTACGCACCGAACCCCCACCCCAGCAGTGTATGTACGCACCGAACCACCACCCGTGTATGTACGGACTGTACCCACACCCGTGGAAGTACGGTCCGTACCCCCACCCCAGCAGTGTATGTACGCCCCGAACCCCCACCCCAGCAGTGTATTTACGCCCCGAACCCCCACCCGTGTATGTACGCACCGAACCCCCACCCGTGTATGTACGCACCGAACCCCCACCCCAGCAGTGTATGTACGCACCGAACCACCACCCGTGTATGTACGGACCGTACCCACACCCGTGGAAGTACGGCCCGTACCCCCACCCCAGCAGTGTATGTACGCCCCGAACCCCCACCCCAGCAGTGTATGTACGCCCCGAACCCCCACCCATGTATGTACGCACCGAACCCCCACCCCAGCAGTGTATGTACGCACCGAACCACCACCCGTGTATGTACGGACCGTACCCACACCCGTGGAAGTACGGCCCGTACCCCCACCCCAGCAGTGTATGTACGCCCGAACCCCCACCCCAGCAGTGTATTTACGCCCCGAACCCCCACCCGTGTATGTACGCACCGAACCCCCACCCCAGCAGTGTATGTACGCACCGAACCACCACCCGTGTATGTACGGACCGTACCCACACCCATGGAAGTACGGCCCGTACCCCCACCCCAGCAGTGTATGTACGCCCCGAACCCCCACCCCAGCAGTGTATGAACGCCCCGAACCCCCACCCGTGTATGTACGCACCGAACCCCCACCCGTGTATGTACGCACCGAACCCCCACCCGTGTATGTACGCCCCGAACCCCCACCCGTGTATGTACGCACCGAACCCCCCCCAGCAGTGTATGTACGCACCGAACCCCCACCCCACCCGTGTTTGTACGCACCCAACCACCACCCGTGTATGTACGCACCGAACCCCCACCCCACCCGTGTATGTACGCACCCAACCACCACCCGTGTATGTACGCACCTAACCCCCAGCCGTGTATGTACGCACCTAACCCCCAGCTGTGTATGTACGCAACGAACCACCACCCGTGGAAGTACGGCCGTACCCACACCCCACCAGGGAATGTACGGACCGTACCCCCACCAGTGCATGTACGGACCGTACTGACGCCAAAAACACACGTACTGAACCAGGACAAACCATATTTACACAAGGAGAGTCAATTAGAGTTTCCCCACACCACCAAACATGCCCAACAACCCCACAAACATCACATACACTGACCTGCAACTGCCAAACTGCCAAACAGAGGCCCAAAACTCAATCACTCCTCATAACACACCCACACAAATTTCAAACACAGCCACACCCACAAATGGACCAATAAAAATGGACCACACACACAAACCATGAGCCTTTGCAACAGACCCACTGCTGCCAGAGCCCACAGACGACCCACACCACCATACTTGAACCTCACACTTGCATACCTTCACACAACCACCTACACAAACACCCCCTCATCACATTCACACACACACCTCCACTACCACACCCACACACCCACAACCATCCACACCCACACCCCCACAACCATCCACACCCACACCCCACGCCATGTCCACCACCAAGAATCCAAAGTTCACAAAGGAGGAGCTGGAGATCCTTGTCGACGAAATCCTCAGAGTCGAGCCACAGCTCTTTGGGACATTGGTCAGACAGACCAGCATATCCGAAAAAACGGCCATGTGGCAGAGGATTGTTGATTCGGTGAATGCTGTTGGGACCACCAGAAGGACCAGGCACGAGTGCCAATCCAGGTGGTACGATCTGCGGAGGACAGTCAAGAGGAAGATGACTGACAATCACAACCAGGGGAACATCACTGGAGGAGGGCCGCCCCCCAGACCGGTACAATACCATCCCTGGGAGGAGAAGGTGATGTCCACGCTGGCGGTGGAGGGACTACACGGACTACCAGGACTCCCAGACCCTGGTGAGTACACAAACAACTCACCTCACATGGGGGGGATGCCATACACAATCAATCATGCATGCCACCCCCCCAAGCCACCACCGGACACAACAACACTCCACAAACACACACATGCCACTAGCGCCTCCATGCCCCATGCATCAATCAGGGCCATGCCAAGTCACAGGCCACACAAAACACCAACACAACACAGGATGTGGCCGATGCTGGGAGTGGGGGCATCAAAACTAACATTGAGCAACTCACAAGCACACAACAATGCCCTCAGCCCATATGGCCCAGGGCACAGCCATACAAACTGTGTGTACCCACACAGTACTGTCTTGCCTGCAAATGGTGGCTGCCATGCAGGATGACATGGGTCTGAAGGCACAATTTGCACATAACAGCAGACAATGAAGATGCATCGCTCTGATAGAGTCTCAGCACACACCGCCACAGCAGCAGCCTACACTCAGACACACTGCCCAATGGGTGCCCGGAGAACAGGAACTAACTCACATGAACAAGCCAATGGCCATTCAAAGACCGGCTAACTGTGTGTGCCCAGGAAGCTGGCCTGAGGTGACAGAGGGTGACAAATAGAGGGAGGGAGAGGGGGAATGAGAGGGAAGGAGACAGAGGGGGACACAGGGAGACAGACAGAGGGAGGGAGTAGGGTGACAGAGGGAGACCGACAGAGGGAGGAGGGTGACAGAGGGAGGGAGGAAGGGAGACACAGGGAGACCAAATCACCCTTGGGTGGTGTGGCCATGTCCACTCGTCAGCCGGTGGACTGTGTGCATGCAGACAAGGTCTGGCAGTGCCTCAACCCCCCCCTACCGTAGATGAAGACCGGTCCATGTGTCAATCTGTGCACGAGTCCATCCGTGCTGCAGGCACAGACCTAACCACACACCCAGTATACCCACCCACTGTGTCGGTAAGAACCCTGTCACAAATGCTTCAGTCACCTACCTGCAACATCAAACTGCCTTGGCAAAACACCATTTGGCCACGTACAGTGCAACACGTAAGGCGCCTCTGCATGGCTCGCTACGCCCGCACACCACACTGCTGACTGTGTACCCAAATAGATGCATCAACTAAGATTGTGTCACACATGCGTAAAGCCCTGACAGCTGTGGCCAAGGGACATACCCATGCACAAGTGCACTGTGAGAGGAATGCAAGACAGATCCAACTACCCAGAGGAAGAGTGCCAAATCAGAAATGCATGAAACATGGATGCCACATGTAACACTGTTAACATTGTCTCTCTCACACACAGGTCAACGTCGACGATCACCCCCCAACACTGGGGGGGAAGTCTCACAGGACCAGGCTCTGCGGGATGAGGACCCCACCGCCAGCGACGACTCTCACCACTCCGTGGATGACCCAGACCAACCTGGCCCCTCTGGTGTCCAACCACCTGCAGCACCTGCGTCAGGTACAACTGTGCCAACCACCACCCCCATTCCTGCCACATCCCAGGAGACGTCCAGGAGCCCTGCCCGCACACGACCACCCAGCCAGTCTGCCCAGGAGGGACACGGTCCTCCGGGCACCCAGGAGGAGGCAGGCGGCAACGCAGATGCCATCCCTCAGGGGTCCCGGAGACCCGATGCGCCCACAACGGCAGGCCAGGTGCACGTGGGCAGGGGTGGCGGGAGTGGAGGACGGCGGAGGCACGAACCTGACCAGGGAGCTCAGGACCCGGTAGTGTCCCAGGTCAGCAACATCCTGGATACATACCGGCGTGACACCAGGGGCATGGACCAGATTGCGTCCACCCTCAATGACATCAAGGGGACCCTCCAGGAGATGAAGACCCTGCAGGCCCAGCAACATGCCTGTCAACTGCAACACCAAGGAAGGATGGAGGATAGACAGGCTGAGCTCGTGGCGGTGCAAACCCAAATGACCGGTGTACTCCGTCGGATTGCCGACAACATGGGCAACCCTCCCTGTGGCACCAGGCGAAGGCCATTACCAGACACAGGGAGGGATCAGGAGGAGGAGGATTCATCCGACGGAGCGTCACAGACATCATCACGGCCTGCTTCCGAGGGTCCCCGCAGGAAGGTGGGTCGTCCACGAAAAAGACTGTGAGAGTCAGCAGAACATCACCATCTCCCAGGTCACCTGGCCTGGCACCTGGCCCTCTGGCCCAATAGCAGCACATGACATCCTCTGCCACATGGACTTGCTGGTCACTGTCTGACCTATATTGACGAAGACTGTGGCATGGACTCTGACATTTTGCTACGGCAAGGATACCAACTCCCGTAGTGAACTTTGGATTCTACACTCCCGCTGTGCACCTCTTGTCATCCCCACAAACCCGTACCCCACCACAAATAAATTAATCACACTTACAAGATGATGCCGTGATTCTGCATTATTACAATTCATGTGTGTGTCATAAAGTCAAAGCATGCCTGATCTCAGAATTAACTCCAACCATCCAAACCGTGGGGTCTCAGTCTTGCCCAGGACACACATGGGTCCCAATGTATCATCTGATACAGACATGGAGTACCATACTCACCTGTGCTGGGCCCAACCAGCTGAGAGGTTCCCGCACAACTGTGGCTACAGACACATTCAGGGGAGCAACAGTCATGCGCAGAGGTCAGGGATCATGTGGAGTGACCTGGCTTGCCGCTCCCAGGTATGTCTAGACATGTGTCCCTACCATGTCCTGCATGCTTGCGTCAGGCGGATGTTGAGAATGGTGGCTAGGCCAAGGTTGGATGCATGGAGATGCCAGAATGCAGTTTTGGATCACAGTGCCACATGGTTGTGTTGGGGTTGTGTGCTGCATCATGAGTGTGGGTGTGGATCGAGAAGGTCATCCTGCAGCTGGCTGTGAATCATTCCCCCCATCCCGTTTGGACGTTGATGTGGCCTGGTTGCCCGATGCAGTAGCAGAGCTGTGCAGATGCACTCCGGATATGGACAAGTATCATGGGAGTCGTAAGGCACATGTCCGTAGACTGCAGGGTAGGATTCGACACGGATGTTGTAGTTGCCCTGGGGGATGGACTCTCTTGCCTTGAGGTGGATGGAACTGTGCATCTTGTGCATAAGACAGTTTCCACTCCCTGACAAACCGCTAGCATCTTGTCACTCTACACATAGACGCATATGCACCACCTCTGAAAACTATGCCAGACATGCCGCACGCACAGTGGCAACAGGCCACCATTGACAGGGAAGAGGCACCTTGGAGACAGAGGGACAAATTTATTAGTCATGTGTGTTGGAATGACAATGATACTCTGTCAACACATACACAGGTCATGTGGATGAACATGTGGGAGCAACACTGGCACCCCCCATTGCAACACAGATGCTGGTATTCCATTGAACTGGCACACAAGTGACGGATAACAGCTAAACACCCCCTGCTGCCCTGATGGGGCAATCACACACCATGTCAACCCGGTGCAACCTGTATGTTTCCGAGGCCAGTGTTACACACATTGATGGCCTCATCACAATCCCCAATCCCCTGACACATGACAGTCACCAAGTCTGACCATGGCTCCAGGTGAAGCCTGCCCCATGTCATGTTCCCCATGTAGGATCCACATGTATGCAAATTGACCACACATGAACCGGAGAAGTGCACACAGACTACAAACAATTTACACACCCAAAACGCCGTGAGGCATCCCTTACCCTAAGGAGATTTCCAAACTTGCCCGTGCATGTGACGCAGAATCAGCACAGGTTGCTGTGTTCATGAGGAGTAGCAGGAGCACAACAATGCCACCAGCAGACAGCATGCCCATGGACCTGTGGAAGAGAGACACACAAGGAGTCAGCCCAAAGGAGCACATCCGCAAGCATGTACTCAACACGTATCATGTTGTCAACATGACAGGTGACAATGATGACTCTCTGACAACATCCTTCCATTGCGCCATCAATCGAGTGACACTTCAATACACACCACTGACTCACTTGGCAGACATGCAGATGGACACACACATTGCAACACATGCCACACACGGCCCAATGCGTGCACACTCAGACACTGGAACTCACCACTAAGCAAAGAAGTTGCGTATGAGCCGACTCCGCATGTCCTCCACAGCCTCCTCCTCCTCCACATCACCTGCCCCGTCACCAAGGCCTTCATCCTTCACGGGTGGATGGTCCTGGTCATCTTGATCCAGTATGAGTGGAACAGCTTCCTCCACTGCCATGTTGTGCAGCATGCAGCAGACGATGATGATCTTGCACACCTTCACCGGGGCATATGGGAGTGCTCCGCCGGTCTTGTGGAGGCACCGGAATCGGCTCTTCAGAAGTCCAAACGTCCTCTCAATGACTCTCCTGGTCCGCCCATGGGCGTTGTTGTAGCGGTGCTCGGCAGCCGTGCTGGGGTTGCGGACAGGCGTCATCAGCCATGGCATGTTGGGATAGCCAGCGTCCCCTACAAGGAAACATCATGGACAGAAGTGTGTCAGCACAGGCAGTGAGATTGGAAGATGACGCCAAACACTGAACTGCCAGAGTCTACCCACCAACAATACATGCTCGCTCGTTCCGCAGCTGCTGCATCATTTCAGGCAGCCTGCTACGCCTCATGATGAAGGCATCGTGTGCTGATCCTGGAAAGCGAACACAGACATGTGAAATCACCATGTTGGACAGACACACCACAAGGGCATTAATGGAGTGATAATGTTTGCGATTCCTATACACCACCTCCTGTGCCTGTGGTGGTACCAACGCAACATGTGTCCCATCTATGGACCCAATGACATGGGGCATCCCTCCCAGGGCATAGAACTCACGCTTGACATCTGTCAACTGCTCACGATTTGGGAATTTAATGTACTCATCCAGGTGAACCAACATGGCCTCTAAGAAATCATGCAGAACACGGCTGAACATCGTCTGGGACATGCCCCCGACGTCAGCAATGGTATGTTGGAACGTACCCGTGGCAAGGAAATGTAGGGCTGCCATCACCTTCAACTTGGGTGTCAGTGCACTGGGATACCTGTGGCGCGGGAGGAGTTGTGCTTCCAGCCGGCCAGTCAACTCATCAATCAACCGTTGGCTGAATCTGTAGCGGCGTATACAGTCCCGTTCATGCAGGGCAGCCATGTCTGGCATACGTCGAGGGAGAGGCAGAGCCCTGCAGTGAAATGGAAGGAACACCGAAGAGTGAGCACTGTACAACGACATTGTCAATGCACTGAGCACATGTTACACAGCCAATACACAAATGCCACATTCTGAGTCAGGTCTGTGCCACATTTCCTGGACACGTACGCCAGTCAGGTGACACTCCTACCAAGGGACAGCCACTAACGGAGTGGGGCAAGCTCACGATGACATGGCATGAGACTAGCTGTGGGCCAGTGTAAGTGAACATGCACACGCATCACAGGATTCACAGACATCCACACGTGTGCAGAAGTAGTATGCGTATGGTACAGACAGGTTGGTGGATGCGATATGCACTGGTCACATGTCATAGGAAAAGGACAGGCCACACACATTGCCTTGGAGGAGTACATGTCGAGACAGAACATACATAGAGAGCATGTGGATATGTACTTGTTTTGATACTCCGTGTAGTTGCATACATACACACCTCATGGCAGATCACATATGTGGGCTGGTGTGCGGAACAGTGTGCCATGGCCATCTACACACAGACACATGTTGGCAGCAGCAACATTGGACCACACACCTACAGCAAAATCATGGAAACACATGCCACACACATGACATGGTTGCAGCGTGCAACGCAGCCATACACATGTCATGTGTAATATTCCGTGTACCTGGCAGCAGGGGACAGGTGCGGGTGTCCGTGACTGGGACATGCAAGTGACTCATGGCTCCACTAGTGTGTACGACATGCACACATGTCAAAGGAGTGCAGGGGATGTGTGGTACAATGCGCACCATCACACACGACATGTGTACACAGCTCATCGTACATATGCTTTGCCCACACCTCAGGGGTAAAGTGCCACATCACATCCTGACACACCTGTGTCACACACATGTGGTATTGCACAGACAATGCATTGGTGTCCACCCTTGGCAAAATCTGACCGCTCCATTCCTGTCTGTGTGCCGCCTGTCACCACTGACAGGTGTGAAACGCACCGTACATACGCTCTGAGTGCGTGTATAGGGTCCCTGGGCCAATATGGGCGCTGGCGTATGCGTACGCCACAGTAGTACGGACTGTACACGCGCTTGTACGGTCCGGATCACAATATGGGCGCTGGCGTATGCGTACGCCACAGTAGTACGGACTGTACACGCGCTTGTACGGTCCGGATCACAATATGGGCGCTGGCGTATGCGTACGCCACAGTAGTACGGACTGTACACGCGCTTGTACAGTCCGGATCACAATATGTGCGCTGGCGTATGCGTACGCCACAGTAGTACGGACTGTACACGCGCTTGTATGGTCCGGATCACAATATGTGCGCTGGCGTATGCGTATGCCACAGTAGTACGGACTGTACACGCGCTTGTACGGTCCGTACTACTGTGGCGTACGCATACGCCAGCGCCCATATTGTGATCCGGACCGTACAAGCACGTGTACAGTCCGTACTACTGTGGCGTACGCATACGCCAGCGTCCATATTGTGATCCGGACCGTACAAGCGCGTGTACAGTCCGTACTACTGTGGCGTACGCATACGCCAGCGCCCATATTGTGATCCGGACCGTACAAGCGCGTGTACGGTCCGTATCACTGCTTGTGGGGTGCCCTAGGGCGTGGAACGCACCGTACCTGTGTGTAAATGTATGAAAACACATAGGGGACACATGAGGGACAAGTATAAGGGCCTAAATGCATGATGGTTGCCATGGAGACTGAGTTAGATTTTTGAATTTGAGCACCAGGTGCCCAGCAGAAGTCAGTTTGCAAGAATCTACATTGTTGCAAAGTGGATGTTGACTTGACATCATCATCAAAACTGAAACCATGCTAAGCCACACACTGGGGTAGGTTTGAAGGGATTGGATGAAACGTAGGATGCAAATGTGACTGACCAATCAATCTGTACTCCTGTACATGAACAGGCCAGCCAGGCATATATAAGGCAGCCAGGTCCCATGAGAGAGCACTTGCCTGCACATCCATTCATCCATGACCACTGCTGCTGATAGTGATTCCTCTGGCACCATGTCCAGGACTGTGGAGAGGTCACAGCCATTCACCCAGGAGGAGAACCTTGCCCTGATAGATGTGATCCTCCCACAGTTCCAGAGCCTGTATGGTCGACCAGGGGTTCAGGTGAGTGCAGACTCCACTAGCTTAGACTGTGCCCCTTTTGTGTGACAGTGACTTCTGGCATTGTGTCCATGTGTGACAGACATGCACTGTTATTTAGAGTGGGTCCCAGGGTGTGGAAGGCCTCATGTCACCCATGCAGAGCATGCTGTGTTTCCTGTGTGCACTCCTCACTTGCATAGTGCCTACTGTGACAATGAATGCATGGTGCATGCCACATTCTGCCTGCATACTCCTCCTGGGGATGTTGTTTCCACAGTCCTGATGTGATCCTGTGTTCCCCCCAGTGTGACAGGTGTCAGTACCCATGGATGTGTGTTTGTTCAGTGTACCTGTGCTGTGAGTGTCCAAAGGCCGTGTTCGTCCCCTGCACATTGGTGTGTGTGTAAGTCCCCTGTCATGTGGGTGAGTGCATATGGGGAGTGTTGCACACAAGCAGCATGAGGGATGGATATAGCCTGGCCATCCGATGTGAGCAGGGAGCAGTGCTGTGTGCATGCCGTGCTGAGCCAGCCCCACACCTGTGACACCCCCCGTCTACTGGCACATGGGCAGAGTGAGGTGTGTACCCGCAGTTGGCAATGCCATGTGATTGTCCTGTACCTGTGTGTGTCTGTGTACTCTGCTGAGGTAGCATCAGTGTGCTGGGGCAGGTGACTGCTGTGAGGTGCTGTACATAATCCTGGTGTAGCCTGTGAGGCACAGTGTGATCCCTGGTCAGTGAGTGTGTGGTACCCCTCATGCCACCCGTGTACTTTCAATGGCACGTAGTGCATTTGGCCTTCCACAGTGGATTATGTCCCTATGACAAAGGTGCAATTAGTTGCATGCATACCATGGCCTGTTCATAAAGAGGATTGTTCTATATGTGTGTCTCTGTGTCTTTGCTCATGTGGATTAATGTATTCTCACTTTTGCATCCTCACAGGTAGGCGCCAGTGCCAAGGGGGAGATCTGGAGGGAAGCCATCAGTGCCGTGAGGGGTACAGAGGGTCGGAGGCGGAGCCTGTCTCAGGTGAGGAAACGCTGGCAGGACATCCGGTGCTGGACGAGGAGGATTGCACGGCTCCTGCTGGGGGACTCACCTGAGAGCCGTAAGAACCGTGGGCGCCGTCGTCTGACCCACATCCAGAAGCGTGTGCTTGCGGTGGTCTTCCCCGATATGGACAGCCGCCTACAGGAGAAGCAGCAGCAGGAAGGGGGTAGGTACATGTGTGTCAGTTGTGTGTCCCCAGCCAATGTAAGTGCGCAGTTGCATGGATACACTGCCAGGGTTTGATTGTGTAGTGCGTCAACTTGTCCCCAAAGTAGCCCGGTGCTGTTCTCACTCCCTCCCTTCCCCTCCTTGCCATGTGTTCCCTGGTCTGTGTGTAGCCACTCTTGCACAAGGTTATTTAGGCAGGCAGTTAATGCTGGTGCCCAATGCTAGCAGCATCATGTGTGGGGGTGATGTGTCACAAGTCTGGGGACCTTGTGTGTGCCATGGCCAATTTCAGTCATTGTGGGGTCCATGTCACTTGCCAATGTTTGTGAATCACGACATAGGGGTGTGTCTCCAAAGTGTACAGCCTTCCAGCATGCATGTCCAATTGTGTGCCCTCTGACATGATGTGCCTGAGTGGGAGGCCTGCTAAGTGCAGGGACGGTTGCTTAATTTGCAGTCATGTCCATCCTGGACCATGGAGGAGTGTGGGCACTACTGTGCCCTGGGGCACCTCTTCCTAGGTATCATGTGCGTCATCCAACAATATGGACATTCACTGTGTCTTCGCCAGGGGTTGGGTAGGGTGGCATTGTACCCTGGGCTCAACTGTTATGACCTACAGGTTGCTACATGTGTCCACTGTACAGGGGGACCCATTTTGCTTGTGCATACTCACAGTGGGCATTACCTGTGTGTGTTGTTAAGACAATCTGATGATGTTTGCTTTTCAATGATGTGTGGACAGGCGCACCAGGGGCAGTGTGTGTACAGTCATGAATTAGTGGAGGCCATGTGTTTTCATCCCAGAGTAAGAGGTGTACATACTTTCTCCGTCTCAATGAGATTGTCTCAGGTGTGGGTGGTTTGTGCGTACAAGGCCTACATGTCAAAAGCTCCATCCTCCTTGCTGGGTTTGGCCTGTGTGTGATGTTTGACTGGACATACGCTCAAGGTGCAGTGACCCAGTCATGTTTGGCATGGTTTCATGTATTGCCTTTGCAGCATGTGCCAAGAGTAAATGGATATGATTCCTGCTCATACCTTTTTGACGACGCAGTGTGGTGCAGATGCTGTGCACATTTGTCCCCAGAGGCTGGCTCCTCTGTAAAATTTGAAGTGAAGTGATTTGCTGTTGTGTTATGCTCTCCATTGTTTCTCAGTGGCATGGTGGGTCGACAAACTGTGTGTTCCATGGCCTACATGTGTACATAGTTTTGTAGGTGTAACTCCTGTTGCTTTTCAGGCTATGCAATGTGACCTATGTATATTTGACTCATGTGACATATGTGTACAGGTGTCTGATTATCTCCTGTCTCTTCACCTTGCCCACAGCATCGCCGGGGGACACGGAAGGAGACACTAGCACGGACCGGGAGGAGGGATTGAGCACCAGTGCCAGCAGTGCTGTCCTGTCTGGCACATGGAGTGGCACGGAGGCCGAGGGGAGTGAGGCAGAGGACCTGTTGACTGCCAACACAGACTATGACGCAGACGGGTCCGAGGCTGAGCTCCCAGAGGTGGCGGAGTCTTCCCACCCAGCTGAAGGCAGCCCTCCACATCCCCCCGCCACCTCAGTTTCCATCACCGGCCTCCCACGTGCTCGTGGCCCTTCCCTCCGTGCTCGGTCCCCACATGTCTCCTTCCTGCCAGGCACCACACCCCCTGCCCCTGTCACCACTGCTGCGGTGAGTGCGGAGTCTGTGGACATCCTGAGGCAGTTGCAGGTTGGTCAGACTGCGATGCTAAATGTCCTCCATGCCCACACCCAGGTGCTGACCCAGATGGAGGCATACATGGAGGGCATGTCGGCTGCGCAGTCTGACCAACGGCAGTTGCTGAGGTCCATAGACTCCACACTGACTGCAGCACTGGATCTCCTGCAGTGCTGCCTACCCCCCCTACCCCTGCACCATCCACAATTCCCACTCCCGTGCCTGTCCCACGCACATCCAGACGTCAGCGTGCACGCACCCCAACAGACACAGGCACCACACCACCAGGGAAGTCGAAGCGCACACCTCCTGTCATGCACACACAGGGTGAGGAAGGCACACCCACTGGGTCGGGGGGGAAACGTACAACACGCAGCCACAGTGGGAGTCCGCAGTCCACACAACCCACTCCCTCCAAATCCACTCCCCTTAGCTCTCCTGGCCAACAGTCGGTGACAGCATCATCCACTGCAAGTGTGCCCCCCAGCCCCAGGATGACACCACCCCGCAAGCGGTGGAGGCGGGACCCGGCCAGGGGAGTTGAGTCCCCCACCCTGTCCACACCCTCCCCCAGTGGCGCTGCGACCCATCCCTCTGCCCCCCCCCCCCCTCCTTGGGGCCTGTGGTTCGATTGGGTGCGGGGGAGTCGCTGGGGGAACTAGCCGACGTGTGCAGCGCCATTCTGTCCTCCACCTTTGGTGCTGGCACCCCCCCTGTGGAAGAATCATCCCTCCCTGCACCCACAACACCTACCCTTGCCCCTCCTGTCCCTGCGGTGCCTGTTTCCACCCTCCCCCCTGATGCCCCTTCTTCTGTGGATGAAATGGACATGTGAACTGTGCAGGCAAGCTAGGGGACACACGTCCCGATGTGTACCCCCCCCGGACTTTGCTGCTGGCCTGGCCCATGGCCCTTGTACATAGTGGACATTTTCTCAGAGATATTTTCCTGCTGAATAAAGCATTTTCTTTTGGTTTTGCACACTGATGCTTTCCTGGACTTGCTGTTGGTGCTGGTGCTCCCTGAGTTGGGGTGGTGATAATGTGTTAGGGGTCTGTGAAATGTTGGAGTGTGCTGCTCATGGGGTGTACCCTGCCATCTGCGTGCCATCACAAAGGTCTCTGCCAATGGTATTTGGTCATGTTTGCTCTCACTGTATGGTGACATTGTCCCAAGGTGTGTTCCATCCTCTGTGGAGCAGGCCATTTTCCCTGCAGGGTGTCTCCCAAATGCTGTGCTGTGCTGTGTCTACATTTCCTGGATGTGTGAGGGTTGCCTTTCAATATAGCCATGCTGGCTCAGCGATGGCTCCACCTGCATCTGGGGTATCACCCTTGTTGGTCACTGAACTTGTTGATGGGGTATATTGTCCTATGTCTGGGCACTCCTGGGAGGACTCTGCACCCACCCCTCCTGTCTCAGGGCACTGCTGGGAGTGTTAGGCACCCACCCCTCCTGTCTCTGGGCACTGCTGGGAGTGTTAGGCACCCACCCCTCCTGTCTCTGGGCACTGCTGGGAGTGTTCGGCACCCACCCCTCCTGTCTCTGGGCACTGCTGGGAGTGTTAGGCACCCACCCCTCCTGTCTCTGGGCACTGCTGGGAGGACTCTGCACCCACCCCTCCTGTCTCTGGGCACTGCTGGGAGGACTCTGCACCCACCCCTCCTGCGTCTGGCCACTGCTGGGAGGACTCTACACACACCCCTCCTGTGTCTGGGCACTGCTGGGAGGACTCTGCACCCACCCCTCCTATGTCTGGGCACTGCTGGGGGTGTTAGGCACACACCATTCTTATTGCAGGTTAGGTGCGTACATACACGGGTGGGGGTTCGGGGCGTACATACACTGCTGGGGTGGGGGTTCGGGCGTACATACACGGGTGGTGGTTCGGTGCGTACATACACGGGTGGGGGTTCGGGGCGTACATACACTGCTGGGGTGGGGGTTCGGGGCGTACATACACGGGTGGGGGTTCGGGGCGTACATACACTGCTGGGGTGGGGGTTTGGTGCGTACATACACGGATGGGGGTTCGGGGCGTACATACACTGCTGGGGTGGGGGTTCGGGGCGTACATACACGGGTGGGGGTTCGGGGCGTACATACACTGCTGGGGTGGGGGTTTGGTGCGTACATACACGGGTGGGGGTTCGGGGCGTACATACACGGGTGGGGGTTCGGGGCGTACATACACTGCTGGGGTGGGGGTTCGGGGCGTACATACACGGGTGGGGGTTCGGGGCGTACATACACTGCTGGGGTGGGGGTTCGGTGCGTACATACACGGGTGGGGGTTCGGGCGTACATACACGGGTGGGGGTTCGGGGCATACATACACTGCTGGGGTGGGGGTTCGGGGCGTACATACACGGGTGGTGGTTCGGTGCGTACATACACGGGTGGGGGTTCGGGGCGTACATACACTGCTGGGGTGGGGGTTCGGTGCGTACATACACGGGTGGGGGTTCGGGGCGTACATACACTGCTGGGGTGGGGGTTCGGTGCGTACATACACGGGTGGGGGTTCGGGGCATACATACACTGCTGGGGTGGGGGTTCGGTGCGTACATACACGGGTGGGGGTTCGGGGCGTACATACACTGCTGGGGTGGGGGTTCGGGGCATACATACACGGGTGGTGGTTCGGTGCGTACATACACGGGTGGGGGTTCGGGGCGTACATACACTGCTGGGGTGGGGGTTCGGTGCGTACATACACGGGTGGTGGTTCAGTGCGTACATACATGGGTGGGGTTTCGGGGCGTACATACACTGCTGGGGTGGGGGTTCGGTGCGTACATACACGGGTGGGGGGTCGGGGCATACATACACTGCTGGGGTGGGGGATCGGGGCGTACATACACGGGTGGGGGTACGGGCCGTACTTCCACGGGTGGGGGTACGGTCCATACATACCCCTACCCACGCTCTGCGTGCCTGGGTACGGCCCGTACCCATGCCTTTGGTGGGTGGGTACGGTGCGTCCCCCCATTGTTGCGGTGCCGTGGGGTCCGCACCGTACACAGGCCTTGGGGGCGTGGCTACGGGTCGTACCACGCGTACCCCTACATGACCCCAGCAATGCTTGTACGAGCCGTACCAAGGCCTTTCTGACGTGGGTACGGGCCGTACCGCCATTGATGGAGTGACAAAGGGGGACGCGTGGTACGTTCCGTACCCACGCTCTTGCGGCCTGGGTAGGGTACGTACCGGTTTGCGTGACCATCCACTTCCGTTGTGGCGGACGCTTGCGTTGCTGGCCTCGCCCCCACCCCCTGGAAGTGACCAGGCCCTGATGGTCAGGTATGTCCAGGCCATGTGTGATTTGGTACCATGTGTTGGTGTTGTGTGTCCTGCCCCTGCCCCCCCTTTGCCCCTGGTTGTTGTGCTGACCTTCTGCGGCGTCTGCGTCGGTTCCTGTACGCCAGGTGGACTGCTAGGAGGGCAGGGATGGCACGTAGGTTCGGGTCCATGTCTGTTCGTCGCGTCCAGCTGCTCCTTGCGTGTGTCGTCCTGATTTCCCGGCAGTTTTTGGCAGCCGGTAAATATTTTCCGTGCGGGATGACGTCGGTTCGAATCGTACTTCCTGGTTCGTGAAACGTAGGCTGGATGCGTACCGACGTCAGTTCGGCGCTTTTCAGGATCGGAATTGTGTTTCGATTCTGTTCGGTCGGTGTTTTGTTCGATTCGTACGGAAATGATGTTTCCGTAGGAATCGTACTTGCATTTTCGGATGGATTTCGCACCGGGTACGAGTCGGACGGAGAAAAGGCTCCGTCCGACGGTTCGTACCGGGTTTTTACCGGATCGGAATTGGCACCATTGTCTTTGCTAATGCTTGTCTTACATTGAGACAGTTGTTCTCACACAAGTTGATGAAGATTTGTAAAACAAAAAACAAACAAAAAATCTGTGAAAGGATACTTATCCTAGCATCACGGAGGCGGTGACCTCCATACAGATATAGGAACTCTTGGTGCGGGGCTCCTAAGAAGGGGGGCTGGACCTCATCTAAACCACTAGTGTGACGTGAGAGTCAGACCCCCCTGCACTTAACTTCTAAGATGCCACTGGTAGTTGTAGGCTGTTGTAGTATGTCCGCTGCTGTTGTATGTGGAATAGATCAGCGGTCGATATAAATATGTGAATCGCTGCCGGCAACAGTTCTGATGTTATGCATGCAGCGTATGTTTACCAACATATGACTTCTTACCCAGTTTCCTCACGTTTGCAGGAAGTGTGCCTCTTACGGCTGGGTTCCATGAGGGGCACTGTTTCTGTAAGAGATTAGTGTTCGTATTTCATCATTGTGTTAGGCGCTTTGGTCCTGCACCGCCCCTTGCTCATGCTGCTTAAGGAGCATTGTAGAGCAGCAAACAGTTTTTAATGTATTCTCCACATTATGGAATTGGGTACCATTTGTGCCTGCTTATCTAGGAATCTAGTTACATATCCATTACATCGTGGACGACGGATATTTTCCACTCATATATTGGAGCAATTTCGGCGCGAGTCGTTTCGAATCACGCAAAATAAAATGGCGTTTGCTCTCGTGTCAAAGTCCCTGTATGTTTTTGTTCATCACACGTTTAATCAGGTTATCACCGACACTACAGAAGCTGACATTTGTTGTAAGACTGACTACTAATTCAATTAATAGAATAACTTACCAGGCGCATCTCCTCCGGTCCCGCGTCGCCTCACGTCCGCTCTGCAACGTGGTGGTGGAGGTAACTTCTCCCCGCTCTTTTCGTTTGCCAATTAGGAGACTGGGGGGCCGGGCAGCTCAACTCGGTCCTGACATTTGATAGGGCATGGGCGACTTTGCGCAAAACGCATCACCGCCCGAGCAGGACCCTATCTTTAAACTCCTACACTACACAGGGCATGCGCAGCAAACCTAATGGTTTGTGAATGTGAGTGAAGGGCAATGCTCCTCACTCACATGCGCAGACCATCTTCGGAACTCCTGCTGTCTCTGCCTGCGTGCGCTGGCTGTGCGTGACATGCGCACTATCACCAATGAAGCGCACAGGCAGGCCCGGAAATGGGAAATGTAAACAAAACATTTATTTTAATTAAGGCAGCCGCGGGTCCAGGGCTGGTGGGGCTACGCCCCTACGCCCCAATGGACGCACCGCGGCGGTTACAAAACCCAATAATATGACTGCCCACCACCACATGGAGTCGTATTATACTGGAGTATCTTGGTCTTCAAAAACAAGCGTTGAATCATGTGTTATCGCCACACTCATGTGGCAGGCTTTTTGTCCAGTGGGGCGACCAACCGCTCCAGAACTGACAATGCTAGGGGTCTCAATTAGCCTGGGCGGAGCTGGAAAGCTGGTTTACCAAACCTCCTTGGCTTTTCGGTAAGTCAGGTTGAAACCATTAAGGATTAGCTCAAGGATGGTGGAGTAAGATAAATAGATGTTCAGTACAACACAATGGTTGCAATAACAATGTCAATGTCCAGTCAGAGTCATAAATACATAACATTTCAACAATATTAGAAATACATAAATACATTTACATTATAAATGGAAGGTCAAATAATTGAAAAGTAAACAACACAATACACAGTGGAACAATAGTGTAAAATAATACAGTAATAAAACCAGGGTTTGCAGCCATGTACTCTATATACAGTTTATGATCACACTATAATTGCAAACAACGACACAGTTCGGCAACAAAAAGTACAATCCTCCAACATTGCAGTTCCAGAAGCATTGAAAGGGTAAATATTGTTTACAAACATTACAACAATCAAAACCACTAGCAGACAGCAGACTCTCACCAAAAGGAAGCGAATTTGTTACAAATTGGTAACCTTTAGTTTTCTCAAGCTTAATAATCATAAACAGTGACAACAACAAGCAGAAACAATGTTACCTGATAGACAGTGCATCTGGTAAACTGCAAAAGAAAGAGACTGTCTCGAAGTTTGAAGAAAGCATTCATTGGTTTCAACAGGAATGTTTTAAGGATTTTGGGGGCCCTGGAGCAAATGTATTTTGGGTGCCCCCGTTCGGTCCAGCTTTGATTTTATGATCCAGTCTCAGCTCTTTCATGCCCTCTTTGGTAAAATTCTAAATGTGTGTACATCTGATATTCAGGGATAGTGATGTGTATTTTCAGTATGTAACACAGCAGCAGTTCACTGATATTACTGTAAATAATTTCTGACACCCTCCCATTTGTGAGGTCCTGTATTGATCTAAAATAAACTTTTTATATGAAATTTTCATGAAACATAAACACATTTTGTCTGCAATAGACCCTCATACATTAAAAATGAATGATAGAAAAATGCTATTAACAACAATCTGTTTAAAAACTATTCGAGGCCATAAGGGCAAGACTCTCCGCAGAACAGAGCTGGCTCTTTCAGGGGGGCCCTGAAAGGCTGGGGCCCTGGGCCAGAGCCCCCTTTGCCCATGCCTTAAAACGTCTCTGGCCGGTTCAAGCATGTAATCATCTTTCCCAGCTTTTAGGTTGGTGGTGTTTGTTGCCCAAAATATGATGTCTCACTACCTATGAGGTCTTAGAGCTCCAAGTTGATGGTTGATCTTTTGGGGGTGGCCATCCGCAATGATGATGGAGACGTTTACTGTATGACCCAATGGACCAACATTAGCCAAGTTGACAAAGGTTTGTCACAGGCCAGGCAGTCTTCTAAAGATCCTGATGCCCACAAAGCTAATCAGGTGGTGGGCCACCACAATAGCGACAGAGATAAAACAACAACAAAATGATAAAAGCTGTGCAGAGAGGGATGGTGATCACCTTGCAAAGTTGCCACTCAGCTCACTTCCAGGTTGCTTCTTCAGAAGTCTTCATGACTAGGAGAAAACAGCAAATACTTTGCTCCATGTTCCAGAAGCACCCGCAGTATCAGGGACCCCACAGGTCCACATCACAAAGGTGTTCAACAGCTGCAGGAACCTCTGGCTTGCATGTCGAGGTTCAAGCATCTGGACAAAGACCCACTGCCAGCTGACTGTTTGCTGTGTCCAAAATCAAAGGAGTCAGCCAATCTAGCTGGGGCACAATTTCACAATCTATAAAGAAGTCTAGAAGATCCTCTACCCAGCTGTCCTCTTTGGATGGCATTCACCCTGCATCTTAGAGTCTTATAGAAATAAATGTTTGCAAGAATCTACATTTAACCCAAATGACAAGTACACCAATAGTGTTTGCAAAATATTTATCGTATGCTCACTTTCCAGTGATTGCAGTCAGTTATTATGCCAATTAGGCTCATCATTTTCATGAACACCCCAAACACATAAAAAATGATAAAAGTGAAGGGAAACCCATCTACCCCAAGCTATGGACTTCATTTACACAGTGAATCCAGTAGGCACCTCCACAATGTGCGGCTATGCTCCAAATAAACAATAGATTATACTGCCACCAGGCACGGTTTATGCAGTGAGTGTCAAAAAGGCTAACCCCTTATGACTAAAGCATATGGAGACCATTTTTTTTTTAAAGTTGAAAAACAAATACCAGAGCATTCAGGAACAAAGACAAAATTATGTAGCATGCAGAGAGACAAAAACGGTGTTTACTGCAAGGTCTGCTCTCTGCGGAGCACTTGTGATCGAGTGCCTAAGGGCCTGATTCACAAATTAAATGTGCACATATAGTAAAGGTATGCCTCTGCAGATTTATGCATTTTAAAAATCCATAAACACAATAAGAGCATGAATCGAAATTTGTGAAAAACGCAACTTATCCAGGTATACTCTTACTCGATGGCAGGAGTACACATGGTGTACATGTTCAAAATCACATTGGTTTTCTTCGACTTTCTTTTGAACTAAGCCCTTCCACCACACTCTCATAAAATATTGGGGTAGATCCATACTTTTCTCATTCCACAAGGTGAGCTTTTTGCTGGGAACCTGTCAAGCAATGCTGCTTTTCCTGCCATATGCCAGAGATTTTGCCAAAAGACAGTCTTGAAAAGTGACATATGACCTTTTGGGGTAAATCTGATCTACAAGCTCCCTGTGTCTACTGAATTCCCAACCCATGCATCCGTTTTGCACATGAACGTTCCACTTATGTGGACAAAAATCTTTGTGAATTGGTTCACAGGTTTTCAGTCAGTTAATTGAGAAGACACGTGTTTGCTCGGGATGTACCTACTGTTAGTGTAGAAGGTGCAGTGGCACCGGGTCCCAAGAGAGTGAGGGTTCCAAAGCACATCAATGTGGATGTCTTTTAGAATCCAACCAAGGAACAGTGGAGCCATTCTCTTGCTTGCATTAAGGCCCATAGCAACCCCCTTAAGCCATGGGGTTGATTAGTGCTGTTCTTGTTTAACCACATTGTGTGATACAAGACAACTTACTAGGGGGTGAATTTACAAAGTTAAAATCAGTCACAAAAATACGTTTACAACTGAATTCACATTTCTTACTCCTGCCACAAAGTGTTCTCTGTGAGGTTTCAATGCATTTATGAGTGCTTGAGAATCCACAGTTGTACAGCCCACTCGTGGAGTGAAAAGTACGCATTGCAAGGATTGGTTTGTCTTGGAAGTTTGGGAACACCTAAAACATGTATGTTTGTGGGCCTTCCTAGACTACTCACTATCCTCTTTCCAGCCTGGCAACGCTTAAATGTCTAAGCAATAGTGGACCATCAGGGACTCTTCAAAAACCTTCTTGAAAAATACCCTGGAAGTGTTCATGATGCCTACATTTTCCACCACAGCCTCATCAATGAGTGGTTCGAGAATGGCAGATATGGGAATGCCTACTCATTTCATTGGTAAGGAAAGCAGAATTACCAATAATTTGGCTAATTTGAAATGAATGACCGAATGTGTTTCATAATGCCTGCATACAAATAATACATAGGTAGTTATGTTGAAGTCACAAAGAATACAATAATTGACTTGTGATGTCTATGTTCAGGTGACCAGGGATATGGTTTGAAGCCATGTCTGATGATCCCATAAACAAATCCCCAGATGGATGGACAGACGAAATACAATGGTGCTGTGACCAAAACTGCAATGTGGTGAAGCTTATGTTTGGGGTACTAAAATCCCACTTCAGATGCCGGGACAAATCAGGTGGCAGACTACTGTATTCACCTGCCATCATCTGCAAAATCACAGTAGTCTGCACAATATTGCATAATATCTGTATAAGGACAAATGTCCCATGGGACTATGAGGGGGCAATCAGACATGACCAGGAAGAGGATGAAGACTCTGAGGGAGAGATTGTCCACACTATGGCCGGTGGTCGGAGACGCGATGGAATTGTACTTATTTTTATTTTTTTTAAATAGAGAGAAAGAATGTACACTAATACATGAGTTGTTACTCCATCATTGATACCACAAATGGTCTTCTTGCTTGTTTCATTTCATTCCATTTCCAAATGTTTATCTAATCACTGTGACACTCATCCAAAACATGTGATGACATATCTGACAGACATGTGCTATACTAGGTTATCTTGTAAAACCGACGTCTGTAAGTGATGAAGTTGGTATGTGTGACATCAGATACACAATACACAAATATTTGTGATAACTGCCACATATAAGAGCAAACATTAAAACTAAGGGTGGGCGGAGAATTCCGCTCCGCCCGCGGAGTGTGCAGAGTTTTGCCTACTCCGCGCTCCGCGAAGTAGGTGGAGTAGGCAAAACTTCGCACACTCTGCAGCGGGGCAGAGTTGACCAGCCCCCACCTCCCACCCGCCCTATTAACAATTGTTATACAAGCTTCAAAAAACAATATAAAGTAAATAAAAACGCCTTACCTGAGCTGCGGCTCCGGGCTGTCCTCTTCCTCCATCGTGACTTCTTGATGACAACTGCGCATGTGCGGGCGCCAGCGCATGCGCATTTCTCGCGAGCCGGGGATGCCGCAGCTCAGGTAAGGCGTTTTTAATACTTTATATTGTTTTCTAAGCTTGTATAACAATTGTTAATAGGGTGGGTGGGAGGCGGGTGGCAAGTAGCGGAGCTACGCAGAGTGTGCAGAGTTTGTTTTAAACTCCGTGGCGTAACCCCACTACGTCCACTACTCCCAGGGTTAATTAAAACATCACCCTCAAAGTATGTCTCACATCAAATATAATTCCATCACATCACCTTGTTGTTTCAGCCTACAATCCTGCAACATACAAGTACCATTTGCTTCATTGTACTTCACAATGGTAAGTGACTGTGCAATGTGTGAGACTTCACCAATGGGTGACAAGTGCACAAAATTTAACTCCTCATGTACACTTTCAAACATATGACACCCATGCAAAATGAAGTCTCACTCAGATTGCGATATGCAACAATCAGCTGTAGTGGTTGTCACAAAGATGGCAGATGTGAGAAACTATCACCCAATGAGTAATGTGTGTGTGCATCCATCATAGTAATCTTCTGTCTAAACATGAAAGTTACCATGTTTTTCTGTTGTATTTTTCACACGACGGATAATATGTGCAATGAAACATATATGTTGAACAAGCACGTGTAATGCAATGGTCAACAGTACCTAAGACATATCTTTTAAAAGTTCAAGAAATGTGCATGAGTGTGCCTGCATACATAACTCGCATAAATGCCAAATCATTGACTAATGGTATTTTTAACTTTTCAGGTGACCAAGGATATGGATTGCAGCCATAGCTCATTACCCCATTCCAAACTTCATAGACAGAGGGCCAAAATAAGTTCTATTCTACTCTGACCAAAAGAATGAATGTCCTTGAATCCATTTTTGGAGTCCTAAAGTCCTGGTTTCTCTGCATGGATAAATACGGGGGAAGAATACTGTACTCACCTCCAATGGTCTCCAAGATCAGACTAGTATGTGCAATTTTTCATAACTTCTGTTTGCAAACCAATGTGCCATGAGACAATGACGGAAATCCCACATGAACTAGGAGAGGAGAATGAAAATTATACTGACATTGAGCACAAAGATGCAGCTCAGCGGATACAAGACCAAATTGTGGATAATATTGTATTCTCAATAAAATGAAAATGATGTCAATAATGACATAAATTATGTCAACATTTCATCCAATAAAAAATAGTTTTGAACTCATCCATTGTGTGGTGTATGTCTGAATGTCAAGGTACCTATACAGGCACTCACAACATCTCAACTAGATGTAGGCCTCAACATGTATAAGCTTTTTTTTCTGAGCCTTTGATAAACATGGGGGCTTAGCTCCTACTCAGAACATATCAACGCAGCAAGCCAATGTGATATAATGCACTGCATAAAAGGGAGATGGCAGGACTGCCTCATATCTAGATACGCATGGTACATTCCTGTCCTCCCTCTCTTACGCAGTGTAGTGCAGCACAGCAATCTGTCTTGCTGTGTTCTGCTGCATCAAAGTGTGTTAAATGTGGCACTCGGTGTATCTCCCAATAAGTCAGTCCATGAAACAATCTTCGAATTGATGTGTGTTTCACATACGGACTAGCATGCTGAGTGGCAGTACTTTGCTGGTACATATGTTGTAGCAGATACCATGACAGATGATGGGAGACATCTGTCATGGCCAAAGGCCTAGTCTCAGGTGTTGATGTCTAAATAAAATGTGCAAAGATTACATTTATGGATGTGTGGGGATCCACAAAAAAGCACACATCTAACACCTTTCCAGGGCTGCTTGATTTTAGGTCTACATTTGGCCACACATGATACAATACATATATACCATGCTATGCAGAGCAATGCAAGGAGGCTCAAAGACCTGTATCATGACATACTAAACTGCTGGAGTAGCAATGCGTGGCATTTATCAGAAAAGTAAGACAAGGAAGATGTTTGCCAACCACCGCATCACTCCAGGAAGACAGAGATTGGTAATGTGCGAAGCATGTATGTTAAAATGCAAGCACAGATGGCTGTGGACAAACACAGTTTTATTAAATATAGTGCAATGGTGGTGTTGGGTAGGAAATTTCCCCTGCCCGGTAAGAGTTGTGTACCCCTGCCATGAGTGCCAAACGGTATTGTTGTCCGGATCACTAAACGTGGTATATTCCCAGAGGGGAACATGGAATATATGTGTGTGCCATGACATAGGTCTGTTTCATGGATTAGAGTCTTGTTGGGCCAGGAAGGACACCCAAAGACCTAACCTCTCAGTTATTGTGCACTACTGCCTTTGCCAGGAGTAAACTTCAGCAAACGTGGGGGTGGCAGCATAATGTGTAGTGATCAGTAGTAGTGAATATGACCATTAAACTCTGGGACACTGGAGTGAGGCCTACTGGCTCACTCGCCTCTTCTAAAGTTCTGCTGGTGTGTGTTTTACTCATCCCTGCCCAACATCAGGTTGATCTAAAAGTGTGTGCGTGAGAAAATCATGAGCAGAATGGATGTGCCTGTGCAAGACATACACAACACATCAGTTGAAATGTGGAACAGTGTGCACATGGTTAATGTGTGTGTGCTGGTAGTGTGTGTTCAAAATGACACACACTAGTACAGTAGAAAGGGGCTGTAGTACTGAACAGTGTGCACAGACTGAGTGTGTGTGCTGCATGTCAGTATGCTGGTGGTAGCATGATACATGTGGATTATAGTACTGATCACTTAATGTGCTGTGACTGTATACTGAGTGCAGAAGTGCCTGCACCGCTACATGACATGGAGGACCTTGGGTGCCTTTTTGGGTAATGTCATGGCTGCCTAGGGAAACATGAGGTGTAGAGGAATCCCACCAGATGGTGTTTGATAATCTAGCAAAGCTGCAAGCTGGGTGGGACATACACTGCAGTATGGGAGAACCAGGCTGTCTTTGTGCTTTCCTAAGTGTGTGTTGAATCAGTGATATATCACAAGGAAGGAGCCTGGACACATCTCAGTAAGAGAGGGATTAGGCTGAATAGAGAACCTAAATGAGTGGGGCACAGGGCCCACGATCATCCTTTGAATGCACATATAACTGTGGCTGACATCCCAGGGTGTACCCTGGTAACACATATGAATATTGATGTGGGAGAAATGAGCTCTGGAGTCCTGCCTTGCTGTGCTGCCCTGCTGCCTGCTGTTCCTGTGGATGGGTGATAAGTACTAGTGGTAGGCAAAACTTGTGGGGTTTTACTCTGTGGAATTCCATGGAGGTACATAACAACTCCACAAGATTCCACAGAGTTCTGCCCACCCCTAGACAACAGCACAATAGCTGCAGATTGAGGATGGCAGGCCCTGCTCCAGGTAAACTCACATATCGCACAACAACTGAAGCTCCTGAAACCTCATGCAAGAGTTAGCGACACACTATTGGGCGAGGGAAGCATGAAAGCTCTTGTCTACGTCGGACTAGCAGGTGACCCAGAACAGTTCCTGCTGCGACATCACCACACACCATTCAAGGCTCCCATCTTTTGTGTACTTCAATTTCGTATTTCTCTTCTCCCTCAAGAAGGAAAGCCACCAAAAGAATACTTCACACAGGTAGATTTATAGAAGGTGGCATTAACAAATACACGTTTATCTCCACACAGTCTGTGAAAAACATGGAAAGGAAGTGCCCTAATACAAATCACTGTTTAACACAAGAGCGCAGGAAAAAAAGAAATTCTCATCTGACTGGAGAGCCATCTGGCATTTTCACCTGCCTACAGTCACATATTATATTCAAGCTCAGGAGCGAATTTGACACAAAGGTAAAATAATATAAAAGTACCTGCTCTCGGAGATATGTAATATAATATTTCCCATCCTCAGGCCCATGTCATGCAGAACAAGCAGCACAAATTTACAGGCTGCCCGGCATGGCAGGTTTCAGTTTTCAAACTTTGGTCGAGTGCATATTCTCTCACAAAAGTTGTGCAGCATGCATTTATATCGCCAGTAAAAAATGTGAATAATATACTGGAAAGCTTCATTAATGAAATTAAAACATATCCAAGAATGCAGGAAAGCGTCACACATTTGTGAAGTTTAGAAAAGACAATGAGTTTACTTTCATTTCAATATTTATGAACATTTTCTAGATGTGTGAATCTTAAAAAGCATCTGAACGCTCTCCTTTGAATTGCAACAGCCAGAGGATTCTTAAAAACCGCTGAGGGTTACACAGCTAGAAAACCCGGGTCCTTGGTGTGTTATATAGGGTCACTTATTTATTTTGCTTGAACCGTTGAGCATTACACAACTGGTACACCTAGGCCCTTGGTTTGTTATATAGGGTCACTTATTTATTTTGCTTGAACTGTTGAGCATTACACAACTGGTACATATAGGCCCTTGGTGTGTAATATAGGGCCACCACTTTGATCTTATTTTTTAGTTAAAGAAATTTTCTTAGGGACTGTCGGTTTCTTAACACTGACAGTGTCTGAAAGAAGTGAAGAGGTGAATTTGTTTGCTTGGACCACTGGGTGGTACAACAGAAGGCACGCATGACCCCTGGGTGTGACATAGGGTGTAATTCGGATGTAGGGAAAAATTCGGACCTGGGTGAATAAAGTGTTGCTTGTGTCTGGCCACAGAGGGCCGATAGTTGTCAGCTCGTTCCTTTCTCTCCACACAAATCGTTGCTAATTTTGTCCCTGAGCTCATAGTGACGTACTATCAGGCTCACTTAACTCTGTGTACCACACAGAGTACCCCCTATCCTCGGGAAGTAGGAGCTAGGAGGGGGCTAAGATTTTTTGGGACAAAAGATGTATTTGTTTCTGTTTATATTTTCTCTTCTAGTTTCTTTTATGTCATCCATTTATGCATTGTTTTGTTTTTTTAATTCTTTTTATTAAACACATCGACAAAAATTCACCATTGAAAATCACGAGCAAGAGACCTTACAAGTTCCATATTTCCAATCGAGTACACAGTAAATGAAGTCACAATTTACAATATAAGACAAATCAAGGGGTCTCAAGAAACTCAGGGTCCAGCAGGGGAGTCGGTGGAGTAAAGATATTGCCTCTGTAGTGGTTCCGTGGCCCCCACACCCTACTGCATTTCCCAGGGCACCCACGTGCTACATAGACCAATTTCTCCCTGAACATGCACCAGTCCAGGTCCTTCTCCCACTTTCTCAGCGTAGGTGACTGGTGGGCTCCCCACTGCTGTGCAATATTCCTTTTCGCTATCATGAACGCCAGAGTTGCCCATTGTGTAGTGTACGAGGTGATATCCGTAGGTTCCCAGATGTTTAGGAGACACCTGCGAGCCTCGAGCTGAAGGTCAATATGGAGTACCTCCCGTAGCATGTGGTGTATGGCTTGCCAGTAAGACTGTATGTGTACACAATCCTATAAAATGTGTATAAAGGTTTTGGTCTCCCTGCACCCTCGTCTGCACTCACCGCGTTCTGCTCTGCCCATTCGTACCAAGCACGGCCCTGTGATGTAAACCCTATGTAGTATTTTGAGCTGTACCAGACGTAGCCTTGCCTGGACTGCAACTTCTCTCGGGGAAGAGACCGCCTCCTGCCAATCTCCCTCATCCAGTTCCAAGCCATCACTGGCCCTTTTCTCCTTCAATGATTGTAATGGATCTTCCATATTATTAATCAGTTTTTTATAGATCAGGGAGATGGTTTTCTCAGGGAGGTGTCCATCAAGTAGTCTGTCCTCCAAGGGGGCGGCTTCCAGAAGTTTGGATCTGCTGACAACCTGGGTGAGCAAGGCATGCCGTATTTGAAGATACAGATAGCATTCGGTATCCGCCAGGCGGTACTGCTGTTGGAGGGAGGCGAAAGGAGGCGAAAGGAAGAATAGTCTCCTTACCCCAGATATCTTTGATCTGTGAAATTCCAATACATTCCCATTTATCAAAGCCCTTGGGCTTCCATAGACTCCCCAGCCTCTCGGAGTTCCACAGTGGAGTAGCCGGGTGAGTCTACGGTCCCATCCCAAGTGTTTGTTAGCCTCATGCCAAACATGGATTGAATGTGCAGTCGGTCCCATGAGAGGGTACCTGCGGGCCTGGCATATAGCGCTCTGCCGTACTCCCCCCCCTTGAAGTAGCCATCTATCCGTGGCATATCTGGGGTCATCCGGTCGACTATAAATCCCATGGTTGATAGCTGCCAGATGGGACGCCCTATAATACTTCCTAATATCGGGTAGACTGATGCCCCCGTCATACCAATTGCGGGTCAATTTGGTTAGGGCAATTCGGGGCTTACCGTCCCATAGGAGATCTCTTTGAAGGTTCTCTGTTTCTTTGAAATAAGATGCGGGAACTGGGTCCATCACATTTTGGGGCGCGTATAGGAAGCAGGGCAGTGCCATCATTTTGAAAAGGACCGCTTTACCTAACAATGAGAGGGGTAGGGACTTCCAGTGTTCAACGTCACTCTTCAGCCTCCGTATAGGTGGCTCTAGATTGTGGGCAAATCGGAGCTCCGAGCTCAGCGTAATTAAGATGCCAAGGTAATGGAAGCCGTCTGCCGCTATTTGAATCGGGCAGCCCCTCGGGAGGGTGGGTGATTCTCCCTGTAGAACATAAACCACAGATGTCGACCAGTTTATGGTAAAACCGGAGTGCCTCCCAAATATAGCGAGGATGTCAAGGAGGCCAATCAAGGAGGCTCTTGGGGAGGTCAGCTATAGCAGAATATTGTCTGCCTAAAACGATATTTTATCTTCCCAACCCGGGGACCACCGCATCCCGCGAATAACTTGGTCCCTACGGATCCAAGCCGCCAGGGGCTCCAAGGCTAACGCAAAGAGGAGTGGAGACAGGGGGCACCCCTGACGTGTGCCACAGCTGAGTTGGAAAGCTGGAGACTTTCGGTTGTTCACAACGACCTGAGCCATGGGGCACCTGAGCCAAGGCAGGACCAAACCCCAACATGCCCAGCACGGCGAAGAAATACGGCCATTCGACCATATCAAATGCCATGGTGGCATCTAGGGATACCAATCTGGCGGGTTCAAGTATGGTTGATACTCTGCCCAGAACACCATGCAGGCGACGCAGATTAAGGGAGGTGTTGCGGTGTGGCAGGAAGCCTGACTGGTCGGGGTGCACTAGTGTATTAATAACTTTAATCAAGCGCGTTGCTAATAGTTTTGTGAGGACCTTAGGTTCTGTGTTTAGCAGCGATATCGGTCTATATGACGCACAGCTAGTTTTGGGTTTGCCCTCCTTATGAATGAGTACGATATTTGCGACCCGTTGGTCTAAGGAGAGTATCCCTCTATCCTTGCTCTCCATGAACATAGAATGCATATACGGGGCTATCTTGTCTGGTCGCAGTTTGTACAGTTCGATGGGAATGCCATTAGGACCTGACGCCTTTCCCGAATTCACTCCCCGTATTGCCTGTGCCACCTCGTCGTCTGTGAGGGGGGATTCGAGATATTCACTATTTTCATCCGAGAGGGTGGGAAGCCTAATGTCCCTAAGCAATTCACTATTTTCATCCTCTGAGTATTTACCAGTGGTGGAATACACCGTCCGATAATAATATGCAAATTTGTCAGCTATTTCCTGCGGGTCAGTTATGGGGACAGAGCCTTCTCCTTGTAGCTCGGGCACCGGCCGGGCCGCCCATTCCCTCCGATCTAGACACGCAATTCCATTTATGCATTGTTGATGTTGTGGTGCTGTTAAAATTTTGAAGTTGTACTTTATGTTTGCATGTAATGTCATGTTAGTAAGTTTATGCGTTTATGAAATAATAACTATTTTTTCCAACAAATCAGAATTCTACATTTGCTATTACGTTGCTAAAAATCATCTTGTACTGTTCTGAACTAACCATTACACGTTGATAGAGGTTGTTACTATTTCATTGCATTTGTCTTTGTCAATTGTCAAGCATTTTTGTGATGCATCGTCTTTCTAGACCTCGGAACCTGTACATTGTTGTCAGTACAGCCCTGTGTAAACAAGTGTCCCCACAACAAGGGTAGAATTTGTAATTACTTAAAACCTTGAAACAGTCAAAAGTTTATAAACTCCCTAACAAGTTTTCCATTCCATCATGGAGATACCACTAGGCCACATGCAAGCTAGGTTCCCCACACAGACACAGAATCTAGAAAAACACTGCTCTGAGTGGCACGTCCATACCAAGGCACATGCATTTCTCTGGCCTTAGGAGGAACGTTCGATACCAACATCATAGAACACGCAAGGACACAGATCCAGACCAGGTATGCAGGGCAGAAGCAGGCTCAACAAGAGGTCCTACTAGAACTATGGGCCATCTTCGAGGCGGCCCCATCCTGCAAGACTATCCTTGAGCACGCACATAAGGCATCCCCACCTCCCCCATCATACACTGGCAGAGAAGTGCTCTCTTTGATTCCTGCCATCCCAGCCACCCCATCACTGGTTTACACCAATCCACCAGTTGAGGGGGCTGGTTGGCCCTCCACTGAGCCCTCCTCTGCAGTGGCGTAACGAAAGCTCAGGGGGCCCCCCTGCAAGGTACATGGAGGGGCCCCCACTCCGGTTTAATTCCGGAGCTCCAAGGCATTAGTACTGGGCTGAAGGGGCCATCTGCAGCTCGGGGGCCCCTCCGCACCACGGGGGATGCGGGGTTCCTGTGTTACGCCCCTGCTCCACTGGGCAACAAGCCACCAGACCCAGGGTAGGGTGACCACTAGACCAACCAACCCAGGCGAAGTCAGCCCCCTCCCAGTCCGGTTTCAGCTTCCCTCGAATTTCAACCCCTCACCCTCTCATCACTCAAAAACATGATTTTGCATTGTTTCCATTGCATAAAAGTGCAAACATCACAATTAATATAAACATAGTGCAAAACGTCCACGTGTCTTAAAACATCAGAATAAAAACATACAAAATTTCAAAATCTGATAAAAACGCAACTTATTTTTGACTTATTAAATTCGCAATTAAATAAACAATTAATAAATCTTCTTACAAGGCTTAATATAACGTTCAAAGGAGTTAAGACCAGAACACAATAAATTACTAATAAATGATATTAACCTAAGGTAATCACCACATGTCAACATATACTTTGAGTACTTAATCTTATTTGAGCTTAATACTTAAAAAGTAATCAAATTCATCCAGTTACATCTGTTGACAGCCCAATAAACGCTAAGTTGTCACATTCTTGTTGAACTCGTTCCCCTTTCATGGATCTAGAGTTCTTTCCTTCGTTTCACTGTTGCCCAAAGAAAAGAACAAATCACACCAATGGATTCTCAAGCTGTTGGAAGTGTAAAAGTGCTGGCCTATATTGTATAACATTTCTTCTGTGCAAAAACTGTACTGATGTTCTTTTCCTTTGTTGAGCATGAAATGAGCAGAAGACCAAGATGTGCTGGGCTGTCTGGTCAGATACACCGTTACTAGGGTATAGTGACATATTCTTTTGGGAATAGGCATTTGCCAGGAAACCCCCACCCATCGGTCGAGGCTCATCAAGCCCCAGCAGGATGAGGAGCACATGCTCCTAACCGCCCCCTCTAGTCAGAGGGAGGTTCATAGCAGTACTAGAGGAGGATACCACCAGTGGGGAGTAAGACAGGGGTCCGAGCCCTCCTCCAATGTCTGATGCTGAGGGGGAAGCCATAGGGTATGTTCCACCAGGGTATGCTCAGGCTGCAGATGGAGCTTGAGGTCAAAACGCTACCCAGAAGAATAGCAGCCAGCACTGAATGAAAAAGGCAGCGCAGGTGGGAGTCAGAAGAAAGGTGCAAGCAAAGGTTAGAAAGAGAAAGAGCTCTCACCTAGGAAGCCCAACAGAAACGGGGGGAACAACTCACCCTCCCCCGGAGGAAGCCAGAGCTAGGTCCTGGGCTCCCCTTGAAGATGAGCCTGGGGAAGAGAAGAGAGGCTCCTAACAGAAACACATACTCCACTCAGCCATCGGCATAGGAGAGGGGCTACCGAGAGATAAGAAACTGAAACACAAATACAACATAAGAGGGGCAGAATAGCACCCTTACAAGGAGAGTTACAATGAGGACGTCCACCGCTCCCCCAAACACGTTGATCAGGCAACCTGACCCCTAAAGAGATAGTGTCCAGAGAAAAAGGTGAGGCCTTTGTACGACCAATTTGCCATCAACTGGCCTACTTGATTGAAAGGATGGGCCAGTATGACAGGCCTTGGCTGGAGGAGAGATCCTTCGAATCAGAGGACATGGCTGTCATGGAAGACTGCATCCGGCACGGAGGGGGAGATCCCCATACATGCAGGAATGCCTGAGAAGATGGGAGCGCTATGTCAAAGAGAAACTGATGGAGCCGCTTGATGCCAAAATATGTCCGCTGCCACAGAAGAGAGTGTCAGGGACCATCTGTGTGCTATGGGCAGAGATGGACAAAGAAGGGCTCAGGAATAAACTGCCCCCATTGATGGATGAGGTAGGAAGGTGGATCTCATGTTTTGAGAAAAAACACAGTGGGAACCCACTAAGCTATAGGTGACATCAAAAGTCTGCTCAGCAGCCCTATCGGGAAGTAGACCGACACAGTGTTTTCCCGAGCCCGCATTCCACACTGATTAACACCGAGCATGACCGGCCACATTCAACTCATTTAGACACCAAATATGGACAGCCCTGAGGGAGATATTTCCCAAACAATCAGACGTAGGAGGATTGGTGGCAGAATCATGAAGCCTGGGGAGACTGTGACTGACTTCCTAGATAGAATGAATGAGAGAATGATGGGGACAACCGACAGGACAGCCCTGGACGACATGGGTCCCCAGGTTGCACTCTTCTATAACATCCTCAAAAAGGGACTGCCTTCTGAGATACAGACCAGACTAGATGGCATAGTAGGGCTGGACGCCAAACCTTGATGGGAAATTCTGGCCCATATATATCATTATAGCCGGATAAGATAGGAGAAGGACAGGGAAAAGCAGGAGCAGGCACAGAGAGACACCGCCAAATTGGTACAACAGAAGTTGAAAAATACCACCCTTGAGGGGGCCACGTAGTCCGCAAATGTGCAAATTGCACCAGTCTTTTAGGGAGCTCCGTCTCAGGACCCTAGGGGATATCCACCCAATCCGAGCTGCCAAGGTCAGGAAAGCTGGCTATAGACAGGCCTCATAGAGTGTCGCTATTGTCACAGAATGGGCCGCATTGCCAACCTAAGCCACCTAAAGGCATATCACAAGCAGAAAGGAATAGTACCAGAGCTGCCCCCACAGAATATCCATCCCCAAAACCAAATGCGTACAATCAGCCTCAAGTAAATCAGACTACAGCCACCCTGCCACAACGTGTGCTGGGTGGTTGGTCAAACATGTAGCAACCGCTGCAGCAGAGAGGGAGACCAGCTCAGCAGGGACCGGGGCCACGGCAGAGAGGGGTGACTGTCTGGGGTGGCAATGCCCTAGCACAACTGGAGAATACTAATACACAGTAAATCCAAACACTCAATTTGACGGATCCACTTTATACCCACTTCAGAAAACTCACTACAACAACAAAGACTAGTGACACAGCATTAGGAAAAAACTCAAGCCTTTACTTGCATTCAGGAAAAACTCAGGTCTGCTGTATGCCAGGTCGATCAGGAATACACATTAAATCCACACTTTTGGGTGCCTGCAGGGGCCTAGACCCCACTATGCTTCTAGTCCCCCAGGGTGGGGTTGGCTGGCCACACCGCAGGGGGAAGGAAGTCTGACGAGGAAGCAGGGTGACCCTCAACTGGTGCATAAAACTGGCACCCAGGTCCAGCAGTCCAAATTCAGCTTTTGGTGAGCAATGTAAGTCTCACCAACCCCAGGGTTTCCACTAAACAAAAGCCCCCTTTTTAGTTCCAAAATGAGGAGACACTTTGGTGTCGGAAACCAGGTTTTCTGTGCACTTTGGGTGTTGAGACGAACAATACAACTCCGTAGTCCATGCACCAATTTGGCACCAAGTCACTAGGGAAATTCGCCCGAGCAATCAGCCATTTTTGTTCATTGCTCACAGCATGGCAAGTCCCAGCCATGCACCTAATTCCCATGGTAAGCAGGATATTCTGTCTCCTCCTCTCCTCTAATACTTCCAAACACATCCAAAGTCTGTTCATCAGATCATCTACCTCCAAAGCAGCAAGAGTAGCGTCTCACTGGGTAGGAAGTCCATGATTCCTGCTGAGGGTGGTAGACCCAAAGCATCCTGGATCCAAGGGAGGGGAGGGCGATTGAAGCGAAAGGGGTTCCATAGAAAACCATTGCAGTCCCCACACAAAGTGCATGTAGATGCTCACCATCGCACCCAGCTTGTCTAATAAGTACCTCACAAACATCGTCCAAGGAAGCAATAGGACCCATCTCAGTCATTTCCACATCCGAATCATGGGGCCCAAAGAGCAGCTTCTCAACCCCCAACGATATCCAGCATTACAACCAGCCCTACACGAGACCCCCGGAAGGTGCCCAAAGACCTGCTGGAAGAAGCCCAAAAGTTGCCCAAAAGCTGCAGTTTAGAGAAAAAGGGCATTGTCAAAATACTCAACTACATGAGGGAGAACATCAGTACATGCCACACGCAGAGACCAGAGGGTCATGCTAGTGACAACAGGAACATCACCATTACCCAGAAAACCCATAAAAAAATTAAAAATGACCTTCCCCTCACATCGCACGCATCCCATGCAGATCAAAAGGACACCACCGCACCGGTAAAATGACACACATACACACAAATATATGTAATGGAAGAAGCCTTCAGAGGAAACTACTCTCCCCAGCACAGCTAGGAGAGAGGGGACCAAAGTACTGACAAAATAACGCTACCCAACTTAAACTGACCATTACCTAAAAATGTCACCACCTCTTTCCAGTACCTCAGCAGAAAGTTTCACACACAGTGAAAGACATAGTGTGTCTCCCTAAAAATGAAAACACAGGAACTCGCTGAAAATTGTCTAACAATGTGTTTTATTCAAGCTAACCTACAATGCACAGCTCTTACCCCACAGGTCTGCAATAGCGCCACATGTGCACCATCGTTACGGTGGCCCACCATCACTTCAATTGAAACTCTTGAAAGGACGTCAACAAGGCCAACTGCTCAAGAACACAGAGTGCATATTGACTTTACGAACACTTTTTTGGAAGAGAAAAGAGACTCTTTTATGCACTATACCAAGACAAGACACCCCGGGTGCCCAAACGACAGCAAACACCCAGCATCCATCCCAAAATCTACGAATGTTTTCCAAGTTATGTATTTTTGTATTCCTGTACACTCTCTGTTTAGCATGGATGCTCTTGCGGCCATCCGGAGCCAGAAATATGCCTAGTTTCATGAAACCTACTTTGTCATTCTTGCAATGCATGCACAGAGACCTCTCCCACCTCACTTACACCTATGCTGAACCAAACGCTAACATTCCTAACACACTACACAGCTCACTCCTATACAATGCCTAGTATCAGTACATGACCACTGTGGGCACTCAAACCATGAAAAGACAGGCTTTACTTATCCAAAGATATAGCCCAGAGAAAGCAAAATGTCTCATCCACCTGTACCTATGTAGGATTAGGACCAAGATTCAACCCAATAGAGTTGAACCCCATAGAGCAGTAGTAAACATCACCCGGTTTGAAACCGACCCCCAAGGCACTGTACCTTTTTACTGAACCTAGTGACATTAAAACAGAACTAGACAGGATGCGTAGGAGGAGCACTTTATGGGAGGATGCTGTTTGGCCCCGGGACTTCATAGAAAAGAGGTTCCTGGAGGTAGCAAGATCACTGCACCAGTGCACAAATACATCTGCTCCCACCTCCGTCTGCGGTCCCAGAGGGATCCTTAACACATTTCGGGCTGCTTTTTTAATGGTGAGTGGACCCCAGACATGGAATTCTAGTGCAGGGCCGCTTACCTTGACCACGCTAGGGGAAATGAGTCCCATGGAAGTCTGTCAAATGCCAGCATAAACACCCTGTGCCAGGAAATCTGGTATACCGAGATTAATAGATACAAATGATTGAAGGGAAAGGGGCAACCCCTAATTGTATGGAAACCTACACTGTATTCTATGTGTTTCAGAGGCAAAGGATCCATACCGCTTGGTTCCCATGAGAACTGTGTAGTAATACTGCATATACCGGACCTGCAATGGGGCAACTCCAAATTGAAAGATGTGTATTGGCAGTGCGGCATGCTTGTCTAAACTCAGCTTGTCCCAGGATGGCGGGGCCTCTGCATTCTTGTGACCATATACACCCCAACACTGGTCATCCCTGTTGAAGGTCTATCTGAGTTGTCCCAACATCAGTTTTCAGAATAGCCAGGATAGCTTGACTCCAGTGGCATGGAGAGCACGAGACACACGTCTGGGCATACCTGTCCCACTCGGGGTGACAAATGCAAAAATAACAATTGATGGACAGAATGCAGAACAATGTCATACATTCACCTCAGTACATAGATCTGGGCCTAAATCCATCATTTATTTTTTTCATCAATTGTGTGTATTTTGCTTCCTCGCCCTAAGTGCGCCGGGTATGCCCAGACTTGGGTCCCAGGCTCACTGTGCCACTGGATTCAAGCTATCCTGACTGATGAGGGGTGACACCCCAAAACCGGTCCTAGGATGCTTGTTTCCGGTCCAGGGAGGACCTGGCTTGGCAGTTCGGGCTGGACTGTTCCCATGAGGCACAGGGTCATGACTGATTTGCATATGGCCAGGTATAAACTGGGGTGGCATGGTGAGCAAAATAATGATGGATTTAACCCAGATCTCTTGACTGGGGGTGAATGTTTTGATTTGTTTTGCATTCCATCCATCAATTGTGTGTCTTCTGCTTCCTCACCCTAAGTGCACCGGGTATGCCCAGACGTGGGACCTGGGCTCACTGTGCCACTGGATTTAAGCTATCCTGGCTGATGAGGGGTGAAACCCCAAAACCGGACCTTGGATGCTTGTTTCCGGTCCAGGGAGGACCTGGCTTGGCAGTTCGGGCTGGACTGTCCCATGAGGCACAGGGTCAAGACTGATTTGCATAAGGACAGGTCTAAACTTGGGTGGCATGGTGAGCAAAAGAATGATGGATTTAACCCAGATCTCTTGACTGGGGGTGAATGTTTTGGTTTGTTCTTCATCCCATCTATCAATTGTGTGTCTTTTGCTTCCTCACCCTAAGTGCGCCGGGTATTCCCAGATGTGGGTCCCGGGCTCACTGTGCCACTGGATTCAAGCCATCATGGCTGATGAAGGGTGAAATCCCAAAACCGGTCCTAGGATGCTTGTTTCTGGTCTAGTGAGGAGCTGGCTTGGCAGATCGGGCAGGACTGTTCCCATGAGGTGGCATGGTGAGTTAAAGAATGATGGATTTAACCCAGATCCCTTGACTGGGGGAGAATGTTTTGATTTGTCCTGCATTTCATCCATCAATTGTGTGTCTTTCACTTTCTAAAAGTGGCATTTTCAAACAAGCAATTTAAAAAACAACTTCACTAAAATGTGTATTTTCAAATTGTGAGTTCAGGGACCCCAAACTCCATACTGGTCCCATATGAAGATCACATTTCCACCAATTCAATTTATTAAAGTATATTTTCTGGCCATTAAATACATGACCTCAAGGTTGTGTGGCACTCCGAAGGGGTCTGTATGGTATAGCTAGCTCACAGGCAATAGTTTGATGTGGGCTGAGTGATATGTGGAACTGTCTACATATCTAGCATCATCCTCAACTGCTCCTTACATTATACAGACACAGTTCATGCTGTAAAGCCTATACATTTCTTTGCACAATTTCCATGATCTGAACAGCAAATATTCATAGGTACCATGAAATGTATACAAGCATAAATATGTGCATGCTACACAAGTATGATATAGGGCTTATCACCCATCACAATGCTGAAGTCCACAAAGTACAGTGCCCCATAATCCATTACATGATTGTTCCATATAGGGACCACAACATTTAACAACAACAAAATCTGTTTGCATTCTGGGACTCAGGGGCACATTGCAGCCTATGGGAATGGACAGAATGAACTTGAACAGAGCAAAAAATGCATTATAGCTAGTCACCTGCTACTCTGGTGAGCCATAGAGCTGGCCATACAGGGTATGTATTGCTTCAACAAGGGTCTCCAGCTCCTCTGGAGAGAGGGGAAGGGCCCTCTCACCTGCTTGGCCTGGCATGATTACTCCCGGAGGTGGCAAACAGCAGCTAAAGTGGATGAGTTATTGATCGCAGTAGTGTCAGGAGGCAAGTGAGATTTGTTTTTATAAACCGCGGTCATCAGGGTAGACGGACACAGCCATTGGCCCAAGACTATCACAATCACCAACGTTAGCCTATGGTTGTGTCCACCATAGATGAAACTGTCCAGCGTGCTGTTGACTTCCACCAGCGGGGATACGCTCCAAATATCCTATGTGCTAGGTCAGGCATCCGCCATTTTAGCCGCTGCGACTACAGTATTGGTGGCTGTTAAGTGCATCACCACCACTCCAAATGAGGGCAAATATGTTTACATTTTGACTACTCCATTATCATGCAATTTCCAGAACACAAATTAGCTGTGTAGTGCATAACTGTGCATAAAGGCAAAATGTGCGTGGTGCGCTGTATACTGCGGTTGACAGATTTTACTTAAAATGTCCTAAATTCATCATATTGTGCTAATATCACATTTCTGATTGCATAATATGCAAAGTTATGTTACAGACACATGTGAAGGCACAATGGCGATTATTGGTGGATGTTGTGCAGGAGACAATAGTTATGTTTATTACGTGTTATGTTTTCTGAAGCAGTTATGTCTTATCATATTACTTTTGGCTAACTCTACAAATATGTTACTCTGGATACTGTGATCAATTTTCTACATTGTCACCACTCCACACATAGGTTCCCTGGGAGAGAGAGGAAATGACAGCCTCCAGTGTACCGCCCATTTCCAGACCTTCAGACCATAGAAATAAGTCATGTCATCAAAAAGTTTAATTTAAATCGTCAAACAACACAGGATTTATGTCATCATTTGGAGCAGGATCTCCTGCCTCAAAACAGTAATCCCACATACATTCCACCTATTTTGAGACTTATGGCAGTATTGCATTTTCTGGCCACAGTTTCCTTCCAGTACACTGCGGCTATATCTGGTGGTATGACACAACCAATGTTCAGTGGTGTGCTACAAGACATGCTTTCAGCAATGATGAAACACATTGACAGCTTCATTCAGTTTCCCAGACTGGAGTATTTGGCCAATGTGAAGGGGGATTATTTTGAGTTTGATCTCATTCCTCATGTGGTTGGAGCCATTGATGGCACCCATATTGCTTTAGTGCCCCCACAAGCCTGGGAACAAGTGTAACGTATCAGGAACCACCTTCATTCTATGAACATCTGTGCCCGATTCCCAGGATCAGCCCACGATTCCTTCATACTGCAGAACAGCACCATACCCCAGCTGATCTCACAACTACGGGAGAGGGCCTGGCTTGTTGATAAGTATGATATACCCTAACTTTGGCACATTGTATCTTCAGAAAGTCAGAAAGTGTGTAATTTATGTCTGTTTTCCATCTAGGAGACTCAGCGCATCCCAACCGTCCATGGTTATTAGCACCACGCCAGGGGGAGTCCGATTCAATGAGGCCCATGGAAGAGCACGGCAGTCAGTGGAGTGGGTTTGGGTTCCTGAAGGCCAGATTCAGATGTCTGGACAAGACTGGGGGAGCCCTACTCTACTCACATGGGAAGGTGTGTCAAATCACCGTGGCATGCAGCATGCTCCACAACATGACTTATATCGTAGAGGATGGAGACCATGAAGTGCCCACTGGTTAGGGTCCTGAAATGCCAAATGATGATGAGAGTGGTGAAGAGGAATGAGCTGACATGCGTCAAGATCTCATCGACAACCTGTTCTCATTAGTGTAAGTATGTTGTGAAACGTCATGACTTTGACTATTAATGCAACTCTTGTTGTGATGATGTGAGGAGGATGTTGAGGGAAAATATTAGGAATCTAAAGGTCTGGCAAAATCTGCTGAAAGGTGTTTGTGGAGGAGTGTTTTGAGACAGGTTCACTTTGTTTGTGTTGTTTTGTTTAGCTTAGAAAGTTGTCATGGACTTTGTACTCCAGACATTGACTATGTGAATTGTGTCATCTGTATGGTTTCATAGCTGATTTCTTTGTTTTGATCTGTTTTAGGTACCTTCACCATGTCATCTTCATTTGGACATTTCAAAGTTGTGACACTAGCAGGTATATGATGCTGTTTGAATGTATGAAGTGGGCATGGAGTGTTCCTGGGAATTACTGTCACAGGCATATGGATGTACAAATCCTGTACCAAGACAGCTCGCACAGTGATAGGATAGAAGTAATAAGGAATCCATTGGACTTGTTCATTGTCGTGTCGGGGTCCCAATGCAATATGTGTGCCATCATGTGCTCCAACTGACTGCTGTTGTGTGGCCTAATCATGTTAGTATCCCTTCACATTGGCTAAATCCACGCTGTGTTTGAACTGTATGTAGTTGTTGATGTGTCTCTTCATTGTAGGCCAAAGTGCTTGCGTCACTCCACTAACATTTGTTTGTGACATTCCACCAGATGCAGCAACACTGGATTGGAATGATCCTGTAATCAGAATATGTTATACTCCCATGTGTCAGTATATTGGTGTTAGTGATGTGGGATTCCATTTGTGAGCTAGGCGATATGGCTCCAGCTGATGACATAGACCAAATTTATTTTACCTATTCAATAGGAAATTATCTGATGTATACACTCCTTCCACGTTGTTAAGGTCTGCACCTGAAAATGTGATCACTGACACAGAATATTTGAGTCATGTATGATTAGCTAAGATTCTGACATAATGTCAGCCTATGGCAAGGAAGAATGGAATAAAAATGCTATAAGAAAAGATGCTTGTATGTGTATGTTTGTGTAACATGGTTGTGATCCGTTCAACACATCCATGCTTACACAAGTAGCTTGTTTTGGCATTGTAAAGTTCACACAAGAGTATATATATTGTGCTAGATGTGAGACATACTATAGGAGGCAATGGGTTTGTGACTAGTGTATTTATTGCAGTGAACAAGGAGAAAATAACCAAATGTGCAATACCAAACAGAGAACACCAAAAGTGAAGAATTCAGTCAGGGTGAATGAAACCATAGTTGTAGATGCCAAATTGTCAGAAATCCAAAGTCTAAAATACTACTCCCATTAGAAATTGTCCACAAAGTGAATGGGTTGCATACACTGGAGGAAATTAGGTGTGAGGTTTCTTACTGGTGTTAGTGGCTGTCTTGTCATCCACACCTCCTGGATTTTTGGGTGGACATTGCCTCCTGCGAGGGACGATGGGATGCACTACTGCTGAGACATGGTTGTCAGCAGATGCATCTTCCTCTGACAGGGCCATCCTTCCTGTGGCTGCCACAGATGTCGATGGCCTGGATGTAGTTGAACCACAGGAAGGAGTAGATGGTGGTGGAAAAGCCCTGCAGAGGGTGGTGCTGATGTCCTTCAGCACCCCATTGAGGTGGCCCATGCTGGTGTTGTGGCTGGCCAGCTCCTGGTGTATGTCCCTCTGTGGCTTCGTCATCTCCCCGTTGTTCATTGATACCTGGCCATTCACACCTTGGGAGTCCTGTCAAACCTTGGTCGATGGCGGCCTATGTGTGAGTGGCCCCAGTGGGCTCACTCAGTGGGCCCACAGTTACCCTCCAATGACCCCTACACCCACGGTCCTGTGCCCTTGGCTCAGGCTGCACCCTCCTACTGGGTCCTGGTCCCTCAGTGTCCAGGTTGGGGATTGTCCCCTCACAATACAGGACTGGGGGCACAAGATGTTAGAGACTGTGCTAGGTACAAAGGTAGGGGGGCCAGGGTTTGGCTGAGATTTTACAGCTGGGTAGGGAGATGTTGTTGTGGTCACAATCAGACCCACTGACCAGATGTGCCAGGAAGACAATCCACATTACCACGAGTGTTGTCATCACTGAGGGCTTCATCCAGAGGTGGAGTGGGATTCTGTTGGGTGGCCAAGCTCTGGCCAGGTGCTGTGTTGGATAGACCTGTTGGATAAATAGAGAACATTGTTATTGGTGGAAGTGTGGTATCTACATTAACATCGTTTGTGTCACAGTAACTGTAGACCTGGGAATAAACAAAATGGGTAGAGATTACAAGTGTGATCTATTTCTGTGGTATTGAACTTGTTCACTTGACATTTGGAGACATTCAATACATGTAGTAGAATTGAGCAGCTCATTGATGTCCTGATATGTTGTAATTTGGATTTAGGAATCAACATGACATCTCCCAAATATTTAAGCCATAACAGTGTAGAAGTAACATGTGTATTTGACCGGTCCATGGCCTAGTTGTGTACAATCCAGGCAAACAAACAACTTGGTTGTATATTTAGCTTTAGTCATCATGTGAGCAGTGCAGAGTCAATAGGTCACCTTCCACTTCTAATCACCTGATTTACCTTCATGCCTTACATATATTTGATTTGCATATGGCTGGGTTCAAACTGGAATGGCATGGTGAGCAAAAGAACGATGGATTTAGGCCCAGATCTCTGTACTGGGGTGAATGTATGATATTGTTCTGCATTCTGTCCATCAACTGTTGTTTTTGCATTTGTCACCCCGAGTGGGACGGCTATGCTCAGACGTGAGTCCTGTGCTCTCCATGCCACTGGAATCAAGCTATCCTGGCTGAAGAGGTGTGAAACCCCGAAACCGGTCCTAGGATGCTTGGTTCCAGGCCAGGGAGGACCTGGCTTGGCAGTTCGGGCTGGACTGTTCCCATGAGGCACAGGGTCAAGACTGATTTGCATATGGCTGGGTTCAAACTGGAATGGCATGGTGAGCAAAAGAACGATGGATTTAGGCCCAGATCTCTGTACTGGGGTGAATGTATGACATTGTTCTGCATTCTCTCCATCAACTGTTGTTTTTGCATTTGTCACCCCGAGTGGGACGGGTATACTCAGACGTGAGTCCCGTGCTCTCCATGCCACTGGAATCAAGCTATCCTGGCTGAAGGGGGGTGAAACCCTGAAACCGGTCCTAGGATGCTTGGTTCCAGTCCAGGGAGGACCTGGCTTGGCAGTTCGGGCTGGACTGTTCCCATGAGGCACAGGGTCAAGACTGATTTGCATATGGCTGGGTTCAAACTGGAATGGCATGGTGAGCAAAAGAACGATGGATTTAGGCCCAGATCTCTGTACTGGGGTAAATGTATGACATTGTTCTGCATTCTGCATTCTGTCCATCAACTGTTGTTTTTGCATTTGTCACCCCGAGTGGGACGGGTATGCTCAGACGTGAGTCCCGTGCTCTCCATGCCACTGGAATCACGCTATCCTGGCTGAAGAGGGGTGAAACCCCGAAACCGGTCCTAGGATGCTTGGTTCCAGTCCAGGGAGGACCTGGCTTGGCACTTCGGGCTGGACTGTTCCCATGAGGCACAGGGTCAAGACTGATTTGCATATGGCTGGGTTCAAACTGGAATGGCATGGTGAGCAAAAGAACGATGGATTTAGGCCCAGATCTCTGTACTGGGGTAAATGTATGAAATTGTTCTGCATTCTGCATTCTGTCCATCAACTGTTGTTTTTGCATTTGTCACCCCGAGTGGGACGGGTATGCTCAGACGTGAGTCCCGTGCTCTCCATGCCACTGGAATCACGCTATCCTGGCTGAAGAGGGGTGAAACCCCGAAACCGGTCCTAGGATGCTTGGTTCCAGTCCAGGGAGGACCTGGCTTGGCAGTTCGGGCTGGACTGTTCCCATGAGGCACAGGGTCAAGACTGATTTGCATGTGGCTGGGTTCAAACTGGAATGGCATGGTGAGCAAAAGAACAATGGATTTAGGCCCAGATCTCTGTACTGGGGTGAATGTATGACATTGTTTTGCATTCTGTACATCAACTGTTGTTTTTGCATTTTACATATATTTGAGGCACACACTTGGTATGGTGTCACTCATGCTATCAATAGTTTCAGTTGAAGAGACCAGGACAACGTAAAGCTAAGTAGGCAGGCATGCCTCTGAGTAAAGCATTGTATGCAAATTACTCGGTCCATGAGCAGTGAAAAACAGTTGTAACATGGCTGACAAGTGAGGATGGGCAAACAAGACTATTGCTTTTTTTCTTTTACAGAAACCGGGCCTCATGGTAGATGTAGTCATTTATATCTCTATTTCCCCACACTTGACAAATTGGAAAATCCATGAGAGGTGAACATCCTTTGTAACATGGCTGATAAGTGAGTATGGGCAAACAACACTATTGTATCTTATTTGGCCTTACAGTAGTTGGAGTCATTTCAGTCTCTACTTCCCCACACCTGCCAAATGGGTAACTCCATGAGAAATGAACAACAGTTGTAACATGGCTGACAAGTGAGAATGGGCACACAACACTATTGCTTGTTATTTTCTGTTACAGAAACAGGGCCTCATGGTAGTTGTAGTCATTACTATATCTACTTCCCAACACATGACAAATGGTTAGTGTAACATACCTGTTGCCAACATGCAGTTGGGCTTGACCATACATTTACATATTGACACGTATCATGGGCCCTGGGATGATAATTTAATAGTAATACACTTACAGACAGCATTGCAACATGTGGCATGTAATGGAGATTGATACACGTGATCTTATATGCAACAATACACATTGAAACTGACAATCACACATCTCTGATACTTTGAGTAGTTCATGTTAGGAAAGTAGATAGAGAACACATTAACAAAAGCAGAGATGAGAGCTTACAGCGCATTGAAGTGTTGTGACTGTTAGTTAGGTGTAGCTTACCAGACTACACTCCCTCAGCTATTCCTATCAAGCCCTCAGAGTGCAGGATGGCCAAGACCTCCTCCCAGGGAAAGAGTTGTAATAGGGCGCTGGGAGACCCACCTTCAGTCTTCTGGGCCTCCTGGTGATTCTTGGAGGTCAGGGAATGAACCTGTCCCCCTCAGGGCGTGCCACCTTTTCCTATTTTCCAGCTGTGTGCGCATTGTGGTACCTGTGGCATTCACTTTGTGAACTCTCCTGGTCCACATTTCCATGTTCCTACTGAGAGGAGTATGTTGGACATGGGCTACAAACGATTGTGACTCTAGTCTTATGATTTCATCCACCTCAGTCTCAGCCTCTGAAATAAGTGAAATTTTTGTGCGTAACATAACTAGAAATTAAAGTGGGTGACAATGACTAACAAACAAAAACAAAGGGATATTCATGAAAAAATCTGAAAAAGTGTGTGGAGGTGTTAAATGGGCTAGTGGGAGAAAAAGGGGAGCCTCATGTGACGAAATGTGCTGCTCTGTCTTGCTGTACTGCAGTATAGAGGTAAAGGATTAAGGTCTAGGGTGGGACGTGTTTTATAGTGTGATTTGCAGGTTTGTTGACTTGGCCAATGGCCATCACTGTGTAGTTTTTTAATCCATCCAATTGGCACTGTTGTGGTGCTTTGCTGCGAATGTACGGCAGCATTCTACCTGTTTTTGTAATCGGCTTGGCTGGAAATCATGGTCCTTGATGGTGTTGGAGTATGCATTGCCAACATTACAGTCCACCACAGCCCAGGCGGGACCCACACCGTCGACAGCGGTCGGTGGTTCGGGCTCCATGCATTGTAATACAGCAGGCGGGAGGCTGCCGACTCCAGTCTTCACCCCCAAATTCATAATTGGGCCCTATATTTGCAACCCCGCTTTTTTGCTAAGTAGTCAATTCTATTAATAGTAAAGTTTCTACAACTCCAATTTATAAATATTGTTATTAGAAATAATAAAGAATCATTGACATTTTTAAATTTGTATTTGGAAATCAGAAACTGTTGATTAGAACTCTTTATTTTCATGGGCCATCACAAAAATCATTCTGCCCCTAATACATGTCTAAAGGCATCCCAGCGTATTATATTAGAAGTTGAATGTTCCACATTACAAGCAAAGTAATTTTCAATGGCAGATAATATTTTCCCTTAATTATCTCCTCTTAGTGCATTGTCAACATTCATTCTCCACCTATGGCGAGAAACAGAGAAGTGTTCCAACTCAAGACACAAAGAAAATGATTGCATAGTGTTTTATATATAGATGTGACCAATAGCATGATTTGAAACTAAATGACACACATTTCTTGAAAAATGTGAACAAGTAGAAAATCTGTGAATAAGAAAGATGTGAGTTACAGAAAAAAGTATACTCTTTTGCATGGGGAAATGAAGCCTCCTATGATCTACAAGTTTAGAATTCTTTAAAAAAGCTTTAGAAATAGAAAAAGGTTTAGGAGGCCTACATGTAGCAGAGGACAGTCTGTCAAGCAGTGGATCCTTTAATAAACTGAAGTTACCAACCACAATGAGGGGAACATTGCCAAGTTTGATCATTTATGTGATAATATTTCTCCAAAAGTTTGGATCATCTGCAGTGGGTCCATAAATGTTGATCAAATGTAAAATATATTTATCTAACTTAAGTTTAGCATATAAACAAATCTACCATCTGAGTCAGAGTATGTGTCTAAAATGTTTAGCTGGGTTTTATTGGAGAATAAGATTTTTAACAGATGGAGAGGATGCAAAATTTCCAACCCATCCTTAATGAATATAGTCTAGAATCTTATAATTAATATGTGTCTCTTGAAGTAGACATATATCAGACTTACGTCTAGGTAAATATGCTAGTATTTTCCTACATTTCTTTTTTGATAAACACATTTTTATTTTCAAATAGGCATCAAGATCAAAAAGGACATACAGCAAATTGAGCAATTTGATAGTAGACAGACCCATCACATAGTAATTAAAAAACAGCAGCCCAAGCAATCTCCCCCACCCCTCTCCCTCCGTTCCCGCCCCACGCATACCCCCCCTTAAACTATGCCCCCGAGCCATTTCCCCCATACTTTACAGAACATTTTGGGGCAACCCCTCGCAGCGTACAGTGTCCGTTCCTGTGCAGCGCACCAATCCACCCCTCTGCGCCATTTGCTTCCCTTGGGTGGGTCAGCCTGCTTCCAGGCGGCCGCTATATCTCTCTTGGCCACCACCAGGGCCGTGGTTAGGAAATAGTGCTCGTTACAGGAGCCATCCAGCCCATCCGTTATGCCCAGCAGCGCTAATCGAGGGTCATGGGGGACCTCCCATCCCAGAACGTCAGTTAAGTCAGTTTCAATCTCCCTCCAGAAGCCGGCCAGGCGAGGGCAAGACCAGACCATGTGAAAGAAATCTGCCGGGTCCACCCCGCACCGCCCGCACGAGGCTCCCTGGCACAGGCCTGCGCGAAACAGTCAGGTATGCGGTGTGAAGGTAATAAACCTGGACAAGCCGCAATCGAGCCGAAGCGGTGATTGTCCTAGGCGCCATAAGGGCGTCCCTCCAATCATTGTCGTCCAGAGGACCCACCCAGGCCTCCCACCGCTGCTTCAGCCCACTCCAGTCCATCGGGGTATTATTAACCAAGGATCGGTAAATGCGGGAGATGCCCCCCTTCCCAAGATATCCCAGCATCACCTGGGCTTCAGGAGGGCTATGGTCAGGGAGTTTGGAATCTAGAGGGACGTAGGATTGGAGCGCATGGCGCAACTGGAGATAACAATAAAACTGCGAGGGATGCAGAGAGAACCGACTCCGGAGCTCTTGAAAGGAGCACATGTGGCTTCCCCGCCAGACGTCGCCCAGGCAGGAGATCCCCAGGAGGTCCCAGCTACGAAAGCCACCGAGCCCCGCCACCTCCCGCATCCAAGTGCCGTGCCATAGCGGTGTCACCCGGGTTAGCACCCTCGACCACCGAGTGTGCCGTAGAGCCGCTCGTCACGCCAGAAAGGGGGCCCACACGACCTCTGGAAGCGATCCAGGGACCTTCGCGCCGTAGAGCATATGCTGAATAGAGGAGAATCCGATGAGCCGGACCTCCAGTCTATAAGCCGGATCGTCCCACCCACCCGAAAACCAGTCGTGGACCACCAGCAGCCGCGCAGCAAGATAGTATAGGTAAAGATTCGTCATGCTCAGGCCACCGTCATAGGAAGGAACGCGACAGCGGTCCACGGCCAATCGGGATCTACCTCCACCCCAAAGAAATTTAGTCGCGGTCTTGTCCAGGTCCCGAAACCAGGAGCGGGGGAAGGAGCAGGGCGTGTTCTGGAGCATATATAAAAATCGAGGGAGGGTCATCATCTTATAAAGAGCGATCCTTCCCAACGGATTCAATGGGAGAGATTGCCACTTCGCCATATCTGATCTGGCCTTGTTAACCACGGGGGCCACGTTAAGAGCCCAGCACAGTTCCGGGAGAAGGGCAACCCAAATCCCCAGGTATTTAAAGGACAGCCGTCGAAGGGGAATGTCAGACTGCCAATCAAAACACTCCCGTGAAGGGTGGAGCGGAACCAGGACAGACTTCCCGGAGTTCAAATGGAGACCAGATGCCTACCCAAACCGATGAAGAATTCGGCGCACCCGAGGACCCGAGACAGCCGGATCTGAGAGATAAATAAGAACGTCGTCCGCATACAACGCGATTTTATCAGGGACCATACCCGGCCAGTCCCAGCCACGGAGGACAGGATCCGCCCGGAGGAGCACAGCCAGGGGCTCCATCGCCAGGGCGAAGAGGAGGGGCGAGAGCGGGCAGCCCTGCCGCGTCCCCCGCCCTATGGAAAACGCGCGGGACAAGGTCCCATTAACCAGCACCCGAGCTCGTGGGTCCGCGTAAAGAACCCGAACCATGGCACGAAACTGGGGGCTGAACCCCATGACTTCTAAGGTGTCCCCAAGATATTCCCACCCCACCGAATCGAAAGCCTTCTCGAAGTCCACCAGGAGAAGGGCCAGATAAGGAGAGAGGCGCTCACGGTGGGCCAGAGCAAGATGCAGGCGCCGCAGGCAGTGTCTGGTACCTCGATTTGGCATAAACCCGCATTGGTCCGGGTGAACCAGCGCGGCCAGAAATGGGCGCAGTCGTTGCGCAAGGACGGTAGCGTAGACTTTGAGCTCGGTATTGATAAGAGAGATCGGCCGGTAATCGGAGCAGGACTGCGATGGGGGTTGAGTTTTCGGCAAGACGACTATAGTGGCGGTATCTGTTTCTCGCGGGAAGGAACCCTTCTCCACCGCCTCTGCAAAGAGATCCCGAAGCCGCGGGGCCAGGGTATCACGGAAATGGGCGTAATACTCCTGTGGAAAACCATCCGGTCCCGGGGTCTTCCCAGGTGCCAAATGGGAGATTGCCATCTCGACCTCCTGGAGGGTAATGGGCAGGTCCAGGGTCTCGCTATCCTCCTGCCCCAACCGCGCCAGGGCCGCCCCACCCTCCCCCATCAATCTCGCAAGGGAGAGCCCCTGCGCCCGCGCCCGGTATAGCTGGGAATAGTAATCCGCAAAGGTTTGAGCTATTGCCACCGAGACCGTGTGTGTCTCCCCCGCGGCGTCCGCGATGGCCGGAATTACCCGGGCTGCACGAGGGTAGGTGGCCAGACGGTGCAGGAGCGTACCATTCTTGTCCCCGCACCCGTAGACCCGGGCCACCGAGGAGCGCCAAAGAGTCTTCGCCGCATCCAGAGAGTGCATGCGTATCTCCTCGCGGAGAAAGGCCAGCCGTCGCGCCCGTGCGGCGTCTCCCAACGCCTCCTGATCGCGTTCAAGCTCCAGGGCCTGCGCTTCACAAGCTGTACGTTGCTGGAGTTGGTGCCGGCGCTGCTGCTGCAGATGCCCCTTCGCAACCCCTCTAATAGTCGCCTTGCCGGCCTCCCAGAGGACAGCCGCAGAAGAGACAGAGCCCACGTTGTGGAAGTAGTAGTCCGCAATCCCTTTTTCCACCACCCCCCGAAAGGCCTTGTCCTGAAGGAACCAGGCATTCAAGCGCCACGTCGGACAGGCCGTAAAGGGAGGTGGGCCGAGGGCCATAAGCACCGGCGAGTGATCAGAGAGGCCTCGCGGAAGAATACGGACATCACAAACCCCTGCACAGTCGGTGGAGGGAACAAAAACTAGATCAATACGGGCGTGGGAATGGTGCGCTGCCGAAGTATGGGTATACTGGTGCTCGCGTGGATGCCAAACCCTCCAGACGTCACATAGGCCCTGGGCCTCAGCCCAACACGATAACTGTTTCGCGCGAGCGGTCCTGGTAGAGGAGATCGGACCCGTCGAGTCCATATGGGGTGTATAGACCGCGTTAAAGTCTCCACCGAGGACGAGAGACCCCGTCGGGAGCCTGGGGAGGAGGTCCGCTGTGTAAGCAAGAGCGGACTGCAGCAGGGATGGCACTGCGTAGAGGGACAGCAGAGAAAGCGGGCGTCCCTCCAGGGTGCCACAGACCGTAACGGCCATACCCTGGGGGTCCAAATGCACCTGGGTCATTACAAAGGGAAAGGAACGCTTAAGCAGGATAGCCACCCCCCGTGAGCCCCTAGCGAAGCCCGCGTGCCAGACCCTGTCGTAGCCGTAGCGGGCGAGGAAGGGACATTTATTACCCATAAGGTGGGTCTCTTGAAGAAGGAGGACATCAATCTCCGCGCGCAGCGCATATTTGAGGACCGCCATGCGCTTGAAGCGATCTAGCAGACCATTGACATTCCAGGATAAGACGCGCACCGCAGCTTTAGGCAGGGGTGTGTCCGCCATGGGAGCAAGCAGGGGCATGTAGGACAGGAGATAGACAAAGTGGCCGCGAAAGGGGGCCGTGGGCGGGTCGGGAAGCGCGCAGGATGCCAATTCCCCGCAGGCACTGCGCCCACACAGGGGCCAATAAGCGCGTGGGCAGGAGAGCTCCCCGGAAGGAGGGACATGGAAAGATCGGACAGGAGAGCAGGTCGAATAGTACATGATGCCTTGGAACCATAACAACGAGGAGTACACCCTCTAACAACAAAAACCTCCCTAGGAGGAAGAAACAACCCCAAACCAAACCCCACCCCACACCCCCCACCCTATACTTCGAGAACAGAAGCATCTGTCGCCCTAACAGTGTGTAACCAAAACCAAGCTAAAACGCTCGGGCCTGAGTGCTAGTGGACCCCTTAATAAATCAGATCAGACCCAATTCATCCGCCCTGGCCGAGAGCAACAGATGTGTAGGAGCACCGAGGCCCGACTGCGAAGGTATTTTCCTACATTTAACTGGGTGTCTTCACCCTTTAACATTTTAAGAGGTAATATCAATGATGTATGACTTATTCATAAAATATGGGAAAGAGAAAAAGTATAACCTACAAGATGTATTCCACCAAATATTTGACCAATGTAAAAAAAAGTGTAGCTCATACAGTTAAGATGAACAAAGCGGTAATTGAACAAAATATCAGATTAAAAAATATCGTATTGCAGAAATATTGTGTCAAGAGTATTGGGATTTCATATATATCATGGACAGGAATATCAATGTAAAAAATATAATTTTTAGTGTTGTTTTAAATATTGATGTAAAAATTATCAATGTAGTAAATATCATTGGATATAATATCGTTTTTAGGGCTAAATAGTATGTAATGTCTTTTTTTATTTTATGTTTTTTTAATATGTTTTAATATTGGAGATTTTTATTTATTAAATTGGTTTAATTTCTAAGTTGTAATTTTTTTAAGGTTTTTTTTATTATACAAATTAATTTTTAGCAGTGGGATGTTGTGTTAATAGGGGATAAGGGTAGAGAGCTTTTTCTAAAAAATATGTATTATCATTTTTAATTTTAGGTAAAAAAATTACATGAAATTTGTTTTATTAATTTTACAATGCATTTTATTATATTATATGTATTTTTAAAACATTAGCGGCCTTAATGCAAGCTTGGCGGTCCTTGAACTGCCGTACCGATGGTGGCGTTCTGAGCTTGACGAGCTCGGTGGTCCGACCGCCGTATTACGAGATGGATGGATTGCGTTTCTGAAGACACCACCGACACTGCCAGCACACTACCGACTGCCTGGGTTACGTTTGGGGAAAGGTAGCTGCCATAGGGCGGTACTGAGGTGCTCCTCCGCTGTCCATATTACGAGTTGGTTTTGCGACGTGCTGACCATGCGATGTTCCGGACGCCAGCTTCGAGTCGTTGGTAACAAAAGATTTGGGGTGCATACTTACCCCTTTCCTGCTCTTATATACATGTGGAAAAATACCACCTACCCATTGCTGGACTGTGGCCCATATGTGGGCGGTCCAGGCAATGTGTATATGGTTCAAAAAGGACTTACCTGTCGATCGCCACAAACAGGGCCATATTCCTCGGGGTGAAGATGCTGCTGTAAAGGAGAGACCTGGAGAAAGGGATCCATGTTGAACTCTGCCTGGAAGAACAGAAAAGGGTTGAGTATACACCCCTAAATCCTTTATTTTCGTTGACCTGAAGACGGTGGTCCAACCGCCAGGGTTGGCTCATCGGAAAGCTAACTCTTAATATGGATGGCAGTGAGATTCCTCTGTACCACCCTATGGCAGCGGCTTTTCGTCAACTGCGATCTTTGCAATCCGACAATCTCTCAATTCGGCGGTCTGACCGCAACCGCAGGTACAGCGGTTCACTGACCGCCAAACTCGTAATACTGCCCTTAGTGTGCAACACCTTCCCCAAATTGGTTTACATTGGAGTGAGAATAGTAATTGTCACCCCTTTAGTGTTCAACACCTTCTCCAAATTGGTTTACATTGGAGTGGAAATAGTTAGTATTACCCCTTAGGTGCCCAACACTTCCTCAAGTTGGTTTACATAGGAGTGAGAATCGTTAATGTTATCAATTTAGTGTCCAACACCTTCTCTGAGTTGGTTTAGATTGGAGTGCGAATAGCAATTTTCACCCCTTTAGTGTTCAACACCTTCTCCAAATAGGTTTTGATTGGAGTGGGTTTAGTTAGTATTACCCCTTAAGTGTCCAGCACCTTCCCCGAGTTGGTTTACATTGGAGCCGGAATCGTTTGTGTCACCCCTTTAGTGTCCAACACCTTCTTTAAATTGGTTTAGATTGGAGTACGAATAAGAAAAGTCACCCTTTTAGTGACCAACACCTTCTCTGAGTTGGTTTAGATTGGAGTGGAAATAGAAAATATCTCCTCATTAGTTTTGAAGAACATTTTCCCCAAATGAAGTATATTAAATAGATGTTATACATATTTTTTTTTTAATTGGACAATTTTAATTAGTTGAAAATTTTTAATTTGTGAAATATATTTGTAAAATAAAACAACAGCAATTTTAAAGTGAAATAAATAGTAATTTATCTTTGTAAAAAACAGAAAAAAGAGATTGTATACATATTTGCATAATATACATTTTCACTTGTTATTTTACATTCAATATAATTTTTGAACATTTATTTACATTTTTTACATACATTTGAATTTTTCTTTTAAGATATTTATTATTATTTTATAGAATTGTATATATTTTATACTATTATTAATTTATACATTACAATTTTTTAAAACTTTTTTTACAACATTGTTTGACATGTTTAATGTTTTAAATAATTGTTTACATTTTTGTTAACATATATTAAACATTTTTACTATATTTCCCATTGATTTCTATGGGGAGATAGTCTTTTTTTTAGTTAAATTTGCCGGCCAGTTTATTTTTTGCTGGTGGCTTCTCGTTTGTAATCTATTGGTTTTATTTTGGGTGATGTTTACAGGAGGCAAGTGGCAGTTAGGTGCTGCTGTTCATCAGAACAGGTAAGTCCCTTTTTTAAGGATTCCTTAAGGTTTTTTAGGTTAGGGGGGATTTAAGACAGATGTGTAAAAGTTGGGTATAGTGATGTTTAAGGGTCTTTTTTTTAGTTTGGCTGTCCAATGGACCACCAACCCCACGGTGGCGTTGCAGCTACTGCCTCACCGGTAGTCCGACCGCCCTGTAACAAGTTGGGTGGCTAGACCGCCATGGAAGCGCTGCTGCCGCCAGGGATCTGCAATCCCTGGCAGTCTTGCAGCGGTCTGAGGCACTCTAACTTATTTATGTATTTATTTATTTATTTAAAGGTTTTGTATAGCGCTGGCTAGACCCGGGGGTATCAGAGCACTTTACATGAGTATGACTATAGTACAGGAATAACACAATTGTTTATCACATAGAATTCAAACAGGTTAGATTAAAAAGAACAACTAGAATAATACAATTTACATATGTCAGAGAGGCAAGAAAGAGCTATCTACATAAATAAAATAGATACAGGTAATCGCAAGGAGGTAAGTATGCTGGTGGTGCTGCTGCGGCACCGCCAAGCATATTAGGAGTTTCCTCACCACCACAGCTTTCAGGGTGGTGAACCCACCATGAAAAGTGTGGTGGTGAGGAAACCCTTGGTCCCTCTGCCCAGGGGATACATTCAGTAGGGCACATTGTATGCCTTTACTTTTGACTCATCTGCCAGTTCTTGCACAATACTGTTTCCAGAAACAGCCACGTTTGTTTCCATTTTCACAATTTTTTGGGTTGCACTCACATGACCTGAAGGACTGAAGATTGTTATATTTTTATATATTTTTTCGCTGGGTCAGCCCTCCTTGGATAGTGGTTTCAATGCAGGCAGAGGCTGATGGTATCATATTCCCCTGGTTGCTTCTGGATTGAGCTGGTTTTAAAGTGTCATCTTGTTATTTTTGCACAGCCCTGATTTTGATAAGAATTTCTTCTTTTCCCCCTTAAAGGGAGGAGGAATATGTTGTTGAAGGAGTACAGGATCTGCATGCCTCTTACAGTTGAGGAGATATTGACCTGGAGCGATTCCTTCATCGCTGACCTGTTACCGCACTGAGGGTGTACAGGCGTTTGCCCAGACCGATATTGAGGGTATTTTAACTTGATTTACTTATTTTTCACGTGCACTTATTGTTAAGAATTTGGTCCTGACGAAGCGCCACCGACCTCTCAGGCGATAGAGGCGCGAAACATGTTGGCCTTTGATCCCTGATCCATGGGCAGATTGTGCCTTCAGGGTCACAATTTTTTAGCAGTTTAATTCTGCTCAGGGTACATCTATACAAGTTGCTGCATAATGACCCACCATGTTTTTCACTCACTTGCACGCACCTTTTTTACCCTCCATACAGAACCCACTTTCCACATACCCACATGCACCATCCGGCGGTTCCAAAAAAGATCTCCGAAAAAGTGACCCTTCGGGGGCCCGTAGGGAATTGCAGCGCCGGCCCTACGAGGAGCAACCGCCCGATGATGAAGCATGACACCTTTCGGGGTGTGTGAGGGCAACAGAGGACATAGAGTGGTCCTCCACTTACCTGTGTGGTTCTTCAAACTAGGAACTCTTTCACTCCTCATTTATTTTTAAGGGCTCAGGTGACTTTTTGCACCTGCCCGCAGGAACTTTGTCCTCCTGGTAATATGCACATTGTATGCCCCCCTGTCTGAATGAACCCCCAGTTCCTGCCTTGACAGTCCATGCCCCGCAGGAACATGCAATAGCGTTCCCATTGCGGTGCATTGCTAAGGCTCACGTTATGTATGGTTATGTTATTTCTAAAATATTTGATGGTACTTATGTATGTATTTTTTGGGAAATGTAATGTTTTGTATGGGAGGGTGTTTAGCTTTTCTACTACAGGTTTGTGTTTATGAATTAATTTAGTGGGAAGTTGGAATTTAATTTGTTTAAGAAAATCTGTTTTGGTTTATTGTAAACTAATTGTTTTTAATTAGATTTCCTTATTTTTCCAGTTTCCTGGAGCAATTTATTTTTTTAATATTTTTTGGGGCATTTTTTATGAAAACTACAGACTTTGATTTGCTTTGAGGGATTTCGATAGGCTGGTTAATATTTTTGCAATTTTTGTTTGGCACTTTTGTATTTGTTTTATACATTTTTTGGTGGATTAATATGTGGATTTGTCGAGAGATCTGCAGCTACAAAACATTTAGTTTAACATTATTTGTCTATTGTGGGAGAGAAATGTGATATTGTTTTGTTTATCTTATGTTATTAATATGTGGTATTGATTAAATTATGTGTTGTATTTATTTGATGTCATGGATTGAGTTTGTTTTTAAGTTGGTTTGTTTGGTTAGTATTATATTTATTTTGTAATTACTAACATTATTATATCAATTAAATATTAATTTTCTATTTTTATGATTTTTTCACTGATGTAATAAAATATTTATATCATTATTAAAAAAAGATATTTGGTTTATAGTCTAAGAGTATGTTGTGGTTTTTGTGACTTATGGTAGGTTAATATCTGTTTTAGAGGATAGATTTGGCCATTACTTGTAAGTAGTGCAGTCCTTTGTTATTTATGAATATTTTGACTTTGTCTTGTAGCATTTTGTGCATTTCTTTAGTTTGTTTGTTATGTTTAGGGCCCATTTCGGTAACAGATTGTTCTAGTCTCAGTTCTTAGTAGCTTAGGGCCTAATTACTAGTTTGTCTATCTCACTACTGTGCCGCCGCCGCCGTGGTCCAATGAAGGTCACTGGCTCGGTGGTCTCCTGGCCGCCATATCCACGATGTCACCGCTGGTCCCATAGCAGTGTTGCTGACAGCAGTTAATGTTATTTCATATTTCTCAATGCATGTGCGTATATTTTTATCTAAGTGTTGAATATACACATAAACATGACACTGGAAAAAATACCTACTACCACTACTTTCCCATTGCTGGAGTCTGGCCCAGAAGCGCCCAGTCCAGTCAATGGGAAAAAACTGCAAAATGGACTTACCTGGATTTTGGCACCAACAGGGTCATTTTTTTCGGGGTCAAGATGCTGATGTGAAGGGGGGCCTGGATAAAGGGATCCCCGTTGGAGACTGAAGGGAAGAAAAGGAAATGGGTAAGTGTGCACTTCAAATCCTTCGATTCTGACGACTCAAAGCAGAGAGTCTTGCCACCAAGGTCAGCTCGTCAGAAAGCCAACTTGTAATTCCGACGGCAGTGAACTTCTCTGTACCACCCTATGACAGCTGCTTTCCCCCTACCGATGTTGAGGCCTTCTGCAAATGGCTGGCGGTGTCGGCGGTATACTCCAGCTGTCTTTCATTCTGCATGCCAAAAGCATTGTAATATGGAAGGTGGACCGCCTAGCTAGCAGGCAGTGAATCCAACACTACAGCGGTACCAAGACTGCTAAAGTCATAATCAGGCCCTTTGTTCTTTTTGTAATGCTTCGATAAATTTGTATAATGTAGGTTGAGTTCTACCTAATGTGGATTGGAAGGCATTAAGCCATTTTCCACTGCCTTGTTATGGCTTCCTGTGCCAGGGTGCTGTCATGGACATTCCACCATGTTATCTGGAATTTGGCTTGGCATCTGTGTCCTGACCGATGCAGTCTGCCAACCCATGTATCTTCAAAATGGTCCATTAGGGGACTAGGGGGTCCATTAGGATGGCGGTCGGAAAATCACTCCAACCGCCATGGTAGCGGGAAAACACCACCCGCTAGGACCGCAGCATAACCGCCGGTCCAATTAGTATGCTCCGCAGTCAAAATCCAACTGCGGCGGTACGATCGCGGCATTTAACATTGCGGCGGTTGCTGCTGCCAGCAGCACCAATGCGATGTCCAAATAAGCATGTCCAGCATATCCCTGCACTGCGTGGCAGGCACTGCACAGTGCCTGCCACCTGGTTCAGGGACATGATCCCCCCAGTGCATCCACCCCCCCCAATGTGTGGGGGCCCGCAATGGACCCCCGGAGACATTCTCCGCATGCCTTTCCATGGCGATTCCACCGCTGCGGAAAGGCTGGCTACTAACGGCATCATAATCATGCCGGCGGAGCCTGACCCTGTACCGGCCCCATTTTAGCGGTCCAACTCCGCCGCCAGGCAAGCGTGCGGACTGCTACCGGTGGAAAAGTGGTGGGCGTAAAATCTCACCGCCGCGGTTTTCCGGGTTGCAATCGCGAGCGGATGACCACCGCCAGCCCGGCGGTTGCCACCTCCTGCCTGGCGGCGGCCATCCGCCTGCCATCCTAATAGACCCCTAAGTTTGTCTTCATTTTGTTGCTAGTAAGGGCTTTCTATTAGTATGTTATAGTGGTTGACTACCTCTGTGACAGGGACGTAGACTAGTGCTATCGTGTTTTTGACTTTGAAGGCGAATTGGCTGTTAGTGGAGTATTCTACACTTAGGGCCCAATTACGAGTTTGGCGGTCTCGCCACTGTACTGCTGCAACAGCACCACACTTCCACCAATTACAATGTTCTTTATTTCACAACAGGTCGGTTTGGCACAGTACCTGGGCAGAGCTTAGCCAGCCACAACCAGATGAAGCCCTCAGTGATGACAACACTCTTGGAGATGAGGACGTGGATGACATTGCTGGTCCATCGGGTCAGCCTTGGCAGACGGCAACGGTGAGACTCACTTTGCCCACACCAACACCTCCCACCCCAGCTGCAGCACCTCAGCCAATCCCAGTCTCTCCTACCTGTGTACCTAGCACAGATACTACCATCATGTGCTCCCCCCCAGTCCTGGATCCTGAGGTTACAATCACCAGTACAGCTAGAGAGGATCCAGGACCCAGTGGTAGTAGGCACTCTGGGTCAAGGGCACAGGCTTGTGGGGGTAGGGGTTGTGGGAAAGGTTATGTGAGCCCACTTAGTGAGACCACTGGGGCCACTCACACACAGGCCACCATAGACCAAATCTTGGGAGTCTCTAGTGGGTCCCCAGACGTGATGGGATAGGTATTGATGGAAATCCAGGAGATGAAGGAGCTGCAGAGGCACGTACACCAGGAGCTGGCCACCTGCAACACTTACAATGGCTCCATAATTGGGGTGCTGCAGGATATTACCACAAACTTGTGAAGGGATTTTCAACCTCCATCTACCTCTTCCTGTGGTCCAAATACATTTGGTCCATCTACATCTGAGGAAGCCACAGGAAGGGAGGCCCTGCCAGAGGCAGATATGCCTCTAGACACCCCTGTCCCTGTAGCAGTAGATCCCGCCAACGTTCGCAATTGGGGACATCCATGAAAAAATGGAGGAGGTATGGATGGCAAGACACCCACCAGCAAGAAACATCAACCCTAATTTTCTGCAGTGACACATTTACTCTGTGGACTATTTCTGGACACATTTACCTTCCTGGTGGGAGTAGTATTTTGGACTTTGGACTTCAAACAATTTGGCATTTACCACTATGGTTTCATTTACCATGGCTGACTATTTCACTTCTTTTCTGTTTGTTTGCACAATATTTCACTTCACCCTTACCACTTCAATAAATACACAAGTCAGACACTCATTGCCTGCTGTAGTATATTTCACATCTAGCAATGTATATATATACTTCCATCTGAACTTCACAATGGAAAAAACAGCAACTTGTGTTAGAATGGATATGCTGCATGTTCACAATATTTAGCTCAGGATCACAACCATGTCACACCAACACATACATACAAGTGTCTTGTCTTATGACATCTTTATTCCATTGTTCCAACTTAGGCTGTAATTATGTCAGAAACGTAGCTAATCATACATGACTCAAATATTCTGTGTTAGTCATCAAATTTTCAGGTGCAGACTTTAACTACATGTATGGAGGGTATACATACTATTGAATAGGTAAAATAAAATTGGTCTATGTCATCAGCTGGAACCATATCCCCCATCTCAGAAATGGAATCCCACATCACTAACACCAATACACAGACACATGACAGTCCAACACAGTCTGATCACAGGATCATTTCAATCAAATGTTGCCACATCTGGTGGAATGTCACAATCAAATGTCAGTGACATGCCACAAGCACTTTGGCCTACAATTAGTAGACACATCAACAGCTACATACAGTTAATACACACTGAGGATTTAGACAATTGGCATATATGTCCTATCTAAGAGGCGGCTGAATGGGAAGCACATGGCGATAGGCTCCATTTATGCCCCAAACACAGATCAAAACATGTTCTGGCATACACTGTCCAACATACTCTTGCGCTGGTGCGATATTCCATGGCTGCTAGACGGGGATTTTAACTCGGTCCTGGACATCACCATTGACAGGTCCTTTCCCCCACTGACACAAACAAATGCAGCATCTAATGCTCGAAGGCTGGATGAGTGGTTAAGCCGCTGGGGCTTTCGGATGTGTGGAGGGCTCTTAACCCACAGTCGTGCCTGTACTCCTACTACTCTCACCCACATGGACTACATGTCCGCATCGACCGTTTTGTTGCAACCCAGCAGGTACTGATACAATGTGCCAGAGCAGATTACTGGGATAAAACACGTTTAGACCACAACCACCATATATTACAGTTGCAGGGAGATAAAGAGGGACCCACTACCCACCTCTGGAGACTGCAGCCCCTGGAAGACCCCCCATTCAGGCAGGCAATAGACGAGGCGATAGGTGCATATTTTGAAGAAAACACTGGCTCCGTAGCAGATACAGGGGTGCTCTGGGATGCGGGAAAGGCAGAGATCAGGGGGCAGTGCCTGGGCCTAAGCTGGTCCATTAGAAAACAAGTCGACGATGAAATAGGCTGCATCGAGCATACCCTAACTAGACTGGAGGCCGATTTGGTACACGGTGGGGCCACGCAACAGGCAATAGATGCACAAAGACAGAAACGCATGAAGGTACTAGATCAATTACGCTGCTTAAATTACACATCACATGCAGCACGCACTCATGCCACAGCTGACAGGGCAGGCAGGCTACTTGCACGCATGATCCAACAGGAACATGCACAGACACCTATATTGCATTTACAGTCCGCCACCAAACAAATACTCACCAAACAGCATGATATGCATACAGAATTCATATTGCACTACACCAGGGTATACAAGTCTGCACACCATGTGACTACAGAGGAGCTGGACTCCTTCCTTTCCCCACTCCCCCGCCACAAATCACTGCCGACCAGTGAGAGGAATTGAATGAGCCGATCACATTGCCGGAAATATAGGAGGCAATACGTTTGCTGGCCACTCGTAAAACTCCGGGGCCTGATAGCTTCCCGGCTAAATATTATAAAGCCTATCAGAAAACACTGGCGCCGCAGCTCCTCTCCATGTATGGCAATGCGCTGGAGACTGGGATCGTGCCAGATACATTGTGTGAATCTTTATTATTGTTGCTACCAAAGCCAAACAGGAAAGTGGAGCTGCTGGGCTCATACCGCCCGCTAGCACTCCTAAATAATGATTAGAAGGTTCTAGCTAAGCTGCTAGCGTGTAGACTGGCTTTGCTGGTTCCGAAGTTGGTTCATGCAGACCAAAATAGTTTTGTGTTGGCTTGCAGCACGTCTCAAAATCTCCGTCAGTTTTTCAGAGTGGCTTACTACGCTGGGGTAGTCTGGGACCATTCTGGATGCATAGTATTAGATCTGGAAAAGGCATTCAACACCTTGGAGTGGGGATTCTTGTGTGCTGCGCTACTTAAATATGACCTGGGGGAAGAGTCTCATACAACTTTTCTATACCCAACCGGGAGCTAGAGTTAAGATTGGCCCGCACCTATCAGATCGAATCCCAATCGAACGGGATACACAACAGGGGTGCCCACTCTCGCCGTTAAAGTTTGCGCTGGCCATCGAGCCACTGGCCGAGTCATTGTGCAAAACGCAAGATGAGTGGGGGATCCCCTTGGGTGATGGCATGCACGGCGTCTCGTTATACACGAATGACCTGCATATTTACCTCAAAGATGTTAGGTCATCTTATGCATCAATAGAAAAAATATTTCTTGAATTTGCTAACGTTTCAGGGCTCCGTGTAATCTGGGACAAATCATGCCGTCTCGGAGACCACTTCGGACCCACGCCTGTCCCTCAGCGGCAAGCCAATCCATTGGCGAATGTCGGCATTCCCATACCTCGGGATGCTTATCTATAGAGAGCCTGCGGACCTACTTGAGGGTAACCTGGTGCGAGCCATCACTGCGATAAGGGCACAAATGACTTTCTGGGGCACTCTACCTCTGACAGTCATGGGGCGGATTGCACTACTCAAGATGGTAGTAATCCCGCGACTGCTGTACCACTTTGTAAATGTGCCCCTATGCCTCAAACCAATGCTGTTCAAAAGCTTAGAGCTGGATGTGCGTAAGTTCATTTGGGGTGGGTCGCGCAGCAGGGTGGCGCTAATCAAAATTTACCCTTCGGCGACCAGTGGAGGTCTCTCACTATCCAATATGGAACAATACTCCAATGGGTGGGGAGATAGCTCGACGTACGCCACCTGGAAGATTCGGCGACTTGTATCCCGGGACTCACCCACCCTCAGATGGTGGCGCTGTTCCACCCCAACAGAAAGGGCAGACCACCTGCCCAGTTACTGGTGGAGGTGGCCCACCACTGCTTCCATCTCAGCCTGCGAGTCGCATGCCATGTGACCCCTTATGCACCGTCTCTGCCCATTCTTGGCACACCCAGAATTCACTGAGCAGTCACCATTGCAGTACTACCCCAATCGGAGGAGGTGGGTATTCTAACATTAGGGGACTTATATAGCTACGGACAGCTCCTGCCGTTTGATACCCTTGTTGAAGAAACAGGCCTACCCCGGGATCAGTTCTTATTACATGTGGCTGTGGCACACACGCTGCAAGCGGCATGGGGTGATGTCGCGCAGGAACCGGCCAAGCATCTGACTATGCAATTCCTGCATGAACTAGGCTCGGGTCACCATTTAGTCAGATGGTTTGGAGAATCATTAAGAATACACACAACACCGCAGCTAGAATCCCTTTGCGCCCACTGGGATACGGATCTGCGGCGTCCCAGCACCAAAAGCGAATGGGAGGATATTCTCAAGAGCCCTACTCGTATCACCCATAACGCCAGGTTCTGGCTCATACAGTACTGTATAGAACTATATAGTTCACAGGGCTCACTTGACCCTAGCCAAAATAAATAAATACTTCAATCAAACCGACGCCAGCTGCCCGCGATGTGGTGAGTCAGGAGGGGACTTATTACATACACTATGGTCCTGCACATCCATACAATCATATTGGGGAGCGGTTCCCAGAAGTCTAGCACAGTGCACAGAGCGCACGCTTACTTTGTCGTGGGAAGTATGTATCTTGGAATTATGCAAGAAGTCTAGTAAACATAAAGTGACATCCCGCTACATTGACTTAGGGCTAATAGTAGCCAAGCGCCTACTCATGAGGCAATGGAAATCCACGGAGCCTCCGCCAGCGACATCCTGGTTCCATTCGCTACTTTGCTGGGCGCAGGTGGAGAGCATAGCGTTGTGTCGGGAAGAACCGATGGGTATTCGGAAACAGCCAATGGCGGCGTAATGGGATGCAATATTAACGGACTTTCTTGCTATATGGCAAAACGACCCCGAGGAATCAGATAGCGCACCTGAGTGAAGGGATAGCCAGTATCTGGCGTTCTGGATGAAGAGCGCAAGGCGAGCTAGTACACAAGACATAGGCTCAACACTATGCGCTGTGTGGCGGAACTGTGCCCTCCAGCTAACATTTACTCAGGCCAAACAGCACAGCACACTGCAAATACCTGTTATGTAGCGAGGACCTTGGCAGAGGCATACACCTGAAGAAAAGCATAGCTATGAGTGACACACGTGAATAGATAAGCAACATGGTAATATGTTATACGAAGTCCAGAACGAGGCGCCACCATCATTACTTCAGCTTTGCGAGGAGAGATAAATGTGTTATTCACCCTGTTACATCAATGTTATGTTGTAAACAGTTTAACTTTTTAATGGAAGCATACTGTGATGTACAGTCGCTCAGGTTAATTATTGATGGGCAAAAACTGCATTGTGCTGTAACTATTGAACTGATGCATACCATAAAATGGAAAAACCAATAAACAAATGTAAACAAAAAATGAGGATTTAGCCAATTTAAAGGGAGACTATTAGACTATACATATAACACAATTCACATAGTCACCTTCTGGAGAACACAGTCCATGACAAAAATCAAAGCAAAACAAAAAACACAAACAAAATGACCATGCTTCAAAGCCTTCCTCCACAAACACATTTCACCAGGATTTTCCTGAGCTTTACCTTCCTAATATTTTCCCTCAACATACTCCTCACATAATCACAACAAGAGTTGCTGTAACAGTCAGTCATGACACTTCACAACATACTTAGATTCATGAGAAGAAGTTGTCGATGAGATATTGACACACGTCAGTTCCTTCCTCTTCACCTATATCATCATCATTTGACATTTCAAGATCCTCACCCAGTGCCACTTCATGGTCTCCATCCTCTACAACATAATGGATGTTCCATCGAAGGGCGATGTTGTGGAGCAAAGAGCAGGCCACAGTGATCTGACATACCTTACCGAGTGAGGAGAGGAGGGCTCCCCCAGTCTTGTCCAGACATCTGAATCTGGCCTTCAGGAGTCCAAAACTCCACTCCACTGGCCACCGTGTTCATCCATGGGCCTCATTGAAGCGGACTTACCTTGGCGTAGTTGGATTCCTCAGTGGTGCCAACAACCATGCATGGTTGGGATACGCTGAGTCTCCTAGATGGAAGACAGACATAAGTGCAATAATAAGTTACACACTCTCTGATTCTACTACCTGTCATTACCCACACAAAGTTATGACAGCTCAAACTTGCCAACACGCCAGGCCCTCTCTGGTAGTAGTTGTGGCATCAGCTGGGGTATGGTGCTGTTCTGCAGTATGAAGGAACCAATGGCTGATCCTAGGAACCGGGCACAGATATTTGATATATATATCAATCCGCTAAGCAGACAACTATCACGTTGATAGAATGGAAGTTCTTCCTGTTATGGTAAACGCGTTCCCTGGCTTGCGGTGGTACATGGCAATATGTGTGCCATCAATGACTCCCACCATATGTGGGAGGCAAGCAAATCCATGGAAGTCAACCTTCACATTGGCTAAATCCTAACGTCTGGGGAACTAGATTCAGCTGTCAATGTGTCTCATCATTGCTGAAAGCAAGTCTAATAGTACACCATTAAATATTGGTTGTGATATACTACCGAATATAGCCAAAGTGTATTGAAAGTAACCTGTGACCTGATAATGCAATACTGACATAAGTTTCACAATTGGGATACATGTGGGATCAGTGTTTTGAGGAAGGAGATCAGGCTTTTACTGATGTCATAAATCCTGTATTGTTTGCCTATCCAAACAAAACTTCTTGATGACATCCCTTTCTTCCATAGTCTGAAGGTCTGGAAATGGGCAGTACACTGGAGGCTGTCATTTCCTCCCATCTCCTTGTGTGGAGTGAAAACTATTTTGAACACCGGTCACAGTGTTAAGAGTAACATATATGAAACGTAAGCTAAAACTCATGTGACAAAACATAACTGGTTCAGACAGCATTACACATTGTTCACATAATAATTGTCTACTGCACAACATCCACCTATAATCCCCATTGTGGTCTTCACATGTGTTGGTAACATAAATTTGCTCATTATACATCCAAAGGTGTAGTATGAGCCCTTTAATATTGTAAATCTTAAAAATTTCTATCAATATACCGTCACCGGCAGTGTACAGTGCACCGCGGTAATACAGCATTTATGCACAGCAGCGGACTACACAGATGTTTGTGCAAAGGAAATTACAGAACAATGGAGTAGCACATATATAAACATGTTACAACTCATTTGTAGTGGTGGTGATGCACTTAGCAGTCACCAATACTGTACTTCCAACCTCTAGAATGGCAGATGTCTGACCTCGCATAATGGACATTCAGATCCTGCCACTGCCGGCAGAAGTCGACCGTATGCTGGGCGGTTTCGTCAATGGCAGACACAGCCTTAGGCTAACATTGGTGATTGTGATGGCAGCAGCCCAGTGGCTGTGTCCTTCTACGTTGATGACCACATACGTGGCGTACATGTACCCCGTGGTTTGAAAAATAACTCACTTGCCTCCTAACACTGCTGCTATCAACACCTCCTCCACTTTAGCTGCTGTTTGCCACATCTGGGAGCAATCATGCCAGGCAAAGCAGGTGAGAGGACCTGTGCCTTCTCTCAGGTGGAGCTAGAGTAACTGGTTGAAGAGGTCCTTCCTCTCCATGGCCAGCTCTATGGCTCACCAGAGGAGCAGATAACTATCTTACATACATATTTTACTCTGTTTAGCTCTATCCACTCTATTCCCACAGACTACAATGTGCCTCTGAATCTCACAGTGAATTCAGATTACTATTATAACATGTTTTGGTCCCTACACAGGAAAATCATGTAATAGATTGTCGAGCACTGTACTTTGTGTACTTAACATCACCATTGTGGTGTGTGATTTGAGGTAAGCCCTAGATTCAACTTGTGGTGCATGCACATATCTATGCATGAATTCATTTAACGGCATCTATGATAAATTTACTAATCAGATCATGGTGAATGTGCCAACAAATATATAGCCTTTATAGCATAAGCTGTGTATGTATATTGTAAGAAGCAGTTGAGGATGATGTTAGCTATGTCTACAGTCCCACATATCACTCAGTCCAGAGCAGGGCTCAGCAAACTGTTGTCTGAGAGCTAACTATACCTCACAGACACCTTCAGAGTGCCACACAACCATGAGGTCATGTATTGGATGGCCACAAGATATACTTTCATGTACTGAAGTGGTGGAAATGTGATGTTCGTTGGGGATCAGAATGCTCAGCCTGCAGAGACGAAGGCCTGACAGTGAGTTGTGACTAGTCTGGGCTATGGCCCAGAGCAGGGCAGAGTTACTGTGGCGATACAACTGATGCACAGAGTAATCTCCCTGTAGACCTGCAGATCTTTGGATATTCTAGAAATAAGCTTCTAGAACCAATAGTAGCCCTGAGTGCTTTTACATGGACTACACACTTGGAATGGTGACTGAGTTAACCCACTGACCTGATACTTCTTTCCATTGACCCACATTGTCAATGTGGGTAATTTACTTATGACAGGCCTCTTACTCCCACAGGTCTGTTGTTACTTTTACATAAGTTATGCTTACACTGTACAGGTGTATTGCACATGTGACACATTAACAGTGTATATAGTTGGTTACTTCAGTAGAAATATTGATATGTGAATCACCAGTTTTGTTACATTCTGTTAGGTGACAAAAACATCACCATTAACCTCCAGAGACAAATCCAGCGGGGGCGATGCGTAGATCCCAAATCCCCTTTGCACTACCCCACAGGGGGGTGAAAATACTCCACCCTGCACTGCAGGGCGCAAGGGAAATGAGAAAACAAGGAAAAAAGAAATGAAGTTCAACGTCACTCTTCGTACCGAATCTACTGGTCTATGGATCTCAGGAATATTCTCTCTCTAGGGAAGTCCCATCAACTTATTACAGCACGCTGTATGTGAGACAAAAAATAAACATTACCACAGTAATCACACACACACTCTCTCCCTGTTTGTCACTAAATGCCCTCCCACCATTGCTTGCCTGTGTACTTACATTCAACCCTTTCATGCAAGCTCTAGCGTAGCTGACAGCCTGGTGGAGGATTTCCCAAACAAGGAGTAAGTTCACAAATAGCGCAGATGGGCTTTCTCCCTGAGAGCCAGCGCTGTTTCAATAAACAAAAGTAAACAAGATTAAGTTGGTATGATACGTCTCACACTTCTGTGCAAAGTACATGTGACCAAAGTTCAGGAACAGCAGGGGGAACAATGGCCTGTTCCACTCATGAATACGATGGAAAGCAAATGGTCCCAAGACAAACAGGATCGGCTTCAATAGCTTGTTTGAGAGAGATAAAAAACAAGCTCCTCACAAGGCTACTGTCAAAACATCAAAGTCGCAGAGGACCTGAGGGTTTACCGCTAAATCGCAGGATTCTGGGTGCCTCAGTTCAAGTCTGTTCCAAGTGGGGGCCTTCCATGACAAGGAGCAACAAGGCTCAGCAGGTTCCATGCTGCTCAGATGGATAAGTACTGTGGCGTGAGCCTCCAAGGCTTCCTCGGCGTTTGCCTCGTAGCAAGGAAGGAAATGGCTGCAAGACGGCTCCGACAACGATGACAGGAAAAAAGGACTTCATCAGGTGACAAGCACCGGATTCCCCTAGAGGAAGGCCTTATATTGCGGCCCAGCCTCCTGGGAAAGAACCAGCTGCCTACCCTTAGTGTAGTGTGCCTTGCCTAACCGCATGCATACAGCACCGCAGGGGGATCGTGACAGTACCCCTCGGCAACGGCCGCCATCCCGGAGGACTACCAGGTTTAGTAGGGTGACGTGCGTGAAACCGCCAAAGGAGGAGGGGACAGTGTAGTTTGTGCACAGGTTCCCAGGTATGTTCTTCTGGACCATAGCCCTTCCAGTCTACAGGATAATAGACCCTTCCTCTGGTTCTCTTTGAGTCGAGTATATTCTGTACCTCGTATTCCACCTCCCCATCCACTATAAATCGGTCTGGACCCTTAAGCAATCGAGTGTGAGGCAGGCAGGGGCATAAAAGGGAAATATGGAAAACGGGATGGATTTTCCAAGTCTTTGATAGGTCCAATTTCATGGCTACCTGGTTTATAACCTGTGTTATAGGAGAGGGCCCTACATACTTAGTTTTCAGCTGGTTGTTTCCCTTCATCTGTAGATTCTTTGTGGATAACCACACCTTATCCCCAATTTTTTACAGGGGCCCAGGGGACCACTTCCTATCAGCAAACAATTTGGCATTTTCTTGTGCCTTGAGCAAATGGCTCTTCACATCTAAGAGTACTGCATGGAGATGTGCCTGGTGAGCTTGAATGGAGGGATGTTTGGTTGTTATTGGCCAGTCGAAAGGAAGCATGTTTGGATTATATCCATACAAACTGTAAAACGGTGAACAACCCAATGTAGTGTGTTTGCTGTTGTTATAGGCAAACTCGGCAGTCCAGAGCAAGGTACTCCATTCCGTTTCATGGTGCAATGAAAAACACCTCAGGTATTGCTCCAGCGTTTGATTTAACCTCTCAGTTTTTCCATCGGTTTGTGGATGATAGCTGGTTGAGAGACGCACATTTATGTTCATGATCTTGCAGAGTTCTTGCCAAATATTGGATGTAAACTGAGACCCTCTGTCCGTTATCAGAACTGCTGGTATGCCATGCGTTCGCACCACATGTTATAGGAATACACTGGATAACACAGAGGAAGAAGGTACAACTTTCATTCGAACAAAATGACCCATCATGGTCAAGTGATCCACTAGGACTAGAATGACGGTATGTCCGTTGCTTGGCTGCATTTTCACTATAAAGTCCATGGATACTGTGTGCCATGAGTGTCAGGAATGGGGATAGGGTACAGCAAGCCCGCAGGTGTGGCATGACTGGTCTTGCCTTGGGCACACACTGCACACCCAAGGCCACCAAAAATGTCTTTCTAAGAGGGCGATGGTTTTGTATATTCCTATATGTCTCAAGGACGTATCGTGAGCCCATTGGGTTGCTCGTTCTTGCAATATGGCTTCTGGCAAATACAAGGCATGGAGGTGGTAAAGCAACTCCTCCTCCTCACTTCTATTTCCGGGGTCTTCATCCACCCAGGCCTGTTTGTTCACTTCCAACAGCTCTAGTTTAATGTCTTCCAAGAAATCTTCCTTGGATACCAAGGCTATCTCTTGAGCAGGAAATGTTGCTTTACTCAGGGTGGGAGGATGTGTTGTACACATTTGGTCTTCATCTCTAGGGTAGCCGATCAGCCTAGACAAAGCATCCACTTTGCTGTGTTGTCCTCCTGGTCTGTACGAAGTCATATTCTGCAAAGAAGAGAGACCATCGCAGCTGTCGGGGTGTAGGGCTCTGGCCGTCTTCAGAAACAACAAATTCCGATGAACCGTGTAGATCTTGATAGTGTGTTTAGCCCCCATTAGATGGTGTCTCCATTCTTCACATGCCCTCTTGACTGCTAGTAACTCTTTATCGGAGATAGTGTAATTCATCTCACATGGGGTAAGCTTTTTCGAATAGAAAGCCAATGGATGCAGCTGTCCAGTATCAGGATGTCTTGGTGAAAGGATACCTTCCAGGGCATGATGGGGAACAACCTTTACAACGCAACTTTTACAACGCACTACCATTACAACGAAACTATTACAACGCAAATGCTGTGACAACGCATGCCATTACAACGCAAGTCTTTACATCGACTTGCACTAGATGGCGTGCTAACATTAAAAATAGTGTAGTTTACTATCCAAACACCTTCCCTACTGCAACGTGGACTGGAGTTAGAATAGTAAATTACCCTTTTTTAATGTTAGCACGCCATCTACTGCAAGTCGATGTAAAGACTTGCGTTGTAAAGACTTGCGTTGTCACAGCATTTGCGTTGTAAAAAATTCGTTGTAACAGCATGCGTTGTAAAAGCATGCGTTGTAACGTCATACATCCGGGCATGATACGAGGCATCCGTTTCCAAGACAAATGGTAGCTGTACATCAGGGTGTCTCAATATCGGTGCTTTTGTGAAGCGGGACTTCAGTGTCCGGAAAACTGCTTCCGCCTGTTTGGTCCACACGAAAGACACTCCTTTTTTGAGTAGGTTGGTGAGGGGTTGCAGGATGTGCGAGAAGTTCTTGATGAATCTCAGATAAAAGTTAGCGAAGCCGATAAAGGTCTGTAAGGACTTCTGGTTCATCGGAGATTTCCACTGGGTGATAGCTTCCACTTCCCTTGTGTCCATACGTATTCCACTGGCGCTGATGATGTACCCCAAGAACTCTACCTCTGACGCATGGAAAAGGCACTTCTCTAGTTTGGCATACAAGGACTGTTTTTTCAACCGTTCTAAGACCTGCTTCACATGAGTGATGTGCTCTCTGGCACTAGAGGAGTAGATTAAAATGTTGTCTATGTAAACCATAAACATCACGTCCAAAAGGCCCCTCAACACCTCATCCATAAAGTACTGAAAAGCCGCTGGAGCATTACAGAGACCGAACGGCATCACTTGAACTCAAAGAGCCCAAACTTCGTTCTGATGGCTTTCTTCCACTCGTCCCCCTACTTCATCCTCACCAAGTGATAGTCTCCACAGAGATCCAGTTTGGTGAAAATGGTTGACCCTTTTAATTGGTCCAGGAGCACTGGTATCAGAGGAAGGGGATACCTGTTCTTTATTGTGATCCTATTGATGGCTCTAAAGTCAATGCACATTCGCAAATCGCTGTAAAAATTATTTGGAATAAAGAAAAGCGGAGAGGAAGCAGGGGATGCCGAGTGACGTATAAACCCATTGGCCAGGTTTTCATCCAAATAGTCCCTCAGATGTTGGAGTTCTGGTTCAGTCAACGCATAGACACGACCCCATGGGATCGCTGCTCCAGGGACCAGGTCTATCCGGCAATCATAATCCCTATGAGGCGGAACATGGCTTGCTTCTTTCTTGTCAAAGACTGTAGAATATTGTTGATAGTCAGTAGGGACTGTGGACACACAACCCAGTATTTGAGCAGTACAACCCATAGAAAGGAGCAAGGCTTGAGTTTCCTTAGATTCTTCTGATAAAGCATGGTTCTGCGAACAATGTTCTTTACAGTATAAGGAGTTCATCACCAATGACCGACTTGCCCATTGTACTGTGGGATCGTGAAGCGTCAACCAGGGCATTCCGAGAATCAGGTAGAAATGTGGCGCATCAATCAGATCAAACTGGATTGTTTCATAATGGTCTTGGCCGAATCGCATGAAATAGGCTGGCTATGATATCTGACAGGGCCAGGTGTCAGCGCTGTTCCATCTACCGCCTTCACTGGTTCGGGTACTAAGTACTTCATACAGGGCACGCCTATATCCTTGGCATATAGCCGATCAATTACATTTCCGGTGGCCCAGGAATCAACTAAGGCAGTTACCTGCGTTAAGACTCCATTCTCCAACCACAAAGAAACACAAACATTAAAGTGTGGAACAGTATGTTGTAAGGTATTGGTGAATACTGGAGACACTTCTCTGTTATACCGCCCCAGCTAGGGGTCTCGCACCGGCTTGGGGCCTTCAGTTTCCAAACTCTTCTCCTTGATTCCATGACCCCTGTGCCACAGCTTGAGTTTTTGATGGAGGCATCCTATCCGGAAGTTTCGTTCGGGCCTTGCATCCCCGGATGAAGTGTCCAGCCTTTCCACAGTAGAGACAAAGGCGTTGTTTCCTTCTCTTCTCCCTTTCCTCCGTGGTAAGGGGTCCTCGAGTTGCGTCTATCTGCATAGGTTCTGGTCCCTCAGGAGTATAGGCTCCTTCTCCAATAGCAGGACGACCACGAGGAGTGAAGCATTTGAAGTCGCCCTTATTCCTATCGCTTTTTCATTCCTGCATTCGATGGCCCAACTGAACGGTAAGATTGATTAACTCCTGACACGTGTGGCAGAGGAATCACCTGCGCAAGAACATACTACAGCTCACCCCAAAGCCCCTGATAAAACGAGAAGGTTCTTTTGTCCTGGGGTCAGTCTGTTTCCACCACAAGCCGGTTGAACGTGGTTACGTAGGAGAGGAGATCCTAAGTACCTTGTTTGAGAGTAAGGAGCTCTGTCTCAAATGTTAACAGATGCACCCTTCGGTCGAACAACTTACGTATCTCCGTGCAGAAATCATTAAAATTGTACAACACAGGGTTGTCTCGTTCTATCAAAGGGATGGACCAACTGGTGGCATTCCCACCCAAGAAAGACATGATAAAGAAGGTTTTAGCCTGGTCATTGTGAAAGAGGGTTGGCTTACACAGGAAGTGCAGCCGGGCACAGACTAATGAAAATCCCGAATTTCTTTGGATCTCCATAAAAGTGGTCTGGGGCCCCTAGAGGTATTTGCTGGGACTGAACAACGTGAACAGGGAATGACTCACCAGCCCCAACGGAGGGAGTGTGAGAGGATGAAAATAACCCAGTGTCTGAAGCACCCCCTCCCATGGGATCTGCAGGTCCCATAGGATGGGCCATTGACCTATGCTGTGGGGGCGGGAAGGTCCAGCCTTGATATACTTCCTCCCTGTCTGATCAGAAGGACTCTTCCTGTTTAACCCAGCAACTTCCCTATGCATGGTACCCATCTCAGTCATAAATTCTTGCGTTTCAGTACGGTAGGCATTAACCTCTACGTGTAGCGCATACATAGTTTCTAGAAGTGTGGCAAGAACCACATTGGTATCCATCACCCAGGCTGGATGAGCGTCTTGAGCTTGTCACTCTGTTAGGTTACAAAAACGGTCACCACTAACCTCCAGAGACAAATCCAGCAGGGGCGATGCATAGATCCCAAATCCCCTTTGCAATACCCCTCAGGAGAATGGAAATACTCCACCCTGCAGTGCGCAAGGGAAAGGGGAAAGCAAGGAATAAAGAAATGAAGTCCAACGGCACTCTTCATAATGAATCTCCTGGTCTGGAGATCTCAGGAATATTCTCTCCCAAGGCAAGTCCCAACAACTGATTACAGCACACTGTATGTGAGACAAAGTTTAAACATTACCAAAGTAATCACACACACAGCCTCTCCCTGTTTGTAACTAAATGCCATCCCACCGTTGCTTGCCTGTGTACTTACATTGAACCCTTTCATGCAAGCTCTAGCGTAGCTGACAGTCTGGTGAAGGATTTCACAAACAAGGAGTAAGTTCATGAATAGCGTAGATGGGCTCTCCTCCTGAGAGCCAGCTCTGTTCCATTAAACAAAAGTAAACAAGATAAAGTTGGGGTGATACGTCTCACACTTCTGTGCAAAGTACATGTGAGCAAAGTTCAGGAACAGCAGGGGGAACAATGGCCTGTTCCACTCACGAATATGATGGAAAACAAATGATCCCTAGACAAACAGGATTGGCTTCAGTAGCTTGTGCGAGAGAGATATAAATACAAGCTCCTTGCAAGGCTGCTATCAAAACATCAAAGTCTCTGAGAACATGAGGGCTTACCGCTAAATCGCAGGACTCCGGGTGCCTGAGTTCAAGTCTGTTCCAAGTGGGGGCCTCAGTGACAAGGAGCAACAAGGTTAAGCAGCTTCCGTGCTGCTCAGATGAATAAGTACTGTGGCCCGAGTCTCCAAGGCTTCCGCAGCGTTTGCCTCGCAGCAAGGCAGGAACCGGCTGCAAGACGGCTTTCACAACGATGACAGAAATAAAGGACTACATTAGGTGACAAGCACCGGATTCCCCTAGAGGGAGGCCTTATATTGCGGCCCAGCCTCCAGGGAAAGACCCAGCTGCCTGCCCTGATGCATGCTGGTTAGTGTAGTGTGCTCTGCCTACCCACATGCATAGAGCGCCGTGGGGGGATCGTGACACATTCAACCAATCAAACAAGAAATACAATGGAATGTTGATGTCATCCCTGTAACAGTGCCACATATGGCAAAAGTAGTGTCCTGTGATGGCAGTACATACCAAATAAATTCAATCAGACGTAGTATGATATCCCATTAAGCAGTCCACATCACATCACAGTACATTTAGGATGGCCCTGGGCTACATGATGTTAGTGGGCTTGCTTTGTCAGTGTAGGACATGACCAGGGATGAGGATAGTCAGCAGATTGCCACAAAAGTGTGTATTCATGTCTTTGTCGTGCTCAGCATGTGAGAACTACATATGTTGTGTGTTAACTATTGATTTATGCTTGTGCTAGATGTATACAACTTGTGTCTCAACAAATGAGATGTATAAAAACCTACAGTGATAATCTGTTTACTCATCTCTTGTATACATGCAGGTCAATGCCCATCAGAGGTGTGTCATTTGGAAAGTCATCGCCCAGAAGGTGCGTACCTTTGGGGTCTATGGCTGGCGCAGTGCCCATTGCAGGAAAAGGCGGGGGGGACCTGAGGCGCTGGACCCAGAAGATTGCGGAGGTCCAGCTAGGGACGTCCTCCCATCGGGAACGGGGCATGCGCCATACCCTGACCCCCCCCCCCCCCGATGGCCCGCATACTGATTGTGGCCTACCCAATGCTTGATGCATCATCTCATGTTCTTAGATGTTCTGGCTGACAGTTAGACCAAAAAGGTCACTTGTCTTCATTGTGTCAGGAGTGGTGCTCCCTCACTGCTGTGTCTCATGTGATGGTAGCCCTATTACATGTGACATTGCATACAGTGCACTTTATATGCAGTGACTGGACAACACTTCCCTTTGGCAAGTTGGGATACAACTGTAACATGAGTATGCGAACATCACTGGTGCCATCAGCATTAGTGCCTACATGATGGCATGTGTACCTTTACCTGTTGTAGTATAATCTGCACTACTGTTTCACACCTGGTCTAAGTGCCTTCATAGGTTGATGTCTGATTCCATCCCAAATATGTGTGTAGCCCAATCTATATTTGGAAATAGTCTTTTGTGATAGGCATACGGTTCATGTATTACCACAGACAGGACTGTATACACACTGGTGGGTGGGTGACACATACCCTAAGCAATTTCTCAATGCCGTTTGGTAGGTCCAAATGAGGAAGAAATGAGGAACATGACAGGTAGACTTACAGTAATTTGTCACTATTTGAATTTCCATGGCATAGATGTGGGAGTTCTCAGTTATGTGAACTGCACATGTTGATTTGGCAAGGTTCCTTCACTGACTTGTGACATGCATCAGTGTCTACACTCAGTATTACAATGGAATTTGTGTTTGCGAAACAAAAAGGTTCAGTGATGTGTCTTCCCATTAGAACAAAAGTGAAACCACCTCTTCATGTAATGGAGATTCCCTGAGTCTCAACACCTTCAATGGTCTATTGCCTTTGCGGTTTGTAATGCGAGAATGGTGTTGTCACCAGTACTGAGCTGGATTGGGATGTCCCTAGGCCTAGGTGAAGCATTATGCTGTGGATATTTGTTCACAAACCTCCCAAATATTTAGGCCAGATTGTCTCCAGTATACTTTTCTGTGCTACATGTGATACATAGCTTTCGTGAGAATATTCTGATAGTCTGACATATGAGCAATTTTCTGTTAGGAAGTGTCAACAGTGTGAAATGAACCAAAAAGGCATGAAGGTTTTGCACCCCTCTGTCGCACTGCTGGATGCAGGAAACTTTTCCTCACAATAAATCACTACTTGCTAAATAATCAATTTTTAACCAATGAAACCATAATTAAACAAATCCTCATTTCGCATTTAATCCATTATTTTTTCTGGAAATCACTGCGGAGACAGTGTGATGTCACCATGATTCTTTTATTGAACATTTTCATATGCCTCCTACTTGCCCATCCAGGTTTTTAACAGCAACACATGAGAAGAATCATTCATACGAGTGGGCTCCTATAACTTTAATTTCACCCAATGCATTTCGAGCCAAGTGACTCTTCGTCAGGGGTTGCTGAAACAAATAAGAGAAATAGCTTCACCAACAGCTCTGTTCAAACATTCTGTATCCAACAAAAGTCATAATGTAACTACCCCCTGTGCCACCGCCCTCACCAACCCTCACACCCTAGAATTAACAAACTGGGGGAAAAAACCCTTTCTGCACAACAAAAATATTGCACCCCTCAAGCCCTATCGCAAAACCCATAGACTCAAAATTACAAATGTCAAAATAATACAAAGCATATAATCGCTACATGAATTGTGTCAGACTAATAAAACACCCGATTTGTCAATCATACACTCTGAACATTCTTATAATATCCCCAAACTTCCTAGATGTTTTAACCTCACTGCTTCTTAATACCAAATCTCTCCGCGTGCTGAATAGTCCATGTTTAAAGACTTACCTCAGGAGCCACAACCGGCAGCCTCGTCTCAACGTGTGCTTTCACTCAATGCATACAAAGGAATAAGCTCTCTCCACCTCTCAAACCGTTGATATTGCAGGCTCGCCCACGTGAAACAATTAGGGGCCCATTAGGATGGAGGGTGGATGTCGGACCGGCGGCGGATATCCACCCGCCATCGAAGCCCTGAACACCGCCGGTCTGATTAGCATTGCGGTCGTGACCGCAGCGGTGTGATTTCCCGCCCGCCACTTCTCCGCCGGTTGCAGTCCGCCCACTTGCCTGGCATGCGGAGCTGGACCACTACAATTGTGGCGGATCAGGGCCAAGCACCGCCAGCATGATTATGATGCCGGCGGTAGCCAGCTTTCTGTGGCGGTGGAACCGCCATGGAAAGGCATGCGGAGAATGTCTCTGGGGGTCCATTGCGGACCCCCAATGTGTTGGGGGTGTGTGTGGGTGCACTGGGGGGTACCCATGGTACCCCCCTACATGTCCCTGTACCAGGTGGCAGACATTGTGCAGTGCCTGCAACACAGTGCAGGGGCATGCAGGACATGCTTGTTTAGACATCGCGGCGGTGCTGCTGGCAGCACCGCCCGCCACAATGTTAACCGTCGCTATCCGACCGCCGCGGTCGCATTTCCACTGCGGAGCATAATAATTGGACCGGCGGTTTTCCCGCAGTCCTGGCAGGCGGATTTTTCCCGCTACCATGCTGGTCGGGGTGCTTTTCCGCCAATCATCCTAACGGACCTCTTAGTGTTTGAAATCTAATGGTTGTCTTTGGACCCATGACGTGACACTGTTAAAACTCCATGTCCTAAAGAAATATTTAGTTGAAAACCAACACCCCTATCCAGTGCCCATACAAAAATAAGAATAAAAATAAAAATCACAGTAGCAATCCACTAATATACAGCCCTATAGTGAACACTCCTATACCAGTAAAATGTATATGAACCAAATCGACCTGTGTTGAAAATAAATATCATCATTATAACCATTGATAAAATGAAAAACAGTCCATGAAAATTACGCAGCAACTTAAAAATACATGGTGATGGAAGAAACCACAGTAGTAGTCAAAATTTGACTATCCCACTATATGCGTTATGCTGTTGCAACAGTTATTGTCACCAAAATTTCATAAAATCCACTCTGGGCGCTCCATGTTTTTCACTGTCTCTGAAGTGGTGACAGTTCATTGACTTTATTTATTCAAAGTTCGAGCAAATGATCCGTGAGGTGCAAACTCGCATTGGGACAGTAAATTGCGATGCAAGACAAGAATATATGGTTGCACTCCTTCCCTTAAATATGTCTTGACTTTAGAATATGGAACCAGTTATTATCGTGCGAATAGATGCTGTGAACCGTCCACAGAATTACAGTTCAGTTAGAAATAAACCAAAAAGGCACGAAGCTTGCGCACCCCTCTGTCGCACTGCTGGATGCAGGAAACATTTCCTCACAATAAATCACTACTTGCTAAATAATCAATTTTTAACCAATGAAACCATAATTAAACAAATCCTCATTTCGCGTTTAATCCATTAATTTTTCTGAAAATAACTGCTGAGAGTGTGAAATGAGCATTGCCGTTTCACTGTCTTTCTGCTACTACAAATATTGCTGCAACAGGGCGGTCGGACTGCTAACTGAGTGGCGGTGATTGTGACGCTGTTTCAACAGCGGTACCATGACAGCCAAACTTGTAATTAGGCCTTAAGTGTAGATTTTTGGAGATGTCACCATATACTTTGATTAAAGTGATAGTAACAGCCTTGCATGGCAGCGTGGGGGTATATTTTTAGGATTGCAGGAATCATAGCTTGTTCAAGGTGAATGATTTTCGTTTTGGGGGTAGTTGTTTTATATGGTTTAGGAGTTCAAGGTAGGTACTGCCTTGTTTATTAAGGAGTAAAGCATATATTAAAGATATATTTGAGTGAATGGCTTGGCACACATTTTGATAGTCCTACTCATCACCCAGTTTATCATTGGGAAAGTTTCATTAAGTTGTTTGCAGTGGAGAAGCTTAGGATTCGTTTTTCATTATTTTTATTGTCATGTAAGAGAAAGGGTTCCTCTTTGTGTGGGATTGTTAAATGCTCTGATATGTGTATGTCCTGGTATCTTCTAGGAGCAGGTGGAGTATCACTGTTGGCTTTTTTAGTGTGTGTAATTAGACGTTTTAAAGTGGGGTAGATGGTAGTTGGCCCGTTATATGTACAGGGACTTTAGACAGTATGGGGGAAATTCTCAAGAACGTGTGATAATTATCGCAAATTTAGCTTAACGCAACTCTGCACATTGCAGTCTATCGTGGGAAAATAACGCCGTGTTAACATTGTATTCTCAACACAGCGGTACCATGCGATAGTCTCACGCTAACGTGTCAAATGACCGCGATAAAATTACCATTATGGCAAAAAAAACGCGAAACACGAACGCAAAAAAGGTTGCGATGTGGCCAACCATGATAAAAAAACAAGGATAACCAGCGACAGGCCTGCAATTCCCACGCGTCATGCGGGAAATTGCAATATAAAAGCACCGAAAAACACAAACAAAATAATTTAAACTGCGTAGCACCATGGAGGAAGCCGGAGCAAGTACAGAGGACGACGAGAACCCCACAAGGACCAGCCTGGGTCCTCGGTGTCACGGAAGGGCAAGGAGAAGAAGACGAGGTTCAGTCCGCAGGAAAACAGGATCATCATCACAGAGGTGATACAACACCACCAACAACTGTTCGTCACCTCCAACATGTCATTGGCAAATAAAAATGCAATTGGCAGTCCATCCTGGACAAGGTGAATGCAGTCGGAGTGAGGAGGAGGACAATTGGAGAGGTCAAGAGGCGCTGGAATGATGCAAAGCGCAAAACCAAGAAGAAACTCGCTGACAACCATCAGGCAGCAATGCAGAGTGGAAGGTGGCAGTCCAGCGGAACACCAGGAGCTGGATGAGATGGAGGAAATGGTGTCCACAGTCATCAGTGGGGAGACGGTGGCAGGAGTTGGGGGTCCGGACACTGCTCGACATGACCTGACACAACAGCACCAGGGTGAGTGGAACAGGGACTGGGAGGACGGGGGGAGATTGGCAGAATGGCACACAAGCACAATTAAGTAGAGCACACTGCACACCCACAATGACTCTGGATCATGTCCCAGATCCCCTTGGCACACTGCAGAACACATACAAACAGCAAGTAGGCCCCTGTCCGCTATGGGCACAAAGGGGTCCCTCCCCACACAGCACCAATCTCACAACCAACCCATGGACATGTGTTAAAACCAGCAAAGCTGCGTGTCTGTGAGCCACACTGACAATGCAAGTGACACTGCATGACGAATAGAAGGCTGCAGTCCAATTATCATGACATGGTGCACGCCATAACACTGAGGTGGCTGAGTGTGGAACACATACAGAAAGGAGCAGGTCACACTCTGACACATACACGTGCACAAACAACCCCTGACGTCAACAACACATCTGCGGATAAACTATGCCCAAGAGTCCAAAATCCGACCAAGAGCCAAAATTAGCCAAGTCTGCAACATCTCAGCACTGTAGAAGCACAGAAGCACAGAAGTCAAAGGCACACCGCCTCAAAGAGATAAGGGGCAGCAAAATCACAGCTGCTGGGGTTACTCTCCCACAATGCAGCACACACACATAGCAATAACAGCACATCAACATTGACGACAATGTGGTACAAAGTGCAACACTTTCACTACAGAACAGAGGACACAACTGGTTCGGCTTGTGCGTAGAAACTGGCCAATCACATCTGGCATAACAGGACACTGTGAGATGATAATGTACGTGTACAAACTCACATCCGTGATGTAGTTCAAATGTCCACTGTCCCGAATCATATAGTCAGCTCCTCCCAAACAGTCACAATGTACATTGTCATGCAGTCTGTATGTAAACTTGAACAATGCGTACATACATGTCAACACAATGTTAAAATGCATCTCCCCTTCACATTGCAGAGGGACAATCAACACCTCCTGCAGAGCAGACCAGACAACTCATCAGTGATGATGAAGAGGACCTCCACACCTTCGACACCGATGGCCTACAACAGCTCATGGACAACTACGGCAACCCACCTCCAGGAGCAGGGCAGCCCAGCTGCATCGAGGAGACCCCACCCCCTGCACAGACCACACAGCAGGAAGCACCCACCACCACGGCTGGCTCCCAGCACCTCACCGAAGAACACATCGCATTCCAAGGCCAGGTGTTAGACTGCCAGAAGGAGGTGGCTGAACAGGTGCGGGTGGGGTTCGACCTCATGGCAGCCAAAGTAGATGACATACGTGGGTGTCTACGTCCCACCAGGGACCACTTACACTCCCTAACGGACACCTACAGTTCGCTCCATGATGTCCAACAATCCATGCCCAACATCGCTGGAGTCATGACTTTGAGAGGAGAACAACTGTCTAGTCAGAGTGGCCTCAGCGATGTCAGCCGAGAGTTGGCACAGATGCTGAGGATAATGGAGAACATGGAGTGGATGCATGCAGAAAGAATGGCTTCCACGGATGCACAACAGCGAAAAGTTGTTGGGAACTTCCATGCCCTGCAGATCCTCAACATCGCATTGCTGCCACTAAGGCAGTCGCTGATGAATGCTGTTGGTACTTTTACACACACATCTCCGGCCCCTGATGTGTCAGTGGCACACAGTGCTGCAGACCAAACATCAACACCCACATGTCAGACAGATGACATAGAGGACGAAGATGCGGGTGATTCCACCTTTGTATTAAAAAGGAGCCAATAGCATTCTTCTCCGCCAAATGCCCTGTTTCAGCTTGGTTCTGCCCTCTGCACCATGCCCTGTAACAACACCTCCCACTGTCCCCTGAAACATTCTGCGACACTCACCTTGGACCTCGACATGGACTGCCATATTTTGTTTGCTTACCAATGACACAGCAATCAGACTGCGGACTGTACTCTTCCTCTTCCGATGTACTTGTCAATCCCTAAATGACGCTGGCTGGCCCTCCACTGGGCTACAATGTAATGTGGGGTTTGCATGGCCATGTGATGCTCCAGCTCCGACACTCCACCGAATGTGAATAAATCATTCAAATTCACACAGATGTGTCATGTCCATAATCGATCAAGTATGAAAGTATGGATGAACGTAAGGACATTGATTGCACAAAAAGGTACACCCTGGGAAATGAAAGCAATGTGCATGTTTGACTGTGACACACATAGGCAGTGAGATGACTGGGAATGTGTGCACTAGCTGTGGCCTCATTACTCTGAGACAACAATTGCGCAATTTCACAACTTTGCCCCACGCAATGTTAGAAATAGGGCTGTGTATGAAATGTCAAAGTCGTTGGCAGGCCTAAAGTAGCGTCCCCCATCACATTTGACAACAGAACATCTTTTCGCATACCTACTCACTCTCAACTGGGTGGGCACAGCCTATAGTGATGGATCACATTGAGCCACATGGCAAGATGTTGGACACCATACTCACATTGCTGAAGACTTGTAAGAGCACAGGTCTATCAGCAACTATCCCAACCACAATGTCTGGCTCACATAGGTGTAGCTGGCAATAGGGACTCGCCCCTAAATTAAATGCGTCAGTCAGTCCCTTCCTGTGTATGGACAAAGCTCATTGAGGCACACGATTTGTCATTCTAATCAACACTCATCACAGTTGAACACCAGTGAAGTTGCGTAGACTTTATTAGCATGTGCGTGTCAGTACGGGCAAGACAAGGGCCACAACATGCAGACCAATGCATCAGACACTAACAGGCAGTATTCGGTCACGGTACAGTTCCACGTGACAGGCGTTGTGCATGTGCCCGGGATGTTCTGCCATTGCGTTGTTAGCTCTCGTAGAACCTGCACTCTTCTGACCTGCAGCAGTTATGTGGATGATATGCCACAACTCGAAGCAATGAGTCATATGTGTGTGCAATGTTTGGACGTATGGATTGTTGTGTATGTAAGTGCTAAGGGCATTCCATGCAAGAGTACCTCGAGCAAGGACTTCTGTGTGTGGGTTGTGGATATGTTGGTCTTTCATTAGCGCTGTGCGTAGTGTGGGAGTCGTCATCATTTGCTATGGTATCTCTCTCAGGGGGTGCCTGCCACATGCAAGGCCATGGTCAGAGGTGCAGATGTCCTTCCGCCTTATGTATTGAGACAAAGGAGCTTTCATCCCTAATGTTAGTTTGACTACTGCTTGCATTCTGGAAATGTGATGTCGCTTTCGCGCTGCAATTGAGGCTAGGCCTTAGGCTTATGGTGCACTAATAGCAATACACACACAACAGTTGGCATGTATGAGCCAAGAGCCCGAGCGGCCTTGTGCTCATTGTACAATCCCTTCATGCGCGGCCGCCCTCCGGGTGCATGCAACATTGCAACATTGTCAACTGCGGGCCGTGTGGCACCGACAATGCAGCAGAGACACACGCATCAGTTGGTTTCCTGTCCAGCCCAGAAATGAACCACCCCCAGAGTCCAGGGATAATTATTCACACACCTACGCTTGCCTGGCGTACGCCGATCCAGCCCACTCGGCTTACTTATAAAGGGGGGGGGGACGACGCTACGTGTCCAAGTTCTTCCCCGCTGCCGGAGGTGACATGGCTGCGTCCGCCTGGCATATCACGAGACTCAATCAGAAAGGGTCCATGACTTGCGTTGCACAGAGATGGTGGCACCAGATACACTGCGGCCAGCACGGGCCTACCGCCATGGGACGGTGACCTTCGGTGCACTGAGGTAGGGGCACCTTAAGTGCTGAGGGGGTGTGCAGCCTGCGATGATGCGCCGTCGTGGCGGTCCGGACTGGTAAGGATTTGTGTGAGCCCTGCTGGACTGCAGTGTAGGCCTGAGCCAGCGGGCAGCGCTGGCCTACCGCCACGTGGCGTTGCCTCATGGTTCACAGAGTTAGTGGCACCTATGGAGCTGAGCAGGTGTGCAGCCTGCGATGATGCTGTGTGCACTGATATGATCTCTGCCATTGCGAAATCAAGACCCAGAATCACGTGTGTCACTTGGTGGCCCGTGGTGCGGGCTGCATGATGTGGAGGCTCCCAAGGTCGCGGGCCCAGGCCTTGGAGCTTGCACCGGCACATGGTGGACCCTCTTGGAGACACGCTGGTGGAGGAAGTTGAATAGTGAGGCCTGGGTGCGCAGGTGCGGGCAATCACCTCTGGGCGGCGGGAGGGACTGGGGTGCAGCAACCTGTGTGCGCAGGGGCGTGTGCAATGATATGAACTCTGCCATTCATAAATCTGGACTCTGTTTCAGATAAGGGACCTGGTGGACTGCAGTGTATACCGGAACGTGGTTGGAGACACACCGGTGGCAGCAGGTGAGCAGTGAGGCCTGGGTCCTCAGTGTCGACACTCTCTCTCCCTCTCCCTCTCTTCCTTTCACTGTCTCTCTCTCTCCCTCTCTTTATCTCTCTTTCTCTCTCTCTCTCCCTCTTTTTCTTTTACTGTCTCTCTCTCTCTCCCTCTGTTACTCTCTCTCCTTCTCCCCCTCTTCCTTTCACTGTCTCTCTCTCTTCCTCTGTTTCTCTCTCTCTCTCCTTCTCCCTCTCTCCCCCTTTCTCTCTCTTTCTCTCTTTCTCTCTTTCTCTCTCTCCCTCTCTTTCACTCTCTCTCTCTCCCTTTCTTTCTCTCTCTCTCTCTGTCCTTTGATGAGCGCATGACACACCTCCTTATCTTGAATTTTGTCTTGCAGGCTATGACTTACAGATTATCCAGAGAAGACCCACCATGACTCTTCCAAATAGTTGTTTTGAGTTAAATTTGAATAAAATAATTTGTTTGGAAATTTAAAGATGAATGAATGATTCTCCTTTTTCTGAACTGAATGTTAATTGTTGTAATTGTGCGACATCCGGCAAATTGTTTTGTTCATGATATTGTAAAGTTGATGTAAAATATCTTTGTCCAGCGGGAGTTCCCTGGGGGGGGGGGTCCTGTGGGTGGTGGTGGTGAGTGTTGTGGCCCTCTTGGGTGTTCAAGCTGCATGATCAGTAGCTCCATGGCATCTGTTGTTCTTCTGGTGTGGCTGTGGGCTGGACTCCCATTTCTGGTGCAGGTTATCATCCGACTTAATACCAGGAAAGAGCAGGTGTTAATTTCCTGCTGATAACGCGCCTTATCACATGTATTGTGATCTTATCGCTGATCTGGTTGGTCATTGAGAATGTTGCGAAGTGGTGTTATCGCGGCTTTTTGCACGGGAATGCCTACTCTGCATCATATTAGCGTTAGTTGCCGGTGGCATCCGTGGCAATGTTTTTTGCGGCTGCTTGCGCAGGAAAACTGGTGATATGGGCTGTTAGCACCAGCTTGTGAATAGGGCGATAAATCCATCGCCACTTTGGCTGTGACAAAGTGCCGCTAACTCTGGGATAGGTCCTTGAGAATATGCCCCAATGTCTTTAAAGATTTTGGTTGTGGGTTTCTTTAAACTAGTGCATGCTTCTCTTTTGTCTTGTTCAATTTATCTAACTTCTACCTCTGTAACTCTTAGGGGGTGGTCCTGCTCTTTTACATTAATTACAACATTTTCTTTTGTCGTTGTCCTTCCATAGCATGCATTATAATAATATTTAGTACATTTCCAGTTTATAGTTTCTGTCGATGCACTTCTTGGTTGAAGGATTAGCCCATCTGTCTTAATACCTGTTTTCCTTTTTGTGAAGTGATACATTTTGCACCTTCAGTCATTATATCTGTAGTAGTTTAATAATAAAGCAAAAGACACACAATTGATGGACGGAATGCAGAAAAAATCAAAACATTCTCCCCCAGTCAAGAGATCTGGGTTAACTCCATCATTCTTTTGCTCACCATGCCACCCCAGTTTAGACCTGGCCATATGCAAATCAGTCTTGACCCTGTGCCTCATGGGAACAGTCCAGCCCAAACTGCCAAGCCAGGTCCTCCCTGGACTGGAAACAAGCATCCTAGGACCGGTTTCGGGGTTTCACCCCTCTGCAGCCAGGATAGCTTGATTCCAGAGGCACAGTGAGCCCGGGACCTACATCTAGGCATACCCGGTGCACTTACGGAGAGAAAGCAAAAGACACACAATTGATGGACGGAATGCAGAACAAATCAAAACATTCTCCCCCAGTCAAGAGATCTGGGTTAAATCCATCATTCTTTTGCTCACCATGCCACTCCAGTTTAGACCTGGCCATATGCAAATCAGTCTTGACCCTGTGCCTCATGGGAACAGTCCAGCCCGAACTGCCAAGCCAGGTCCTCCCTGGACCAGAAACAAGCATCCTAGGACTGGTTTTGGGGTTTCACCCCTCTTCAGCCAGGATAGCTTGATTCCAGTGGCACAGTGAGCCCGGGACCTACGTCTAGGCAATCCGGCGCACTTAGGGTGAGAAAGCAAAAGACACACAATTGATGGACGGAATGCAGAACAAATCAAAATATTCTCCCCCAGCCAAGAGATCTGTGTTAAATCCATCATTCTTTTGCTCACCATGCCACCCCTGTTTAGACCTGGCCATATGCAAATCAGTCTTGACCCTGTGACTCATGGGAACAGTCCAGCCCAAAGTGCCAAGCCAGGCCCTCCCTGGACCGGAAACAAGCATCCTAGGATAGGTTTCGGGGTTTCACCCCTCTTCAGCCAGGATAGCTTGATTCCAGTGGCACAGTGAGCCCGGGACCTATGTCTAGGCATACCCGGCGCACTTAGGGTGAGAAAGCAAAAGACACACAATTGATGGACGGAATGCAGAACAAATCAAAATATTCTCCCCCAGTCAAGAGATCTGGGTTAAATCCATCATTCTTTTGCTCATCATGCCACCCCAGTTTAGACCTGGCCATATGCAAATCAGTCTTGACCCTGTGCCTCATGGGAACAGTCCAGCCTGAAATGCCAAGCCAGGCCCTCCCTGGACCAGAAACAAGCATCCTAGGACCGGTTTCGGGGTTTCACTCCTCTTCAGCCAGGATAGCTTGATTCCAGTGGCACAGTGAGCCCGGGACATACGTCTAGGCATACCCGGCGCACTTAGGGTGAGAAAGCAAAAGACACACAAATGATGGGCGGAATGCAGAACAAATCAAAACATTCTCCCCCAGTCAAGAGATCTGGGTTAAATCTATCATTCTTTTGCTCACCATGCCACCCCAGTTTAGACCTGGCCATATGCAAATCAGTCTTGACCCTGTGCCTCAAGGAAACAGTCCAGCCCGAACTGCCAAGTCAGGTCCTCGATGGACCGGAAACAAGCATCCTAGGACCGGTTTCGGGGTTTCACCCCTCTTCAGCCAGGATAGGTTGATTCCAGTGGCACAGTGAGCCCGGGACCTACATCTAGGCATACCCGGCGCACTTAGGGCGAGAAAGCAAAAGACACACAATTGATGGACGGAATGCAGAACAAATCAAAACATTCTCCCCAGTCAAGAGATCTGGGTTAAATCCATCATTCTTTTGCTCACCATGCCACCCCAGTTTAGACCTGGCCTATGCAAATCAGTCTTGACCCTGTGTCTCATGGGAATAGTCCAGCCCGAACTGCCAAGCCAGGTCCTCCCTGGACCGGAAACAAGCATCCTAGGACCGGTTTCGGGGTTTCACCCCTCTTCAGCCAGGATAGGTTGATTCCAGTGGCACAGTGAGCCCGGGACCTACATCTAGGCATACCCGGCACACTTAGGGCGAGAAAGCAAAAGACACACAATTGATGGACGGAATGAAGAACAAATCAAAACATTCTCCCCCAGTCAAGAGATCTGGGTTAAATCCATAATTCTTTTGCTCACCATGCCACCCCAGTTTAGACCTGGCCATATGCATGTAAGTTATTTGCAAATTTAACAACGCAGTTATTTTTATTTTATTTACCTACTTGTCTGTTTGGTTGAGATGTTTTGCATGGTTTTGCAGCTCTTTCTTTTAGCTTGTTTAAATGTGGAGCAGGTGTTTCTTTTATGTTGAAAGAGGGAAAGAAGTTAGATTAATTTAATTTGTTATTTTTTGCTTGTTTGCCGAGGTTTAGGGGAGTACATCTGTTTTTGGCCACTGTTTCTAATTTATTAATTATGTATATTTACTTTATTTTATAATTTGGAGCATTGTTGTAGATTAGTTTCCTAGCAGTATGTTGGTCTGGAAGTTGTATTTTTTTTATTTCAGGTAGTCTGTGTAAAACGATCAAAGTTAAAGAGTTCGTTACTATGTACTTGTTAATCAATCACTTTTTAGTTTAGGGCAATATAATTTTTAGTTTAAATAAAAGTATTACTTACTTGACTATGTAGTTGTAGAGATGTATATTGTGATGTAATCTTTTGTAGTGAAAATCCAACAGAGTTTCCTGATCTTGCAGTTTTTGTCTTTTTTGGAATAGTTATTTGCTTTAATTAGTGCGCCTTTTATATTGTTTGTTTAATTGTTTTAGTAATTTTATTAGTTAAAGTTGTTCATAGTGTGAATTTATTGGTTGGTTTAGTATCATTTGAATTTTTTTATCAGTTAATTATTTGTTTGGTCTAATTTATGTTTTCTTTAAGTAGTATTATATATAATTGTATTTATTTAACTATGAATTTATTTGTTTTGATACAATATTTGATATTGTTATTTGCATTTAAATAGTTATAGTAAATGATAATGTTTTAGATGCATTTATTGCATATTTTTGGGTGATGTAATATATTTTAAATTAGTTATAGATGTTTATTATAAGTTATGTGAAAATTGGCTTTTCTGTGTTTTTTAATTGAATGTATTCGTTCTGTGGATGATGATTTTGTAGTCGATATTGTGGTAATCGATATTTTTGACATGGTATATGTTTATTTATAGGTAATGGTATTTGTGTTTCTGATATTTATGTTAACAATAGATGTGTGCTTGTTATCAGTGATTTTTATGGTTATGTATATGGAGTCAATATTTTTGGTCTTGAAATTAAAGTTCTGATATTTGTGGTTCTTGATATTTGTTCGATGCTGTGTCACTGATCCAAACAAAGCATATAACACAAACAATACTAAACAAATAACAAGCATACCAAAACATACTGAACAAGTGTGAGGTGCAAACATGTATGTCCAAAAATAACCAACATCTCAAACCCACGATTCCTACTTATTACATCTATTTAGGGACCTAATATCAGTAAAGTGGATCTAAGTTTGATATGCTTAATGAAGTTCAACTGTATCTCAAGCATCCATAGATAGAGGATGGTGCTGCTCCAATTAAGCTTTGAAATCTGCCAGATGGTTAAATGATTAAGAAACATCATTTTTTTCCGGATTCTTGTGTTAGAGGGATCAAAGGGACCATATTTATAACCAGAATCTTCCAGTCTAGAGCTCAAGGAGAAAAACTCTTTGTTTATGGCCACTGTCTGTTTTGAAAAATCTTGGTGTCTATAAATATTGTCACACTCAACCATCAAAGAAGGAATTTTTGAAGTTGCTTTCTGTATCATACTGAAATAATTATGATAGACAACTTTAAGGATAACTTAACTAGGTTTGAACTCATTCAGTTGATGATGGGAAGGGATGAGGTGTGCTTTGTCTATTCCAAATTTCTCTGTGAATTTCAGATCAAGACACTTGCGCAGCATGTTTTCCAGATATTGTCTACAAATCTACTCTTGCTATAGTTTCTAATTAAAGATCCTTAGATTGTACTGTATATTCAGAGGCTGATAAGTCCAGAAACAATTTCTTCATGGAAAGAACTTTAGCAGTGACTGGAAGTAATTTGTCATTTGTGGCTTTATTGCATCTAAGTGTAATTTCATTATCCAAGACATTCATTGATAAATCAGACAAGTATCTTCAAATATTTTTAATATCCATGCTGATAGCATCAGTATTAGTATTAATAGCATAGATTCCTATCATTATTGTACTTAGTCAGGGTTCTGCTCAACCTTAAATTTAATGGGTGGATGTGATTCAGCTTGTTTCTCTGTATTTGGATGACCAGATATGTCCTTAGTTTCCTAATATAATGTTGCTATATGAAATATTATATTGTTGATTAAACATTTAAGGGTTTGCTGTGGCACAACTTAAAATATTACATTAAATATTACATAAAATGCTAAGTGTGGAAAATGCCGCTAAATTATATATAGTGCAAACAAAAGAAAGTAACTGTTCAAAATTTGAAAACTGGAAATATATTAGTCAAACACTCTATTTCTGTGGTGCAGCAGCTCTATCCAACACGGAAGGGCCTGAGAAGAAGACACTGGCTCTCATATCAGATTACCTGCCTTCTTTGCTGAGTCTGAAACAGACCACTCACCCAGACATTAAGGTGAGGTTGTATAACAGTAAATGGCTTAAATTAATGCCCCTGTTCATTTTCCTAAAGTCATTGTTGAGGAGGAAAGCTGAGCTCATAAAATGGTGACCATCTTGATGTGCATGCTCATACTACTACTACTAATAATAAGAAGAAGAATAATGAAGCTTTTAGAGTGCGATAGTTACTTCGACAGAAGTGTCCCAGCACTAATTTGTCTAATCCCCAAAAGGATTACAAAAGGCCTAGCATAAAAGATAGCCTTTCTAAAGAGCCAGGTTTTCAGGTTTTTACTTAACAGAGCCTCAGTCTTAGATAGCCTGAGATAAAGTGGAAGAAAACTCCACGACTTGGGTGCAAGAAGGCTAAAAGAGCTGCCCCCGATGCAGACTTTTTTTATTCTAGGAACCTGAGCTCGCAAGGTCCCGAGGACCTAAAAGTCCTGCAACAATAAAAGAGGGATTTAAAAGAGAGACGTTTCTTCAGCGGGAACCAGTGCAATTTGCATAATGCAGAATCCTTAATGGCCCCCGTAGGAAGATTTTGCAGAAGCCAGGCTTCAGAGTTCTGAACACGCTGGAGTCTCATGAGCCGAGAATGGGTAACTGCCAGGTAAAGAATGTTAGAGTAATGCAGCCGAGAGATAATGAGTGCTTGGATCACTGTTTTCTGTGCAGATTCGGACAAAAGGCTAATGATGTTCCTAAGGGATTTGAAAATCCCAAAGCATTTGCCTGCCAAGGCCGTGATCTGACTATCAAAGGTGAAGTTTTCATCAAATAAAATGCTCATATGTTCCAACAAGGAGGACATTTGGGAATGAAAGACTTTTTCCTGTAAATCAGTTTCCATGAGAAGGCAATACAGATGTTATTACGTTTGTAACCTTCTATCCCCAAACCATAGGGTGAGAAAATTGAAGTATTTTAAAGATATTATTTTCTTTCCCTTTTTCTATTTACAGAAAATGATTTCCATGAAAAGGTATTCCTTGCCCTTCCCCTCCTTTGATAAACTTGAACTTTGTTGCTCTTTGCCAAGATGATTACATAACTTATTCCACATTCTTGAAGGATTAAGTCAGAAGACAAAATAAGTGTGGGAAAGGCCTTGCAAATTTTGCAATTGTGTGACTTTGTAGGTGTTCAGCAAATTTCCAACAGTCACTCACTTATCCTCTCAATGGTACATCTACTTGTAACAGCTATGGAATTTCTGTGCATCTGGGGGAATTCCACAGTCATCTATGCTTAAACAATTCTGAAGACCCTAAATTTGTTCATCAGGAATTTACAACCAAAGATTTTTTAACTAAGTTTCTTTAGTTCTTTTCAGCTGCAAAAATACACTTTGGCTGCAGAATGGTGGCACATCATAGAAGTTGGTTATACAGTAGCACCAGGTAGATAAATGTGTCTCCCTTACCACCACCATAGTTACTAGAGTTGGTTAAGAAAAAGAGCCAACAAACAGAAAATGAAAAAAAGAAGCATCATGCCCAAATCATGTGTAAGACTTGTTTGTCATCCCTCTGCGTCCTTGAATTAAGCATGTGCAAGGGTTCCTGCCCCAGGTCTTCCTTTATTGCTCTGATCCATGCTTCAAAACCTACAACTAAACAATTGAAGGGCTCTCAATTGATGTTCCAGCATGACAAGGTATTGTGTCAATGTCGCTTGTCAGTTTCCCCATTGCCAACACGTACAAAAGCCTAGTGAGGGAGATTGCGATGGGCAGTGTCACCCAGTCTTTCATTCATCATGCGACAAGTTTTTCCACAGGCCTATCCCTCACACTCTTTCAGAAGTTAACTAATATCTCAAGTCACAAACCTACAATGTGTTATTTATACAGGAGTTAAATCCCTTGGAACTCATGTGTGCCTGCTTGACTGTCTCAAATTGGGCAAGGTCCTTGGTAGCTGAGGTTGCATTAGGGCGGGAAAGTATCCAATACTTGAGCTGTCATTATTGAGGCCTGTTTCTTGGAAGTCGTTGTTTGTTTACACTCTGAGCATGACTTGATTTTCTCCAGATGGAAAGGTTTTCCAGGGTTCAACTCTCTCCCTCCTCCTGCCTCCCGAACGCATTGTCCTTCAAAACTGGTGTAAAATCCGGATTACGATGTATTGGAGCGTGTGGTGATGAGAATGTGGTGAGACCCTCTTTTCAGCTATATGATCTGACACCTCAGGAACCATCCTAATTGGGGCTGCAAGTTAGGCTTTTGGGAATGCTGCATCCTCCCCAACCAAGGGGCATATTATAAAGGAAGGCGTTAAAATTATCGCCAGTTTAGCGGCAGAAAACCACCGCTAAAGTGGCAAGAATGGGCTTGATAATATGCCCTGGAGAATTCCAATAGAAGCCCATGTTCACACCAGTACATGGGCTTCTATTGGAATTCTCAAGGGCATATTATCGAGCCCATTATCGTCGCTTTAGTGGCAGTTTTCTGCCTCTAAACCAGCGATAATTTTTAACGCCGTCCTTGATAATATGCCCCCAAGCCAGTTATCAAATGGAGTGTCCAACCACCACCTTGGCCATAATGAGCCATTTTCTGCCCTTCTCTGTTTACCTAATAAGATTTTACTTTTTAAATATATTAGTTTGAATTTTGAGAGTAAAATGCTTTCTGAATTCAAGGCCTATATGCCTGACACCTGCTGTATACTAGCTCAGGCATTTGAAAGAATGTATAGAAAAGTTGTTTGGATAGTGTGTGGTATATAACTGTATTTAATCCATATTGGACTCCCTTAACTGACTTCTATTTAGAATTTGAATTCAACTTAACTGAATGGTAGCTTCCTGGGTTAATGTACTGGGTACAGGCCCAAGAATATCTCTGTGTAAAATATATATATCAGATAGGAAAATTTGGTAACATAGCATAACATTGAATTCAACCTGCCAATGGTGATCAAAATACACTGACTTGTGGCTCGGCAATTGTGTCTCTCTCAACTGAATATGCGGATATAAGGGGGGGAAACGAATAATTTGTCTTGTTCACAGCACACAATTAAAATGATGACCATTTTGGCCTGAACAAAAATTAGACGCTTTTAAGAACAGCGTGTGTCATTTGTACTTCCAATGTTATTTATTTTAAAATATTAGAACACTTTAGAGAGGGTGCTGACAAATGTTATTTGTGATTGTGGGATTTAGGAGACCTTTGGCTTTCAAAGTCTCCGAAATACAAGGAAATGTCAATAAACGTCAAGTTACACATCGTCTTCCTTGTCATGCGTTTATATACATGTAGGTGTGCTTCATAAAATAATGAACTGTAGTTTGCATGAGATAGTATCCCCTTGGCTGCACGAAACCTAGGTTTTAATCCTGTAAGAATGCACACCAAACACAGCAACAGAAAAAAATCACAGGCCTTTGTAATACCCACTCTCCTGCTAAAACCACTCTATGTGGGATATTCACAATGAAGTGCGGTGAGAGGCGTTAGCCCCCTTGGCTTATCGGCTCTCACCGCCACTTCGTAAACGCGAGGCTGCACCCTATTCTCAAGAATGTGGTGGAGCCTGGCGTTTCCCCCTGGGTTTGGCGCTAAGTTTCACGACTTAGCGCCAACGCAGGCACCCTTGCACTAGATTGCAAGGGTGTCTGTGTGCAGGGGTGGGTTGTTCATGTACAGGAAGGTGCCCCTTCCTGCACATGAACATTCCTGAAATACCATTTTGCTTTTTCCAAGTGTGCTGCACAAGGCAGCACACATGGAAAAACAAAAACGAGGAGAAATTAAGCATTTCTCCTCGTATCCCCAACTTAAGACCAGGATTTTTCTGGTCTTAAGTTCGGCGCTGCTACCTATTATCGCCACCCTTGATAATAGGTGACAGCGTCGATCACAATGGGTGTTGCGGTGGAACGCCCACCGTAACACTCATTGCACGCCCCTGTCACACTAAATTTAGCATGACAGGGGCCTTATTCTCAAGGCAGCGTTAAGCCACTTAGGGCCATATTCACAAGGAGCTATCGCTGAATTAACGGCACTTTATTGCAGTCAAAGTGGTGATAAATTTACCTCCCCATTCACAAGCTGGTGCTAACAGCCCACAGCACCAGTTTACCCGCGATAGCAGCCGCAAAAAACATCACCACAGAGGATCCCCGCAACTATCGCTAATGAGATGCAGAGTAGGCGTTCCCGTGCCAAAAGCCGCGACAACATCACACCTCAACATTCTCAACGACCAACCCGATCAGCAATAAGAACACAAAACCGGCAATAAGGCGCATTAGCACCAGGAAATCTACACCTGCTCTGACCTGGTGTTAAGTCGGACGGCAACCAGCACCACAAAAGGGAGACCAGCCCAGGGCCACATCGGAAGTGCAACAGATGCCATGGAGCCACACATCATGCGGCCCTGACACCCAAGAGGGCCACAACACCCACCGACACCACACCCCGGACCACCCCTCCCTGGCACCCCCTCAAAAAAGACATGCCACATCAGCTACACAAAAACATGTACAAAATATTCTGCATGATGTCGCACAATCACAACAGTTGAAATGCATGTGTCGTCAGAGAAATGAGCATCACACATTCACTTTCGAAGCAACAAATAAAACTTTATTAAAATGAACACCGAAACTAAATGAAGACACATTCGGGGACGCGGGACAGTCCGTAGGTCACAGCCTGCAAGACAAACAAGTATTGGCATAGCCAATAGGTCTCGCCTTTGGGACCTTATAAGTGTTCAGCCATGCAACAGTTAATGTTGTTGCAGTAAGGATATTGTGCTGCATAACTAAATACTTATAAGGTCCCAAAGGCGAGACCTATTAGCTATGCCAATGCTTGTTTCTCTAGCAACTCTCAAGGGCATTTTGCTCCTCAAATCTATCCAACCGTGGGAGGAGGCTCAATAAAACTTGAAGAGTTTGTGATGCTGATAAGGGAAGTGCCTTTGGACTCACTTCCTGCGTGTTCTAGCTTTACAAAGCATTCCTGTGAGCAACTAGCCCGTGACCAAGTGAAGGGCCAATAAACAGATGGCCTATCGCAAGTAAAAAGAAAATGAAGAAAAATAAACCTTCAATCGCTTGACAAAAGGCCTCTCTGGAGAAGTTACTTTTCAGAAAAAAATAACATCACTCTGAATTTGGAGGTTAGAACATATTTCCACTTAAACGACCTGATGATTCAGCAATGAGAATGGCTTGCGAACGGGATACTAACGTGCTGTATTTTACTCCCTCTCAATTGCGTGTCATTCACCCAAATCTTCTGCGTGCTTTGCAGGTTTTCCTCGAAACACGTGCATATGAAAACACAACCTCCCACGAACCCAGATATGCACGTTAGCTGCCGCATTCACCTAAGCAGCTTCTAATTAACCCCGTTCGACTTAATCGTTGTGACTGGGAACCGCCTTCAGCCTCCGGCTAACTAGGTTAGTTTTTCTCCTGAAAGACGTGGTGACATTGCTGGTCACTTGCTGTTGTCAACACATGGGCCCTTTGAGCGAACTCAGCATTCTCTTTGACAGTGTACATGCAATCTTGTTAATAAATAACCCAGACCAGCATTTACTTGAAAAGCCATTAAGCACGAACGGCACTAAATGGCGACCAAAATTATGATGAAGGGGATTGCTCCAGGCCAATGGAAATGACAGAGTAGGAAAAAAATGGGGCTGCAGGAATGCGGTTCTGGCACACATTTATAGTGATTGATAGGTTCATGAAAAACAAGACCTGGAGTTAATAAGAAACACGAGTGGTGTGCATGTGCGAAAAGTGAAAATAAGCTGTGTGCGCGAAAGTGAAAGTGATCGCGGCTGTACGTATTGCAAAGCTGCCGGCTGCGAGCGTGCATGCTCGCATGAGCGCAAGCTTGTCGCACATGAAAAGTGAAAGTAGCCTGCGCGCACGAAAGTGAAAGTGATCGCAGCTGTACATATTGCAAAGCTGCCGGCTGCACGCGTGAACCCAAGCTTGTCACCAGCCAGCAGCACTTTGAAAACTCACCTACTAAATGTCACTCCGAGCAGCGCATGCGCGCAGACTCAGCGAGACCTAAAAACATGATGAGAAGGTGTGTCCTGCGCACATCAAAGGCCAGAGAGAGAGCAAAGGAGAGAGAGAGGAAGAGAGAGAGAGAGAGAAGAAGAGAGGGAGAGAGAGATAGAGAGAGAGAAGAAGAAGTGAGAGAGGGCGAGAGAGAGAAGAAGAGAGGGAGAGAGAGAGAAGAAGAGAGGGAGAGAGAGAGAGAGAAGAAGAGAGAGAGAGAGAGAGAGAGAGAGAGAGAGAGAGAGAGAAAGAGAGAGAGCCTCCCCTGCGCACCCAGGCCACACTACTCACCTGCTGCCACCGGTGTGTCGCCAACCGTGTGCTGGTATGTATAGCAGTACACCAGGACACACATCTGATTCAGAGCCGTCATCTGAAGCAGAGTCCAGATACATGAATGGCACAGTACACACACTTGCACCAGATAACATCGCCTACCCAGACCCAGGCATACGCATCATAAAGGCACCCGCCGCGCACGGAGCATGCCCACCCATGCACACCCAGGCCTCACTGCTCACCTTCCGCCACCGGCGTGTAGACTGGATGTCCCACCACGTGCCGCTGCAAGCCACAAGCCCGGGGCCTGCAGACATGGCACCCTCCACACCATGCAACCACGCTCCGCAGGCCAACAGGTCTCACATTTGGTGCTGGGTCTTGAATACTCCATGGCAGAGGACATACCAGTGCACCCGGCAACATCGCAGGCTGCACACCCGCTCAGTTTTGATTTGTTCAGCATTACGTACATCAATTGTGTGTCTTTTGCACACCCTATCAGCCCAATGAGTGCCACTAAGTCTGTGACCCAGAAGCAAGGTCACGTGGCGGTAGACACGCGCTGCCCACTGGCTCTTGCCTACACTGCAGTCCAGCAGGACACACGAAACCTGAGTTGCTCGGACCACCAGGACGAGGCATCATCAAAGGGTGTCCCGTGGCGGGGTGCCTGTGCCTGCCGCAATGCGCCGGGTGCGACTAACCCTGTGCAACCCCAGTCAGTGCCATGTGGTGGTCGGCCCATGCTGTACGCAGGCCTGGGTTTCCACTAACCCTGTGAGCAACAAAACTCTTGTGCCCTTCATGATTGGGAACCGTGGCGTCCATCATCCAGTCACCACGGGCAGAGGAGAATGTGACGGCGTCGGACCCTTATGTTGGCGGAGTCACATGGTCTGTGACGCCTGTGCCGGATGGGTGTGGTGTGAGTACAAACCTGCCCTCAGGGAGTGGCTGTGACATGGTGACAACTAGACCAGTGACCTGCACACCACCAGCGAGTTTGCCTGCGACTGGGGAGCAATGAGGGCCCCCCCTCTGAGCGAAAGCGGAGCGGTCTAGCCTGCCATACGCCGGACCAGCGCAGGGCTTGCCACAATGACACGTGGGCTCTGGGCGTGGTTCAGTCTATGTCCGGACCAGGAAGTGAGTGATGCGTGTGTCCCTGTTGAAGTGTTCATGGGACCCGGTACGCAAAATGCAATGTAGCACCCTCTGACTGGGCTCCCACAGGATGAGCATCATTGACGCAAGGGTAATCTCTGCCCCTACATTCATCCACACATGCATACAAGACTGATGAAAGACATGACATAGCAGTGCGTCAATGGATGTTTATTGCACATCCAGTGCAGTTATGCAGCTGGAGCGGTTCAGGGCAATGCCCAGCACACTACACAATATGGGCCCATGGAGGGCCAGCCAGAGTCCATCCGGGGTGACAAGTCCTGCTGAAGGGAAGGGTACAGTCCGCAGCCTGGTCGCCGTGTCATTGGTCATCAATCCGGAAGTGGCAGTCCATGTCGTTGTCCAAGGTGAGTGCATCGGAGTGTATCATGGGTCAGTGGAAGGTCATGAGGCCATGTGCGGGACCAAGCAGAAACAGGCCAGGTGGCGGTAATGAATGCTAGTGCCTGGTCCTTCTGACCACAGTCCTATCCACGTCCTCATCCCCGGGTGTGTGCCCTGCCCCACCTGTGGTTGTTGCAGAACCGGCTGCCGCACTGTGTGCCACTGACACATCAGGGGCCTGAGTGGATCCGGCTGCCGCACTGTGTCCCACTGACACATCAGGTGCCTGAGTGGATATGCCTGCCGCACTGGGAGGCACTGACACACCAGGGTGCGGGGATGTGGATGGTGTGGGGGCAGCAGCATTCATTGGCACCACGCCTTGTGGCGGCAATGCCATGGTGGAGGTATTTAGGGCATGATAGATCCCAACTACATTTCGATGATGTGCAGCGGTGGCTGCCATCCTCTCCGCCTCCATCCGCACGTGTCCTCCATGAGCCTCCGTATTTGTGTCAGTTCACAGCTGGCATCGCTGGAGCCACTCTGAGCTGACAGGTGTTCTTCTCTCCGCGTCATGACTCCAGCGATGTCAGTCAGGGCTCGTTGGAGACCATGGGGCGGACATAGAAACCCAAGGATGGCGTCCAGTTTGGCAGCCATGATACCGAAGCCCACCCACATTTGCTCAGCCGTCTCCATCTGGCACTCCAGCACACGGCGTTGGAAGGCCATGTGTTGTTCCTGGAGGTCTTGAGAGGGTGCCTCCGGTTGGGTGGTTTGGGTGGTGGGTGGGGTCTCATCGATGTAGCTGGGCTGCCCTGAGCCTGGAGGTGAGTGGGAATGAGGTCAATGATGTCTTGGATGGTTTGGGTGTCGATGCTAGCGTTGTCCTCCTTGTCATCTGTGAAGAGTGGCTGGGACTGCTCTGCAGGAGGATTGACGGTGCCACTGCGATGTGAAGGGGAGATGGTGTATTAGAATGTGTCCACATGTGTGTAGACTTATGGTACAGGTTGACATTCAGACAGCATGGCATTGTCCATTGCGACAGTCTGTAGGTCTGGGCGATGACCCAGAGTCAATGTGGGTGTGCACTGTGCTCTGCTTGATTATGCATGTGTGCCATTGTGCCCATCTCCACCCATCCCCCCAGTACTTGGTGGTCACTCACCCTTTTGCGGTTGTGTTATGTCCTGTCGAGCAGTGTCCGGTCCCCTAACTCCGGCCACAGTCTCCACACTGATGACTGTCAACACCAGCTCCTCCATGTCATCCAGCTCCAGCTGTGGCACTGGGCCCCCACCCCCAGTCTGCATTGCTGCCTTCTGGTTGGCGGAGAGATTCTCCTTGGTCTTCTGCTTGATGTCATTCCATCGTCTCTTGACCTCATCCATTGTCCACTTGTGCTCTCCGACGGCATTCACCTTGTCGACGATGTCCCACCATATTGCAGTTTTGGTGCCCAGTGACACGTTGGAGGTGACGAAGAGTTGTTGATGGTGTTCCATCACCTCCGTGACTATGATCCTCTTCGCCTGCGGACTAAACTTCGTCTTCCTCGTCTTCTTGTCCTTGCCCTTCCCTGTCCCCTTGGTCCCAGGCTGGTCGTCCGGGGTGCTTGTGGGGTTGCGCTCGTCCTATGCGCCTGCTCCGGCTGCCTCCATGGTGCTTGGGTGTAGGTCAGTTTGTGTGTGGGTGTTTTTTCAGCTTTTATGGAGATTTTTCCCACCTGCCAGGTGTGTGTTGCAGGCCTGGCGTTGCTTATCGCTGATTTCCTCATCTCGCTTTGGCACATCGCAGCTTTTTTGGTGTTGTTGTTTGTGTTTTTATCTCCATCGAGGTGGTTTTATCACAGACATTGTCCTCAGTTTTGGCAGACTATCACATGCTACCGCCTTTCTGTGAATCCCACGTTGTCACGGGGTTATTTTCCCACGATGGGCTACGATATTGAAAGTTGCGTTACGCTACTCTTGCAGTATTTATCACACGTTCCTGTGAATATACCTCAAGATGTGGCTTAAAGCCACATTAAGTGGATTAACGCTGCCTTGAGACTAAGGCACTGACCCTATCGCCATGGGAACGTCAGAAAAAGTGACGTTCCCGTAGCGATAGGTGCTTGAGAATATGCCCCTATGTCTGCAAGGGGCCACGGTCTAGTGAGGCTGTAACTACACTCAGGGCAGACCAGTGCTTAATTTAAGCAGTGATTGCCAGTGGGGGCCACTTGCACTTATTTTGGGGGACCTGCACTTATTTTACCCTGTCAGATGTTTACTTAGTGCAAGAGAGTGAAAAACAAACAAAAGGGAAAGGAGAACGAAAGGAAAGGCAGAAAAACCGTCACAAAGGTAGAAAGCAGGAACCTGAAAGAGTGAAATGAAGGCGCAGGGAGTTATTAAAGTGACGTGAGACTACTTGGTATTTAGCACACCCACAATTAATTAATCCGACCGTGAGTTTCCAAGAAGAGCTTCGGGCATCGGCAATTTTTCTTTTAAAAACTAAGCACTTGACAGAACAGGCCTTTTACTCCACCAGGCACTTATCCGACTTGAAGGGAAGTCTTCAAAGCCCAGGGCGGCTCCTGATGCCTCTGTCACTTTCTCCAGCTACCGGGGGATAACTGCAGCAGGCACAGTGAGGCTTCAGGGGAGTAAGAGAGACACGGGAAAGTAGAGAGAAAGAGATTAGAGAGAGAGGAGACAGAGTGAGAGGGTGGGCGAACAAAAAGATAGAGAGAGAAATTGCGCGAGGAAACGAAGAGGGCTGAGCTGGTTTTAGCATTTTTGCCAGGCCTACTTTTTGTTCCCACGTCCAGCCTTGGCTGCACCTGCATACCCAAAGCATAAGTGCCAGCACGCATGCTGTACACTAGGAGACTCAAATTGTGACATTATAGGCTTTGCGGCTGCCAGTGCCGTTGGAGATGAAGGTATGAAACCCATTACACCCACTTGTCGCACATAACTGCGCAGCATTTACGGCAGCGAGGAAAATTGGGACACCCGCAGCCATTTGGAATGCGCACTCCCATAATTGGCCACTTGAGGGCAGACTCGTGCTGCGTGAGCAACATGAGAGTATTTGGGCAGATTTACAAGTCCCTTGTGCCACTTTTGCGTCACTTTTCCCATGTTAAAAGTGACGCAAAAGTGGCGCAAGGGGCTTGTAAATCTGCCCCATTGTTTGCAGCACTGCAACTCTGCACTACCTCTCTCACAGCATTCTTTCAGTCCGACCAAATAGAAAGCTTTTATTTAAAAAAAACAATAGCAGTGCACGGAAAGATGTCTGACGAAAGCCGTTTTGAAACAAATTAAAGGGCATATTATCAAGCCAAGGCGATAAAATTATCGCCGCCTTAGCGGCAGAAAACTGCCGCTAAAGCTGCGATAATGGGCTTGATAATATGCTCAATGGAATTCCAATTGAAGCCGATGTTAGATGTGAAGGACATCTAACTTGGGCTTAAAGTGGAATTCCATAGAGCATACTATCAAGCCCATTATCGCCGTTTTACCGGCAGAAAACTGCCGCTAAAGCGGCGATAATTTTATCGCCTGACTTGATAACATGCCCCTAACTGTGTAAATTAAGAAGAAAACACCCTAATTTTTTTAGTTTATTCACGGTTTCTCAGGGAAAAAAAGGGGCATAGACCGCCCTCAAGTGGTTGAAGTGCATATTGCGTATCTTTCATGCGTTTGTAATTCATAAAAGCGGGGGAGGATAGATTCTTGTATTATTTTTGGTGCTAGGCGCAATATCCAACAAAACCACTTAAAGCTGTAAAACTAATATACGTGTATTTTTTTTAACCGCTTTAGTAATTGCTGACTATTGCTGATTATTGCTGATTGTTTCCGTAATGCAATTCTCACTCCCCGGTATATTTGACCAACGAAAACACAATGCAGAGTTATGTTTTGTGAATTTTGGAACCAGAGAGGTGTGTTTTCAATTTTTCAGAGTGTGCTGCGCAAGTCGTTAAGGTGTGCGTGATGAATCTTTCTGTATGGGGCTACCTGGACTCTAAACCTCCGAACGCTGGACCACGAGCTCACAGGCGCTTCAAGAAACATGTCAAAGTATTTTTGGATGTCACTAGAGGTCAGCGCAATCTTCTCTATTTCATAAATCATTTAAAGACTCATCTCTTCTCCGCCTCCCTTTTCATTTACGCAGATTTCAATATTTTTGAACATACCTGTTGTCCATTTTACTGTCAAATTCGTTGTTTACCCATCAGCTCTAGAATGCACCCATGCCATTATCGACGTAATTAATAACCGTGCATGTGTGTAAGTTGATGGTTTCCAGATCGACTATTATCAACGTACTGCGATAAATATCGCAGAGCACGCTTAGCGCGATTTTGTTTAACGCTGTGTATTGCAGGATTTCATCGCCGAGATATCGCGTTATTATCAACACATATCTCCACGGCGATAATAAATCCTGCGATGGTGGCGAATTCCGCGCACATCGCTGGAAATCCAGCATAAAAAACGGCAGCTATAAGCTAATCCTTGGTGATAGGAAGATGTGGACTCAGCCGTACAATCCACCTCCCATTATATGTATGGCTAAGTCAGAAATTTTACAGACGTTAAATACCTGCGATAAAGGGTGCATTGCGTGATTATTCTTGTCGCTTCGCGGGTCTGCTGCAGGCTTGTTAATACCGCAAAGCCGTGTTAGCGACTATTTCCATGTTGTTTTGCTCTGGAACGCCTACTTAGCATGTCATTACCTCCTCGTTAGTCTTCCTCGCCACATGACTAACAAAGTGAGCTTCAGCTCCACCCCAGAACCCTCCAAAGCAAAAAAGTCAGCCTCCCATGCCTCCCATCCCTTCCCAATATGGCCGACCCATTACACACATGACCTCTATAAGAGGCGGGCCAGTCCAATCCATCAGCCTGTTTTTTTTGTTCTGTGCTGCAGTTCCTCCTGAGCGTGTCTTCAGGTAAGTGGTCCCTGCTGTAGCTGGGGCTTGGGTCCCTGGTTGGCCGCCCTGCTTGAGCGGGCCCTTGGACTCTGGGGCCTTCCTCCTTCCTTCCCCCGGTGTCTGGGCCGGTTAGGCTCTGCTTGAGCGAGCCACGGGTTTACAGGAGGCCGGACATGGGTGGCTGGGGCCCTTTCTGGGCCATCTCCTCTCCCCTTGTCTGTGTGGGCTGTGTGTACTCTGGCCTGGTGGTTCAGGTCTCTGTATTAGTCCTGTTCTGCTCGTATCCGCCCTCCCCCCGCCCCGTGTCGCTCCTTCGGTTGCTATAGCACCCCTGGAGGGGGAGACTGGCTGTTTGTGCCTCGTTGGGGGAGGTTCTGCGCTTGTACGTGTGGTGGGGCGCCCGGCGGTGCGTTTCTTCGGTCACCGGGCGCTCCCCCGTTTCCCTTTTGTTCTGATTGCAGTGCTTGCTTCTTCTTTCGCAGTAAAGCTTGTACAATCAGACATTAATGTTGGAAAAGCACCGACCGTGTGAAGGCGGTGAAATACTTTTCAGGGGCTAGCAGCGTCTTGCTGCTAGTTGTGTACGGCGGTCCTGGGCGCTCTGCCTCGATTTTTCCGGTTTGGGGTCTGGTGGCTCTGTGACCGGTGCGGGGCACTTACATCGCGGATACAGCCAGTGCGCTGCGCGGTTTTTTTTTACCTGCTTCTCGCCAGGGTGTTTGATTCCTTTCCCCGTGGTTTCCGCACTTGCCTCGTCCCGCGGCTATTCTCTCTGGGCCCGCGGGTTGCTGGGCGGCTTCTTTTTGGCTGGGTCCGGGTCTGTAGCTGGCGGTTTCGACCCCTCTTGCGGGCTTTTCCCTCGGCTCTTCACGAGTGGGGGTGCCGCTTTCCTGCCGCTTTCCGTCCAGGTCGTTTCCTTCCCCCGAGGCGGAAGGGTTGGTGGGCGGGGCCGGGTTGCCGGCGTGGGTTCCAGCTGGGCTCCACGTTTTGGCTTCCGGCTTCTGCTTTCTCGGCTGTTTTTCCCAGTTTCCGCCGGGCGGTGGAAGGGGTGTCTTCTACAGGTCAGTGGCTCTGTTCTCGGAAGGACCTGTTTCCTGTTCGTCCTTTTTTTTTGGTGCCTAACGATTGGTGCATGATATGTTACTGTCCTCTTACTGGGCTGGGATGCAGGAGTCACTCTGGCCTAATGGTTTGGGCCTTGGACTCTTACTCTGCTGGTTGGGTGTTCAATTCCTGCTCTTTCCATGTCACTGTTTGCTCAGCCTTTTGTATGAGCATTGGTATTTCCTTCAGTGCGGTTGGGAACTGTTTTTCATCGTTGTTTTTGGGGTGGTTGTGTCCCTGGACGATGTGGCGGGAACGACGTTCTCTTGGTGTGTGTTGTTTCATTGTGTGGATTTGCGCCTCTTTCCTGCGCTGAGTCTGTGCTTGCCTCGCGGCTTCGTAGTTGTTACTGGGGATTTTTTTCTCCTTCTGAAGGTGCACTCTTCTCTTCGGTTCCCTTGTGGTTCTGGGTCTGCCTTGCTTCTTGGCGCATCTGCCGGCTCGGTGGTATACTGCATCCGCTGCACGGACCCGGCTTCACCCTCTTGCTCTTCAGTGCGATCCCGGCTGGGCCTCTCTGCCTTTTTCCTCCGGTGGTCCTTGCATTGAGTGCCGTTCCGTTGGGTCTCTGTATCCGTCTGTCATTCAGCGCCGGGTGTCCCTGTTCGGGGTGTTCGCGCGCTTTACTGTTACGCTTGTCCGCTCCCTCTGATGTGCTCGGAGTGTCGCTGTTTGGGGTCCTTCCTGGGCCTGGGGCCCTGCCGCCCTGAATGCGCCTGGTCTTGTATGTTCTCGGATGTTCGACATGGTCGGGCCTGGTTGGTCCCTGGATGGGTGACCGCCTGGGGATACCTGTTGCTGTGGGCTTGTTATTGTGCTCCGCGCTTCTGGGGGTGCTGTGTCTCTTGCCATGGTTTATTCTGGTCTGAGTGTCCCTGGCATAATGGTTAAGGTCTTAGACTCTGACTCTGATGATTGGGTGATTAATCCCTGGTCTTTCAATGTCGCTGGGTGCTCAGTCTACCGGTTGGTTTTCCTTCAGTAAGGTTGGGAAATGTTTCTTCTTTCGCCCCTTGGCCCTTGGGGTCTCGTCCGGATGCTTTTCTGGCGTTTGGCGGTGTTTCGCGGCTCTGCGGCTTCGTTTGGTTTGCTGTACTCTTCCCGTGTTTCTCCTTCCCTTCCGGGGTTTTGGCAGGCGGTCCTTCTGTCCTGTTCCGGCCTGCGCTCCTTGGGTCTGCTCTGATCGCTCCCTGGTGGTATGTTCTCCGGGGGTGTGCCGTGCTCCCTGGCTCGGCTGGTGACTTTTGTGCCCCCTTCCTGGCCATGCTTCTTCTCGCTTCCTGGGGGTGGGCTCGGTTGGGCCCTCTGTTACCTCTCCTCCTGGGTGGCCTCTGTCGCTGTTTCTGAGGTCCGCCCTCCTGCCGGTGTGCTCCGGGTATCGGTTAGTGGGCTCCTCTGCACCTGTCTGTGGTGCTGTGGCTCTTTTGTTGTTCTCCTCCCTTTGGGGGGGATCCTGCTTGGTCGGGACTGGGGTTGGGCGCACGCCTCTGTTGGGGTGTGCGTTTTGGGCCTGTTCTTGTGGGGGCTTTGGTGTTCCTCTACCCCTGTTTTCTGGCTCTTTCTGGCCTGGCTCTTTGGCTAGGCCCCCCTGGGAGCACCTGCTCTTGTCCATTCTCGGAAAGTTCCGCGGGGTATGGCCTGGTTGGTTCCTGGATGGGGAGGGGTCCTCCGTTCCATTTCGCCTTCCCGGGTGTTGGAGGCTTTTTAACACCCTGTGGGGCGTGCTTGTTTTCCCGGTCTATTCTGGGTCGGTTGGTTCGCCTGTTGGCGGGTTTCCCGTCTGCCTTCTGTTGCCCGTTCCTTGGTTGTTCTGGGTTTCTGCCCCGGCCCTACGGGAAGTGTCTCCCTGACCTATTGGTTGGGGTCTTCGGCGCTTACTCTGATGATTTGGGGTTCGATCCCTGGTCTTTCACTGTCGCTTGGTGCTCTCTCTGGGCGGTTTTTCTCCTGCCTAGGTCTCGGGGGGGGGGTTGCTGGGCCTTTGGCCTTGCCCCTATGAGTGCTTCGGTTCTTTTCTGTCTCGGTTGTTGAGCCGGATCTTTTGTTGGGCTCTGTCTACCTCCTTGTCCTGGCCTGGGCGCGGCGTTTGTCCTCTGGGTGGTGCTCCCCTGGGTGCTTTTCCGTTTGCGTCTTCTGCTCCTGGAGCTATGCTCAATGGTGAGTCTGGTGCCTGTGGTTGCTGAGGATCTCACTTGACAAGGGTTCGAGTCCGGCTACCGTTGTCACTGTGTCATCGGGTGGCGTTGTTTCACACTCTTCTTTTAATGAGGTGGATGGAATTGGGAGCTGTTGCTCTTTGGTCCGTGTTCTGCCTCGGTTGGCACGGGTTTTGTGTCATGCCCCTGCCTTCTGTTTTTTGTTTCCGGCGGTGCTTTTGGGTGCTTTCTGCCTTCAATTATTCTGCACCATGTTGCCCCGTTTGGGGTGGATGTGCGTTCTACATGTTCGCATGTTGGTTTTTGTCCGGGGGTGCTGGGTTTCCCGGTTCTCCTCTCCCGGGCGGTGCGGTCTTACGCTTCCGGTGTTGAGCTCCCTGGGTATGTTGACTTGGCTCGGGCTCGTTTTCGCCCTGCTCTCCTGTCTCGCCTTTGGTGTATTTCTGCCTGTGGCTTTTCTCCCCCCGGTGCGCTCCTGTTCCTGTCGGTTTGTGGATCGTTCCTGGGACAGGTTGCTTGGTCCCGGTGCGGGGTGGTCTCGCGCCTCCGTGCTGCGTCCCCTTCCTGCCGGGCTTTCGGTGTTTTCTTCCCCATGGGGGCCTCTGGTCCTTCGTTTCCTTTCTGGTAGCTTGGCCTTGGGCCTGGTCTTTTCCGCTCTTCGGGCTCCGTGAGTGGGCTTCTTGGTTTTCCGCTTTTCGCTGTTCACCGGTGACCGGGTTTCTTCTGTGTTATTTCTGGCTCCTTCCTGAGTCTGTTTTGCCTTGTCTCGCGCTCCTTCCGAGGGGTCCTTTGTGTGACTGGGTTCCGTGTCCCACCTTGCTGGTGGGGTTGTGGGTCCTTAGTTGTTCGATTGGTGTGATGAGTTCCTTTTGCCCTCCGATCCCTTCTTGCGGCTCCTGCCGGTCTGTTGGGTTGGGTCTGGTTCCGCTACCCCATTCCTGTGGTGGTTTCTACTCTCTCATGGTGGGTGGTCCACCAGGCGGTGTTCCGGTGTTTGTCTGGGCTTTTGCTCCCCTCTCGCTTTTTGGCTGTCCGTTGGGCGGTCTTGGTGTGTTGGACCGGCTTGCTGCTTTCTGTTTGGTGCCAGTTTTCTGTAGCTGTTGGTTCCCTGCAGTCTGGTTCTGTACCTTCTCTGTCCTCCTTCGACCTTTGGTTGGGCAGTTTTCTGGCGGCTCTTCTTGTCTGGGGGCTCCGGGGTTTTCGGGCCTTCCAGTGTTTTTCTGTCCCGGGCTGGTTCTTCCTGCTCGTGGTTGCCTCTCTCTTGGGTGTTTTTTTTTCCCACTCGTTTGGTCTGTTGGGTTTGCCCTCTCTCGTGGGTTTCCCTTCTGGTCCGTTGGTTTCTTGTGAGTTTCCATGAAGCTGCTTGGCTTTGGTATGTGCTCACTTTGTTAGTCATGTGGCGAGGAAGACTAACGAGGAGGTAATGCCCCGATTACTTACCGGTAATCTTCATTACTCCGAGTATAGTCTTCCTCGCCACATGAGTTCCCATCCCTCCCACCCTGTCTGGCTATCGGCTTCATGTTTATGCTTGGTAGTTTCAGGCTGATGGGTTGGACTGGCCCGCCTCTTATAGAGGTCATGTGTGTAATGGGTCGGCCATATTGGGAAGGGATGGGAGGCATGGGAGGCTGACTTTTTTGCTTTGGAGGGTTCTGGGGTGGAGCTGAAGCTCACTTTGTTAGTCATGTGGCGAGGAAGACTATACTCGGAGTAATGAAGATTACCGGTAAGTAATCGGGGCATTAGCGATGGCATGCAGTGCGATGAAAAACCGGCAGCTAACTCACGGAAACTAGCGCTAACACGGGTTAACGCGAGCTTGTAAATTAGGCGATAACAAAATACCGCATTAGCGGCACGAAAGTGCGGCTAACGCAGCGATATTACCCTTGATAATATGCCCCTCAGTCTTTTATGCAGAAAGCTATTTTATTATCTCTCTTTTTTTTTGAAAAATGGGTGGTACATTATCATGTTAGTAGCATAGCAAGAATCCCCTGGGCGCTGGTGCAAACTATGAAAATGGTTCCTTTGACTACTGTTAAGGTAGTAAAATGCAGCAATGATCAGAGTTCAATGGGCTCCCTAAGGTCTCTATGCTCCGGTGCCACTGCACCTGCTGTACCAACGTTAGCTGTGCCCCTAGATTACATACTGGTAATCTTTATTACTATGGGTTGTACTCTTAATTGTCACAGCCCCAATCACTGGGGGTGACCACCCTCTGAAGAAAGACATCTTGTTATCACTGAATACATTTGAATTTTTTAAGGTTCAGATGTTTTGATTCGCTTCAACAACACATACACTTGCCTACAACCAGTGGCGGGCCAGGTGCTCAGTATGCCGATGGCAAGTAAATCCCCACCGACACCTCGCCCTCAAGTTATATTTTATTTTTTTAATAGAAATGGTAACACTTTTTCAAGATTCTCCCCTAGCTTCAAAAAGTCATGCCCTCCTTCTTCAGTGATGCCTGCCATACTATCTTCCCCAGTGGGCACACCCTACAGTACTGCACATTCCTATACTACACTCTCTCTGACCCACTCACTCTCCTCTACAGACTGAAGATGCTGAAGTCAAAGTGTATTGTATAATACATTTGATATTGTAGCTTTTTAATTGTATAAATAGAAGATATGTGTTTTTATATGGTTCTTACTCTTTTATGATATTTGAAATGTTTCATAGAATTGCTTATTATCTTTTGGTTTCTTACTCTTTTATGATATTTGAAATGTTTCATAGAATTGCCTATTATCTTTTGGTTTCTTACTCTTTTATGATATTTGAAATGTTTCATAGAATTGCTTATTATCTTTTGGTTTCTTACTCTTTTATGATATTTGAAATGTTTCATAGAATTGCTTATTATCTTTTGGTTTCTTACTCTTTTATGATATTTGAAATGTTTCATAGAATTGCTTATTATCTTTTGGTTTCTTTATAATCATCCAGGCGTCTGTAATTTATCCTCGAATGTATTTGGCTGTGATGTAGTTTTAAGATCTTTGTGATCAAAATAAGTTTTTTTATGATGATGAAGTCCAAGAGTGAAAATGAGGGTGAAGGGGAGGACGTTGTGCAACCTGCATCCCTCTTCGTCCACAGACAGGGTCAGGCTGAGTCAGAAAATAGCCCCAGGCATAAAAATAAAAGTGTTCCACATTAGTGAATTAGGAAGCTAAAAAGTGGCCCATGTTTGCAAATTGGGGCAGTTTTGAAATTGTAAAGACAGGCTTTCAAGGAATGGAAGGCTGCCTAGATTTGAGCTTGCCGCACGCAATGTTTGTTTTAATATCAGAGAAATCAAAAATGAAAACCGGCCCAGCAAACAACAAAACAGACCCACAAACAAACAAAACAACAGCACACACAACAAATCAGACCCACAAACAGCTAAAACAACGGCACACACACACACACACTCTAACCTGTCGACCAGCCCAATGGTGCGGCTTTTTTGTCCTATAGGCCAGTCTGACCCTGCCCACAGACAAACTACAGTACACAGCTTTGCACTCTCTTGCTCTCTCGGTACCTCTCCCAGAGCATCCCATGACTCAAAATCCTAGAGTGAAAGTAGAAGGAATTTTCATCCTGCATCCTTCTTCCCCATAGGCACACTACAGTGGACTGCACTCATCTCACTCACCCGTTAACTCGCTTACTTTTGACAGGAAACCCAACATCATGAAATCCCAGAGTAAAATACGCAGAAATCTGTGTACTGTGTCTTCTTACCCACCACATAGATAAACTCTCCACGCTGCACTGCACTGCACTCACTCAATCACTTCCCTGCAGACATCCAAGATCCTGAAATCTAAGATGAAATTGTAGGGGCACATGGCTTGCGTCCTTCCATACATCCTACATGTGCCCAAATGCAAGTCCGCACCCTTCTCAGGCCTAGCTCCATAGTGCCAAGGATATAAGTGTCCCAACCAGAGCAGCCACCTAGACACCCTAGGATAAGACCCTACTCTCTGATAGCCTAGCCCAGTCCACTTTAAGCTGGGTGAGTGCCAGGACACGGCCTAAGGAGTACTCTTCATCGATGCCTGGCACATTTAACCACCAAGTTGCAAGACCACCCATGGGAAAAAGGAGAGTGTACCATTTAGTCAAAAATCCTAACATAGCTCTTTTCTACTTGTGCGCCCGGTATGTAAATGGATCAATCGGAGAGAGAGGCAGATGACTGCAGTCTGAGTGCAGACAGTGCCAGTAGGGAAAGAGGCATCGCTCATTACTCCCCTTGGATTGTCCTGGGTCTAGTATCACTCTAATAGACTACCTTTAATGTTAATCCTAACACTTGCTTAGTTTGTGTCTTCAGAAAGGCAGCTACACATTCATTCACGCACAAAAATACACACACTAAGGGCCCGATTCACAGAACTAACTTAAGACAAAATCCTAAATTTACTACTTTTGGTATTCACAGAAGTTAGGATTTTGTCTTAAGTTTGTCTTAAGACAGACTTAAGACAGTCTTAGGACAGACTTAAGACAGTCTTAAGACAGACTTAAGACAGTCTTAAGACAGACTTAAGACAGACTTAAGACAGACTTAAGACAGACTTAAGTTAGTATTTTGTCTTAAGTTTGTCTTAAGTCTGTCTTAAGTCTGTCTTAAGTCTGTTTTAAGTTTGTCTTAAGTTTGTCTTAAGTCTGTCTTAAGACTGTCTTAAGTCTGTCTTAAGACTGTCTTAAGTCTGTCTTAAGTTTGTCTTAAGACAAACTTAAGACAAAATCCTAACTTCTGTGAATTCCAAAAGTAGTAAGTTTAGGATTTTGTCTTAAGTTAGTTCCGTGAATCGGCCCCTAAGTTCATTCCTCTCTCTCTCTCTCTCTCTCTCTCTCTCTTGTCCTCTTTTTCTCACCCTATCCGTTTTTCTTTTCAAATACCAACACACCAACCACACAGAAAAGGCAACACATATCAAATTTTTCTTACCTAGAGTATTCCGTGATCAAGAGCAAGGCAAATAATGTCTTGGAATTCAGTGATTCAGTGATAAGGATTGTTTTAAGCCTAACCATGTGACTTCTGTAAGATTTGTGTACTTGTGACTGTGACTGCATTGCCTCTCCCTGTGTTTTTCTGTGTGTGCTGTTCTCCCTCAGGACAGAACAATAAAATAAATACATTTATCTCAGGATAAAAATACAAAAATCACATGAACCACTCAAACTCTACTATACACACACCCCACATTCAAAAGAATACACCACATCCAAATACCACAGAAGGTTGGAAACATATATATGGCATAATTAACATTAATATTCTCTATGAAATATCAACTTCATATTAAAAACACGTATACATCTCACAAAAATAATAAACATTATAAAAATAAAACAATAAATACAATAGCATTAGGGAGAACAATTAGGACATAATCATCAGTCTTCATAAACCAGCAACTCTGCTTTTTGTATCAACAAGGGTCCATGAAAATATCATATCCCATATAAAGACCCCCTGTGCACTGCAGATTTTGCTTAAACGTTCCGTAGGCGCGTTTTGGTGGACATCCTTAATAATAAACACATTCTTCAGGAATATATAAATTATTCTGCCAAATATTTTTCAAAACATCTATGAAAGAAGATAATAACAGTGCATTAACAAACATCACATAAATCTATACAGTCCACATACAAGTCTGTTAAATTTATTTGTTGTATGGAATGATGGTTTGAGTGTTGAATCAATCAGTCATTCATAGAGTAAATCACTGGTGAGGGTCAAGAGGCACTGAAGCTATTGGTTGCGGTGTGGAGGTTTTATCATTCAAACATTCAGGTCTTTAGCTCTCTTTTGAAGTGCTGGAGCTATGGGAAGGTTATTCCAAGCCTTGGCTGCCAGGTGCGAGAAGGATTGTCATCCGCTGTTGGCTTGGCAGATACATGGGGTGTCTTAGCTGGAGATGGAGGCTGATCTTAGGTGTCTGGCTAAGCCAGACTGGGTACCAAAACCTGCCCTGGCAAAGTGCTCGGACGGCCCCCCCGGGGTTGGGGGTGCCACCGAGCTCTTTGCCAGGGCCGGTTTTCGGGCGATTTTGTTACAGGGCCAATTTTGCAGCTATGCTGCAAAAACTGCCCTGTAACTGAAACGGCCCCCAGGGGCCCAAAACCGGCACCAACCCAATCGGCGCACTGGGGGATTGCCCGGTGCCCGCTACGGCCAGTCCAGCCCTGGTGTCTGGTCGGTTGGTGGAAGGTCAGGCATTTGCTGATACATGCTGGTCCTTTGTTGTGCAGGGCTTTTCTAGGCGTGGGTCAGCATCTTGAACTGGCATCTCTTTTTAATCAGGAGCTAGTGTAGCTTCATAAGACAGGGTGTGATGTGGGTCCTTCTAGGGAGGTCGAATATGAGTCTTTCCACTGAATTCTGTATTGTGTGGATTCTTTTCAGGAGCTATGCAGTTATTCCTACATAGAGCGTGTTTCCGTGGTCCAGTCTGCTGGTGACGAGGGCCTGCGTGATGGTCCTTCTGGTGTTAGTCGGGAGCCACCTGAAAATCTTGCAGAGCATGCTAAGGGTGTGGAAGCAGGCAGATGAGACTGGGTTGACTTGTTTCTTAATGGATAGCTTGCCATCCAGGATGATGCTGAGATTGCGGGCGTGGTCTCTTGAGGCAGGGGGTGAGTCAATCTCGCAGGCCACCATGTGCCGTTCCATAGAGAGGTGTTGTTCCCAAAGATGAGGACTTCCGTCTTGTCCATGTTGAGTTCGAGACATTTTGGCTGGCATCCAGTCTGCAACATTCATCATGTGGAAGTTAGCTTTTTTGGTGGAGGGGTCTTTGGACAGTGAAAGACGAGCTGTGTGTTGTCAGCGTAGGAGATGATGTTGAGTCTGTGTCATCTGATGGTGTCGGCTAGAGGGGGCATGTAGGTGTTGAAGAGGGCCAGGTTGAGGGATGATCCCTGGGGGACTCCACAGATGATCTTCTCGGGCTCTGAAGTGAACAGTGGGAGATGTATCTTTTGGGTTCTGCCAGTGAGGTATGAGTGATCGATTTGATGACGTTTCCTTGGAGCTGAATATGGTGGAGTCTGTTGATTAGGATGTTGTGGGAGATGGTGCCAAATATGGCGGGCAGGTCATGGAGGATGAGGGCTGCTGTTTTCCCACAGTCCAGGAGGGCTCTGATGCCATCGGTGGCTGAGATCAGGGCTGTCTTTGTGCTGTGGTTAGCTCAAACTCCGGATTGGGAGGGGTCCTGGAGGTCGTGGTCTTTGTTGGTCTATGTTGGGTGAGTTTCTGGTTTATAGGTTTCGTGAGGACTTTAGCTGGATAGAGGAGCAAAGAGAGGGGCCCGTAGTTCCTTAGTTCAGCTGGGTCGCCTGATGGTTTCTTTAGGAGGGGCCTTAATTCAGTGTGTTTCCAGTCCTCAGGGAAGGAGGACACAGTGATGGAGGTGTTCAAGACCTTCCTGAGCTCGTTACCGATTGCCTTTCATCCAAGGTTGAAGACGTGGTGGGGGAATGGGTTTAAGGGTACTCCAGAGTGCAGAGTAAGGGATGGAGATAGTGTCTTGCATGGTGAGGAGATGTCAGGATGTCAGCAGGCCAACAAAGAATATATACAGCCCACTAACCTCTGCGTAGCAGCCAGCAGGGACGATGTCGTGAAGAATAGTATTCCTTCGCCCCCGAATACCTTCACCCCAAAGTGTAATGATTTTACAGCTCTGAGGGAACGCGCCCGGGGGACAAGGAACAGCACCTTGGTCTTTAGGGTCTCGGGGCAGGGGGTCTGGTCGGGGAGGCGCTGCAACTGCCTGAAAGAACAAGAGGAAACTCACAATTAGTGAAGGGGGAAGGCACCCTTCCTTCTCTATTTCCCTCTTGACAGTAACGTACCTGAAAGGGATAACCCTTCCGCGCACCTGTTTCCCAGACACAGTCTCGAGTGGCTCCTCTGAATGTCGTCTCTGTTGAAGTCACAGGGACCGGCAATTAGTTCGCCCCAACTTCCCCAATGTTTAGGAAGCCGGCCGAAAGTGCTGAACTCGGGAACATAAACAATAGGGCAGAGCAGAGTATCTCTGCGGGGATTTGCTCTGAACTCGGGGATAATATCAGGGTCTGGGAGGTCTAAGGAAGACACGGGATTCCCATTTGTACTCACGTCTCCACTGGAACAGTAGGGATTGCCAAATGAAGGAAATCGGAGGCTCCGGGGGGAAGGGAGCCCTCCGCTCTTTTGAAGTCCTCACGGGATAACGGGAACAGAACGAGACTGGAAAATCGGAGGTCTCAGTTGGAATCCCTCCGCTCTTTTGAAGTCCTCACGGGATAACGGGAACAGAACGAGACTGGAAAATCAGAGGTCCCAGTTGGAATCCCTCCGCTCTTTTGAAGTCCTCACGGGATAACGGGAACAGATATCCGATGTTCGCTTCCTCACACCGTCGTTTGCGGGAAAGAAAGCGTCCGCTTGAAGCCAGGGTCCGGAACGGATTGTCAAGCGCCGTTCCTAGGTCCCGGAAGTGTTTTTATGTGCTTCCGACGCCGCAGAGTCCTGCCCCCCCGGAGACGGCTCTGCCTCTGGGAATTGTAGTCTTTTTGCCTTTGTGGCGACGGAACGGGAGGAATCGACCTTCGCGTCTTCGTCTTCCGCATAGTGAGTACAGGAGCATGACAGAACCCCCTCTTAAGGAACGTCGTCTCGGCGGTCGTCCTGGTTTACCTGGATGGGTGTCATGGAATTTCTCTACGAGATCAGGGCAATTAAGGTTCTGTACCGGTTCCCAGGTTCTATCCTCCACCCCATACCCTTTCCAGTCTACCAAGTACTGAATCCTACCCCTTATCAGTCTTGAGTCTAGGATTTCTTTCACCTCGTATTCCTCTTGTCCTTCGATTGCAATCGGGGGGGGTCGTTCTGGCAATCGAATGTGAGTAGGGCATGGTTGGAGCAAGGATACGTGAAATACTGGGTGTATTCTCCATGACGGGGGTAAGGATAGTTTCATGGCTACAGGGTTGATTACTTCAACTATGTTATAAGGACCTATGTACTTTGGTTTAAATTTGTTGGCCCCTTTTAAATGTAAGTTCTTTGTAGCCAGCCAGACCCTGTCCCCCACCTGATATTCGGGTTCTTTTGTTCTTTTGCGATCGGCAAATCTCTTTTGAGCTTCCTGTGCCGTCTTTAGGTGTTGTTTCGCTTCTTGTAACACGGTGCGCAGATGTGTGTGATGTTCTTGTATGCTAGGGACTGGTGTTTGGATCGGCCAATCGAAGGAGAGCATGTTGGGGTGGTATCCGTACAAACAGAAGAACGGAGAACATCCCAATGTCGAATGCTCTGAGTTGTACGCAAACTCTGCCGTCCAGAGAAGGGTCGTCCAGCTGGTCGCACTCTGAAGGGAAAAACAACGAAGGTATTGTTCCACTGTCTGATTGAGGCGTTCGGTTTTTCCATCAGATTGAGGATGGAAACTGGTAGAGAGCCTGGCATCGATATCCAGGACTTTGCATAACTCTCTCCAAAACCTAGAGGTGAATTGGGATCCCCTGTCTGTGATTAGAACGTTGGGTATGCCATGGAGTCGCACGACATGCTGAAGGAAAACAAAAGCCAATTCGGAGGAAGTAGGGAGCCCTTTCAAGGGTATGAAGTGCCCCATTTTTGTTAAATGGTCCACCACCACCAGCACTACCGTGTATCCATTGCAGGGGGGCATTTCCACGATAAAATCCATTGAGACTGTGTGCCATGGCCTGGGAGGGATCGGTAAAGGGTGTAGGAGTCCCACTGGTTTCAGGTGTATCGCTTTTCCTTGGGCACATATTGAACACCCACTAACGTATTCTTTGGTATCTTTCTTTACCGTCGGCCACCAGAAGGAGCGTTCGATACTGGCAACGGTTTTTGAGGTTCCCACGTGTCCTCCTAACGCTGTATCGTGGGCCCAGGCCATGACCTGTTTCTGTAGACCGGTCGTGGGTACGTATAGTACGTGCGAGTGGTACCATAAATCTTCATTTATGACTCTGTGTTCGGGTTCCTCCTGAATCCAACCCCGTTCATCCATGGCTGCCAGGGCCGCTTTAACTTCCTCGAGAAAGTTCTGGGAGGTTAGTACTGCTAGGGGGGAGTCCGCTATGGTACCTTCCGCTAGGATCAAGGGTGGTTCCTGCGTTTCCAGGTCCCCCTGTCTCTCAAGGTCTCCAAAACGAGAGAGCGCATCTGCTTTCCCATTTTGGGAGCCAGGTCTATATTTGATAACAAAATCATAATCAGCAAAAAATAAGGTCCAGCGAAGCTGGCGGGGTGTAAGAGCTCTCGCTGTCTTAAGGAACAACAGATTTCGATGATCAGTGTATATCTCGATAGTATGCTGGGCCCCCAAGAGATAATGGCGCCATTCTTCACAAGCCCGTTTGATGGCGAGTAATTCTTTATCTGATATAGAATAATTCAGTTCACTGGCTGTCAGTCTTTTGGAGAAATAGGCCACTGGGTGTAACTGTCCAGTTTGAGGGTGTCGCTGGGATAACACCCCTCCTAGGGCGTACTGGGACGCGTCTGTTTCTACCACAAATGGGAGAGAAGAATCAGGATGTCGCAGGATGGGGGCCTGAGTAAATTTGGCTTTCAAGTCCCGAAATGAATTTTCGGCCTCCACTCCCCACACAAATGGGGCATGTTTTCTGAGCAATTGTGTTATGGGTTGGATCACCTTGGAGAAATCTTTAATAAAACGCCTGTAATAATTCGCGAATCCCAAGAAACTTTGGACTGCTTTGACATGCTGAGGTGTTTTCCAGCGGGTGATCGCCTCTACCTTAGTGTCATCCATCTGAAAACCCTCCGCATTAATCACATAGCCGAGGAAGGCTACTTCAGGGACATGGAACAAACATTTTTCCAGCTTGGCGTATAGGGAATGTTGTTTAAGTCTTTCCAAGACGGCTGTTACATGCTTAATGTGTTCAGCTAGACAGGGAGAGTAGATGAGGATGTCATCTATGTACACCACGCAACAGACTTCCAGAAGGCCTCTCAACACCTCGTCCATGAAATATTGAAATGCTGCTGGGGCGTTACAGAGCCCAAACGGCATCACTCGGTACTCAAACAGCCCGAATTTCGTTCTGAAGGCGGTCTTCCACTCGTCTCCGCTCTTAACCCTGACGAGATGGTATGCACCCCTCAAGTCTAATTTAGTGAACACGCGGGCCCCTTTCAGTTGGTCCAAGAGAACCGGAATCAGAGGGAGAGGGTATCGGTTTTTTATTGTGACTCGATTTAACGCGCGGAAGTCAATGCAAGTCTGCAATTCGGCACAATCCTTCTTTGGAATGAAGAAAAGAGGGGACGAGGCTGGTGAGGAAGAGTGTGAGATGAATCCAGAAGCCAGGTTTTCTTCTAAATACTTCTTTAGGTATAGCGTTTCTGGCTCAGTCAAGGCGTAAACACGACTGCACGGAATGTCGGCTCCGGGAATTAAGTCAATCCTGCAATCGTGGGTCCGGTGCGGAGGCAGTTGTGTGGCCTTCTGTTTGTTGAAGAGAGACTGATACTGCTGATAGGCCTCGGGTAGCCTGCTGGTTTTTGCTGGGGGTGATGGGCTACAAGCGAGGGCCACCAATACTGCGATGGACGTGGTGTTGGTCTCTGGTTCCGAATTCTCTTCGGTGCAGTGTACCCTGCAATATTGGGAATTTAGAGAGACCGTGCGATCGGCCCAGCTAATCTTGGGGTCGTGCAGCGTAAGCCACGGTATACCTAGTATGAGCCGAAACTGGGGGGCATCAATGAGATCAAAAGAGATGCGTTCATAATGTTCCTTCCCGAGTTTCATCAGCAGGCGAGGTGTATGGCTTACAACAGGTCCGGATGTCAATTCGGAGCCATCCACAGCTCTCACGTTGTCAGGGATCTTCTTACGTTCACTTGTTACTCCAAGGTGTTTTGCATAGGTTTGGTCCATGTAGTTTCCTGTTGCCCCGGAGTCAATTAAGGCCTCTACTTTCACAGGTTTTGACCCTATAATCCACAGGGAAACTCCTACATACAGATGTGCTACTGCAGGTTGGAGAGTGTTTGCTATGAGGGATGAGATCGGTAACTGTAAAGAACCCGACCCAGAGATCTCTGGCTGGCTCGGGTTTGCTAGTTTTCCGATGGCTCTGGGATTTCCATGGATGCAACGGACCTTGGGGAGCTGCTTCGTTCGGGTAGTTGAGCTCGTGCGCGGCATTCACGTATAAAGTGTCCTCCTTTGCCGCAATACAAACAGAGTTTCAATTTTCTCCGTTTGTCTCTCTCTTCGGTCGTTAAGGGACCTCTGATTCCCCCTATTTGCATTGGTTCGGGTCCGTCGGTTCCTTTGGGGCGTTCTTCCAAGGTGTTTCTAGGGCGTGGAACGAAGGGACGCATCTCCCCGCGACTCCGATCCCCTTTTCTCTCCAGCAGTCGGTGATCTAATTGGACTCTTAGATCTATTAGTTCTTCGCACGTGGAAGGCAATTGAACCACCTGTGCCAAAACGTCTTTTAATTCTCCTCTTAACCCCTGGTAAAAAAGGGAGATTCGTTTCTCTGGTGGCCAATCCGTTTCAACCACTAACCTGTTAAAGGAAGTAATGTATGTTAAGAGGTCCTGTGTCCCCTGTCGCAGGGTAAGGAGTTCGCGGTCCAGGGACATCATATGGGACTTTCTGTCGAACAGTTTCCTCAGCTCCACACAAAAATCCCCAAAATGATGCAAGACTGGGTCGTTTCGTTCCATTAGGGGTATCGTCCAACTCGCCGCATTTCCTCCCATGTAGGACATCATGAAGGCGGTTTTGGCCGAGTCCTCTTGAAAGACTGTCGGTTTGCATAAGAAGTGCAGACGGCACTGATTGAGGAACGTTTCGAACTTTTTCGGTTCTCCATAGAAGCGTTCTGGTGGCGCTAAGGGTATACTGAGCGTTTGGATCACATGGATTGCTGGAGCAGTTTCGGAGGTTGATGGGGGACTAGGGGAGGCTGTGAAGCCACCCCCTCGGGAATCACCTACGGAAGGGAATCGGTTCGACTGAGAAGGGGGTGGTAAGGTTGCCTCCCTGATGTAGGAACTTGGACCCCTACGGGATAATCCAGCGACTTCCCTACGTAAGGAATTCACTTCCTTACGTACCTCTTGATTTTCTAACCGTGAAGTTTGTACCTCTTGTTGGAGAGCGGTTAGACTATCCAACAACGAGGACATCACGACATTGGTGTCCATCGTCCGGGCTGGGCGTCTTTCTTGGGCTTGACAATCTGTCAGGATGTCAGCAGGCCAACAAAGAATATATACAGCCCACTAACCTCTGCGTAGCAGCCAGCAGGGACGATGTCGTGAAGAATAGTATTCCTTCGCCCCCGAATACCTTCACCCCAAAGTGTAATGATTTTACAGCTCTGAGGGAACGCGCCCGGGGGACAAGGAACAGCACCTTGGTCTTTAGGGTCTCGGGGCAGGGGGTCTGGTCGGGGAGGCGCTGCAACTGCCTGAAAGAACAAGAGGAAACTCACAATTAGTGAAGGGGGAAGTCACCCTTCCTTCTCTATTTCCCTCTTGACAGTAACGTACCTGAAAGGGATAACCCTTCCCCGCACCTGTTTCCCAGACACAGTCTCGAGTGGCTCCTCTGTATGTCGTCTCTGTTGAAGTCACAGGGACCGGCAATTAGTTCGCCCCAACTTCCCCAATGTTTAGGAAGCCGGCCGAAAGTGCTGAACTCGGGAACATAAACAATAGGGCAGAGCAGAGTATCTCTGCGGGGATTTGCTCTGAACTCGGGGATAATATCAGGGTCTGGGAGGTCTAAGGAAGACACGGGATTCCCATTTGTACTCACGTCTCCACTGGAACAGTAGGGATTGCCAAATGAAGGAAATCGGAGGCTCCGGGGGGAAGGGAGCCCTCCGCTCTTTTGAAGTCCTCACGGGATAACGGGAACAGAACGAGACTGGAAAATCGGAGGTCCCAGTTGGAATCCCTCCGCTCTTTTGAAGTCCTCACGGGATAACGGGAACAGAACGAGACTGGAAAATCGGAGGTCCCAGTTGGAATCCCTCCGCTCTTTTGAAGTCCTCACGGGATAACGGGAACAGATATCCGATGTTCGCTTCCTCACACCGTCGTTTGCGGGAAAGAAAGCGTCCGCTTGAAGCCAGGGTCCGGAACGGATTGTCAAGCGCCGTTCCTAGGTCCCGGAAGTGTTTTTATGTGCTTCCGACGCCGCAGAGTCCTGGCCCCCCGGAGACGGCTCTGCCTCTGGGAATTGTAGTCTTTTTGCCTTTGTGGCGACGGAACGGGAGGAATCGACCTTCGCGTCTTCGTCTTCCGCATAGTGAGTACAGGAGCATGACAGGAGATCCCAGTGGGTGAGAAGGTGTTCGGGGTTTGTGTTTATGGGTGTGAGCTTGTTGATGCTGTCGGTGGTGGACGGTTGGCATACGAAGTTTTCGTAGTAGGCCGAGATCTTGTGGAAGGAGTCAGTGAGGTTGTCACACACTCCCAGGGAGTTATGTCATTCTCATTGGCTGCGGGATTGGTGAATTCCTTCACAAAGCTGTTGTTTGTGCTGGATTTTATGCGGCGTGCTAGAACGTTCTTCTTGGTCTTTTTCAGGAGGTGGTGGTACTGGTTGAGAGTGGTCCCGAAGGCAGTGCAGTCTTCAGTTTTGTTGCTAAGGTCTCACTTTCTTTCATGTTGCCGGCAGCAGCATTTGGTGGAGTGCAGTTCCTCGGTGAACCAGCCAGCTCTTTTGCTTAGTTCTTTGGCTGTCTTGGCTGGGGCAATGGAGTTGGCCCATTTTGTGATCCACTGGGAGAAGTTCTTTGCTGCTTGTTCTCGGTTGTGAGTAGAGTCTGGGAGGTGGGAGCAGGGTGGGTTGTTTTACTGGGCTTCTGATATCTTTTTCCAGTCCCTTCGCTTGCATATGGGGGGGTGTGGTGCCGGAGTGGCTGGGTCCTGAGGTGGTGAAGTGTACGCTGGGTGGTCGGTTCAGGTGAGTTGTGTGGTTGTACTTGACTCTGTCACTGGAAGTGAAGATGTTTTCGAGCGTGTGTCCTGCGATGTAGGTTGGGTCGGTGACCAGCTGCTTGAGGCCAATGTTGCTAATGCTCTCCAGGAGGTCAGTGGCATTGGCGTCGCCTGGATCGTCAAGGTAGAAGTTGAGGTCCCATAGGAAGATGTAGTGCTTGTAGTCAATTTCTTGTAGGGCAATTAATTCCTGGATGGCTTTGGAGGAGCTTAGGGCGGTGGTCTGTAGACAAGGGTGCCTCCGATGGTGCTTTTTCCATTTGTGTGGAGTTGGAAGTTGAGGTGTCCATTATCTGTGTTGGGTCGTATGGGGATGTTGTGCAGTGGACTGTGTTTCCCCCTTTATTTTTGATGGTTCAGTCACGGTGTGTTATCTTGTAGCCTTCGGGATGTCTGAAGCAGAAGGGTGGGTTTAGCCAGGTTTCTGTGAGGAAGATGACTCCTCGGGTGAAGGAAGAGATCGCTAAGTTAATTTTGATTGGTATGCAGTTATTGACAGTATGTATGTGATCTCTATGTAAGCTTGTATGACTTAGTTGTTTTAAAGCATGAGTGTGTAAATGCTAAGTCTGAATGAAGTTATGATGGATAGCAGGCAGGGGAATTTTTGATAAGGGTTTAGTACCACGTGAAATTGTGAGATGTATATGGTTTGAGTCATTCATTTTGATGTTCGTTTTAAGTGGTCATTGTGTTGTTACTAATTGAGTCTTGATTTGATGGATTGCATAGATTTGTGTGATGTTTGTTAATACAGTTATTGTCTTCTTTCATAGATGTTATATGAAATTATTTTGAAGAAAAATGTATATAGTCTTGAAAAAGGAGGTTATTAATAAGAGTGTCCACCAAAACGCATCAACAGCACATTTAAGCAAATTGTGCAGTGCACAGGGGGGTCTTTATATGGGATAGAATATTTTCATGGACCCTTGTTGATACAGTAAGTAGAGTTGCTGGTTTATGAAGACCGATGATTGTGTCTTCATTGTTCTCTGTAATGTTATTGAATTTAATATTGTTTTATTTGTATACTGTTTATGATTTTTGTGTGATGTACACGTGTTTTTAATATGAAGGTGACATTTGATAGAGAATATTAATGTGAGATTATGTTTATATAATAGAATTAAAGCCATATATATTTTTCCAAACGTCTGTGGAATTTGGATGTGGTGTACTCTTTAGAATGTAGGGTGTAGATATAGTGGGATTTGAGTGGTTTATGTCATTTTTGTGTTTTTATCCTGAGGGTAATTTTTTAATTTTATTACTAAGTGGAACCCTACTCCCTTGGTGTGCCGGGTCTCTCTCTTGTTTGTTTCCCACTCCCTCAGGACATGCACAGCTACTCACCCACAGAAGGCATCAACCAACATCATGCTAACGTACAACAGTGACTCTGGTTTTAGAGAACAACCAGTTTTCCGTGACAATTGCCATTGTGCAAGTCCAAAACAGACACCCAACCTTGCCATCAATACAATGTAGTTCACACAAAGAACCAACACACCTCTAATAACTCATATTTGGGCTTTCATCAAGCATCCAAAAATGTTCTATAGCAATCATTAACACCACTGTAATAACCTCACCTACACATGGTCATAATGTGACCACACATAAACTGAAACCACTTACCATAATGCGCACAATACAGCACCTAAGTAATATAGTTGGCAAAGTGCTTCTTACTCAATGGCAATAGCACACAATACACCAACATAATGTTTAGAAAGATGCAGCTAAAACTAGCATAAACATAGCACACTCTTGCGCACATAAAATCACACCATGGGACACTAGCTGGAGTTGTGATATTGTAGGAAAGTGCCCATTTTTGGAAGGTCTCCCTCCACTTTTCGCTCCAAATGCTGATGGTTATGACTCTGATTTTGCACTGGAGTCTGCTGTCCAGACCGCAGTGCCTGTGCTCTTTCCTAAAACTGCTATGTGCAACATGTGTGGCTTAGTCATCTACACTGCCTTTAATGTATGTAAGGCACCCGTAAGGTAAGCTTCCTCAGTACATGAGACACGGTGCATTATTTTAACGGTGTGGACATATTAGTGCAAGCCTATATGTCCCTATAGTAGTGTTTCCTATTGGAAACTACTATATGTGTTAGTGGTCCATAGGATAACATGGGCTGTCAACCGGGCACTCTCGAGATTAGCAGCCTCATTATGGTACCACTAAAATAAATCATGTTTGGTATCAAACAACTTGCCTTCTCACCACTGACATGATTATTGTGCCCTGGGTGTAGTGGCATGCACCCAAGTGACACCTTAGAGGTGTCCCCAGCTTTACTGTACTCTGGCTGACAAGCCCATGCTTTCCCACACCTGCTGCTGCCAAGACTGGATTCTGACCGCCTGCCAGGCAGTGTGAACACTCCCAGGAGTCAGCAACAAATGCTGGACAGGAAGGAGGTCACACATCCCACCTCCCCAGCAGGTTATTGAATTGGCACATCAGAGCGATGAGCATCAAAGGCTGCACAGCCTCTGATATGCATCTGGGCTGTCCCGCTGAGGACAGACGAAACAGCCCTCCCCTTGCCCCAGGTGTGCTTGCACCCAGACAAGGCACAATATTAGCTATGCAGGAGATGTACACCCCCAGGAAGGCTGGCCACACCTCTAGGATGGGCAGCCTGGTCGGTACACCTAATATTTGAATTCTGCCATCTTTAGGAGAGTAGAAATAATGGGTCCTGGGTAGAAAAGGAATTGTCACCTCAGGGGCAGACTAGCTGCAGGAACTAGTTGCTCATTTGCTACTATCTCCCACACCCCTAACTTTCTTAAATCCAGGATTAAAGGGACCCCAGTGACACCAGAACCTCAGATTTGAACAACTTACTTTAAGAAGGACCAGGAGGAGACCGGTGTCACTGGCAAGAGGACTTTGCCTGTCAGCACAAAGCAAAAGAGGGATATACTTTGTCCCTGAGGCAACAGATTTTGAGCTGAGTGAACGACCCTCATCCTTGGCTAAAACTTGCCACTCCCAAAGTGAGGGACCCTTGTGGAAGTGAGATGCACCCTCGGTCTACCCAGGACTTTTGGCACTAGTCCCTGTCAAACTGCAGGTAAAGAGACTCACCAGATCCAAAGAATCGCTGCCTATTGGGCCCTCTGAGGGATTTCCCAAATCCAAGTGGTCTAGTGCATTGTGGGAGTTGCAGTCTCACCTGCCCGGAAGTTTCAGACAGCTATGTTACTTCCCCGGACCCAGTGAAGTTCCGAAGGTTTTCGTTGTGCTTACCATTGCCAAGGCTTGTTGGTCACCAGTTTGATAATCAACCTCAATGCTGAATGCTGCATCTACAGAGAACCCCGTGCAACCATCATTCGACATCAGCAGCTGTGTATCTGTTGTGTTTTTGCATTTTGTTTCTTGCAGCACTGTGTTAGCGACGAACGCATCACCACCTGCGATTCCCGTTCAGCACCAAGGACAGCAACAACAACTCTGCACCCGTATTTCATGGGCTAGGTAAAATTGATCTGACTGCTGTGGCCTGGTCCTGGGGCCACCATGACCTTAACCCTATAACGGTTCCAATTAACTCGACCTGCAAATTACTGATTCTCACTAGTGGATTTTGCCTTTGACCGCAGTGTTATTATGTCTATGTATGTTCTTCACTGATTTAATATTGCTTCAAAAATCTATAACTCTGGTTATATGTATGCTATTCCTTTCATTTTGGTGTCTAAGTTAAGATAAAGATACACTCTATTTTTATAAATTGGTGTTGGATTGCTCTCGAGTCATGTCAATTAAATATTGTGCATGTTGGCACTCTGAAATGCTTTACACATGTTTCTCTAGTAAAGCCTGACTGCTCTTTGCCACTCTACCAGGACTGAGCTAAGGATTTATTAGTGCAAATCCAAGGACCATCTTTGGGGAATTGTGATAATATTACATGGTAAGGCCACACAGCCACACCACATAAAATTCCACCTTCCTACAGATATAATTATAAAAAATGCTATAATCTTACTGAGCAATAAACAATTGCCCCTCCCCAACAAGAGAAAAATAGAAAGTTTTAAGCACATGCACGCAAACCCATGGAAGTAGCTCAAACACATTCCTAGATCAAACTTATTAAACTTCAATATTAGCTCACAAAACCATTTTTTCAATTAACTTGTTCAAACTCGTCACTGTCCACTCACAACCAAATAGCGAAAAAACAATGAACACTATCAAGCGATCATTCCTCCAATCTGATTGATGCCCTTGCTTGATCTTCACAAAAGGCAACACCATTAAGACACCGTACAATCCCACAACAAAAGTGGCTAATATTACACAAATAACATAACATAATTCAAAAATCCTACAACGTAATACAAAAATCCCCCTTTTTTCAATTCAGGGTGAAGAAACTCTTTTAGGGAAGAATCCCTGCATGGGCTTAGTAGGGGCCAGCCTTTCTAGAGCACAAGCAATAGTGACAGCAATAGCCAAGCATATCCACCTGTTAAAAGAAGCCGCAAAAGGTTACCTTCCCTCATACCCATGGCAAATGTCATAAACAGACAATTGGATTCCCTATGTGGGGCAAGCCAATCCAGGTGTATCTTAAATGCTCAGTGCACAAATAGGGATCTAGCCATCCCTTCCCTTGAAGATCTAGAATGACACCCCAAAGAAAGAAGTAGAATAACCTGAATGATAAGAGAACTCAGAAATTAATTTATGTTGGAAGGATGGAGAGGACCTGCATACCAACATTTCATCAAGAAACCTCTGGCAAGCCAGAGCTCTCAAATCAAACAGGCATCTAACTGATGCAAAGGCCAAAAAAGAAGAACATCAGCAGATAAAAGCATTAAGAGAACCTCCAGCAAGAGTTCAGATGTTGGAGACTGCCAATGTAGAGAACCGGTGGAAGATCCCAAGAATGAACAATAGGTGGAGTTCAAGAATGGGTGATCTCCAAGACTCTAAGGTACATGGCAGCATAAGTCTCTGTCACGGTAACCAAGCTCCTCAGGATCAGGGCGATGCTCAAAGGGTCCACCTCCTGACTTCCCCGCACTCTGACTTATATTAATACACAGTATAAAGGTGATCAAGCGAGGGATAGGGTTAGGGTAGGAACAGCGGTGGAAAAGGGAAACCTGCAACAAAACAAGCACACAATTAGTATTGTACAAATTCCTGTCTACCCTCATATAATTCTCGCTAGAGTCCGAACCATACCTAAAATAGGATTGTGCCAGAGGTGAACCCTTTTCTTCCTCTATCTCTGGCAAGATACTTCTCTTACCGTAGGAAGCTGTTCACACCTGAAAATCAGACACACAATGTTAGACTCAAACCACAGTACCAGGTTTATACGTAGCCAACTATGATTAGCATACATACCCACTGTCACACACCCTTTAATCCAAAAGATAAAGCCAACTCCAGCACCAGGTAATTGTTCTCATTACCAGGAATAACTGATAGTGTAGTCAAAAAATAGATCACCAGGGAGTTAGAGATCACTGATCCTCGTGAGTTCCAAAAGAACACCAAAAATGTCAAACCAAGGACTCCCAGTATACCAGCTGGCCAAGTACTACAGTTCGGTAATCCTGGGTAGCATACCCCAAACAGAACAAGGTATATGCAACAGAAACTCGGGCTGATTGAAGCCTCATAGAGCAGGCAATTTACCGACTGTAGACGTTGTAACAAGCACATTGGTAAAAACCCTTCTCCTCCCAAACTATCTTATTTACATATTTCATCTCTTTATTTACCTGTAGCTGCGCAGCATCGCAACTCTACTAATCAGCCCAGAGCAAAGCACCTTAAGCTTTCCGACTCTTAAGGCATCATGACCCAGTCTGTACAATGCACCAATGAGGATGAACCTGCAAAACATTCTGTAATTCTGGCCAAATCACCCAATCTGCCCGGGCCCTAAAAACTGATTGTTTCCAATGCCACGTGACAGGTGCTACTTTAAAGTGCTTCTTTGGTGCAGTTTCGCACTGTAAGAGCAAAAACAGACAAAGAATATCGGAGGCAAGTGTTTTCACAACACGGAAACAAGAGCTTATAAACTGGGAACAACTGTAATTGAAACGGGTTTAAAGTTCGGCACTTCAGCAGCATGGTGCGATTCAAAACTCTGGTGGCTGGTACTTAGGAGTTGTTAGCTGCCCGCCTCCTTCCTTAGTCCAGGGCTGTTTTCAGAGTCTGCTGCACGCCAGTGACAGACTGCCCTGGGAGGCCTTTGCAACTGCCGGTCATCGACTCCATGACGTGAGCTCGGTGATCATGATTAATTGAATTCACTGTGGGCTCACAAGATGAAGGTCCGTCCAATGAGCAGGCAGACAGTGCTGCGACTGCCATAATTGCGACGGTGCCCGCAAACCAGAAGGAAAGATTAACGAGCGGCCGGAGATGCAATATGTGGTGGGGGAGAAGCGGGAGTTGTGTGTGCGCGTGCGTCATCGCGATCGCTCTGAAAGCGAAAGTGATCGCGATCGCGATGACGCACAAGTTTTCAAAGTGCTGCTGGCGGCCGGCTTCGCGCGTGCACGATCGCGTGAACGCAAGCATTAGGCCAGCCAGCAGCACTTTGAAAAGCCCACATACAAAATGTCTCTCCGAGCCAGCGCCCATGCGCTGGGCTCAGCGAGACCTAAAAAGGAAACAGAGTCTCTTTACCCGGACATCCACTCCCGAAGTCCTGGGATCTTACCGCTCCTCCGCTATCATGTCCGCCAACCCCAGCGTTCCAGAAACAGCCGTACGACTTCTACTCCGACCAGTTGACTTTTCTTTACCTGCAGCCGCGAGCAAAGGAGGATTACGGGAGGAAAGCAGCCTACAAAGGAGGCAACTGGTGAAAGACACCCCGCTGCCACCGCAAGTGGAAAGAGCCTCAAGACGGAGGCATTCTCGCTCGGCCGAGCGGAACGCGCCTGATTGCTCGGACAGAGCCCCACCAACAACCACAGGGAATCAATCCTTCGCGTCTCGGCAAAGAAAGCGTCAAACCAAGGGAACACGAACAGAGTGTTTTAGAGTAGCTGCTCTGAAATGGGAAAGACCTCCAACAAAGAATCACGTACAACACTCCATGCGTAGTACGCGAGTATATCGATTAAGTCCCTCCCAGAAGGGTGGCCTTCTGGTATATGTGGTTCTATTACGGAGTCCTGCAACTGGTAGGCGCAACTTCGTCAGCTCTTGACAGTCTCAGCATGTTCAATGCTCATCCAAGGCTCCGCACATACCCCAAAGTAAACCAGCTGGCCTCTCAAGATGAACACAGCAGCCCCAAGGTAAAGCTCATTGCAGAAGATCTCAGCCAAACAGAGGGCATGCTCTAAGGGCATTTTCAAAACACCATACACACTATGAACCCCCTGGGAGCATGAGTAAGATATCAGAGTAAAAGGGCATTTAGTATCTTGGACTACTAGGGCCGTCTCTCCCAAGACCACCCTTATGCTGCAGAGAGAGCCTTTCAAAATCAGGCTGTGTGATGCATATGCCTTAGCTGATGAGTGGACAGACTGCCACCTTAGGGTGATTGGTACACACTCCTCAGTGACATGATCCAAACTAGAAGAAACCAACACCAACAGCCCCACAAGGGCTTCACCAAGATGACAAGGGTCTCCCCCTCCTGATATCTGGATACATTTTGGTACAGAAAGAATTACATTTATACCAGAGACTTTGAGGCTATGGAAATTACACAAGTCTGAGTCCTAGGCGGCCTGATCCATAGGAACAATGGTTTAGAAACAGAGAGTTAAAGTTGGATGTCAAAAGATATATAATTTAGATTCCAAACCTGACACAGGCTGGCCACGGGGCAGGGGGTGCGGGCGTTGAAAACTCTAAAGCTGCTTTTGTTACAAGTGGTCTATATTGCAAAACGGGCCCCCGGAAACAAAAATGGCCCTCAAGGGGTCCAAAATTGGCCCTACCCTGGCATCCCACTGGGGAAACACCTGGTGCCCGCTACAGCCAGTCCGGCCATGAGCACACTGACACTTATTTTTGGAGCTTAATACTTATTTATGGAATACTGCACACTTTACCTAATGATAATTCTGGCTGGTAAAACCGTATGGAACTTTGGCTACAACAGAGCTTGAATGGAAAAATAGAAGTGCAGGTACTGAAAGACGGAACGGGATCAGAAGCCAGGCGAAGGGGGAACCCTGACGGGGATCAGACGGCGGACAGGAGATGGGAATACTGCGGAGGAACTCCAATGTGACTGGAAGAGGCAAGGGAAATCAGGGAAGACGGAACGGGATCAGCCAGCCGAAGGAGGAATCCTGACGGGGAGCAGCCGGCAGACACAGGAGACAGGACTGAGAAAAAGCAACTTGAGGAACTTTTCCTCCTCACACTTCTTGGAGTTCTTTTAGCTTGTTTCATCCGATACAGTTCAATGGTAGCGGAATGGAGAGCTGAGAGCAGGAGAAGCAGCTGAGAGCGGTAGAAGCGGTAGCGGCGTTGGCATCAGCGAGCGTGCACGAGCAGCACCGTTGTTTGAGCCAGCAGAGTCGCAGAGCCGCGGGTGTCCCGCGGGCGTCCCGAGACAAAGGAGGTAAAGGAAACCTACCTCTCACTCCCAAGTCAAACCCAATCTTCGGAGCGGCGGCGGCGGTGGTGCAGGCGGGCTTGGGGGCTGGTCCTGCCAGCGTTTCTGTACTGCCCTCCACCCGCCCAGAGAGAGCCGGAGAAAAGACTGGTGAGAGATTGACCGTGGACCATCGTTTTAGCAGGTTTGCAGGTGGGTACAGATTGTGGTGCGCAGCAATAAACAGTGCTCTTCTCGGGATTCTCCTGCTACCTTTGACCCAGGCACAGGTCTACCGAGAGGGGCTGCCGCCAGTGGACGGAGGGCAGGACGGGGCGGGCAGCGCGAGGTACGAGTCGCAGCGCTGTCAGTGAAGTGAAGCTGTCCTCGATCGGGCACTTCAGTCCCATCTATTCCGTTTCCCCACCGAGCCGGTTTTCCAGGTCGGTCCGCGCAGCCGCGGGTGGGACGCTGGCCCATCAGCTGAGCAGCCGACCCTCTGCAGCAGTGAGGACTCCTGAGTATTCTGGTGGCTGTACGTGTTACAGCTTAGTATGTTATGCGTGACACTGTAGTGTGACAGTTCAGCGTTGGCTGTGTGCAACATGCGCTCAAACTACAGAACTATAATATGTCCATATAGAATAGTGCATCAATGCCGCTTGCAGCGTTAGGGCCTTGGTGAATTGAACTGGGCATTGCGGAAGTGTAGGGACTGCGAGGACCAGCAGCCTACGAAACGCCCAAGCTGTGTCCTCTTCCCGGATCCCGCCCCCTGCCTGCAGCTTCATTAACGCTCGCGGCCCCCGCTTTGCGGGTGCTGCTCGTAGCGTTAGGACTTTGGTGTATTGAACTGGGCATTGTGGAAGTGCAGGGACTGTGAGGACCAGCAGCCTACGAACAGCCCAGCAGTGTCCTCTTCCCGGATCCCGCCCCCTGCCTGCAGCTTCATTAACGCTCGCGGCCCCGGCTTTGCGGCTCCCGCTCGCAGCGTTAGGACTTTGGTGTATTGAACTGGGCATTGTGGAAGTGTAGGGACTGCGAGGACCAGCAGCCTACGAACAGCCCTAGCTGTGTCCTCTTCCCGGATCCCGCCCCCTGCCTGCAGCTTCATCAATGCTCGCGGCCCCCGCTTCGCGGGAGCCGCTCGCAGCGTTAGGACTTTGGTGTATTGAACTGGGCATTGTGGAAGTGTAGGGACTGCGAGGACCAGCAGCCTACGAACAGCCCCAGTTGAGTCCTCTTCCCGGATCCCGCCCCCTGCCCCCATAGGTGTATAGGTGTTCCCCATTCCCGCTTCGCCCGAGGTGCACTCCCGCGCGCGTTCCGCGAAGCCCGGGCCAAGGGCAGCCCCGTTGTAACCCGTTAGAGACCGCGTGAGGCCGGACCGGGCCCCCCCTCTAACCTCTTAAGCTAAAGGACTGGTTCACAAACTGTACGCATGTTACATCTATTTTATTCGTACAGATTACATCCTTACCTGTAATAGCTATTAATTTGGGCTTAGACTTCCTTTTGACGCAGGCAACATGACAACAAGAGGAAGCAGAAGTAAAACGGCGGCAGGGGAGGCCCAGCTTACAGGCCCTTTAGATAATTTCATCATCAGGGCAAATTCCTTCATAGATCAAAGTATTTCCCTTATGGAACGCAGAGTGTCCCAAGACCTAGCTCTAGCAAAAAGATCTTCTATGGGACACCTAGCTACCGTGAAAACACCTGAGCGGGCCAGGGAGTCCGGATTGATTGAAGTTCGCGCCGATATCCATAGCCTCCCAAATGTTGTGGATTTATCGGCTTCACAACTACTATCCGATTCTGAATTAAGTTCTGAATTGGAAAAGACCCCAGAACTAGTCATACCAATTACATCAGAGGAAACTAGACAGTTGAGAGGAAGGAGGGAGGGTGCAGTCTGGAAAAAAAGGGAAAAACCCAAAAAATCTAAGGTCAACAAGATACGTGAGCTACCTAAAAATCAAAGGGAGAAGGTAGATCAAACCGTAGAAAAAGGGAAACAAAATAAGCACATTGAGCTCCCAAATTCTATACTGAATGACACCCTTGCATCTATCAGAGTAGAGACATCGGCCGATCTACCAGGGGGAAGCAAGATAAAAGAGGTCGATAGCCAACTTCTGACAAAATTGGCAGAGCTATTTAACCTCTACTTCTCTCCAATAGAAGCTAGATTACTGCAAATAGAAAAACAGTTAACTGAGTTGACGGTTATCTAAAAAAATCCACCAAAAAATGGGGACCCAAAGACTGGGGGGAATAAACTGACCACTGACAAATTAACAGGGCAACAAGCCCAAAAAACATCATCCGCAGGGTCAATCCCAAAACTGAACCCACCTATAGTAAAACAAAAGAAAATTGCAGAGAAGACCGTAGAATTAACCCCATTGATTAGGCCGGAACATATCATTCCCAAATCTCCGGTTTTAAATCCTAACAGAGACTGGAACAGGGGAGCCGTTGACGGCAGATTTGCAGTTAATTTGCCTCCTGAGGCCAGTCCTTTCGTGGTTGTGATGACTGGTGTACCGGAGGTGGCAAATCAGGTAGCAGAACCAAGTTGGTCACTAAAAAATAAGGTCCAACACTGGCTGAATATAAACCGCCCTTTGCCACGTATGTGGTCAAGTAAGATTCTAATGGTACGTAGGGCTCCCTGGGTGGGGCACGGAAAGAAATCTATCCAGGGAGACTGCGTTGTGATTAATTTTGACGATCCACGCACAGTCGATCATATTTGTTCATGGGGATCTCCCGGGATGAATGAAGGTATAGGAACAAAACGCCTCTCCTTCTTCTATCCCCCCAGGAGTCGTACCGGCCCAGCCCATGAGGGGAACTGGCATATAGTGGGCCCCCGATACCTGGGAGGTGAATGGGAGGAGTGGGGAGGCAATCCTGCCAGGAACCAAGTAAGAGAAGTAGTTCATACGGACTATTGGAGAGGCCTCCCGACTGTGAATAGATACAGCGGCCTGGAAATGGTCGACTGACCATCACTGACTAAGGTGCCCTCGGTGGTAAATGGGGAGGAATTATATCCCTCTCCCACACTGGGTGGCACCTTGGCGGGAAACGGGGAAGAAATAGACCTCTCTCCCATACTGGGTGACACCCTGGTGCAATGTGGGGAGGAAATAGACCCCGGGTCCCTAGTGGGTGGCACTGTAACAAAAAACTCCCAAGCGTTAAATGTCATCTTCTGGAACATCGCGGGTCTCCGTCCTAAGGTCGAAGACGGTAGTGCCCTGAGTTTCCTGGAGATGTACAAAGTAATTTGCCTTCAGGAGACATGGTCTACGGCTGAATTCCATCTTCTAGGATATAAAACTTATTTTTCCCCATCCCTAGCAGGTATCATGGGCAGGCCTAAAGGGGGATTGACTATTTTCATAGCCAACACAATAAAAGGACTGAAACCTCTGTAGTGCAACTGGATGTAAATTATCAGCTTCTCTGTCTTTCCTTTAGCAATAAAGAGACTATCCTATTGCTCAACTTTTATGATAACCTAGCGGAAGGGCAGGTTCTAAAAGTTTTGTCGACCGTCCAAGACAAAATCTCCAAGCAGACAAAGGATCATGGAGAAATAGGCCACGCAAGTATTGTATGGGGGGGGGGGACTTCAACCTGCATCCTTGCCCATAGAGTAGTAATAACATCTACGGGCTGGTGGATGAACATGATGGTCCTATCGTCCATTTCAATCACTCTAGGCTAGGTTCGTACATGAACAAAGTCATGTCAGCATTGGATCTTATGATAGTAAATAAACTGGAACCAACTCTAGACCGGTTCCAACCAACATAGCTGGGGAGGGGGCACGAAACAACAGTTGACTATGTTTTAATATCAAACATCCTGGCAAGTAGAGTCAGACATTTCGATGTACTAATCAACGTACTAAGTGACCATTCGGCCCTCCGCCTAGAACTTCATTTAAACCTTACACACTCTTCTCCACAGATTATAGCTAGTGCTCTAAGCCAGAACACTCTACATCTAGACAGAAAAAATGGTTACTCTATAAGATGGGAGAAGCTAGACCCCAGACAAATTACCGAAAAGGTAATTAGAGCAGCCTATCCATATATTATTAGATGCCTAGACTTAGAAGCTACAGAAGAGGAAGTTCTAAGTAACTTTGTGTTAATTCTTGAAAAAACAAGTGAATTACTGATAGCAAAGTCTTAAAGAAATCAACCTAGGAAGGTAGGATGGTTTAACCATAGCTGTACGGCAGCAAATAACAAATTAAAAGCAGCACTGAATAAATCTAATAGAGATCGACAGGAAATCAGTATGCTCAGAAAGGAGTATACAATTGCACGGAAGAAGAGAAAGGGCGAACTAAAACAAGCCCTCTGGGACCAACTCCATAAAAGCTCCCTAGAGAAAAACAGCGAGGCCTTCTGGAGAGTGGTAAAATCCCCATTCCTAGTTGATGATACAAACCTCCCAAAAATAGAAGTAGCAATTGAGGAATCAGCTTGGGTGGCCCATTTCTCTAAAATATTTCAGAAAGGCCCAGCACAAATAGGGACTGAGGTATCTCACATTAACAGCCCCCCTCCGGTCTCATATCTTATCCCGTTGGAATTTGACATTCCGGAAGTGCTTCGTGCATTAAAAGCGAGTAAGAACGGGAAGGCTCCGGGACCTGATGGGGTACCTGTGGACCTATTTAAGTATAATACAGATCTCTGGGCCCCAATATTGACCAGGGTGTTCATGACTGTAACAGAGAAGGGCCTGCTGGCTTCCTGGACCAGATCCATCATGGTGCCTATATTTAAAAAAGGAGACCGGCAAGAGGTATCCTGCTATCGTCCAATCTCACTGCTGGATTCGCTGGGCAAGGTTGTGGGTAGAGTGGTGCTCGAGCGTCTCCAACAGTGGGCGGAGGATGGTGGGGCCCTCTCCGATCTCCAATTTGGATTCCGGGAGGGCTTTGGCACAACAGAACAGGCCCTGAATCTATCATTGATGGTGAGCAAATACGTACACGCAAAACGGGGCAAGCTATATATGGTCTATGTAGACCTGTCCGCTGCCTTTGATTGCGTTTCCCATGCTAAGCTCTGGTCAATTTTGTCACAATCAGGAGTTGACGCCCCCCTTGTAGATTTTCTGAGGGAGTTATATTCCAAGGCATCCGCGAGGGTACGATTCGGTGTGAAAGGCGAATTGTCTGCGTCGTTTGGAGTAGAGCGTGGGGTTCATCAAGGTTGTGTCCTTTCTCTTCTCACTGTATACAAATGGTCTGGAGGTGGAGATGTTGAGGGGGGGCCAGGATCTTCCGCAGGTAAAAAAACACCCAATCCACGCTCTGCTCTACGCGGATGATGCCGTGATACTGGCTCGTACCCCACGCGAATTGCAGAAGGCTTTGGATTGGTATGCAGACTTTATGGGGAGCCTTGATTTACATATAAACATAAAAAAGACATATGTAATGGCAGCAGGTACAGGGAAAAAACGGGTCAAAGATATATTTCTTAGTAAACAAAAACTTGAAGTTACGGCCCATTATCCCTATTTAGGCATCATGATAGACAACAAGTTGAATTGGAAAGCCGCAGTTGAGGCACGAAAACATTCTTTCATGAGAGCCATTGCTGCACTCATAAGTTTCTCCCAAAGGCTGGGTAAAAGGTCCCCGGTACAACTGTTAAAAATCTATAGTGCTAAATGCCAGGCAATACCCCTGTATGGGGCGGGAGTATGGAGGCACGCTGACACAAGTGCCCTGCAGGTGGCAGAAAACACGTTTTTAAGGTTCCTTTTAGCGGCACCCAAACGTATTTCCACATTAGCATGCCACACGGAACTGGGGATCCCATATTTAGGGGATTGGGCAAAAATTCAACCACTCCTTCTTTGGCGACGAATACGGATCTCTGAAAAGAACATATTAACTAAACAAATCATGACAGATTGTATGTTATTAGATCACTCAGTGCAAATTAGTTGGCTCCTCTATGTGCGAAACTTCTTAACTGACTTAGGGTTAGAGTCTTACTATACATTACCTGAGACAATCTGTGAGATTTCAAGGAAAGATCTGAAAGCAAGGGCACTGAGCCATTTAGAAAATTTAAGGCTCACGAATGAAGCAACGAAAGCTTCTGCCCAACATGCAATTGTGGTCCAGACCACTCTGCTAATTCAGCCCTACCTGACATAAACCTTAAAATTTTTGAGAGACTTCTTCTGACGAGATTCAGGTTAAATCTCTTCCAGCGATTACTCGCTTTTCCTGTAAGAAACAGTTGGGACCCAATTCTTTTGCAATGCCCCTGCGATGAAATATCAGAACAGACGACTATACACACTGTCCTGTTCTGTAAGTTCTATCATGGCCATCGCAAACTCTGGTTATTACCTCTGTTGAAATTCTGGGGCCTTAGGCGTTGTCGACTCCAGTTTCTAGATTCTGAATGTATCTGCTATCATGTCGTTAATTTTTTTAAATGTATTTTTAAAAATAGAACAAATTTGTGAAAAGTCTTTTATTTGTGAATTGGATGACATTCTTTTTTTCTATGTACAGATAGTGACGACAAATTATAGTAACTCTGTAACATTCAGAGAATATGTTTTTAACTGATATGTTGCTTTTATGGTTTTTTCTATTTTGTAAATCCGAATAAAGAAATAATAATAATACTTATTTTTCCACATCAGACTTTGATTCAGAGTAAATGAGAGAAAAACACAAGAGGGGAGGAAGGAAGAAGAGAAAGATGAAAATACAGCAACAAAGAAAGAACGCATAGATGAAAAAGAACCTGAAAGAGTGAAATAAAGGATGGGGAGTGTCTGGTGGTGGATCAAAGAGGCATGAGGTGGAATGAAGAATGAGTAGCCTTGGTATTCAGTAATCCAAACATTCAATACCATTGGTTGTGGGCTTCTGAGCAAAACTTTGGGCCCTGGAACTTATTCTTTTACAAATTAAGCAATGTGTGCACCTTCAAAAAGCCAAATGAAGTTCCACATAAACGAATAGCTTGGCTTAAGAGACTATACGCCCTGCTCTTGCCAGAGGTGCAGTGGTTCCCAGATTCTGACTCTGAATTAAAAAATATAACCAACAATTTAAGAAGTGAGTTCAGAATCTAACAATGAATGGTTTTCTTCTGTGAATTTCTCTCCATGTAAAAGCATTTAGCACACTGGGGAGTCAAAAATACATTTCCTGCATCTGTTTGTATTAAAAAATGTGCCATTTAAACATGAAAGGTCTACATTCTTAAATTCAGAGCTTTCAAAATTATTTGTCTTCCCTACTAACTCTACAAACTCTCCTCCTTGGTCTCTCCGAACTTCACTCCTACTCGGCCAATCAATCTGCTCTGCTTTTAGACTCTTCAATCTACTGCTTTCTAGTCTCCTTCACACAATGCACCATTCTTATTCCCTTCTAATTTCTAATTTCTAATTGTTATGTAGTCGTGTTAGACCTGGCACCTTGGCGTGGGTCTCCCTTCCATTTTGTTGCTGTTGCCTCATGTATTTTTACTGGTGTTAGTTGCTCAGGGCACTGTGCCACTGCTGTCCAGTGCCACAGTGCAAGTGCTCCCTATGGTAAATTGATGTATGAATTTGTGATTCCATGATTGGTTGGTTTGGTTTACTTGTCAGACCCTAGTACAGTGCACCAGGAGTGCCCAGGGCTTGTAAATCCAAATGCTGCTGGTGGGCTTGCAGCACTGGTTGTGCCACCCACATAAGCAGCCTGTAAACATGTGTCTAAGGTCTGCCATTGCAGAGCCTGCGTGCAGTCTGGTACTGTCATGCTGACTGGGCAAGTGTGATGGAGCGGGTAGTGAAAAATTTTGTATACCCCCCCCCCCATTTCTGCATGTTCATATTAATCCGAATAAATTATTAATTATAATATTATTAATCTGATTGCAGTGTTAATTAATCAACAGTTCTAACAAGAGAAATACATGTGGGATTTGCATTTTGCATGGCTAAATTAATTTGTATACTAATATATGTGCGCATACTAATGTTAGAAAATTAGAATATTGCATGATATATGTTGCTTTTGTGACGTAATTGTAAATTCCACCAGATGACATCACTGGGTGAATATAAATGCTTTGAATGTTGCTATTATGCTAGGTAAATTACATACACATAGGGGAATTAGTGAGGGTTTAACATTTTATTAGCCATTTCTATGTTTTAATTACGATTTGTGTTTGTTTTGCTTAAGTTGACCGATTGGGCCTACGTAAAGATGGCTGACTTTTGACTCGACGGCCCTAGTCACCGTTCCACGAGGTTTCGGGTGAAAAGCGCCTGCGCAACAGCAAGCAACAATGGCCTCGCCCTGACCCTAGGCAAGCTGTACTAACCAAGGTCGCACTGGGAGAATTGCCAGGATCACCAAACAATGAACTGTCTTTAAAAACCGGAACCAGCAAGTGTGATGACTTAATCGAATAGAACTATGTGAGAACTTTACCGAACGACCCCAAACCCACCAATCAGGATTGCCTAAAGCTGATTCCTGTTACATTTTGACATTAAAATCACTATAAAAGATGATAGAATAGTGAGCTGACAGACGCTCGTGTGAACTTTTCTTTATCCTGACGTTATGCTGACCGAGAGGACGGTGACACTGCTGGACAGCTGTTTCCCTGAATCTTTGACAGACTGAATGGAGATCTGACTTTGATGAATTAGAGATTTTTCCACGAGTTGATTGACTTAGAGGACGACTATTAGCCAGATTAGGTAAATATGACGTTCCGCAGATTGACTAATGATTTATTGAATTTTACAATTAATTAGATAAATGAAGATTTGAATAATATCCAAATGTGTCGAGTTGTTTATTGAAGAAATTAGATTAAGATTGAGTATAAAATAGAAGAATTGAGTCACCAATTATCAAATTCAACTAATTGATCCATTGACCAAATGGAGGGAATATCTAGAGATTGAGAGTTTTATAAAGGTATTCAATATATGTTTATGTAAATAAGGTTCTTTAGGTGAAAAGGTATTCCTTTCACTTACAGCGCTTAGAAAAGCTTATCCCTCCCGTGAGAACAGATCAAGCAAGTGTGAGTGTTGGTGTTATGGGCCTCACCAATGAATATATTTAGTGAATGTGCTATTGCGATATTTGGTCTGTGACGAAGGGAGGATTTGACATTCGACGCTGCATCAACTGCACCCACTTGCCAGTCCCAAAAAATTCTCTTTTCTTCATATCAGACACCCTGATGGTAGGCCCGGGGCGGTGTGCATTGTAAGGATAAGGTAGGACATGCCCTGGTGTGTGTGGCATATTCTAATAGTGAATTACAGCCATTTTTGTTTCTCACTATTGCAAGGCTACCTGCTCTCCACAGGCTAGAATGGGCAGTTTGATTATTACATCTTATAATCCTAACTGACTCAGGGAACATGGTAGAAATTCGAATTTAGTATGCCTGAACTCAGAATAATAAAATACATCTTTTAGTGAAGTTGGTTTTAACATTCTGTGTTTGAAAATGCCACTTTTAGAAAGTAGGCATTTTCTTGTTTAACCATTCAAACCTGCCTCTGCTAGGCTGTGTATTCCATGTCTGGAATTTGAGTGACAGGGCTGGGGAATTCCAGGAGACAGGGTGAGGTGTCCCAGTGGAGAATTGAGAGATCTGCATCTAGATGGGTGGGAGGAGTTGCACCTGGGACCTGAATAGGGCTGTGCCGTCCCTCCACAATGCTGGCTCCACCTCCTGTGGTGCGTCTGATGTCTCTGACCTGCACTCTGAAAGGAAAGAAGGAGTCAGGTAAATAAAGTGCTCCAGAACTGACCAGAACCGGTTTGAACAAGGCAAAGGCCCCTCTGCCTTCAGAGGAGAAAGGATGTTGGGGCATAAGTATTGGGACCCTGATCCCAAGAATTTAGATCACTTTGGGAAACAAGAGGAAACTCTGCTGAGGAGAGGAACCAAGAAGAAACTGGGGAGAGACTATCCCTGAAACTGGGGGGATTGGCCTGCAGGGGTTGCCTACTGCCAAAGAGAGGAGAAAGGAACTTTGTGTGTACTTTTGCTCAACTTGTGAAGGATCTCCAAAGACTTGGAAAAGAGCTTGCCTCTTGCTGAAGTCTCAGGAACAACAGACTTCACCCCCCAGCTCCCCAGAGATCTTTGGAAGTGTCTGCTGCTGTGTTGGGCCTTCTAAGGGACTGCGTGTCTCAAGGAGCTGGAAGCGCGACTCAAGAAGGAGAAGCGTGCCGCCGTCAGAGCCGTTGTCATCGCATCACGTAAAGTGTGTCGCCGCTGCAGCATCGCATCGAGCGGAAGCATCTCGCATCATCCAGGAAGTGTGTCGCCATCGCAGCTATTGTAGCTGACGCATTGCACCGCATCAAGAGAAGTGTCTCGCATCGAGGAAGAAGCGTGTCGCCATCGCAGCCATCGTAGTTGTCGCATTGCACCGCATCAAGAAAAGCCTCTCACATCCATGGGCAAGCATGCTGCCGTCGGAGCTGTTGTCGTCGCATCGCGTAAAGAGTGTCGCCGCTGCAGCATCGCATCGAGCGGAAGCGTCTCGCAACATCGGAGAAGAGTGTCACCGCCAAGGCCGCTGTCGTCGCATCGCGTAAAGGGATGTCGCCTCTGTAGCCGACGCATCGAGTCGAGTCTTCTCTCAACATCGGAGAAGCGTGCCGCATCTGGAAGATCTTCACATCTTTATTTCTTTGCACCAAAATCTTCAACAGATCAACATCGTTGCAACACTTTCGTTGCCCTGCGTGTTGCATCTAAAAGATATATTGACTTAAAATGTTGCATTTAAGAACTAAAGAGAAGTAAGCAAAATTCTACCATCTAAAGTAACAGTATTGTGTATTTTTGTCGTTTAATGGTCTTGTGGTAAATCTATATAAAGAATACTTAGTTTTGATATAAAACCTGTGTGGTGTCCATCTGTAGTGTTGTCACTTGATTACTGTATGTGTTCACAAATGCTTTACACACTGCCTCTGAGATAAGCCTGTCTGCACGTGCCAAGCTACCAAGGGGGTGAGCAGGGGTTATTTTAGGAGTGTACCCCCTTACCCTGACTAGAGGAGAGGGTCCCTATTTGTCACAAGTACATACCTGTACCAACTAGAGACCACCAAGTCTAACATTGGTGGTCAGCGGTGAGGATTCTGGACTTGCATTTGTGACTCATGTACAGTGATTGGTGAACACTACTTAGTGAGTGCAGACCATAACGCAACCAATACTTGTTGTCTAGCCAACTAGAGACCCTCCAAGTCTAACAAGTCACATTCTGCCAAGGCGAATACACCACCATCTTACATGTTCACGTTTTAAAGTTGACATCTTTCTTTTAAGTTAACATTTGACACACATTTGTTTGCATGCCTGTGTGGATAATATGACTTTTTCTTACATTTATATCTTTTCTTAGTCATATAATCAGAGCCTTGAACATTCTGTACAAAAGCTAAAGTTCACTGCTCAAAATGTTGATGTTTGTTATTGTTAGCTCAGCGACAGCTTTGTCAGGATATATTAAATAATGATGACCTGACTGGGACTTTGGCATGGCAACATGGGAGCAGTTTATTATATAAACTACACCACTCCTTTGTTTCATTAGATGAGCATTTTGCTGACACTGACGAGGTCGCCCCATGCCGGATTTCCAGCCCAGCCGAATCCCGCTTGCCTCCTGAGAAGGATGGTGTCCAGTTCTAGGCCAAGACGAGCTCCCAGATGAAACATACCCACAGGGAACTGGGGAGATAGATCACCCAAAAGGGATTTTGGCATATTCACCCACCCTAGGTACACCAGGATAGGGAGTGCTAGGTAAGAGCACAATTGTAACTGTATTTATATGCAAGCTTAGAACCCATGTATCAGCACAATGGTTAAATTGTTCATTTTTGTTACCATTCTCGTGATGCTGATTGATTTATTTCCTTCCATTGATAATTGTAACGCACATATTTTACACAAGAATCTTAAAGCTTCAATATATTTTGAAATGCCAATTCAAATATTTCTTGTGTCTCCCTTTGGGCATGCATCAGTTACCAAATGAAAGGGTTCTAGATCTGTTGCCACAATTTCCTTGGGGGAGTCTAGGATTGTCATGTTCTGAGGTTGCACATACCAATGGCTACCTTGCTAGGTTAGGGGTACAGATGGTGGACTGTGAGCTAGCCAGGACTAAGGACAACATATCCTGATGATATGTGTGGACTCAGTCTTGCTCAGTTTTGACATTTATGTATCCAACAAACTTTACTGAGAAAGGACTAACCGAACGACAGTCTCCTTCACCCAATGCCCCTCTCTAATTCCCTCCTTTGATTTACTGCCTTATTCCTCTTCCTCCCTCTTTATTAATGAGCTATTAAGATCTCATCCTGACAAGGGACGGGTCAATTTCATTTCAAGACCGGAGGCTACCATTATGCATATTATCCTTTAATTGATCTGTCTGAAACACATTTAAACCAGGGAAAGGCAGGGTCTTATCTTTTGGTTCTGGTCTCCAGCATGATGACATTTTTATAAAACATTTGGTCCCATCTTCCATCCTAGAAGAGAACTTGTTTCCGGCTGAAGTAAAAAAATTGTCTGAAATATGAGCAAAGTCCTTGGTTTGCTTGTTCTTATCTTTGGCTTGGAGTCGTGAATTGTTGTTCTTCGTTTCAATTATAAAAGGTAATAAAGGGGTGATTTAATGTTTTATAGGATTTAATTACTGTATTGTGTTTTTACAAATAGATGCTTTAATGATCCCAGTGATCGAAATAAAGCTTCACAAACAGAAATATGATCAGTGATCCTTAATTTCAGGTGAGGATATCTGTCTGATCTCTGATGCACACTGACACAATATGTAATCAGAGTTCTAAACTTTGATACACTACAGATTTGCTGAATTTGCCTTAGTTTGTGTACCTATGTGCTGTGGTTCTTGGTGTTTTCACAAAATATCAACCCAAATATATTCTGTGTCCATAATATCATAGTCAAAATACAGTGGCTTCAAAAATACCAAGATAACTATATATTTTTTAAACTCATTTTGCAATGAAAAAACCAGGGAGATGACCCCACTGACTGCCATCGCTTCTCTGCTATCCAGCCAAGATTCCAGAGGCCCATGTCGTCCAAGAAATCTGTAATCATCTACAGTGCGCAAAGTTTCTTCATACCTTCCAAGAAGGATTCCAGCCAATGCTTGGAACACATAAATTCTGTCTATATGGGACTAACCAACACTACCTTTCACAGATTACTCGTTATTCAAAACAAGACTACTCGATTAATCTTCCCAGATGGGCACACACTACCCCAATGTAGAAGCAACTCTATTGCTTCCCATAAAGCAACAGATCCCATTTAAGAAGTGCTGCATTACTTTTAAGGGTTTGTATGATTTAGTTCCCCTCTTCATTACCACAAAGGTAGAGAGGAACATGCCCTCACAAACTTTGAGATCAACCTACTCAAATTTGATAGTCACCCCAAAATTTCGTAAGAGTAAATCTAGCTTCTGCAGCTTCATGGTTCACTTTGTGGAATACTTTGCTAGTTGACTTACATCTGGAGCCCAATTGTAGTCTGTTCCAAAAACTGCATATTTAAACAGGTTTATCCACACTACATATCCTCTAGCTCCTTCTCTTTGTACCCCTGTTATGTCCTTTGACTCAGCACAATCCTCTGGGTGATCGTGCACTCTATGAGTGTAACTAATATAACATAACAATAACGTTGAAGATGAAATTATACTTTAATATAATATCTTTTGTTATCATATAGTTATATTGCATTGTGTTTTTTCTCATTTATGGTATGAAATGTATTTTTAATGATTTTTAAATAATGTTATTGTAATGCAAAACGTTTTGGGGATTTTATGGTTTATTGTGGGGTTGGGTGGGTAGTTTTTGAAATTATATATTAATCAACCAGGCAGGCCGCTCCCCCCATCCGCCACGCAGCCCCCTGTGGGTTGAACCTCCATTGCCGCTTTTGCCGCCTGACTGCTCGCTCCCTTTTTTATTCTGTACCCCTGCGCTTGGCTTTCTGTGCCACTTTGTTTTTTCATTCTGTGCCCCTGTGTTTTGCTTTCTGTACCCCTGTGCTCTGTCGTCCCTCTCCCGCCGTCTTTTCCCGCTGTTTTTTCCCCGGGTTTTCCCCCGCCGCTGAGCCCCTGCGGCCCCGCCCCCTTCACTCCCATTGCCCGCCCCGCTCCCACCTCACAGCTGCTCCTCCCTCCCTCTGCCCTCATATGGAGGCCGCGAAGCGGTGGTAGAGAGCGACCTTTGACCCTGTCACCAGACAGGTCGCTCCCCCCAGTCGCCACACAGCCCCCTGTGGGTTGAACCTCCGTTGCCGCTTTTGCCGCCTGACTGCTCGCTCCCTTTTTTATTCTGTACCCCTGCGCTTGGCTTTCTGTGCCACTTTGGTTTTTCATTCTGTGCCCCTGTGTTTTGCTTTCTGTACCCCTGTGCTCTGTTGTCCCTCTCCCGCCGTCTTTTCCCGCCGTTTTTTCCCTGGGTTTTGCCCCGCCGCTGAGCCCCTGCGGCCCCGCCCCCTTCACTCCCATTGGCCGCCCTGCTCCCACCTCCCAGCTGCTCCTCCCTCCCTCTGCCCTCATATGGAGGCCGCAAAGCGGTGGTAGAGAGCGACCTTTGACCCTGTCACCAGGCAGGTCGCTCCCCCCATCCGCCACGCAGCCCCCTGTGGGTTGAACCTCCGTTGCCGCTTTGCCGCCTGACTGCTCGCTCCCTTTTTTATTCTGTACCCCTGTGCTTGGCTTTCTGTGCCACTTTGTTTTTTCATTCTGTGCCCCTGTGTTTTGCTTTCTGTACCCCTGTGCTCTGTTGTCCATCTCCCGCCGTCTTTTCCCACCATTTTCTCCCCGGGTTTTCCCCGGGTTTCCCCCGCCGCTGAGCCCCTGCGGCCCCGCCCCCTTCACGCCCATTGGCCGCCCCGCTCCCACCTCCCAGCTGCTCCTCCCTCTCTCTGCCCTCATATGGAGGCCGCGAAGCGGCTGCGCAGCGGACGCACGCCTAAGGCAAGCCCGTCTGCGCCCGTGCGTGCCTGGACCGCACCCAGCGCCAGAACCCCTGGACCCCGCACCCCCTGCAACGCCAGACTGCACTACGACGCAAGCACCCTCCACGCACTCAACACCAGACGAGACCACCCCTGCTACCGGGCCACCCCGAAACGCACCCAGGGGCCTTTCACCTGCCGGAACTGCAGATTTACCAGCACCCAACCCTCCACACCACCAGCCAGAGAACCCAACCACCTCCGCTGCATCCTCCTCAACACCAGCTCCGCTCGCAAGCACACCATCGAACTCTGGGACCTTCTAGACTCCACCGCCCCCGACGTCGCCTTCCTGACGGAGACCTGGCTGAACGCCACCTCAGCACCAGACATCGCAATAGCCATCCCACAGGGCTACAAGTTCTCCCGCAGAGACCGCACCAACGGAGTGAGAGGAGGAATCGCCATCATACACAAAGACTCCATCAAAATCTCAACGAACACCGATGACACCCTCACCACCGCCGAGCACATGCACTTCCAGATCCACACCGACCCCAACACCACCCTCAGAGGAACTCTCATCTACAGACCTCCCGGACCCTGCCCACAGTTCAGTGACACCATCGCCGACCTCATCAGCACCCACGCCCTCGCTTCCACGGACTACATCCTCCTCGGGGACCTGAACTTCCACCTCGAGAACAACAACAACGCCAACTCCACCGCCCTGATCGACAACCTCGCCAACCTCTGACTCAAACAGCTCGTAACGACACCTACTCACGCCACTGGACACATGCTCAACCCCATCTTCTCCGCAAGCCCCCACGTCTCCGTCAACCACACCACCGAACCACACTGGACCGACCACAGATGTGTCCACTTCACCTTCAGAAAACCAACCGCACCCAACAGCTACCATGCCGCTGCTGGGGCAAGGTCACCGAGGACCAACTCACTTCCGCCCTCGCCCTGAGACCACCCACCGACCCCACCGACCCCACCGACCCAGACACCGCCGCGACCAACCTCACACAGTGGATCAACGACTGCGCCAACACCCTCGCCCCTCTCAAGACCTCTACAACCAACCACACCAACAAGAAAGCCGCCTGGTTCACCGAGGACCTCCGGATCTCCAAGCACACCTGTCGGAAGCTGGAGAAGAAATCGCTCCACGACCGAACACCAGACAACCACACAGCCCTCAAGAGCGCCACCCGCAGACACCACCAACTCATCAGGACCGCCAAGAAGACCGCCTTCAAGGACCGCCTAGACAACAACGCACACAACACCAAAGAGCTCTTCAGCATCGTGAAAGAACTCTCCAACCCCAGCTCCAACACCAACGACATCCCGCCATCTCAAGACCTGTGCGACTCCCTGGCCACCTTCTTCCACCGCAAGATCACCGACATCCACGACAGCTTCAACTACGACCCCCCCGCACCCACCACCGAGTCCACCACCCCTGCGACTAGCACTCGCACCAGTCGCCTGACCGTCTGGTCCAGCGTCGGCGACGAAGACACCATCAAAACCATGAACTCCATCCACTCCGGATCTCCATCGGACCCCTGCCCTCATCACGTCTTCAACAAAGCCAGCACAACCATCGCGCCCCACCTCCGGAAAACAATCAACTGTTCCTTCGAGACAGCAACCTTCCCAGAAAGCTGGAAGCACGCCGAGATCAATGCCCTTCTGAAGAAGCCCAAGGCGGACCCCAAGGACCTCAAGAACTTCCGGCCCATCTCCCTGCTCCCTTTCCCGGCAAAAGTGACCGAGAAGATTGTCAACAAACAGCTGACCCGCTACCTCGAAGTTAACAACAGCCTGGACCCCTCCCAATCCGGTTTTCGCAGCAACCACAGCACCGAGACCGCCCTCATCGCCGCCACTGACGACATCCGGACCCAGATGGACAAAGGAGAAACAGCCGCCCTCATCCTCCTGGACCTATCAGCAGCCTTTGACACGGTCTGCCACTGCACCCTATCAGCACGCCTCCATGACGCCGGTATCCAAGAGAAGGCCCTGGCCTGGACCACATCCTTCCTCTCCGGCAGAACCCAGAGCGTCCGCCTCCCACCCTTCTGCTCCAAAACCACCGAGATCATCTGCGGCATCCCACAGGGATCCTCCCTCAGCCCGACGCTGTTCAATATCTACATGGCCCCCCTCGCCCACGTCGCACGACAACACAACCTCAACATCATCTCCTACGCCGACGACACCCAGCTGATCATATCCCTCACCGAAGATCCCCACACCGCCAAAGCTAACCTCCACAGAGGAATGAAGGCCGTAGCCGACTGGATGAAGGACAGCAGACTGAAGCTGAACTCAGACAAGACAGAGGTCCTCATTCTCTGACCCACCCCATCAGCCTGGGACGACTCTTGGTGGACCACGTCACTAGGCACAGCCCTGGAAACCACAGACCACGCACACAACCTGGGGGTCATCCTGGACTCCACTCTCTCAATGACCAGGCAAGTAAACGCCGTCTCCGCGTCCTGCTTCAACACCCTCCGTATGCTCCGCAGGATCTTCAAATGGATCTGCCTCGACACGAGAAAAACCGTTACCCAGGCCCTCATCACCAACAGACTCGACTACGGGAATGCCCTCTACTCAGGAACTACAAACAAGCTCCTGAGACGACTCCAACGCATCCAGAACGCCTCGGCCCGACTCATCCTCGACGTCCCCCGCCGCAGCCACATCACACTCCACCTGAGAGGCCAGCACTGGCTCCCCGCCAACAAAAGGATCACCTTCAAGCTCCTGATCCACGCACACAAAGCACTGCACAACACCGGACCCACCTACCTCAACACCCCCACCCGAAGCCTCCGCTCAGCCAACCTCGCCCTCGCCACAGTCCCTCGCACCTGAAAAACCACCGCCGGTGGCAGATCCTTCTCCTACCTCGCCGCCAAGACCTGGAACACTCTCCCCACCATCCTACGACAGACCCAGGACCTGCTGGCCTTCAGAAGACTCCTCAAGACCTGGCTCTTCGACCAGTAGCACCCCCCCTTCCCCAGCGCCTTGAGACCCTCTCGGGTATGTAGCGCGCTTTACAAATGCAGGGATTGATTGATCAATTATTTTTCTATATGTTGAATTAATTGTAAAGTTTAAAAACATTTGTAGATTAAACAATTAATATATAATTATTTTTATGGATTGTGGAGGGAATTGGAGTTTGAATTGGTTTTATTTTTTTAACTGTATATTCGTTACTTCTAATTGTAATGCTTCACATTATTTGTTTACGCTTAATTATTTCATAATTTTTATATTTAATTTAAGATTTTGTACATATTGAGGGAATCTGCAGGTAGTGTTTTAAAAAAAATGTATTATAACAATATATTACTTTTCTCTTATGTTTTTGTGCTTTTGGTGAATTAAAGAGATAATTATATTAAATAAAATGTGTTACATACATTTTATTTTTAAATCATACTCTGACATATTTGTTAGATTTTTAAACACGATTTTAATGTTCATTTGAATGTTTAATATATTTAGAATTAATTAATTGTTTGATTACATTTAAGAAATGGTTTTAATACCTATTTAGATTATTTGGATGTACTGCATCTGAACTGCCTAATGTATATACCTCTACCAATGTTTATTAGACTGGAGTTAAAATATTAACTTTGACCTCTTGCACCAATGTATGCATTTTCCCTAATGTTTGTTGGACTGGAGTTACCATTATAAGTTTAAATGTTTGTTGGTCTTGAATTACCTTAGTGAGCTTCAGCTCCAGACCCCTTTGAAAGTGTGCGTTAGAACAGTAAATCTGAACATGCATTTTCTTCAATGTTTGTTAGACTAGAGTTAGAATAGTAAATATGACACTCAAATATAAGGCAACTTCCCCAGTGTTTGTTAGACTAGAGTTAAATTGGCAAATATCACTCCCAATGTATGCACTTCAGCCATAATTGATAGATTGGAGTTAAAGCAGAAATTTGACTCCCACCCAATGTATGCACTCTCCCCAGTATTAGTTGGACTGGAGTTAGAATATTAAATCTAACCCTAACCAATGTATTCATTTTCCAAATTCCTGTTATAATGGAGTAAGAATAGTGATTCCCCTAATGCATTTTTCTTGAGTTTGGTTTTAAAATTATTTACTATTTTTTTTTATTCTTTTCACTATTTCCCCAAAAATCTTTTTTGTTACATATTTTCAAATATTATTTATTATTCTACAATTTCTAATGTTTGATATTTTTTGAAAATTAATAATAGGTATATCTTTATGGTATGTTTTTGTCTTCAATATAAATTATTGATATTGTATATTTTAAGAATGATGTTTATTTGTATACTAAGGGGCTAATTAGGATGTCAGGTCGGAGGCTTTCTGAACGACATCCATGGTTTAAACTCTGACTGCCTAATTACAATGTAGGCAATTAGAGTTTAAACCGGCTGGTCAGACTGACTGGCTTCCGACGGGTCATGGAGCCTACCAGCCAGTCGGAGGCCACACATAATCCCCTACAGATGGCTTCCCGAAATGAAAAGCCTTTCAGAAAGCTACTTTGGGGGCACCTAGCTGGGCCCCCATGCCTCTGCAGCCTCCGGTTGGGGGTCTAGAGGACACCTATGGTGCCCCCCCTGTAAATCCCTGCACCATGTGGCAGGCTCCTAGAGGGGCCTGCCACATGGTGCAGGGGTTTACAGAAACTTCCATTTCTCTATGGGAGCTTGTGTTGTGGCTGGTTTTAAACTGCAGCACAAGCTCCCATAGGGAAATGGGAGTTTGCGACCGCACTATGTATGGTCGCATTGTAATACGGTAATACAATATTGTAATACGTTGTTCGGAACTGCCGATCTACGGTCGGTCGGTTCCCACACAAAGAGGGTGTCGGTCGGAGGCAACTCCAACCGACATCGTAATTAGGGCCTAAATGTATTGTGATTTATAACTTAATATTTTTTCTTTTTCATTGACAAATGTTTGTTTAGTTATATGTCTAAATAAGTTTTAAACTTACTAAATGAGTTTGTTTTTTATGGCGTATACATATTTAAAGACAGTATTTGTTTTTAAAAAAGTAACTTGAATGTTAGTTACAATTAAATACATATACTTACATGTATAGCATCAATATGCTAGCCCTCCATATTTTGGTAGTCAATATTTTTGTGCTTTACATTATGTGCCTGTAAAGTTAAACTTTTTGTGGATAATGTTACAGCTACGATATTTCTATATCACGTTATTTTTGTGGTCAATATTTTGTCATAGAACTGTAGTTCCCTGGATAACATGCTGGTGCAGTGCAACTTTCCACTTTAAAGTACATGTGTCGGCGTGGCCAAGAGAGCAGCAGAATAGGATGCGATTCCAGTCTTTCCGCTGCCCAAGTCCGCATCAACAGTGACCTGAGGGCTTCTCAGCCGGCACAACCTCGAGAAATCGGAGCACATGCCTAAACTGGCGTGATTTGGGAGCTGACATGAGCCGGTAGCCACACCACTGACCTCAGTTTCAGTCATGGGTCTGGGTAACGCAGACTTTAGGATGGCGGCAGCATAGGCCTCTATACCCGGGCCTCACACCTATTGGCCCGACACGCCCATTCAAAGAGGGGAGCACCAGAGACGTCCATCGCTCCCCCCAGCTTCAGCGTTGCCCTGCACAATGGACGAATTGGAACGCTGTCCTCATTGGGGTTCACGACGCAGCAGCCAGCCCTAATGCTGCAGCCTGATCCTTCCCAACTGCCTGAGCCATCCGGGAGAATCCCGGAATGATAAGCCCAGTACTGACCAGAAGTCCCCGGGGAGCTGAGCCTTGAGCAGCAACTATGTTTCTGGAAGCAGGAGATACCGGTGCCAACGTTGCTCTTTTGGCAGCCTTCTCTGCACTACTGACGGCGCCTACCCGGGGCCCACGTCTTGACGCAGATCTACGGCTGCTGTTGACAGCTGTTGAGGGGTGGATGCTAGGGCTCCTGCCACATGGATGCCCCCCATGCCAACTGTTGCTCGACATACCTGGGCTGATTGACTTGGCCCCCTGAAGAACCCTGTAAGATATTGGTGTGCAGACCCATACGACTTCCCCATCTGTGCTCAAGTTCAAGTTAAAGTTTATTTATTTATGATCTTGGAACTCCAAAGAGATCCACATAAACTGAAAGGCCAACAGCATATTTAAAAAATTGTGCAACATAGTTTCTACAATCATAAGGGAAAGCAGACAGTATACTGCAACTATTTTCTTCCGTGCACGCACATGATTTTACTTTTAGAGATATTAATCTTTAATTAGTGTGCCTCAGCAAATTTATGTAGTGCCTGCAGACGACTATTTAATCCCCTAGGCGTTAGATCCAATATTATTATGTTGTCTGAATAAAGCAAACATGCAATCGGTTTTCCCCCCAGTAATGGGGCAATGCCCTCACTTTGAGCCAAATTGTGAGGAAGATCAGAGATATATAGGGAGAAAAGTAGGGGAGCCAGTAAACATCCTTGTGTTAGGCCATTTGCAGTAGGGATGGTTTGGGAGAGACCTCTTTCACCTCCCATTAGGACTCTGCACCAAGTGTCGTTATGAAGAGCACAAACTAACTCCAAAAGGGTGGCCAGCATACCAAGGTATGACAGTTTTCTCCACAGCAGACGACGATCTACATTATTGAATGCTGTGGAGAAGTCTATTAAGGCTGTATACACCCTTCCTCCTCTAACTTTAACATATTTTTTATTTATTATCTGTAGTGCAGTTAGGTTATCAATTGTTCCATGCTTTGTCCTAAACCCGATTTGCTTCAACTGTAAAATTTTAACCGCATCCACCCAGTCATTAATTTGGGTCAAGAGGCACTTAGCAAAAACTTTACCCACTGCGTCAAGAAGTGCAATTTGACGATAGTTGTTTAGTGCATCTCGATCTCCTTTCTTAAACAGAGGGACTATTATACTCCCCTTCTAGGAGGGGGGGGAACCATTTTGTTTTCATAGCAGTACTTGAACCCTGGATAAAGAATTTTACTCCACAGTGTACTATTTTGTTTTAAAACTGTAATTGGTAATTCATCGGGGCCCACCGCTCCAGAGGAGCACATCCCCCTGATTGCCATTTCTATTTATTTTTCACATGGCGATCCATACGATGAGGGGTCTTCCTTTAGTACGATATACTTAATTGCCATTGCATTATCTGCATATAAATCCTGAATAAACTAACCCATTTATGCTCTTCAATGGCCACAGGGAGTGGTCGAGAACTAGCTCCACATCCCTTCCCGATAATAGACCAAAAGGTTCTTACCTGGCCTTTAAAGGCTGCTTCTCTGAGTTTAATCCAAATGTTATCTTCCCTCTCTTTTCTTAACTTAACCTTTAACCTCCTCCTCCTCCTTTTTAATAATAATATTCTATAATATCTCTCCGAGGAGTAATTCAAGTACTGTTCCCTAACTAGTTTATTTATTTCGAGGTTTAACTGCAGGAAGGGTCTGGGGACTACTTTAGTGCTTTTTCTTTGATTTGCCTTCCTTGCAATTTCTACCGCTTAATTCATAAATGTGATAAAACTAGCAATTTCTGTTCCATTCCAACTAGGCAAGTTCTCTACTGTGACCTCTAAGACACTGTCAAGGCCCAAGAGGGCTTTGTTATCCCAATAACATCTCCCTGTTTTCTTAGCAAAACTAATAGATTCACCATTTAATGCCCATGGATCGTGCGAAAACAAATTTAAACTTATGATAAGAGTTAGTACTTTATGGTCACTACAGGAAGAATTAGAGACCTTTAGGTCTTTTAATAAGAAGAAGGAGGAACTTCCCACTACCACATAGTCTAAGATGGATTCTCCACTATAAATTTTACAAGTAAAGGTTGCTGGTGTATCCGAAGGAAATCTTCCATTTACTATAATACAATCAACCTTCATTAACTCATCAAAAAGCATTTTCCCTCTATTATTAGTTCTAATATTTTGTGGAAAGAGCGCTTGTGGGATCTGCATAGATTCTTTCTTCTTTTTCTTTATTTCGGAATCTATCCAAATTAGAGTTAGAGATTTTACAATTCAGATCCCCAACCAAAACTATATGAGGGGGAAGTTCTACATCATTAACTTTTTTAATGTAGGAAAAAAACGCCTTTAAGAGAACATCTTGAGAGGCATCTGGCAGAACATAGGCATTTATCAACATAAGTGTTGGACTTTTTACATTATTGTCAAGATTATACAACATTAATGCCCAAAAAAGATTACTAGGATTTTCATAGTAATCGTAATTCCATGTTATCTTATTTGACAGTAAGCAGGCCACCCCTCCCTTTGCATGTCCCCTCCTGGAAGGGGTTGCTTTACAATCTAAAGTGAAATAATCCCTCTATAGCAGTTCCTCTGTGCACCAGGTCTCCTGAGGACAAATCACGTTTGCATCTAACGCACTTAAATATTGTAACTTCTCCCTACTATTCTTAATTCCTGCAGCATTCCAATATATTATTTTTAGTTTGTTGCTAGAAGGATGGCTGTTGTTGATGTTTACTGTTAAATCTGCTCGATAGTACACCGGGTAAACAATTCCATTTTGGACTCTCTTCTTTAGAATTCCATTTAAAGGAAAGGGGGGGCATTCTTTAAGTTTCACTTGTCTACTAATTTTAATAATACAGATTTTTAATTCCTCTGTTTCATACAAGCAATGTCTACTATCTAAAACTGAGTGAGTTGACAGACACCTATTGTCGAGGGCTCTATTTTGGGGTATCTCAAAGAATGGAATGACATCAGTCCCCCTGCTTTGGAGGCCTTCTGACTGTTGTAATATATGATGTGCAATAATTTTGGAATTAAACCTTACCCTCGACTTATAACCAACTTCTGTATTCAAGATGGAGACTAAATTTATATCACTACTTTGTATAGGTTTCAAACTTTCAATCTCCAAAAGACATTTAAGAAGCGAAGTCCTATTTAATATTAAATCTGTATCAAACAGAGGAATGAAATCTAACTGGAGTGTGTCCATACTTTCCCAAAGGGGTTCGACAGCAGTTATCTCTGGTTTACAGCTCATTTTTACGGTGTCAGGGAAGGGGACAGCCAGGGGGTTAAGTACTGATGAAAGAAGGTTAACTGGCCTCGACTGCTCCACTTTTATAGGTAATGGAAGCCCATCTATTACGGTATTACCACCATCTCCTATGGAGTACGCAATATTCGAGGGGGAGGCCTCATAGACCATCATCGACTCTGTTGTTAAATCTTTATTCTGAGGTTTCACTATATGTGTCTAACTTGGGTGCCCATGAGCTTGCTTCCATGCAGCCACTGCTCCCTCAGCTGCTGCACCTTCAGGGGTAGGTTGGCACCTCATTGGTCCTCAGGGCCTGCCACTACCAGCTTCCCCTTCTGCTGCTTCCTGCGAGTGTCTTAATTCAAGTGAGCCCTCCAGTGCTGCCACTCTATTTCCCTCTCCCACAGGGGACCACCAACAATCCACATTGTCTAGGCATCCACCCTCCTTGAGAGGCCTATCCTGACGCTACCCACAGACTCAAGACCCTTGAATTTTGCCGATGGGACCCCAGCAAGTAAAGTGAGGACGGCCCTAGTACGATGGAGCTGGGGCCGATGACAAGCAACAAGCCTAGCGGCACAGATGACCTTCGTTGAGCCTGTGATAATACCCCCGGAGCATTGCCATGAGGGAGGGACACACGTTAACGGGTTCTGAGGCCCGACAAACCAAGAAACAATGACTTCCCACAGCAACCGACCCTGAGCCTGCTAAAAGCCTCTTTCCTTCTGATCCAGCGGAAGCAGTGTAAATTTCATACTCATTTACTCATTTACTATAACACCAATACAATAATGAACAGAAACTTTTAGAACTAAGAGTTTGGGACCATGGAAACTCAATAACAACTTGTATACATCTGGTCCTCTGATAGATCTTCTGGAGAGCTAATAGGGACTCAGATCATGAGAAACAGATGCTTTTTCCTTCATGAGGACCTATAATGAAAAATAGCCTAACCAACAATAATAGTCACAATATGCATAAATGTCAAAAAATTCACAAATAAAAACAAACTCTCTATACTTATTAAGTCAATTTTATCTAAATCATCAAAATATGAATGGTCAATACACCAAACACATTAGTAATGCCAATTCTGTATTATTTCAATGCTACAGGCAAAATCCCAATTAAAAAATACAGTTCATGACAAATACATCATAACTCAATAACTAGTGTGAGAGGAGAGAGAGAGAGAGAGAAAAATAAATTATTCATTGCAATATTAATAAGCAATTCAGAATTTATAGGATCCTAAGATCAAGGAACTAATGCACAGTATGCAATAGTCAGAAGTAGCTAACCCTTCAGCTGAAAAAGGTATAGCTTGAGCACCATTACCAGCCGATGAAGTGCAAGGTAATCAGGATAGTTCTGTTCAATGAGAATCAAGCTCTGACTGATAGCATGTCACGCCCAGTATTTGCAAGGATTATAGCCAGCCAGAATAGCATAGAGAGAATTCAGCAGCAAAAGGGCTCTTTTCTCATAGAAACAGCTACTGCCAAGTTATTTTCCCACGGAAATACTTATACCCAAAAGATGCCACAAATCCAACCCCCAAGTGTTTCATTTTCACAGTTTTACTCAATTGTATTGGTTAAGTTCATGAGGTGATCATTATCCAGATTAGTTCATCCGAAACTTTAACAAGACAGTCCATTATTCATTTATAAAGATGTCATTTTACCTTGGAAGTAGGAACACGTCGAGACGTCTTCATATCCAGGCGCTCACTTCCACATCAGCTTGCAACATAGTCAACACAATTATTCATAGAAAGACATACTCTAACCGTAGAAAGGAAATTCTAGTGATATGCTGTGCACAACTAAACAAATAAATCAGCATTTTGGAAATAACGAAGGACATAAAACATTCTTTCAAGGCCTAGTTAACAAAAGAAAAATAACTCTAGCAGGTTTTGGGCCTTCATAGGAAAAGCATAAATCGTTGTTTTTCTGCAGAATAAAACACGCACATTACTGTTTAAGAAATGACGAAAATACATAAGGAAACGATAATTAAGGATTCATAATTCTGATTAGACTCACAAGCATAACCTAATTTCAAAATGTAAACTATTAATAATCAATTACTGTTCTTGTTATGAAGAAGAAATAATCGTGAAACATTTTACTCTAAGCATTTTCATTATTATTATTTTCAAAATTCTACCTATAAGTTTTGTTTTTTTGTGTTGAAATTTTTTATTGAATTTTATAAGACAAATACATTAGAGCATATGCAATAATAAATAAAAGAGAATAAATTCATGTTAAAAGGAATCATGGAATAAGATATTAATAAATAAATACGATATAAATATGCGTTTAAATAGATAAATACTAATTAATGCAACGATGAGATCAAAACCCAGAATGACATGTAATAAGAGTGAGCTATAGGGAAAAGAGAGAGGAGAAAAACATAGTAGAATAAAGAGTGCTGGAAATATAAAGAAATAAAACAAAGGAAAAATAATTAAATAAAAGCAGAAGAATACCACAACGGAGGAAGCAAAGGATTGGGGGGGAACAAAGAGAAGAGAAAAAACAAAGGACAGAAGAGTGAAAGCTGATTAGTGTGTTTGAGTAGAAGTGGAGGCCGGAGAATCAGCAGCATTTGATTTAAGAAATGGAGACCATATTCGAAGAAAAGTGTCGTTTTGATCCTGAAGGTTATAGATTGTACGTTCATGGGAGGCAGTTTGCATCATTGCCACCATCCAGTCCTCCTGTGATGGAGGCAAAGTTGATTTCCAATGACGCAGTATACATATTTTGGCAGTAGCAATTGAAGTATGAAAAAGACGGAGTTGTGGCTTCGTGAGCTTTGGGGAATGACGTAAGTCATGTAGGAGAATGTTAGTAGATGTAAGTGGCAATTTTAGGGGCATAGTGGATTTCAAGGTAACACCGATAAAAGTCCAATAGGATTGGATACTAGGACATTCACAAATGATATGAGTAATATCACAACCTGAATTGGAGCATCTCCAACAGTTAGAATGAGAGAGAAGACCAGCTTGGTGTAACTTGACAGGAGACCAGTGCCAATCATGCAGAATTTTAAAAAGACAAAATTTGAGCCTTGATTCACGGGCTCCCTTATTTAAATTCTCTAGAATCAAATCCCACTCAGTATCGGAAAAGGAAATTGAGAGACGAGATTGCCATTTACGCTGGAGATCATGTGAAAGAGATTTAGAAAAAAGATGAGATGAAAAAATTTTGTATATACCAGAAGTAACACCCTTAAGTTTCCCCCAAATGTGCAAATAGGATAATATAGGGGAATCCTGCAGGAGCCATGGTGATGTTCCCATATGGGTCTTCAAACATTGTTGGAGTTGAAGATATTTGGAAGAATGATGAAGGGGAAGATCAAATTCTACCCTGAGCTGAGAGAATGACTTAAAATCCCCATCATGCAGAAGTTGATCCGGATAGAGAATACCTGCAGCTCGCCATTCAGGCCAGGATAACATACGACCATTAATATGGATCCCCGAATTATTCCACAAGGGAGCCTTAGCATGGATTCTTGAGTTTGAGCCTAATAATCTATGACTTCTCTGCCAGGATTTATGCATGGCAGATAGTATCGGGTTTTTTGGGTCAAAACGACTAGAGCCAGTACCATACAGAGGAGAAAGGTTTGATTCTGAGGATAGGAGATGTCTTTCTATTTGAACCCATTGTGGTAAATCTTTGATGCCAGGTAAAAAATATGAGATTTGGGAAATATGTAACGCCAAAGAGTAGTGTTCAATAGATGGAAGGCCAATTCCGCCAGATAACTGGTGAGCCTTCAACTTAGTGATAGCAAGGCGAGGCTTCATAGTACCCCAGATGAAAATTTAATCTGGGCATCTATTGATCGAAGTAAGGATAGAGGGATCTGCAAAGGAAGCATACCTAGAATGTATATAAATCTCGGAAGGGTAACCATTTTAACCGCCTGAGTTCTGCCCCAAAGAGAAAGACCCAAAGCCTTCCATTTGTCAAAATCCCGTTGCATTTGGGATATAAGAGGAGATAAATTATCTGCAACCATGTCTTGCAATCCTTTATTAACGAGGACACCCAAGTATTTAAGGCGTGAAGGCTGCCAATGAAAAGGGAATCCAAAAATGGCTGCTTTTGTGGTACCGTTAGAGATGGGCAAAGCCTCACTCTTGTCCCAATTAATCTTATAACCTGAAAAAGAGGAGAAATCATTAATAATGTGAAGAAGAGAAGGAATCGACCGGGGAAGACGAGTAAGGGTGAGTAGGATATCATCAGCATATAAGTATATTTTAGAATGTCCAATTGGAAGGGGGACACCAGAGACCTCATCAGATTGACGAATGGTGGCGGCCAAAGGCTCCATAGCCAGAAGAAACAAAAGAGGGGATAGTGGACATCCTTGACGTGTCCCTCTCTTAATGGTAAAGGTGTCTGATAGAAACCCACCACAATTTACCTGAGCAGAAGGGTGATCGTATAATAAGCGCACCTTATCAATAAATTTCGTGCCTAAACCAAATCTATCCATGACCTTGAAGAGATAGTTCCATTCGATGCGGTCGAACGCCTTTTCTGCGTCAAGTGAAAGGGCTAACGCATCATCCTTAAGATGTTGAGCCGACCATAGTGCATGGGCCAGAGAACGCAGATGGTTCCGAGAGGAACGACCCGGTACAAAGCCTACTTGAGAATGGTGTATCAAGGAAGGCAAGACTTTACGCAAACGCGAAGCAAGAATGCTGGCCAAGATTTTAATATCAGAGTTCAATAGAGAGATGGGGCGATAGCTACTGCAGAGCTGGGGGTCCTTACCTGGCTTTGGAAGCACAACAATAATAGCCTTGTTAGAAAGAGGTCCTAGTGAAGATGAACTATCCGCCTCCTGGAATGCGGCATGCAGGGTATCAATAATATTGTGACCTGCCCAGCGATAGAACTCAGGGGGAAATCCATCTTCACCAGGGGCCTTGTGGTAAGGCAGGGCAGTAATCGCACTAGAAACCTCATCTCTGGTTATTTCACCCTCTAGGATGGCTCTGCCCTCCGCCGAAAGAGAAGGAAGATGCACTTTTGCAAGAAATGCTGTCATTTTATCCGAGTCCATTCTATTATCGGAGGTGTAAAGAGATTCGTAAAAGGAGGCGAACTCATTAACAATGTCTTGAGGTTTCGTGCACAGGTGACCTTGCGCAGATCTAATGGCCGGAATGGCCATGGACGCCTCCCTCTGACGCAGCTGCGCGGCTAATAACCTTCCCGCCTTTTCCCCTTGCTCGTAATGCCGGCCTTTCATTTTCTGTAAAGCGTATTCTGCTTTAGATGTAAAAAGGCTATTTAAGGCCATTCGAGCTTGCTCAAGTAATTTACAGTTTTGTAGAGACGGAGATATGGTGTATAAACGAGAATAAGTTTGTATGTCAGACTCGAGCTCACTTTGTCTCCTTGCATTTTGTTTATTAGCAATTGCTGCATCGCGCATTAATTGCCCCCTCAAAGTAGCCTTCGCCGCAGCCCAGAGAGTCCTGCTGGAGGTGACAGACCCGATTAGTAGAAAGATAATTTTGAAGGTGAGATTGCAGTTGGGACTTACCAGCAGGAGTCCTGTGGCGTTGGATGTTCATTCGCCATGGTTTACGTCCAGGCCGAGAAAGACCCAGATCAAGGGAGAGGAGAACCGGAGAGTGATCAGACAAGGCCGCTTCCAGGATGCAGGAGTCTGTAACGAATTGAACTGTGCTGTGAGAAATAAGGAAGTAATCAAGACGAGAAAATGTACCATGGGCCGATGAAAAGAAAGTATATTCCTTATCCGTTGGATGGCTGAAACGCCAATGGTCAACCAGTCCAATATCTGATATGATGTCCCCCAACAAGGCTCTGTCTGACGCATTGCCCCTATCTAATGGGCCAGTTTTGTCTAGAATGGAATCTTGCGTTACATTCCAGTCTCCGCCAATCAAATATTGTGATGCATTAATTTCAAGCAGCAAACGGGATAATTGAAGAAAGAATGTTTTTTTGGTACCCGTAGGGGCATAAACAGACCCTACACAGATGTGAGACTCTCCAATTTTAAGTTTGGCAAATACATAACGTCCATTTACATCTGACCATGTTTTAGAGACAGTGACCGGGAGGGATTTGCGAAGGAGGATTGCTACTCCACATTTGCGGAGGGGGCCTGTATCTGAGGAATCGTCTTGCTGGACGCTACTATGGATAACCTTGCCCACCCAGTCTCTGCAAAGTTTATCTGATTCTAGAGCATCCAAATGGGTCTCTTGAAGCAAGGCCACATCTACATGTTTGGTCTGGAGATAGGAGAGTACTTTCTTCCGCTTTATGTAATGGGTGAGGCCATGTACATTCCAAGTGATCGCATTAAGAGAATGTGCCTGTGTCATAGTAGAATAGAGCAAAAATCAGAAGGAAGAAAATAAAGCACAAAACAACGTGTTGAACCAGACAAAGAAAAAAGGGAGAGAAATGACAAAAGGAAGGGGAAACAGAAAGAAAATAAGTGGAAGCAGTACTTCTAATCTAGATGAAATGCATAAAGAAAACAATAAAAAGATAAAGACGAAAGGAGGTAAAATTTAGAAAATAGTACAGTAATAAAGAAACTATAGAATAGTAGCGAGTAAAGAACAAGAAACCGTAAAACTGTTACCCGCGGGTCTGGGCGCACTAGAGCGCCGCCGCGGGAAAAGACCCCACAGAAAGAGAGAAACAATTAAGAAAGCATTAATAATATAGAAGGGAAACCCGAAAGAGCAATATAAAATAGAACAGAAGAAGGTAGAGAAAGCCAAATAAAGGTTGAGAAGCGACACTACATAAGAGGAGAAGTCTTACAGTAATTAAATGTGAGGCAACCTTAAGTGCATAAAACATATCATACACATATCAAAAAGCCTATACCAATATGCATACGAGCAAATAAAATAATACAACTATAATCAAACAATTAGGCGCCAATGCACCCGAGTAACTGCAAAACCAGTTAAGAATATGCAATAAAATTGTAACATGAAAAGTAAGAAATGCAGGGAGAAAAAAGAATAGCATTATAAGGCAGAGATATAGCAGAAGGCAAAGTGAAAAAGAAAGGAGATAAGATAAGAAGCTAGTGAGAAAAGAGGTGAAAAAAAAGGCAATCAGATATTATAAGAACAGCGAAAAATGCCAAAAATATAATAATGATTTAACAATAGAAACAAGGCTCGCAAGGACCAAAAGTCCACCATAAGCTGCCAATAGGTCAGGAAGTAACTTTTTCCACAGGAGGAAGTATTATTCAGTCCGCATCCGAAGGGGTTTTAAGAGGAGAGCGGGACTTGTCTCTTTGTAAGTCTTGCGGGAATGTGGCTGCCGAAACCGATTGTATTGCAGACTTCCTATCTTCTTGTGAGCGATGAAGTCGTTCGAGGTCCCTGCCCCGAGGTCTAGGGCTACTAGGAGGGCGCCTGTTACGTTCTGACATTGAAGTAGAAGATTTAAGGAGTGATTGGGACGGAATTGGCTGTGAGGATGCAGCGAGAACCTCCATATCTTGAGGTTGAAGGCAGTCCAAAAATTGCTGAAGATGTTCTGGATCAAAAAAGTCCTTGGAGACTCCATCTTTGGTAACACGAAAACGTGCAGGTTCAAATAGGCCATATTTTATATCTAATTGACGTAACTGAGGTCGCATGGAGAGAAAGGCCTTCTGCCGTTCATTGGTTTCCTTGGAGAAATCAGCTGCCATATGAATGCGATGGCCTTCAAAAGAGAAGGAACCTTGAAGTCGAGCAGCAGACAGTAGTTGTCTAGTTTGGTCATGTCGGAGAAAACAAGCAATGATCGGCCGTGGGCGCGCGGCAGGATCACCACGAGGAGGACCAATTCTATGAGCCCGCTGTATCTCCAGAGGTGGGGTAAAAGAAATACCAGTCATCTGAGGAAGTATACGACACAGAAATGCACTGGAACTCTGCCCTTCAATACGTTCTGGAAAACCAAAGAAACGAACATTATCCCTCCTGCTTCTGTCTTCCAAATCAATAAGTTTGCTACGGAAGAATAGGAGGTCTCGGTCTTTGTTGGGAAGGGAGTCCAAGTGGTTCTCCACCGTCTGAACTCTGGAGTCAAGAGATTCAATCTTCGCATGAAAGCTGGTGAATTCTGCTTTAATTGATTTAGTCTCCTCAGCTAATGATGTCATTGTGAGTTTCATGTCATCTAATCGGCGACTAACCTCAGATATTTCGTGTAAAATACGTTGCAGTGTTGCCGCCGATGTCTGCCCCCCATTAGAGGTCGAAGCCGAGGGTAAAGCGGGAGGAGAGGAGGCAGTACCTTTCGTTGGCATGTTAATGGTCTGCTTAAGAGCTTCGGCAAAGAGAAGTGGCTTAGAAGACTTATTTCCTTGCCTAGGGGCAGGCATTTGAGGAAAATATTTGACAGAAACTTTGAAAATGCGTGAAGGCGTCTTGCTGGTAGACAGTTCTTGTATATAAACACAAAAATACAACAATTCCAGACACTAAAATGTAAAAGTACATCACATGAAGGGGAAAACCCTGCTTAGTTATCCCCAAAACCACAAGCAAAGGGTTAAAGCATTGATGAAGATAGTGTAACTGTCGCCATGCTCAAAGGCGCATAAATAGAGTGAAACAGCATATAAACCACAGTTGTATTTGCAGAATGAACAGGGAAATCATGAGCCACATCAAAGCAAAGAGTACACAACCTGACTGAAAAGGTTGACTAAAGCACTATAATGACATTAAATTAAGACATGCTATTATATGCGTCACCCAAGTTGCATTAAAAGAGTCATTTCCAGGCAGCACCAGTCGAAGGGGCGAAACTATGAGGCCACTCATAAGAGGATGAAAACATTTTTTTTTTTTTTTAGAAATTTGAAAAGTTCAGTTTTGAGTGACAGTCGTGACTTGTTCTTGCAGGAAAAACATTAACTTTGCAGAGAGTGTGGCGCAAAATGACTGACTGAGGTAAATGACAAAAAGCGCCACAATAAAGTTATAAAAGGAGTTAATCCTACCAGCAGCAGACCAGCAGCACAACAAGAACCATGACTCCTGTGAGGTAATATTGCTGAGGAAAATAAAGCAGACAAAATTGAACGAGGCGCGGCTACATGAGGAGGCAGGTATTCAGCAGTAATAGCAAGGGCGGGACTTCATGAGGAAGGCGCCTGACAGCAGCAGCGAAGGCGCGGCCTCATGAGGAGGCGGGCGCTCGACATCCACAGGAGCCCGACCTCGTAAGGAAGCGGGTGCTCCTCAACAGCAACAAAGGCTCGGCCTCGTGAGGGGGCAGGCGCACTCCATGAGTAGCAGAGGCGCGGCATCAGGGGGAGGATGAGGCAGCCGAAGGAAGCACGTCAGGCGGGCTGCGTCAGGTAAGCAGCGCCACACAATCTCGTCAAGGTGAGCAACACCAGGAAGACTGCGCTGTCACATCCCTGGAACACGCTCAAATCGTGCCCCCCACCTTCCGGCAAGCACAGGGCACGTGAAGAGGACTCCAAAGCAGGTAAGGAGTAAAATATTTCTGTTAAGAGCCCATCCCGCGGCGGAGCTCACTCGTCAGGCGGCCATCTTCCTGCGTGGCCAGACCACGCCCCCCCTACCTATAAGTTTTGCTTTAGCACGTTAATCAAGTTTCTCTCCCCGTGCCATTTTAGTTCTCATAAAAGAAATCTCATATATATTTTTCTTTCATGCTTTCTGCACGTTAAACATTGTGGCTTCTGATTACTAAACGTTTTGTGTCTTTCTTGCACATTTTCATGTTGTACTTTTGAAAGTTTCACATGTTAAGAATTTTCACACTGTTAACCCCTTCGGTGCTCATGACGGAACGGTTCCGTCATGAGCCACGGTTGAGCTGTGCTCATGACGGAACCGTTCCGTCATGACCACGCCCGCGCAAGATTCCGTCAGCACAGCGGCGGAATCTGCGCAGCATGGAAGGGGTTAATAATGTTTATTAATAACACACTTATGAGCAGACTTGATCAAGCAAGATTATTTGCAAATACTCATGCTCCATCAATCCCCCATCTGATGGCAACTCAAGTCATCACACAATCTACATAATCTGATTACAATCTGATTATTTTCAGAATGTACTTGTTCTCATTTGTTTTAGTGTAACACCTTCTATACCTTTTAATATGTCATAGTAGGCACCCTTTTTGTCTTCTAATTCTATTTCATCTCTTTGCCTTTTTTTTGCTCTTCAGTTTATGTCTTTTGTTTTACACTTACAACACTTATATATCAATATTACTATTAATATGCCAGCAGCAATAGCAATTATTGGTGTTAGTTTTCGTCCAAACAAGCTGCTAGTTTCAAAAACCAATCGCTTACTGAGGAAAAACCCTTACCAAGTTTCTCCATGCGCCGTCAACTTTTAATTCTGTTAAATCATTACACAAATGTGTAATGTTACTGATATACCCCTCAACGTCTCTGCATTTGTCAGAGATATAAGTGCAACATTGTTTAATTTCCAGCATACTACAGACTCTGCCCTTTTTTGCCAATAATGCATCAAGTGCAAGCCTATTCTGCAAAACCATAGATCTCATAGTAACAATTTCAGTGTCCACCATCAAAACCCCACGAGCAGTATCCGCTGATAAATGATCAACCACTATACATGATTTTCTAATCTTATGTGAATTCAAGATCACCCCCACTAAAGGTATTAATGCACCAATAATATCACCTACTATTTCTGCACTAATTTTTCTTTTGTTCCGTGTTTGTTACTTTTAATTGGTTCCATTGTTTTCACTCACATGATAAATCTTTGGAAATACTATGCCCACCTAACAACATCCATACCAATCTTGTGGCGATCTATGATATGCATTTGTACCAGACACATTATAAACTCCAGGATAAACTGTATCGGTACCACCTGTTAATCCCAACCTCCCGTGATTAGGAAGGCATGTTCACATTCACTAGAACCAATGAAATAATTGTTATATTCAGTCTTTTGTCTTAGTAAGCAAAGCTTCCTTTTGTGATACGGATCTAGAGTCATTGCAGCATATGTCTCGCCTTTTTTATAATCACCCTCCCTATGAGCCCATGGAGGTAAATTAGTCTTTTGTTCTGCATCCTTTCTCTTAAACTCTTGTCGCCTATCTTCTACAGTATTTATAAATTCCATTTCTACACTACTTAAGCTACAAGTCTGATTATTTCGATGCGCGTATACAGTATCTATAGACTTAGTAATATGAAATAAATCTCCCATGTATTCTGCATTCTTTGCACTATTCACTATATTCATATTCTTCTTAATAGGAACTTCTGAAAAGACTAAATCATAGTTAGAATAAAAATATTGAAATTGCTCTTTGCCATAGAATAAACTCGTTAATACACTACACAAAATTCCATATTTTAAAGGAAGGTGATGATAGGTCATCCCTTCTTACACAGACGAGGGTAATTGCATGCACACATAACAATTTCTTTCATCCATAGTGTCTACATACTCATAAAGGAGTTTAGTAAAAACATTCAACAAAAAGTATTTAATAGAATTATCTTGGTGTAAGTCATTCCCTGTTAGCTTTTAATGCTAGCCTCTGGATATTCTTTAAGAACTTTCTTTATGTTGGTTAATGTGTTTACATAATCATTAGTAGAATAAACATTAACAGGATACATAAAATAAGGCACTATTAAAATGAATATTAACCAGACAAACAATATTATAAGAACACATATAAAGCAAGCATTAAGACACCTTTGCCTAATTAAACCTTGATTTTGAGTACCAGTCTCAGTTTTATCCATTTTACAATTCAAAAATCAAAAATTTAAAAATCCAAAAAAGAGAAAAATAGTGTCATTTGTTTAGCAAGATTTGTGTACCCCACTCACTTTCTGAGCTTTACAGCCTTAAGTGTAATTTTAAAATCGCCTCTCTCTTTTTCTGCACCCCTTTTATTAAGCACAGTTCATTTAGGGTGGCTCATATGATGAGTTGTCTTTGGAACAAAACACAATGAATTATTTTACCCAATGGTTCGTTGCAGCAGCAATATATGCCCATTCAGGTGCTGTGTACTACTTACTTGGGATTTGTGCTCTCTTTGTTCTGCGTACTGTATTTTCTTTCTCCTCAGTATCGCTCTGTTCAGATTGGCCTGAGATTTCAAATACAGTTGCTGGAATCTTCTCATTCAAAGTATATTTCACTTTCTTAACTCCTCTAGGCAATTTATTACATTTCTTACTCGTTTTCCAGAAACACTGTCAACTTCATTTGATTTAAGAATCCACTTAGCTGATTCCCTTTTTTCTTTTTCTATGTCTCTATCAGGGATCAGTTCTCTTTCACCAACAATGACAGTGTTGGAAGACTCCCTATTGCTAGTATGTTTCTTAAATCCAGTAAGGACAAGGGCACTAAAAGCACTATGCAATTGGATCCTACGTCTTTAGCACGAGGGAATTTGCATGCCGTTGCTATATTGACCCCCCCTGGGAGGACGGACGACATAATCGGTACAGTCGAGAGCCCTGAGGTTTCAGCTACCTCCATCTCCGATGGTGGGACTTCGCTAGCTGTTAGTAACGACTGCTGTATTAATGTCCAGGAGGGAGCTCTAGTTATCTCGCCATCTGATGGAGGGAATATGCAGGCAGCTGTCTTAACGACTATTGCCACCCCCACTGGGAAGCCTCCGGATGATTTAGGGGAGAATTCTTCAACTGCAGGGAGCCCTAAGATGGGCCATCAGTGTAACGGAGGAGCACAGTTTGAGAAAGAGCTCTCGCTTGGGGCAGGCACTCTTGGGACTGTCCCTGCCCTTGCCCCTGTCCCTGCGGACACAGAGTCGAGCACATTGGAAAAAGTCTCTAGCGAGTGTTTTTTCTCAGTGTCCGAGTGGTCAGAGGATGACGAAAATCGCTCTTCCGTAGATGGCAGCACACACGACACAGATAGTGATATTGAGCAGGAGCCCCCTATTACTGTGGTCCGGCAAGGTGCAATCTTAAAGGAGCAAGCCAATCATGACAACAGCTGGGCTCACCCATCGGCCTTGTCATCCTTGTCATCTCAAGCAAGCCCTTCTGGGGCCACCTCTCAGGTGGCCCTTTTGGAATCAATTCACCAGGAAATCATTTCTCATCGTGAGGATACGCGCCAAGACAGCAAAAAGACACAAGCCGCAATAAGGAAATTGCAGGGGGCGGTGAGGAGGCTGTCAAAGGTTAGCGCCACATTGGGGGACAGAGTATCAAATCTGGAGGAGAGGATTGTGTCCTCAGAAGCCCAGGCTGCGGATGCTGTAAGCAAAGTCGATGCCCAGTGCTCACAGGTGTCGGATATTCAATGGAAATTGGAGGACTTGGAGAACAGGCAAAGACGGAATAATCTTAGGGTCCTGGGGGTCCCAGAGGGGGCTGAAGGGGCGGATATTAGAGCTTTTATCCTTAATTTGTTTGCTCTTGCATTCCCAGAGCTTGCCTCTTGGAATTGGCAGTCCGAGATTCAGAGGGCTCACCGTACCCCCTTTAAGGCCCGTACAAACTCCAGAGTTGGGGACAAGCCAAGGGCAATCTTGATCTTTTTTGGTAATTTTACTTTAAGGCAACTTGTTGCGGAGAAAGCTAGACCTGACGCAAAGAGGACCGCCGAAGGAGTTTCGTTTTTTGTTTGCCCGGATTTTTCCCATGCTACGGTCGAAAGGAGGTGGAGGTTAAGGCAGCTTATAAAGCCTTTCCAGGACAAGAAGCTACAAGCTTATTTGATAAACCCGGCCCAGTTAAAAATTATCAAGGAAGGGAAATCGTTTTATTTTTCCTCTGAGATCAAGGCGAAGGAATTTCTCGACTCTTTGGACAATTAGGTACTATGGTATATGTATGTGGGGGCACTCCCCTCGGCGGTTCCTCTTTGTCTTTCTTCAGGTTTAATCGAGATGGTTTTTTGTGATCTATTGGATCTATATGTGGGAATTTTTTTTTCTCTTTATTCCTCGTCTGTGACCTATGCACACATCATATGTTCAGACTAGGTCTGAGCGCCTCATCTAAGGGGTTTGGGGTGCGGGAGGGGCGATGGGGAGGGTTGGGGTGGGGGGGTGGACACGGGGACTGGGTTAGATTAGGGGGCTTAAAATTAAAAAATCAGTTGATTAGGTGTTGTAGAATGATTTATAGCTTTGAAATTTGTTTCTTTGTTGACGTACGAAATGCCTGTTTAGGTAATGCTATCTTTTATAGGGGTCTTGTTTTGCTCTGGCTAGGCTGTGCAGAAAACTCCCATCAATATGAGCATGAGTATTAAAATTGGTACTATTAATGTTTGTGGTTTGAATGATTGGAAGAAGCGTCAAGGGCTTGAGTTTTTAGTTAAACAAAATAGGTTAGATATAATTTGTTTACAGGAGACCCACCTCCCCTGGGCCAAACGCAATCTGATGAATATGAGAGGGTATGAGCTGATCGCCTGTTCGTCACAGACCTCTACGATTAGGGGTGTGGCAGTGCTGGCTAGAACTGCACTAGGGGGTGTGAAAAGGGCGAAAAGTGACAGGGTAGGCCGCTGGGTCATCGCAGAGCTTGCTATAGGAGTTACAGTCTGTTCTATTTATGGTTCAAACTGCGATGACCCGGAGATCTTTGATTATTTGGAGGAAGAGCTGGCAGTTTGGCCAACCCCTCTTATACTCTGCGGGGACCTAAACATCTCTGCAGCTTGGCATAATTCGGCCGATTATCGAGGAAGGAAACCAAGGGTCTATCGAGCACTGTCCTCCCTTATCTCTACACATGGGCTTAAAGATGTCTGGGGTGAAAAGGAACCTCAGGACCCAGGGTTCACATATTTTTCAAATCCGTTCCAAAAACTTTCTAAACTAGATTATTTTTTTATTTCTCAATTGGAAGTAAATAAGGTTACTATTGTGAAACTCCCCAGATTAATCTCCGATCATAATCCTCTTGTTTTGTCATATAGGGTTGATGGTTTGGGTAAAAAGTACTCGAATTGGTCTTTCGAAAGAAAATTAATAGCAGATCAGAGGTATATCGAACATATTAAAAAGTGGTCTGGGGAGTTTTTTGATGCGAATAGATACAGTGCCTCTAGGAATGGGGTTTGGGAAGCTTATAAGGCTGCATTTAGGGGGGAAACTATTAGTTGCGCGGCTAGGTTAAGGAAGGAGGATAAGGCAATGGTTGACGAACTTTTGGTTGATCTGGCAAAAGCGGAGTTTCAACACGGTGTGCAAATAGGTAGGGGATCAGATGGGCTGGAGTGCTTTAGGAAAATGGCGGTCATTAAAGCGGATTTGCAGAAATTAGTTACTCAGAAGGCGGTCGGGGAGTATCAGGCTTCTAAGACGAAGCGTTATGAGACCGGGGAACAGGCAGGTAGGATTTTGGCATTACGCATTAGACAGGATAGATCAAAGAGTGCTATCCTTAGTATACAGGATGAGGGAAAAACTTACTCGGAGACCAAGAACATTTTAAATGTCTTTAAAAAGTTCTATCAAAAATTATATGACGAGGAGAGCCTTCAAAATGAACAGTTTGACTGCCTAAGTTTAGAGAATGGGAATACAGGCTCATCACTTGATACAGCCCTAAGAGAGGAGCTGGATAGGGATCTAACGACATCTGAGATCAAAGATGCCCTCCGAGAATTAGCTGTTGGGAAAGCGGTAGGTCCTGATGGAATCCCTATGGAGGTGTATAAAACCTTGGAAATTGAGCTACTTCCCATCTTGCTGGATCTCTTCAATGGGATTTTGTGTTCAGGATTGATTCCGGAATCCTGGAAGGAGACCAATATCATTATTTTTCATAAAAAGGGTAAGCCCAAAGAGAAACCGGGGTCTTATCGGCCTATCTCACTTATTAATGCTGACACTAAATTATATTCAAAAATCTGGGCTAAAAGGCTGGGGAGGGTCATTGGGGGTCTTGTTTCCCCATGGCAGCATGGGTTTGTGCCCGGGCGGGGCACCACGGACCACACTCGTCGGGCTATAACTCTCTTTGATGCCCATGCTGCCGCGGGGAGGGAGATGTCCATGATCCTCCTCGACGCAGAGAAAGCCTTTGATCGCGTTGCTTGGAACTTTTTATGGCATGTTCTCGCTCTTAGGGGCTTCGGCCCCAAGATCATCAAAGCTTTGCGAGCCATGTACTTAGATCCGGTGGCCAGGGTGTCGGTGATGGGTGAGAAGTCCGAGAAGATCTTAATTAAAAGAGGCACGCGGCAGGGGTGTCCCTGCTCCCCGATCTTATTTGCACTGTATATTGACCCGTTGATCCTAAAGATATTGGGCTGCCATCGGATCTGCCCAGTTATTCTGAATGGTTATACAACTAAGGTGTTGGCGTATGCGGATGACCTGGCGATTTTTACTAGTGACCCACATCAGGCAATGCTCGCCTTAGTGGAGCTGGCCAAAGATTTTGGGAGTAGCTCTGGCTACTTGCTGAATGAAGAGAAGACCCAGATCATCTGTACGAAGAACATTAAGAGATCAGACAATAGATATTTAGACTCAGCAGTCTATCTTGGGGTTAGAATTAATATGGATGTCAATAAAATTATCTTGGAAAATTATAACCCTCTAATGGCTCTAATGGAAGCAGAATTGAAAAGGCTCGATGTTTTACACCTTTCCCTGGTGGGAAGGGTAAATGTATTAAAAATGTCTTTCTTTCCTAAGATTCTTTATCTTTTTCGAGCTATTCCGTTATTACTAGAGGAAAAAATCTTAAAAAATCTCGAAGGCCTCTTCAATAGGTTCATTTGGCAATACGGGAAAACCAGACGCTCGATGAATCTTATGTCACTGCCGCCTGATAGAGGAGGTCTGGCTCTACCTAACCTTCGGTTATATCATTTATCCTGTCTACTTGCTCATATGTCAATACTTTTTTATCGGGACTCTAGTCCATCAGTGGCCCAGGGAAATCATCAGCCCCCGCCCTCTATTTTTGAGCTCCTTTTTGGGAAAAATGCTACAGGGCTACTCCTAAGGGAGGTTGATAGGAGATTTTATAACAAGCCCAGACTGAAGGTAGTGGATGGGATTTGGGGGACTTGGAAAGCAGCCCAAAAGTTGTTGGTAATCCCGAAGTACAACTGTGAAATCCTCTCTTAAGAAAGATAGCAGGAAACAGGCAGGTAAATAGTAGTAAGTTTAATCCATAGAAAAGGATCCCATCCATCCAGAAGCTGGGACAAACGATCTCTGAACCAGTTTACATATGAACTTTACACATAGAGTTCTGTGAGTTCTGTGACATCACAGATGACACAGCTAACACTCTTAACCTATCAACCAATAGAAAACTGAGAGATTAAAAGAGTATGTCATGATCTTGACATACCACACACCTCCCTTCGTTACACAAAATTAAATTACAATTGAAACACTTGACAATGCAAAACATATCCATGCATGCTAAACAACAGGATAAACTTATTAAACATAGTCTGATAAATAAGATGGTTTCTTACAACACCTAGATGAAACACGATTCCTATCACCTATAGTTGATTTCAGATGTACATTACCATCACCTTCACTACGACAACATTCCACTCTACCCTTTACTACTACTACTACTCTGTTTAAATTCCAGATTCTGTGATCCTGAGTTTTAACAGCATTCCTAAATACCTTAATCACCTTCATGGGTTTCATAAACTTGGAAACCGAACTCCCCACCAAACCAGGACGTTTGATCATTATCAAATCACCCACCACAACATTAGTTGTTTTAACAGTTTTTTTTTTATCAAAGTAAGACTTCCTTAATTTACCTTTTTCTTCATCACGCCTTTTTACCAACTCATTGTCACACTTTCTTTCTTTACCTTTCCCCAACTCATACCTATTAACCCAAGTAGGTTCTACACTGGTGTTAGGGATTCTTCCTCTAAATAACAGAAAAGGTGTTTTACCGGTGGTGGAATGAGGAGTTAGCCTATACTCTTCAATTTTTTTGATCACCTCATCTCTCCAATTTAAAGACGAAGATTTAGCTAGTGCAATTGTTTCTTTAATCACCCTATTAAATCTCTCCACCATCCCATTGCCATTTGGATGATAAAGAGAGCATGTTTTATGTGTTATGCCTTTAGATGCCAGAAAACTCTTCATCTCTTCTGAAACTAATTGCACTCCATTGTCTGTCAATATAGATTCAGGTATCCCCTCTTTAGAGAATAAATTCCTCAAACAATTAATAATGTGAGATGAATCAATGGTTGAAAGAAAGAACACCTCAGGCCACCTTGAAAACATATCAATTACCACTAACAAAAAAGTTTGAGACCCACTTGAATGAATTGGACCTAAAATGTCTAAAGCAATGTCCTGCCAAGGATTAGCAGGACGTCTCCTTAAGACCATAGGCTGGACACGTGTGTTTTTGGATTTATCACTTAACGTACATGGAATACAATCACGAATTACACGTTCCACTTCAATGTCCATCCCTGGCCACCAATAAGACATTCTCAGCCGTTCCTTGCATTTTGTAATACCTGCATGAGAGGAGTGCACCAGATCAATGAGTTCCTTCCTGAGACTCACAGGAGGAACTAGTCTTGTGCCCCGAAATAAGAGGTCATTCTCTATCGACAATTCATCACGCACACACCAAAACCTTTTTGAGTCAACCGATCCTTGCTTGTTACTGTTCCAACCTTTCTTTACAAGATCAATAATTTCCTTTAACCCGGAATCTAAGGCCATTTCATCACACCACCTCTTCTCACAAATGATCTTTTGCTCAATGGCACATACAAGTTCATCAGAATCCTCACAATCCTCATCTGAGGAAATAGATATGGGAGTGAGCCGTGACAGAACATCCGCCACATTGTTTTCAACTCCTGGTATGTACTTGATTGCAAAATTGTACTCCTGTAACCCTATTATCCATTTGGTAATCCTGCTAGAAATTGAATCCAGACCCTTTTTTGTAAATATCTCCACCAACGGCTTGTGATCTGTCCTCACCTCAAAATTAACTCCCCAAAGGAACTTTTTCAATTTCTTAATTGCCCAATAAACCGCGAGAGACTCCCGTTCCACAACAGAATATCTAGTTTCAGGATCCTTGAGGCTGCGTGATAAACACATTATTGTCTGCATGCCTTCTACACCTTGCTGTTGTAGAACAGCCCCCAGTCCTTTTTCACTAGCATCAGTAATAAGTATAGGCTTAATCTCAGGATTGAAGCTAGCAAGTGAAGGAGCCGCCTTAAGTTTATCTTTAATATCCTTAAATTCCTGCTCACAACTTTCAGACCAAGTAAAGTCAACACCCTTCTTTAACAGATGTCTCATATTCACTGTACCATTTGCAAAATTCTTCACAAACTTTGCGTAATACTCCACAAGACCTAAAAACTTCATTAGTTCACTCTTGTTCGACGGCGAATTCATTTCCTGAATTGTATTAATCAATTCAACTTTGGGTTTTACACCATCACAGGTTATATTGTGCCCTAGATAGTCAATCGAGTTCATTCTGAACTTACACTTTTCAGCTTTGATTGTTAAATTGAAGTCTGAAAGCCTTCCCAAGACCGACCTCAAGCGTACATCATGTTGGGAATTGTCTTGCCCGAAAACCAAGATATCATCTTGATAAACATGCGTACCAGGCAAGCCATGCAAAATCTTTTCCATTACCCTTTGAAAAACTGAAGAGGCCGATACTAGCCCAAAGGGCATACGTTTGAATCTAAACGTACCAAAAGGTGTTATAAAAGAGGTGTAGTCCCTACATGACTCCTCCAACTCTATTTGGTGATAAGCCGAAGTCAAATCAATTGAACTGAAGACTTTGGCACCGCCCAAAAGAGACAACAACTCATTTATATTTGGAAGGGGATACTTATCAATCACCACAGACTTATTTAATTGTCTTAAGTCAATGCAGAGCCTCAGGTCCCCATTGGGCTTGCGAGCTGCCACCACCGGAGCCAACCATTCAGTCCCTTCAACCTCCTCTATAATGCCTCCCTCTTTCAGTTTTACAATTTCCTTCTGCATGTCATCCTTTACCGAAATCGGAACATTTCTTACTTTACAACATACAGGAGTAGCGTCCTTCTTAAGTACAATCTTGTGCTTGTAGCCTTTGAGACATCCTAATTTCTTTTCAAACACCCTAGAATAATCTCTCCTGAGATCCTCCACAAAGTTATCCCCCACTACCTTCTCAATGGAATTAATGTCACTCTTGAATTGGATAGGAGGATCTCCATTGGGGTCAAGAAAGACCCCCAGATCACCTTGGTGAAACCAACTGATGATACTATCACCCTTTTTAGATACATAAACTTTTCCCGAAATTAACCTCCCTTTATATTCAATAAGGCCTATGAAATACCCATGCAACTTGATAGGCTCTCCCCCATAAGCCAATGGTCGTATGTCAGGCTTAAGAAGCTTAACTTTGCCTTTCAACATGTTCATAAAGAATTCACTTGAGACTATAGTGATCTTAGCCCCAGAATCAAATAGAACTCTAGTACTTGCTCCTTCTACCAAAATCTCATCAAATGGCGAGTTTTTCTTCTTTTCACCAGTTACCACCTGTACTACAATTTGACCACACTCATAGTCTTCGGGATCATATTGATTGTAACTGTAATCATGTACCTCTACTTCGTTTACTTTCGGTGTACCCTTACTATTGCACATAGAAGCGAAATGACCTTTCTTTTTGCATTTAGGACATAATAACCCTAAGGCAGGACACTTAGGATAATTAGCCAAATGTCCCACTTTTTCACACCTGAAACACTTGCTATTACTCCATTTCTCCTGCATTTTATTCTTAACAGACATGGATTCCTTTTGTGCCTTATCACTACTTTTATGAGTTACTTTGCTATCTCCTTTCACCTCTTGAACCTTACAGTCATTATTAAAATCCTTCTTTATCACAGCAACACACTTTATAGAGTGTTCAATCCTTTTTGCAACCACGAGAACCTCATCCAAGGTAGGTTCATCGCGTAACCATAACTCTTCTCTAACTTTCTCCATATTACATCCAAACATGAATTGATCACGAATGCGTTCATCGGTTAATCCCTCAAATTTGCATGAAGATGCTAATTTTCTTAAAACAGTAATGTAACTTTCTACTGTTTCTTCCTCAGCCTGCATTCTCTTCGCAAATGTATACCTCTCCAAGATAGTGCTCACCTTCGGTAAATAGTGTTTGTCCAATTTTTTTATACAAATTTCATAATCATTAAGACCATTTGCCTCCTCCTGAGTTAACTCAGGAAGATGGTCAAACACATCTTGGCCCTCAGATCCTAAACAGTGTAGCAAAAGAGCAGATCTTCTCTCAGCGCTTAGTGAAGGACCGCACACCCTAGCATACCTCTCAAATACCACCTTCCACTTTTTCCATTTTATTTGAGGGCTGCCAGGTTCGGACAAAAAGAAAGGGGCAGCGGTAACATTTTGCATTCTCACAGCACTAATGTTTTACCTGAATATAGAGAAAGATAATAAGGTTAAACCTTACAAACAATAAATCATGTTAAATGTCAAAAATAATAAATGCTGTGCGTATCAGCGAGAAGAAGGCAGCTGCACGCAGAATCACAGAAAAGTGATTGAATAATCCAGCAGTTATTAGTACATCAAAAGGAAGGAACAAGTTACTTCATTTTAAATAAAGTATTTCACGCGTTTACAAGTCTCCTAATTTTTCCAGAGAAAACGCCAGCAAAATAAGAACAGCAGAACCTGTAAGCTGAAATCCGTGTATCGGTGTGTGCTTTCCCGTTGCCTAGATACGCAATGCACACGCAAAGCAATGACGACTCGTTTGTTGCGTTGCTTAGGAACCTGACGCTCTATCACTGAGATGGATATCGAGTCTGGAGCGTGCAGACGTGATGACGACGGTGAAAGCCCCAGGTTCTCGCGAGATGACGGAAGCATAGAACAGATTCCTCGCAATAAGAAGAGTTCCAGCGAGATGACGGAAGCGCCGAACAGATTCCTCGCAATCAGAATAGTTCCAGAGATGACAGAAGCACAGAACAGCTTCCTCGAGATCCAGTTCCTGTGAAGCCACTCTCGGAACACAAACAGGTAAAGTTCCAAAACGTTAAAATTCAAACAAGACGTCGAGTGCAGAGTGTCTCATCCAACGTGTACGTTAAAAAAAAAAACAAAGTCACAAATCAAGCTAGACCTTTCGTAGAGACAGCTCTAAGAGAGGGGTTTTCAAAGCTCCACGGTAAAACGTAGATAACGTTAATGGAAAACACAAAAGATTACCAGAATACAGACGAGCCCGCAACGATCATCCACGTACATCCATTGAAATGCGGCGAAGCTCCCAGTCTTTCCTGATAAAATATGAGAATGCATGCATCCGCTCCTCCGTTGCAGCAAAGATATGTCCAGCTTTAAAAATTCACAAAGAATTGTCCGTGTTAGGATCCCTCATGGATGCGCTCTGCCGACTACGCCAGTGTGAAATCCTCTCTTAAGAAAGATAGCAGGAAACAGGCAGGTAAATAGTAGTAAGTTTAATCCATAGAAAAGGATCCCATCCATCCAGAAGCTGGGACAAACGATCTCTGAACCAGTTTACATATGAACTTTACACATAGAGTTCTGTGAGTTCTGTGACATCACAGATGACACAGCTAACACTCTTAACCTATCAACCAATAGAAAACTGAGAGATTAAAAGAGTATGTCATGATCTTGACATACCACAACAACCCCTATCTCCTTCTCTGGAATTCTAATCTATTTCCGTTTTTGGGTATGAATTTGAGTAATCCTCTGTGGAGTGAAAACGGTATTAGGTGCATAGGGGATCTGCTGCTGGGGGAGGAATTCTTAAGCTTTGAAGCACTCCAGCTAAAATTTGGGATCTCACCTAATCATTGGTTCTTGTATGGTCAGATAGTAAAAACAGCGACAGCTTTTAGACCCAGAATTACATCATCTACCAGTTCTCCTCTGGTAGACTATTTTGGGAACGGGGGTAGTAAAATCAAAATCATATATAGCCATCTGTTGGAGGGAATACAGGACGATCTAGAGAAAGTTGAGGCCTCATTTGCAGTCAAAATAGGCGATCCTGATGTGGACTTAGATCTTGCTTTAATGTTAAATAGGAAATTATTTCGCTCATCTAACCTGAGGGCACAGCACTATAAAACAATTTTCAATCTGTATTTTACGCCGGCAAAACTTGCGGCGTGGGGTTTGGTGACAAAGGATAGCTGCCCTAGATGTGATAAAAGCCCTGCGGATTTAATACATATGTTTTTTCGGTGTGAAAAACTGTCTATCATTTTGAAAGAAATTTCAATCTTTTTGGAGGGGCTTTTAAAATGTAAAATTATAATCTCTCCCACATTGATGGTAATGGGTGTAGATAGAAGTATGAATTTATGTAATAATGCGGAAGCTCTGGTTTTTATCTCTGTAGCTGTTCTTCGCATTATTATTTCTGCAGGCTGGAAGGATTCTTCTCCCCCTACTTTTCAAATGTGGTTGGCGAGGTTGCTCGGGATTCATAATATAGAATCTTGCTTATTTGATTTAAAAAGTCCAGCAGTAAGGGATAAGGGGCGGGCCATTTGGGCTCCATTAACCAGCTGGAGAAACTGCTAGCAGCTGTTTATGTAATTTTTTCCCTCTTATGTACCTTCATGTTTTTTCAGGCATTTTCACTTTATGTACTTTTATGTTTTCAGGCATTTGATGTATAACTAAGTTCACTGTTTTGCTGATTTTCTGTGTTTAACATCTGTCAACTCAAATAAAAAAAAAAAAAAGACAGTGTTGGAAGACTCAGTGGCTTGTGCCCACTCTACTTGATTCTCAGTCCGTTCATGTTCTCTTTGATCACCTTCATTTGAATCTGTGCTTTCAAGTGGACATGGGACTCAAAGAGTATGACTTGCATGGATTCAATTAGGCAAACCACCACATTTAACTGCTGTTGTTGTCACAAGAATCACTTGATATGGCCCATTCCAACGAGGTTCCAAGCAAGACTTTCACACATGATTCTTGACGAGCACCCACTCTCCAGGGCTCAAGTCGTGTGCTTGTTCTTTTTAACTGTAGTTGCGACTTCTCCAACCTGGTGAGACACAGGACACACCACATCAGCCAATCCTTTACAATAATCGAGCACTAAATCATCAGTTATGTTCACAAGTTGATTTGCTGGGACTGTTGGCTGTCTCATAGCAATTTCCATCACAATTTTGTGTGGGGACAGTCCAGTTCTTCTGTCTTGGATACTTCTAAACTTATCAACACCAATGGTAATGCATCAGGCCATTTCAGTGTTGTGGATGAACAAACCATGGCTAGTCGTGACTTTTTTGTGCCGTTGATTTGTTCGACCACACAATGCAATTTTTCTCAATTTCTAATATATCACATATCATCTGAATTACCTCCTTATTAAAATGGGTTCCTCTATCTGATTCTAATGAGCCTGGAAATCCAAATCTTGGAATTGTCTCTCTAAGAAGAAATTTAGCAACAGTCAGGCTGTCATTACGTCTTGTTGGAGCTGACTTTTTCAAGCAAGATTATTTGCAAATAATCATTCTCCATCACTTCCTGTTTCTGATCCCTACTACTGACTCGAGGCCTTTAGTCCACAAAATCAAATACAGGCCTCTCCCCAGTACAAGTCTTCATTTAGGGCTACATCAGTTAGCCTAATGCAAAGCCTCTTTGGCAATTCCCTCACTGATCCCACTAACACCCGTTAATATACACGGAGACTTGTCAAGAGGCCATTCCTGAGTGAACACAGGGTTCTGCATAGACTCATACTCCCCGCTCGTCCTTCAAGATGGAAACCGCCAAGAACAAGCGGGACCAGTCCATTAGGGAAATGCTCACCTGCTCTACGCCATCCCAGGCTCTCAGCCCCTCATTCACCCTGAGCCAGTGGGGCTCCTGACTCTGATCTGGCCCTATTGACCCAGGGGTTTCTTGCCTCTCTCTTTGACTCACTGAGGACCGACAGGCCTTCAAAAAATACCTCTTGCAAGATATGTGAGATCTGCAACAAGATTTGTATTCAATAGGGGATCGTGTTTCTACCCTGGAAGAGACCGAATTCTCGAGGGAGGAAGAAGTGGAAATGCTACGACAAAAAATCATCCACCTCCATGAGCAACATGACGACCTCAGAGCACAATCAGAGGACATTAAAAACAGATTCTGCTGTAATAATATCAGATTAAGTGGGGTCCCAATGGGTGTGCAGGGCTCTGATATTCGAGTATATACCCAGGCTCTCTTTTGCTCAATCCTGGACAGGGAGGATAACACTGACTGTATCTAGACAGAGTCCATCGGGTCGGCTGGCCATGGGGCCCTACAGCCAAGTCATCGGATAATCTATCATGTGTCCATGCTTTCCAGGTAAAAGAAGACTTTTTAAGAGCAGCCAGAACCAAACAGCCTATCAACTTCAGAGGACACACAATGTATCCCTCCTTACCCTCCAAAGTCAAAGGAAGTTCAAACTGGCGACCGATTACCTACACTCCAAAAAGGTGTCCTAGGGCTGGGGGCACCACTTCAAACTAATCTTCTGATGGGATGAGCAGCTCCAACAACCTAGATCGCTGAGGGATGAGTGCCGTTTACTCGGCCTGCCCACTGACACTACTTCCCCTTCCAATGCTGACTCCTCCTGCAGATCACAGCCTTGATCTTGTTCTTGGCAGAAGGGGGGGGTAACACAAGAAGTACTCTCGCCCGGCATTGCTGACAAATGGACTGTCCTGGCCCCACTCGCCCCCTCCCCGTAGCTACTGCCCCGGCTGATCCTACACAACAAAAATTGAAAAAAATCAACTTAAGTTGGTATTTTTTTCATTTATCAGTACATACTTTGAAAAGTAAACATAAGAAGAAAGTACTTTAATATATGTGCCAAAACTGCCTTAATGAAACGGGAATGAATTAAAAAAATTAAACAAAGGCAGAAGATCCATGTTAAAATGGAAAACAGGCGATATAAAGTCCCCTTTTAGTATCGCGTCCAGGCCAGGCCTTTGCAGAATTTTGTAACTTGAACAAATGGCTGGTATTTTTCACTTGGAAAGGTGGCAACTCCTCAGTGAATTCCTCGGGTGTAGTCACAATCCTCAGTCAATGACATACTTGTTTACGGTTTAATATCGTTGTGTCATAATTATTTACAATATAGAAGCATGTTAGAAATGGATATTAGGTTAGTGTTTGTAGGACCGGGGGTCACCAGGCCCTATGGGGGTAGCGTGGCGCGAGCAGGTAGGCACCAAAAGGCTTACGTGTAAAGTGACCATACAGCACACACATCCACTGAGACAGGAAACGCACGCAATAATTGACACCACACAGTAGGTTGAATAAAACCAATCCGTTTTATCTAGATCAACATTAGGATCAAAAGCATTTCATTAGGAATAGATTGGCAGTTCATTAAAACATCAAAACCTGGCATTGAATCAAAGCGCGACACCTGGTGATCCTGGGGAGCGTCAAACACAGCATTTACGCAAAGTGCTCACATAGCAATTCCTTGGCGCTTCAAAACATGGCATATAAACATAGCGCTGCACATTGCAATGCATTAGCGCTTCAAAACTTGGCATATAAACCTAGCGCTGCACATAGCAAATCGATAGCGTGTTAATCAGAGCCTTCAATCAGGGTATTAAATCTAGCACTGAATCAGAACATTCCCTCTAGCATGGAATCAGAACGTTGCATCTGGAATTTCAGTTCCCTGTAGCACTAACCCTGTATCTCTCTGGGGCACTAACTATGTCCTTCCTCCAGGCGCCACCCATAACTAGTGGTCCAAACATTCCATGGGGGGCCTTATCCTTGGCATTCACGCAGAGCGCTGAGTTAGCGTATTGCCCTCGTGGCAGTTAACTTATGACAGTCGGAGGCAGGGGCTCGATCAGCGAGGCAGCCCGAGGCCTCCCACCCAGCGAGAATGAATAGGCTCCTCTATTCCCCACAATATGCCTCAATAGTTATGACCGCCGTCGGCCGGTGTCGGGCCCTGTCCGGCGTGCTGGGGGGCCAAATGACTTGACGGTGGATGCCCCCCTGGGGGGAGGGGCATGCTCCGGGCTCCACGGGGGCCTCCCGCCCTCTTCCCGGGGGGTTACCTTGTACTTCGGCCTCAGCTAGGCCCCTGCGAGGATCCACGGCCGGGCGGGGGCTCACGCTCCTCAGAGCCCCTCCTGCCAGCCGCGCGAGTCTCCCGGCGGTGTCCGGGCCGATCAGGACTCGGTACTTCCTCGTAGGTGGTGGAGGCTCGCGCCCGCAGCCGCCAAAGACAGCGCGGCCTACGGGGACGCGGCCCACTCGACGAATGGCACAGCGGCGGGGGCGGCGTTTGGCAATCCGCCCCCGTCAGGTGACTGGAGTCTTTGGCTTCGGGCCTACGCGGCCTCTACCGGGTGGCTCGGCCTGACGAGGCCTTCACTGGGGTTCTGGCGGCCCTCTCCTTGCGGAAGGCCGCGGTGCAGCGGCGGCGACACAGCGACGGGGCCCCGGTCTTCCCCGCGGGCCCCGTAGATAACGGGGATCGTCGCCCTGGACCCGGGCCGCAGCGGTGAGTGATTCCCGTCAGGCACCCCCAGCGGGGGTGGTAGAAATTAAGGGCGGGCTCACTGCTCGGGGGTGGCGATGTGTTCGGCGCCTAGCGCCCCCTTTTTCCCTCAGTGGCGCCCCAGCTCAGGGCAGGTAGGCTGGGAGGTGGCAGGCCACACGCTAGTGGTAGAACAAGCTAGGGAGGTGGGCCCAGGTTAAGTCAGGGAGTGCAGGAGTGACACAGCGCGGGTACCTGGTCGATCCTCCTGCAGTTCTGTGGTAAGTTTCTGTGGTACGTTTCGTTGGTAAGTTCTGTGGTAAGTTCTTTGGTAAGTTTCTTGGCGCTGGTTGGATCTGGCGCCCTTAGTAGTTTGGTTCCTTGGAGGGGGTAGGATGAGTTGGTGACTGAAGGGATTTCTCAGTCAGGCTTGGTAGGTTGTCCCTGGGTTCCCCTCCCGCTGGGCCAGATCAGTGGGCTAGTTCAGGATCCCTCACTCAACTTAAAAGGCAGCACCTAAGCCCTGTCACTTTCAGTGGCATAGGTCCCTGACTAGGCCCTACCGCCTAAAACTCCTGCGTAGGTTCCCCCAGGTCTGCGTCGCCCCAACTGACTAAAAATGTTCCCTCCTTTCCTTACGTAGCCCTAGGTCAGGTGACCACCCTCTAAGGCGGCAAAAGTAAACCCCACCCTTCTTCTAGAAGGTTCCAGCAAGTTCCAGGAGCTTCCCCACTCTAGCTATAGGACAAAAAGGCGGGCTGGTGTCGCAACAATGTTGTAGGGTCCCAGCCAGCTCCTGGCAACTAGGGTGCTACTAAAAAGGCCACTCCGCAGTAGCAGGGACCTGTGGCAGCCATCTTGGGGGAAGAGAGCACCTGCACCTTAACACTGATTAGCAATGGAAAGGTGCTCGGAGACCTAAGGCCAACGAAAAAGAGGGTGGAAAAAATGAGGCAAGGGCAAAAACACAGGGAAAGACCACCCTAGGGCTGACAGGCCTAACAGTGTTCTATTTCAGGAGCGTTGCAGCAGCTTCAAGGCCTTTTCTGGGGCTGTGCATTGACAAAAGAGTATATTTTGTGACATTTATTTGTTTACATAGACTTCCTGACTAAATTTGGGTTACTCGTGTTAACGTGTCACTCCAAGTTGTGGTGTTGCTGCACTCTGGTTTGTAATGTGCAGGGCATCATTATGAGGTATGTTGGAGTGGGGAGCTTGATGGTTCTGGGGGTGGCAGTTGAAGGGCAAACTTGGATGTGGAAGGTGCTGTGCTCTCCTGCCAAAACACACAGAGGCGTAGCTACAAGGGGAGTGTTTGGGGTGTTACACCCCATTAATAAATGTATTTTCTGGTGAACAGTCGGGTATAGGTGCTTTCCGTTGGGTATGGTGAGGTGTCTCTCGGATTTTAGAAGGAATTTTTACATAAATACAGACAAAAATGCACACACACTCTCCCTCTCTGCTTTGAAAGCCTTAAAAAATGTGGTCATTTAATAAAAGATTGTGTTTTCTCTCACTTAGTCTACCAATCTGAATGCATCTACCTTTCCACTGCCCTGCTTGTTGTATAATGTAGTTTGACATTATATGCCAGCGTGACAGTTGGAAAATCTGAAGCTCACACAGCCCCAGTCTTACTTATCACGCTACGCCCCTGATAACACAGAGTTGAGAATGAAGGAAGTAATACAATTTGAATGGGGCATTCTTTCTTTCCCTACAGAAGTGTCACACTTTGGCAGTAGAATGCCACTCAGACTCCCCTTGAAGCCATGTCACAGATCAACAATCTGAATATTTGGCAGATTAGACAATATAATAAAAAGTTTCTATGGTACTCATGGCTCACGTCAATACAACATAATTGTATTGTATTTGTTAGACCTGGCATCCTTGGCATGGGTTTCCCCTGTATTTTTGCATTTGCCTCCTGTGTTTTTACTGTGTGTTGGACTTCGTTTTTTAGGTCTCGCCTGAGCCAGCGCATGCGCTGGTCTGGAGAGATATTTAGTGAGTGGGCTTTAGAAATCCGACCACAAGCTTTTGCTTGTGGCCTAAAGCTTGTGGTTACGCGCGCGGACCCACGCACAGCCGCCATCTGGCTTTCCTCGCAGCACCCTTACAGCGCGCTATCAGGCCCCATCTGGCTTTCCTCTCGCTTGCTCTCCCAAGCGCCTCGCTCCGCCCCTCTCCCACCACAGAGCGCGTCTCGCTTCTAAGTTAGCCCCCCACACCTTCGCCCCAATGTTTTCGGTGTGTGTTTTTGGTCCCCAAAAATTTCCTTTTATAATATAACTGTTTTTTATTATATTTAGCGCTGTGATATCTTTAGGTTAAGTTCACCGTATATAAAATTGATACACCGTGGCGCATATAGAGCTTTAAAGCCAGCTCCATACATCTTCAGAGCGATGTTATCCACATGAAAAAAGTATTTTTATTTATAATACATCTGTTTTTCATATGAAACGCTGAGAAATCTTTAGGTTAAGGTTTTGCTACATAAAATTGACACAAAGCACCGCTTATTTTTAAAATGGTTTTCAATTGAAGTACTCATGGTATATAAAATGAACATGCAACACCACACTGTGTGCAGAACATGTTTTTAATGTGCAAAAACACCATGTCCTTCTGTAACACAACAGTTTTTTTTATAGAGCACTGTACAATTGGATTTTATAAGAAGCGCTGTAATATCTTCAGGTTAAATTCACGCTAACATGTCCGTTTGTAATACAACTGGTTTTCATATGTAGCGCTAAAATATCTTTAGGTTAAGTTTACACTATATAAAATTGACATACAGTAGGTGTAGCCCTTTGAAGTTAGCTCCCCACACCTTCAGCACAATTTTTTCCACGTGCAAAACAATGTCCTTTTGCAATACAACAGTTTTTTATATAAAGCGCTATACAACCGATTTCGATATGAAGCGCTGTAATATGTTTAGGTTAACTTCACGCTATACAAAATTGACACGCAGCACTGCGTGCAGAGCTTAAAAGCCAGTTCCCTACACCCAGGCCCCGCGTATAAACTGTAGCATCCTGTTGCTGCTGCTGGTTGCATTATGTATTTGTGAATTTTTGTGTGGGGAAAACACTGTGTATTATCTGTGTACATATTTAATATGTGTGCATTCAGTTGGTGTGTGTGTGTGTGTGTGTGTGCGTGTATGTGTGTGTGTGCGTGCGTGCGTGTGTGTGCATGTGTGCGTTTGTGTGTGCGTGTGCGTGTACTCTGTATATGCGTGTGTATATTATGTGCGTGTACTGCGTTTTTCACGTCAAAACTAATATTTACCAAAAACAATGGTTACAAATAGGTGGAGCAGGAGGATTCTGTTTTTGCTCTGAGAAAGTCAGCCTTTTGGTATTTCTAAGTAGAGTTTATTACAAGTGCTCACACTTCTGCCAAGGTGTTTTATGGGTGCTGCAGAAAGGAGGTAGCCCTGATAAGATAAGGATCAGGAATCAAAGGCTCTGTCTGTCTTTGTGAAACATGCGTGGCTGTATTCTTGGCTAGAACGTGTGCAGCTTTTCTGTTTTGACAATATGGTACAGCGTGCCTATGGGTTTTGATCCTTTGAAGGCCTACACTAATATGGGGCTTTAAATCTTGCCCTAAACCTAAACATTTTGTGGTTCTAACAAACCTACAAAAAAATATGTCCAACTGTAAAACAACTGGTTTTCATATGAAGCGCTATAATATCTTTCGGTTAAGTTCACGCTATATAAAATTGACAAGCAGCACAGCGGTGCATGCAGAGCTTCTATGCCAGCTCCCCGCACACAGGCCCTGCTTGGAAACTGCAGTGCCCTGGGGCTGCTGCTCCTAGATGCCTAGTGTTTGAGTGTGGGGGAACATTATATGCTCCTTATGTGGGTACATATGTAATATGTGGCATTCAGTTGGTGTACATTGTGTATATGTGTGTTCCTTCTAGACCTGTTTATGCCTGTGTACCTTGTGTGCGTCTACGGCGTTTTTGTGCCTACAAAAAAAAATATGTTCTTTTATAATGCAACTGCTGCTCACCTAAAGCACTTCGGGTAAAGTTGAAAACCTTCGGCCCAATGTTTTCCACGTGTTTGTTTTCGGCTCACAAGCGGGGATGTTCACATTCATCACGTTTTTTCGCAAGCCCATCACAAGTCAACAGCAATCTAAAGCCCACCGAGATCACACGGACAATATAGCCAACTGATGCAGGCTGCTTCCTGCACTCAGCTGGCTTAAGAAGACAAGCAATCAACTCTACATAATTCAAAAACACCGCCACACAATTAACTGCTATGCAATACTACAACATACAAATGCATACTTCATAATTCCACTACATAACACATTCAGCATCACCACAGCATCTCTCAGCGCAACCACAGCATCAATCTGAGCCAGCACAGCATCACTCAGCGCCACCACAGCATCACTCAGCGCCACCACAGCTTCACTCAACGCCACCACAGCATCACTCAGCGCAACCACAGCATTACTCAACACCACCACAGCATCACTCAGCACCACCACAACATCACTCAGGGGCACCACAACATCACTCAGGGCCACAACAGCATCACTCAGCGCCACCACAGCATCGCTCTAGGCAACCACAGCAACACTCAGCACCACAACAGCATCACTCAGCACCACTACAGCATCACTCAGGAATACCACAGCATCAGTCAGCACCACCACAGCATCACTCTGCACCACCACAGCATCACTCAGGACCACCACAGGATCACTCAGCACCACCACAGCATCACTCAGCACCACCACAGCATCACTCAGGGACTCAACAATATCACTCAACACCACCACAGCATCCGTCAGCACCACCACAGCGTCACTCAGCACCACCACAGCATCACTTATGTCCACCACAGCATCACTATGCGCTACCACAGCATCATTCACCACCACCACAGCATCACTCAGCACCACCACAACATCACTCAGCGCCACACCACAGCATCACTCAACACCACCACAGCTTCACTCAGCACCACCACAGCATCACTCAGCACCACCACAACATCACTCAAGCACACAACAGTATCACTCAGGGCCACAACAGCATCACTCAGTGCCACCACAACATCACTCAGCGCAATCACAGCATCACTCAACGCCACCACAGCATCACTCAACGCAACCAGAGCATTACTCAGCACAACCACAGCATCACTCAGTGCCACAACAGCATCACTCAGCGCCACCACAGCATCACGCAGCACCATCACAACATCACTCAGTGCCACCACAGCATCACTCAGCACCACCAACTGATGCAGGCTGCTTCCTGCACTCAGCTGGCTTAAGAAGACAAGCAATCAACTCTACATAATTCAAAAACGCCGCCACACAATTAACTGCTATGCAATACTACAACATACAAATGCATACTTCATAATTCCACTACATAACACATTCAGCATCACCACAGCATCTCTCAGCGCAACCACAGCATCAATCTGAGCCAGCACAGCATCACTCAGCGCCACCACAGCATCACTCAGCGCCACCACAGCTTCACTCAACGCCACCACAGCATCACTCAGCGCAACCACAGCATTACTCAACACCACCACAGCAACACTCAGCACCACCATAGTGTCACTCAAGCACACAACAATATCACTCAGGGCCACAACAGCATCACTCAGCGCCACCACAGCATCGCTCTAGGCAACCACAGCAACACTCAGCACCACAACAGCATCACTCAGCACCACCACAGCATCACTCAGGAATACCCCAGCATCAGTCAGCACCACCACAGCATCACTCTGCACCACCACAGCATCACTCAGGACCACCACAGGATCACTCAGCACCACCACAGCATCACTCAGCACCACCACAGCATCACTCAGGGACTCAACAATATCACTCAACACCACCACAGCATCCGTCAGCACCACCACAGCGTCACTCAGCACCACCACAGCATCACTTATGTCCACCACAGCATCACTATGCGCTACCACAGCATCATTCACCACCACAACAGCATCACTCAGCACCACCACAACATCACTCAGCGCCACCACAGCATCACTCAACACCACCACAGCTTCACTCAGCACCACCACAGCATCACTCAGCACCACCACAACATCACTCAAGCACACAACAGTATCGCTCAGGGCCACAACAGCATCACTCAGTGCCACCACAACATCACTCAGCGCAACCACAGCATCACTCAACGCCACCACAGCATCACTCAACGCAACCAGAGCATTACTCAGCACAACCACAGCATCACTCAGTGCTACAACAGCATCACTCAGCGCCACCACAGCATCACGCAGCACCATCACAACATCACTCAGTGCCACCACAGCATCACTCAGCACCACCACAGCATCACTCAGCACCACCACAGAATCAGTCAGCATCACCACAGCATTACTCAGCACACAACAATATCGCTCAGGGCCACAACAGCATCACTCATCGCCACCACAGCATCGCTCTACGCAACCACAGCAACACTTAGCACCACCACAGCATCACTCACCACCACCACAGCATCACTCAGTGCCAGCACAGCATCAGTCAGCACGACCACAACATCACTCAGCACCACCACAGCATCACTCAGGGCCAGCACAGCATCAGTCAGCACCACCACTTCATCACTCAGCACCACCACAGCATCACACAGGGCCACCACAGCATCATTCACCTTTACCACAACATCACTCAGCACCACGACAGCATCACTTAGGAACACCACAGCATCACTCAGTACTGCCACAGCATCAATCAGCAGCGCCACAGCATCAAACAGCATCACCACAGCATCAGTCAGCACTACCACAGCATCACTCATAGCCACCACAGCATCACTCAGGACCACCACAACATCACTCAGGCCAGCACATAATCACTCAACACCACCACAGCATCAGTCAGCCCCACTCAGCACCACCACAGCATCAGTCAGCACCACCACAGCATCACTCAGGGACTCAACAATATCACTCAACACCACCACAGCATCCGTCAGCACCACCACAGCGTCACTCAGCACCACCACAGCATCACTTATGTCCACCACAGCATCACTATGCGCTACCACAGCATCATTCACCACCACCACAGCATCACTCAGCACCACCACAACATCACTCAGCGCCACACCACAGCATCACTCAACACCACCACAGCTTCACTCAGCACCACCACAGCATCACTCAGCACCACCACAACATCACTCAAGCACACAACAGTATCGCTCAGGGCCACAACAGCATCACTCAGTGCCACCACAACATCACTCAGCGCAACCACAGCATCACTCAACGCCACCACAGCATCACTCAACGCAACCAGAGCATTACTCAGCACAACCACAGCATCACTCAGTGCCACAACAGCATCACTCAGCGCCACCACAGCATCACGCAGCACCATCACAACATCACTCAGTGCCACCACAGCATCACTCAGCACCACCAACTGATGCAGGCTGCTTCCTGCACTCAGCTGGCTTAAGAAGACAAGCAATCAACTCTACATAATTCAAAAACACCGCCACACAATTAACTGCTATGCAATACTACAACATACAAATGCATACTTCATAATTCCACTACATAACACATTCAGCATCACCACAGCATCTCTCAGCGCAACCACAGCATCAATCTGAGCCAGCACAGCATCACTCAGCGCCACCACAGCATCACTCAGCGCCACCACAGCTTCACTCAACGCCACCACAGCATCACTCAGCGCAACCACAGCATTACTCAACACCACCACAGCAACACTCAGCACCACCATAGTGTCACTCAAGCACACAACAATATCACTCAGGGCCACAACAGCATCACTCAGCGCCACCACAGCATCGCTCTAGGCAACCACAGCAACACTCAGCACCACAACAGCATCACTCAGCACCACCACAGCATCACTCAGGAATACCCCAGCATCAGTCAGCACCACCACAGCATCACTCTGCACCACCACAGCATCACTCAGGACCACGACAGGATCACTCAGCACCACCACAGCATCACTCAGCACCACCACAGCATCACTCAGGGACTCAACAATATCACTCAACACCACCACAGCATCCGTCAGCACCACCACAGCGTCACTCAGCACCACCACAGCATCACTTATGTCCACCACAGCATCACTATGCGCTACCACAGCATCATTCACCACCACAACAGTATCACTCAGCACCACCACAACATCACTCAGCGCCACCACAACAGCACTCAACACCACCACAGCTTCACTCAGCACCACCACAGCATCACTCAGCACCACCACAACATCACTCAAGCACACAACAGTATCGCTCAGGGCCACAACAGCATCACTCAGTGCCACCACAACATCACTCAGCGCAACCACAGCATCACTCAACGCCACCACAGCATCACTCAACGCAACCAGAGCATTACTCAGCACAACCACAGCATCACTCAGTGCCACAACAGCATCACTCAGCGCCACCACAGCATCACGCAGCACCATCACAACATCACTCAGTGCCACCACAGCATCACTCAGCACCACCACAGCATCACTCAGCACCACCACAGAATCAGTCAGCATCACCACAGCATTACTCAGCACACAACAATATCGCTCAGGGCCACAACAGCATCACTCAGCGCCACAACAGCATCGCTCTACGCAACCACAGCAACACTTAGCACCACCACAGCATCACTCACCACCACCACAGCATCACTCAGTGCCAGCACAGCATCAGTCAGCACGACCACAACATCACTCAGCACCACCACAGCATCACTCAGGGCCAGCACAGCATCAGTCAGCACCACCACTTCATCACTCAGCACCACCACAGCATCACACAGGGCCACCACAGCATCATTCACCTTTACCACAACATCACTCAGCACCACGACAGCATCACTTAGGAACACCACAGCATCACTCAGTACTGCCACAGCATCAATCAGCAGCGCCACAGCATCAAACAGCATCACCACAGCATCAGTCAGCACTACCACAGCATCACTCATAGCCACCACAGCATCACTCAGGACCACCACAACATCACTCAGGCCAGCACATAATCACTCAACACCACCACAGCATCAGTCAGCCCCACTCAGCACCACCACAGCATCAGTCAGCACCACCACAGCATCACTCAGCACCACCACAGCATCACTCAGGAACACTACAGCATCACTCAGGGCCAGCACAGCATCACTCAGCACCACCACAGCATCACTCAGCACCCCCACAGAATCAGTCAGCACCACCACAGCATCACTCAGGAACACCACAGCATCACTCAGCACCACCACAGCATCACTATGCGCTACCACTGCATCACTCTGCAGCGCCACAGCAATAATCAACATCACAACAGCATCAGTCTGCACCACCACAGCATCACTCAGGGCCACCACAGCATCACTCAGGGCCAGCACAGCATCACTCAGCACCACCACAGCATCACTCAGCACCACCACAGAATCAGTGAGCACCACCACAGCATTACTCAGCACACAACAATATCGCTCAGGGCCACAACAGCATCACTCAGCGCCACCACAGCATCGCTCTACGCAACCACAGCAACACTTAGCACCACCACAGCATCACTCAGCACCACCACAGCATCACTCAGCGACACCACATCATCAATCAGGGCCAACAATGCATCACTCAACAACACCACAGCATCACTCAGCACCACAACAGCATCACTCAGGGACACAACAATTTCACTCAATGCCACAACAGCATCAGTCAGCACCACCACAGCATCACTCAGCACCACCACAGCATCACTCAGGGCCAGCACAGCATCGCTCAGCACCACCACAGCATCAGTCAGCACCACCACATCATCACTCAGCACCACCACAACATCACTCAAGCACACAACAGTATCGCTCAGGGCCACAACAGCATCACTCAGTGCCACCACAACATCACTCAGCGCAACCACAGCATCACTCAACGCCACCACAGCATCACTCAACGCAACCAGAGCATTACTCAGCACAACCACAGCATCACTCAGTGCCACAACAGCATCACTCAGCGCCACCACAGCATCACGCAGCACCATCACAACATCACTCAGTGTCACCACAGCATCACTCAGCACCACCACAGCATCACTCAGCACCACCACAGAATCAGTCAGCATCACCACAGCATTACTCAGCACACAACAATATCGCTCAGGGCCACAACAGCATCACTCAGCGCCACCACAGCATCGCTCTACGCAACCACAGCAACACTTAGCACCACCACAGCATCACTCAGCACCACCACAGCATCACTCAGGGCCAGCACAGCATCAGTCAGCACGACCACAACATCACTCAGCACCACCACAGCATCACTCAGGGCCAGCACAGCATCAGTCAGCACCACCACTTCATCACTCAGCACCACCACAGCATCACACAGGGCCACCACAGCATCATTCACCTTCACCACAACATCACTCAGCACCACCACAGCATCACTTAGGAACACCACAGCATCACTCAGTACTGCCACAGCATCAATCAGCAGCGCCACAGCATCAAACAGCATCACCACAGCATCAGTCAGCACTACCACAGCATCACTCATAGCCACCACAGCATCACTCAGGACCACCACAACATCACTCAGGCCAGCACATAATCACTCAACACCACCACAGCATCAGTCAGCCCCACTCAGCACCACCACAGCATCAGTCAGCACCACCACAGCATCACTCAGCACCACCACAGCATCACTCAGGAACACTACAGCATCACTCAGGGCCAGCACAGCATCACTCGGCACCACCACAGCATCACTCAGCACCCCCACAGAATCAGTCAGCACCACCACAGCATCACTCAGGAACACCACAGCATCACTCAGCACCACCACAGCATCACTATGCGCTACCACTGCATCACTCTGCAGCGCCACAGCAATAATCAACATCACAACAGCATCAGTCTGCACCACCACAGCATCACTCAGGGCCACTACAGCATCACTCAGGGCCAGCACAGCATCACTCAGCACCACCACAGCATCACTCAGCACCACCACAGAATCAGTGAGCACCACCACAGCATTACTCAGCACACAACAATATCGCTCAGGGCCACAACAGCATCACTCAGCGCCACCACAGCATCGCTCTACGCAACCACAGCAACACTTAGCACGACCACAGCATCACTCAGCACCACCACAGCATCACTCAGCGACACCACATCATCAATCAGGGCCAACAATGCATCACTCAACAACACCACAGCATCACTCAGCACCACAACAGCATCACTCAGGGACACAACAATTTCACTCAATGCCACAACAGCATTAGTCAGCACCACCACAGCATCACTCAGCACCACCACAGCATCACTCAGGGCCAGCACAGCATCGCTCAGCACCACCACAGCATCAGTCAGCACCACCACATCATCACTCAGCACCACCACAGCATCACTCAGGGCCACCACAGCATCACTCACCTTCACCACAACATCGCTCAGCACCACCACAGCATCACTCAGGAACACCACAGCATCACTCAGTACCACCACAGCATCACTTAGCAGTGCCACAGCATCAAACAGCATCACCACAGCATCAGTCAGCACCACCACAGCATCATTCATAGCCACCACAGCATCACTCAGGACCACCACAACATCACTCAGGGCCAGTACATAATCACTCAACATAACCACAGCATCAGTCAGCCCCACTCAGGGCCAGCGCAGCATCACTCAATACCACCACTGCATAACTCAGGGCCAGCACAGCATCACTCAATGACACCACAGCATCACTCAGTGCTTCTTACACTTTATAATTACATCTTCTCAGCATGCTGCACAGCAGCCACACTTCTCTACAGCACAGCTTAGAAACATTGGCAAAGTCAATAGCTCTACCTAAACACGTATAAGGTCCCCACAATGCATAGCCAATAGGTCTCGCCTTTGAGACATTATAAGTGTTTAGTTATCCAGCACAATATCGTTCATTAAACAACATCAAGTGTTGCATGGCTAATCACTTATAAGGTCCCAAAAGCGAGACCTATTGGCTATGCCAATGCTTGTGCTGGTCTAGATGCTTTGGGCACTTTGCCACTGCAGTTCAGTGCCAAAGTGCAAGTGCAAGTGCTCCCTTGGTAAATTGCTGTTATGGATTAATGTGTCCACAATTGGCTTACTTGATTTACTGCTAAGTCCTTAGTACAGTGCACCATGTGTGCCCCGGGCCTGTGAACCAAATTCTGCTAGTGGGCTTACAGTACAGATTGTCCCAGCTACACAAGCAGCCTTGCAAAAGGGATCTCAGGCCTGCCATTGAAGTGCATGTGTGAAGTGAGTACTACCATGTCGACCTGGCAAGTGGACCCACTGGCCATGCCCTAACCTTCCCTTTTCTTACATGTAAGTCACCCTTAAGGTAGGCCAAAGGTACCCCTGTGGGTAGGGGGCAGTGTATGTGAAAGGTAGGACATGACCTGGTGTTTGTGGCATCTCCTGATAGTGAAATACTGCCAATTTACTTTTTCACTGTTGAAAGGCTATCTATCCTATAGGATAGAATGGGGTGTTTACTTACAACATCTTATAATTAACTGCCCATGGGAACAAGATAGGAAAATGGAGTTTAGTATGCCTGAACTTCTAAAGATGCATCTTTTAGCAAGGATGATTTTTACATTATGGGTTTGAAAATACCACTTTTAGAAAGTAGGTTCTTAGCCATCCAGTGTGCCTCTGCTAGGGTTGTGTATTGACTGTCTGGGTTTGGGGTGACAGGGCCTGGAGGTGTGCATTCTGTTCAGACAGTCACTTGGGGGAGTGAGGTGTGTTCTGCCTTTCCAGGGTGAGTCGGGCTGGGCTGAATAGACCTTAGCTGCATTCAGAGTAGGGGGGGGGGGCTTCTTTCACGCCTGAATGGGCCTGGTCTGCCTTGGACAATGCTGTCTCCACCTTCTGCCAGGAAGCTCGGCCAAAGAGTACAGAATTGGTTTTGCTGAGCACAGACACTCTCTGCCTCCAGAGTACAAAGCATTTGTACTATAAAAGGTGGGGCCCAGACCCCTGAACTTGAGATCACTTTTGGACTTCAAAGGAACCTCTGCCAAGGAGAAGAACTGGAAGAAGCTGGAGGAGGAGTACCGCCCCTTTGCTGTGTGCTGTCTGGGGTTGGCCTGCAATAGCTGTTTCTGCCAAGGAGAGGAGCTAGCTGTGTGTGTATCCTGCTAGGCAAAGAATCTCCACGGGCTTGAGGTAGAGCTTGCCCCCTGTTCAAGGCGTCTCAGGAACAGCAAAGACTTTATCATCCTTCTGGGCACCGTCTCGAGAACCACTGGTTTCAGTCACTGCAGAAGAAAAGAGCAGTCGACTCTGTCACCGAGTCCGTCGCTGGTTCCGTGTCCTGCAGGCCCCCCCGCACTTCGCACCGCATTCTTGGTCTCACCGACGCAGCTGGGCGACTATCACTGAGCCCTTGCTTGCACTGCGTCCTGTGGGCACCGCACTCCACACCGCCTTGCTTCACTCTGCCCAGACGTCACCGACACTGTCGCTGCCCGACCCGAACGTCAACCAGCTCCTTCACCTGAACCGTGACCTGCCAGCAACTCATCGAGCACCGCCTCACTCCACATCATAGCCTTGGTCTCACCGATGCTGCTGGGCGACTGTCACCGAGCCGCTGCCTGCACCACGCCAGGAGGGCAATGCACGCTGCACCACTTCCATTTCACCATGAAACCGCTATAGGTGCCCCAACCGACTTGTACCAACGTGATCGGCCACAACGAGAAAGGCACTGTCTACGAGTCTGTTGACGCTACAGCTGACCCGTACCGACGCAGGTCAGCTGGAACTGTAAAACTGTCATTTTCAGCATCAAGGTAGCCCAGACGGAGCTACAGACTCAAAAGAACTGTGTTTTTAAGCTATTTCTGTAATTTAAAGGTTATTTTGCAAAATACCTATTTTTGCAGCATTGTATGTTGGATTTTTGTCTTTGGTCTTGCTGTTTTAGATAATGTTTTGCTTATTTTTCTAAACTGGTGAGGTGTCCATTTGAAGTGTTTTCACTGTGTTACGGTATGCATGCACAAATGCTTTACGCACTGCCTTTGGGATAAGCCTGTCTGCTCGTACCAATCTACCAAGGGGGTGAGCAGGGGTTATTTTAGAAGTGTATCCCCTTTACCCTGACTGGGAAGAAGGGTCCCTACTTGGACAGGGTAACTACCTGCCAACTAGAGACTCCCATTTCTAACAGTATTGAATTGTATCATGATTAGACATTCCGACACTTTAGAAAAGAAAAATGGGAGATTTAAAAAAAAAAAACCTGCAGAATGTATTTCTCTGAAGGAGAAACAATTTTAGGCGTGAGACAGCATGTTGTGCCTGTTTCTTTGCCTGAGCTGGCGCCAGTGAATCAACCCTAGCCAGGCTGCAAGAGGAGGTGCTGCACGCTGCCCCCTACCCCCGAGTACTGCCCTGAGTAGGTCTAGGCCAGAGGAGGGAGAGGAGACTGGGTCGCCTGCTGCCCGGACATGTCCGCATTGAGAAGGACCGGCAGCTGTTTTTTTCTGCTTGAGCCCGGTGGAAGGGCTGCGGCCCCGACTCGCAGGTATGTCACATGCAGGAGGCTGGGCCCTCCCTGATCCTCGGCCGAAGCTGCTTCCTGGTGCTCTCCTGATCCAGAACACGGGCCATTGTGGACTTTCCCAGCCCTGGGGAAGCATCCTATGCCACTGCGGCAGTCATGAGGTCGGTAACCACCAAGAATGGGGCAGCGGCGGTGCTGCGGATCCTGTGATGTGGCCTTGGGTGTGGCTGCAGCCGTTGTGGCACGCGAATGGAAGGCCGAAGACCGAGAGAGACAAAGGGACAGGGTTGACCCGCAGCTACTTTGAGGAGGACTGATGGCCACTTCATTGTGCTAGGGCCCGGCTGGTAAGCCAACATCCCAACATGTGTGGAGGACATTTGGATATCACCAGCTTGGAGTTCCCTCCAGGCCCAAGATCACCCGCCTGTGAGTGCAACAACACCCTGAAGGCCGGGCTGAAAGCAAGAACCCCAGCAATGGCGAGAAGATCATGCTGGGTAAATATGTAATATATATTTCTCCAACCCTATTCGCTGCAACTTTTCTTAAAATGTACCCTTGAGTGAATGTGCATCTTGTATATATGTAACTCTAACCACTAGTATCTGTTGTAGATGTACGTGCTTATTACCATTCTTATGTAAATTTAGAGTTTACCTGTTTGTAGATTTTATTTATTTATGCGTTTTTATATAGCGCAAACTTAACCCGAAGTTGTCAGACAGAGCGCTTTATAATAGAACCAGTTACATTACATAATTATGTAAATCATGTATTTTCTTTTTTTTAATGAGAAGTTTTATATACCGCTGGCCAGACCCGAGGGTATCGGAGCGCATTACAACATTTTTTTATTTTTTTTTGCAGGATAATACAATAGGCCATGGTATATAATATATTTTCGGAGGTCCCAGCGTGCTGTGTAACACTGAGGTATGGAAGTCCTGAGAATCCTCGATGGGAACACAATAGGTCATGGCATATAATATAGTTTCGGAGGTCCCAGCATGCTGTGCAACATTGAGGTATGGAAGACCTGAGAATCCTCGATGGGTGCACGAGGTCTTGGGTTAAACCTCTTTCAAGGAGGAGGGAATGAGTGAAGTACTGGGAATTTTAAGCCCAGCGGTGCAGGGGAACACACCCTATGACTTCGGGTTCTTCCTGTTTCAGACCTACAGAAACACAGAGTCTTCTGGGTGAAGTCAAAGATCAGTTTATTGGCTGCAGACCAATTACAGGTATCCTAGAAGTACAACAGCGTGTATGTTCTCAGGAGACTGCTAAAAATCACAGAAACGGGCTTCTCCTTAAATACAAAATATCCTGCTTCAGGCATACATTCCTAGTTTTATGGCATGGTCATTTGGATGTATACATTTCAAACGGTCACAGAAAAGTCAAAGGAAAGCACATGTGATCTAAAAGGCCCGTATTTGCTTCATGCTATGTAGCCTATGTGAGGGCAACCATAAGATGGCCACCGCTCTAAGATGGAACCCATGTAGTGATGTATAATAACGTATACACAGTGCATTCATAGCTAAAACGTTACACAAAGCACTTGTACATACCGCATTAACCATTCGCGGTTCACTAATACCGGGATAGACAGGGGTAGGGCCCTGCCTCCTACGCGGTCCCAAATTCTAAAGTACGACAGACCCTCCTTTTGCTCTTACATAGGCAATAACTATACTCATTTCAATCCGAGTCTAGGTCAATATTCACGAAGTCATGGAGATGTTGTTGTAGCATCATCCTATTACTTAGCTCGTCCCTCGATACAGGTTTCCTTACACATAATGTAGCACAGAGGCCACATATCGCAGGAGCACACTGTATGCACAGACAGAACAGGAAAAGGATGGCTAAGATCATTCCAATGACCATCAGAACTTTCCAACCCCAGGCAGATATCAGTTCCCAGAACCACCCCACCAATCTCCTTTATCCACGTGTATGGACTCAGATATTTTATGTAGTTTGGAGATGGCTTGATAAACTGTTGGAGCGTTGTCTGGTATGAAAATGCAACAACTAGATTGGATAACCTTACATACCCCACCGCGGTCTGCAAGTATGAAGTCTAGAACCATGCGGTTCTGCAAAGTCATGAGGCGATCCGCCTGGAGCTCAGCTGTCAAATTACCAAGGGCACCAGCCGTAACATTAACAGTGGATTCAACCACACGAGTCAGTTGTCTCAGGTTCCTACTATTGACCATAGGTCCCCAAAACGGCAGGAAACCCAGAAAGAAATCTCCCGCTTCCTGACCGGCAGTATCCTCCTTACTAATCACGCCCTTGGGGGCAACCATGTATATGCTCGGTCATTGCAGATAAAATATGTACCCTTGGCAGCCAAAAACGCAGGGGAAAACTGTGACGGAAAAGTGTACGTTTCAGTACAGTCACTTCTTCCCAGTTGAGCTCTAGGATTCTGACCATTACCTTGCAAACAGAACCGACCTATATGGGGTACGACCCAGATTGGGGATGAGATTTTTCGCTGTTTTACCCCGTCGCGTTCCACCCTACATAAGCTCTCAATTCTTCTTTGGGAATAGATGAGTATGCGTCGATATCTCTGCTCATATCGGCAACTCCTTTCATTAAAGCTTTGTTATTGGTGCTAGGTCTGATGGAACGCGGTTGTCGCGGGGAGTACGCATCTAGTGCAAAGAGAAACATGGCCTGGAATGCCCATGACGATCCATTGTAACTAAACGGCAGCACTAGATAAGGAATACCCTTATTAATGGTATGTGGCATTAAACCACACACCCAGCAATTTGTTGTATTCATCACTAGTTGGTGCTGGTGCAGGAGCTGAATAAACGAGTTATTCACAAACTCTGATCGTCTAGCTTGTTCATGTTCAGGCAGAGGGTGAAAAGAGTGTGAGGAGATAGTAGGAGGAGGTATAGGCTGTACAGTGGGTGCAATGGGCTCTTGAGAGGAGAAGAATACAAATCCTACAGTAAACACTACCATACTACATAATACAAACAGGCAATAAAATACAAAACGTTTGCTCTTCATAATTTTACACATTCTTGCTTTAAAGTTCATTTCCTCAGCGGGTCTCTCCATCTTGAAAAACTCCATCCTCTAATCGTGCCGCTCTCGGCGGGTGAGTATCTTCTGCTAAGGAGTACGCCTGTCAGTCCAGGGAACGCCCTAGACCAACCAGAACCGTCGACCTAACGTCTTCGGCCTGTACCCCAAAGTCTTGGCACCGCGACCCTGCGGCTGAACCCGGATGGTGGTTCGAAAAACAAAAATCAAGAAAGTCTTTCAGATGGGAGAGCTCTGGTATCAAAAACAAAAGGGTAAGGAAAAAGAATATTTATTTGTCCATAGGCCTTGGTCTTAGATTATAGTGGAGACGGCCAGGTACTGTCTGATCTTGAAACAAGAGTTCAGGCTCTGTGGTGTCCAATCGAATTGACGGTGGCACAGCTTCTTGCAAAATATCGTCACTTTCCTGTGCTGAAGTTGTGCCTTTTATGCGTGCATCACTGAACGGCACAAAACGAGGTACAGTGTCTGTTTCAGAGTCAGCGATACCCTCCTGGACCCACTGGTCATACGGCAGAGGCAAAGGGATCCTTTTCACGTGGGTGCCGTGGATCCAGTTCTTCTTCCCCTTTACTCGAACAGCTGATCTTGTAGACAGAAGTACGAGATGAGGGCCGATCCAACGAGGCTCATCGTTGCTTTTGCGCTGGAAATTTTTTACCAAGACCCACGTGCCTGGGTCGATAGGGTGTCCTGGAGCCTCAGAGGCCTGGGGAAGAGTATTGTGCACCTGTTGGTGTAAAACACGTAATTTAGCCGTCAATTCATACAAGTAATCAAGCAGTACTGGATGTTCGATTTCACTGAATTTTGTCGGTCTTGGCACACCCCATACATTAGCCGGGCGGCCAAAAACGACCTCGTAGGGACTAAGTCCCACTCGTGAATGCACAGTCATTCTGGTGGACAGGAGTGCTAGAGGCAGAGCGTCAGGCCATTTAAGACCTGAGCTCGCTTGGATTTTGGCCAGCTTGAGTTTTAGAGCGCCATTGTAGCGCTCTACTAATCCAGCTGATTGGGGGTGATTTGCAGCGTGGAATTTCTGCTTAACCCCTAATCCCTCACACACATTCTTCATCACTTGACCCACAAACTCACTCCCATTATCACTCCACACCATTCTTGGCATTCCAAACCTAGGGAAAAATTCCTTCACAAGGGCTTTGGCTGTGGATAGAGCAGTGTTGTCTTTTAGGGGATAGGCCTCTATCCATTTTGAAAAAGCACAGACAACCACCAATACATATTTCAGGTTGTTGCACCTTTCCATGTGGATAAAATCTAGCTGCAAAACTTCAAATGGATATGATGGAGGCGCAAAAGGACCAGCTGGAGTTGGGGTTCCCCTACCAGGGTTGTACTTCAAGCATACCATACAATTCTTGACCACATTCTCTGTACACTTAGGAATTCCAGCATTCTGCCATACTGGAGCCAACAACTTACAGATTCCTTTCATACTGATATGTGCCATCCCATGTGCCATAGTGACCACTGGAAGCACATATGCATCAGGTAACAACCATCGCCTATGTTCTGACAGATCAATCCAACAACCATTCTCATCCAACTTACCCATACTTTCTCTCCACTTACTCAACTCTTTCTGTGTGGCTTCAGCTTGAATGGACTTTACACTTTCTATTGTGTTTTCACACATTCCAACATCACCAACCCATCTGGCAGGGCCTGGAACATACATTCGAGTCTTCACATCTTTTGCTGTTTCTTTCGCGACTTCATCAGCAAACGCATTACCACGACCAACATCATCAGTGATTTTCTTGTGCGCACTGCATTTCATAATCGCAACTTGTGATGGTAGGGTCAGCGACTCAAGGAGATCATTCACCAACTTGCCATTCTGAATCTTAGCTCCATGCGAAGTCAGGAACCCACGTTCTTTCCACAATCGCCCAAAACTATGAGCCACGCCAAAGGCGTACTGGCTATCCGTATATATGTTCACTTTCATTCCTTCAGACAACACGCATGCTCTTGTAAGGGCAATCAGTTCTGCTGCTTGAGCCGAATTCTGTGGCACACGCGCAGTTTCCACAATCGTGTGCAAAGTCGTGATAGCATATGCAGCAGTCGTATCACCATTTGGAAGCTTGAAACACGAACCATCCACCCATAAAGTACCATCACACTCAGTCAGGGGAGTATCTTTAAGATCTACTCTCCCTTTCGTCTCTTCTTCGGTTCTGAACAGACAATCATGTTGCTCAATCTCATCTAGGTCTGCTGGAATTGGTAATAGTGTAGCTGGATTCAATGTGTTGCATCTCTTTATGTGTATATGATTTGCTAACAGTGTCAGCTCATAACCAGATAATCGCGCACTAGTTAAGTGTTGTGTCTTGGTCCTGTTTAACCTCTTCAATGCCCATGACGAGCTGGTCTCGTCATGGGCCGCGGTTGCGCTGTGCCCATGACGAGACCAGCTCGTCATAAACCCCGCCCGCTAATGCAACGGCCGGCACAGGGCGGGGAAAGGGGCGGGCACTGAAGGGGTTAACAATGTGTCCACAGCATGTGGAACCATATCAATCAATGGATTATCCATCACTAGGCCAGCAGACTGGCGAATAGACATAGCTGCGGCAGCTGTGGCACTCAGACAACTTGGCAATGCCCTCGCTACCGGGTCCAAGGTTGACGAAAAATACGAGCATGGACACGGTCTATCGCCAAAAGGCTGTGTTAATACTGATAATGCGCAACCATCTTTTTCATGAACATACAATGTAAAAGGCTTGCTGTAGTCAGGGGTACCCAACACAGGAGCTGAACATAATGCATTACGCAATTCCACAAAACTTTTCTGACACTCTTCAGACCATGGGATAGGATTCGGTGTGTCTTTGCATGTTAATGCTAACAAAGGTTTTGCCAACAAGGAAAAATTTGGTATCCAGTGCCTACAGTATGAAGTAATGCCCAAGAAAGCACGCACTTCTCTCTGTGTTCTTGGCACACTCAACTGTATAATGGCTTGAATTCTTTCTGGGGTCAGTTTCCTTCCCTCCTTCGATAAGAGATGACCTAAGTAGGTCACTTCTTGTCGACAATATTGCAGCTTTGAGAGAGACACTTTGTGATGGAAGGCAGACAAATGACGCAACAATGACAAGGTAGCGTTTTTGCAAATCTTTTCAGTATCCGCGGCGATTAGTAAATCGTCAACATACTGAATAAGGATAGCGCCACTAGGTAAAACAAGTGCATCAAGCTGCGCTTTTAAAGCCTGACTGTATATTGATGGACTTTCACAGTAGCCCTGGAGAGCGCGTTTAAAGCGGAAGCTTCGACCTCCTAAACTAAAGCCATAAATGTCTCTGCTCTCCTCTGCAATTGGGATGTTAAAGAAAGCATTCTTTAAATCGATCACTGAGAACCATGCAGCGGAGGCTGGAATCATGGTTAACAAGGCAGTTATATCAGGGACAACTGGAAACTGTGGCACAACAATCTTATTAACCTCTCTAAGATCAATCACAAATCTGTAAACAGGTGGTTGTGAAGGGTCCGTTCGTTTTAAGACAGGTAAAACAGGACTATTGCAAACGTTGCCTCTTGTCTCTTCAATTACATCCTTTTTAATCAAATCACTGACAATTGCTAACAATGCTTTCTGACCTTCATTGGAGATCTTGTACTGGGGAATACGTGGCAATCTGACATTGGCTTTTAAAGTGACCACATATGGCGGTATTTCCAAAAGACCCACATCATTGGGACCAGTAGCCCAAAGGACATCCTGTCGTTAGGATGAGGGGTGCTTTTAGCTCACAAGGTCCAACAGAAAGTGACATAGGACTAGAAATCGGATTCCTAACTGGGGCGCCAGAAAAACCTACTGAAACATTCATTTCGCCAGACAAAGGCGCGCCAGGGAGTTTTGAATGCATGATTGAACTCTTTGCAGCACCAGTATCCAGCAGAAAGGGCTCCGTTACATTTGCTGTAGTTACTTTAACATAAGGTCTACTCTGATCCACTGGCACTGAAACAACTCCCTCTCTCTGTCTACAGCTGTCCTAGTAATCGTTATCTTCTACATTGTCATCTTCTGCATAATAATCATTATTGTAGTACTGAGCTGTCGCGTTGGCTTGCTGATCAAAGCTATTTATGGTATTTTGAGGCAGAAGAGGACGTGCGTTCTGGGGAACATTTCCACGCCCTCTGCCTCTAGGAGCTTGCTGACCACCTCTACCTTTTGCGCCATACGCATTACTGTTACGCTGCATTAATTTAGGGCAACTATATTTAAAATGACCTTCCTCCTTGCAATATGAACAATGGTTGGGACCTACAGGGATTCGTGGTTGATAATACCCATTCATTTGCTGATTATTCTGAAATTGTTGGGGCTGCGGATAGATACCTTGTGTTTGCCTATAATTATTCTGTCCTCCACGTGGTGGATAGGCCTGCTGCAAAAGGACCTTTGTTTTAAGTTCTTTCGTTTTCTTATCTGTTCTATCCTTCTCATCTTTGTCTCTATTCTCATAATACTGTGCAGTAGCCAGTATTTGCGCTGAAGAGGAAACAGCCCAAGAACTTTCTGAGTCTTTTAATTTTTTACACAACTCGGGAAGCAGATTCTGCACAAATTTATCAACAAATAACCGTTGGCCACCTTCAGTGCTCATGTCTTGACCACTGTGGTCGATAAACGTTTCTTCAAACCTGGTGAAGAAATCAGACACTGTCTCATCTTTCTTTTGCTTACATGCGGATAGTTTATCCCAATTTACGCGCATCGCAGGCATTATAGTTTTCATGTAGGTAATAATTCGACCAGGGAGTTCTGCTACCAAAGGATCAGGTTTCGCGCCACCAACTTGTCCAGCATCTGCAGCAATGATATTAGCCCATGTGTTACCCAATTCTGCAGCGTGATCTACATTACGAATGGATCCCCATAAAGGCTGTGGAACAACATTCCCAAACAACATGTCTATGTCAGCCAGATTCATTACACATGATTCTGCAGTTTGTGATAACTCCTTATAATAACCTGTAGGGTTTTTACGGGGGTCAGGCAATGTCTGCTTAAGTGCTAACACCTCAGATCTCTTCCATGGGACATGTACCCAAACACGCTGAAAATGAGCTGGAGCAGCAACAATATTTCTAGCGGCATCAGCCGCAACGTCTTCCTTCCATACCAGAGGGACTTCTCTCATAGGGCATTGTCGCGCTTTTCCCTTCTTCCCCACAGGGAATTCCTGTTCGAACAATGATTGCTGACAATCCCCATTTCTGAGGGACAGTAAAGTCGCAACTGCTTTATCTACATTGGGGCCCACAATTGTACCTTTTTCAAAATCAAATCGCACTCGACACAATTCCTGTGGGTTTGGGTTTGCACCATTATCCTCCAATTCCTCACAGAGGAATTCACACATTTTATCAAAGACATACCTCTGTTTTGGGGCATCCCATTGGTGAAAAACGTTAACAACTGATTCCACATCATAGAGGAAAGGGAAACCAATCCACCTACGCGCCAGATGATCTAACACCTCTTTCTCGTCAGGACCAGGCAGCTGTAAGGCAGGAGTCGCACTAGATGACCCAAAGAGAGGCGACATTAGACTAGTAACTACATTAGCTAGTCGTTGTCGTGCTGAAGGAGAGGTTGAGGTGAAAACGGGGGCATAGACAGAGGGAAGAAAAACAGATTCAGATACAGGTACCTGGGTATTGTAAGAAGGAGCGCCAGGGGAAGCCGCTGGCGTGCTAGGCAAAGTCGCAGGAAGCGCGGGGGTAACAGATAGCAAAACTGGCGGCCCTTGAGAGGGCTGCACTGCAGGGGTAGGAGCCAGCTGAGGAGGAGCTGGCGGCTGTGGGAAGGCTTGCGGCATATTTACTGGAGGCTGCGCATTTACAAGCTGTGGAGGCGCGGTGGCATTTTGCGCATACGGGGGTGGCGAACTTAACAAATGGGACATTAGGGAATCTTTCTCTTTCTCTTTTGTCTCATCTTGCACAAGGGGTGACAAAACAGGGTAACATTTATCAATCCCTAGTTTGCGCTGTCTATGTAACTGTTCCTTCATTTGTTCCTCCTCATTATCTTTAAATTGCACAGCTGCTTGCATCACTGACATACCTCTTTCTCTCTTATTCCTCTTTGCTAGCTTAATTTCCTTCTGTTTGGCTTCCTTTCGCCATAGGCGGAAAGAATCAAACATCGCCGGCCGGGCTTTCTTTTTAAACCATTTCACTTCCAAATTATCTAAGATATCTGTAGCGAAACTACCATTTTGGGGCCATTTTAAAACACCGTCCTTTCTGGTGTATCGGATCCATACTTCATTATATGCTATGGGGCCCACGCCATGTTTTACATAAAGCTCATAAGTTGGAGTACCAATTGGAGGAACCGGACATGAATCCTCTAACTGTAAATCCCTTCTACAACTCAAACAAAACCAATTACCAAATACACTAGCACCAGGCATCTTCGCTCACTAGTCTAGTTCCCAACTTCAAAGGATTATCGATTACGATAGTCTCGTGAATACACGAGTCCTCTGGCTTTGGGGTTTGCAAACTCCAAATCAAAATAATCCCGAAGGATACCAAATTCAAACTGGGAGACGCTCCACTTATACTTAACTGAATATCGATGATCAATGGCGTCACCAGAAGACTCTCTCGATTGTTTCGCTCTACCAAAATCGTCAAGGGTCCAAAACAGGGCGATTAATCAGGGCAGCAGTCCTTCGTAGCCGTCGGGACGCGGAGAACCTCGCAGAAAAGACTTTTGGACCACGTCGACATGCAGGGGTCGATGAAGTGGCGGCCTTCCTCCAGAATTTCCACACGAAGCTCCTCACGAACCTCTGGCTTGGACCGGTACCGCTGAAATCGCGCCAAGTTGGGCGCCAACTGAAGTACTGGGAATTTTAAGCCCAGCGGTGCAGGGGAACACACCCTATGACTTCGGGTTCTTCCTGTTTCAGACCTACAGAAACACAGAGTCTTCTGGGTGAAGTCAAAGATCAGTTTATTGGCTGCAGACCAATTACAGGTATCCTAGAAGTACAACAGCGTGTATGTTCTCAGGAGACTGCTAAAAATCACAGAAACGGGCTTCTCCTTAAATACAAAATATCCTGCTTCAGGCATACATTCCTAGTTTTATGGCATGGTCATTTGGATGTATACATTTCAAACGAAAAGGCAGAGTCATGATGACCATCCCACATTCCAGTCAAACCAGCCCACAATTATATACCCAGCAAGGCTCAGATCCCACATCAGATATCGATAGGCCCCAATAAACATGAGCATCTCCTGTTTGGAAAACAAGCCATAAAGCAGGAACAGTCAGGTGCGAAAGAGATTAGCTGGAGGCTCGTGTTTAATGTAAAGGCTTTATGGTGTGTCAAGCCCTGATGCTAATCACAGGTGGCCGAAGGACGTGGAGCTCGTGGGACCGGACTGACCTGGGGCAGCGGAGCCAAGCTGCCCAGGTCACAGAAAAGTCAAAGGAAAGCACATGTGATCTAAAAGGCCCGTATTTGCTTCATGCTATGTAGCCTATGTGAGGGCAACCATAAGATGGCCACCGCTCTAAGATGGAACCCATGTAGTGATGTATAATAACGTATACACAGTGCATTCATAGCTAAAACGTTACACAAAGCACTTGTACATACCGCATTAACCATTCGCGGTTCACTAATACCGGGATAGACAGGGGTAGGGCCCTGCCTCCTACGTGGTCCCAAATTCTAAAGTACGACATGAGGAGGAGGGGAGCGGGGAAGAGGTAGGTTTGAGTATCACAGTGTCAAGGTGCTACAGAGTGCAGGCTTGTGTGCATGTACCCAGTTTGAAGTCCTTATGTAAAGTTACTGCTTCCATTGTAAAGCGCTCTAACAGCCATGGGCGTAGGAAGTGTGGGGGACGCAGGGGATATATCCCCCCCAGATTTTGGAGTGGGGGGGACACGGGGGACAAGGGTGGGGGGGACGAGGGGACAAAGGAATTTCCCCTCTCCCTTCTGTTATCGCAGGGCCATTAGCACGCGAAAGCGCTACCTAATGGCCCTGCACTTGACCTGCCTGGAGTCAGAGGCCACCCGCCCTCTGCCTTTTGTTATGCTGCAGGAAGGCTCAGCCGTTCTGGGAAGGGCAGAGAACGGAGAAAAAATAAACGCTGTCTCTTTTCCTTCATGGCAAGGACCGTGTCCACTACTCCTGATCTGCCTCTGGCGGCTGCCCTCCTCTCTTTATTCCTCCATCTCTTTCTGTCTCTGTCTCGCTCCTGCTTACGTGCTGATTTCAAGAGGCAGCTCTTAAGGTACTCTCTCTTGCCTCTCCTTTTCTTTATTTGTTCCCCTGTGAAATTTATCCAAAAAAGGCTGAACACTTTGGCTGTAAATGCCCTCATTTTCTGACCGTTTTCTATTGAAAAGAAAAACCTCGGAATACAGATAAAAAATAGTTAAATACCTAAATAAAGCAATACAGAGTGGACAGCAGACAGGCCAGACTGTTATTTACACCCACACACATTAGCGCCACTTTACAGAGTTTGCCAGTGAAAGCGCTACTTTCTTTTTATCTTCTTTCTTTGAACAACATTGTTTTCCCTGGGTGGGTAAGTGCGCCATTCCTAAAGGGACTGCAATACCTGGTTGATGGGTAGAGTGGAAACGTTTAATATGATCGTTTTCAACTTTTTAATTATTTTAGCTTATAAAATGCGGCTCTGTGTTTGGGGATGTGGTCTTTTTTAAACCAAACTGCATACATTTTGAAAGAATATAAGCAATGGACATTGAAAGGGGTCCCTTCCTGGTCCTGTAGCCCTGTCTTGAACTTTTCAGGCAAAATCACTTACTGATTTCAGAATAATGAGTTTAAAACCGTTAAGGTAACCATGTTTTTTTCTGATTACAGTTCACATGCTTTGCTTATTCTTGCATTCCCTATGAGTGTTTGCTTTTTCCAGGGTGTTATTCATTTTTTTTCAGGCAGCATTTTACTGTTGTCTAGTGCATAATTTGAATTTAGTCGCAGCACAATTGAGTTGTGCTGAAGGCAGTGCGAGTTTCTCTCAGTGGGGCAGTATGGTGTTCAGTGTGGGAGAGAATGTGGCACTCTGGCCAGAGCTGCTGAATTTGGAACTGGAGAACCATGTTCAGACCTTCATGACCAGTTCACCATACCACACTCCTGACAGAGCTTATTCCGATGCTACACCTTAGAAGGCCCGATAGACCTTAGAAGCCCAGGTGTCTTAGCACCCGCAGGTGGACCTGTCCACCACAATCCATACTGCAGTTCACTTCCAGTCTTACGGGCATGCATATGAAGAAGCACATCCTAGATCGACAGTGAATCTGTCACTGAGGTCACAAGACCCTTGAGGCTAGTCCATCTCACCTATTGGTACCTCCATTGGCCTTTTTTCCAGCACTAGCAGTGCAACTTGCCAGGGGTTGGCAATGTAGGATTTGCATGCACACCAAACTTAGGGGGTGATTATAATGGCAGTGGGACCGCCACGTCACCCCGTCGGTGGCGGTCCCACCGCCATTGGTGACTGCATCACAGCCTGCCATATTACAATGGCGGGTGGTTACCTGGCGGTCGGAAAGACCAACCACCACGAACCCGACGGGCTTCTTGAGCCCGCCGGTGTGGTGGAGGGCCTCGTGGTTCCTACAATGCTGGTGGTGCCTACCATGCACCGCAGCAGGGATTACGATGTCCCTTACCCGCCAGCTTATCAATGGCGGTTCACCTGCCATGGAAATGCTGGCGAAAGGGACATTGGGGGCCCGTAGCAGGCCCCTTTACCCCTGGCCCTCAGACATGGGTCCTGGGGGCATCTATGATGCCCCACAACATATCACTGCACCATGTGGCAGGCACCGATATATTTAACATGTTCCTTTTTTTTTACTTTGCGGCGGATGATGTAGCCAGCAGCACCTGCTGCAATGTAAAAGATAGGCACTGCGAACACCGTAGTGGCAGTCGCATTGTAATGCCTATCGTGGGGCCTCCACCTTGAAGTCCCATTCCCCGATTCGATGGCGGTGGTACTGAAGTCCGCCTGCCATCGTAGTCAGCCCCTAAGTTTGCATTTTATGAATATGATTCAGCGGGAAATAAATTGATGTTTGCAATTTATTTGACTTTGGTTGGCCTCTTATCTATGAGATTTCCCTGTTGAATGTGCCTTTACATTATACATTTTTGGTTGTATGAATTGATTGCATACTACACTCTCCTACAGGTATTAATTTGAGTGTCATGAGGAGTGTCTGGGACCAATTGTTTTCTTAGGAATTGTTTTCTTTACTAACCTTTGCAAAGGGCCCTAAACTTCACAGCAACACAAGTCACATTTCTTTTAGTAATTTGGGATCCGTTTGAGCTACAAAATTGTTTAGGAGGAAATCGTTAGATTATGCAGCATATGATGTATTATGTGGCAAATATGATACAGCCATAGTTAAGTGGAAAACATTTTTCCACTTAAATTTTCCCCAACATTGTAGTTGATCAATTTGTAAGTTCCCCAAACCCAAAAGTCGAGTTTGGGCACAATTTGCATTTTAAAAGCAGCCCTATAACACAGGGCTACTTTTAAACTGACCTCAGGCTTCAGCAGTGCACACATGCAAGCGCAGAAAGGGCTGCTGGCCTCTAAACTGCCATGCCTTATTATATTCTGGGGACTTAAAAGTAGTTCTAATCCCCCTGCCCTATTATGTACTAGGGCCTTATAGGAGAGGTCATGCCAATCATAGGGGTACCCTAATCCATAGTGCACCCTAGTGTATGTAGGTGTTTTCACTGTATTTTTAAGTGCCTCTTTCAGAATAGCACTGGCTGTTTAGGCAGAGGCCAGGGTCAGTCAGTCAGGTACCACCAGTACCAGTCAGCAAAAAGTTGGGGAGTGCCCAGGGCGGCTTTGCAACACTAGAGAAACACAAACTCAGAATGTAAAACATAACACCATGGTTGGGGGGTTCTCTTCAATAATCAGAATTGATTTCTATCCTAATGAACCCATTTTCCAACATTAGGATAGGGAAAGACTGGGGAAAAACCATAACGTTCTAATCTATACATTGAAGCTTTTATGCAGCTCTTTGATGACGGTTACTAGCTCACTGTTCAATGTTAGGATTTTAACTTATAAACTTCAAATACCAAAAGAATATCTCAGACAAAAGCAGTAACTCACTGACCTATTGAATTAAAACTTTCACTAGACAAGCCTTCGATCTCTCTCAAAAAAAGAACATTAGCACCAAACTTATCTTCACATTTTTATTGTTGCCTGAAAATTGCTGGAGACCAGGAATGCAGCAGCAGGTACTTTTCAAACCCTAATGCACTTGCAAACACGACGCCCCCACCCTAAGTCAGCGGCCTTTGTTTGCTTTGTGCGTTAAGATGCAAAATTCATATATATGTTTTTTTAAAACATTTGGTCTCATTACTATATGAATGTAAATAACAATAAAGCATACATGCAAACTGTGACTACATGCCTGCTTTTCTCAATATTTCACTTCGAAACTATGCGATTGTATTTGTTTAACGGGCGGTGATTTGTATAGGGTCACTGGAAAGTGCACAAGGTTGTCCCTGTCCCCCCCAGAATTTTAGTGTCTCCTATGCCCCTGCTAACAGCTTAGGGTGAAGTTCGCGCTAATAAGAAACGCATAAATAAATACACCTAGAGTCCCAAAGTGACAAGGATGCCTTCAGAGACAGAGGGCAAATGTACTCCAGACAGCAGTTCCGTCCATTGACTATACTACGGGCAGCAGCGCCAGTGACGCGATTTACAGCGTGGAGCCACCCGGCCCGTAGAGCGTCATGAGCGTGTCGCCACCTACGGCCCTCCCTCCTGGACCCGCAGCTCCGGAGCACCGCCGCTTTCCGGGCCTAGGCCCCTAGCCTGTGCTGCTGCAGGGTGCCCCCTTGTATGCGCATTGCGCAGGGCACAGGCCGGCTCCGCGACGTCCCGTCCGGGGGATCCTTTTCCCGTCTAAGCAACCCCTTGCCACGGGCTTGCGTCCGCTACGAATTCGGTGAGTGCGACGTGCCTACGGAGTAGGACAGCTAACCGCTCCGCAGGCATGGTCTTCCAGCCTACGGGTCCCACTCCTCCCCGCTCCGAGGGTACAGGGCCTCGGCTGTCCCCTTACTCATTGGTCTGTCGCTCTTGATTGGGACTTAACTGACCATCCTTGTCTCTGTTCCTAGCACAGATTGGAAAGGGGTTTAGTGGTTGCTCGGGTTTACGAGAGCAGGGTAAAGTCCAGCCATATGAGCCTCCAGGAAGCTGCTGTCAGGTGTTTGGGGACGGGGTTTCCATTAAAGTCTGTATAGTTGAACGCTGTATCCGAGGTTCACGAACGTGCGTAGAGCTGGTGACCATTGACATCCTTGGGTAATGGGCTATTTGTGGGGAAAATGCAAGTAATTGGTACGCGCTCCAAATGAGGACGAGGGGTTACAGAGACCCCCCTCAGATGTTAACTGCAAGGCTCCCGAGGCCCTGCAGCAAACATACCTTTGAAGCAAGTTCATTGACTGACATTAATTACGCCCTTCCTCTGTGGTCCTTGTTCTGGTTAGGGGATTCAAATACCCGAACTCTAGACATTCTGAAGCATGTGGGTGTATTATACCGAGGATCACTTGTATACATCATACAGCACAGTTTGGGCAGTATTGTTTTGCTCTGTTGACCACTTAACACGTGCTAATACTGTCTCAACAACGTTTTTTTTATATCACTGGTGCATCTTTGATACCTGACTGCATCACTCAACAATTGATCGGCGACCAATATATATGTGCAAAGGGTCTGTCACTGCGCAACGCTACATGTGGCGGTGAACTTTTATCTGTAACGTTTGATCAGAGTGTGCGATAGAAACTTTTTTGAAATTATGCGGCAGGTGGATTATATAGAAAATGCTGTAAATCAGTAATCTGGGAAATGCCAAATCTGCATAATCACTTAATCATGGCGGCCCTGGCTGTACCGGTTGGCGAGGGAAATGCCGAGGAGTGGTTAGAGAACTGCCAGAATAACTCCATTTAGCTTTTACACCGTTAATCATCGCAAAAAGCTGTGAAGAACAAAACACCAACCCAAATCCGGGCATATCATTACTTGCTGCAGGAAAATATAATGCATGTATTACTCTATAGGCTCCAAAGTATGTGCACGTTTACTCATTGGGTTTGCAGGTAACCAGAGCGGAGTGTGCACCAGTAATCAGTAACACAAAACAGTCCCAAAAATCCCACCCACTGAGTGCATTCTGAAAATTACTAAAAACTGAGCACACTTGTGTTTTACTGTAAGGTATGACATTACATGGGGGGGCAGGGGGGGAGGGTTAGTTATATCTGCCTGGTTAACTTTGACTCCCCAGTCCATTTTGTAGTCTAATTGTTGTCAGCCACAACACCTGATCAATTGTGGCCTAGTGCTTATTCTCTTTGGAATTGTTACAACCGGCCTGTTAATGTCACTGCACCGGGGTAAACGGAAGGAAGAAATTACACTTTTCCCAACACCGTGTCCCTCACATAATTATATAATATAGTTTTGAGGTCTACCTTGATTATGCCCTAGCACTCCATGTGGTTCTTGAATGGTGCAAAAATGGGTAACATGTCTTTGCAGGTGGTTTTGTCCCCATGGGGGACGGGAGTGAACAGTTGTAGGTGTTATTTAAAGCAACGTTATTTCCATTGGTTCTCTCAGACTTTGCGCACAGTACTGCATTTGAGAGGTAACGAAAAACATTAACACTCCTGCACCAGTTGATATCTAGCCCAATGAATTTAAACGGAACTGCCAGATTTGATCACCGTTTATTGTAGTTTAGAGAAGGAATCCCTGCTGGTGTATGTTGAGTCACACCCCTTTTATCAGTTAAATCTAAATTTGTCTTTTGCTTTGATCTTTGATTCATTATAAGCCTCTTGCTTTAATCTTTGAATAATTTTAAGCCTCTAAATGGCTCAGTAATTAATCAGCCATTGTACAGATCTATAAGACACGGGTCCATTTCCCTGCTGGTCCACTCAGCTGTTCCTTTTTCTAATGTTAGTAAAGTGAGAGCCTTTGAGGTGGTTGATAACATCTGTTATCAGTAGGATACAACCACTACAGCGTACTGAAATTACCGCACCTATATCACAGTATAAACAAAATAGTATAGTCCCGTGCACTACTCATCCGGTCCCTGCTGTTGTTCAGTACCACTGTTCAGCAGATTACAAAGATGAAGGTATGGAGGTATGCACATTAGGAAAATTTGTAGTCCAAATAAACATTCCATATATATCATCCCCAAAAAGTTTATTTTTTCTCTTTTTATATCCAAATTATAACAACATCCTGCGAACGTTTCGTTCCAAATAAATTTAGAATTTCATCAGGGCCTAATATAGTAGAGTGCTAATATGTCTGTTTATGAACCTGCCAACTGTATAAGATTCCATCCAAGTCATAAGGTTTTATAGTGAACTTATATGAATAATATCATCTTCCAGAGTTTTAAGATCAAAATATATGAAATAGAGTTTTCCAGTGGGTACCTTAATAAGTCTCCCTGCTGCCATGAGATGGGTATAAGAAGTGAAAGAATAAACATCTTTTTTGGATGATATATATGGGATGCTTATTTGGACTACACATTTTCCTACTGTGCACCTCTCCGTTTGTTATCAACACCTGTTATCAGTTCCTAGATATCAGGCGACCAGTAGTGTGCCATGTAACTAATAATTATTACATGATTAATCATTGAATCAACACAGAACAGTAAAGAGGCCAACATGCAAAAATGTACTTGGGTTTAGTGTAAAGAAGGCTTTTCAGGCTCAGATAGTGGATAGACTATTCTGTTCACACGGTGGCAATGTTTTGAAGGAGATTTGGGTCTAATCCATTTGATCGTATTGTTTCCAATGGAATGCTTTAGATCGGTTGTATGTGGCTTAAAGAATATATACTTGGAAGTTAACAATGGGCTATGCTCTTTTTAGGCTGCAACAAAGAAGCCATAAGAAATCTTGCCAACCCACTTCAGCACAACGCTTCACTGAATTGGAATTTTGCATTAAAGTAAGTTTTGCCATAGCTTGTTGTCTCTCATGCAAGGTATCAGCTTTCAGATATATTGCATATAAATATTCTGTGCCTATCTCTGGCAGCCCTGCTGTTAATTTTGAAGCAGTTTCTTATGTCGTTAGTAAATACCTCTGGATACAATTGCACCCTGCCGCCTCGCTGTCATATTGCTTTTGGCGTGAATCCTCATACTAGAGGCAGCGTTATTTCCGAGCAACTCCTTCTGTAGACGATCACCTGAGTGTGCATTCAGGGTAGGCTGATCAGGCGTTCCGGATTTCCCAGGACAGTTCAGTTTTTTTTGTGTGTGGTCCGTCCTGTATTTCCAACAATTTCTATTAAAACTGACTTATGTCCCGGTTTTGAGGAGTGGGGCGTAACTAAGCATGCACATTAGATGTAAACTGTTTTACATTACATACTAGGTACTTGTGCTGGAGTTCTGGGAGGGAAATAGCGCTGCTGGGACACTGACAGACCTGCTGAAACATTTTAATTGTTTTTTTAAAAACGTGTTGGGTGAAACCTTTTGTTTTTTAAAACGTGTCGAGTAATTTGGTTCTGCACATTGCACTTTGTATTAGCTGACTTCCGCATCCCGCAGGGTGTTTAGCGCTGATTGGGCTACCTTGGGTCAATCAGACGCCAGACGGGATGAGCCTGTTGTTGCCCACTGTCTATTTTAAACACGCCGGCAGTGGACGAGCGCAGCGGGCGCGCCTAATGCAAGCCCGTCTGCACCCGTCCGCGCCTGGCTGCTGCCAGATGCCAGACACTCCGCCCGACCCATAAAAGATACACTTTACTATTCATGCTCGGAGCTCTTGTCATTTTTAATACTAAATGTTCTACCTGCATTAAACATACCTGGTCTCCACTGACTGTCTCTTTTAAGTGTAAACAATGTCCTTTTCAAAGTAAGCTAGTTGGGAGAGGCATTTCTCCCCCTGACTCAACCAAGTTCAGGTTTCTTATCCTGAACTGTCGGTCCTTGGCTAAATACCATGCTGAGATCTTTGATTTATTAACAGAAGAGTCTCCTGATGCATTATTCTTGACTGAGACTTGGCTGACGCAGGATTCCGTTGCGGAATCATGGTTGGCACTTCCCCAAGGTTACATTATGAATCAACTTAATAGAACCGGCAATAGAGGTGGTGGCATTGCATTAATCCATAAGGAGCTTTATTCATGCAGCTTGAAGGAGGACATTCCTGAGTGCGAAAGCGCACTCTTTAAAATTACCCTAAACCACAATTTCACTGTCTCTGGCTTGCTCATTTATCGTCCACGAGGGCCATCTAAAGTCTTTAGAGAAGAATTAGCAAACAAGGTCACTCTACTCGCCAGTAAAGCAGCAAATTTTACCATTTTAGGAGATCTCAATTTACATTTAGAAGATAACTGCAAGACAGGCATTGCTAATTTGTTTGCTGATCTAGAGGCCTGCCCAATGTGTCTCTAACAGTACACATGTAGCAGGTCATTTATTGGACCCTATATTTTCCAACGTAAGCTCCATAACAGCTGTGTCCCCGATTCCCATGGCATGGACAGATCACTTCCTTGTCCCTTTCTCTATTTGCTGGCAAGGTAAGCCAGCACAGAATTGTTCATTGGCGGTATTAAAACAACCCTGGCATAAATTAGATATTAACAAAGTCTCGGATTTACTGCTAAGCCATACACCTCAGGTAGCATCCAATATAGAATCAGCTAATATGCTGTTTCAGGATTGGCTGACCCAAGTTCTGGACAGCTGTATTCCTGCTCAACCTAGCTCGAAAAACAAAAGAGGACAATCCAATCCTTAGTTTAATGAATCCTTGAGTAAAGCAAAAAATTGTAAACAACTGGAGCGGGCCTGGAGGCGCACTTACAATACAGAAGCCAAAAATAAATACCGCAAATCAATTAAGACACAACATAAACTGGTCCGGAGAGCCATCGCTAATAAAATCTTGGAGAGTAATAATCCCCCTAAAACGATTTTCTCCTTTCCTAAGGTCATGAAATGTTCCAGCCCGAAAGGTGATTCACCCATCGCCTCAAACACTCAATGTGACGAATTGGCTGGATATTTTGTGCACTAGGTGGAGAAAATTTACAGAAGCTTCCCTTTGATCACTGTTAATTCTTAGCTGAGGATAGTGGACCTATTCTGGAAAACAATACATTGTGTTCCTTTCCTCAACTATCCCTCACTGAGTCCCTTTGCCTGAAAATCAAATCTGGCTCTTCAGTTGACTCTTTGAGACCAGCTCAGTTTTGTCAATTTTACAACATCATTTTACCAGTGGCCAGGGAACTGATTAATCTGTCTCTGTCCTCAGCATCCTTTCCATCAGCCTGGAAGCATGCTAAAGAAACTCCTCTTTTAAAGAAACCATCTGAACCGGGTAATTACCACCCCATCTCTGAGCTTCCTTCCCTGGCTAAAGCCACGGAATCTCATGTAAATACTATTCTTACAGAGTTTGTAGAGCAAAATTAAATTCTGGATGCCTCGCAAAACGGCTTCAGATCCCACCACAGCACCGAATCTCCTCTGATGGCGGTGATCTAGGAAATCTGCAGCAGCCTAGACGAGAGAAATTCCAAGGCCTTAATTCTTCTTGATTTAAGTGCCGCTTTTGACACTGTATCCCATGAGTTATTACTACGCAGGCTACAGGAGATAGGGATTGGGGGTCTGGCTTTAGCCTGGTTTCGATCTTTCTTGGAGGGTAGAACCTCCCAGGTCACTGTGCCACCTTTCCACTCCCAGGAGTATGCCATCAGACACAGTGTGCCACAGGGTCCGATACTGAGCCCCATGCTCTTTGATATCTATGTACAACCCCTGGCAGTAGCAGCTAGAAGCAGAGGGTTGTCATTGTATCCTAGGCCAATGACACCCAACTAGTTATCGCTCTTTCTTAGAAATGCAAAAATAACCTAGTCAAATTTAAGGAGGATATGCTGGTGATCGCTGACTGGATGACCGCAAACTGCTTGCAGATAAACGCAAGCAAGTCAGAAATACTTTTGCTTGGGAGAGATAGCGATATGTGGTCAGAGCAATGGTGGCCAGACAAATTAAAACCTGCACTCTTACCAAAGGAGGCTGTTAAGAACCTGGGATTTTGGATTGATAGAAGTCTCTCCTTTGACACTCAATCCAAGTCGGTCGCAAGGACTTGTTTTGGGCTTCTGAGAGGGTTAAAACCTTTGCTTGTTTTTTTTTTTACCCTAATATTCGTTAGACCATCCTACAGGCAACAATTCCATCCATGCTAGATTATGGCAATTCCTTATATTTAGGTGCAAACAAATCCTGTATTCAACGCCTTCAAAGAATACAAAATGCAGCAGCTTGGACTCTGTTGGCACTCCCGAAATCATGTTCAGTGTCTAAGCTTTTACCTAAGCTACACTGGCTACCAGTAGATAGAAGAGTTCAGTTCAAGACACTCTGTGTCGCTCATAAAATCTTGACCCAACAAGCACCTCTGGTTCTAGCTAACATGCTAGTGCCGTATGTTCCGAGTTGACTCCTGTGTTCAACTGACCAAGGGCTGGCTTGTATCCCCCGAGTTCAAAGAGCCCGAGCTGGTGGTCGCTCTTTTAAGGTTTTGGTGGCCAAATTTTGGAACTCTCTTCCCTCTTCTATTAGAGGACTCCAGAACCACCTGGCGTTCCGTAAAGCCATAAAGACCTAGCTCTTCCCAGCATAACTCTCATTTCTTTTCTGGACCGTCTCCAGTCACTTACACCTAGGTAACGCTGGGATGCCCCGTCGCTGGGGCAGCTATGCGCTGTACAAATCCGCAAAATAAACATTGGGTTTAAATACTCTCCTGCTGTGTGTGCTGCAGAGCCTCACTGAAGCAGGATGTAAGGAGGAGCACATCAGAATCTAAGAAGACCCTCAGTTGACAAACTCCTGAGCTGTAGTTCTTCACAACATCTGAAAATAAAGGAGAGAGGTTATTTAATAAAAATAAAAACAGTTTGCACTATTCCTTTGGATTGTGAGACTCGGGCACAACTTTACCGCAATCTCACGTTTTAGAAAGAGGTCGCGTATGTTTTATTTTGGGTTTCAAAATATAGCAAAGGCAAATATATATTTTTATGGATCCTTCCGCATATCTCCATGTTATGACGTAGTCACATTTTCACTTTTTCTCAAGTCTTGGTTTCATTTGGTTTTGTCACTTTCAGATCTGTTTTTACCTTTATAGGTGCAGGACTAAAAGTCCCAGAATGCAAACAGGCTCAATTATCTATTCATAAGGCAACTTGAGACCTCTGTAATGTCTTCCTTTAGCTCGGTAAAGTTTAATAAAATGATACAAGCTCTAAAACATTGCTTTTGTCTGCCTTGCTAACATATAGTCTGTCTCATAGGACGTTGGGATGTGCCAGTGTAGTACATCTATGGCAGTAAGTGAAGACCTCATAGTTAGTGTGACCTGGCATCCTGGATTTGCTGGGGCAGCCCTGTTTCTTTGTGAAATTTCATTGCAAGTTTTACGATGCCCTGGCTGTCGGAGAGGGCAAACAATACAAAGGGAGGCACGTTTTCATGAATTTTGGTGCAGAGCCAATTAATGGTCCTTATGAGAAAGCAATCTAGTTAGCACAGATAATACGGAGTGTAAAAGTTAAATTTAATTCCCTGTAGTGCCTATTGTTGGTCTTTCCTATGTTGGTCTGCGCTGTCAATTAAGTCCTTCTTTGCCTGTTAGTTGATGCAGTCCTATGCCTATGTTAATGGACTGTCTCGGTATTTGGTTTACAAAATCTAGTCACTAATTCAGGCATACAAAAGTACACATTGTACAGTTGTCTAAGTTGACTCTGCTTGTTCTTGTATAAAACTTGTAATTCTCCATCAAAGTATCCTCACCCGATTCATACCATTAGATTATTTACTGACTGCAAGATTTAATCTTGGAATCCCGTTACAGATTTATTCTTCTGACATTTTTTCACGTACCACTTGACAAATTAATTTTTATATAAGTAATTATACAAAAGCAAACTGAAGCACCCCTTAGATAAAATTGAATTCTCTTCTCCTTTTAAGTTGTTTGTGTGATTCTATTCTAGTCGAGCGCGCTTATATAGCGCATTGCTACCTGTAGGCCTTGCAGCGCTGCCAGTGCGGCACCAGAAGAGGGATTTACAAGAATGCACTTTAAAGCATCCAGGATTTTAGTACCTTACGGAAGGGAAGCTCATTTTGCCACTACTCGGAGAGAGGGGAGGGGTGTTCCACAGTTTTACTGCATTGAATGAAAAAGATAGCCTCCTGATTTTGCTCTCTTAATCAGAAGGATCTTCGCCAAAAAAAGGCATTGGGGGAATGCAGCGATCTTCCAGGTTTATAATAGGGGAGCAGTATTCGTGAGATCGCTGTTTTTTTGTGAAGGAGTGCCTTGTGTGCGATGCCGAGGGATTTAAATTTAATCCTCTCCGCTACCGCAGCCGATAGAGGAGACACAGGGCTTGATGCACATGTTGATGTCTTGGTGAATTATACAGTAAACATGCTGTGGAATTTTCTACTGAAATATTTTGATTGTGACTTTAGGTGCTCCAAATACAGGGAATTGCTGTAATCCAGGGGGGAAAGGCTAAGCGCCTGGACCACAATTCTCTTTGCAGTGGGAGGAAGGAGGGGAAGAATTTTGCACTATATCCTTACCATACAATAGCGGCTAGTTTGACTGCTTGAGTATTATTTAAAAGACTCCTCAAGCCACATCACTAGGCTCTTAATGGCAGGTTTAGATGATGGAATAGAACCTAGAGACCTTGGCCACCTCAAATATGAGAGAGTATCTGGGTTATTGCTCAAAAGCATAAGCTCCCTTTTGTCTCCAATCCGTTTAAGACGAGAGCTTCTCATTCAGTTTGTGACCTTTTCCAAACAGAAGCCTAAAGAGGGGCCTGAAAGCCTTCTGTCTAAGTGAGAAGACCAATTGTGTGTCATCCACATATATTATCGAAATCCTGGAAGGGAGGACGATATTTGCAAGAGGTCTCAAATGTACAGTGAAAAGGGTTGGGCTTAATGAGGAGCGTTGTGGTTATCTGCATTTTAGAGATGGATGCTCTGAAGTACAGTTCCCCTCAAAAATCTGGAAAGTCCTATCCTCCAGGAAGAACTCCAACCAGGCAAGAGCAATTCCCACAGTACCGGCATTCAGTAGTCTCCTCACAAGAAAATTGTGGTCTACAGTATCAAAATCTGAGCTAAGATCAAGGAGGATGATTGCCACTGAACCTTCCTGATCGAGTAGCTTTTTGCTTCTTCAGTCACTGCTAGCAAAGCTACCCGAGTACCACGGTACATACAGAATCCATTCTGTGAAGGATGCAAAATGTCATGCTTTTCTAGAAATTCAGAGAATGACTCATTGGTATGTCTTTACGGAATTGTGCTTATCCCTGGCAAGAGAGAAATTGTACAATAATTTGCAAGATCCAGCGGGTCTAGATTAGGCATTATCAAAAGTGCCTTCACCATGGTATGTTTCCACGCCATCGATACAGGGCCAGAGTATAATGAAAGATTATCCAGTTCGAGCAGGGTTGGCAGAATCACCTCTGCTCCTTTAGCCAGGATACGAGGTGAAGCTTCATCCCTCGGAGAGCCCAATTGCATTATACGGATAATGTCTGAGAGGCATTTGAGTGTTAAAGCAGGAAATGCACTCAGATTAGATGAACTGAGGACTAAACTATTTCGGAGGATTCAACAGTCTCCTAATGGGGGGGGTGCTTGAAATGTATCATAGATTTTCAAAATTTTCTAGAGGCAGTAGAAGATGGTTTACTACCCGAAACAGTTTGCGCAGGACATTGGAAGCGGCATTAATTTTCTCCTTGAAGTAAGCTGCTTAGCTTTTTCGATCTCAGAGGGATAGACTCTGGTGATGTCTTTTAAAAAACAAAACAAAAAAAAACAAAACAAATTATTGAATGATGACTCACATCGACAGATTTACAATACAGTGCTTGATAATCAGTGGCATACATTAATAATCTGGGCACCCGTTAAACATGGCTTAATTTCACATTGTAGAGCACTCATTCTATCAATCCCGACCGCATCCTCTGGGTATAGTCCAACGCAGCCGGTCTTGAATCTTCCATGTGTTTAGATTAGTCACTATCGTCCGATATATTCTCTTGTGGCGGAGGTTCGCAGATGTCGCCCCGATAATGGTTCTATTTGCCCCAAATTCTCGTCCATTTTTTAAGGCATCCTCTGTGGGCGTAGACAGATTTCTCCGCCACCATTATGTAGTCCATATCTTGACACCACTGCTGAGGCGTTGGGGATTGATCCGAACCCCACCGCTGTGCTATGTTTCGTTTAGCGGTGATGTCTTAGTATTTCTGTTTAGCGGTGTCCCCATAATCTCTTCTCCAAACTCTTTCTGCTTTTTTACGGACATGCTTTGTTTTTTGAAGGTTATAGAGAACAGTGGTCCCTATTCAGGAGGAATACAGTGTGATAGATAACCATACACTTAGAATAGAATGTATGTCTTTTGTCCAGCCGGACAAGAATTTATTTTCATAGTATTTTTCAAAAGTAGTATCAAATAAAACATTCAAATGACAAGTGGGCACAGCCGTGACCAACAGAACACAAGACAGAACAATGAACACAGAATTGGCCAAAAGGCAAGCCAAAATGGGTCTGTACAGTTGTTTTCCGTATAGACAGACACAAATTAATCATTTAACACCATTGCACAATGTGTTATAGCTTGAGTCTAGTGCATAGGGTGTTTGGGTGTCGACGACGTTTCGATGCCACATTAAATATAGGGCATCATCTTCAGGACAAACAAATAATGCACTGCTGTCTTGATAATATATCACACCTTTTTTACAATTCTAAGGTGGCAGAGAGTCGACGGTTCATTATAGGCGCAGAAGCGCTCAACATCTGGACTTTGGGGGTTGCTGACACCAGCGGGATCAATTCTGTTTGCTTTATGGCAGAAAGTCCTGTTGGGTGCTGTGTGCCAGCTGTTGGAGAATGCACGATCGCATTACTTCAGTGAGCGTGGGCAGTATCGCCGCATCTGCTTCGGAGTTTCAATGGAGACTTGTTTTTTGAAGGTGCAGGAATTTATTTTCAACGTTCCTAGTGTGAGTCTTTATCGAGGCCACCACATCCAATGAAGCCTCTAGCCACTGAGGTATTCTATCATTAGCCTGGGTCCAATCTGACCCGAGGGAAGGTTTAGAATTTCCCATTACCTGTTTCCAGAGGAAGTTTGAACTAGGCTTGCTCTCTCCGGGAAACCAAAGAAGTTTGGTGGGGGGGGGGGGAGGGGGGGGATGGGGGTGATTAGTCCACTTAACCGGTATTGGGTCATAGACCGTCAATTAATGATTTGAATAAAAGACCCGTTCAAGTAAATGACCTTTCTCATGGCTGGGTCCTTCCACCCTTTGGGACATTTGAATCCCCATCATATCCTGTAGCAGACCCGATACTGGAGTATTTTCTGAGTCTTCCAAATGGAGATTAAAATCTCCTAGCACAGCAAAATTAGCTCTGGTACTGGCCAGTTATGCAGTTACTTCTAGCATAGAGTGGATGAAGTTCCCAGGAGGTCTGTCTGTACAACAGATCCCGGAAAACGTGGTTGTGGGGGGAAAGAGTAATAGCGAAAGTAATGCTTTCACAGTCTGCGATGTGTGCAGGTTCAATAAGGCAGCACACATCCTCCTGATTAAAGACTATTATGGTTAACAAGGGCCATAGCTTGCTTGGATTCTAGACTCTGAATGAGGTTTGTTCCGCATTTTGATCTTTAAATTAAGGACTATCAGGTTGGTGCTCATAGATTCTCTACAAGTGCGTCAGGGGAAGATATGCTGTAGATGGATAAAACAACCAGCATGTTTTGCGTTCACAAAGTACAATGACCTAACTAATGCTGTGAGGATAATTTTTAAAAATGAGCACAATAAATGTTGTTACTGGAATAAACATTTTTTTTTATTACAAACTTTAGATTTTCTGATGTCTTGCGGGGCAGGAGATAATCTTAAATGGTGTTGGCGCCCTAACTGGAGAACTCTTAGTTCAGATAATTATTCCATGTAAATTATAGAATATATGAAAAGGAAAAGGACACTGATTTTGGGGTGGGGGGGGGGGTAGAGAGGGGAGGGCATGTCTTAGTAAAATTGTGTCTTCCGGTCGTGTCCTTTTTTTTTTTTTCTGACTTATTGTTTTTCCTCCAGTGACTTTCACAATTTGTTACTGCACTGATGGTGCTGCTCATTTTATGTATTGTTAGCAAGTCCTAGCCCTGCTGATGGGATCGTCCAATAACTGCAACCCCTTTCCTATCTGTGTGTGATTCACACTAGGATAAGGCAATGGTAGGTCATTGTGTTCATGTGTGCTCAAGATCATGGGTTGTCTGAAGATTGTCCTTATTCTTTTTGGAATAGGACAGTCTGTATTCCCGGTTCTCAGACATCTTCCATTAAACCAGTCTTCATTTTGTCCACCTTTATTGTTGATTTCATATGCTCTGGTAAATTTACTCCCTCCACTATTCCTGCTGTGCTGGCTCTTGCCTAGCAATAATGGCTTTCTATTGAACCTCTTGCTACAGCAATCCATGTTCCTATTGTGACCAGTTCAAACTGATTTCACTCTGGGCCCTCTACTCTGGAGGTCTTTGAGATTTAAAGCACAACGTGGAAAGCGTCTTTCTGTTAAAGGACATCTTTCCTACATGGACTTTTGTTAAAACATAATTTTAGCTCTGGCTTCATGTCATGGGATGTAGGATAAACACTGCTCTCTCCGCATCCTTGTGAGCCGATGTTCTTTACTTCGTTGGCAATCCACTCGCTCTGGGTTGCAATTTAGTCTGGTCAGGCTTGTGGACAAGTCTGACATCTTGATAGACACTTTGCTGTTGTGCCACAAGACTTAGTCAAGTTCCTAAGTAGAATATCTGGATTATCAAACTGTAGGACAGGATCATTGGTGGAACTTTCACACCACTAAGACAAGGCAGTACACACACATGATTCTCATCCACTAACCACTAAATACCCCAGGGCACAGTGGAAAGGTCTCACAGATCTTCCATTATTGGTAATGTTCATAGCATAGGCGGCATATTGTCCAGATGCTATTACCTTATTACTGTAAGGTTGGTTGCTTTAGAATAATAGCGTTGCAAGTGTTTCTTTTGTGCTAGCATAGGTTTTATTTACATTTTAAGGTCTTGGCCACAGTCGGCTTTAGCCATTTGTTTAAGATCTTATTGTACATACCAATATCTAAAGTGGACTTGGGGTCATCCCATTTACTATCATTGTTTGGTTATCTTGTCAGTTGCTTGCTTATTATTCACTGGCTTAACTACCTCTTCTTGTGTTTGGCAACCCCTGAAGCATAGTTTATTTACAATCCTTTTGATTACATGACTTGTATCCTTTCATGGCTGACATCCGAGAGCTAATTCTTTTTTTCTTCTCCTACCAGCACTCCTTTAGTTGGCATTGCTTTCTTGCTCTCTCCCATGTGTGCTATTCTTCCACCCACCCCACCACCATTCTTGAGCTCTCCATGTAGCCCGCCCCCACATACTAGACTCTTGCTTCCCATGCATTTCCCCACCTTACTTTGCATTTGTTTCTGCTTTGCTAGCATAATCTTTGGAGCATTCAAAAAGTTTCCCTGGGAATGCATTCCGCCTATTGCTTAACATTGCCTTTGTGGTTTGTAACTCATTTGCTTGCTTATTTGGTGGCTTTGTTTTAAGCTGTCCAGCTTGAGTTTAGCACTTCCCTTGCCCAAACCCTATTTACTGTATTCTTACACCAGTACTGGTAATTCTGTGAACAGGCCTTTAAACCGTGTTCTTATCTTGTCACATTTGATGTGCATTCAAAGACAGAGGTCTGATGTCAGGCTCTGTCTTCCAGGGAGATTGGTGTTTAATTTTCTTTCGCTGACTTTAAAGTGAGAGGATTTATGTGACAATCATGATGGCTATTGAAGGAGGGCTTGAGGAAGGGATGTTATATTTTTTTTCCTAGCATACAACAACATTTAAATGTCTTTAAATGAACTGTGCAGGTATTTCAGAATATATCAGAATTAGAAAGCTCCAATGAAGCACATATTGGGTATTTCTGAAGTGTGGTGGAAACAAATCAGTACACTGGGTGATGGCATTTCCACACATTATCGCTTGTGCGCTGTATACTTTTATCAGTAAAACTGTATGTCTGTGCAAATGCAATGATCATTTCAACTGAAGATGTGTGTAATGGTAGTGTGCTACCACACAATGCATATTCCACTTTACTCTTCACCACTCCACACTATGCCACTCCACACTATGCCACCCCACACTTTGTCACTGCATTGTACTCTGTACCGCTCCACTCGACACCCCCTATTCTTTTCCAGTTCTCTCTACCCTACACTTCTCTACAACGTACCACTGCAGTCTTCGCCACTGCACTCTGCCACTCTACAACTCTGCGCTCTACACCACAGCACTCTGCTAGTGCACTCTATGCAAATCCACTCTGCGCCAATCCACTCGACGCAACTGTATTCTACTGTGCTCCACTCCACTCTGAAACAAACTAGTCTACGCCACTGAATTCAGTGCCACTGCACTCTGCCCCTTTCTACTCCATGCCACTCCAATCCTCTCCACTCTGCGCCACTTTACTAAAAACCAATGCATTCTCTGCCAATCTACTGAAAGCCAATGCATTCTATGCCCGTCTAGTCAAAGCCAATATATTATATGCCAGTCTTCTCAAACCCAATGCATTCTTTGCCACTCTACTCAAAACTAATGCATTCTGCACCAATCTTCTCAAAACCAATACATTCTGCGTCAGTCTACACTGCACTCTACACCACTATACTTTACTGTGCAACATTTTACGCCACTTCACTCTTCTATTGTACTCTACACCACTGCGCTATACGCAGCTCTGCACCACTGCACTCCATGCCAAGGCACTGTATGCCACTCTACCAACGTCTACTCTGCAAGACTGCACTCTCTGTCACTGAACTCTACGTGACTGCACTCTACGCTGAGGCACTCATCACCTCTCTATGCCACTGCCCTCTGTGCCACTCTAAACCACTGCCCTCTGTGCCACTCTACTCTGCACCACTGCACTCTACGCCACTCTACTCTAAACCACTGCACTCTACACCAATGCAGTAAACACCACTTTACTCCAAATCAATGCACTCTGCTCCACTTTACTCTGCAAGAGTGCACTCTTCGCCACTCTACTCTAAACCACTGCACTCTAAACCACTACACTCTACACCAATGCTGTAAACACCACTTTACTCCAAATCAATGCACTCTGCTCCACTCTACTGTGCAAGAGTGCACTCTTCGCCACTGTATTCGGTGTCACTCTAATATGCCCCACTGCACTCTGCGGCACTCTACACTATTGCGCCCTGTCACTGCACTCAATACCACTCTCTTCTGCTCTTTGCCACTGCACTATGTGCCTCTCTGCGACCCTCTGTTCTGCAAAACTGCACTTTCTGGCACTGATTCCACACCACTACACACGCTACTCTGCTCCACACCACTACTCACGCTACTCTGCTCCACTGCCCTTTACGCCACTCTACACTAGTGCCCACTACGTCACTCTACTCTGAACCACTGCACTCTACACTAATACGCTTAACACCACTTTACTCAAAACCAATGCACTCTACGCATGTCTTCTCTGCCTCACTGTACTTTCAGCCACTGCACTCTACAACCTTGCACTCTACTCTGCAAGACTGCATTCTGTGCCACTGAACTCCATGCCACTCTACTCTGCACTGCTGCGCTCTGCCACTTTACACCATTACGCTCTACATCACTTCCCTCTATGCCAGTCTATTGTACTCTGCACTACTGTACTCTATGCATCTGCATCACTTTACTCTATCCCACTCTACCTCACTCAATGCCAATGCACTCTATGCCACTGCACTTGGCTTAACTCCACACCACTCTATTCTGCGCCACTGCACTCTGCACCACTCTACACATGTGCACTCTACCTGCACCACTCCACTTTACCCTGAACCACTTTATGTCCCCGCACTCTACGTCAATGCACTCTACACAAAACCAATGCACTCTGCACCACTGTACATCACGCCAATCTACTACACACTACGATACCCCACTCTGACGCTCTACTCTGATGCTCTACTCCATTAAACTCTACTCCACTCTGACATTCTACTTCACTCTGTGCCATTTTGCAACACTACTTTACCCTGCGCAGCTCCCTGCCACTTAACTCCACTCTGTTCTCTGGCACACTTCTCCACTAATCCACTCTTTGCCATGCAATCTTCAACACTGCCCCACTATACCATTCCACTCTCCTACAATATTCCATCCTGACAATCGACTTAGCACTACGCCACTTTACGCAACACCCTCTACCCCACACCAGGACATGTTATGCCACTCAACTCTACAAAACTCTATTCCACTCCACTCCACTCTACATCCTTTCACTCTGTAACCCTACTCCCTCCATGGCACTCCACAAAATTCCACAGCATTCCATGACACTCCACTCCACTCGATTTTATGCCACTCCACTCTGCGTCTCTTTTACCCCCACTAACCTTTAGCCATGCTGAACAGCAGCCACGCTGGTGTACAACACGGCTAAAACATAACAGTAAATGCAATGTGTCTTGCATAGGTGAGCCTAATTGGCGTTGCCAATACTTGTTCTTTCTAGACCCCAACTCTAGCTCCACTATTCTGTCACCATTTCGAGATTTATTTATATTTTAGAAAGTCATGGGCACTGCAATTTGCTGCTCGTCTTGCTGCTCGTCTTCTCCTCTGTCTCTAATAAACATTTGTGCACATTTAATATTAAATTCAAGATGAGCGTTGGCCATTTTGTAATGTAAACATCATCATGCTGGGGAGGGCCATTTTGACTTTAAAAAAAAAAATAATTGCTGGAGCTGTTCAGCATTTGCAACAAATGCTGGCAAAGGCAACAACTCATTAACCTCTTCTATGCCCATGACGAGACTATCTCGTCATGGACCCCGCCCGCTAATGTAACGCCCGACACAGGGCGGGGAAAGGGCGGGGCAAAGAAGGGGTTAAAAGCCTTTCAAAGGTAAGACCTGTTGGCTTTGTCAGTATTGATTCTGTTAAATACTTGATGCTATTCTTACAGATCTTGCAAGCCACTGTTAGCATCTAACATGTGCACGAGTATTTAAATCCTTATGAAGTGCAAACCAGTACTCATGGTAGTGAATAACTGGTTGTGAGAAGAGTGTCTACATTTAAAGCTATTTTTGGTTTACAGGTCTGTCGATTGTGATGTTGTAGATAAGTCATTTTAGGCTATTTTCACAGCACATTATGCTCTTGAATTGTGAACATATCAATAGACACACATACTCACATTTCTGATTGTGCTAAATCTGGGGACACCAAGCTGTCATTTTTAGCTTCAACTGGTGTTGACCCTGTTTAAAATATTGTTTGACTTTGCTCTGTAGTTCCAGTACATTAACCCCTTCGGTGCTCATGACGGAATGGTTCCGTCATGACCCACGGTTGAGCTGTGCTCATGACGGAACCATTCCGTCATGACCACGCCCGCGCAAGATTCCGTCAGCACAGCGGCGGAATCTGCGCAGCATCGAAGGGGTTAACTTGCTTGTAGTCTATGAATTGTACTTGTTGGTTGTTTGTTTGTTTTCTATTTATTGGTATTAATTACTCTTTTGTATAATATGGGTGAAACACGTGCTGTAAAGTGTATGAGTAATGTCTGGAGATTTTCCAGTGCACCCATTGGATACCTTCCATTCCACTGTTGTCACAGGCTTATAGCCCATTTGTTTACTTTGTTGTCACATTAAAATAATTTCCCAGATAGCAGTGAGACGTCTAGGAGTGCAGAAGGCCTAGAACCACAAGACTCCTCTTAAATATAGGAGTGGGAGAATCTTGATAACATTTGCTGTTCATGGTGGGATTCTCTTAATTATATTATTTTTATATTGACGTTAAAAGAAAGCTGTCTCTTTTGAGAATGTAAGTCGTGGTAGTTTTCATGTTCTTGATAGCTGATGTGTTTATGAGCTCTGCTTTTGAACCTGGTTAAAGAAATATTTAGCTGTGTCCCAGAACCTGCTAAAAAGAAAATACAGACTGCGTACAGAGTAGCGTTTTCTGTGTTGGTCTGTAACTGGTACCTGCTGAAGCCCAAAGATGCGAACAAATTTTGTTTAATTTATTATAAAACTGTCAGTGTATATGAAACTAGATTGATAGTGTTTCTCATTTTAAGGGTTGGTCGATGTCTTTAGCAATGTCTTTTAAGAGATGCCTTTACTCAGATTTGTAAAGCGCGAATACCCACCCGCAGGTGTATCTAGGCGCTGGTTTTGTGGGGCTCAGTCGAAAAGCCATGTCTTGAGTCCCTTCCTGAACTCCGCAAGGAATGGCATTCGGAGGTGGATAGGAAGGCCGTTCCAGGATTTGGAGGTAAGGTAGAAGGAATGGCCTCCACTATGGCTTCGGCGGGTGCCAGGAGTTTGTGCGAGAGTGAGGCTTGGGGAGCGAAGGTGTCTGGAGGGTTGGTGGAAGTTCAGGTGGTGGTTGATGTATGCTGGTCCTTAGTCATGGGGGCTTTGTATGCTTGGGTCAGCATCCTTAACTGACATATTTTCTGGACGGGAAGCCAGTGGAGGTTCCTGAGATGTGGGTGATGTGGGTCCATCTGGGAAGGATGAGTCTGGCAGTTGAGTTCTGTATTGTCTGGAGTCTCTTCATAAGCTTCATGCTGTAGTCCAGCCGGCTGGTGACTAGGGCTTGAGTGATGGATTTCTTAGAGCTGACGGTGAATCTGAAGAACTTTCGGAGAATGTGGAAGCAGACCGAGGAGGAGTTTGCGATTGATCTGGTCTTTCAAGGTGAGTTTTCTGTCCAGGATGATGCCAAGGTTGCGTGTGTGGTCTGTCGGTGTGGGGGCGAGTTAGGTCGGCCACCAGGTGTCGTTCCACGGAGATAGTCTTCATCTCATATGTATTCTATCAGTGTCAGTAAGTGTTTGCTCTTTGCAGATGTGTGTTTTTGGTGAAATGGCATCTTTTTCATCGAATATTTCTCATAGTCATTGATGAGTTGTTTTCTGTTGAAATGGAGTGGTGTTTAAGACATTTATGCTCATTCCTTGGTTTTATGGCACTGTCTTTGCTTTTGTGTCTCTCTGAAGCACTGTCCTGCAAATTGAGGATGAAGAGCTTGAATTTGTTGACTTTTTTTCTTAGTACTGTTCTCTCGATTAGAGGTCTTATTACCTACCACTGAGCCATTGGCTACTCCTGGTTGGCTTTTTGATGTGTGTTTATTTGTTGGGGACTGAGGGAACATTTGCTGAGGGGAGTAGGTGTCTCAGGAAAGTTTTGAATAAAGAGTGCTTGTGTGTGAAACCTGCTGCTCCTGCTATCAGACTTCTGCCTGATCTACACAAACATCCGGTATCTTCTTTACTGCATGTTTATGGGACATGTATTTTCATCTTTGTTATTTTTTTGTAGATCCACTTTAGAAAGACAAATATTTGTCATTATGCTCATGAACTATGATTTTACACTACTCGCCTTCCGAACACAGGATGTTCAATGTAGACTTGGGGTAAGTGTTGTTTACCGTGATCATTCACATATCCTTGAGTGCTTTCTTTTTTAGCATTAATTTGCACGATTCATTCCAAATCTTTTTGACTCATGAAAGTATTCGAGCTTAGCATTTTCGCACTGAACAACCAAACAACTTTAAGTCCTTAACTATATTCTAAACGTTTTCTCAGTTAACGATCTGTTGTGAAAGAGTTCTATTGAATCCTTCATTTTAGATTCTCCTCCCTCTTAACATCCTATTACTTAAAAAAAAAAAAAATGTACAGAACCTATTTTTACTTTTGTAGTGTACTTTTGTATGACTATTTTCACTTCTTTCTAAAAATAAAAAAAAGTGTATTCTCTTTATTCACCCCAGTATGCTTGCCCCTCTCCTACTTTTTTTGTGCTCTGGCATTAGCCAAGACTTTAGGTTTTACTAAACTAATATGTATAATAGTTATAGGGGCTTTCAGTCCGCCCTCTTCATCCATTGGTTTGCTTTTTGTCATTCAAAATATTTAGGTCTCGCCTGAGACAGCACACACTCTGTCACTTGCGAGATCTTTTGTTAACTTAAAGGTGACTTGGAGCCTGCATATTACTTACCATTTGTTGACCTCATAGTGTCTCATATTTTCTTGCTTCTCATTGGTCAGTGTGTGCTGGTTTCACTTTTTCTCTTAGTATCTTTTTCTTTGATAGAGCATGTACAAAGTACTGATTAATGTCTTTACTAGTGTCTTTCCATTCCTCATGCTAGGATTGAGGCACTTTGACATTGTAGCCAAAACTCTCGGGCAATACTGCAGTGCCTGACTTTTTTATTATTTAAAAGCGCTTTTTAGGTCTCGCGCCTAGCGATGCAGTGCGTAGCACTGCTCGCGCAGCGAGAGTCCTTTTGTCCGGGGTTAGAAAACAGAGCCTGGAATCTCACACGCTTGTGCGTGTGCTTTTCCTTTTGGCTTCCGCTATTGGTCTTTGATTGTGTGTTTTTTTTCAAACAGAGCACGCAATAGGCCATGGGGTTTCAAATTATCATGCCCAGACACAGGCGCGATAATGGAAACCAGATGGCTTGCTGTGTTTTGGTTTTTTTACACAATAGCGTCCGCTTTCGCGATCGCTTTCACTGACGTTTTTTTTTTCTCGCAGTCTTGTGCTCCCTGTCTGGTGGGGCCCCGTGTGGAGAGTGTGTGAGTGCGCGCGCTCCCTGCAGGGGTGAAATTCCAGTTCAATTTTTAGACTTTTGCATATTTTGCCAGTGACATAGGGCTCAGGATTCGCTGATAATCCCGCGGTGGATTTCACGGTGCTTGGAGCTGGAGCGACAGATACTCTCCCGTTCATCGACAACAGGCCAACGAAGCCATCCTGCCACAATGGCCTTAGGCAGTCCTGCTCTTGAATAAATAGACACTGTGTGCTCTACGCCCCGCTGCTGCGGTATGTAAAAGCAGTCGGACCTGCCGCCTATTTTCGGAGCGTGCACGGAGGCTCCAGGCTTCCACTCCGTACGTACATCTGTGCAAGTTATTACAGCCACTCTTAATTATTTCTCGGCGTCACTATACAATTTCAGGGTTGGCTAATTCCACCTGTAATAAAATGAAACCGAACTGCATTTTTAACAATTACGCAAATGGTTCATTTTACTGTGAACTTAAAAGTAGATATTACAGCTATAAACTACCTGTCATTTAACACTTGAATAAGCCATTATTCTTAAACGAGGCATATTTTTTCTTTCACTCCCTGCTTTTAGCTTTCTTTTATATTTTTTTTAAATATACATTACTCAGGTGAAATATTTGTGTTTCATATGAAGCAGGCCAAAGGTTGTTGGGGCAATATACAGCAATTAGAATATAGACCATGCATTTAGCACACACTACTCACTGATTTTACTTTTGGTGCTTAAGTAAGAAATATTGTTGATATCCATCTCCGTGGTACTTACTTGATCGATCTTGGTATGATCAATGACTGAGTAGTGCCGCCTAGAACTCATTATATTTTGGCTCATGATCACGGTTCATCACTTTTTTGGGGGGAAAAAGGTTTAAGCACCCAAAAGCTCTCGGAAACCTAGGTGTTATTGTTTTATGTTTCAGCCATCGTGATGATGTTGACATGCTGCTGCAATGATCCACAGATCACACATAAAGCATTGCAAAGTACACTCAACCAATTGAGCTATCTTAGCACATATTTTTTAAGTCTTACTCGAGACAGCTTCAGCTGTCTGTTGCAGATGGCATTTTATTCAAAATCTTAATATATACTTTGAGTGGGATTTGACTCGGTCATCGCTCATGATTGTATGACTTTCTTATCTTATTCAATTCTCTACTCCCGCTTTGATGGCTTTTCTCCCTATTCTCACGTTTGTCCTCCCTCTTGGAGCATTGCTGCTTTTATATGTTTTTTGAGTGGATGAATTGTATCCTTCCATGGCTGACATCATGGGAATAGTTTTTAGGTCTGGCTTGACAGCATAGTTGGTAGCAGACCTATTGTTACAAATTCTTTAAAATATACATAGAGTGGTCTGTGACTCTTCTCATAGGCATATTTTTCTCTCACCTCATTGTTATGGTCTGTTATGTATATCATTCCACCTTCTAACGATTGCGTAAATTACAATGCATGAGGGACTTTTTTACATCTCAAAAATACTCAATCATGACACAGTAGCCAATAATGTTTTCATTTTGTTTTTTTAATTGCAGTAGGCTTTTATTTAAATATTTTAGTCAAAAAACAAAAAGCAAGCCAAACCTATTGGCTTTGTCAATGCTTCTTTCATACATTTTATACAGCATTTACATATTAGCATTGAATGTGTGTGCAATGCCTTCTATGATTCCCCTTGTCCCTCTCTTCCCTGTTTGTCAGCTTTAGCTCTTTTTCCTAAGCCAATGAGCTCTCTCACACGTGTTTCTGCGCTGCAGCCACACGCCTCCTCTCTTTTGAATGCTTGATCCCCGTTTTCATCCCCATCCCCGCTGTTTGTCTCTCTGCTTCGCTTTTTGTCTCCTTTTGCCTTCCCAATATGCTTACACCTGTAGATGCTCTGGCAGCCACTGCTATTGACTTAGCAAATGATTGTACAATTGCTGATCAAGCATTGGCAAAGCCAATTCCGTCGGTTTGCCAACTTAAAAAACTATTTTTGTATTTTTATTACACTTACCTAGTTCCAAAGTGACCATCACATTCAGTCATGTTGAATAAACCGGTAATGTGGTGGCCATCTTGGAATGAGAGAAATATAATAAACAAGCATTTCCAATGCAATAGGTCTCAAACGTTTGAACTATTGGTGTTGCATTATTTTGCAATGCCAATACCTCCAACTTTAATAATGCGAGACCTATTGCATTGCAAATGCTTGTTTCATTATACAAATAAAATCTTTACTACAACACTGCTTTTATATTCTCCAGGGCATCGATGTATCTACTCACTTTTCAGCATTTTCTTTCTATTTAAAGTGCAATTTTACCATTTTATTAAAGCAGTTTGTGCGACTGCATGTTCTTCTCTGCTGTGCCTCTTTTCCGCACTAACACTGAAGCGACAGAGTACAGTTTGTGCAATAACATAGCATACTCTACAGTTTCATTACAGGCCATATCGTACTATACAGTGACAGGCCATACCATACAGTGACAATTCATGCCATGTTAAACAATGGCAGACCATACCATACCCTATAATACCATACCATACTATGCTATAAAATGACAGCCCATACCATACTGTACAGTGACCGACCATATCACTGTATACAGTGACCTAGCATGCCATACATGACGGGCTGTACCAGGCCTACTATACTAAACTATGAGAAGTCATACCGTACCAGTTTATACTATTCAATGATGGTTCATACCATACTATGCAATGATGGACCATACCATAATTAATATACAATTACTTGCCATACCATACAAGACAATAACTGATCATACCGTGCCTTACCACACTATACAATAACAAGCCATTCCATACCAAACCATGCCGTACTATACATTGACAATTTATACCATCAAATAACAAACCAATACATACTATACCACAACAAGCCAGGCCATGCCAAGCCATACCCTATCATGACCGCCCATACCATGTAACATAATTAAAAAACAAATTACAAAGCCAATGGATCTCTCGTGTCTAAGATGTACTGGCTTTGCCAGTGCTTGTTACTTCTGGCCACTAGAGCAGGTGAAGTGAACCAGCCCACTTCAGCCATTGCCTAACCTCACTGTGAGTGACGACATTCTGCCCTTTTATAATAAGCTGCTTATCCACACATGAAGTAGTTCCTTTCAGTGCTGCGGATTGCTTTGGCAATTTGTTCTTTTAGAGACCACAACATGTTTGCTTTTTACCCAATTTTTTTTTTTAATACTGAAGAAGGCTCCACAGCTTATCAAACAATAAGTTTTCAAAGACCATTACGAAACAAAGCAAGCCTTGATGAATTTTAAAGTCTGGCAGCCCACAACAGACCCTTTGGCTTTTACAGCGTTTGTTTCTGGGGCCACGTTACCTACCCCTTCCTAGCTGCTGAACACATTGTTAAATACCGAACCTGCTGCTCTTTTTCACACTGTGAAGCAGATTGACTTCTAGCCCATGGCGGATCGTTGTGAAAATAGTACCTTTAAAATGCATTTAATGGATTACCACTAAATGAATTATGGGGGAGAATGATCAACTATTTGCTGTGAGAGGTTCTGCCGAACAGCTGTGTCAAAATAAAAATACAAAAATGCTTATTCATAGCTACTGTTTTACTAGAAAGAAAGTAGCCATTAAATTTGCCTCTACTCTATAACGCAACAAAACAAAGCCAGCTGGGGTGTTTAAGTGATTCCTTTGGGAAAACAGTGATTAAACCAATCGTAAACAGTTATCTACAAAACGCATGTGGTGCTTGTTAGTGTATGTTGCGCTGGTGGGTGGGACTGCTGCATCTGTTGAAAGAAATTGTCCATGCAAACACAATTGGTAATTTTTAGCACTGCGCAGCTGCTGTGAACCCCACCGTCAATTAGCCCTTGCTGTGTAGCAGTCCGCATTTCAGAGGTTGGGAATTTTGGACCCATGTTTAGATCGTTACATACAAGGGGAGAATACAAGCCCCATTATACAACGTGGTCTTGGCAGCAATGGTAGACTGATAACATGATATGGAGATAACGCCTTGCGCTCTCGCTCTGAAATGAATCAAATGATCGTATTCCTCAGAAATAATTGCCATTTGCTCAAACTAAAGTCGCATATTTTGAATACTGTGAAGTGCTCTATAACCAGTACAAATTGTTTTTAATGGACTTGAAGCCATCTAGCTAAACACATTTATTAAAGCAAATTCTACTTTAGAATGCAGTCACTGATGGTTACGTGTAGTCTAGAAATATAAGCTAATAAAGTCTTATCCTGGAATTTTGCACACACAAACGATTAAGGTTTTCTTAGATTCATGATCCAACCTTCTGCACCAATAAGTCCCAAAGTGTATATTTTCCTGTCTCTTTGGCCATCAACATTGCCCCAAAGCTCCACTTTAAGTGTATCAGTTCATTGTCGTTTTGAAATACTTTTGTGCTTGCATAATACCTTTCCTATGGTTTCCATTCAGAAATGTGCTTTTTATTTCTAGCTTGACAGATCCGCAGTAACCAAAGCTTTTGTGATCAACAGTAGAAAAGCTAAAAGGAGCTTTATTAAGCACTACTGAGAGGCGCTCTGCCCCTATGTTGATCTCTCCAGTTACCAGAAGTTGTGTTCTTCCTTGGAAACTTCTGTTGTCTCTTGGCGGGGGGGCGAGGGGGGGGGGGTGGTCCTCTCACCTAGTAGTGCCATAGTGTTTAATCCCATGATGCTGCATTGAGCAGGGTGGAAAAATGTCCACCATGCTGTTGGTTGAGAGGGTTTTCCTCTCACCCCACATGGCTGTCTTGCTGGAATATAATGATGTGCTGCAGTACGGGTGCAACCATCCATGATTCATGTCAATGACATGCATTTGCACATCAACCATGCCCTGGCTTTTTTTTTTTTTTACAGGCATGGTGTTGTAGGAGCTCCCAGCACCTCTATGATGCATGGGGGACAGCGAGCACCTGGTTCATTTCCTTGAAAGTAGTCTTGTCTTGGGAGCTGCTTGATGTGCTGTGCAGTGAAGGAGCCCTGTCCTCTTCTACAAATAGCAAGTGTCTTTACCTGGTATGCTACCGCTTATCAGTTCACAAGCAAATCCCCTGTATGAATTTTGCTGGGTTGTGATGTGGTGTATGGCAGTGGGTGCTGCAGTAATGAAGGGGATCTGTTTTTGCCCCACCAGTTCCCGGGCATGTCCGTATGTACACCGGAAAGTTGGGGATTTCTTGGATTATGAGTGATTCATATATACTTTTTTTCCCCTTCTTTTTATTGCAGTGTGTTCAAACTGTATTACAGAATGTAATTGGACACATTGCCTGGTTACATGATTTTTACTTTTCAGAGGTGTCTATAGTGCATAAGTTATCCACATATAGAGGCAACAGTTCCGCCCCCCCCCAAGCTGATTCATATATATACTTAACCTTAAAAATTCTCACTTGCCTTCAGAGTTGTGATGGTTAACACCCTTTTGAGACATGTCGAGGCCAATGGGGATGTTTGCGTCTCTTCTGTCACGCTTCGGGCAGTGGTAAATGTTAAGGTGCTGGTAGCATTGTCCTTTTACTACCCATCAGACTGTAGAAGCTTTAAAGCTCCTGCCATTGAGGGTGCCTCAAGGTCCAACAGAGGTTTTACTAACGTGGATTTATTTCTGCTGGGAAGGGACTTCCCGACTCTTGCATACTGCTTTTCTCATTATGGTTTGCACAGACCATTTAGCAACTTAAACTCAATAGTATCTAAACCAGTAGACCTGGAATAAATGTGAAACATGCAGCTATGTTTTTTTTCCATGTCTCTGTAATCTGCTGCTTAAACGGACCGGACTTTTAGGAGTTGGTAGTTTAGGGGGGGGGATATGTTTTCAGATACTCTCCTGTGAGCAGTCATCAGAGTACCTACTTCATAAACTGGGATTGTGTGACACAAGCTCTCTAATGTACAGTTTACGAAGGTCCGTTTTCTGCTAAGACCAAACTGGTCAATGGTAAACAAAAGTTCACTATAGCGGCATTGCCTATACATTGGCACTTTCATTGAGAATTTTATAATACATTTGCTATTGGATCTGGAAGGAGAAGGTTGATTAGCACTGGTGTGGGGAAATAAGCTCACTGTAACAACAGTAAAGTAAATTTCCTTCACGTTTCAGCTGTAAGAGAAATACCAGATTTCAGTCTAAGGCAATTGTCAAAGTGCTTACGCTATACTTTAAATGTAATTGACCCCAACAAAAAAGCTTATCTATGTACTCATATTTATTAAGATTTCCTCATCTTAAAATGTTAGAAGGTGGTCAATCTATGAGGTGTAGGGAGAGGTTTATCTTGGGACTGCAGAGTGACCAATGCGCATTGTGGGTACAGAGTGTGGAAAGTGTCCTTCAGTGCAAGGTGAAGGGGAGTGTTTGTGTGAGTGTAGGGTCCACAGAGTGAGTACTGGGTGAACTTTGTGCCTAGGTGGAGAGAGAGTGGTGTGTATTGTGAATGCATATCAAACATGTGATTGTGTGAGTAATCGGTGAATGGTGTACCTCTGTGAGTGCAGGAAGAGGGGTTTGTGTCTGAGCAGAGTTAGAGTTGTGCCTGTGTGAGTACACAATGTGCTGGTATGATTGACGGGGCAGCTGAACGGGGGGAGGGTGTTGATCCAACAATCATGGTTTTGGAAACCAAAGTACTCTGTTCTTCTATATGCTGCCATAACTTTTAAGAAACAAACTATAGATTACATGGACTCTATTAATCAAAACTGTACGACAAACCTACAATTTAAGATAGTGCAGTTGTAAGCTCTGAACCTTATCAACTTGATTATTTTCGTTACTGCTGTACTGCTAAAACTACCACATTGAAAGAAATAAAAGAAAAGTTGGAGCCATGATTAAGAAAAGGCCTCATGATAACGGATGATGAGCTAACATTTGTATTAAAAAGTAGCAGTCTTCTATCTGTATTGGTAGTAGCTGCACTGAAAAAACAGACGTAGAAATCCCAGATTTAAGAAAAATGTAACCACTTTCTACTTTGACAATATGGAAATTGGATTAAAATACACAAATTCAACCTCTACTGAAAACTCTTGTAAAATACAAAGGCAGTCCTACTTGGACTGCAGCTTAGACTCAGGAGTGAAAAAGGCATTTCTGAGACTTAACTGTTATACATTCCCATAATGTAATTTGAAGGGCCTTGGTTGCAGATCTTAAAACGGAGGAAGAGAGCCTTGTTTATGTAAATGTACCATGGAAACAATTGAGCCTATTATCTCTGTACTCTCTTCTGATAGACCCAAGTGTTTTAGCGATCAAGTCTTCCAGCGCAGAGACACCTTTTCATTTCATTTTGAAGACGTATAATTTAAACATTTAGCAAGTAATCAAATGCACATTTCTGGCATGTTTGTATTCAGGAAATGTAATGAATATGTCTGATAAGTAAGATCAATCAAAAACACATTTGGTGAGGATTTAGTGACTAGTTTAGAAATTATTCCAGGAATGTCATAAATGTTAAGACTATTTCCCTCATAATCACTTGTTTTAAGGCTTCTTTATATTAGTTTTAGGTTCTTGAACACATAAATACAGACTCCATTTTGCCATCGGCCTTTCTAGCAAATGACCGTCTTTAACTTCCTAGGTTTAAAACCTGGTGGACTTTATCTTCCTGAGGAACTGTAAATGTCACATCCTTTTGACCTCTAAATGTGACATATTCTCCCGTCAAGCACATAGACAAAACCCCTTGTGCGACATCAGTCTGTGGCCAGTGCATTTTTTAAGGTCCAATAACCATAACCCAATCGGTGTAATCTATATTGACGTATTTGTACCTCATTAGTACATCCACTGATGTATATGATTGTCAAGACATTCCTAACGTAATATTGGAAATTCCATTTTAAATGAGACACAGTATAAAAGGGTGGCCACTTGTCAGGAGAGAAACTTCACCCACATAACAGTTGCAGATCTACTTGTGCACAGCACAAGATTCCTTCTCAACTAAAGAAGCAGAGTCCAGCAAGACTACCCAAGGCTCTGCAAAGCATTCCATTCTGCCTTCACGAACTGGAGCTAGGATTGTGTTCTCGCATAGATGCAGTCTCCTAGCTCTTGGCCTTGTGCTTGAAATAGCTGACAAGTTATTTCAAGCAGACAACATACCCTGTTGTTTAGGTGTCTCCGAAAGTCAGGCTTATTATTTAATTATCTGCTAGAACTAGCATAGCTCTTGGAGATGACTCACTGAGGGTGTTAAGGGCTATAAATTATGACGTTACGATTTTCCCTGTTTTCACTGTCATTGAAAAGCTTGGCTGCTTTTTATCTCCTGTGATATGGCCAATATTATGTGCACTAGATCCTGGTGTTTTAACCCTTTAGCTGTTGGGTCATTTTTTGGTTATTTGTGGTAGTTCGTGCTTAGGGCTCCATTTTTTTTATTTTTTAATATCTTTATTGCATTTTATCTTTTCTGATACATATAACACAAACATCGGTACATATAACAAAATTGTTGTTGCTATGTTGCTGTGTACATAAAGCAGGGTATTTCCATCGTACAATCATAGCATGTTCTGCATATACAGCGCAGGATTTGGCATGCATTTGTAAATTAACATTGGCATCGACTGCCCACATATACTGTCATCTCTAATCGATGAGCAAGATGTGTCTACCGTGTGCGCCTCTTCCCAACAGTGGTTGTCAACGTGCAGGTACACCGATTTGTTGTAGAGTTACTTGGCCCATACTCAGCTCATCTTTGACATTGCAACACACATTGTTTCATGGGCAAAACCTGTATATACCATTACAAGTTGCTAGATATCTTCATTTTAAACATTTTAACCACAACTGAGAAAAACAAAGGAAAATCAAAATAAATAGATATCAAATATCTTAAAGGAATATGTAGTCATTATATAGAGTGCCGTTTGAGTTTAGTCGTGACTAAGCTGGTGTGTTTGTAGTGAATTCGAGTCGTCTTTCCTATTCTATATATGGTTACATGGACACTAGGGCAACTTGTGACTACAGTCTTGTCTGAGATGTCATTAAGGCATGTGGGGGCCCAACCCGACAGTTGTGACTGGGGCCTCTTGTGGTTGCAGCGTTTCTGTTTCACTTAAGTGACATTTTAGGCATTATCCCCTGCTTGTTGCGTAGGGGGTGCATGCGCTGTAGCATTAGGATGTGCAAGGGCTTTGAGGATACCATCCGAGGATTGTGCTATGGGGTATTTTCGCAACCCTTCTGTTTCTTCCCTGTGAAGGATAGTGCTTTCCGCCTGTGCCAATATCTCTAGGATTTTATCCAGTTGAGTACCTCCGGGGGATCCTTGTGCTTCCATCTTTTAGTTTTCAGTCTTTTTGCGGTTATTAGGCCTAGATCACGAAATCTAGAGATTACTTTATTCGCTTTAGTTAGTTTGTAAAATCCCAGGATACAGACCTCCCATGTGTTGGGTACCTTGGTGATAGTGCAGTTCGTGAGTGTCTCTGTTATCGTGCTCCAGTAGGACAGGAGCAGGGGGCAAGACCATAGCATGTGTAGAAGGTCAGCGCCTAGAAGTCGGCATCTCGGGCAATCGAGGTGTTGATGTTAAAAATATTTATTGATCTTATCTGGTGAGAGATAGGCTCTTGCAATATGTATGTTTGTATAAGTTTTAAATCGTGAATTGCATGGTATGTGTGTGGCGCTGGCTAAGACACGTTCCCATTCCTTGTCGGTCCAGGGTCGGCCTCTGTCCTCAGCCCAACGTGCACGGAGTCCCTGCGGTGGTTTTGATACGTGGATAAGCAGGGCCTGTACTAGCCAGTGGATTGTTGCAGGGATTCTGCTTTTGCACAGAACTATGCGTAGGAGACCAGGACCTCAGAGAATTGTGGTGTACCAGAAAATCCTCCTCAGAACCCAGAACCCCTTATCCGACTAGCTTAGTATCTCATTCGTTAACCTAGATCTAGCTAGGTGGTCCCAATGTATAGACAAACCAGAACAAGCGACTTGGATATTTCTCAGGAGTGGTGGGAATCTGAAATACCTGTTCGTACTTATTTATTAGTCCACAACTGAATAATACAGACACGGTAAAGTTTAAAGAGTTTATTTTATAAACCTCGCGTCCTAAGATGCAGTACTTTGGCTAACACCAGCAGACTAACAATACAGATCAGAATCATGAACATTATTACAATACCATATATAATGAAAGGAGCAATCATACTATTAATGACAGTGGTATATGGCCACACTCCTTTCACTATAATCTAATACATTATTATTATTAGACTATTAGAAGGTCTCTTAGGCTAACAGGGGGGACCCCATACCGTATAGATCAGCTTAGTCGAATCACATCAAAGGATCAGCTCTCACAGCATGCATCAGCTCTTCTTGTTCGAATGAATAAAAACCAAACTGTTCTGCAATATTAAAGACGCTCGTCCTTCAAACATTGGCAGCTGTATGCATGATATGTCTAACAAGTGTCTACGATCAATCTAAACACAACACTCTGTACCTTCTATTGACCCAGACGCGTTCTTTGCATGATGTACAGACCAAGGACACATTTCACGGTTAAGAATGTATAACAACCGTTTGTTATTCTGTAGGGCAAAGACGAGTCAGCATTTTACAAAATGAATAACACATAACAACAGTGTCGTGTGCAGCGCAGCAGAAACAACAAGCTTGTTTGTTAACTATGATCTCGGTTATGCTAATTTAGTGTTGTAAATAGGGCGTGGCTTAGTCCATCTCACACCCCCCCCCATGATCGGAGCACTAACCAATAGGGATACATTTATCAAGAACGCAGAGTTCAAGTGATTTAGAACGGACTCAAGGGCATATAAGGTAAGTGTAAAGACCGAGAATAAAAAAAATGTTCGTTCAAAAAATGAAAAAATGATGTGGAAAAAAAAAAGAAGCAAAAGTTCCACAGAAATTTAACAATTCTGGATGCAAGCTGCATTGACAATGTCAATCAGTCAATCTATGAATGTATATGCACCGTAAGTTGCGACGGCTTCCAAGAGGAAATCATTGGAGCGTCCCGCAAAAGTATCAGCCATCCAGTTGAGTAAGTGAAAGGAACATACATGTTCGTCAATTATCGGAGCATTCAGCACCATGATAGGACAACTGTCAGTCTCCTCAATATAACTCCTTTCAAGGAAATCAATAGCTGCCTCTCCGATATCCCAGTTTCCACGGACTCCGTGTGCCGCACCCAAAGCCATAAACGCGACACCAGAACAGTCGAATTCATGAGCCACTAAGGGACACATTAGTTCATCAAAATCCGGGTTAGGTGACGCCAAGTTTGACAGGCACAAATCCAGAGCCCATTGGAAGGGACAATCTAGGCAATGAAAAACAGGTTGCACACACGTAAAAAAGGGTAACCGGAAAGACAATCCATACTTGACGCTTAATACCGCCAGTGGTAATGTGCCGTAGAAATCAAGCATCCGGCTACGAAGATGGAGCAAGCGCAGCATTCTGTCTTGCAGCTCCCGGTGTGCAGCCATAGCGAAGAGCGCAAATCAATAAGAGGATCCCAGCCACCAAAGCGAGAAGCAAGGGGAACCCTCCGAAGACACTCGAAAAAATAGAATGTAAAAATGCGGGGATCACACCAAAAACAGTCTGGAAAGATGTCACGAGGCCGGAGCCCACAATTTTAAAAAAATGTACAAGGCCAGTCGTAGACGAAGCATTAAAGATAGTTTGAATCAAAGTTCCAAAATGGAGGGGGAGGTCAGTATTAAAAGTGCTTGTACCTCAGTGCGTGTGTTTGCAACATTAAGAAGAAATGTTTCACGGGATGAAGTTAACGCAACCTCCTTTTTAGACAAAAGAGCCCTTATTCTGCTCATCCTATTGAACTCTGCGTTCAAGGTTGGAATCGCTGGCCAGATGGATATATCCAGTCGGCCTTGCGGGGGTGGGAAAAGGACGTTATTACAGCAAACTACTTTTTGTGAAACAGTCACTATGTAAGGAATACCCACTAGCATCCCACAGCAAGCTTCACTATTTAAAAGCAAATAACTACCGTTGGCAAGCAGCTTAAAAGAAGCCGTTATAACTGGCATTGGAATCCCCTTTAGGACACAAGCTAAATTAGGAGCGTGTATATTGCAAGCGCCATGTAATTGTATATGTCTGCAGACAACAGAGTGATCAGGAGCGGAAGTGCATTCTTCACCTTTTAAGTAAACCTCCTTGCCATCCTTCACGCATCTGTAAGTGAACGGAAGTGACCAAACTTCATGCAGAAACGCATCACCAAGTTGTTCGTATCTGCCGATAGCATAGTGTTTCATGCACAAACTAAACTTGAACAAACTCAACGGTAAAGTTACTAATCCGTGTACTAACCACACTGCTGAATTCAACTCAGCTACAGAAAAAGGTAAAGGTTCTAATTTTTCAATGTGTAGCAATGCATAAGTAGCATCTTTCATGGACATGAACTGCTGTTTGTCAGTCAAATTAAACGGAAGGAACAACGATGAAATATTCATGTAATCCCAGGGGACTTTCCCTGCCTTTAACATTTGCAATGTCCATGCAAACTGCATAATTGAACGCAATTGATTTTGACCATGATACAACACAGATACATCATCGTGCACAATGTCTACGACAGAAGAAACAATATTATCTAATGTATAAATTCTAGAAGACAATGTATTAATACTATTATCTATGACAGCCAATACCTTTTCCATATTGGCCTGGTCAATAGCACGAATTCTAGAAGCAGCCTCAATTTGCGACAACTTCCAAACTTCATTGTAAATAGCATAAGCCCATCGTTTAGATCTACTATTAACATGACCCTTAATGAAATCATTCAAATCTATTTTTTCATTTAAATGTGACAAATGAAGTTTAACTGAAGTTAAGGTGGAATGTTGCAGCCATGACTGACATAATTTACCTACAGAGTAGGTAGTCACCGTGTGTGAAGATGTGAAACGAGGGTCAACCCTAAGTTGTGTATACCCCGGGGTCAAATCTAGAAAACGACGTTGACAGGAGTCTGAGCTTGTTTGCCATACCAACCAACCCTCAGGATTCAATGTTGAAATATTGAAGGTGCCATTGGAAACAAGCGACTGCAACCCAGTAAGGGACAGATCTGAGTGATTTTCCCAACCAGGATAAGCACCCAGATCAGGGATTGAGGGGGAAATTAATTTTTTAGATATAGCCAATCCAAAATAGGTTGTCTGAAAAATAGATGAATTCAAAAATAAAATATGGTTAGGGATAAGACAGGCACGATGTAAAGCTTCTGTTCCTTGTACCTGCCACGGTTTAGTTCCCCAAACCGATTTAAGATCGATAGTAGCTTTCCATACGTCATAACCTCCAATAGCCAATTCCTCCATAAAGGATTTGGAATATAATAATTTTGTGTGTCAGTCTGACTTTAGAAGAGGGTTCTCCCGCCACCTTAAAGTAAAAAGACTCAGGGTTTGACACACTAAAATCCGAAAAATATGTGAATTTTTTCAATAAAGTGGCCGAGCTGCCAGTCATAGGGACAGGACAATGTTCCCATTGGGTGTAATTAACAAAATTTCTGAAAGTATTTGCTCTGTGTAGGAAATGTGTGCCATAATGTTGAAAACAATACTGCTCCTCCTAGTTTGCAGTATTTAAATACAGATCTTCAGCATCAAATGCAGCATAATATTTTAAATCAGAAAACAGTGCTTCTATTGCTTGTACATCCCAATCATCTGAGCGGATGTTTTGTTTAACTACATCACCCATAGAAACACGAAAAACAGTTGGCACATTAATAACTTCGGTGGGACCATGAATTTGAAAGTTCACCGCATCCCAAGCAATCCCGTCACGTACAGGCCAGGCGGTGATGTTCACAAACGTCTGGTCTCTTTTCATGATGTGTGATGAGGAATGGGGGGCCAAAGTACCATCAATTAATTGAATTGTAGAACGTTCATTCAGGTAGTGTCCATTGATAAGTCTAAAAAACACTACCACAAAGCCAATTGTCATGAATAAAAAAATACAAATCAGCACCAACCAGATGTAAGTCCAAGGTGCAACCAAAAAATGTCTCTTGAACCAGGCAAAAAATATAGAGATTTTGGAAGGGACAGTGGAAGTCAATGATTCAGTTTCAAATGAAGATTGGGACTGGGCAAGTGTTGTTGTATTTAAAAGGGGCAAAGCAACTTCTGTAGGATAAGCATACTCAGGATCAGCGGGCAAACCACCAGCAGTAGGTGGTGGATCATTAACTGTGGTCATCTCAATGGAAACTTCAGGCACGATGACAGAGGGTGGCACCACAACAGAGTTTCTCAGCATTGAAGGGCAGGAAACCGAATGTGTCATACTATGGAGAATAGGCCACCCTGTGTAGCTTGACATTTTCAATTGAAATGTACCTTTTTTCTTTGCGACCAGGAAGTGGTGGTAAAACAACTGTATGTGTACCCAATACTCCAAGCACCGGGACTGGTGCACGATAAGAGGGGCCAAACTCCTTCTTGTTCTCCACCTTCTCACGGACCAGATCACCAACTCGAGGTAGCCAGCCGACCACCGGAATCAGGAGCACTTCTTCTGATGCAGAGGGCACGTGTTCTTTTGCCAGAGTGTCTCTTGCTTCTTGTAGATTCTGCAATACAGCACAGTGGTCATCGAGGTCAAAAGGGGCGGCAGCCGCCGCCATGTCTAGACCATCAAGGTCCGGAACAAACATTCTCACTCCAAAGAGCATCATGTAAGGGGTCCTCCCACCCAGAGACCTTCTAGGGAGATTATTAAGTGCACGTTGGACGTCATACAAGTGGGCAAGCCAGTTCCGGCCTGTACCTAACACCTTGGCTGTCAACTATTGCTTTAGGTCACGGTTCATCCGTTCCACAACACTATTGCCCTCAGGCCGGTATGGAGACGAAAATTTGACTTGGACCCCAAACTTCTCATAGCCTCTTTGTAAGCCTTAGATGCGAACGCCGGGCCCTGATCAGAGTGAAGGGTTCCACACGCAAAACTCCCTATAAAGACACGCAATGCTTTGATGACAGTCCTGGCATCAGCACTCCTTTGTGGCCACACCCACAGAAAACGTGTGCACGAATCCACTGCAACCAAGATGTACTTGTACGCAGTATCAGAGGTAAAAGGACCGCAGTGAACTAAATAAACACACGCTAGTGGTTGATTAGATATATGCAGCTGCGTTGGAGGTGGACGCGCAACAGAAGAAGGTTTGATCTGCTTGCAAATGTCACATTCAAGTACATAGGCCCACGCTTGTTTATACAAACCGTACCACCAGTAACGTTGCTGCAAAAGAGAGACAGTCGCTGACACTCCAGCGTGCGCAGACGCAACACCTTCGTGAGCAGCTGTTATCAGATTTGGTCTGCAGTCCGCGTTGGGAATCAATCTATCACCAACGTCGTTAATCCTCACTAACGGGACGTTATCAGGACTTAAGTGATAATGGTATTGAGAAGGGAAACCTCTAGGGAAGTTTTTCCCTGTCTCTGTTGCCGCAATAGCTGCTAAGATGTCTGCATCTATCTTTGATTTTGATCTTGTAACTGCTGCTACTAAATATGTTGCCACTGCTGTTTTAGCTGCCTCGTCAGCCAAACTGTTACCGACAGCATGGACACCAACTCGTTGGTGACCAAGAGTGTGAATTACATCCACAAGTGGCAAACTCCCTTTGAGTTCTGACACTCGAGCCCAAATTGTCTTATGCTTTACTGAGAAACCTTTGGAGTCACGAAAACCATTCATAATCCAAAAAAGTATATTGTCGTTGTAAGATTGAACACAGTAGTAAGAGTCACTCACTATAAGAGTAGTGACTCGGTGATCAGCAAACTCAAGTGCAAGCACCAGAGCACGTAGCTCCTCCGGTTGCGCGGTACAATCACCCAATGACTGCGTATGCACTGCATCAGATTTGAACTCTCCATTCACGAAAGTACCGACTACAATTGCGCAAGCCGCTGAATAAGCGTGCCTTGATCCAGTTGCGGGTTGCGCCGACCCGTCAGTGTATATGACACAATGGTATTCCTCGATGGGGCGCAATGACTGTGGAGCTGGATGAACGAATTCATACTCCAAACTCTCTTGAGTCTGCAACGCTGCGTCAAAGATGTATTCGACATCAGGCGAAGCTAAGGAAGTCGCCCATTGTATCCACCTTGGATGCAAAGCCTTAGAATTTGGTACACTAGCCTTTGTGACTGCTTCAAGAGCAGGAAACGGTGTTACCACCAGCATGAGTTTTCCTTGTGATAGCGCTCGTTCTTTCAGGATCGCCATCTGAACTGCTGTCAAGACTTTTTCAACAGTGGAAAACCGCAGCTCAGCCGAAGTGTACAGATGAGATTTGTAAGCAATGGGGACTGTGTCACCCTCATTGAACGTTAAGTACGTGAAACCTTCCGCGCCTGGAACAATTCTAATGACCAGGTTGGTGTGGTTGTCACGAGTTTTAAGATATTTAGCTGTAAGGAGATCAGTTTGCAAAGTATATAATGCCAACGAGTGCTCTGGCAGCCAGCAAGATCTGGTATAAGTTGGTTGTATCAAGACATAAAGTGTCTTGATACGCTGGGCATAATCAGGAATGTAGGATCGACCGAAATTCAGAAAACCCAGCAAGGATTGAAGTTTTTTCAGTGTCGTAGGGATACGAAGGTTTGCGCATTTCTCAAGGAACTGCGGTGCCAAGCCTCGACCTTCATTATTGAGTTCGTACCCCAAGAACAACACTGTAAATTCAGCAATGTGCGACTTCTTAAAGTTAAACTTGTAACCGAAGTCCGCAAACATAGTCACTATGTTATCCACACGAGCAAGGTGTGGAAGCAACTCGTCGTCTGTCAGATAGATGTCATCGACATACGAGTATGCTTCCGGGTCTACCATCTCTAAGAGAGAGACCACGCGAGCGGCAAAAACTCCAGGGCTATTTTTATATCCCATCGGGAGCCTCTTGAACAATTTTTGTTTACCACCCGAGGTAAATGCTGTCCACTCATAACTAAGAGGGGCCAGATTATGGCAATAAAAGCCATTGGATAAGTCGAGCATAGTTTTGAAACGTTTTCTCACAAGACTATCTACGAGAGCCGAACTATGAGTATTCTGTACCGCACACGTCCGGCAATGTGAGTTTAAATGCCGGTAATCCAAAACTAGGTGGTACGATCCGTCAGGCTTCGTTACAGTGAATAAAGGATTATTCATGGGTGACACACATGTCTTAATTACTCCTTGATATTCCAATTGCTCAAGGATTGAGGCGACGTGAGGTCTCGCCTCGCGACGCATGGGATATTGGGGTTGTGGCTGGGGATCGGATCGCAATGGAATCTCATGATTGGGAGAACATTTGTCCCAGCCAACCTGATTACGATATAACGCAGGCGCAAGCACCTGCGCCCACTCCCCGGCCAACCTAGTAGACTCCTCCGTGGGCACTACGTGCCCAAAGGAAGGAAGTATAACTTCCTCTCCCCTAGGGGCGTCTAAAATGAAAGCCGGAGGCCAATCTTTCTCCGCCAAAAGAATATCATATGTGGTGGTAAGATTATCCCAAAAAACCGCTTTAATTTTGCGTTGTATGTCACCCTCAATATTAAGGACTATTTCAAATAATCTTTCCGGGGGGGATACGCGAGTATCAGCAGTTTCGACTGTAACATAAATGTCAGTTGCTGTCGCCTCCAGAAATGGACGCAATGCTTCCCGCACTACTGTAACTTCCGCCGCGCTGTCTAGCAGCGTTAGTGCCCATGTCAGGTTCCGAAGCTGTGTCCTGACCATCTGAGGCATATCTCGCTGAGATAGCAGCAACTTTCTTTTTCTGAAACGGTGGACGTGGTCTGGCAGCATCTTCCTGCTTGCCTTTACCGTCAGTCTGGCGGGGCTGGTCACGACCCTGAGTGCCCCGTCCTCTTCCACGCTCTCCACCACCAGAGTGCGAAGTCGATGTTTCCTGTGAAGAACGAGGAGAGCGTTGTTCAGAAACCTGAAACCCATCAGGTGACTTAATAAGAGTACGATCGCGCAAATCATAAGTGCGTTCACTATATGACTGAACTGGTGAGGCAGGACGAGAAACCTGTTTCTGTTGCTGCTTCTCTTGTTTTTTGGCTCGCCAACTTTGTTTAGAAAAGTTGGGCTTTTCGTCCTTTGTAGTCGAACTCACCTTAGTTTGTTGTACTACATCTGGAATTTTGATGGTGGGTTTCACACCTAAGGCACTACGTCCAACCATCCTGTAGGCTTTCGCAATAATTTTTGCGAATTGCCGAGGCTTGTCTTCATCAGCCAGACGCTCCAGCATATTGCCAACTTGGAACTGCATGGCATCTCCTTTGAGGTTGCCCATTACCATGGAACAAACCACATCGAAACTGTCGACAAGCCTCATTCCCAACTCAATAGCTGCCTCCGCACCATGACTTTCTTGAACTTTCTTGATGACGGAGGGTAGTACAGCCATAGACGGAGTGCCGTAGCACTTCGAATATGTCGCCGCAAAGATCTTGCCCCAATTGTCACAATCAACAAGCTCAGGGACCAGGTCTTTGGGCAAAGTAATGGTGAGTATCCTGTGTTTATCCACAGGTGTAGTGTTTGGAAACACGGCTTCTAATTGATCAAATTTTTCTGCAAGCCAGTAAGGAAATTCATCCTTACTGAGGGGGCGCTTGCCGACAACCGCGTTAACCATAACAGGGCTTATCACCACCGCGTGATGGTGATCCGCCCCGTGTCCAGCAACCGCAGGTGTTCCCACCTGAACTGTGCGTGACACGTACTGCACTAAAGCCCTATGGACCGTAATCAGGGCTGTGTGTAGTATTCTTAAATCACCCACTCCCACCGTCAGGTAGCGTGGGTGTGGAGTATATCCGGCCAGTACCGGCCATGTAGCTCCCGCAATTGATAACGGGCCCATTCTCGCCGGTACGACCTCATGGGGGAGGGCGCCATTGAACCAAATTGTATGCTGCCAGGCAGTAATAGGAATTTCCAGAGTCCGATATGGGGCATAAGCCGCAGGTACAGCCGAGGCTGTATATTCGTGGAACAAATTATCGTCTGCATCTACCTCCGCAAAGGTCACCCATGAGTAAAACAACTCATACGGGTAGGTGGTATCAGCACTGACCACAAAGACTACGGACAGCCCGTCATCAGGTACCCCATACGCCCTCAGATGAGTGCGCAGAGGAACCCGACTATGAGCGGGAATATTAACCGCCATAAGGACTCCTAAAAGAATAACAATGATCTACTCAGTAGCACTTGGGCTAAAAAATTATAACCTTTTTAATTTTCAAGCTTGATAGAACCTTTAGTCTAAACCTAGGTAGGTTAAACTGTCACCCAAGTTTTCCGGAAACGAGAGCGAGGGTTGTTGTGGACTAAAATCAGCACTACTAAAGCGTCTCAGACGTTAAGACCAAACGTTAGGTGCGCCATGTTGCAGGGATTCTGCTTTTGCACAGAACTATGCGTAGGAGACCAGGACCTCAGAGAATTGTGGTGTACCAGAAAATCCTCCTCAGAACCCAGAACCCCTTATCCGACTAGCTTAGTATCTCATTCGTTAACCTAGATCTAGCTAGGTGGTCCCAATGTATAGACAAACCAGAACAAGCGACTTAGATATTTCTCAGGAGTGGTAGGAATCTGAAATACCTGTTCGTACTTATTTATTAGTCCACAACTGAATAATACAGACACAGTAAAGTTTAAAGAGTTTATTTTATAAACCTCGCGTCCTAAGATGCAGTACTTTGGCTAACACCAGCAGACTAACAATACAGATCAGAATCATGAACATTATTACAATACCATATATAATTAAAGGAGCAATCATACTATTAATGACAGTGGTATATGGCCACACTCCTTTCACTATAATCTAATAAATTATTATTATTAGAAGGTCTCTTAGGCTAACAGGGGGGACCCCATACCGTATAGATCAGCTTAGTCGAATCACATCAAAGGATCAGCTCTCACAGCATGCATCAGCTCTTCTTGTTCGAGTGAATAAAAACCAAACTGTTCTGCAATATTAAAGACGCTCGTCCTTCAAACATTGGCAGCTGTATGCATGATATGTCTAACAAGTGTCTACGATCAATCCAAACACAACACTCTGTACCTTCTATTGACCCAGACGCGTTCTTTGCATGATGTACAGACCAAGGACACATTTCACGGTTAAGAATGTATAACAACCGTTTGTTATTCTGTAGGGCAAAGACGAGTCAGCATTTTACTAAATGAATAACACATAACAACAGTGTCGTGTGCAGCGCAGCAGAAACAACAAGCTTGCTTGTTAACTATGATCTCGGTTATGCTAACTTAGTGTTGTAAATCGGGCGTGGCTTAGTCCATCTCACAGGATCACATGTGACCCCGCCCCCATTACATGCAAATACTGCAATAACTGATGTGTTGGTGGCTCATTTGTCAAATCTCCCCATGCTAGCGTCAGCGTTCGTATGATGGCTGCATGAAGAAAGAACTGACCCACCGGCAAACCACTGTCTGCCGTCAGGGTCGCAAAAGGCAGAAGGGCACCGTCCACGTATAGGTCTCCTAGCGTCTCCACTCCTGCCTCAGTCCAGGATATCAGCGCTATATCTGTTACAGAGTCTCTGCCTCTGGGTGTCCCGATAAGTGGCTGTATTGGGGCATAAAGGACCGTATCTTCTGTAAGTTGAAGGCTCCTCCGGTAACATCTACGAGCTAGTTTAATATATATCTGTGTCGGGCGGTGAAGTTTCGATGCTTAGGGCTCCATGACCTTTTTTTCCACATAAGGTCTCTGTGCCAAATTTACATCCTCCCCCCCCCCCCCCCCCCCCCCTCCAATCCTAGGGAGTCTAAAAGTACCCAGGGTTTGTGAATTCCCTTCAAAGGGACTGAGAATTTCGCCGAAATATAACTAAACTTTGTAGAAAAAGTGCTGCGGAAGAAAGCGCCTGTTTCTTTTCCCCCAGCAAATGGCATCCACAAAGTTTTTAGTGCAAAAATCACCATCTTCCCAGCTTTCAGTAACAGTGAGACTTGAATCGGAAAAAAAAAACGTTTTAATAGTTTTGGCATTTTATTGGTTGAGAGCACAATTTTCTTATTTTTTTGTGCTTTCAACCTCTTTCCAGTTGGTGGTGGGAACGGGTGTGAAACACATGGTGGATCTCTTAAAGCTGTATATTTCTAAATACTAGACAAAAATCAGAATTTAAGGGTTTATTTGTGTAGATCCTTTAAGGTTTTCCTGTAAAAAAGCAAGAGTTGAAATAAAAAAAATATTGAGTTTGAGTTGAAAATACAGCCCTTTTTGTCTACATTTTCACATGTAACTTCTTTTTACTATGGTAGATTTTCGAAAGCAATATACGGTTGTTATCCGCTTGACCCTTCTGGTTGCGGGGATATGTAGAGCTTGTAGGTTCTCTAAGAACCCAAGGTACTCAAAGCCAACAACCAAGCTGCACCTTACAATGGTTTTTCATTGTGTACCAACTATACAGTAATTCCTATGATAAATTATAAAGAATGGAAACCGGGTATGAAGGAAAAGTATTTATTTCTGAAATGTACACCAGACACTGAGTTTAGGAGCAGAGGTTATTTGTACATCTCTGAATTTATGGGTACCCTTACTGGCATGTCTTTCAGAGGTTATTCTGTAAAATGCCTTACACACTTGCTCATATTTGAAAGGCAAAAACCTAGTGCTGTTAAGTTGGTAAAATCAAATGTTCTACTATTCTTTATCCCCACATGTCTCCTGATAAATATGGTACCCTGAATGTGTGGCAGAGCTAGGGTTCAAAATCTACAGCTAGGAACTTTGCCAAGAAAGGGTCAGTTTTCACTGTAAAAATATGGTGTGCCCACGTTGTGCTTTGGGCCGTTTCCTGTCGCGGGCACTAGCCCTGCTCACACAAGTGAGAGATCATTTTTATCGGAAGACTTTGGGGAATGCGGGCTGGGTGGATTTTTGTGGATATGCGCAGATTCAAGAACTTTCAATCACAGAAATGTGAGGAAAATGTTTTTTTTTTTACAAAGTTTGAGGTTTGCAAGGGATTCTGGGTAAGCGAACCAAGTGAAAGCCACACAAGTCACCCCATCCTCGATTCCCCTGGGTGTCTAGTTTTTAAAAATGTATAGGTTTGCTAGGTTTCCCCAGGTGCCGTTAGAGCTAGGGTTCAAAATCTGCAGCTAGGCACTTTGCAAAAAAAGGGTCAGTTTTCCATGTAAAAATGTGGTGATGTGGTGTCCACGTTGCGTTTTGGGCTGTTTCCTGTCTCTGGCACTAGGCATACCCACACAAGTGAGGTACCTTTTTTCTCTGGAGTCTTAGGGAAAAACAGAATTGTAGAGAAACTGTTATTACCTATTGACTTTCGATGCAGTTCTCTCTTCCAAATGTAAGACAATGTGTAAAAAAGAAATCACTTTGAAAAATGTCCTATAATTCACATGCTAGTATGCGTACCCACAATTTTGGAGATGTTTAAATAGCCACTGTTTCGAAACTCTATATTTTGTTCCCATTTCAGAAATACATAGGTGTTTATATTTTACCAAATGAATTGCTATATACAATAAAAAACCCTTGCAAGACACTGCTCGGTTATTGGCTCTGGGTTGGTCGGGTTCTCTGTGAACCTACAAGTCCTATATATCCCCACAACCAGAAGGGTCCAGCGGATGTAACAGTATATTGCTTTAAAAAATCTGTCCTACTTAAGAGAAGTTACAGGTTAAAACCTTGGCACAAATGGTTGTTTTTTTCCAGCTCATTTTCAATTTTTCCTAATTTCAACTGTTAGTTTCTATAAAAAAAAACTTTCAAGGATCTACACAAATGACCCCTTTCTGAATTTATAATTTTGTCTACCTTTTTTAAATGTTTAGCTTTCCAGGATCCATTATTGCTTTCATATCCATTTCTACCATTAACTGGAAGGAGGTTGAAAGCACAAAAATAGCAAATATAGGCTGTGTCCCAGTAAAATGCCAAAACTGTGTAAAACATTTTGGTTTTCTCACAAAAGTCAGTCTGTCCCTGAAAGCTGGGAGGATGGTGATTTCAGCACCACAAACCCTTTGTTGATACCATTTGCAGGGGAAAAAACAGACTCTTTCATCTGCAGCACTTTTTTTCATTTTTCCCCTCCAAAAACAAAATTTGGCTGTATTTTGGCTGATTTCTGGGTCCCCACCAGGAAATCCACAAACCCTGGGTACCTTTAAAATACCCATGGTGTTGGGAGAAAAGGATGCACATTTGGCGTGGATACCTTATGTGGTCAAAAAGTTATAGGGGCCTAAGTGTAAACTTCCCCAAATAGCCAAAAAAATGCTTCGTGGGGGAGGTGGGGGGGGGGGGGGTACCTAGCGGCGAAGGTGTTAAAGCCAGACATGTGTGGCGTTGCATGTCTTTATTTTTCTGCATAGAAGAAAAGCGTTCCTCTTTACTGCGCCCTACAGGAATAATTCTCCACCTGTACCCAAAGGGGAGTGTGTGGCTTGCAGAAGTTGGTGAATACCCACAAACACACATTTGTGGATGGTCATTTGTGTTTTTAAGGCATCCCCCACTTTGAAACGTAGCCACCACACCCCTGGGAGTAGACTTCCTCAATCGTAACTTTATATGCGAGTACATTTCTGTTCTGTTTATTCTCTGTGTAAGTTTACACTTAAAGCAATGCGTTTGTGTACCCTAGTTCAAAATTCGTTCTTAAGGGTTTGACAGTGAAGTTAGACTCCTGTGTTACCTCTCTTGTTTTTGTACCTGCTTGTGTCACATGCACATTAGACATGTTGTTGCGTTTAATTTTACAACTTTAATCTTGCATACGGAGTACAGTTGCTCAAGTGTGGTTCTTATTCCTTTTTCGGGCTCTCCTTCAGGCTTCTTTTAGTGGCCTGTTGTCAAATAGTTTTATTTCGAAAACATCAAAACTTGCATTTGGTTCTGGGCCGGCCCTGTGCTTAACATAGGTTGGCTTTCTGGTCAATCGCATTGGCTCTCCCGCACCTTCACATATGTAAAATCAGAATAATACAGCGGCTACGGAATGAATCGCATTAGCAAATGCATGTTTGTTAGGGTTGACATTCAGTTTTCTTGGTTTTCCGACTAGATTCGTTTTCCCTCATGAGTGTATTTCAGGTGCTTGGTACACAATCTAAATTCCTCAGTATAGGACATTCTGGTGTTTGATGTTCTACTCTGGTTGTTTCAGCTGCTGCACACACGCCTTTTCCAAGACAGTTGGCTATCGTTGTCTTGTAGCTTCTTGTTGAAGGTAACCGAAAGGAACGTTTTGGACTGTTTGTATGCTTTTGAAACCTCTGGAACTTGATTTATAAAAGGATTAGTTCTGGTTGGTTGTTTGTAATGGCAGGACATCTGTGTTAAACACGTGATGAAATGACCTTGAAGTTTCTATTTTGAACAGTGCGCTTTCCTCTATGGTTTTGTTTTTCAAGGTGTTAAAATGATGTTTAGATTTAAAAGCATGAGCCACCTTATCAAAGTATGCAGACCAAATAAATCTTTTTTAAATGAATTTAAATAATTTAGGGAAGCTTTTGTTTCTTGAATGTCATTTTACCAATTTCTGTATTATGATCACGGTCTACCAGGCATGTAGCTGACAATGTAGTTGTGTAACTATGTTTTCTTTAAAGTGGTAAAGCAAGATTTCGGCCTGAGCTTTATTATCTGAATCATTTTGGTTTACCATTTTTGTGACAAATTTTTCACACGGTTTCTGCTTTAAGTGTTTTTAGGTAGAGGTAGTAGAGACCTTTTGATTTTTATAAAAGTTGTATGTATAATATACTTGTAAGGGCTTTCAGCCATTGCTATTCATCCATTGTTAAGACCCTTCAGGAATTCGAAATTTGCGAATAAAATTAGGCGAAATTGGTATTTTTGTGTAAAAATAAAGTTGCAATTTTTTCAAAAGCACCCACAGTCTTAATGAAACCCTTAGTTTAATCCTCTTTTTAGTTCTCGTGCCTAGCGTTGCAGTGCGTAGCACTGCTCATGCAGCGCAAGACCTCTTGTACGGGCTTCAGAAAGCTAACCACACGCTTGTGCGTGTGGTTTTGCTTTCGTCAGCTGCCATTGGCTTTAGCGTGCTTTTTTTTTTTTTACAAAATAAAGCACGCAATTGGGCAAAGGCGGGCGCTTGTCCCACCTTTGCTCCGCCCATTTCCACCGGTGTCTAGCATGCGCAGCAGCGCGCGTTCTCCTCGCTGCAGCGCCCCCTCCCCCGCTCCTCTGTGGTGTGCGCGCACCACTGGTTTCGATTCCTGGCCCCGGTCCTCTGTGGTGGTTTCACATCTTCTTAATATGCCACGAGTATTACTGTTACTCGCAAACACCCTTGTCTTGTTTCTCTCGTAATCTCCCGCGTTCCTACTTATAAATGTTGGCATGTCCCGCGTTCCTACTTATAAATGTTGGCATGTAGGCTGCATTAGAGAGAGCCAGCAAGCTGCCTTTGATCGTCGATGTGCGGTGGATCGAAAAATTTCACATGGTAATGTTTCGGGCATGAAGTAATGCCACGGGAGGCGTTGGCATCCATGGCCACCCTTTCCTGAGCTCGGCCGGCTCTCTGTGCTGCGTGCCAGGCCTCCTTCCGTGCAGCTGCAGCCGCAGGTCCAGCCTCACCATCGAGAGGCCTCTGGGGGCACGAGGGTGCAGCGGCTGCCATTGGCATCACCTGCGTCAACACCTTTACCCTCTTTTGGGAGGACGTGATGCTTCACGCACCCAGGAGTAGATTGAGGTAAAGCAACTGCCTTTGGCATACACATACTGCAATGGTGTACAGTATTTTGGGTGTGAGTTTTACTAAGGTCTAACACCACAGTGAAACATGTGGGGTACTAAACATAAACACGGGGACGGAGGGTATATCACAGCCTCTTTACTTGATACATAAATACATAAATTGCCCACCCCATTTTAGTATTTCTGTGAATGTGGGCACCCACCCGAGCTTCGCTGCGACTTCACTGTTTCTCGAATCCCGCATCCACCCCCCGTATGAGGTGGTGCGAGCGGGAATGACCTCCCTCGCACCGCGTACAGTGGTACCGCCTCCCCGGTAGTCATGTGCATGGTGCAACCAGGCCACTGCCGTCACCTCTGGATCCTGCTCGAAAGCCTCCCTGCGCCGCAGCGCCCGTGAACCCAGACGCGGCACCCGCAACAGCGCATGAAACAACACCACACAGAGCGAGAGCAGCCCGGCCTCTGCGCTCCACCATCATTCTCCACACATCCAGCGGAAGCAGTGAGCTGCTGATGTCAGTTAACTCCGAGAAGTCGTCCTCGTCTGAAAGGTATGGCAACCCCCGGCATGGCTGCCTGGAGTCCCTGCCGCTAATGTTTGTTGTGTTTATTGTGTGCCCCCGCATGCACACTCGCGGCAGGAAACCATGGAGGGGCACAGACATCAGGCGCAATGCTTGCTGCGTGCCACTGCACAGCGTGTCTCATCGCCTGCGCCGGTACTGGATACCTGTATGTAGCACCTAGCAATACTGATGGCTCCCTTAGCAGCCTATAAAGATCTGTGTGCACCGATACGGTGTTGGTGCTGATGCCCTATCTCCATTGGCTGGCGATGTAGGGGATACTGCATGCACAGTCCGCCCTAGACCATGCCGATGCCCTCATCTCGCCTGTGGGAGGTATATGGAGGGGCAATGCATGCACAAAGGCAGGGACACATTGTGGTGATGCTTCGTCAAATCTTTAAGTGGCCTATGAATAGACAGACACTGCATGCAAAGAGACAGCGGCAGCTTGTTTTGATGCCACCTTCTCTCCAGTAGAGGAGCACGAAGACAAGCTGTGCTAATGGTACCTTTCCTTCATGAAAACGATGCTGATGTCAAGTTTGCTGATGCTGTTTGTGCACTGTGTGCTGGATATGTGTGCCTTGCGTACTGAATCTAGTGTATTTCGCTGGAGGGATTGATTTTTGTTGCATGAAGCCCTAACCACCGCAGCATGCAAATGATGTTCCAACAGCAGTGTGCTGCGGATGTGAAGATGTTGGGAGATCTCTTTGCCTAATTTCATTGTTTGCTACTGGCGCTGTGTGCCAAGCTGCAGCCTCTCCCCACCCCATAACTGGTATTCTGTTGTTTTGCCTTTGCCAGGGCTTGCTTCTTCATCTCTTTCAGACACACAAGACATGGGGCGTTTGTTGTAGAGAAAAGGGAGTGGTGCTCGTTGCACTTAGCAATGGAATTGCACGTTAGTCACATTCTGCGAGCGGGCTGCTGTGCTTCTCGTTTAGTGTTTGACAGGGGCCTCCAAGGGGTTCTTGCAGAATAAGTGGGACCATCACCTCAGTAAATATGTTTAGCACAGACATTCTAACCCCTTGTCTGTGATACCAAACATCTGTTATGGCAGTGATTGATACGACATTGAAGTTTAAAAACACACATTCATTTTGTGCAAAGTGACCACAGGAAAACAATCGCCAAGATGAGGCATGATGGAATAACAAGGTTTATAAAACGGAAAAACCCAAGCAGAAAACATTGAGTATTGTACTTTGTTAATGCTTCTTGTTAACTTCATGTATGTGCACGCACATGCGATGTGGGCACAACATATTAGCATATACATATGCTTATTCTTTAACTGAATTGGAAAATTGCATTTCCTTCTCGTCTTAGCACGAAAAGATCAGCCGTGGCCATTGTCCTTTTTTTCCCATTTCTCTCAGACATCCCAGCTTGTTTTTTGACTGTTTGGTTCGTGAGTGTTTGTATGTATGAGTGTATGTGTATTTGTGTGTGTGTTGTGAAAGGGGGAGGTGGGTGTGCGAGTGTCTGCACGTGAATGCATGGGTGTAAGTGAGTGTGTATGTGAGTGCGTGCGCACCCCACTCCCCTCTCGGTTGTACTGAACGGCACTCGCTGCCTGCCTCTCTGCCTCACCCCTCCCCCTGCTCCGGGCTGCTGGGGAAGGCCAAAAGAGGGGTACCGGGAACCGGTGCTGCCCCCGGAGCAGCCCAGCAGCAGCACCAGCAGCAGCAGTATATTTATTCTGCGATTTGCTCTTTTTCTGACCTTCCCTAAATTAGATATGGTTTTGTCCTTCTCTCTTGTATTTTTAGCTCTGTCGCACTTTGCCCTTCTCTGTGCTCCACTTTCTCTCTGCTCTCTTATACTGCCTCTTCCCATTCCTATCACTCTGTCCTTGTCATCTCCTCTTCAATATTTTTATTCTGCTCACTCTCTATCATCTGATGTCATTTTGTTCCTGCAGTATTGCTTGTTGGCCCCTCTCTATCTCCTGCACTTTTTCTCTTTCTCGCCTCCAGACTTATTCTTGTTCTGAAGCTCTCGCCACCATATTTTGTTCTGGTACCTCTCACCATATCTATCCAATCTATCGATCCTATCAATCTATCTATCCTATCATTCTAGCAATCCTATCTATCTGTCAAATATTTCTTGGTTTGACCGTTCCACCACCACTCTTTCCGCTGTTGCTCCCTTCACTTATTTCTGTATTTCTCACCCATCTTCCCCCAAATTCCTGATGGATGTTTCCTTACACATATTTTTGGCCTTGCCTCATTTCTGTCCTTCCTTCTCTCTCTCGCTCTACTCTTTTTACTGCAGCTGTCTCACTACAATTTAGTTTTCGAGCCTCCTCTCAACTGCCATTCGCTCTCTCTCGTCCTTGCACAATGCTTTTTTCTGTATCTCCTCTGCCTCGTCACTATTCTCTCTTCTCCCTCTCTCCTCACCAGTGTTCCAGCTAATTTTTAGGTCGAGCCTGTAGTAGCGCACGTGCAAAAAAAAAAAAAAAGCATTTACAATGCAATAGCTATTGCTATTGGTGTTGCATTATTATGAGCAATGCCAAGATCAAAACTTTAATAATGCGAGACCTATTGCATTGCAAATGCTTGTTAATATCCTGGCGCTGTTATGCTGTTCCAATAAAAGTGGGAGGGCAGGAGTGAGGTATTTTTGTACTGTTTACCTTGATTTAAAGTTGGAGGAGAGCAGAGAGGGCTAACGCTCCCACCAGCACCATATATTTGATGCTAGGAAGTGTGACGGCAGGGCGATGACCGCGAGCGCAGCTTTAAAATTTAAACCTGCACTCTGGCTCCAAACATGTCTTCCGAGCTCGATCATGGTGCAAAGTCCTAGTTTGCCTACCCCACATTGGGCCACAGTATTTTTGTGAGTGGCACGTTTAGTGGCTGTCACAAAAAGACTACAAACGTAGTTTTTTTTTTTTTGGGCCGTAATCTTTTTTCTTTCGAGGCCTCATAATTTGGCAAAACAGGCTGTATTATCCTGAGTGGTCTGATTGTTCTGTCATTCACATTTTTTCTCTGCCTACTTTAGCATACATCATGGAGCAATGGGTCAGCCTACTTCACCCCCTGGCTAACTTTTCTGCGAGTGACTGCATTCTGTCCTTTTACAAAGAGCACAACACACAAAGAGGTTCCTTCAGTACCAGGGACTATTATGGCAATGTGTGCTTTATGAAACTAAGGAAAAATGTGTGCTTTTACCAACTTTTATATGTGTTGGCTATTTTCCTCATTCATGCCACCCTCGTTTTATACTGAACAGTTTGATAATGTGATTATGTTCTGGCATGATGCTAAAACGCTATCTCGTTAATACATTATAGTTCTTGAGTATCCTGTAAATACTGCTTTATAGCAAAACAGTATTTTATAGCGTCAAGTTAAATTGGACAAACCTGATAATCTCCTGCAATTCTTTTCTAGTATGTGATGTTTGAGACTTATAACATGTTGCTGTGTTTTAGAGTCACTTTGTGTTTCTAAGTGTGGCACAATCTGCGCCCCATCTCTGGGTAGACACTGTGCCTTAGATGTCATGCGTGCCCTATGTACCATATACTAGGAACTTATAAGTGAGTCTCTGCCATTTGGGAATAGCCAGTTCAACATACTTTGTAATGAGTTAGAACTCTGGCACGGAGGTCTGGTTAGCAGGACACTGTGCACTCTGAGTTGGAAAAACCAAAAGCTTCTGTCCAAACATGTAGGGGTGAACTTGCAAAAAGAGGCATTTCCTTGTAAGGAGGCATCAGTGGTGCCATAGTACCAGGTACACACATCATGGAAGGCCCCTCTCTTGTCAGAGCCTTAGGGGCGTTCCCAAGTCATGATAGTCTCAATTTTGGCTCTGAGGGGCTGTATTTTCTCCCCCACCCCCCCCCCCCCCACACACACCCTTCGTGACTCACAGATCCTTGCATTATCCGGCACTTACTGGCCTTGATAGGCCTGCCTGCTGTAGGGCCTGTAGCATCTCCTGGAGGTAGAACAGGTGGTCTTCCCAGCTTGAACTGAAGGCTATGTCATCCAGGTAGGCCGACACTGAAAGCCTCCATCCCCGCCGGGACTCTTTTAACCAGCCTCTGGATGGTAGCATGGGTATTCTTTAACCCAAAGGCATTATCCTGAATTGAAAGTGGCCCTCTGGGGTGGAAAATGAAGTCCTTTTATTGGCCGTCTAAGTTAAGGCAATATCAAGGAGTCAAGTCAAAGTACTTGAGAACTTTGCAGCCCACAACCTATCTATGAGCTCATCAGTTCACAGGATGGGGTGAGTATCAGTCTTTGCAAATGAATTGAGCCCCCTTTAGTTAAAACACAACCTGTGACCTGGGGCAACACACAGTGAGGCAGCTTTCGGTACCAGCACTACTGGGCTGGACCAAAGACTGTTGGAGTGCTCTATCACTCCTAACTCCAAGTATCTTGGACACTTTTTGATGCTAGCTCTCACCTTGTCAAGCAGCCTGTATATTTTATTTTTCACAGGCATGTTGACCCCAGTGCCAATATCATGGATACACAGATGAGTGACCCCAGGGTTTAGTGAGCGTAGGAAGGGAAACTGCCCCAACAAGTGGCAACAGTCCCTTTGCTGCTCTGGTACCATGGTAAGGAAGAGGTTGACCCCTTCTACTGATCCACCCTACTCCTTAGAAGATAGGTGGTCAGGGAGCGGTTCATTCTCCTCTTTTACCCCATCATATGTCACTGGAAGTATAGTGAATTCGGACATCTCATAGTGGATTTGGGATGGTTAACATGGAGGAGCCTTAAGGGGTTCCTGGGAGTCTTGAGGTCCACCAGGTAGGTGACCTCCCCCTTTCACCTCATAAGGCTCAGAGCAGTACTCTTGTAGGGCCCTAGGCTCCACTGGGTACATTAACCACACCTTTTTGGCCAGACAAACTCAACCAGGGTAGCCTTCTGGTCATGACAGAGCTGTATCACCTCCTGGCTGGCTTACAGGTTCTCCGTATCCTTCTTCCAGAGGCGCTGTGCTGAGACCTTGGATCTAACATGTAGCCGAGTACGTCCTGTGGGGGCGTTTCTTGGGAAATTGCTCCCACGTCTCCTTTAAACGACTGAGAGGTCCCTAGGAGCGTGTACATATAGAAGCTCAAAAAGATGAACCCAATTTCTTTCTGTGACACCTCCCTGCGGGCAGTAAAAGCCATGATAGGGGCTCTGATAGGCCTATAATCATTTCTTTAAGGGTCTTGTTTACCCTTTCAACAATCCCATTGGTCTGGGGATGATGGAGTGTTGAGAACTTATAAGTTAGTCCATGTTCATCCGACACTAATTTCATGTATTTTCAATTTTTAGTTCCTATCTCTTGAAGATTCCGCTAAAGAATTGGCCAAGTGCAAATCTGTAGTACCTTTAGACCAATGTCCCCTGGACATCTTAAAGTTATTCAGAATAGGATTGACTGATCTGGGATTAAGTTCACGAATAATTCCTTGGAGTCTGCAACTGTTCCAAAGAGTTGGAAACCGGCTCTTCTACTTCTATTATTAAGGAAGCCAAATGCAGATTAAAATATTCTAAGCAATTTCAGACCATTATTACCTTTACCTGCTGTGTCAAAAATGTTGGAGGAATCCGTCCATAAAAAATTAATCTAGTTCTTGGAATTCAATCATCTTTTGCATGACTCTCAGTCTGGATTTCGTTCAGGTTTTAGTACCGAGTCCGCCTTGTTAGAAGTCACAGGGTTTATTAAAAACTGTCTTGTCCAGAATTTCTCAGCAATGGTGGTCTTACTCAACCTATCATCTGCATTTGATACGGTCTCTTATTCAATTCTGTTAAATAGGCTCAGAAAAATTGCAATCACAGTTTGTTTCTTGACTTGGCTGAAATAATTTCTTGAAGACAGGTCTCAGGCTGTTTATCTCCTGCCTTATACATCCACTCCAAAACCTCTTAGATATGGAGTTCCACAGACTCTGCACTGAGTCCCACTCATTTTAATATATATCTGAAGCCGTTGGCGAGTCTCATAGAATCTTGAGGCTTGTGAGTGATTTCGTATTTTAAGGTGCTAACCTTTGCCTATAGAGCGTTTCAATAGAAAGGTCCCCTCTACCTAATGATAAAATTTAAACCTTATCGCCACTTCAGAAACCTTAGATCAAATAATTCCAAACTGCTGAGAGTTCCCAGAGTTTGTAAAGCTAAAAGAGGGGGACAGATTGTATGCTTAACTTGCATCCAATCTCTGGAATTCTCTCCTACTCATTTTACTTCTGGCCCCTTCTGAAGCAATTTTTAAAAAGTCTTAAGACTTCTTTTTAGCTAATTATCATCGCTAGGCGATATTTATGTTTGTTTTATTGGAAAGTCCATTTGCCACTTGCTCCGGGATTTTTCGGAAGAAGCCGTGCGCTTTATAAATTGTATTTTATTGTAAGTGAAGGACACTCCTTTTGAAGTCTGTAAAACTCCTTTTTGGTTGGCCCGTCCTCAGCTTGCCAACCAGCCAGCTGAGGCAGGTCTGCCAGGCTCCGCATCATCCTTGGCTGTGGCAGTTTGAGGCTGGTGTCCTACGCCCCTTACCCATTCCCTTATTTGCAGCTACCTCAGCCATTTTTCCTGACTCCAGGCCTCCTTGACTACCCTTTAGGGCTCCTATGGACCTTGTGGTCAGCCACGCTCACTGAACATCTACAGGTGGGACTTGAACTCCACCTCCTTCCAGACAGTATGTCCTAAGTCATTACCAAGCAGACCGTCCACAGGCATGGCAGGACTCTCCGCTATCCTTAAGGAACCTGAGATTCTTCCCCCAAAGAGAACTAGAGCGAGTGGGTAGTGACTTTCATCGTTGTCTGCTGCTGCGTCCTGTTAGAACTTCTGTGTCCTTCAGAGCCTTCACCCGCTGCCCATTGATGGTGACCCTCTTCCCATCAATGGTGACCCTCTGCTCGGAAGTTTCAGTAGGGATGAAGGCTTTTAGCACCATCTCCTTGTCACCCCGATACACCTGGGTAACCTCTACACCACCCTCCTCCTCTCTGCTACCAACCATGCCAACAGGGACAACCTTCTCCCCAAATGCTAAATTAGCCAACCAGGGTCTGCCCTCAATTGGAAGCTGTGACTTCTTGGGGTATTTGGCATCTCCCATCATGTTCCCATATCTGTAGCACTCATAATATTTGGGGTTGAACTTCATTGACTTCTTTTCAGGAAACCCATTTTTCTTGTGTTCAGGTTGGGATTGGGTATCCTTCCACTGAGTTGTTTTGAGGGCCTTTACAGTACTCAGTTTATTCTGTTGGGGTCCCTGTCCACCCTTTGGGGATATCCCCATGCTCTTGTGTACTGAGCGAGCCACCGTCTGCCTTCTTAAGCTCCTCCGCGTCAGTGAGCTCACAACCCACTGAGTGTTTGTGCAGCCATGCAAAATAATGACTGAACATGTCCTCTTTGTAATCTGATTATACAGTACCTTGTAATCACTGGCATCACTGCCCTTCATCCAAGCATCCAGTGCCTTGCAAATGTGATCCACATAATCCACCCAGGATCTTGGCGCAGCTTCTGGCTGTCCCTAAACTTCTGCCTATACTTTTCATAGGTGAACCTGTACTTTCTGACAAGGGTGTCCTTCATGAGGGTATTCCTCACCCTGTCTCCCTTTCTTAGGGTCAACAGTGCATCCCTCCCATCACTAAAAATGTTGCTCCAGAGAATGGCTCCTTAATCCTCCCCAGGGACCCTGTGCATCTCTAAGGCAACCTCATATACCTCAAACCACCTGTCCGTGTCATCCCCCACAGCAAAGTTAGGCACCTGGTCTTTGGGAATATGGACCCTTATGTCCTCACTGGGCACTGGGGTATTGCTGCCGGACCCTGTGCATTGCTTGGCTTTAAGGCCCTGCTTCTTCAGACTCACTTTGAGCCTTTCTCTCCTCTAGGACCAGCTTATTCATCTCTAAGGACCTCTGTGCAGCAGCCCACTCCGTTTTGAGCTTGATCAGCTATAGATGGAACTCCCTCTCAGCTGTCCTGTTCGCCAGCTCCTCGGGAAACACATGGCCTGAGAACACACTGCTTTCCTGCCCTGGCAGGGGACCTCACTTCTGTGGGAAGTGGCCCTCTGCCTCCAGCTGCAGCCCAGGGCGAGTGTTCCTAGGGCCCCTTCCTCCTGGAATCAAAGATATTATAAAAAGTCCACCTCTCAGAACCATCCTTCTGCTCTTCTAAGGTGGTCTACCTCCTTCTGACTTCCTCAAAGGCTTCTGTAGGGCTACCTGGAAGTCCACCTTGATGGCTTTCTTTTCCGTACTCAACCCCATTTCCTTGCAAAGCCTTTGTAGCCCTGTTCCACTGAGGTTATCGGTATTGATCAGCTCCATTGTAGCAAAAAAGAACATGAGGTAAACTTACATTTGGAAAAAGGAAAAATAGCCAACTCGAAAACTTAAAAGAATTTTCGGAACAAATTCGACATCGATTTCGATTGTATTTTCAGAGATTTTAGTGTTACACAAATAACAGTGCGGTACTACACTAGTAGTGGATCCCACCAGAGAGCACCAATGTAAGAAATTGGGTTATTGATTGAGGGGGATGAAAACCTTACAAAGCACCAACCACCATCTTTGTCCGTGTGAACCATAAAAGTCACTAAATTAACTTGAGTTCATCCCTCTGGTAGATAGGCACAAAAGTAGTCAGGCTTAACTTAGAGGCACTGTGTAAAGTATTTATGCAGCACACAAATAGTAGTAAAATGAAGAAACAAGACAAGAAAAATCTCACACCAATTTAGAAAAATAGAGAACATTATAATGAATAAACTGGCAATTAAACTAATTAAATCCAATCAGTAGAACCGGTGGTATGACTTTTTAAAAAGTTTTTAGTGAAATCTTTTGCCTAAAACCACAAAGCTCCAACTGTGCGTATCTGGTCGCCCGAGAACAGTGCAAAGTCAAATGCTGAGGCAGACCACGATGGATTATGGGTCCAATATAGAAGGTGGCTTAGGCCCGTTCTCAACCTTATTCTGACTTGACGTTTTTTATGAAGAAAAGTCCAGAAGAAGGTAGAGGTGGGCAGTGCAGCAGGCTGTGTCCGAGGAAGAGACGTCGTTACTGGGGAGTGCTGGGCAAGGTCTTGGCGAAGCCGTTGATGATAGCGGGTAAAAAGTTCAGAGTGGGAGAAGTTGCATTTCTAGGTCAAGGAGCTCTTTGTTGTCGATGGGGGAGTCATTTGGTGTTTAGCCTGGTAAAGTATTTTACCTTTCAACTTTGACAACTTTCTAGAAGCTGAAAACCTGCAAGGTGACGAAGCTGCAAGCCGTAGATGAAGAGGGCTCCACAAGGCCGAATATAGGTACTTGGAGGTCCAGATGAACAGTATTTGCTGCTGTGCAGAAGAACTTAGCAGGAGCCACTGCAAATCCATGCTGACCGGCGATGCACCTTGGACGAATCGACCGGCAGTTAGGTCTCAGTCTTTCACCTTTTGGTTAAAAAAAATGTTTACGTCCTAACCTGTAGGGTTAGGCAGGAGCAGCACCTCTCATACCACTTTCAAGGATCTGCTACCTTGAGTGGTGGGTGGGGGTTAGGGCTCACTCCAGCAAAGTCCAGGTGTAGGGTTCAAGGTTTCTGAAGCTTATGCCCTTGTAGCTCACAGTGGAGGCCACCCAACTAGCCCTTGGAGTCAGTGGTAGTCCTGGGTTCAAGTAGCAAGGCAAGTCTCTAGCAGCGCAGCCTGTCAGTCCTCTGGGGCACAAAGTAGGCCTTAAGCAGCAGGGCAGTCCTCTGGCGGCAGCAGCAGCGCAGTCCTGTGGAGAACACTGCAGGCCTCCAGCAGCAGGGTTGTCCACTGGGGATTCAGGCAGTTCTTCTGAAGTCTTTTGTAGGTCCGGGAGTGTAGTGAAGAGCTGTTCTGAGGGTCCAGTGTTTGTACCTGGTGCCATCCTTTTAAGTGGGGGAATCTTCTAAACTACCACCACATCTGGTTTTGGAAAGTTCTTCCCTACCCCTGCCAAGGCTCCAAGAAGTCTGGGGTGAGAAAAGACTGGTGTCTGGTTCCTTTGGGTGTGCTGGAGGCCAGCCTTTTGAAATGTAAGTGGAACAGGGAAAAGCTCTGCCCCCAACCATCCCGACAGGATGGCCCTTTCTGACAAGTAGTCTGTCTGTCTCACTGTCACTAAGGAATACACAAAGCCCAGCAGATAAGCTATTCACAGCAATGTGACAGAAACAGCAGGCACCATATGGTTATGGCAAAGAAATGCCTACTTTTTTAAAGTGGCGTTTTCAGAATTAATAGCGTTCCCCACCATGTGTGGTGTCCCTTTATTGCGCTTTTTATCGATCCCAAACGGGAATTTAATTATATAATTGAATTCCCGTTTGGGATCGATAAGCTTTGCAATAGGGGGACGCACCCCATGGTGGGGAACGCTATTAATATTTGATTGGCACACTCCTTGATCGAAGAGTGATACCCTGCTGCATGCTACCACTTGTATACTCCTTATATCTTTTAGTCAAAGAATTTGAAGTGTGAGATCTACACAATTGATTTTCAGAATTATGACTCAAAATTCGACTTTGCCATTTGAGGATTTTAAATTACAATTCATCTGAGTACAAACATGACCTTTCCAGCTTCTTCCAATCAAAGGTTAGCACTTATTTAATGTAATAAGGTGGAAGAGATGGGCCTACACGAAATTAGGGTGTTTTCACTACCATGACATGTAAAACTTGAAAACACACATACTTTTTAAATACAATGCACCCTGCCATCTGGGCTTTAAGGCCCTATCTCAGGGGTGATTAAAAAAGAATAAAAAAAAAAAAAAAGGTTTGGGCCTGGCCAAAGTTTTTATTTTTTTTATTTTGTTGGGTTGAATTGGCAGTATCAGAACTCCACTACAGGCTGTAATGGCAGTCCTGAGAAATGTTTTAAAGTGCAACTTTAGTGGGGGGAACGGGGCGGCCTACTGCCTTGCCTTCATCGTAACTCTTTTATAATAAACAATCTGAGATATATATATCACAAGAAATCCTTCGTCGACTGGGGCCCCTGACCCTGCAGGGCGGCCTCAGCTGATGGGGACGAAGCTTTGCATTATTGAAAGCACACAAAAGATATGCTGAAGCCAATTCACGGTTCACTGCAATGTTTATTCTTCAAGTGAAAAGTTGCAGAAGAAATGAAATATCTCTCCTGACGCATTTCAGCGGTTATGCCTTAATCTAGTGTATGTGTGTGTATATATATATATATATGTGTGTGTGTGTATATATATATATATATATGTGTATATATATATGTATATGTGTGTATGTGTGTATATATATATATATATATATATATATATATATATATATATATATATACACAAGGCAATCAACCAGCAGACAGTCATTAAAGTACAAATAGATGCAAAATTACTGTTGGCGAAACATAATACTATGTCTCCTAGAAGAGCCTAATAAGGATTATTGTAGTGCATATCTTCAATCTCCAGTTTTTTCTGGTAGATCACCAACTCCAAAACCCTTGCCTACTACACTAATCTGTGAAATTCTATGGAACAAAGTACCTGTCTACAGGCTTTAGCACAGTTAATTACAATCCATCCTAAAAAGCCTATTGTCTTTAATGCATGCTTTTTACAATAAGTAGGCCAGGTCTTCTGGCTTTGTTATAGTGTTTCATAATAAACCGATCAAACAATAAAATATGGCTTTTACCAATGAACTGATAAAGACTTTATCCTTGAACATTGGCTTTACACTTTGCCCAGTATTGGACTGTTCAATTCCACATAAACTGACAACCTTCATGCATTGTTATAAAATCACAAATCTGTAGAAAAATACAGCTTACAAAACCATATATAACCCCAGGGTCATATGAAAAATCATAACCTTGAAGCTGCCAGAGTTTGTCTGTGTTGCCAACCTCAAAAGTCTTGCCTATTACGATCATCTGCGATGCTCCATGCAACAAAATACCTATCTGTAGGCTTTAATATAGAGTTATGACAATCCACGCCTAAATTCCCATCGACTTTGACATATGATTTTCACAATAAATACAACAGACCTAGTGTCTTTATCATAAAATATGTTAATAAATAGATCAGCCCTATGGCTTGCCACCATAAACAACTCAGTCCAGCTGCATCTGGTATAAATATTCCCTCAAGCCAAAAAACTGAAGTGCATGAAGTGTTTTTGGTGAAAGCACGAAACATTAAATAAATGCTGCGATTTGTAGAGCACGTCAAATCACCTGTAAGGGTATCCAGACGCTCTCCATTAGCACGGGGAGATTAAGTGATTTGCTCAGAATTGCAGGATGTCGAGCCGACGTAGAGACTCAAACCTGGATGTCCCGCTCCAAAGTCAGCAGTTCTGGCTGTTACGCCACATCCTCTTCGGCCCATTTAAATCCTATGTTTAAGGCGTCCAACATGTGGATGGCGACACAGCCTCTCTCTCTCTTGGGCTCTGAAAGCTTCATTTTTGTTGATTTCACAAGGTCAGGTGACGGATTTGCTCTCAAGCCAGACCAAAAAAATCCATGTTGGTAAATGACTTCCCTCCTCCCATCTGGCCTCTGCCAGAGAAAAACACCATACATTATGTAGTTTATCTACGACACGTCAATAGCATTACAATGTCATCTGTGAGTCCGTGAAAGTTCAAGCTCAGGTGAGTGGACAAATAAATGATCACAGCAGTGTAGAGGACAAGCACTTTTTTGTGAAAGCACACAACTTCTGCCCAATTAAAACGTACCGGTTCTTAAATTGTGGGCAGAGCCAAAGACCCTCTCCTGGTGATTGTCACATTATTATTTTGCAAAACTGTGCTGTCAAGCCAGACAATACGTCGCTCTAGATGGCGTGCTTTTTGTATGCTTGGAAAATAAAATGTTGTGCTGTAACCTTTATCTTGAACAGTTCCTTAAATGTGAAGTGTAATCATTTGACTGCAGGGGTGCCTGCGCACTCCTGTGCCAAACACTTTTTCCAATGTTTGCTTGTACCTTCTAAACATAATAGAGGGGCACTTCTCTTGAGATTTGTTTTTCTTGCTCATTGCGTTCCTGTAGATGCCATAAGGGCATGTTGGGTACATCTTTTTCATAATTTACACATGCCAGTATGACATTCAAGCATTTAATATCACAGCAAATAATCCATGCACCAGTAGCAATTGGGAGTGGCAAGAATTTATTCCCCCCCCCCCCCCAGTTTGTAAGAAATATAAATGTAACTCATTGACAGTGCACTACAAATAACTAGTTTGCATGGATAAAGTACTGATCAATTTTAAAGTGCCGAAATTAGATTCCAAACTTGAATTAGATAGCACCCCCTAGCTTGTCTCCATGGTTACACAACTGTCCTTAATCGTGAATCCTGGTTCTTGTGTATTTGCAAAATTTTAATTTTCTGTAGAGGAAAGCAGGTTTGGATTTTGATAGTCCTACCCGTTCCACTTAGAGGACACTTTCCAGACCAGTTGTACAGATAATTGGGTAGAAATGTTTTACTATCTAGATTATATACCTGTGTTTGATGTAGCTTGTTTGCCCCGTCTTCACCAAGCAATTTGAAGTTCGAATGGTGCTGCTTTCAGCTTATAATGGAATTGAGATATTTGTATATCCTGACTGGACTAGACACCCTCCCAATTAATTTTGTATTGGTAAACATTTGGTGGATAAAGTGAACATAAAAAGGAACATCGGATGAATAGCTGCTACATTTAGTCCTTGCTGGCATGTATTGCAACTGTAGTCCTTCGGTTGTTCTCCAATATTCCAATGCCACCCTGTGTATATCTATAGTGGAAGTCCATGGCATTGTTAAGCAGTTGGCTGCCAGTGTCCCCAAACCGCCCCATGGCGACTTTCCCCACCTCAAGAGGAAGTGCGGTACATTTTCTCTGTAACCAAAGCAGAAATTGCAGTGCGCAATCAGTTTCTCCAGGGATCACTTCTCTAGTTCAGAGAACCTAAATCTTGGATTCCTCATTATTCCTCTGGTTTAATGTGGTACATGCATCTGTCTTCCCAATGCAAAGCTTCTTTTAGCAATGGTGCAATGAGGCTGCTCCTGTTTTTTTCATACTATTTCTAAAGCAACCATCTAATTTTGAAAGTAAATCAATTGTAACTCGCTATTCTTGCGTTATATATGTTGGCAGATGTGCGCTTGTTCCAGTTTAAAAGTCTATTAAATGGCTCAAATCTTACAAGTAAAGTTTAAAAAAAAATCTTTAGAGTACTATTCCTTTCTTCTGCATAGCAATAGCAATAGAAATTATATATTTTTTGTTAACCCATCTTTGAGTTTTCTAGTGTTAGATGGCATGGGGCACACTATGGCCACATAGGATTATTTACATTACATCAATGTATTCGTCATACAGCGTAATTAAGTCTCGCTTTAAACGATAGACTCAGGATGGTACACCTATTTGATGAACAGCAAAGAGAAATAAAAAGACCCAACAATTTAAACCTTGCGCCTTTGTCCTTGATGCAGGTGATTACACATCTAAATCGGAATGCACAACTTTTATATAGCCCTTATATGCCCTTATCAGTTTAATCGATATTAAAAGAAGGAAGGGCTGAGTCAAGCAGAGATTCAAACTTCTTCACTGACTGGTCTCTTTTACATTAGTATTACTCTACTGAACTATCATAAGTAATGTTGTCCATTAACTATACTACTGAATGATTTTTTGTTTCTTCAGATGTCTTATCTATAATGTCTTTTCCTAATTGCAAAATGTATGTTTTTTTCACCTAAATGTGCATAAAAGCATAATGAAGATACGTCTGTGGTACATGATAAATATAAGATAGACATGTTAGGTTGCAGCCACTCTCTTCCCTTGTGGATTCATGTGTTGCGATTGATGCCAAGAATGCCTTTGTAAGCGTGATATAATCTAATTCTCGGTACATGCATTACATATCCTTTTCTGATTAATTTTATATAATGTCCTTGGCTGCTGGTGTAATTAACTGTTCGCTCTGAGAGTTATTATTCTGTCCTAAAATAATTTGCCCAAAGTTTTAGTGGTCTGTGTGCTAGATGTATTGAGTGATTTTTCTTCTCCTCACCTTAGGAAACCCCTTTGGAAAGCAGACTGGATGTTTTAAGCATGACGAGTGCTGCCAAAAGGACGCTGAGTAAGAAAGAGCAAGAGGAACTGAAAAAGAAGGTAATATAAAATGTTTTACGTAGGTTTTGTCTAATTTCAGATACTTAATGTAGTTCATCATTTTAATATAAGGAGAGTAGAGGTTTCTGACCTAGAGAACTCTTGAAACTTTGTTTCATGGTGGAATATGTTTAGGTCTCGCCTTCACTGTTAATTTTGAGACATTTTGTTTACTTACATGGGGCTTATAGCCCACCTATTGCTTACCATTGGTTGGCTTTATCGTCACTCATTTCCTTGCTTCTATTTTGTCAGTGCGTGCTCACTCTTAATGTGTTTGTCCCTCCCCTAGAGCATGCCCACGTACTACGTCCTTGCCTATTGTCCTTTCACTGCTCATGTGTTTTTTAGTAACTTTTTTTAGGCTTGGCCTGCAGAACGTTGGTGCTCTGCTTGTGAAATCTCTTGTATTTAAAAAACAAAACAAAACCAATAACTTAAAAGGGGCTTAGAGCTCTTCCAATACTTACTTTTACCTATATTGGCTGGCTCCCACGTGGCTCCTAGTCACCTTACTTACCATTGGCTGGCTCCCACATGGCTCACGCGTCACTCTCCTCTCCTTTCCTTGCTTGCTATTGGTCAACGCACCTTCCTTGTCTAAGTCTTCCTCCTGGACTTAGTCTTCCTTGTCCTGCTGTGGACCCTGGACCAAGTACTTCTTCCGGTAGGTAATGTCCTTCCAGTAGCCGCAGGCACTCTTTAGCTACTTTTTTTTGACATGCCTCTTCTTGAGTTCATGTCTCTGCAGACCCCTTCCCACGCTGACTTTAGTCCTTCTTCTTCCCTTATGATGTCTGCGCTGTGAAGCTTCATCGTGCACTGAGCGTTCTCTCATTGAAGTAGTATGCACTGAAGAAGAGTCATGTCAAAGATTCATGTCTCTGCAGTCCCCTCCCAACCCTTGCACTGTTTTCAGTCCTTTTTCGTCCCTCGCTTTTGCTGCAGTGTAAAGCTTCGCTATGCACTTTCCAGTAATGTGAGCCTTTTATCTTACACAGTCAAAGTGAAAACAAAAATGAGAAAACAGTTGTGCTTCATCTTGAAGGCTGATTAAATTGGTATGGCTTATTCATTACACCAGGATACCCCAGAGAATGTGGCATCATGTTCAAAGCTGCTGACTTTAGAATTTGGGAACTAGGTTCGTGACTCTGGATCGGCTTAACATCCTGTGATTCTGAGCAAATCACGTTCATCACCCTGTGCCTTAAAATGAATGTGATCTTGTGTAATGTGACTTGAGTTCATGGAAGGAGACATTTAAAATAATGGCTCTTAATTTTTACCTTCTTCGTGTTGAAAACACACTAACAGGAGTTATGACTCATTCGGGATAACAAATACCATAAGAAACTCAAATGGCGACTGCCCTTTCAAGTCCATGATTTCAAGCTTAATAAACCTCTCACTCCGTGCACAGCATCAACACAACTGCTTTCACAGAGGAGTGTCATGGCAAGCTCTGTTAGCAAAATACGTCACCAGTCCCAAGTATGAAACTACGGTGTGCCTATGACATATTGTGCCTCCTATTTTATATTTGTGGGGATGAGAGAAACACATTTTTTTCTGGTTAGGTGAAATTCCGGCACACACTTAGCGGCTCATACAACTGAGTGAAGAATTTGCTTTTTTATATATCCTTGAAGAATGTTGTTTACCATCAACAACCTAACACAAAATATAAACAAATTATGATTTTGCACAATCCCTTCTTATTGAGCACTTATTTACATTGAACTAGCCTTGCTTATAATAACAAGCATTTGCAAAGCCAATAGGTTTCGCCTAAAACAAAATGTTATGTTAAATGTTATGTTATGTTAAAATAAATTTATAAAGCGCACGTACACCGGGGAGGTTTCATGGCGCTACTTTGCTTAATACCCAAGTCCAGATGTGCAATTTAGAAGGCCTGACGGAAGAGCCAGGTTTTAAGAAGGCCTCTGAAACTGAGGAGATTGGTACAGAGGCGTATTTCGGAAGGAAGAGAGTTCCAGAGCATGGGGGCCAAAATGGCAAACCTGGCACCACCAGTACACTTTAATTTAAGAGGGGGTGGATAGAAGTAACTTATGTGCTGAGCGAAGATTTCACGTGGGAACGTGCTGGTTGATCAGGTTATTCACAAATTTAGGACTTTTCCCTTTGAGTGACTTAAAAATGAGGCACCCGACCTTAAAGCCGCAGCGCTGGACTACTGGTAGCCAATGAAGTTTCTTCAGGAGAGGAGTAACATGAAGGTGCCTGGGTTGATGAACGAGCAGGCGAGCCGCCTGGTTTTGGACCAGCTGTAGGCGCTTTGATAGATAAAAGGGGATACCGAAGTAGAGCGAATTGGCATAGTCAATGTGGGACATGACCATGGCAATGATCACCTGAGTCCGGGCTTCGTAGGTGAGAAACCTGCAGATCTTTTTTATTTTTCTGAGTTGGAAAAAGCAGGTAGATATCACTGACTCTATCTGAGGCTTCATCGTGAGATCCTGACTGATGATTACCCCAAGGCTCTTGGCCGAGTTTGATGGGGAGGGGGGCTGGTCCAATTCCCTGGGCCAAAAGTGAGGGCCCCAGGGATTTTTAGAAATGCCACCGGTTAGAACCAGCTCCGTCTTGTCCGGATTGAGTTTAAGATGATTGCTGTTCATCCACTGACTAATGAACAGCATGGTGGACTGAAAGGCGTGGACTGACTGGAGAGTTGCTGATAAGAAAAATTAGTTGAGAGTCGTCTGCATAGTTAAATGTGCAGACTTGACGCTCTTTTAGGGCTCGGACAAGAGGGAGAAGGTACAGATTGAATAGCAGGGGAGAAAGTGAAGAGCCCTGCGGCACTCCGCAAGAAATTCTTATTCTGGGAGCAGTAAACGGTGCTATGCTGACTGCCTGCGACCGGTTTTCTAGAAAAGAGATGACCCAGCCAAGGGCGGGTCCCCTGATTCCCGCGTCTCTAACACGATCGACCAGAAGATTATGGTCGACCGTGTCAAAGGCCGCGGAAAGATCAAGCAGGCCCAGGGCCTGCGGGGAGCCACCATCGACCTTGTCACGGAGAGTGTCTAACACTGTGAGGATCACCGCCTCTGTGGACTGGGCCGGGCGGAACCCTGCTTGATGAGAATCCAGGAATTCAGATTCTTCCAGAAAGTCAGTGAGACATTTCGTGACGTAAGCTTCTAAGACCTTCGCTAAGTAGGGGAGAAGAGAGATTGGTCGATAGTTTAACGTTTGTGGAACTGCACCAGGCTTCTTCAAAAGGGGGATAATAATTTCCTCCTTGAAGGTGGCAGGGACAATACCCTGGGATAATGATTCATTCAAGAGATTAAGGGCAGGACTGGGTAGGGTAGTAAAAATTTCTTTCAGACTACTAGGAGGGCAACAGTCAGTGGGGGAGCCAGTTTTGCCTTTAGAGAGTAGGTCCACAAAGGTAAGCTTGTGAATTTTGGGGAATTGCGTAAAGATGCTGTGATTTTGAGTGGTGGACATACTAGAGTCCAGATTGTTGCAAGCTGGAATGCTGGACTTTATTTTTATGATTTTGCCAACGAAGAAAGAGTTCAAGGAATTGCAAACGTTTTGGGAGGGGTCCGGTTTGATTGAAATTCTATCAGGGTTGGATAGTTCATTTACTATGGAGAAGATCTCTTTCGTGCGATTGGTTGCGGACAGGATTTTTGAGGAGAAGTATACTGCTTTGGCAGTCAGGATGGATTTTTTATAAGTTTTCATGGTGTTTATGTAGAGACATTTGTCTTTGGGCAAATAGTTGCTTCTCCATTTTCTCTCCAGTTGCCGAAGGGCTAGTTTCTGATTTTTCAGCTCGGTGGAAAACCATTTCTGGGCGTCGTGACGATGGGAGGCGTGGATTTTCCTGGGGAGCGCAAATTTGTCGCTAACAGACAATAACCAGCTAGTTAATTGTTCGTCAGCCCAGTTGATGGAAGAGTTGACCGGGGGAAGAGATTTAGCAAGTCAATCAAGAAATAATGATTTCTCGATTTTATTCCAATTTCTGCCTGTGCCGCCTCCTGGGCAGGGTGGTTTGATGGGGAAATTGTCATGGATAGTGAATTTAATTATATGGTGATCTGACCAAGTACACGGTGATACTGATACAGGGGACATAGTTATATTGATTGTCCAGATCTGGTCAAGGATATGTCCCTTGATGTGAGTAGCAGTGGTAACTTGTTGTGCAGGGTTTAGTCCTGAGAGTAGCTCACTAAGTTTGGCCGATTGAGGACCACCTGATGTTTCATTTGCCCAGTAATTGAAATCACCAATCAGCATGACCTTCCCATGATTAGTGACTAAGTGCGCGACCTGTTCACCTAGAGAATGAGGAAATGAGGGCATCCTTTGAGGAGGCCTATAGAGCAGGACGCTCACTAACTGAGCAGTGATCGGTTTGAGTTCAAGTTTAATCACCAGATTGTCCACTGAGGGTAATTCTAGAGAAGTTAGGGTAGAATATTTGCAGTTGTGACGGGTAATGATAGCTACTCCTCCGCCCACTTTCCCTTGGGGGCGGTTGGCTTGGATGATATGATAATCGGTAGGGAGTGCAGCTAGAATATCTGGTGATGATTCCTGAGAGAACCAGGTTTCCGTGAGCAGGAGGATGTCCGGTTGCTCAAATTTGAGCAACAAGAAAATATCTATTTGGTGCTTGACCAGTGAGCGGGTATTCAAATAAATAACAGCTGACAAATTGTGCCTCCCATTTTATATTTGCGGGATGAGAGAAACGCATTTTTTCTGGTTTGGTGAAATTCGGACACACACTTAGCCACTTAGTGGCTCATACAACTGAGTGAAGAATTTGTTTTTTATATATCCTTGAAGAATTTTGTTTACCATCAACAACCTAACACAAAATCTACACAAATAATGATTCTGCACAATCCCTTCTTATTGACCACTTATTTACATTGAACAAGCCTTGCTTATAATAACAGGCATTTGCAAAGCCAATAGGTTTCGCCTAAAACAAAATCTATTATCTTTATCAAATTATTTTTTTTACATGTTGCATAGCAGTTAAGCTGCTGTGGAACATGGCTTAAAGTAAATAAACGCTATGACGCAGTCCAAGCTGGTCATGTTGTAGCGCTTTTTTTATATACTATAAGCTATATTGTACAACAGATCAACTGCTGTGCACTGTGTAAAAAAAACATTGACAAGGCCAATAGATTTTGCATAGGCGGAACCCATTGTCTTTGACAATGCTTGTTATTTATTGCAACACTCCATTATAGTGCATGTGTTTGCATGCTGTTCCAGGGTCCTGCTTTACATTTTTGCTTTCACCTGCCCTCTCCCACCTGGTTGCTCACCCCTTCCCTGTTGTTACTTGCCCCATCTTTTCCCTCCTCTTCCGCAGTTTTGCTTACCTTCTCCTTCAACCCCTCCTGCGGTTTTTGCATGGCCTTCCCACCCTCTCCGTCTTGTTGCTTGCACCTCCCAGCCTCCCGTTCTTCTCCATGTTTTTGCTTCCCAGTCCCTGTAGGAAACTGAAATTTTGTTGTAGTTGTCCCCCCCCCCCCCACTTTTTGCCCCCATTAGAACTTCTAGATGCTTGTTTTCGGCCCCAACAGTGCACTAAAGACTGCTAACCAGACTTCAGTGCAAGCGCCTTTTCCCTAAAACAAGGTAACTATTCATTTATACCCCATTTACCAAAGACTTTAGCACCCCTGTAAGTCTCCAAAATGTGGTACCCCTGGTGCCTAGGGTATGGGTACTAAAGTGGGTCCCTAAAGGCTGCAGCATGTATTGTGCCGCCCATACAAATTGCATGTAGGCTTCCATTGCAGACGGCGTGACATGGTGCAAACAATGTGTGAAAACTGGACATAGCACACTCACTGTGTGCATGCCAAAGTCACTATGTAATATATGTAAGTCACACCTACAGCTGGCCTTGTAGCCCTTAAGAAGGGTGCATTGTATTGCATGTGCTGTCTAGTTCAGCTACTAGATTGAACAAGTGAACAGGGAAGCTATCTTGATAATATACTGGGCACTGGTCATTACGAGTTCCCCAGCTAGATAATGACTTTATTGAAACCTATGGTGTTTGGTATCAAACATCTTGTCTTAATTAATCCATACAGTTGTCAGTACTAGTATTATCATGATATGCACCCAGAGGTGCACCCTGGAGGTTTCCCCTGAAAATCCTTCAGTATTAGTGTACTGGCTGACTGCTATCATCCAGTCTGTCACCACAGACTGGTTTCTGACCCCCTCCAGGTGAGAACCCTCGCTCTCTGAGGCCAGAAACCATGTCTGCTCTGGAGGAAGGTGTTCACCACTCCAGCAGCAGAATGGCTAGTGATTTAGATATCAAGGCCAGGGTCTTCAAAGCCCCTGTTGCCTTTGATATGCAACCCTGGCTTCCCCAGACATGAGAGATGCTGCCTCCTGCCCTGAGGTCCATTTGGCACCAGGACAGTCAAGAAATTAGCTATGCAGTAGGCTTGTTAGCCCACCTTAGGTGTGGGAGTAGCCCAGTGGTGTATCTGATGTGCTCCACAGAGAAAGGGTTCCACTATTTTGTTTTTGGTGGAATTATGCCTTCTCCCCACATAAATTAGTCAATAGGGGTTGAAGTGACCCAAGTAGCTCATTGGCTACTACCCTTCACTCCCCTTAACACCCCTACATTTATGTATTTATGTGGCTCACTGACACCAGGAACTCTGATTTTTCTGCCTGAAAGGAGAAAGACAAAGAAGAGCGGAAGACATGAGAACTGTGGACAAGTACTGAACTTTGCGCAAACCCTTGCCTGGCTGCTGCTATCCCGACAATCATCGAGACAGACTCGCCCAGAAGTGGAACAGCCTCCCCAAACCCTTGGAGGTGTGCCCAGCACTTCATCGACCCAGCCACATCTCCCTTGGTGTGGAGGATCCACTCCCCTACACCAGCAGGCACTGACTGCAGCTGCCCGGTACACCGTTCTGTTGTTTCCTGGGCCCACCGAGGGAAGAGCAGCCCAGAAAGAGGTCTTTTGCTTCAGCAGGTCTGATCCGTCTACCTGCTAAATTTGGAGACCCCAGGACCTGCTCTGCTCCAATACCTGCGATACCGGAGCCAGTTGCAAGCACCAAGGCTTGTTTGTGTTCAGTCGGAACACTACCGCTGCCAAAATGTAACCCTCCCCCTTTGCAGCGTTTTTCCTAAAGTTTTTTTCCCCATTGACTTTAATGGGTAGCGGTCCAGGCTACGGCCGCGTAAACCCACCTTTGCACCAGGACACCCAAGGGCAGGTAAACTTGAACTCTTGGTGCTTTGTTGGAACTTGGCCCCTACTTACCTTAAGCCCAGAAGAACAGTCCTGTAAGTTGTCTGTAAGTGTACCTATGTATTTTTCTCACATAGGATAACATTACTGCGTTCGAGTCCCATGCCTCAAATCTGACCGCTTTAATTTTTTACTGTAAACTTTGATAACTTCTAAAGTACTTACCTGATTCCATTAATTTTGGTGTCAATTTATATAAAGATCTGTTAATTTTCTAAATTGGCCTAGTGTCTTCTTGATTGTGTCTCATTTATTGACTCTGCGTGACCAACAGATGCGTAACTCTCCCTCTGATAAACCTAAATTGCTCGCTCACACTACCACAGAAGAGAGCATTTGAGATTATTAATTTAAGCCCTGTATGCCAATAAGGGTTGTCTGGACTTTCTACATTTTGTACCTCATTTTGGTACAGTAAATAAAAAGCCACCTTCCTGTAGTCCCACCTTGGTCAATAATATTTGCTTAGCATCTACATTTCACCAGATGTCCAGAGTTTGAAATTAAACGAGCATTAACAAAGCCAATAGGTTTTCCCTACCCGCCCTTTTGGCTTTGTCAGTGTTTTTAACAATATTAACTGTTTTGCGCTCCCTCCTTCTGAGATGCCTTCTGCCCGTCCCTCTGCCAGTGGTTTACAGTCAGCATCATTTCAGCAATGCTGCACAGCAGTTGGGCTGCTGTACACCAGGTTTAAAACATTTACAAAGCCAATAGCTCAAATAAGTGAGACCTGTTGACTTTTTTTTTCTTCCCAGAAAACTTCCACCCACTGGTTGATGTCCTCTGGTCACAAATAAAATACATCTGTCTTGAAGCCGAATTTAAATAATTGTCACATGCACTGAAAAATCACTAGGGACTACCATTCTCCTAACTTTCCTTTGATTGGAACTTTGATGTAATTTGACCATAATCACACTATTTGATCAAGTAGGGAAGCTGGAAACAGAACTCTGTTCTGGTCGTGCTCCACACTACAACGTGGCCACTGCAAGGGTCTTGCCCTTCAACACATATTAAGATGTTAATGTATGGTGCTCATGTGCAGTGTATCATTAAAAAAAAAAAAACACTCCTTATGTTTATCCATTCTCAAAGCCTGAAAAACACGTTTTAGAAAGAAGACTCAGATGCAAACATTTCTCAATCTAGGAAAAATAGACAACTACACAGTAAACTTCTTTTTATGCTCGACAATGAATTAATAAATGCAGAAACGAAAGTAAACCAAAAGTAGGCCAAAACATGCATTTCTTGCCAGCATGTTGCATCGCTGTTTGGTGTACACTGTAACACGGTGACAACTAAATATTTGCGTAAGCGTAGCCTTACATTCTAGCTAGATGTATGGAGTGAGGACCCACACAGATCTCTACAAGAAATTGTGCTTAACACACACATTCATCAATAAGGGCAAGGACTGACAGCTGTTGAGTTAAGCTATATTTAGTCACCCACAGTGCAGGATTCCATTAAAATGAAACATTCTGTACAATCGATGGGTATTTTGGGGCGCAATATCAACATAGCAGCAGGTGCAGTATACAAAAGAGGAAATTGCTCCACTACCCAACCTTTTTAATGTTTAACGCCACAAACCTAGAATTCTTGCTTCTGCCAAAAACAACAAAGCCCAACTAATCCAAACTTGGTTCCAATTGAAGAAACTGTATAGATTCGAACCCTATGCCTCCCTCAATGTCAAGTCTCTCAGATTCACCCTAGATCTCAATCGCACCCTCAAGGAGCACCTTGTTAAAAATAAAGGTAACCTAGTACCAGCTCTCTAACGAAAGTGAAACTGTTTTTCCTAGAGAAAGTCTATAGAACAGACCTTTGTACACTCTCCCAGTGGTTCATAACCTGTGGTCCAGGTACAATGTGGGTCTGCAAAGCCTACTCAGGGGGTCTGTGATATCCCATTTTTTTACGAATGGAAAACATTTGCACTAAAGCTGTTTTGTACCTTTCACATTCCGAAAGCAAACCCTTGATACAGTAATACCTAGATAAGTTTCCATTTAATGTTCAAAATAGTTATAGACCAGTCCCCCAAGAAGTACTTATTTCCAAACTTGCTTTTGTAATAGCAAATTTCTATTTTTAATCTGCCTTTTGGTTTTCAAGTGATGCGGTTGGAAAACGTCCACATTTTTTTGATTGGGTTGGCCTCTCAAAATACTTTACTCATACCAGTAACATTTTATGTGAGGTAGTGTGTTGCTTCTTGCATCTATCCCATTAGTCTTGTGGCAGCGGTGGGGCTGGTTTGTTACTGAACACAGTCACTTTGAACTTCTCTGCTTGTTCAAGTTTTCTAGGATTTTAAAACTTGAATTTGTTTTTGGACTGTTATTTGGAATGTTCTGTTTTTTATACAAATGTATGGCTAGTCTAATTTTGTGTGACATTTATAATCTTCCCTTACTATAAAGTTCGAGGCATGTGGGCTGCTGAATTCATATCTGTGCATAGATCGCCGCCTAGTGTTGGGTCCGGATGTTTGCACGTTGTTGTCCTGGAAGAGTCTTCGAAGTATCACGAGATAGGTGACTCCTCCCCTGGACTACAGTGCGCATGGGCATCCTCTCCATCCTTAGATTGTTTTTTTCCGCCATTTGGTTCGGATGTGCTTATCTTAGCTCAAGTTAGGCAAACTTAGTTTAAGGCCTTTAGTTTTCGTCGGTACTGTTCCTGCTCGGTATCGACTGCTTTCTCGCTTACTTTAGAAACTTCTTCCAGTTTTTCGCATCCGTTTAATCCGAACATCGACCTTACATCGACGATGGAATCGAGGACCCCATTCAAATGGTGTCCTGTATGCCACGCCAAATATCCACACATCGACGTCCACCCGGTATGCAACAAATGTCTCTCGCCGGATCACGACGAATCGAAATGTATGGCCTGTGCCCGATTCCGATCCAAGAAGACTCTCCGGAATCGACGGGCAGCGAGATTAGAAGCGCAGCAATCGGCACCGGCCCCGGCCAACATCTTCAGCACCGAGGACGAAGATGTTGAGAGCGTGGAAGAAGTAAACTCCAGCCCCGCTTCCGAACACGATTCCCGATCGGAAGACGCCGATGAAGCGCTTTTTCACAGGGAAGAAGCCGTCGACGAGGTAGGAGACTACGATGAGGCCTTTGGGGCCGAAGGAGATAGCTCTGGTGAAGAGCCAGGCCTACCCGTCGAAACGGAGGCCGTCAAAGTGCGTCATTCTACGGCTCCGGTCAAGGGATTGCCTCCGGGCCTTACCCGAGATCAATCCCAAAGTTCTTCGGCCCCGCCTTTGGGCCCGGCCTCGAACATCCAGCACGAGCCATTATTACCGAAAAAGACTGGTTTCCCTTCAATGAAACCGAAACCAATCGTCGCACCAGTTCCACCGAAACCAAAAGTGAAACTGGCAGTGGTCGGCTCGAAGCCCTCGATGACCTCCACTCCTTCGACGCCAGCACAGACCATCGGCTCCAAACGCACTAAGAGGGATTTCGGCGCCGAACTCGCTGCAGCAGATATCGGTACCGACCCGAAAAGGAAGGCCATCGGTCCCACAAGAGCGCCTCGGCCCCTGGCACCGAAGCAGTCGGCCCCGACCACCAAAGTCAAAATGGCCGCTCCATCTGAGTCCACTTCGAAGACAGCGACACGCGTCAAGTCATCGGCTCCGACGACCGCTGATACCTCTCCTCGGATCGATGACCCTGTGGCTCCGAAGCAGTCGACTCCTACCTCTACGGAACCACTCGGCACCAAAGAACCTTCGGCGTTCTCGGTGCGGCAAGTCGCGGCGTCGTTGCAACGCATCAGGGAACAGGCAGCCCTCCGGTCCACGTCGGGCCCCGACCCGAACAAGGCTCCAAAGGCACCCTCGGCACCAACCAACATCACTTTTGGTTTGCCGCCATCCACGGCGCCGAAGATGTTCGAGATCCGAACACGTGTCCACCAGACAAAGTCCCCATCTACTGGACACTCTCCTACTGAGCCTTCACAGTCTCAATTCATCGACGCCGACACTGGCAGACTCATACTCCGAAAACGGAAGGTCACGCCAGAGCAGACCTTGGACTCCTACAGAATCCCTCTGAAGCAGAAACTGCCAGCAGAGTCGGAACCGGTTCTATATGAACGCTTGCACACCTCCTATCAGGATCCCCAGTCCTTTTCTCCTACGCCCTCCGACACGGACGCAATGGAGGATTACATAGGTGATGATACCACCTACCCTAGGGATATCGATCCTGAAGAGCAGCAGGACCCAGATCAAACTTGGGATGACCCTACAGACCAGGGTGCCGCAACAGATACCCAGGACACGCAGCTTTACGGCGCAAAAACATCTCCCACAGAGGACACTGCTGCCTTCAATGCCCTCATAGAACGTGCTGCAGCCAATCATGGAGTACAACTCCACTCTGACACAGTTGAGGAAGACTTCTTAGTGGACACTTTCGCCTCCTCCGAGAGAACTGTCAAAACTTTGCCCATGTTGAAAGGTGTTCTCAAGCCTGCAAAGGACATTTTCAAGGAAACAACCAGGGCACGGGTGCTAAACCCCAGGATTGAAAAAAAAATACAAACCTGCGCCCGGGGACCCTATGTACATTAGAGGTCAGTTACCTCTTGACTCCATGGTGGTTGCTAACGCTCGCAAACGAGCCCACTCGCAAACAGGTGATGCTCCTCCCCCAGACAAGGAGTCAAAAGCGCTGGAGAACTCAGGCAAGAGAATTGCAGCTCAAGCAGCAAACATCTGGCGCATTGCCAATACACAGGCCCTCCTGGCTTGCTATGATCGTTCACACTACGACACGCTAGAGTCACTACTCCAGCATCTGCCAGACGAATACAAAGAGGCAGCGGAGCTCCTCATCAGAGAGGGACAACTTCTTACCAACGCATCCATTAAGTGCGCACTAGATGCTGCAGACACAGCTGCAAGGGCGATAAACACCAGCGTCCTGTTACGACGACACGCTTGGTTGAGAATCTCCAGATTCAAACCGGAGATTCAAAACAACATCCTGAATCAGCCAGTCAACCCCGACTACTTATTCGGCCCAGAAGTTGACACCACCTTAGAAAAAATAAAGAAGGACACTGACACTGCGAAGTCAATGGGGGCTCTGCAAACGCAGACATTTCGTAGTGGCTCCTTTCGTCGCCCCGGGAATAGGGGAGCAGCTAGAGGCCAGGGGTCACAGCAGCAATACACTAAAGGGGGCACACAGAGTACCTACGATAAAACCAACAGAGGTAGATATCGTGGCTCCAGCACCAAGGGCAGAGGACGCGGTTACGGCAACACCAGGTCCTCACCCAAGAACAAACAGTGACGCCCTCTCCCTTACCCCCGACCACATAACACCTGTCGGGGGGAGACTCCAGCGGTTCCTGTCCACGTGGAAAACCATCACCACGGACAGGTGGGTCAGGGATATTATCCAGCATGGTTACTGTCTCGAATTTACCTCCACTCCACCCACAATACCGCCAAAGCACCGTCCTATGTCCGCAGAGCACTTAGCATTATTGCAGCAGGAAGTGCTAAGTATGCTGCAAAAAGGTGCAATAGAGGTCGTGCCCGTCAACCAGCAGGGGACAGGGGTGTACTCTCTGTACTTCCTAATCCCAAAAAAGGACGGGTCGCTCAGACCTATACTAGACCTGAGACCCCTCAACCACTACATTCTGTCAGAGCATTTCCATATGCTCACCCTACAGCAGGTTCTCCCGCTGCTCAGCCAGGGAGATTTCCTAGCCACACTAGACCTCAAAGATGCGTACTTCCACATACCCATACACCCGTCACACAGAAAATATCTCAGGTTCACTATTAAGGGACAGCACTATCAATTCAAAGTCCTCCCCTTCGGCGTGACAACAGCACCCAGGGTTTTTACCAAGTGCCTAGCTACAGTGGCTGCACATCTACGGAGACAACACATTCACGTCTACCCTTACCTGGACGAATGGCTTGTTCAGGCAAAGTCAGGCCAGCAATGTGCCAGCCACATGTCCCTCACCATTCACCTTCTTCACAGTCTGGGATTCTCACTAAATTACCCAAAATCACATCTACAACCCGCACACGTACGACAGTACCTGGGCGCGACCATAGACACTCTGGCAGCCACAGCTCAGCCAAATTTAGCGAGGATCAACAGCATGCAACTGCTGATCTCAAAGTTCAAACCTCAACACTCCCTTCCTGCGCGAGTGTTCATGCAGTTGATAGGCATGATGGCCTCCTGCATTTTCATAGTCCCGCACGCGAGACTACATATGTGCCCGCTTCAGGAGTGCTTAGCACGTCAATGGAATCAGGCTCACGGGCAATTAAAAGACCTAGTGTTGGTGAGCGGTCGGGCATACAACTCTCTGCATTGGTGGAATCCACAAAACCTTTGCAAGGGCCGACCATTCCAAGAGCCTATTCCACAAATAATACTGACAGCGGACGCCTCTCTCCAGGGATGGGGAGCTCATGTACTCAAGTTACACAGTGCAGGGACTATGGACGACACAACTGAAGAAGATGCACATCAACGTTCTCGAACTGATGGCAATCTTCCTCGCCATGAAGGCATTCAAAGTACACTTGTGCAACAAAGTCGTGTTGATCCGGACGGACAACATGACTGCCATGTACTACATACAAAAGCAGGGAGGAACACACTCTCCACAGTTGTCTCACCTGGCTCAGAGCATGTGGAAGTGGGCCATTCAGAGGAACATATTCCTCATGGCGGAACAACTCCCCGACAAGGACAACCAGATGGCGGATCTGCTCAGCAGACACAGCCACCAGATGCACGAGTGGGAGCTACACCCATCAGTGCTCCAACCGTACTTCCAACAGTGGGGTCATCCAGAGATAGACCTATTCGCCACAAACGAAAACGCAAAATGCCAAAGCTTTGCCGCCAGGTTCCCACATCCACAATCGCAGGGCAATGCGATATGGATGAACTGGTCCGGCAGATTTGCGTACGCTTTTCCCCCAGCGCCATTAATACCGCTGGTGGCACGCAAACTGTGACAGCACTCACTGACACTCATCCTAGTTGCTCCAACGTGGGCGCGCCAGCCATGGTACACCACCTTTCTGGAACTTTCCGTGGTGCCGCATCAAAGGCTGCGGATAAAACCTGCACTCCTAACGCAGAGCCATGGCGAAATTCAGCACCCAGATCCGCAACAGCTGAACCTGGCAATCTGGCTCCTGAAGTCTTAGAGTTTGGCTACCTAAACCTGCCACCTGACTGTATGGAGATCAAGGAGGCCAGGAGACCCACTACCAGAGCTTGCTATGCAGCTAAATGGAAGAGGTTTGTCATTTACTGCACCAACAATGACATTAACCCGCTAGACGCATCCATTCAAAACATAATCTGTTACCTCTTACACCTATACCGATGCAATCTGGCATACACCTCAATCCGTATCCATTTAACCGCAATAGCAGCCTATCTCCAAAACAGGCAGCACCTCTCTTTATTCAGAGTGCCTGCCATCAAAGCCTTCTTGGAAGGACTTAAACGAGTGATTCCCCCAAGGCACCCACCAGCACCGGTGTGGAACCTCAACTTGGTCCTCACCAGACTAATGGGTCCACCCTTCGAACCTCTCCACTCATGTGAGATTATATTCCTCACCTGGAAAGTAGCTTTCCTAGTAGCAATCACTTCGTTAAGAAGAGTTAGTGAACTCCAGGCACTAACCATTCAAGAGCCATTCATACAGGTTCACACAAACAGGGTCGTACTACGTACCAACCCCAAATTCATGCCTAAAGTAATATCGCAGTTCCACATGAATCAAACTATTGAACTGCCTGTTTTCTTTCAAAATCCACAAAATGTCGCAGAGAGAATGCTCCATACACTAGATGTAAAGAGGGCCCTCATGTACTATATAGACAGAACTAAGGACTTTAGGAAGACAAAACAACTTTTTGTTGCCTTTTCTCCACAACACAAGGGCAACGCCATTTCCAAAGCAGGTATAGCCAGATGGATCGTTAAATGTATTCAAATTTCCTATCAAAAAGCTAAACGCACACTAACGATTCCCCCACGAGCCCACTCAACACGAAAGTTAGGGGCATCCATGGCTTTCCTGGGAAACATTCCTTTACAGGAAATATGTAGAGCAGCCACATGGTCCACTATACATACATTTACCAAACACTACTGTGTAGATGTACACTCAAAACAGCAGGCAGCTGTAGGTCAGGCTGTTCTCAAAACTCTTTTTCAGACTGCTGCAGCTGGCACGGGTAGCCGCCGCTAATGGAGGAACTGCTATGTATTCCATGCACAGATATGAATTCAGCAGCCCACATGCCTCGAACTGAATATGCTACTTACCAGTATGCATCTGTTCTTGGCATGTAGGGCTGCTGACATTCATATCGCCCACCCTCCTCCCCGGCGCCTGTAGCAGCTGCAGCCCACAGAATTACTGTATAGCATGGTCATCACTTACTGTATCTACTCCATCACTGCCACAATGGCGAAAAACAATCTAAGGATGGAGAGGATGCCCATGCGCACTGTAGTCCAGCGGAGGAGTCACCTATCTCGTGATACTTCGAAGACTCTTCCAGGACAACAACGTGCAAACATCCGGACCCAACACTAGGCGGCGATCTATGCACAGATATGAATGTCAGCAGCCCTACATGCCAAGAACAGATGCATACTGGTAAGTAGCATATTCAATTATAGGGGTGTGGAATTTAATAAAATATCTACTTGTCCATGTGGCAGGTTGCTTCATAAATCTACTTGTCCTGTAACAAAATCCACTTGTCCCTTTGGTACCATGTAGTGCAGCGACAAATAATGGCAGCAGTCTCGTTATATAAGAGCTCTGATGTAGCCTCTCTGATTATGCCAGGGCTCATACTATAGTAGTGTTTGAATACTTGCAATCCCCTTTTTTGTGTCTTTTCTGCAGACCTACATACTGGGGCTGAAGATGGGGGTAAGCAATAGTTTGAGGTTTAGAATGCCCGTTTGAGTCTGTGCAAACCTACGAACTTGCATGTTTTAAGGGTTTTCAACAACTCTTCTCTAATCTTTTCCCATACTGAGAAATGTTGAAAATTTACTCCTGACAATGGCAGACGTAAACTTTCTTCCAGAGTTGGGGCAAAAAGTGGTTGCAGGGAAAGTGAACTTGCAAGCACTCAGATTTTCGCATGACGAAATCTACACATGCATGTTTACTCATGCTAAAATGCAGTTCACAAATAATTTCTAGGAGTACTATTTCTTGTCCTACTTCTGTAAATTCTTGGGAATTCACAAAAGCTATATAGCTGCACTTACTGCAAGGGCATATACCATGGGTGCACTTTTGAGACTTTATTTAATAATTGGAACCCTAATTTGGTCTACCGTTGTCCATGATCATTTGCGTTTATTTAAATTCTGTCTGTCTCACTCTGTATCGGTTGACTTCACTGTGAGTGACAGCATTCTGCTCTTTCACAAGAAGCATATTGGCTCACAAAGTCGTTTTGTTTAGTGCTAGTAACTACTTTGGCAGTGTGTGCTTTTTGAGACCAAAAAAATATTTTCTTTTGCCAATGTTTGTTATAATGGTGAGGGCCCGGCAGCTCCCACACCAATAAGGTTTTACAAAAACCATGTCAAAACAATTCACACATTGACAAAACTAAAAAGCTGACCACCAATTTCAGACCACCTGGCTTTGCCAATGCTTGTTTATTTTTGTTTCCCATAATCTTATTGAAACTAGTTACACTGATTTTCCATATGACTGTTTTGGGGAAACACCAGCATGCATCAACACATGTTACTAAATGCTTAAAAAAAAAGATACCTGAATTTTAACAGTTGTGTAGAGTAATGTTTTTATTCCTGCTTTCATTTTTTTATGAACATTTTATTTTGAAAGCACAGAATCCTCAATCTTGCTTTCAAGCTTCTGCAAATATTTGCATCAAATCATAGAGCATTCTGGGAGCATTATACATAGCCTCATGTTGCTGAACTTTGAAAACTTGTGTACACATTTTTATATTTGAACCACTGTCGGTAGTGCAATCAGAGCTTACAACATATACTTTAAGCGCTCACCCTAATAATAAAGGCTTTCAGTTATTGAACCATAAATACAAGTTTGAACAGCATTAACATGGACAAAAATATTACCTTAACAGCAGACCGTGCCCTTCCCTGACCCATAATGTGGTACTGCAAACTGGCAGCCTAAGGGTTTGTGCTGCAGGGGGTTGGGCCTACTTGTCCCAAGGACAAAATTCACATAAAAACCTCTTGCCCTTGACCCCAAACAATATGTCCTGAGCGTCTGGCTATAGGAATTCCACATCCCTGATAGATGCTCTGTTCCGAATCTTACGTTGTTCTAAACTTAGTGTCTGTGTCCTGCTAGCTACAAAAAGATTTCCTATTCAACTATTCAAAAATTAAAAAAAACTTCTGGAAATCAGTAATTTTTCTTGGGAAATGTTGAAGTCATTTTAAAAATGTCTAAAAAACATTCTATTTCAGAATGGAAGATATTCACTAAAAAAGTAAAAAAACAGACCTTGAAGTCTTTTGTAATAGTTTGTTTTAAAATGTTCTAAAGTTTCAAGGGGTTACCTACACAGGTCTTCAGAAATGTTTGTTATGCTAGGCACACACTTATTATTGTAGAGGTATAAGCACATGTCGAAGGACCCACCTTACATCAAAGGGGAACATAAGTGCATACTCAATCATTGTTGCAACAACACGCTGGAGGGCTAGTGCCCCATTAACCACAGCCCCCTCACCTGATAAGGAGAGTAAAAGGATTTAGATGGTGAGCCGCGAGCAGGGAGATTGGCAGCACACAGTAGTGCATTGTCTTTTAATGCTCCCTCGACCGTTACCAACACCAGCAGTAGGAGGGGATGGAGCAGCTCATGCAGCACCTACCACAGCTCTACCAGGCGAGTGACAAAACCTCTGCTCAGGAGGCAAAAGCATAGCAAACACCTGCCTGAAGTCCGCGATTGATACGGCCCACACAGCCAGTAGACATCTACGGGAAGGCACAACACTGCAAATGCATGCTTGGCTGAGGATCTTCAGGTTCAGACAAAAGGTTCAGGTGGTGATACTGAATATGCCCCTCACAGGCGACCATCTGATCAGACCAGTGATGGACGATGGTGTGCAGAAAATAAAAAAAGACAGATACTGCTAAGGCCATGGGTGCACTCCAGTTCAGAGGGATTTTCAGAGGAGGCTAGCACAACCAGATGGGTGGCCCCAACCAGGTATCACTCCGTTCAGCCTCGCACCCCTCACCGCACCTTGTGTCGACATAACAGTGGCATTACCCCAGCACACAAAGCCAGCCCTTTAAGGGCAGACCCAGTGGTGGAGCTGCCCAAACAACAGGGACGGGGCACCAATAAGTCCTTTCACCCCATGCCCCTTCGCCCCTCCCACCCACACACCAGTTGGACAATGCAGCCACAATGTTCTACCTCTACAAAATCATGTCCCTTGTCTCGGCTAGAAACAGGACATTTGGAGTTGGGCCATCCAGTAACACCAATAGCTATATACATTCCCAGGGTTCAGAAAACCGAATCAGGAAGAAATATGCTTTACACTAATTGGAACTGAAACACCAGATTGTCAAAGGCACGTTCAAAAGATGGGCACACCACAGATAGACCTGTTTGCAACAAGGACAAATGCAAAATGCTAAAGTGTGCCAAAGTGTTCCGGTACCCCCACCAGGGATCTGTGGGGAATGCCCTGTTGTTCGAACTAGTAATGGCGATTTGCCTACGCTTTTCCACCAATGCCGCTGATAACTATAGTCCTAAACAGATGAAAGCACACACAACTCTGATATTAATCTGCCCACAGGGTGCAGGACCGACCTGGTGCTCAGGACTTGCTAAGATGGCTCAGGACAAAGTAAAAAAATAGACAATCCACCAGGACCTACTGACCATAAATGAAGAGCAGATATACAAACCAGAACCAGCAACTCTCCGCATAGCAGCATGGTTCCTGAGAACGTAGAATTTGACAACCTGGGATTACCAAAAAGGATGATGGAGATACTCACAGAGGCCTGCAGAAATCGCACAAGGAGGTGCTAAACTATGAAATGGAAAATATTCATACACGTGTGCGGGAAGAGCAAACTGCATGACCAATGGATACATGAAAGCGAGGTGGTCCCGTACCTTACCCAACTCCTGTACGAGAGACTGCCTTACGGTTGTATAAAGTTACATCTCGCAGGTGTAGTGGCCTGCACTAGAGGATCAAGACCGTTCACAGTACCAGCCATAAAGATTCCTATTGGGAGCAAAAAGGATAGCCTTACTAAGAGCTGTACCCGATTCATTGTTAAACATGAATCCGGTGCTGATTCAACTAATGACCAGCCTATTCAAACCCATGCACAAAGTTGGCTCCCGGGCATCTAACGCTAAAAACAACCTTAGTGATAGCCATCACCTCCCTAAGGATGGTTAATGAGCTAAAGGCACTCACCATACAGAAACCATACTTGCATGTACAAGAGGACAGAGTTGTAATGTGGATTAATCTACAGTTCCTACCAAAAGTATTCTGACACTTCCAATTCAGCCAGACACTACAACTACTAGCGTTCTTTCATAGTCTGAAGATGCAAGCAGAAAGAGCCCTGCACACTCTGGATGTTAGAAGAGCAGTTATGTACTACCTGTAAAGAACAAGACAGCTAGACAATCCTTTGTATCATTCGCCCCAAACAACAAGGGCGCACCAATTGCAAAGTAAACCTTCACAAGAAGGATCGTACAAACAGTGAGAAAGTGCCTCTTTTGCATGGTTACCCCCCTCTTTTTGCCTGGTTTTGATGTGGTTTCAAATGTAGTGCACAGGGTCCCTGTGCCAGTGTTCCTTCCCTAAAACAAACTCCCAATTGGTACTTCTGCCCCCTGTAAGTTTTTAGTAAATAGTACCCTGGGTACCTAGGGCCTGAGAGCTGAAGAGGGTCCCTTGGGACCATGCCACTGCCATTGCAGCTTGCATGCCCCTGTGAAGGATAAAACTACAGTTGACATACTGCCTGGCAGCATAGGTAAGTCACCCCTCTAGCAGGCCTCACAGCCCTAAGGTGGGGTGCACTATACTACAGGTGAGGGCATATCTGCATGAGCAGACCTGCCCCTACAATATTGGGCATCATTTCCTGATCTTGCAAGTGCCAGGGAAGCCATAGAGAGTACATGGACTGTAAAATCGACAACTTGAATTCCACAGGAGCATGACGGCTTCACAGAATACAGGAGGTTTTAGTACCAAACTACTCCTTTCAATAAACCCACACCATGCCAGTGTGGGATGTATTGTACCATGTACCCAGAGGGCACCTCAGAGGTTCCCCCTGAATCCCTACTAACCCTGGTGTGGTCTCAGACTGGCTGTAGGTAGCCAGCCACCACCAGACATGTTTGCGCACCCCTGGGTAGAGAGCCCCTGCTCTCTGGGACCATAAATAATGCACATTGAGGGCAGAGGTGTCATGCCTCCTCCCCCAGGATAGGTTAGTGCTTGAAGAGAGGAGCTTCAAAGGCCTGCCACCTTTTGTAATGTGACTCCCATAGCCTCTGTTACTAGCAGCAGATGGCAACCCCTGGTTAACACCCCCACTTTGGGCAGGAAAACCGGTGGGAAAATTGAAGATAGGTGTGTCCACCTCTGCCAACCCTACCCCTAGGGTGGGTGTGGGGTGGGGTGGGGGAGGGGGGGAAGAGAGGTGAAGCACAACTTTCAGTCCCCGCCATCTTGAACATTGGGAGAACCCCTCCAATCAGGGCTAGGTCTATGCCCCCTCCCACAGGAGGGTGGCTTACTAGAATGTGCAGTCACCCCAGGTAAGGTGCCGATTGGCACTACCTGCTACTCCTCCTAAATTTAGTATTTAAGTGGCTCCCCCAGACCTGACCCTCAGATCTGTGACAACCTAAGAAGAAAGAAGACACCCTGCAGCAGAAGCCAGAAGGCGACAACTGACTTGGCCCCAGCCCTCTCGGCCGGTCTCCAGCTTAGACGACCCTGTGACCTGTCTTGCAACAACGACCTCCAAAACCGCTGAGAGGACTTTTGCCTTCAATGAAGACACTAATCTCCTGAGGACAGCGGACCCTACCAGAAGAAACCAACTCCAAAGACTCTGGATCCACGCAGATCCGAGTCTCATGCCCACTCTGCACCAGACGCCCACGGCCTGAGTCTGAGTGGCTCACCTGTGTAATGAAATCTCCCCGGTGATCCTTACCTTGTGTTCAGTGTTGGCTGACCCCTCCATGACGGCGCCGGCAGTGTGAATTCAGAGGCTCCCTAACAGCAACCAGCTCCAGTAAGAAGAATCCGACGTCAAAAGGTACCCCTGCCTTGGTGAGCTGAAGCAAAAATGCCCCTACGACCCTTATCCAAACTTACCTTGCTGTCTGTGGTCTTCCTCTTGCAACCTCTGGTGCCACGCCTGCAGCCTCATTGCCATCAGGAAAATCCTCAATGAAAACATTGGGTGCCCAAAGTCGAATTTGCACCCTGCTGCTCTTATGCCATTGGTGGTGTAGGTTTGGTGCTGCTTTGTGGCCCCCTTGTGCTATCTCCCAAAACTTGGCCCCTGCAACCCATTTACCTACTTGCAAGCAGTGTGGCTCCAGGCAACCCCTGTCTCCATTGGAAGCATTGAGTCGATCTCCGATTTTTGACCTCTGCACGGCTGCCGCTGGTGGTGCTGTTTTGGTACCTATCTGTCCCCTGGCCCTTACTGACTTTTGGCTCCGAAGACTGAAATTGTAAGTTTGATACTTACCTGTTTAACTGCAATATTTTTTTCCCCATAGGATAACATTGGACAGTTTGAAAACGTTTCTAAATGTTGTTTTTTTGCAAGTGAAAAGTATTTTGTAATTAAAAACATACTTATTTTAATGTGAAAACCAGGGTCTTAAAATAAAGTAAAAACAAAGTATAATTTTAGAAAACTGGTCTGGATCTCCTTGAGTCGTGTGTCCATTATTGATCATGTGTATGCAATAAGTGTCTTGCACTCCTCTGTGTTAGGCCTAATGCTGCTCGCCCACACTGCCACTAATAGAGTACTTTGGGTTTTGTATTGAGCCCTGCACACTTTTGGAGAACCTCTGGACTCTTTGCACGGTATTGCCACCTAGTGACAATATCAAATATAGAGCCTACGAAACTATCCAAACGTGATACAAAATAGCAGGTGCAGAATTACCCCAAAGACCAGAGCACACTACGAGGAAATAGAGAGCCACACTGGCATTTATAGCCGCTGTTTACATCAAGGGCATATGTATGGCAGCCACATGGCATTGGTAGCACTTTCACAACACACTACTACTAAACAAGGAGGCACAGGTTGGTCAAAAGGTAGTGAAACACCTGTTTTCCTCCTCCAACTCCTTTCAACCACACCTCCCAGGAGGAGAAAATACTGTTATATAACAAATGCCTAGCATGTGAACCCGCGAAAAGATTAATGCTGCAGAACAAAATGGTTACTTACCTGTAAGATTATTTTTGCAGCTCGAAGAATTTTGTGGATTCATATGTGACTCTCCCTGCTCCCTGGAAATGACGAGCTTGGATAACAAGCAAGACCGGCGGGCATCTGACATAAAGGGAAGGACAAAATGATAGGCGACTCCTCCAGTAAAAAAAGACAAGCATTTGCAATGCATTAGGTCTGGCATTCAGGAGAGTTTGAGCTATTGGCATTGTAAATGCCAATAGCTTAAACTCTCGCAAATGCGAGACCCATTGCATTGCAAGTGCAATGTTTGTAAAAGCGCCCCATGCCGCGCTTTCACATTAATGACTAGCCACGTCTAAACAAATGGGCGCAGCCTCCATTAAAGTGAAAGTTGACAGACAAATGTATATTTTTTTTTTTTGTAAAAGTGCCCTATGCCACAGTTTCACTTTAATAGCGGCCAGCACCCCTTTCTTTAGACGAGCCATGTGTAAAGAAGGGGCGTGTCCAACATTAAAGTGCAAGCGCTGTATGGGACGCCTTTACCCCAAAAATATTTGTAATGCAAGAAGTCTCGCATTTGCGAGAGTTTACGCTATTGTCATTTGTAATGGCAATAGCTCAAACTCTCGTAAATGCAAGACCTATTTCATTGCAAAGCAGCGGCCGGAATTGGCCCGGGCTGCTTTGAAAGTGAAAGCGTGCATGGCGTGCTGCAAGTAGTGCCTGCAGGGCCAGAGACTCATTAAAGAATATAGTGCTTACAGACTAAAATAAACATACCTTATAACAACAGAATGAAAAGGGGCAGTCCTCCATGGGAGGTTACAAATGAAGACAAGGCGGTACTAAGGAGGGCCTAACAAGCCTATTAACGAATCAGAAGGCAGCATTTACGAAGGGCAATGACAAAAGCCAATGAAAAATATGGGCGGAGAGTGGTCGGGGCCTCATTTCCATACTCTAATACAGCATGCATTGCAGAGCAACGTATGCGCTGCCCAGTCTCAACCTAAACAAGCATTTACAATGCAATAGGTCTCGCAATTACATTATTTTGAGCTATTGACATTGTAAATGGCAATGTCTTTTAAAAAAAATTAAAAGGCATTGTTATTTACAATACTAAAATCAACACCTATTGCATTGCATAGCGCGGCAATGCCTTTTATTTATGTTTTAAAAACCAAAACATAAGATAAGGCATTGCCATTTACAATGCCAATAGCTCAAACTCGCGTAAATGTGAGACCTATTGCATTGCAATGCTTGTTTCACGTTGTCTTTGGCTAAGTCACTGACACTGCAGTGACACACTAGTCTAAATTCTAAATGTGTTTCTATCTAATATTCAGGAATAGAGATGTGTTTTCAATATTGTAATATAGCAGCAGCTCACCGATATTATGCAAATAATCCACCTACTGCAGTTCCTGTTTCACTCAAAAAGCAACTTTTTTATGGATGTTGCATGGTGTTAAAAAAAACATTTCTCTATATATTGTCTGTAAACAGCTACCACACATTGCCTGTATTAAACAAGCATTACAAATGCAATAGGTCTCGCTTTTTAAGTTAAAGCCATTTGCTTTGCTGTACAATACCATTAGCAAAGCAAATGGCTTTAACTAAATCAAAGACGAGACCTATTGCCTTTTCAATGCTTGTTTTGTTACCTGATCTTTTTTTACCACTCACTTCTTCCAGTCCTTCCATTCTCTTGGGGTTTATATGGTAAACAAAAAGCACTGCATTTATTTTTTATCTATTGTGTGCTTTGTTCAGTTTGAAAAGTTCGAAATGTCACCTTGTAGTTAGTTCCGTATGCTAGCCTGCTAGAACGGTGTCAAACAGGTGAAAACTTCATAAACCATTCTCCAAGAAATGTCACAATAGGCCTAAAGTCCAGAAAGGAGGGAATGTTACAAGACAGTCAAAGTCAAAACATAGGAAACATGCATTGGCAAAGCCAATAGGTCTTGGCTATATGAGATCTTTTGGGTTTTGTCAATGTTTTTTAGCCATGTTGCATAGCAGTGCAACCACTGTACAACGTGGCTGAAAGTAAAGAAAATAGCTATGATGATCAACGCAGGCCGTGTCTTAGCCCGGTTTTTATTATTTTTTTGTTTTAACTTTCATCCATGTTGTACAACAGTTGCAGTGCAAAACGTCTAAAAGATCTTTCAAACAAGCATTGGCAAAGCAAAATTGTTTTGCCTCTGCCCAATCTATTGGTTTTGGCAATGTTTTGTATGTTACACAACAGCAGCATGGCAGAAAGTTTAAAAAAGCTCTGTAATGCGGTCAAAGCTATCCACGCCCTAGTGCTTTTTTAATTATTTTTTTTTTTACTTTAAGCCATGCGCCGCTGTGCAACATGTTTTAAAAAATGACAAAGCCAATAGAGAAGAGCCTTACAAATGAAAGAAAAATATCCAGAAGTTTTAAGATCCCTACATGCAGCTCACAAAAGGAGAGTAGCAGCAGATAAATGCATTAGCAAGAAAAATGCTTCAGGTGAAAGCAGGCCCATGGACAGCGGGAAGAGGGTGGTAGCGGAAAGGGGAAAGCAACTGAGTGGAGAATGGGCAAGTAGCATGGGAGGGACGGGGGCAAGCAAAAAAGGAATGTGGGCACTCTCACTACACGTCGACATTTATCTAGGAAGGTAGCGCTAAGAATGTTCATCACGCCAGATTTTTAAATAATTTATGGTGCTACATTTGTAATGGTCGTTAACTATGCTTTAAAGAAACCTTGTTAACTCTGTGAATTATCCAGCAACACAGCTCATGCTTACCCTTTGAAAATGCTGCATGAACGCTCGCTGTTGAACTGAGATTTGCATTAAGTAAACCTGAGCTGGAATGTGTGGCTTTTGACCCTGAGTGATTTTTAGGTCTCGCCTGACCCAGCGCATGCGCTGGTCTGGCGAGACTTAATTAGAGAGCTCCAGAAAGTGCTACCAGGCCAGCCTAGAGCTACAGTGCATGTGCGCGGGCGCGCGCGCAGCGTTTTACCGCAATTACTTTCACTTTGGCGGCCGCTTTGATGTTTGATCGCGATCACTTTCACTTTCACGGCCGCTTTGCATAGCCAATAGGTCTCGCTTTTGGGACCTTATAAGTATTTAGTTATGCAACTGTTGCATGGCGAAACACTTTTAAGGTCCCAAATGCGAGACCAATTGGCTATGCCAATGCTTGTTGTTGTGTTTTTTGTTGTTACCTTAACACCCCTGTCTTCTCCTACTATGGCTTGTCTATCACCCCAACCCCCTATCAGAAAGAAAAAATCACCAGAGCCGCGTAACACTGGTGGTTAAAAAGCTCCTCTGATGTTGAGAGTAGTAATTGTTTCCTCAGTCTATGCCGTTAGTCCCATGTTGTAAGCTCTGGTTGTACCAAGTGCAGAACACGGTCTCTCCCGTCTCTGTGCAGCATGCCAGTCCAGCTTGGAGAGCAGGGCAGCAGCCAGCTATTTGTTCTCTAACATTGCTTTATGGATGGGGACTGTGAGCCGGCACCCTTGTGCCAGAGGTACAACGGCTTAGAGTGTGTATTGCAGTGGGTGGGCCGCGCATGAAGATGGTGGCTGCAGCGTCTCCCTGCCCAACGGGGGAGAGGGGGCTGATTGTGGGTTCAGTGAACGAAGGAAGGACAGTAATTAATTGTAAGGACAACACGGGGAGAGGGGGATGGGGTTAACATCAACCTAGGGCAATGGGAGATAGCAAACCACAGTATGGAAAGTGAGAGGAGGGAAACGCATGCACTGTAATGGAGTGTGTCCAAGAAAAAAAATGTGTCCCTTTAAAAGCAGAGAAGAGATAACAAACAGAAAAATTTGGTGCGGCAAGGAGTAATAGAAGCGCTCTGATACCTGATACCTTAGACGGCGAGAGGCGGGCTCCCCCGTACGGTGGTGGGCATCAGCGCCCAGAGATGTGCGATGACCACCGAGGTGGCAATGAGCAGGATCACCATCTGAATCTCCGCACCGGCCTTGCGGCGAAAGCTACAACCCCGGCTGGCGAAAGCTGCGGCGGCGAAAGGCAGGTTCCCCCGTGCGGTGGTGGGCATCAGTGCCCAGGGAATGTGCGACGCACGAACTGCCGGTGCATGCACCGCCAAGCGAAAGCACGCACACAATGGAAGGAGGGGCCCGATGGGGGTGGGGAGGGAAAACTAAAGGACGCCGCCATGTGCGCGCGCACATTTTGTCCACCCATATGCGGCAAGCTGCATACGTGGAGCAGCATTTGCCTTGACAATGAAAGCTTTTCAAGATGGCGTCGGACTGTCCACTGTCTGTACGTACACGCGCATGCTGTTAGCTTTGGACAAATGGCGAGAGCAGCCATCTTTGTCCATCCCTACGCGTGCATGTAAGCCTTTGAGAGAATCGATTGCAAAAGGCACTCGCAAGGCGTGAGCAGTGCATGCGCTGCTTTGTGGAGAACAGAACAGGATCTATCAGTTGGCCCCTCTAAAAGGATGGGGCCCAGGGCAAGAGCCCACTTGCCCATGCCTTAAAACGTTTCTGTGTAGTAATTAGGAGGATAACAATCAATCCCTTTAGTCGCCTTTTAAATGACACGGAATACTAATCAGGGTGCACCCAATCCTTTCAGTAACATATTGGTGTCCACAGAAAGTTGAAATCATGTCACCAACAGATTAGTGCATTCTAAGTACAGATGGTGTGTGAGAGAGAGCAAGATGGCTTAAGGGAGATGACCACACAAGCAAATCCCCGGTGTGTGTCTCCGTTGTGTACCTGCTCCGTCACCATGCAACAGGTGGCAGTGAAACAAGAGCCCCGGAGAAATGGAATGAAGAGACAATATCTGGGTGGGAAAGAAAGAGAGGCATGGGCTAATGCGTGACAAAGGGCGAGAGAGAGAACGCAAGAGAGAGGGGGTACAGAAAAGTGACAGCCAGAGAGGATGGTGCGTGAAAAAAAGAGGAGGGAGGGCAGAAAAAAGAAAGACACAGTGGCAACGGGCGCGTGGGTAAGAGAGCTCAAACCAGACTGTGGGGCTCAGGTGCGCGAGGCAGGCGGCAGGCGGCAGGCTGGCAGCAGCTGGCAGCAGCAGCCTAGCAGCAGCAGGCTAGCAGCAGCATCTAGCACTTCAAAGTTCAACGTCCTCCTCTTGTTTGCTGGCGAAGCTTCTCCCGGCGGTATTTCCACTTTTTGTTCGCCCTATTGCGAGCTGATCGAACTGTGAAGGCGGGGTGTATCAAAGAGATAACTGCGGCGTGAACTCATCCGCACATACCAACTTCCACAGACACTAACCGACGCACGCACGCAGACACACAAATACAAACCCACACCAACAACCCCAGACACACACGCAGGGACAACACCTCACATCCAAGCTCCGCTCCCCGAGAGCGCCCCTCATCCTCACATACCGACTCCCACAGACACCAACTGACGAGCGCAAGCAGACGCAAATAAAAACCCACACCAACAACCCCAGACACACAGGGACACCATCTCGCATCCAGGCCCCCCCGGAGCGCCCCTTATCCGCACTTACCGACCCCCACAAGCAGACACTAACCGATGCACGCATGTCGACACATAAACCAACAACCCCAGATACCCCACGTGGCACCCAGACACCAACTCACATCGAGGCGCCCCTCATCCGCACCTACCGACCCCCACAAACAGACGCCAACCGATGCACGCAGACACACAAATAGAAACCCACACCAGCAACTCCTGACACACACGCAGGTATACAATTAAAGACACATTTAACACACACACACACACCCACACCACACCACACCAGACACACCCCCCCACCCCACAGCTCTATACTCTGCTTTGCCCCTTTTTAATAAGTCTATGACAAGGATTTGCAGAATGTGACACATGATAGCGCGTAAAGTCTGAGGCATTTCAACAGGAATGTAAAACCAGCGCAGCGGTGCGAGCTGTAGTGTTCTACGGGAGTGATGGACTTATGCTAATGTCGCTCACTTCTGCAGCTTCTGATATTCCTGGACCTGTGGACCACAGCCTTCTGTTACTCCGCACAGCTTTACGAAGTACAGAGACTGGAAAAGATACCAGCGTGTCCCACGGTAGCGGGAAACAACCTCCAGTTCTGTTTTCTTTGAATTCTGGGACTTCGAGTTTTTCATTTGTTTGAGATAAACTCGCACTTGAAGTACTAAAATACAAGAGTGGAAGTGAGGGTTGGGGCTTCAAGCCCTTTTCTGAAAACCCTATCGCACAAAATCTCTCGCCAGAGAGCAGCGCATGCGCTGCAACGCTAGGCGAGACCTAAAAAGGGGGACTAACCGAATAATTCCAGACCCAAACCACTAGATGGCGGAATAATACACCGGATGTGAACCCAGAAAATTCTTCATGCTGCAAAACGTCTCCTAGAGGTAAGTAAGCATTTCGTTTTTAAATTATCCACAACATTTGATCTGACCGACCATACCTTTTTTGTAAATCCCAGCTTGCAATCAATCAATCAGGGGTTTATAAAGCGCGCTATTCACCCGTGAGGGTCTCAAAGTGCTGGGGAGAGGGGGTGTGCAGCTCTGGATCAGTCGAAGAGCCAGGTCTGGATTAGTCGAAGAGCCAGGTCTTGAGGCACTTCCTGAAGGTGTGCAGAGTGGGGGGAGCGTCTGATGCTGACTGGTAGCTCGTTCCAGGTCTTTGCTGCAACATAGTAGAAGGCTCTTCTACCTACTCTGGTTCTACGGAAGCCTGGGGTCTCTGCCAGGGTGAGGTCGGCAGAGCGGAGGTTCATTTTGATTACGTGGAAGGAGATTTTCATTGAGGTATTTGGGTCCGATGTTGTAGAGGGATTTGTAGGCGTGGGTGAGTAGCTTGAAGGTCACTCTCTTCTCGATGGGGAGCCAGTGGAGGTGTTGTAGGTGCTGGGTCATGTGCTTGTGTTGTGGGGTTCCCAGGACGAGTCTGGCTGCGTTGTTCTGGATGGTTTGGAGCTTGTGTAGCAGGGTTTTGTTGATTCCGGCGTAGAGGGCGTTGCTGTATTCCAATCTGCTAGTTATGAGTGTGTGGGCGACTGTCTTTCTACATTCCGGGGGGATCCGCTTGAAGGTCTTGCTGAGGATGTATAGGGAGTTAAGCAGGTGGAGGTGACTGTGTTGATCTGAAAGCTCAAGGTGAGGGAGGAGTCTAGAATGATGCCGAGGTTCCGGGTGTGGTCCGTCTGGGGTGGGTGGGTTTCCAAGGGCAGGAGGCCACCAGGAGCTGCCCCACGCAGTGGGTGAGGGTCCGAGGACGAGGACCTCTGTCTTCTCCGAGTTCAGTTTTGGGCAGCTGTTGTTCATCCAGGTTGCGACATCTTTGATTCCTTCTTGGAAGCTAAGCCTGGTGTCTTTGGGGTTATTTGTGAGGGAGAGGATGAGCTGGGTTTCGTCGGCGTAAGAGACTATGCGGAGCCCTTGCTGTCCTACGATGGCGGTGAGGGGGGCCATGTAGATGTTGAAGAGCGTGGGGCTGAGTGAGGATCCTTGGGGTGCTCCACAGTTGGTCTCAGTAGGTTCAGAGGAATGGAGGGAGTCTGATCCTTTGGGTTCTGCCGGAGAGAAAGGAGCGGATCCAGTAGAGTGCGGTTCCTTGTATGCCGGCGTCGTGGAGTCTGGCTGCAAGAGTCTGATGGGAGACTGTGTCGAAGGCTGCGTAGAGGTCTAGTAGGATGAGGGCCGCAGTGTGGCCCTGGCCGAGTAGCATGCAGATGTCATCGGTGGCTGAAAGAAGGGCAGTCTCAGTGATGTAAATTCCAGACTGGGAGGGGTCGAGGATGGTGTTCTCTTCGATGAAGGTGGCCATTTGGGTGTAGATGAATCTCTTGGTGACTTTGGCTGCGAAGGGAAGGAGAGAGATGGGACGTTAGTTTTTCAGGTCTGTTGGGTTGGCTGAGGATTTCTTGAGTAGGAGCTTGACCTCTCCCGCTTCCAGTCAGGGAAGATGCCGGAATCGAGGGAGGCGTTGATCTTCCGGCCTAGTTTAGGTGCTATGGCGGCGGCGGCTCTGTGGTAGATGTGTGGTGTGCAGGGGTCCGTGGGGGCTCCTGAGTGGGTGTTTTTCATGGTTGTGGGGGTGTCTTCAGTGGTGGCAGGTTTCCAGGTGGTGATGGTCGGCTGGTTGTCGGGGGTAGGGAGGGGGGGGCCGTGTCCGGTGTCTGTTCGCTGAAGTTGTCGTAGAGGGCCTTGATTTTCTGGTGGAAGTAGTAGCTGAGCTTGTTGCAGAGGTCTTGAGAAGGTGTGACATCCGTGGCTTCGCTGGGAGGTTTGGTGAACTGCTGTATGACTATGGCTAAAAGAGAAAAGCAGCTAGGTTATATACGAATGCACAGCCTAGACCTGTCACCTTGCAGTAGTGCTAGTATTGCCCACCTCAAATGGCCTGCTGCTTGTAAGACCACAAATACAACACGTTTTTTAGAAATATGAGAGGCAACACAAGTAAAAAAGCTGTATATAGGTAATACAACACAGGAACAAATTTCCAATTGATACGAAATATTCGCAGTGTTCAGATGTTCTTTTTATTCCATGACGCAGTGCAACAATGTTCACAGCCAACGCGTTTCGCCCAAGCATGGGCTTTTTCAAGGCTGTTTGGGAATCATACAAAATTATGGAATATATCATTGCTCAGTACACATAGAGAATTCATGTACAGACCATAACAAAATCAACACGAAAAAAGAAAGACCTTAGCGAGAAGTGAAAATGAAACGAGATGAGAGGAGCATGCTGATGACAGATATGGAGAAACGCCAAAACGTTAATTAAAGAACAAAAAACAAATTTTTAACTGAAATAAAGACAGTGCATAAAGAACCGAGTTGGTGAGCTACCGTGAGTAGGCTACAATCACCCATGTGCGGCGTGCAAAAAACTAAACCTGCGTAAAAGTGACAAAGCATTTTGGCTAACTCTAGTGACTGGACACGATTGTCAGAAAAGAAATGCACGAGAGCAAAGGTCAAAAAGCCATGTTAGTGATACCTTAACACTTTCCCCAATTGGACGAGTGTCTAACATAAACACGGACCCAATAAAAAATATAACGAAGGAGGAAGCGGGAATAAAACGCTTACCACGCAATAGTAACCGTAGATACACAAACAATGTTCCACAGATGACGTAGCAAAAAGTGTAGGTAGAATCTATCGGTAATAAGGCCACATGTAAGTAAAGTCATAGGAAATGAATTAACGTTTTGGCGTTTCTCCATATCTGTCATCAGCATGCTCCTCTCATCTCGTTTCATTTTCACTTCTCGCTAAGGTCTTTCTTTTTTCGTGTTGATTTTGTTATGGTCTGTACATGAATTCTCTATGTGTACTGAGCAATGATATATTCCATAATTTTGTATGATTCCCAAACAGCCTTGAAAAAGCCCATGCTTGGGCGAAACGCGTTGGCTGTGAACATTGTTGCACTGCGTCATGGAATAAAAAGAACATCTGAACACTGCGAATATTTCGTATCAATTGGAAATTTGTTCCTGTGTTGTATTACCTATATACAGCTTTTTTACTTGTGTTGCCTCTCATATTTCTAAAAAACTGCTGTATGACGTTGAAGAGTTCTTTTGTGTTGGTGGTGATCTTGTTCTTGAGAAAAGTCCGCTTGGTGGCTCTGATGCGCTGGTGGTATTCATTCATGGCGTTCGTGTAGTTGTTCTGGTCTTCAATGGTTTTCCTGTTCCGCCAGAGTTTCTCGAGGCCCCTGCAGGTGTGCGAACCAGGCGGCCTTCAGGGGGCGTTGTTTGATGGGGTGGCGGAGAGGTGCGAGACTGTCGGCCCAGCTGACGATCCAGCGGTGTAGGTCTTTTGCTGCGGAGTTGGTGTCTGTTGTTGCGGAGGGGGGTCGTGGAGGTGGGTGGTGTTGAGGTGTTCCTCTGTGATCTTGCTCCAGTTCCTCTGTGGCGGGCGCGGGGTGGGTTTGGGTGCGATGGGGGTGTTGAAGGTGAAGTGCACGCAGTGGTGGTCTGTCCAGATAGGTTGGGTGGTCTGGCTGAAGTGGATGTTTGTTCCTCCTGCGAAGATGGGGTCCAGGGTGTATCCTGCTCTGTGGGTGGGGGTGGTGACGAGCTGCTTCAGTCCGAGGTTGGCGAGGCTGTCAAGGAGGGCGGTTGAGTCTGGGTTGCTGAAGTTGTCTAGGTGGAAGTTCAGGTCTCAGATGGGAATGTAGTCCATGGAGGCAATGGCGTGGGGTGCGGCGAGGTCGGCAATGGATGTGGCGGAGGTGGTGCGGGGTCCCTGGGGGTCAGTAGATGAGGGTCCCAAGTAGCTTGGTCCAGGGGTGGTTTGGATCTGGAAGTGGAGGTGCTCTGTGTTGGAGAGTTGGTCGCTCGTCCTTGGGGTGGAGAGTCGAAGGTATCTCTCTTGTGTACGATGGCGAGTCCTCCTCCTGTGCGGTGGGGGCGGTCCTTTCTTTGGATCTTGTATCCGTCAGGGATGGCATTGGCGATTTCGGGGGTGGAGGTGGAATTGGTCCATGTTTCCGTGAAGAAGGCGACGTCTGGCAAGAGGGTGTCGAGCATGTCCCATATCTCCGTGGCATGTCTCTGGAGGGAGCGTACGTTGAGGATGCACGTTAGGGCTTCAGTGATGCAGGTGTTCGTCGTTGGTTCCGCGGTTATGGGAAGGCTGTTGATGGTGAAGGATAGTCTGCAGTGTCGGCAGGAGAACTGGCCGTGGGTGGTGTTCGGCGTCGATCTCTGGCAGTGGTTGCTTTTTCTGGGGTTGAGTGCGAGGAGGGCGGCGGCAGTGTAGTGGTGGGGGGTTGTAGATCCAGGGTCCCTAGCGCTTGCCGCAGATGGGCTTGCCTTTGGCGCGACAGCAACGTGCCAGCTGAGTGACCGCGCAACCGCCGCCATCAAGTAGGGGAGGGGGGCGTAAGCGAGCGGTAGGGAGGCGGGAGAGGGTTCTGTGCAAGGGGGCAGGGTCGCAGGGGCAGCAGCAGTGGCAGCGGCGGGAACCGGCGGTGCTAGAGGGATTAACAGAAGGAACAGCTAGCGGGCAGAGGAGACCAAATTAAAATCAAGTGGAAGTGAGGGTGAAAAATAAAGAATAAAGTTAAATTGAAATGAGGGCAAAAAATAAGAATAAAATTGAAAAGAAATGAGGGCGAGAAATAGGGATTAAATTGAATGAGGGCGAGAAATGGACACCAGGCAGACGGAGACAGGTGGAGCTCCGAGGCGGGGGTCAGAAATGGGCTACTGGTGCGAACCTTCAACCAGGAGGAGGACTCGACGCTGCAGCGTGGCGACAGATGCGGAGGAGAGTGCTGACCCAGACCGAGGTCAAGGTCTCACTTTGCAGCCTAGGAATTATTTTATCTTGTAAACATGTAGACTTAGAGGATGAAACTAATGTAGCAGGGAAAGTTGTACACAGCTGCAGAACAAGGCACACCTTCCACCGCTTCATAGAAGCTTTTGGGAACAGGAGTCCGTCTCGAGCATTTCTGTATAAATTGCTAAGGAAGGAAGATTGCTCTTGGGGAATATTGTGGTCCGTATTTCTGGTCACTGAGTTACTAGATGTTGGGTTTCCTTGAGGTCATCATTGACCTGCTGTCCGTTTGGTCTGAAGTTCCCCTCTGACTAATAATAAGAACAAAAGAAATAGCAAGCTTTGTTAGTCTGATATTAGTTTTTAATTTGTGGTGAAGGCATGTATTTGCAAAAAGTGCACTATATGAAAGTGGAGTCCTGTGATAATTTTTTAAAATATTTTTTGGGCAGTGTTACTAAACTGGTACATATTTGATTTGCAGGAAGATGAGAAAGCTGCTGCTGAAATCTATGAAGAATTCCTTGCTGCCTTTGAAGGAGGAGATGTCAGTAAAGTGAAAACATTTGTTAGAGGTGGAATTGTTAATTCTGCAAAAGGTAGGAGAAGCAACTTCATGGCATCGTTTTTTGACCAAATCACCCCCAGATATCCTCCATCATGGAAACTGTTTTGAAACCTGCATCGCTTTTCTAGATTCACATACTGTGCATAGTTCCACAGTCTAGTGTTGGACTTGGAAAATATGCAGGTTTTATTTTTTACATGTTTCTTAACAGTATTGTTTCTAGGCATGACTAGAATGTCACCCATACTTTAGCACTGAATGCATTTGAATATACACTATACTTTAAAGTTTATTTTTCTGCAAGTGGTGCGAAAATCTGTCTCGTCTCTGAGGTCACCCCAGTTTTTTCACATTCTAGCTTTAGATCTTGGTACACCGCCTGTGCTCCCCAATTGGTATAGTTAACTTACCTGTAAGTCCCTAATATGTTACAAAATGTACCCAGGGTTTGGAAGTTAAATGCCACTAGTGGATTGCAGCACCTATTGTGTCATCTGCTATACTGGCAGTGCAAACATGGCTTCCAGCTTACCATTGTAGCCACACTGCTACAGTTTTAAACCTGAAGCCTAACTTGTCAAAATGACCCTTTTTGAGAGGAGAAATACACCATTCTAAATATTCATGTCACCCTAATGTAAGACTTGCACCCCACAAGTTAAGGTGCATGGTATTTAAAAGTGGACATGTAGAATATTATTACCATGTCCCTACAGTGACATGGCCCTAAAAGCTATTTTCACTGTGGGAGACCTAGCTGTCCTATGTAGAGAACCAGATTAGATTAAAATACTAATACTGTATCTCAGAAATGGGACCAGCCTGAACAATTCTTAAACAAATATATATTTTTTTTTTATACTAGAGATCTGTTTGTTGGCATTTTTTAAGGCAATATAACAAGTAACAAAGCCTTCAACAGCATATACAAATGTCCAACATCTGCAATCCAGTGTAGAATCTAAATAGATAAGTCCACTGGGGCAAAAACAGATGTGTAGATAATCAAAATTGAGAAATAGGCCCAGCATCGGAACCATATGAGTTTTGGATCTACATAATATTACACAAATAGCATATACAACACAAAAGAAGGGAAATCCATACATAATGTAAAAAATAGAATTATTAACGTGATAAAAGTCATAGTTGAGCCTGTGAAGAGCAATCCCAGCCTGGGTAAACATATGATCAAGAATAGAGCAGAGGGCAAGGCCGGTAGGTATGTGTACAAGAGGGTGAATGATAGGATTAGATGTATAGAGTATCTCCCCCCTCCATGTAGGTGCAAACACCATAGCCAGGATAAGCATTAGTCGAACAGGTGAAGAATCTGTGTGGTGTAAAGCAGACCGTTCCAACCAAGTAAAATAGGTTATATGGGGTTGCCAAGTGTGCGCGAATTTGTTGTCGGTGTGGGCTACACTGTGGGAGACTAGTTCCATGGCCATGATATGCCAAAGGTGTGTAAAGCACTGAGCAATCAGCGGGGCTGATGATTTCTTCCAATGGAGAGCAATAGATTGTTTGGTGGCGCCGAGCATAGGGACTATTAATTGCTAATCAGCGCGTGTCATTGCTTCCAGTGCCAGAAGGCAGATGCCTAGTTTAGCTGTTATAGAAGTTAGGAAGTGGGAATCCCACAACCCCTTTGATGTGACTCAGAACTTCCTTCCAGTACATGGTTATGAATGGGCATGACCACCATATATGTTGGAAATCGCTGGTTCGCGAGTTGCAGCGCTGGCGGAGAGGTAGGGGGTAAATGGTGGGTAGGCATGTCGGGGTGTAATATCACATTGTCATCAGTTTATCTGCCGTCTCGCGCTGGGGTATGATACTAACCAACTTGGGGATGACATGCCACAACTATCCCCTTTGTTTCTGGGAGATTCCCTCAGTTATGTCAGTGTGCCACTGGGATTGGTATGTGTGTGATCGAGCAGGGGTCAAATGTTGGAGTACCTGATAGGTGTGAAAGATCAATCCCTGTATCCCATTAAATGACTGAACTAGTGATTCATAGAGGGTAAATGGGTGTGTCACTCCCCCAAGGCATTGGGTAGGGTATAGCGCCCAGTGCCGCAGTTGAAAGTATTGTGACCTGGAGGACTCTGAAACATGAAAGTCCTGTTTGCACTAATCAGAAGTCTTGATTATTTGTACCTCAAATAGGTCTCAGAGAGTGCAACAGTCTCTGCGTGAACTCCGGATTGCAGGCAAGCGGGGTGTTTGGGTAAGGGAAGGTGGTGAGACACAACTTAAGGGCTGCTTTGTCCCTGATTTCAAGGACCGTTTTGGTTGAGAATATTTATGGAGCCATGTGAAATCCCAGAGAGGCCGGCATACCACCGCTCGGTCCATGTGGAACTAATGCTTTTCGCTTTTGTGGACGAACCATTCTGAAATGTAACATACGTGAGCTGCCTGATAATATTCAAGAATGTTGGGACACACCAGTGCCTCCCAATCTCCGGGAAACATCAGTACTGTATTTAATAGTCTTGGACGTTTCCCTCCCAGATAAAGTTACGTAGATCCCTTTGGAGACGAAGGATAGCGTCATGGGGAGGGGGGGGGGGGGGCGGTTCGGTGGTAGTGTCTCGAATAAGTAGAAGATTTTCGGCACGATTCACATTTTAACAGCGTTGAGGCCCCCATCCAGAATACCTGTAATGGCTTCCATCTGCATAGATCCTCCCAAGACCAAGCGCAGATACTCCGGCCAATTCGTGTGTGTCCATGACGCTAAATTGGGGGTTGAATTTAGCCTTAAGTATTTGTTAGAATTTGGTGCCTATTGAAAAATGGGTAAGGAACTGCAAGGGAGGAAGAGCCATGCAGCATCTGTTGCACTGTGCACAGACACTGCACACAAAAACCAACATAGTTCTTTAAGCCCTCTGCTGGCAAGTGTTTTGTCTTTGCTGGATCGAGCATTTTGGCCCATCCTGCCGTGGGGTTTTGTTGACTGGAGGGGAAAGCCCCAATGTATATGTATCCGGCGGCTGATTGGCCACATGTGTGCTGTCTATGATTTCCTTCCTCTGCAACAGTGTGAGGTTATTTTATGCCATATGTGTTCTTTTTGTTGATTGGATCAACAACATATCAAGTGTAATAAAGATATTTAAAAAAAATGAAAGCAGGAAGAACCAGCTTAGGAATTGTTAAATTCAGGGCCTGTGATTTAGCCATATTAATGTTAAAGTCTGAGACCTTTTTACAAGCTGCTAAAACGTTTGCAAGGGCTGGAAGTGAATATGCAGGTGTGAGAAGTGCTGCAAGCCTCAAAGTACTGTGATCTCCCTCTAGCATTATGAGGCTGTCGGTGTTCCATCAGACTGTGTATATATTGTTGGCCTCTACGTTTGTATTGTAATCGACCTTATCGCTTTATCTGGATCCTGTGCCTCTTCCGTGCACAATTAACTGGGTTATTGAGGATGGGCAAGAGGAAGAGCACAGAGGGAGGGTTGGTGGCCAGCAGTAAACAGGGGGGGGAAAAGGCTAAGAACACTACTCATTCTGCTATGAACTGTGTCCTGTCCAGAATTGAGGAAATAGTTAATGACTGTGAGGTGACGCTTGGAAGTGGGAGTTTGGATGTCACCACCCAAGGGGCCCGTAAGGAGTCAAAGCTTGCCCCTAAGAGTGTTAAAAAGGTGATCCCTGCTATGTTTTCCAACTCACAGCACTGCTCTAATGCTCACTCCTTACCTACTACCCTGCCAAGGATTCCTGTCGAGCCCCCAGCCCTTGTAGTACAGACCGCCTTAATCCACCAGGCCACTGCTCTAGATCCACACACTTCTGAGCCTCTTCTCAATCCAGTCCTTTGTTCCAATAGGTTTTCTGTTCTTGACCTGCACAACGATGAATCCAGCCTTCCATCTGATAGGGTCCCTCCTTCTCCTTTGACTCCAGCCAGGCCTCCTACCGAATCCCTGGAAGCCCTGCAGGCCAGGATTTCAAGGCTGGAAGAATTGGTTGCAGATCTTAATAATCAGGTGACTAGCCTCATTTTAGATTGTGGCTCACATCCGACTGTACCTCCGCAAGCCCCACTCTCTGGGCCTTTACCCACTCTGAAGACAAGCAATCTAGCCCCCCACGCTCATTCTTGTCCCTTGGCAATCCATTCTTTAGTAGCACTACAAAATAGGGCCTTAGGAGTGCGAAATAACAAGTCACCCCCCACTATTAGGTCCTTTGCTGACGTTACACGCAATTTGGTGTCTAACAGAGCGTCCAATGTTTATCCCCAGGCTAGGACAGGTAGCAACGCAACCTCTCCAGCCACTAGGGGTGGGTTTGGGTCACCCCCATTTTTGGCGCCCACGGGTTCGGGGCAACATCAACTTCTTGCAAAACCGTTGGTCTATATGACGCATGTCCCGAAAATGAGCAACCCTGGTGGTTTTGAAAGCAGTGAGTCTCTGCGCAATAAAGCTATCCACTGGTTGAGGCACACTAGAGACTGCAGATCAATTATTAGAGATGACATCTTGAGGGCGCGGCGGCTATCTAGAGTGGACTCGCCTGTGGACTGTGTGGAAATCGAGGTTAGTGACTTAGCTCTAGCTGAAAACTTAATATTGCTGGAATATAGGACCTCACCACCCGCACACTCCTCCATTCAAATTCGCAGTTCCCCGGTCTGGCCCCAGTTTAGTGACCGGGTGGATTCAGGCCTTGGACAGGTGGACTGACTACCCGGGTTCCATGCAAATACTTCTCTATTTTCCCCAGAAAGCCCTCCATTAGAGGGCACACAACCGCTTCCCATCCTCCCTCGGGACCCTACTGTGGCTAGCCCAGCTGTTTACACAACTCTAAGTGAAGCTCTAGGGGGAGGCCATATCAGGGGATCCACAACAAGCAGGGATGGAGCGGTAGTCCCACTATCTACCTCGCGCTCAATAAGAGTTATCCAGTTTTTGTCCTGGAACATTGGCGGCCTAAAAAGGAACCTCACCGATCCTGTGTGGAACGATTTTATCAGCAAATTTGATGTTATCCTTCTCCAGGAAACTTGGTGTTTGGAACCCATCCATAGATCTGGGTTCACTACTTATTTTGTTCCGGCAATTAGTTCTCCTAGAGGGAGTCCATCGGGAGGTCTTCTAATCTGGGTGAATATAGAGTTGAATTGGCCAGTCAAGAACAATGTTAGCCCATCCCACGATATCCTCCACCTATCAGTTGGAGGGTCTGAATTCCATCACGGCCTAGAAATCTTCAACTTATATGCTAGAGGATCATCAGGAGCGCAAGAGAGTCCTACGTTGTCTTTCCTTGAGTCCCAGCTTTCTGCCCTCACCTCCACCTCGGGTGTTGTAGTAGCTGGTGACTTCAACTGCACCTTCGAGCCCCTTGGTGATGATGACATCTTAGGTACAGAGACGGCCGATCATAAGCAAGGAATTCCTCCGCTTGGTCTTTCGCCACTTAAAAAATGGTCAAAAGGGCTGTTCAAATTACCGCCATAACCTTGGAGTTTAATCTAAGGGCGACAAATGGCAGATCTCGCTCCGATACCAAAGGAGCACCCACATTTACTAGAACTAGGGTCCCTTCGCGCCTAGACTATATCTTGCTGGATGTTGAGTTGTGGCCGGATCTCATTGACATGGAAGTCTTGCCTAGGCAGGAGAGCGACCGCAACCCACTAACCATGCAACTTAGGCGCGAAATGATCACTACGTTCATTGCGCCCAACGGAGCCCAGTCTCACTGGTCCAGAGAGGTTGTTCCATCTAACTGCAGTAGAAGACTTAAGTGGTCCAAAGTTGCCAAGCGAGAGATAGATTTGGTCAGGATAAAAGACATCGTGGTAGAAAGCACTGATCTGTTGGAAGCCGTCCTGGTCCGCCCTCCCAGCAGTACATCTCTCAGTAGCTTTGAAGAGATATATCTTGAGACCATTAATAAGGTGGGGAAGTTTTTTGTAACAAATTCCAATGGCGATTGCAAGCCACCCCGATTAAATACGGGAAACTTGTGGTTTTCGGCCGACTGTAGGGCAAGAAGGCAGGAACTTGCTAGGGCTCTAAAATTAAGGCATCAGCCCTCCATTGTCTGTGCTCGAAAATCCTATTACAACTCCATAAAAAAAGCTAGGAGACTCTGGGAAGAGGACCACTGGCAGGATCTCAAATCGGCAGCACGATGCAAAGATCAGACCCTGTTTTGGGACCTCATAGACATTATCGCAAGGGGTGGGGCTGATCCAATTCCAAATCATATAACTGGGCACCAGTGGTTTGAACATTTCTCTGGTCTATACTCATTGGGGGAAGATTCTCTCCTGTCGACCGAGGGCCCAACCCGGGAGCCTACTGCCTCCCCGGGGGGGGGGGGGGGGGGGGGGGGCTGATTTTAGCCTTAGTGAGATCCACACGGCTTTAAAAATGATAGCTCCGGGTAAGGCAGCTGGACCCGATGGGCTCCCCGGGGACCTTCTTCTCCATGATAGAGAGCCCTGGGCCAAGTTTATTTTATTGACCCTAAATAATATCGCAATGGGTCACTCTGTACCAGACTCTTGGAGGGGGGCAGAGGTGGTGGCTATTTATAAAAAAGGTGATAGAGAGGACCCTGCCAACTACAGGCCTATCAGCCTGATTGATGTGATCCAAAAAGTGGTTGGCAGGGTCCTCCTAACCAGGATTAGGGCCTGGATCGATGAAGCTGGCATCTTGTCACATTTTCAGGCATGTTTCCGGCAGGGAGTGGGAACCATTGACCAGGTTTTTCGATTTTGTACCCTATATTGGAAATCTGTGACCATCGAAAAGGGCAGCCTCTACTTGGCGTTTATCGATCTCAAGACAGCTTTTGACTTGGTACCTCGTCCAAAGCTGTGGCAAGTTTTGGCTGATCTTGGCATCCCCCCCCTCCTCCCCCTTATTCTGGACCTTCTTATTCGGCTCCATGAAGACAACTTTGCAAGAGTCAGGTGGGGCCTTCAGGGACAGATGACCGAGAGAATAGCAGTAGGGAGAGGGGTCCGACAGGGCTGTGTTTTGGCGCCGACCCTATTTTCCCTCTTTAATAATGGGGTGGCTGACCATTTGAGGGTTGATGGGGTCGACGCACCAACCCTGAACGGGGAAAAAACACCCTCCCTGCTGTTCGTAGACGACACGCTGCTGATCTCCAAGAGCCCTATGGGCCTCCAAAAACTCCTGACCCGCTTCACTGACTTTTGCAATATTAGGGGCCTAAAAATTAACACCTCCAAGACCAAGTTAATGGCCATGTCCCCTTCCAAGAGCTTTAAGAATAACATCAGGGTGGACAATTCTAACTTAGAGCTGGTCACAGCCTTTGACTATCTTGGTGTGAGGGTCAACAATAAGCTGAATTGGGCCCCACACCTCTCTAAAATGCTCCTGTGCCATAAACGCACAGCAGGAGCCATATTGAGACATCAGAGGCTGTCTTACAGCCGCCCAATTGCTGCAGCTACAGAGGTCTACCAGGGGAAGGCTTTATCTGCATCCCTCTATGGGGCGGAACTATGGGGATTCGACAATCTCACAGACTTGACCAAATCGGAAAACAAATTCTTTAGAGACATAGTTTCGCTCCCTCAGTCCACTCCTTTAGCCCCCCTCCACAGCGACCTTGGCAGACATCCCATAAGCGAATGTGGCTAGACTACGCCCTCTACTATACTGGGTTTGGCTAAGAAGGTCCCCGGACTTAGGCCAGTACGCATCTGCCCTGGACGATATTCTTCTACTTGGTGCTCGCTTTAAGATTTCCTGGGTATCTAATTTATACAAATTGGTGGCAGCTCTAGGTCTGTGCGAGTTCTGGGAGAACCAGAGCCCCCCCTCCAAAGCTATTGTAAAAAAAATTTACTGGGCCTGGGTTAATGCTGATACTCTGAGGTCCCAAAGAGGTATTCTTAGTGAGAAATTCCTAGATATCAAACCTATACCCAGACTGGAGGCCTTTTTGGACCTGATTGAGTCCCCAAGCGATAGGTCATTATACCTCAAGCTTAGATACGGCACGCTACCACTACACGAGTTCCAGACAGGGTGGAGTGGTAAGCAGGGTGCTGCTAAGGGCTGCCCGGGATGTGCTTCCCCTACCGAATCTATCGCCCACTTTTTGTTTGCTTGTCGGGCCTACAGCCAGGTTAGATCTAGATGGCTGAAACCCATTTGCTTAAACTTGGGCTGCAGGTCAGCCAGGGTGGCCCTGCGCATTCTAACCTATGAGACGGCAGTCCCTAGTGTCATCTGCGGGACTGCCAAGTTCTTGGGGGGGGCCTGGAGGATTAGACAGAGGCTACTCAAGAAGCGCCAGCCTTTGTGCCGAGTCCAAACGTCCACTGACACAGCCTTAGCACTACCTGAATTAGTCTATTGCTGCTGTATTTGCCTCCTTTTTATATTGTATTGATTGTAGACTACCTCTCTTTTTGGAGCTTACGAACTATTTTGATACAGATATTGTTAAAACGGCTTCTCGTTTTTATCTACTTAAACCATTGTTTTTATAATGTTTTATACTTTTATGATATTTTATATATCGAATAAAGTTTTTTGACTGACTGACTGAATATGCAGGTGGGTGAAGGGGAGGAAAGGTCGTCCGTGAAAAAGGCGATCGTATGCTTGCGCCCGCCAAATGGGATGCCTGTAATGTCCTCTACTCAGCAGAAAATGATCGCTAGGGATTCTACAGCTAGGGCAAAGAGTAAAGGTGAGAGCGGACAGCCCTGCCTGGTGCCCATCGCCGGGTGGATTGGTTATGAGGATTGCCAATTAAAGCAGATCGTAGCCGTGGGCGAGACCTAAGATGCCATTATCTTAGAAAACATGTCCGGTCCTAGACCAATCTTAAGGACGGCTTTTAAAAAGGGCCAGCTAACCTGATCAAAGGCCTTCTCTGCATTTAGTGAGAGAAGATAGGCGGGAATGTTGTAATGTTGAGAGTTTTTTGATTAAGTGTGCGACGCAGCAGATATTATCCGCTCCCTGTCTCTGGCAGATGAAGCCAACTTGGTCCGGATCAATTAGACTAGGAAGATATGACTCGAGTCTATTTAACAAAATCTTTGTATAGATCTTAGAATCTGCATTTAAAAGAGCTGTTGGGCCGTAAGATGCACAGAGAGAGGGATCCTTACCAGGTTTAGGATAAGTACTTTTTCCGCTGCCTCCATGGTGGAGGTTAGGGCTCTGTCTGCTGTAAATGTGTTCAATAATGCCAACATACGGTCCTTGAGTTGTGGGAGGAATTGCGATAAAACACCACAAGGAGACCATCTGGGCCCAGAGTTGTGCCCACTTTTTTTATTCCTTGACTGCTCTATGTAACTCAGCTGGGGTGCTGGGGGCATCTAAGAGTTCTGAGTGTTGAGGGTCTAGGGGTTCCCGAGGGCAGTAAGGTAGGAATGTATGTTAACCTAGGGTGTGTTATCCCCTTCATAGAGGGATTGGTAGAAATCTTGAAATGCTGCTTGTTTTACCTGCTCATTGATGGCCCAGGTTCCAATCCTGAGGTTGATTTTAGATATGTGGGTGCATGTGGTTTGTTGATGGAGTTTGCACGCGAGCAAAAAACCCACTTTATCCCCTCTTCATAGTATCGCTGCTTTAAGGCCATCAGGAACGTTCAGACTTGTTCGTACAGTGTGCCCTCAGTTGGCCCCTCAGTAGAGCCAAATGTGTTTTGTTGCATCTAGATAGGGCCGAATGGTCGAGGCGTTCCTGGGTCTTAATGTCCGCTGTTAGGCCCGTCTCAAACAGTCTGGCCTCCTGTGTAGGGGTGATGGCTATGGAAGATATGACGCTCCTTAGAGCGGCTTTAAAGCCGTCCCAGAGTTGTCCCCTGAGATTGGCATCGTAGTAGGCAGAAATCTTGTTGGATCTCTGCAATATCAGCTGGGTCCCTGAGCAGTTGCAGGGGGAAAATGCCACCGGGAGGGGGTGGAGCCGCCCGCTCTAGCCAAGGTTCTCTCTAAGTGGGCATGGTCTGAAATTGATTTATCTGAAATGTTTGTGGAGTTCAAGTCCCAAAGCAGTGTGTGAGTAAGAAAGAAATAATCGATACATGAGTAAGCGGTGTGAATGTGGGAGTAGAAAGAATCGTCTCGAACCTCAGGGTGCCTCAACCGCCATGCATCCACCACGCCTAGGTCAGTAAGGTCGCGTTTGAGAACAGCAGGCATCACCCCCATACCGTGAAAGGAGGCGGCACTACAGGCTATTTCAATCAATCAATTAATCAATAAAACTTTATTCGGTCATCAGAACATATAAGTGCAGAATTCATAAGTGCAGCCCAGTAAAGTTTTTGATCTAAAATCTTAAAAAACCAACATTATACATAATAAAATCAGAAAAAAATACATTAACGAGGCAGACCATCTAAAAAGTGTGCAGCAATTTACTTGATGAAGGGGGAAAAAGGCTCACAACTGGTCAATTTGTAGAACCTGATACAGAGAAGCACTAAGGTGTTCAGGGCTATGATACTAAGATGGAGTACATGCAACTGTAGTATAGTGCTTTTCTGGTATTGTGTGTGAATGACACTAAAAAAGTCTGTGTCGTCAGTATTTGGTGCATAAACATTAACTAGCAGCACCGAATGCTCCAGCAAACACCTCTTTACCAGCAGGAAACGCCCGCTGCATCTCTATAGACCGCTACCTCCCGAAAGGGAACCTGCTTATGTATCAATATCGCAACCCCACTAGCATAGGAACTGTATCCATCACAGTATCTATGTGCACCCCAACTGGCTGCAGAGAAAGATTGGACCGATGATCCCAAGTGTGTTTCCTGCAGGAAGGTGATGTCCACCTGGTGCCTTTGTAAATAATGAGTTACTTGTTTACTTTTTTGGTTATTTGGACCCTGGACATTCCAGGACATCATTGTAACATTAGCTTCTGGTTACACTCTTTTAGCCATTGTCTGTAATAAAGCTGTGCAAACTGTGAGGACCTGCATGGGTGTTACTATACAATCTAAGAAACTGTATTGGAAAAAAAGCTTTTGATTACCCCCTGTTCCCCCACTTATTCCCTGCATCAACCATTGGGGGGGTGGGGGGGACTACCTCATGCGGCAGTCCCCAACGCGGTGGCATGTGAATAGCAATATATGCTGTATGTGGTAAGCAGTTACTGTGAGAGAGTGCCATCTTTCTTGCATGGTATGCCCCCACTTTTTGCTGAATTGCTGATGTACTTTGACTGGGTGTGCCCTGGGCTCCTGCCAATCAGGTACCCAGGGCTTATGTTCCTTCCCTAAAACTGCATGAAGCCTAAACCCAGTTGGCATCTCTGGCCACATGTCAGCCCCTGGTAAATGGTACCCTAGGAACCCAGGGCCTTGTGACCAGAGAAGGCCCCTAAGGGCTGCAGGACTTATTGTGCCACCCTTAGAGGCCCTGTACCCTAACACACACACACTGCCTTTGAGTTTCTTGGTGCAGAACAAAACAGAGTCTCGACATGGCACACATCCCTGAGTGCCATGCCCACAACACACACTGCCCTGGCATACCTCAGTCACCTCTCTAGCTGGGTGCCCTATGCCAGTTGTGCGGGTACAGGTGCATGAGCCCTGTGCCCTTACAGTACCCAGGTCCATTCCTGGGCACTGTAAGTGCAGTGCTGCCATTAAGAGTATATGGTGCTGGGAGATCGTCAACATGAACTCCACAGCACCATGATGGATACACTGAAGACTGAGAAGTTTGGTATCAAACTTCTCAGCACATTAAACCCGCACTGATGCCAGTGTGGGATTTAATGTAAGATGCACGACAGAGGGCAACTTAGAGTTGCCCTGAACCTAACCTACAATCCACGTCCTGTCTGAGGGGCTGCCTAGGCTGCCACACAGCAGACCTGTTGCTGGACCCCTGAGTAGAGAGCCATCCGCTTTCCTGGGCCTGCAACAATGCACATCCTGGGCGAGGTGCTAGGTCTCCTCCCCCAGGATGGGCAGGGGAAGCTTCAAAGGCATGCCACCTTTGTGAGCTTCTCCAGGTCACTTGTTGTACTCCGCAACTGGCCCCCACCGGTTCTGACCCCCACTCTGGTGGGAAGACTGGCGGGAAACCCCAAGGGAGGAAAGGGAGTGTGCCAGCCTCTGCCAACCCCACCCCTCAGGTGGGGGAGGCGAGGTGAAGCACATCTCTGGGCTCTCGCCATCTTGAAGATGGGGAGCCATGCCCAATCAGGACTAGGCTACTGCCCCCCTCCCACAGGACAGTGGCAGGATAGGGGGTGTACCCACCCCAGGGAAGGGACCCATTGGTCCCTGCCCTTTACCTACCTGTAACGCCCCTAAATTTAGTATTTAGGGGCACCGTGAACCTTCCTTCCTCAGATCCGAATCCGAAACAAGCAAGAAGAACAAGAAGAAAGAAGACCTGCCGTGCAGCTGCTAACAATAGGAAGACACCAACTGACTTGGCCCCAGTCCTACAGGCCTGTTGACCCTTGAACCTGCTCCTGCTAAACCCCGGCGTCTCCAGTGGTCAGCAACCTCAAAAACCCCGAAGGACCTGACTGCCTTGTGACTCTGAACATCTGGGACTCCCACGAGCAGTGGTTCTGCTCAAAGCAAGTAGCAGACCCCTGGCACCAGCCAGGAACCACGACTCCTGCACCTGCCAAGCCTGGCCTGTGCCGGAGTGGACAAAAGACCACGAGGACGTCTCCCCGGCGATTGTGACCCCGAATCCAGCACCCAAGGACCCTCCTCGACGCTCCTGACGATGCCTGCAGCCTCAACACCAGAGACCCCCCCCCCCCCCCCCAAATTCTTCTAAGTGTCGAGTTTTTAAACTTTAAAATATTCACTAAAAATCAGCCGATCAACGAAAACAAAATTACTCACCTGCTATCAGGAGAGATCCCAGTGCTGGATCTTGGTGCCCAGCACTGACCCTGAAAAGTAATTGCAACCGTACTTACCTATAACTTGATTTTCCTCCATAGGATAACATTGCCTGGTTTTTCAAACTTACAAATATTCCTTAAAAATCGCCTGTGTAACAAAAACGATTTCTTTCATCTGTTTACAGGAAGTGCACCAGGTTTGAATCCAGGATCCAACCCTGAGTAAGAAAATCATTTGTAAAGTAACTAAAATTGCATTTACTTAAAAAGTCCCATTGAGCTCAATGTTATGATTGTTTGAATTGTGTTGCCAATTGCAACAACTGTAACTATTGCATTCAAAAGTCTATTGCCTATTGAAAGTATTTATCTAAATCATCTCATTCTGAGAAAGTATATTTTGATACCTATTGTTGGTTCTAAAATAAAACTATATATTTTTTTTATACAAACCATTGGCCTAGAGTTCAGTTCTTGAGTGCGTGAGACCATTTGCTGGCTGAGTGTGTACAACAAATGCTTTACACTGTCCTCCGATACTGCCTTACTGCTCGACCAAGCTACCTCTTTACAGAGTAAGGTTATATCTAACTTTAGCCTCTGCCAAGCCTCTGGGGACTGTGGACTCTTTGCACACTGTACCTATTTGGGAACAGTATATACAGAGCCACTTTCTTACAGTTACTCATTCAGGCTAAGTACAAACAAACCTTTGGTAATGGTGACAATGTTTTTCTAACTGGCAGAGAAGAGATCAGCGCTTGCACCAGAGACCGTGATTTTGTGTGAACGATGTGGGGAGGGAGATCCACGCTGTTGCCCTGACTCACGAGTAGGCCTGGCAGAATTCCTGGGCATCGTGCGGGGAGTCAAACGCTTGAGCGGCCATCCACATCTACTTTTAGGTGGGCGGGGTATAGCATCCCATAGCGCAGTCCTAGTTTACGTAGAGTTGTCTTGATTCCCACGTATTTCCGTCGGGCCTCCTGCACCATCGCGGTAAAGTCCGGGTAAATCGATATGGTAGACCCCTGCCACTCAAGTTGGCCTTTTTCTCTGGCCATCCGCAGCGAGGTGTCCCTATCTTTAAAGGGTAGGAGCGGAGCGCCCCACCTATTTTGAAAATTTCACGAGGATTCGTCAACCGGCGCCAAAGTTATTCCAAATAGAATGTTGCGGATTTCCTATGGAAACACGGTCCTAACTATAACTATCTACTGGCGACCGCCAGTAGATATATATATATATATATACCGATTTCTTTTTGGAAAAATCATAAAAGCACATCACAAAAAGAAAATACATAATCATACAGATTTAACAAACATCAGACTCTTTTCCCGAATAAAGTACAGTAATAATGCAGGTGATCCATCAATATGTTATAGTCTATCTACATTTTATCACACTTTTTAAGAAACATATTTAAAACCCATGTCACATATTCATTCTCTAAAAGTTGTAATGCTAAAAACACTGGACGGCATCTCCTAAGACCAAGTTTCTTTAAAAGGGGCAATAACAATGCTTTCCTTTGAATATTATAAAACTTACAGAAGAGAACTACGTGTATTGTTGTGTATTGTTGTTTGCTCTGAAATATCGTCACATGAGCATGGATGCATTTCCCTGGTCCAGTCATTCATATTTGGAAAACTGATTGTGTGGTGTAACATACCCAATCTAAATCTTGTTAACAAACGTCTGTCATAAGCCCCTTGGACATAAGTAAGATATTGAATTCTAAATGTTGTTAGTCATCTGATGATGCAACACTGTAGGCTTGGAAATTTAATCTGTTAATCTAACCGATTCAAGTTGTGACATTCCCTTTGCCTTCAGCTCTTTTTTTGATATAACACACATTTTACTTGGTTCATCAAAAAATTCTGGGTGCCCTAAATCATACATAAAGTCCTGAACATATTTCAACCATTTTGTTTTTAAAACATCAGTCATTCCCAGAACATCAATTAAAATCTCCTGGTTTAAATGCGTTTCCTCACATCTCCACAGCCTATGCCAGAGCTTAACTGGTTCCAGTTTAATTAAGTCCGTTAAAAATGGGAGCCCCAGTTCCGAATGACATATGTACGATGAAACACTATTTGGGAGTGCGAGAAGATAACTTAAAAATTGATTTTCAACGATTTGTAAAGATTGTGCATTACAATATCCTCACAATCCTGCACCATACAGGGCTGTTGATACACATTTGGCCCTATAAATTTGTAATAGCACTTGTGGTGGCCTCCTTCCTAGTTTTTTTAAAAAGTTTACCAAGGCTACAACGGTCTTTATAAAGGCACGTTTTCTCATATGGACAGCCTGTACCCACGTGGTTTTATGATCAAACAAGATTCCCAACTAGCTGAAGCTATTTACGAAGTTTATTTTTTGATCGTAGATGGACTTCTTGTTTTGTTTAGACCTGTGAATCCACAAAGCATCTTTAATAACTCTTTTGATTTCCTCAAAAGCTGATAAAACTAACTCATACGGCACATTTTCATTTAGAATTGTTACCATTGCCGGGTTACTTGTCCTCACAATTTTTTTTTTTTTTTTTAACTATTTCAGATTGATCCACCATCAACCATTTCACATCATACCCATTATTTCTGCTTATTTCAATATTTTTCTGTGCCAAAGCAGTTTTATGCTTATGTTTTATTTGCTGTTTTAATAAAGACAGGGACACACTCTGAGGGAAGTGGTCTCCCAAAATAATTTCATGGTTTTCAAAGGATCTCACTTTAGACGCAGAACTGTTAGAAATTAGGATATAATCTTTTATCGTAGAGCAACCTCTTCCATTAAACTTGCTTTTAAAAGGAGCAGGGTCATGGCTTATCTAATTTGCAAACCCCAAGTCAAGAACACACATCATTTCATTCAGGATGTTTCCATATTGCAAGTGTGAGAAATGGGTTTCGTTTGTCCCTTCTTCATTTATAATACCACACACATCCTTTCCATCCTTGGAGCATAATGTAAAATTAAAATCCCCTCCCCAAACAATAAATACATCCCCCTTACCTTCACTTTGCAATGTTTTCAAGGCATTAGACAATTTTTCCAAAATCTCCTCAATCTTGTCCAATTGAACATTATTATAGAAATTTACTAGTACTATGCTGTGGTTTCTCCCGGTATGTAATAACAGAACTTGATAATAGATCTCTTCATATTTCAATTTTATGTTTCCAACATTTAACATATTAGATATATAAATAGCTAAACCTCCCTTAGCCTTCCTATGATTGCCTCCCACAGCAGCTGTATGGAACGTTCGATACCCGTTTATATGAATAGCCTCCTGTGCCCATGTCTCCTGTAGACATATGATTGAGAACCCCATTATAAAATCACTCCATACTGGATTACCCATCTTTGAACACAAACCCGCAATATTCCAGTAAACCAACTTGGCGTGTGTCAGTTAATGTGGATGAGTTATTTACCTGTTGGGTGAACTTACAGTGCTTTAAGTAGTTTGGTGTTTGTGAGACCAAACTGCTATAACGTCTGAGAAGTAGATGTCTCAATTAATTGTGGTTTTAGGAATTAATTTAGTGAAGGATATTAGAAAGTGCAGTTTGTTGTTTGGTATAGTCTAAAGGGGAGTGGTTTGTTTTATGTAGATGCAATGATTATGTAGATGTAATGATTGTGTAAGATATTTGAAAGGTTTCTTAGTTTGCCATGAGTATTTTATGTTGACATCCAACTTTAAAGTGACTGTCCAGCAATGTCTAATTGAATTCATATTGTACTTCTCTGGTTAGATATCTTCTTTGATGGTATAGATTTCTAGAGATAGCGGTCTTTGTGCGTAGAAGAGCCAAAGAAGAACATGGGATAGCTGTTTGGAAGCGATATAGGATGGTATTTTAACCTGTGTAGTGTTTGGCTTTGGAGAGTGGGTTCAAAGGGAAGGGGCAGAATCAGTGAATCCTAGTTGAGTAGGTTTTCTCTCCTAAGTATACCTTTTGTTAAGGCTGTTGGTAGCGAGCTGTAGATAATATTTTATGTATAGTAGGGTTTCGGAGTATCGCTGGTTTGTCATGTTTGAGAATATACATGATGAGGGATTGAATTGGATGGGTGAAAGTGAATGAGTATCTTTTGTGCCGTTGCAGTACAGGGAGTGTTGATCCTGAATAAGTTTTAGTGGTTTGGGGAGCAACAGAAGTGAGAGTGGTTATGGGATGATGCTGTTAAATGCTGTAGTGAAGTGTTGATAAAGGTTGTGCAGAAAGAATGACCATTGAAAGATGAGTTCTCTATCGTTTTCTTATGACTTACTTAGTTATATTCATTTATCTTTTCAGATGAGCAGGAAACTGATGAAAAACGAGGTAAATTGTATAAGCCTGCATCACGATTTGCTGATCCAAAATGCCCACCACCTATCAATGAGAAACCACCTGCACTTTTAATATTGGATTCAAAAAAGCCTGTAAGTATAGGCACTAACGCTCTTTTGCTTTCATGAACAAAAATTAAAATGTGCACTGTAATTTTGCATTATAACCTTTAATTGAGGGGCAGTTATCATGCAATTACCAAAATGTTGCATCACTCCACATATGCTTGACACAGCACATACAGGTAATATATTGGCCTATCACATTGCTCCCTTCTGCATTAGCCACTCTGAGATGTTGCTCACAACCAGAACATAGCACATCTGGTAGAACATCCTACATAAATTTGTTTGCCGCCCAATTTTGACATCCCAACAGTGCCATCGAGGAGTCAGACATATGTACCATGAAATCAAAGAACAAAATAGAAAGTTACCATCTAAGCAATCGGACTGGCCACGTCAACAGCAGCATCTCTCTCATTTTATCTCTAACCGTTAATGAAGTAAGCATGTTACCGAACCAAGATATTCCAAAGCAATCTGTGAAGCACATCTCTCTAGCACCAAATCATATACCTATACTTGGGTAAAAATCGCATTTTAACAAAGTCATCTAACGTGACCACATACTGTTTTTTTTATTTTATTTTGACCTCCAGCCTCAGAATGTGAGTTAAACTGTGAAACCTCAAAGATGGACCAGAAGGAAGTATTCTAACAATAATATTAATCACAGGGTGACTCAAGACTATAGTCTGCAATGAAAACCTCTGAATCTTTTTTAAAAGCACTCACAGATAGAAGATAATGGTAAAAGGCCATGCTGATTCCAACCTGTGCACCAAGCAAATGCCAGTATTGTCACTTCACCTAATTCCACTGTGAAAATTTTGTACAGCAAGGTTTGTGTGTACTTCAGTGTTGATAGCCATTCTTCCTTTTTAAACATCTTTTAAATATGTTTTATAGAAATGCTAACGCTGTGTTTAAAATCAAATGTACATTTGAGAATTTGTATGTCTAAGTAGTTTTTACTCCTGGGACCCTTGATATACGATGACTGTCAGAATAATACCAGCAGTCTCTGTAGAGATCCTGTAGAGATCCTGTGACACTTTTAGCACCATTTAAAAATGCAGTAAAACCCCCAAATGTGTTTTTAAACCATTAAGTGAAAACATTTGGTATCTTTTTATTTTTTTATTTAGACTAGCATTTGCATAGACCAGTTTTAGTTAGCAGCAGTACTCTTTTATGGCTTTCAGCCCTTCATACCAAATAATTATCTACTTCAAGAATAAACCTTGGTTCTTCATCGACTCAGCCAGAGAAGCTACTTCGTTATTCTTGTCTTAATTTTGGTTCTGGTTTTGATGGAGAAACTGGAGTGTTTCCTCTTTTTTTTAAAAAGTGTTTATTTCTGCAGTGTAGCATGCTTTGTTGGCTAATTGTTAAAATGTATAGAACTAAGATAAGCAAGGAGCTCTTTATTCCTTATCTGATCACCGTGATGTGGATACTTGTGATCATTGCCAAGCCTTAATCTTTAAAACAAAAAAAACACGGTATATGAATTTTGAAGAATCAGACTGGATGGACTTAACGTCTTTTTCCTTAAGCACCATCTTCCACTGCTTTCAAGTCTTAGAGTGAAAGGCCTGCAATTCTTCATGGATACCAACCCCCGCAAAGATAGAGGGTTCCTACCAGCCAGTGTTGTTTTTTCGTTTGGCAGCTACCTTTTCTTCTGCTTTAGACTTTTAAACTTTTTAAATTTTGTTTTAAAAGTGTTCTGGATTCTGCTGGACCAGTAGAAATTATTCTAGCGGTCAAAACCACCCCTCAAAACAGACTTTCATAAGTAAAACTCACAAACATTACAAAACATAACACACAATTCTTTTAAACCAACATCGATTTTTGTTTACAGATGGCATGCTTTAACAAGCATTTTGCAATGCAATAGGTCTCGCATTTGCCAAAGTTTGTGCTATTGGCATTGTAAATGGCAATGCATTTTATTTGTGTTTTGAAAACCTGCAAGCGGTGTGTAAACACGCACTTTGTACTTCTAGCCATTGCTTACGAGAGGCAAGGCTGGCAGTAAAAGAGGCGCCGTTACTGCCAGGCTTGCTTCTAGTAAGCAATGACTATGCACCACTTGCAGGTTTTTCAAAACACATACATAAAAGGCATTGTCATTTACAATGCCAAAAAAACTCTCGCAAATGCGAGACGTATTGCATTGCAAACCACACACAGCCTATTGAGAAGGAGTGAAGGTTGGGTGAGGGTGAACAAGGAAATAAATAGGTGAGGGTGATATTTAATACAACAGTCTAGACTAGCATCTGCTTGCATTCGTAAAGTGTAGTGAGAGGGCAAGCTTGAGATCCAAGGGGCTATCAAAATGTTTTAAAATATACACAACCCCATCACTGTAGATACCACAATATTAAACCTTTGTAGCCACAAACTCATAACCGCTCTTCCACGAAGTGATTTCAGGAGCGTCCAGTTGTGACACAGCAGGACGCCTAGGTAAGGGCAAGTTAACAGTTGTGGATAACTGTATTTAACCAAAGGTGTGAGTGGGACCTATCCGATTTAGCTACAATCAGGGGATTAAAAAGCAGTTTTTAATGGAAATGTGTCAAAATACATGTAAAGAGATCAAATTAAACACATACTAAATCAACCAACTTTATAAAGTCTTGAAAAATGCTATTCTCTCTGTGATGTGGTAAAGCAGAGATCTCCATACAGTTAACAAATATAAACACAGATCAATGCATTGTAAACAAGAGTGCATTCGGCAGAACATATCCGATAACGTGGCGCTTGCTGGACGAAAGCAGAAGTGTTCACGTGCCCTCGAGATCTTGTGACATGGTGAAGTCCTGCAGCTGAGCTACACGGCATTTCCCATGGTTTTGGAGGGGGGCAGCTGGCCTTTTTGTCCACATCCGATAACTCGCCCCACAAAAGAGCGCTTATGATTAGCAGTCTGGGAGTAGGGCGTGATTCACCCGCTCCCACCCACATTATAACTTGGCAGTGGAAGCTCTGGGTGGGGGTTTCCTTTCTTCATTGTGGGCAGAATAAGGGGGGCCCTCATGTGCTCAGATCAATCTGATTACCTCAGCCAGCACCTTAACAAACAAAGGGGAGGCATGAGTGGCAGTGTGAGCCAGCATAACCTTCAAAGGCCATGGCATATAAAATAACACAGCCCAGCTGAAGCATCATAGTTCATTTTTTTTTTTACTGATGCGTTATGGGATTTGTAGGCCAGCTTTCAGAATGGAAACAGCCGGGGTACGAATGTAATCAAGAAAACCATGCACACAGCAGCCGTAGCAATTAAATAGAAGTTTGATCATTACCCAAAGATTAGATAAGGGTTTGGCGGGGTCAGAGAACTTCATGCATCACAATCGGTGATGAAATGGAAGATCTACATCTAAACGTGGGCAATAGACTGACACAACACGAAGGAAGAAGCAGCGACATTTAAAAACAAGTGTTTTATTAAAAGCAGGAGGACGGCTGTAGCAGAAGCTACTCGGGGCAGAACGTGGGCGCAGGCGACCTAGCGCACAGAAGCTCTATGGGAGGTGGCAGCGGGACACTGAAGAAACACACAGGGTGGGGGTACGTGGAAGCCACACTGGGAGGGTGGAAGATGACAGAAGCAACATGGGCGAAGGGGGAATCAACACAAAGGCTGCAAGTGGGGGAAGCAACAACAGGCATAGAAGAGAAGTGCACGGCTGGAGAGAAACGTAACAGGGGGCGGGCAAAAGCACATGCGCTACAGAGAGCAACACTATGCTGGGAGAGAGAAGCATAGGGACAAATAGTAACCGCTGCAAGCAGTGAACGGAAAGCAGGAGCAGGCTGCACTCACCTCTCCTGGGCTGTACACGTTCAGCCCCCCTCTCAGTCCCTTCTCCCTCCACGGACACATCTGCTTGCTGGCAATTGCCTAGCGGTAGATACCAATGGCCTGGACTACGCCTTCATCTACCGTTGCTGTTTGCTTCACTCACTTGCACATACCAGCATTTTGGTGCAGCCGGATTGATGGTGCTTCGGTGAAACGTTAGAGAGCTGCAGAGCTGCTAACTTCATGGGCGGGGAACCATTTTGAGTCTGTGTCCGCTCTGTCTCGTGCCTACAAAAAATGTGCCATCAAATTAAACTATGGAAACAAAATTACAAATGCTGATAATACAGGGAATTTTTTCCTAGTATGAACGGCATTTGTAATTTTGTTCTGATGGCATATTTCCAATCCAAAGTCTGTGTCTCAGCACTCTAATCCACTGCTCCGTTTGTGCTCCATGTGAGGGCTTCTATCATGGGGAGGTAGGGGGAAAGCCAGAAATAGAGGCAGCGACGTAAAGGAAAGATAAGGCGGCCAAAATATAAATGCGTCCAAAACGTGAAACGCGGCGTCCGTGAAGCAGGCACTCAGGCTAATACAGAAGCGCAGGGAAAGCAACAAATAATGTAAGGACTTGGCCCATTTCGAGGTGCTGGCAATGGTAAAATTGACCGAAAGTTATGTTTTCGCAAAATGTAAACGCAGGTACGAAGCTTCAGATGGGCTGTATGGGGCGTGACACCCCCTTATGACTTCTAACTCCGGTCATGCTGCTAATTGCTAGGGTGCAAGGCGGGCGATCAATGGGCATACACCGCCGCCGTGGCACCTCATTTATTTAAAAGTCGAGAGGACAGCTAATGCAATTTACAACCAGCTCTGACAATATTAAAAGACAATCGTGGCCGAGGCGGACTGCACTGAAAGCGGATCGTGCTGAAAATAAATTAAGAGTGCTTACAGACTTTTAAAGGAGACACTGTAACGCCACGAGTACGCGATCGAGTCCGGATGGGCGAGCTGAAAAGGAGACCGGGCGGGTTCAAAGAAGCCTCATTTCAAATAGGGAGCGAGCGTTTACCATAAACGATGACGCCCAACAATAAAAAGGATAGGCGGGGCTTCCACTTCACTTCTAAAATCTCCTCGATTACAAGAGGCCTCACAGAGCGAGTAGCGCATGCACTGCAACGCTAGGCGAGACCAAAAATTATCCGACAGCACTACCTTTTAATTCATCTCCAAGAATTTGTAGGTATCATAGGGCTGTATGACATTCAATAAAATGTTTAGTCCATAAAATCTGTATAAAAAATCTTTGAGTTAAAACATAAAATGTACTCAAAGTGAAATGCAACAAGCATAGTTTCAACTTACTATTGCAAGAGCAAGGTCCCCTATTCTCTGAGTCATACTGTGCTTAATGGAAAACACAGTAGGCTCTGTATCTAGCCATGTCTAAATCTAAACTAGAGGGCTCATTTCCATTGACTAACTAATATGATGTATAGTTTAATGCCACACACAGTTTTTGAAATTGCGCATTTCCTTATTGACTGTTAAACTAGAGAGCATATTTATTTTTTGAGTCAGATGCTCTTAAAAAGGCCTTTCCACCCCCTACGGTTCATTCTTAATCACAGTCCCTTGGTCAATAAATATGTTTTGATAACAAAGTAATATAAGATATGACTTTACAGATATTAACCAGGGTATGGCCATTGCTCTATCACACTTAATGTGCTTTTTAATGATTAGGTGGTTTAGCACGACGTGGGTGTTGGACCTAGAGACCTACGGTAGCTTGGCTCAGGTGGAAAGGCTTCGTTCCAGAGTAACATGTCGTGCTTGCGTCACTCACCTCAGCACTCCAGCGTACCATCACTAAAAACGACGCTACACCAAGAAATTAGAAGAGTTAGAAAAGCTTTATCTTTTCTTTTATCATGTTTCTCTTTTCTTTCAAATGAAACCAATCCGTTTTTATCTAAATGACATTAGGGTCAAAAGCATTTCATTGCGACTAGATTGGCAGTACATAAATACCTTAGACCTGGTATGGAATCAAGCGCGCCACCTGGTGGTCAAACACAACACAGCAAATTCAATAGCGCTTAAAACCGGTCATTCAACATAGCGCTGCACTTGGCAATTTAACAGCACCTCAAATAGAGCATTTAAAACAGGGTGTAAGCACATAGCTATTCCATAGCTTGCTAAAACAGGTAATTCAGCATAGCGCTGCACTTAGCAATTTAACAGCACTACAAATGGGACATCTGAACATAGCGGTGTCCTCAGTACCTCAATGGCGCTACCCCTGGCAAGTACATGCGGCCTTAACGCGACACTCCGTCTGGGGTGAGGTCCTTGGGCCCCAAAGTCCCTTCCTGGAGCCCTTACAGCGCTAGACCTTGCATTTTATTAGTGTCAACCATTACATATCACTGAGGCGCCATACGTTTTCCTTTAGAGCCTTAGACATTTCCAGTGATCCCAGCGCTTCAACCATGGCGTTTAATCAAGGGGTCCAAGCGCTAAACATTGAACCTGATGCCTCCTTAAGGGACTCGTCTTGTCCGGGGAGGCAGTTATTTCCAGTTATGGGGGCCAACGTTTAGCACTTCACTGGGCACGAGTTCAGGGGGCCATGGGTCGGCCGATTCCCCACTCCGGGGTAGTTGCAGGGCCAAGGGGGCCCAACGATCGATTTCCCCGGGGGAGGGGCGTGCACTGGGCCTCTCCCAGGCCTCCCGCCCTCCTCCCCGGGGTTTACCTGGAGCTTCGGCCTTACAGGCCCTTGCGTAGATCCTTGGCCGGGCGGGGGGGGGGGGACTTGCGATCCTCCGTGCCCCCTCCCCCAGCCGTGCAGGTCTCCCGGCGATGTCCGGGTCGATCGCGTCTCTCGAGACTCGCAGTGAAGCAAAGCGGGTCTCCGGCAGATCTTCCCGTCCGCCCACGACCTCAGCACCATCGATGAACTGCGGCAGGGGCGCGCCCGCAGCTGCCAATGTCAGTGCGGCCTGCGGGGGCGCGGCCCAGTCAGCGAGTGGCAAAGCAGCGGGGGCGGCGTTTGGCAGTCCGCCCCCGTCAGGTGACAGGAGTCACTGGCTTCAGGCCTTAGCGCGGCCTTCTTGGAATTTTGGTTGCCCTCTCCTCACGGAGGGCCTCAATGCGAAGGCTGCGACGGCAGCGGCGGGGCCCCGGGCTTCTCCGCGGGCCCCGGTGACGACAGGAGATATCTTCCCGGCCCTGGTCCGCAGCGGTGAGTACACCTCAGGTCCCCTCGATGGGGACGGGGGGGGGGTAAAAATTAAGGGGGTGATCTGCAGCTTGGGGACAAGCAAATCGCACAGAGAATTTCCTGGGTCTGTGGCGGTGATAACGTTTTATGCAGACAAGAAACTAGACCCGGATTATTCTAGGGCTCCGGGCAACAGCAGGGATGTAGAGGATAAGGTCTGAGATGGTAACTCTCCCTTCCCCGGTTCTCTTCAGGGGTCCTGGCTAGGCGGAGAGCACAAAAGGTTGACGTGATCCCAGGGTCAGAGGCTGAAGGCAGGGCTAGGTCACGAGGTAGAGGGTAGTGTCAACCGAGGGGGGGGGAGGAAAAGCAGGCCCTAAGAACAGTCAGTTCCCCCCTCCAGCGCACCTACCTCCCCACTCAGGTGCCTAGCTCCTGACTACCTCACTTCACACAAAATGGCCGTCGCACCCCACCTCTATATATAGCCTGGGCCTTGACTGTCTAGAGTGGCCCAGAAGGTTCTGGAACCCCTCATGCCAGCCTATGGCCCAGGCTCTGAGGTGACAGTTTAGGCCACCATTTTGTGGAGGATCTCTTTCTCTCCCTCCATTTTAGGGAAGCACCTTGCGCCACACTATCAATTAGTGATAATGGGGCGCCCAAAGCCTCTAAGTCAACACCAAAAAAAACTAGTGGACAGAAAAATTAGAGGGTAAAGGAAGAAAAATGAGGAGGGGACAGCCAAAGGGCAGGCAGGTCTAACAGTGGGTCTTAGACCATATCGATATCCATAGAAAAAGTGTACTGAGCTTGATTTTGTCCGCTATATATCGAAGTCCCGACTCCTCATGACAAGAATAACTTAGTGCCATGCGGAACAGAGTGGAGGTATCTGCAAACATTATTTTCTTCAGTTTGCAAGGAGGAAGAAATAGCATAGCTCCACACCTCAACCCTATAGACACTGATTTATGTGTGCCCAACATAGGGACAATCAGTTTGAAGCTTAACTTGGATGACCAGTTTAACAGGGCACCAATTGCCTGAGTCACTTTCTGACATCTCTGTAAAAAATATTGTACCTCTAAGTTATGAAGACTTCAAGCATCAATCCCAGATACGGATAATAGTAACTTTTCCCAAACTAATTTCTTCTAATTTAAAGGTATGCAGGGAAATAATACATGGACCACACACTTACTTAGGATTTAGAATAGTTGGTATTCAAGTCCATACTAGTCATCAAATTTATATAGGCTTTTGATAGTTGCTTGAAAGCTCGTGGGGTGGGTGCTAAAATTACTGCATCATCTGTGTATCGAAGTACTGTGATTTGTTTATTACCAACCATTGGGTTGTCAACATTTATATATCAAATACATAAAAATATATCCTTGCTGCAAACCTCTTGCCAGATGAAAAGATCTGTTAACTCCCCTTTGTCACCAAACCTAACATGTGCACTATGATCTTTATGTTCTATGAAAATAAGTGTGTAGGAAGCTGCCTCTGTATAAGGTATAGCACTAAGTGGTTATATTGTGCACCCAGTCCAGATATTCCCCTTCGAGACGTACAGGGCTCAGTGTAAACCCAAAGTGCTCTATTTGTGGAAGCGTGTGCGTGAGCAGCCTTTGACCTAACAGAGGAGTGTAAGACATTTTTTATGCACACAGCGACAAATAAATGAGACAAGACTCAAAGGACAGCCACACCAATTTTAGAGAAATAAGCTTCTTTCAAGATTTTCTTTAAGACCAAGATGTTCGCAAAAGGTAAGTACGTTTTCATGAAAAATACTTTATACTTTTAAACTTTAAAAAGTGAATGATTTTTAAGCTTTGCAATATTTACTTATCGAAGAAAAACAAGAATGCAGTTTCATAGATAAGCACACGACTTACAAATCTAGTCTTCGAGGTTTAAGGTCCGCACCGGGCAAGGTTCAAGTTAGGGCCAAAGGTGCACCACCAGCGGCACAGGGGCAGCCAGGTGCAGAGTTTACACTCGAGATCGGATGCCAAATGTTAACCTGTGGAGACAGGGGGTGTATTAAAGATGCGCTGCTCACAGGTGAGTAAAGTGTTTCCTAGCGTTGATCTTGTAGAGATGCCCACCAGGTCCTAGGCCACAAAACCTTTCAATTTGTGCAAATCTTTAAACCACCCCCTTTTACAAAGTGGCGTTGCCCTGGTAGTACAGTATGTCCATCCCATTGCTCTTTCTCACACCTACAGGGTAACCTGTGTCGCTGGCAGTAACTGTGAGGCTCCCTTGCCACCAAGGAGGTAGTGGAACTGTGGGGTTCCATTGAATCCCTCTCTAGCCTATATGTGGGATGATCCCGTGCCCTGTGTGCCCCATTTATTATTAGGGATCAAATGTGCGGCCCAGTAATAAGCCTCTGTCTGGGAGTGCGATCTCCCCATTGTAGGCATTGCATTGTAGTATTTTTTGTGCTATTTTGGGATGGTCTCCCTGCCATAGTAGGGGTCGGATATCTCCTTCCAGTCCAGTGAATACTGTCCGAGGGAGTGTGTGGTAGGTATTTTGAAGAGCGTAGAGTAGTTGTGGCGAAGTCATTACTTTAAAAATGGCTGTCCTCCCTAGCAAAGAGGGGTGAGGTCCTTCCACCTCCCCTTTTCTTTAAATTTTTGTAGAACCTTTGAGATTGCGGTGTCTACATACCTCTATGTGGGGTGATGAAAAAACCAAGGTATTGAAAGCCTTCGGGAACCACCTTCAAGTCTGTGGATAAAGGTAGCCATTAATCTTTTACTCAAAGTGCCTCCCATATTCTTCTTTGGTACTAAATCGGACTGGGATAGTGGTTTCCGAATCTGTGACCTAAAGTAGAAGGCAATCAGCATAGAGGGCGATCTTTTCTTCTTCATCGGCAGGAGCAATTTTTAAACCTCGAATTTCCGGGTAGCTCCGGTTACCACAACCCAGGGATTCCATTGTGAGTGCAAAAAGGAGTGGGGAAAGAGCTCACCATTTACCCTAACCACAGCAATAGGCATGTTGTATGGTAGTGCCACCCAGCCCCTGAATCTGGGTCCTATTCCAAACTTTGCTAGCGTGCAGTCCACGAATGGTCAGTGTACTGCATCAAACGCTTTTTCTGCTTCTAATGACAGAAATATGTGCAGTGTATCTCTCTCTGGCCCTCATCAGCCAATTATGGGTCCTGCAAAGGTTTAGCCTAGTGGTGTGGTCTGGCATGAATTCTGACTAGTCATCATGAATGATAGATGTAACGTGCTTCAGGAGGCAGTCGACAAAACTGTAGCCAATATTTTTACCTCAGTATTCAGTAAGGAGATGGGGCAATATGAGTCTATTGTGAGGTTTACCTACCTTATCTATAACTGCTATTGTGGCGGTCCTCAGATCAGGGGGTAGAATGCCATCTTTGTATGCATCTTTATGAAGACGCAGTAGGTGAGGGCCTGGTAGGTCTATGCACCTTTTGTACAGTTCTGCTGGTATTCCATTGGGGCTGGGGGCTTTCTTATGTCGTAACTTAGCCATTGCCCCCTGTACTTCTGTCAGTGTCTGGTCTGCCTCTAGTTCTTCTGTTTCCGCTTCTCCCAAACCGGGATCGAGACAGCTGCCAGGTAGTCCCCTAACTCCACATTATTGCTAAGTGGGCGTGCGTCATAGAATTCCCTATTGTAATTTGCAATCACCCATGCAATGTGTGCCTCGGCAGTGTGTGTTACACCAAGATTATCCACGATGTCCCGTACCCATCTGGTCTGTTTCTTTTTTACTGAGCCAAGCCAGTAACTTCCCTGCCTTATCGTCAACCTAGTAGAGTCGATGTGGCACTTTCAATCTTTGTTTCTTGGCATTATCCATAGCCAGATCCATATATTCCTGTCTTAGTATGGCTATTCATCTGGCTATCTTGGGATCCTTGTCATTCGTCTTTTAAGTTGTCATATCTGCTGTTCTAGCCGTTCCAGTATTTCAACCCTTTTCTCGTTTTCCCACACAATTCAGTTCCGAGCTCTATTGCGCTCCAGTGTCCTATAGGCCTCCCATACCGTTACCCCAGAAGAGACCGAATTCTTGTTTTTGAGGAAGTAGATTTCTGTCTCTGCCTGTAGCACCTGACCATCCCGCAGGTCCCAGGCATTGAGACGCCATCCTGTGCGATGGTCACAGCACGGAGTTCCCAGTCTCATCCGAAGAGGGGAGTGGTCGTAGAGACCACTCGCCAGGTCTGCCTGCCCCATTTCATATATTTCACCCCTGTTACGAATATATAATCTAGCCTGGAGTAAACGTTATGTGCACCAGTGTAAAAGGAGTAGTGCCTATCTTGGGGGTGACAATGTCTCCACATGTTGGTAAGCCCAAGAGTACTAGCAAATCGTGACAGCGCGGTGGTGCCCTGCGAGCTCCCGCCAGTCAAGCGACTGATTCACTACATAGTTGAAATCGCCCCATCACGTGGCGAGACAAGGGTGTCTCGAGCAGGATGGCTACAATCTTATGCAGCGTAGGAGCTTGTAGTTGTGGTGGTACATATTTGCCTATCAAGGTTACCTCTCTTATACCCCACTGTCTCATGACCACTACGTGTCGTCCCATGGGGGTCTAACCATTGGCGTGTCACCTGAATAGAGGAGGGGGGGTTCTCTTAATCGATATGGCAACACCTCGTGACCCAGTAGAGTAGCCTGCATGTGCCAACACTGTAAGTGCCCTGACCAAGAAGTTTGCAATGTGTGCCTTGTAAATAATACCAGTATTTGTAAAGTGCAAACAATTACCCAAGGGTGTTAAGGCACTGTGTGCTGTCGTGAAGATTAAGCAAGCTATTGCCCAGAGTCCCATGGTGCTGGGCTAACTTGATGCCAGGGATCGAACCGTGAGCCCCGTGTTCCGGAGTCAACCGCCCTGGCCGCTGCGCCACACCTCTTCCCGATGTGTCTCCTGGAGCATCACTTTATCTGGATGTAGACTTTTGATGTATTGTGTCACCAAAACCCTTTTAATTTTTTGACCCAAACCATTGACATTCCATGTCATCACCATAAAGTCTGGAGTTACTGCAGTGGTGGACATGGCCATGGGGTATGGTGGTTCAGTGTATCACCTGTGTGCGAATAACTCTTAGAGTCTTAGACCCTTTGGGGTCGCTGCCCTTCCCTGACCCACGTGACCAACAAAAGAAACCAACAGAAACTAAACCATAGCCTTCCTTCATTCCAACCAACCACCCTCCCCACCCCCCACAGCCTTCCCACAGCATCATACCACCTGATCCAAGAGAAACAGCAATGTGCTAGAGAAGAGGGAGAGGTCTGTCGTCCACCCCTCAAAAAACCACTCGGTGCCCAACACTATAGCACTTAAAACATATAAACCGACCAAAAACGTCTTGCAACAGATTTCCCGAGCCCTAGGCTCAGGGTGTCTGGAGCGTTAGTTGTACAATTGGAGCTCTATCAGCTGGTATTTAGGTGCCAGTTCCTATTTCTGTGGGGTCATGATCTAACAGGTCTTCATGCACTCTAGCCTTTTTTCTGCTCCAGGGCGGAAATGTCAACGGCCAATGGGTACAAACTTTGGGATCCTGAGGACATCCCGGTTTTCTCCGAGTCGGAGTTGTGTCCTGTGATTTGGTCCCGGCAGTGGCCCTGCTCTTAGCGGGGGTGTCATAATCATCTCTATCTGCATGGCGTGTCTTGCCCTGAGTCGCCTTTCTCAATGTATATGGCGTCCCACCTCCTATGCGTCTCAGTCTACGATCAGTCCTTCGCTTTCTCTGCACTGAGACTCTGGGTCTGGGTTCCGTGCGCTGTGTCAGTTGTACTTCCGGGTTCAATCCTCTCTGTGGGTGCAGGACCGGTCTCTTCTCTATCCAAGCCCATGCGTCTTCCGGGGCTTGAAAAAATTGTGTCTTTCCTAAGTATATGACTTGCAGTTTTGTAGGAAAGAGCAGCATGTATAGGATTTGGAAGCCTTCAGGTTAGTCTCTGGCATTGGACCTTGTAGCTTTAATCTGGGAATAGCATGATTTTTAGAGTTTGCATGTCTGATTTCCTCTAAGTGGCACACTTCTTGCAGGATCATGTCTTTGTCAAGGAAATTAAGAAACATTGCTATAATCGGTCTGGGTGGGGCCCCAGGCGGTGGCCTTGCACTGAGTGCCCGGTTTGCCCGCTCTATGACAAAACAGGCAAAGAAGAGTTTGGTTGAAATAATGTCTTTGTTTAAAAAAATATCTTTTTATTAGATATAAACAAAGACCATAACATTCGGCAAGCAGCCTGTACGGGATGTTCATAATAACACATATGGCGATTGCAGTTAGGCAACATTTAAAGATTCGGTTGATATCAGTCATTCATTGAGGGGCCATCAAGGAGACAATGGTTCCTCATCCGAGGGTTGCAGAGGGGCCACACAGATCTTACACCACACTGCTGACCACTTCCTGGGGCATCCTCGTGCCACATAGACAGTTTTCTCCCTGAACATACACCAATCCAAATTCCTTTTTCAGGAGGCCAGAGTTGGCAGAGCATCCGCCCCCAAATTTGGGCTATGTCTCGTTTGGCCACCACTGCACCCAGCATAGCCCAGAGCCTCTGCACACTCGTCAAGTCGGTGGGTCCCCACATATTAAGGAGGCATCTTTTAGCCTCTGGACGGATGTTCTTATGCAGCACTTCCCCCATCACCTCATGTATCTCCCGCCAATACTTCTGTATCTGTTCACATTCCCAGAGTATGTGGAGGAAGGTACCTACGTGACCACAGCGGCGTCTGCAATCCCCCTCCTCCCCATGTGAACCAGTTGGGGCCCAGTGATGTATGTTCTGTGCAGTAGTTTGAGGTGGACCAGCCTTAGTCGTGCGGAAATCGCCACCTCTCGTCACTCATCATCAAACTCAAGTCCGTCTCTTCCCTAACACTCGCGCAATCGTTCAAGAGGATCCGGGGTGGTGTTGATCCATTTTTTATACGTTAACGAGATTGCTTTCTGTGGAAGATATCCATCGAGTAAACCATCTTCAAGCGGTGGGGACTCAGGGGGACTGTGCCCTTCTGCAGGGTCGCGGTGATAGCATGGCGGATCTGCAAGTAGCGGAAACATTCTGAGCCAGAGAGCTCGAATTGCTGCTGGAGAGTGGCAACAGTGACCATAGCTCCCTTTCACCCAAAGATCTCCCTTCATCCAAAGATCTCCCAACCGGGATATACCAATAAGATCCCATTTATCGAATCCTTTTGAGGTACGGAGGTTACCCAGCCGGTCCGAATCCCACAGAGGTGTTGCCAGTGTGAGCTTCCGGTCCCAACCTAAGCTTTTGTTAACGGTGTGCCAAATCAGAACAGAGTGTTTGGTTGGGCTGGTTAGGGGGAGTTGCCTGGGATTTTAATACAGGGCTCTATTGTAGTTCCCGTCAGGTGGCAGCCATCTATCCATGGTAAAACCCGGGTCATCGGGCTGTCGGTAGGTGCCCTGGTTGATAGTGGCCAAGTGGGAAGCCCAATAATATTTCCGGATATCAGGGAGACTGATACCTCCGTCGTACCAGTTCAGGACTAATTTAAGTGCGATTCAGGGCCTCCCATCCCACAGCAGCTCTCTGTAATCCTTCAATTTCTCAAAAATATCTTGCTGGAACCGGATCTGGGTAATTTTGCAGGGCGTATAGCAGACGGGGCAGGGACATCATTTTAAATAGGGCAGCTCTGCCCAGCAGAGAAAGCGAGAGTGTCTTCCAACTAGCAATATCGCGTCTCAGCCTCTGCTAGGGCGGGGACAGGTTTCGCTCATACTTGAGTTTAGGATCTGTTGTAATAAAGATCCCAAGGTAGCGGAAGCCATCCCTCACCGTCTGTATTGGGCAATTTCTGGGCAATGCAGGAGACTCATTTCCTAGGACATATGAGAGACTTGTTCCAATTGATCGAGTAACCCGAATATCTGCCGAATACTGTAAAGATATCCAATACGCATCTTAGAGACATTTTGGGGGAGGCTAGGTAAAGGAGTACATCGTCGGCATAAAGCGAGATGTGGTCCTCCCAGTCTGCCGACCACCGCAGTCCACGGATCACCGCGGATCCAGGCCGCCAATGGTTCCAGCGAGAGGCCAAATAACAGGGGCGACAGTGGACACCCTTGTCTAGTCCCCCGACTAAGTTGGAATGTGTCCGATCTCTTGTTATTGACCACAACTTGGGCCAGTGGTTCCGAGTAGAGGAGCCTAACCCATGCTATAAAAGCAGGCCCGAACCCCATTTTGGCGAGAACAGCTAGGTTGGTATGGCCCTTCGATGGTATCGAATGCCATTGAGGCGTCTAGGGACACAATTACGGCGGACTCCTTTATAGTATCAACCCTCCCAGCACTCCATTAACCCTTCGCAGATTAAGGGCCGTGTTACGGTGGGGCATAAAGCCCGACTGGGCCGGGTGAACCAGGGTGTTTATCACCCGAGACAACCGAGTGGCCAAGAGTTTGGCAAGGATTTTCGGTTTTGCGTTGAGCAGGGAGATGTGTCTGTAGAATGTGCACTTGTTCCTGGGATTTCCCTTCCTTGTGGATCACGACCAGTGACGCCAGGCGCTGGTCTGGAGGGAGAATTCTCACACTCCTGCTCTCCTCAAACATGGCGCAGAGATATGGGGCAATTTTATCGGGACGCAGTTTATAGAGCTCAATGGGCAACCCATTGGTCCCAGGCGCTCTTCCCGAAGGAGGTTCCTGATTGCCTCAGCTATTTCATCATTGGTGATGTCGCTATCTAAGAAACTTTAGTCCTCTTCCTAGAGGGTGGGAATACGGATATATTGAAGGTCTATAGAGTCCTCCTCGAGGAAGGATGAGCCTGATTGGTATATCACATTGTAGTGCGTGGAACTCGTGCACGATTTCAAGAGGGTCTGTGATTACTCTGCCCGCCTCGTCCGTCAACTCTGAGATGAGACTATTGGCCCGTTCCTTCCTGTCCAGCCAGGCCAGGAGCTTTCCAGCTTTATCACCCCATTCATACACCCTACCATCTCTCTCACTCCCCCAAGTCCTAGCCCTGTCAGTGGCAATACTTTTATATTCGTCTCTTTTCAATTGTAGAAGGTGAATTGTTTCTAGACACATTTCCTCAATGGGACAGTCCTCAAGACGGAGGAGCTCGCCCTCTATATTTTCAAGATCTTTGTTTTGTTTTTTTAACTCCTGCGATCAGCGAGAGAGCCTGCCCCCTAATTACCAATTTGAACGCCTCCCACAATATTTGGAGGTAGTCGACCGAGCCCTGGTTCTCCTGAAAATAGTGATCTATGGCGAACAGGAGCCCTTGGCGGACCAAGGGGTTGCGGAGGAACCAGGGACTGATGGGCGCGATCGTACTCACCCGTGTGTCTCTCAGGACCAATCAGGCCCATACCCGGGAGTGGTCAGAAATACCCTGCGCCAAATGTTGACTCTCTCGAATGTGCGTTGTTTGAGACTCTGGGGTTAGGAGGTAGTCAATGCGAGAGAAGCTGTGATACGCCCCCGAGAAATCCGTATGTTGGAGCTACTGGGATGAAGTGCCCTCCACACATCTGAGAAGCCGAGGACCACCAGGAAGTCCGGGAGTCAGCGGGACAAGGGGCTGATGTCGCTTGGGGGGTTACGGTCCAGGGAGCCAGAGGCAACCGCATTTAAATCCCCTCCCACTAGTAAGAGACCCTCAGGAAGTGAGAGCAGTCGGGTCCCCAGTTCAGTGACGGTTTAGTTCTGCAATCCGCGCGGGACATAAACCAACATTAAGGTAAGTGTGTTGCCCTCCCACTGCCCCGTAACTGCGGTGTATCTGCCCCATTCATCAGTGCGCGTTGACTGCATAGAGAAGGGAAAGGAGTTTTTAATCAGGATACCCACCCCCCTGGACCCTGAAGTGAAATCAGTGTGGGCTACCAGCCTATTTCCCCATCTATTTAGCGCTTTACATTTATTACCAGCCAGGTGTTTCTCCTGGAGGAAGACCACCTCTGGGGAATGGCGCCTGAGGTATTGGAGGACTAAGGTGCGCTTCACCTTATCACCAAGCCCATTAACGTTCCAGCTCAATAATGTAAAACTCTTATCTCACTGCGTATCCATGAAAACTGTCAAGTGTGGTCTTGCCTTTGAACGCCCTCATATTTGGTGCTGCCGATTGAACCTTAACAAACGAAAACCCCCCCCAACTCCAACCACCCCCCTCCCTGCTTCCCTGCACTCTCGGTCTAAAACTACCTATGAGATCAACTTTGCAGAGTGCCTGTCGCCCAACCCAAAGTCTAAAAGTAGCTAAATGTGTGGAAAGGGGCTCCATCCCCCCTTCCAACCACCATTCTCGAAAAAAAAAAAACAGAGTTATTCCCCGTGCGGGACAGTCACCCTTGTCTCTGAGGTCAGAAAAAAATGATAAGCCTCGGCCAGCCAATGTACCTCGGGGCAGTCGGCGCCGCCCAAATGTCTCTCTCGATTCAGCACTGGACACAGGGCAAAGCTGGTACACAAGGTCATCCTGCCATGCCTGCCCCATGCTCAAAGTTCCATATCAGTTTAGGTTCAGCGGGCATTATGTTCCTTCGCATCTCTCCATTCTTCCAGCCAATCTGCCACATCCTCCGAGCGATCGAAAAACCAGGTCTTTCCATCTGCCTCAACCCGAAACTGAGCCAGGAAGAGCATGGCATACTTCAGGCCTTTTTCTGTGAGTCTTTTTTTAACCGCAAGGACGGATCGTCTCTGTACGGCCAGAGTAAAGTCCGCGAAGAAAGAGATAATTGCGTTTTCGTATTTAAGTGCTGGTGCCACCCTTGCGCTCTGTAGGATTATATCCCGGTCACGAAAATTAAGTAACCTGGCCAGTAAGGGACGGGGAGAGGCCCCAGGTCTCGGGCACCACCCCGGGACCCTGTGGGCCCGCTCCACCACAAAGAACTTCGACAGTCCCTTGGGGCGTAAATGATTAAGTATGAGGTCCTCTACAAATAGGTCAGGCGCCTGCCCTTACACTTTCTCAGGCACTCCAGTAATCCGCACGTTGTTACGCCTGATGCATCCCTCATAATCATCTAGCTTGTCCTCAGCGTATTTTCTGAAGGTTTTCAGGTCTTTGATTTCGGTTTGGAGCTACGAGACATCTTCAACCAGGCTAGTCGAGGTCACTTGAAGTTGCTGGACCTTCTCACTCATTTTGGTAAGGTCTACCCTGATGAGAGTTATTTCCACCGCGATCGCATCTGTTCCATAGACGTGCTCACTCCGGCTATCGCCTCCATGACATCCTTCAAGGTGAGCCCAGGGGGGCCGCTCTCTGTTCCCCCAGTTGGCACCTCCTGAGAGAGGAGTTCAGGAACAGACACCTTTGGGAAGGCGTATTTGTCCAACCTCCTCTGTTGTCTGTTTGGTGCCTTTTACACTCATTCTGCCCACAAGTCCGGCATTCTTCGCCCCCCTATCCGTTGCCCGGTCTCACTGGTCAAGTCTCAGGCTCTTGTAGCCTTGGGTGGCACCTGATCGCCCGTCACTCACAGGGCGGTAGACCGAAGAAGATGTGGTACACCATCTCTCGCCTCTATACTGCAGCAGGCCTGGCAGCCACAAGGAGCAATTTCTGCACCACCGCTGTCTTTCACCCCACGAGGGGGACATCAATTCTCGATGTGGGGGACTTCCACTCCCAGCCCACAGCAACTGTAGCGTAAAGTCTCGCAGCGGGGTCTCAGATCATGTAGGTGCGATTCGCCTTCGTGAGGGACACACAGACACCAGGCCTAACCCTCACCACGTCAGCCACTCGGATCCTACACCCATATGGACGCCACACAGTCGTGGAAAGTCAGGTGCCCCACCGGGCCAGATCCCTTTCACTCACCGTGTGCCATTCAGGCGCCGCAAAGGGCAGCGGCCTGCATACGATCCGCATCCTCCACCACTCCAGGAGAGCTGCTCGCACCGCCAGAGGTATGCACTCACCGCCTCCAGCAGTACTTCAGGGCTGGTGTACTCACCGTGGCGTCGGCCCCAGGGGTGGCACCCCTCCGTCCAGCCAGGGGCAGCTGGAGCTGTTGGTCGGGTGGGGCGGGCTGCGCCGCCGGTCTGGGACATTCGATGGGCCCCACTGCTGTAGCCGGGCCCCCGGGATCTCCGCAAGAGAAAGTGCCGCCGCCGTGACAACTTCGGTGCCACTCCTTCAGGACCAGGCCTCAGTCCCCGACAATACATAATGCCCCAGCCGCACACACACACACCCGCCCTCCTCGGGCTCCGCGGGCGCTACAGGACCCGGTCTGTCACTCCTGGGAGGCCGCAGAATACCGGAGCCTTCCACTCGCTCTGTGTTCTCGGCGGATTCAGCGACCGGCCTGGTCGAGTCCGGTACACATCGGGCAGCTGTCCCCGTGTTTGTGGGACGAATAATGTGGTTTGAGGCCGGGTGAGACGAAGCTTCTCCTTTACGCGGCCATCTCGCTTCAGCGTGAAGTCACGGCCCCCGAAATAATGTCTTTTAATCATTCGCTGGAAAGCCCATGAAGCGGAGATTGTTCCTTCGCGCCCTATTTTTGCATCCTCCAGGCGCAATGGTACCTCTTTATTTTGAGGTCTGTCACTCCCTTTTGGAGGTCTCTTACTGAGGAATTTGTGCGGCTCCTCCTAATACTCTGAAAGTAATCCTGAAAGATCTTTTTGCAAAAGACAAAAACCCCTGGTCGGACTTTGTGGAATGCCTACACTCAATTGGAAATCTTGATATGGCGGACTGGGGCACTTTTATCCATCAGTCTGGAATACTACAAACAGTGCTAAGGAAACAAATAAGACTTTTATCTATGCAGGACGATCTGGGCCTAATCCAAACTTCTGAAAGCAACATTCAGGTTATAATTAGCTCCTATATGGACAGATTAGGTCAGCCTTATTTAAATTGCGCACTGAATAAATCAATCATAAAAAAGATCCTGTCAGTTAAACTAATGGCTTTGCTATTAAAAGACATAAATGCCCCCTGGAAATCTCTTGCAATGGTTACCTCTTGTAGATTGTGCCACCAACATGAGGAAATTTCAGCTCATCTAGTCTGTATTTGTTCAATCTGATGTACGCACGCTGCACTTTATTAAAACCAGTTTTTTTAAAGTACGGGACTCGCACTTGTTCAGAAGCAATGGAACTTATTTTTAATTTTGAGATCCCAATGAAGATGGCAAGGATAGCAAAAATTGCACAACAACTCTAAAGGCTCCTAAGTAAAAGTCAAACCTTGGACTAAGGCAACATTGATGAAATTTAAATTATTGTTTTAATAGTGGAACATATATCCAGACTTAATGATTTTATCCTTTTTTTTTAATTGTATTAAATTGAAACTAATTAAATGAAATGACTTGTTAATGTTTTAAGTAAGATCAAAAAAGGTTTTTGAAAAACTGTGTATAGTTTTTGTAACAATTTTTATTAATTGAAACAAATAAAAAGAATTGTTCAATTACTTTTAAAATATTCTCCATCATTTCAAATTATAAAGCCTTTCAAAGTCATGTACATTATTACCATCTAACCAAAATCCCAGTGATTTCACCGAGTAGTCTGCAACATCTGCCCAGGTCTGGCTCTGGGTTTTTTGAGCCTCCCTGAATCTGATCCCATACTCCTCAGTACTAAATCCAAAGCCCTCGATCCGGGTACCCTACATGAGCTCATAGGATGTATCATATTTCTCATTGTGTTAGGAGTCTATCCTTGCACTTCCCTGAGAATATTTCCCACAGGATAGCACTCCCCAGCTTCCTGTGGACCAGTCTGCCAAGACAGGCTCTCTCAAATGCAGCGAACCACTTTGTGATCTAATCACCCTCAAAGAATTTTGGGACAGTCAATTGGGAGTTTGAGTCAAAAGATTCTACTTGCTCCCTATTAGGTCCCGCAGACCTAGCGTTGGAGCACGCATGCGCTCTTCGCTCTTCGAGACATATTGTGGTAGAGTGGATTTTAGAAATGGACTCGAAGCCCCACCCATGTTTCTTATTGAGTAGCGTCCTCATTTATGTTAAACGCTGGCTTCTAATTGAGACTCTGGCTTTTTTTGTTACTGCCCCGTCTCCTTTTAGCTCCGCCCTTTCGGATTGGATCGTTTACTCGCGGAAATTACTCGGTGCCTTTATGTTGTGTCCTAGCACTATTTTCTTTCACTCGTGTTTTGCAATAGCAGCCGCGTGTTTATTTTTGCATCGCGCTTTCACTCAAAGCGAATATGCGATGCAAATATAAACAAAGCGGCTGCCTTTGTCACTCGGCTTTGGCAATCGCAGGCGCATGTTTGTTGTTGCCTTGCGCTTTCAGTTAAAGAGCTTGTTTCGTTAAAGTGAAAAAACGATGGCTCAATGGCGATAGCTTGTTAGAAAATGGACACTGATGATGGGGACAATGGCGCCTGCAGCGCTGTGCGCTCTAAATTGTATGCCTTCTATTACTTTAATGAGCGCGGCGTCCGCTAAGGACACCGCGCTCACTTTATTTATTTATATTTAGCATTTCTGTTGAGCGAGGTGTCCACTTCAGGGCCACCACGCTCTGTTTTTTGGGGTGTTTTTTAAACTTTAAAACGGAGCCCGGCGCTGCTTGAAAGACCGCGTTCTGTTTCTTTATATATTTTTCAACTTTAACACCAAGCGCAGCCCCCGCTTCAAGGACACTGCGCTCAGTGTTACAGTTAGAAAAAAAACCCCACAAAAACAAGCATTAAAAATGCAATAGGTCTCGCCTTTTATTAAGTTAAAGCCATTTGCTTTGCTATATAATACCATTAGCAAAGCAAATGTCTTTAAAACTTAATCGAAGGCGAGACCTATTGCATTTTCAATGCTTGTTTTCTTGACTGCTTGAGGCAAACCCCATTTCTTGACAAAAAGATCACACTTCGTATGGGAGAAATGAAATCCAAGAACACAAAATAAGATCCCCTTTGGGAATGGTCCAGAAAAATAAGAACTCATCTGTAGCTAGAATTCTTCAGCACAATGTGCAACAAAAAAAAAAATTGATGTAGTTCTCAGGGAAGGTCCAGAAAACAAAATTAGAGTGCTGGTAAATTTCAGATTCACGTGCCTGATCTGGTCCCAGTAGTCAGTCTAGGAATGATTGTCAGACCAATTGCCCCCCTACCCCTTATACAAATGAATAATCAATTAAAGATCCAATAGTGGAGGCTACCGATTTAAATTTGAAGGAATGATCAAGGTTTTCGACCACAAAGCCTCACTAGCAAATTAAAGAACATTCTGGACAAGACTGATGATCCAATATCAATGTTTAGATAGCAAAGAGGTATGCAAACTTTGCTACCGTAAAAAGCCATGGAAATACAAGACTCAAAAGGTAAACTGTTATATTGTATTTTACCTAGGTTTTTAGGTACGCACATTGTTTCAAAGCTTAAGCCTCCAATAAACACTTTGCAAAACTGTTACTTTTCTCTCTAAAGATGATATATATAAATAAAATGCATTAGGAAGGCTAACACCAAGCACTGGAAATCGTTTGTTGTATCTTTTTTTTATCTAGCAGCAGTCAAATGAGCTTAAGCCCTGATCTGCATGTTAGTTTTAGGTGTAGGAAGAGCTGCTTAATATGAGAGTTCAAAGTCAAGTTCTAAGCACAATGATGGCAGTCAGATTTTTTTTCAGCACACCTAAAATTAAATGTATTCATTCACGTTTAGCGTGATGGGGGGAATCAAAGACAAAACTATGATGCCACGCTGATGAAAATGGAGCGTTTGAATACACGGTGCTGGGCGCATATAAGCGGTGTCTGAAAGTGTACAATATGATGCTCTAAAGCTGCAGGGGGCCTACATTGGAGACGCGTTTGGCTAGCGACAGATATTTCAGCGAGGGTCTGCCATTTCGTATTTCAATAGCAGACAGAACTCGGTAAGTGGCCTGTATAAGTAGGAAATAGTGCAGTAAGCGAGGAAAGATAGCTAGGGCATTGGCAAGACCTGTTGGCAGTAAAACTAATATATATAATCTCCCTGAACTCTGGCAGCACCCTGGATCAAAATAGTTGTCAATGTGTTCCTCCTCTCTACAAACCAGATCACTTTGTTTCAGCTTCCCAGTAGCAAAGATCAACACTACAGACTAACTGGAATTCAGGAAGCATTATAAAGCCGTCTCTCCCCTACCGAATTATGAAGGGCCTCCACAAGGAGCCGATTAACGATGTGAATTCCAATTAATAAATTGCAGCAACACGGCTAAGAGGAGCTCAACCCAATGAAACAGTACTGTGTTTTTTTTTTTTTTTAAGCATGACAGAATTGTTTACACCATTGGCCACTCCCATCAACAATACAATTCAAAACCATGCCGGCAATACTGAAGAGCCTGCTGCCCATGCGCACAGCACTTCGAGGCCAGGACATCAATCATATACGCTTTATAAATAAGCCTACAACATACATGGTAGTTGGTAATCAATGAGATTTGCCCACAAGGGCAGAGATACCGGATGACCCCGATTTAATTCAGTTTCGGTAGATTAACCACATGAACCCCTATTGTGCGACACCCAGGTCCCTATTTTCGGTACCCAAGAGTATAATTAGGCCAGGCCGAGACGCCGTAACACCTAGCCAAAGAGGCGGAGCACGCGAGATACGCACACTTTATCAAATATGTCTGCCTTTGCGGATTGCTGTCAGAAGAAACCGGCTACATGGCCCACTGATCACCAGGAGCTGAACGTATTGTCTTTGTGCCGTTACTCTTCCCTTCACACGCGACCTGCAAGTCACTCACTGCTCAACCAACAACACTCATCACTAGTACATAGAGCGCACTGAATCGTTTGGCTATTGTGCTGGCCGCATCATCAATCGGGGCTTACCTCTATCCTTCGTCTCTCCATATAACAAACATTTCCAATGCAATAGGTCCGTTTGCATTGCTTAGCTGTCCTCTTTCTATTTGTGCCTGGCTCCCCAGCAGTGCTTTAAGTGGATCGGGTCCTGCCGGTGCTCAGCACCCGCGTTTCTAAAAAGTAGGTGCTGAGACAGGCCCTTATTGGGCTCTCCATTTCTGCCAACACCCTCAGGATGAAAAAAAAACATCTTAACTCTGAAGCAGTAACACTCTTCAATGTCTTTGATGTAACTTTGAAGAGACTCGTTGTAGGTCTTTCATAGACTCCTAATTTCAGAACTGAAGCTATTTTTTATATTCTAAACCACAAACCCATAGTTGTTACTTATTTATCTTATGCTACTAAATAACTATCGACAAAGTCGATAGTCCTGGCTTGCTGTTACTTATTGTATTATATATCTGGATGCAATGACAGAAATAGCAACATACCAGTCAGACGGCACACTATGCTAAGCACAGTTTTTTTAGCTTCTGTTTTTTAAGCCACGCCCTTAATGACATAGGCCACGCCCCTTTGATACCTCCCCCCCCCCCCCTCCCCCGGCCCAGTTTTTTCATTCCACTTAAAGCCCCCCGGTATTGTCAGGGGTCTCAGGGACACCTTGTTGCTCTCTGCTTGCTATCGGAGGTTGGAGCTCTGGCTGGTTGCTCCCATTACTAGCAGGCACGGAGTGTGGCATGGGTAGGGGAGTAGTGCCGTGGCAAGGATGCAATGGGCCCTGGTGCCAGCAAGGAAAAGGCCCCCTTTGACTGCTGTTGAGGTAGAAAAACACAGCCTTCTCAGCTTTCAATGGGCCTCTCCGGACTCTGGACCCCGATGCCACTACACCTGCTGCACCAGAGTAGGAAGGGTGGGGTGGGGGTTGCAACTTTATTTGTATATACTTTGGTATGTGGGGGCAGGCGGGGCTTCTGTTTTGTTGCTCCTTTGTGCTTCACATAGTGAGTGGGAGGCATGAGGGGTTACTGCCCCTTTGCTGTTTAGTGCTTGAAATGGGCAGTTAGGGGTGGGGGGGACGGTGCTATCACTTTGGTGCTCAGTGCTTGAAATCTGCAGTTAGAGGCGGCTCGGTATCTGAAATGGTGAGTGGGTGGCAGGAGGGGTTGCTGCGCCTGCTGCTCTGCGCTCGGTGTGGGGGAGTAGTGGCTATCTCTTGCTGTCCCCTTGCTTGTCTATGCCTGGCTTGGACAGTGAGGTAGAGAATGGGCCTGGCTTCCCCTGCTGCTCTGTTCTCGGGCTGGATACAAATAGCATCAGGGGTGGATGTGGCCTTCCTCCCCTGTGCAGGCATAGGACGGGGCTACTCTTCCAACTACCCCCGACAAGCCAGACATAGGCAGAAAGAGAGCCAGCCCTTCAACCTCCTACTGCCCATGCACAGAGCACCCCGGCGTGGACCCAGCTCCTCCCGCCTCTGAGCTGATGGCAGGTGGAGGATTAAACAGCAATGTGAAAGCTGCCATCTGGCGCATCTCACCCCGCGCCCAACAGTCCGGAAAATCATTATTAATCGCCAGTCTTCACAAAGCACGAATACCAATTCTCAACCTGCTTCTTTGCGCTCCTAAATGTCAGCCATGTGAACCGAGGCACGTGCTGATGACGTATTTCTTAGAATTACTACACGTTGTTGAGTGAGACATCACAAATTATAATGTAGGTGACAGTCTAGTGCTGCCCGAAGCTCTCACAATACAGCTTGTTTTCAGCCATGGTGTGTTTTAAGACATAGCGCTTGCTCACCATTTTGCAATCTCGCAGCGCTGCAGTGTTTTGCTCAACTTGATAATACTCACGGTATCAGCTCCAGATAAATCCACTGGGGGTGCAAACTTCTGACCGCCATGAACTTAATTAATCGGCCCATTGAGGTGTCTTATTTGACCTTCGCTGCTCAGTTGCTGGCTGCACCCCGGAGTGCCCATATTCTGCTGGTTGTCTATTCTTTCCGCCCCTGGTCACCTGGGACTGAACAGGCCTCGTGCCATAGGGGGAGGGAGGCACAGCCTCAGGGACGTAGTACAACACCTGTGTCTTTTCTGTGCTCTCCTACTCAGTACTGCATTTCTGGGTGTCACGGAATCACTGCAGATTTACTGCTCCTCCTGTGCACGTGGAGCATCAGCGCTTCTGTACTCTGTACACTCAGTGCCTTCCCTGTACTCCATCGACCCTCGCCTATGTCCAGTAGATCACCTGTCCGTCTCCTGTACACCAGTCAACCAAAGTGTCTCTGTTGTGCTCCTTCAAGCCTCGGTGCTTGCAGATTTTCCTGTACTCCGAAAGTAGTACACATCAGTTTCTCTCCTGTACCCCTCTCAGCCCTGGTGTCTCAGATGTGCTCCTAGAAGACTCTGCGCTTCTCGTGGTGTTCTCAGTAGCCCATGTACTTACTCAGTGCAGTCACAGGGTTTTCCTGAACATGGTACATCTCCTGTACAACTTTCAGGGCCAGTAGACGCCTCGGTGCCTCTCCTGTACCCCAAGCATTTGCAATGCAATAGGTCCGATTGCATTGCAAATGCTTAAGTTTCAAAGTTAATTAAAAAACAAACAGAGCGCAGTGCACTCCAACTAGTACTGTGCTGAAAATGAAAACTAAAGAGTGCTTAGTGACTAATAAAAGAGGAAGTGTAACTCCGCCAGTAAACTATCCAATCCCGGTGGGCGGGGCTAAAAGGAGATAGGGTGGCAACAATCAGTGAGTGACATGCCTTGAGTGCAATCATTGCACTGCCTTTGGCATAATTCGTGACGCAAAACGACGCACACAAATCAAAAGTTAAGGCGGAGCTGGGATGAGGCTTCTGGAATCGTATCGATTCCAAGAAGCCTCGTAAGACGAGAGCAGCGCATGCGCTGCTCACGTCACGAGACCTAAAAACGAGCGCAGTTTCCTTGTAGTGGCGCCACGCTCAGTTTTAAACTTAAGCATTTGCAATGCAATTGAACCTATTGCATTGCAAATGCTTGTTAGTGCTATGGTGGTCCTCTATTCAGTTAGCGCCTGGTATTAGATCTGTTTTCACACCCATTACATGTCTGTTGAATGGGAAAAAAACACCGACATCAGTCAACCCCTGGGCCCATCTAAAATACACACGAGTCAGCGCAAGCTACCCTAATCTGTAATGGGTTCAGAAACTATTAGCGCTCTGCTTTCCTCTTGACATTTTTAAATATTTTGTTAGCGTGAAATCTATTGACTGTTCGGAGTTAAAGTTGTTGCGCACTGCTGGTCTGAACTTGCATATTTCAAAGGCAAAGTTGATTCTGGACAATACCGTCATAGTTGCTGTAGAATCTACACTACAAGGCTCACACATCTCACTTTCAAAGATGATGCAGAGTATGCTTTTTGCCAGGGTTAATGTTTATTTTTATGACATTCCTAGCTCACAAACAACAATAACTGATTAGGAGGACGAGTTGACTTGGTTAAATAGGAAAGTAATACACTTACAATTCCAGTCTTTGGGACTAAAGGTCAGCAAGGGGCAAGGGTCAGGTGAGTAAACTTCACCAGCAGTGGCACAGGGGCTGCCAGATGGAGTTTTGCCCAATGCTTTTTAATGAAGACTGGGAGTGCCTGGATCCACATTGTTAGCAGGTAGGTAAATTGGTCGCAGGAACCAAGCTTTGGGGGTAATGACCAGCACGGGGGGCCTCAAAGCAGCACCAAACATACACCACCAGGAGCACAGGAGTGGCCGGGTGCAATTTCAGCGTTGGGCGCCCAATGCTTTTCAATGGGGATTCTGCTTTTGTCCAACAGGCTGTAGGCATTGCACCAGAGGTTGCAGGAGGGAGACCAGTGATAGCAGAGGTAATTAGAGAGAGATGCAGTTTGTCATAAGGGCCCCGTGAATCTGAAAGAAACACGTTAGTTAGATTCCTCACCTTAGAATATCCCCAGGCGTCAGACTGGATCCGGAAGATTTTTCGTCAGCAATACCCCTTGCGCGTCGCTAGGCGTCGTCTGCGGCTCCGCGTCCGGCGTCGTGCGCCGGAATGACGTCGTCGGAGTACTTAGACGCCGCCCTCGCGCGCTGACGTCAGTTCTTCTTTTTTCCACGCCAGTAAGCGCAGATCCGGGAGAGCTACCCCTTTTAGTCTTTTTTGACTAAGTTTTTTGATCCTTTTTGATCTTGTCTCGACTCCGGTGCCGGTAGGATGCCTGGTTTTAAAGCCTGTGCTGACTGCAACCGCTTGATGTCGGTTACGGATCATCACCGCCGGTGCCTTTACTGTTTGGGCCTCGACCACGACGCGGAGTCGTGTTCGGACTGCAACGCCCTGACCTCGAAGGCTAGACGGGAGCGGTCCCGTAAGCTTCTCGAACTTCGCCACTCGGCTCCGCGCCACTCTCGATCCCGGTCCAGGAGGAGGTCCAAGGATCGGTCGCGGAGCCGCAGCCGACGTCCTCATCGATCGTCTGGCTCCAAGTCTTCGGGTAAGTCGAAGCACTCCAAGAAGTCCAAGAGGCGACACCGCTCTTCGGACTCCCCTCGCCGGTCGCGCGACTCGGCCGATGGTCAGGCTGGTTCCACCTCCGCGGCTCCAGCGGAGCCGCAGGCACCGCGCAAGTCCCCATACCCGCCGGTCCCTGGGACTGACGCGACGCCGGCGGAAGTCAGTGCCTTCCTCTCGGCCATGAGGAACCTGACTCCGACGTCGACGCCCACTGGCGCGCCTTCGGGCCCGGCCCCGGCGCCGTCGAAGGCTCCGGCCTCGACGCCGCAAGTGCCCGAGGGACCCGTTCCCGAGTCCCCGCCGACGCCGGTCGACCTAGTCACGCCTCCTCCGCCGGCGTCGACACCGGTACCACCTCCGACGCCAGCTCCGCTCGGCGTCGAGCCCCAGTCCAGCCCCGCTCCGGGCCCGGCGCCGTTACGGCGTCGATGGACGCCGCGTTCGGCGCCGCTGGAGACACATTATGTCTATCGTCCGGCTCCGATCCTTCCTCCTGCTTACCAGGAATCGGATGACTGGGGCGAATGGGTGGGGTCCAAGGATCCTATGGCCGTTCAGGCTCAGCTGTCACAGGACTGGGCAGATGAACTGGGGGAGGCAAGTGGTCTGGATACCTCTCCAGACACTGGATTCATCTCTCCTCCGACTGTGGCTTCGGAGGAGGGTGCTGCTTTCTCTGTGGTGCTGCGCAAGGCGGCCGCAGCCCTTGGGCTCGAGCTACCTGCCGTGGCTGTGAGGACTAACGTCCTCACTGAGGTGCTTCAGTCTGCAGCAAGCTCCACTGAGCCTTTGCTGCAATTCAATGAGGCCCTCATTGACGTTCTGCAGGGCACCTGGTCCAAGCCCTCCACAGTTCCTCCTGTGGACAGGAACGTCGCCAGGCGCCACCGCCCTGCTCCGGGCGACCCCAGTTTTCTGTCCCAACACCCTACCCCCGAGAGCCTGGTTATCCAGGCTTCTACCTCCCAATCCTCCTTCCCGACCGCTCCGCCGGACCGGGATTCCAAGAGACTGGAACAGTTTGGCAAAAAGCTGTTCTCCTCCCTTAGTTTGGGCCTGCGGTCCTTGAACACCGCCTGTCTCTTGGACCGTTATTCCCACTCTCTGTGGGATACGGTGGAGGACGTGCTGCCCCTGTGTCCGGAGGAGGTCCAGACACGACTTACCCAGGCTCTGGCCGATGGGAGGGATGCAGCACGACATGCTATCCGATGTGGGCTTGACACTACGGACTCGCTGGGTAGGGCGATTTCTACCAAGGTGGCGCTTAGACGTCACGCCTGGCTGCGGTCCACGTCCTTTTCGGGTGATGTCCAGAGCACTCTCATGGACATGCCCTTTGATGGCACTCGCCTTTTTGGTGAGAAAGCAGACAGTGCGCTGAATCGCTTTAAGGACTCCCGGGCTACGGCCAAGTCCTTGGGCCTCTCGGACCCGCGGTCGCAAACTTCCGCCTTTCCCCCCTTTCGTGGCCAAGGAAGGGGTGCCTCCTCACGTACGCCTAGCCACCAGCCACAGAACCAACCTGCGCGCGGACGTGGTTTCCGCCGAGGCGGTTCTGGAGGACGACGCGGTCAGCCCACATCCACCCCGGCAGCATCCGCCTCAAAGCCTTCCTAGTCCGAGCTTTCAGGCCCATTCCACGCCAGAGGGCGGCAGAGTTCGCCATCACCTGCTCCACTGGCGGTCCATCACATCGGACAGGTGGGTGCTGCAAATCGTCCGAAGGGGCTACTCCCTCCCCTTCGAGACGACCCCTCCAGCCATGCCACCGCAGCACCACCGTATCTCGGGGGATCATTTGAATCTTCTCCACGAGGAAGTTTCGGCCCTCTTGGCCAAGGGGGCCGTCGAGCGCGTTCCGAGCCCAGAAGTAGGTCGTGGTTGTTATTCCCACTACTTTCTGGTTCCAAAGAAGGGCAAAGGGGGCCTACGCCCTATCTTGGACCTCCGGAACGTCAATGCCTTCCTCCGGAAGGAGAGGTTCAAGATGTTAACTTTGGCTCAGGTTCTAGCTGCCCTAGACCCTGGAGACTGGATGGTAGCGTTGGACTTGCAGGACGCATATTTCCACATCCCCGTCCTGCCGGCCCACCGGCGTTACCTGCGGTTCACGGTGGGTCAAGAGCACTTTCAGTTTACCGTGCTCCCCTTCGGCCTTACCAGTGCCCCTCGGGTGTTCACGAAAGTGATGGCGGTGGTCGCAGCTCATCTGCGCAGATCAGGGGTTCCAGTCTTCCCCTATCTCGATGACTGGTTGTTGAAGGCGGGCTCGCCCCATGCAGTCGTCTCCCACCTCCAGACTACGGCGGATCTCCTGCATTTGCTGGGGTTTTCCATCAACGTGCCGAAGTCACACCCGAGTCCCTCTCAGAAGCTCCTCTTCATCGGAGCGGTTCTCGATTCGGCGCAGTTCCGGGTCTATCCGCCGGAACAGCCGGTCCGGGATATTCAGGCCCTGATTCCCATCTTTCGGCCTCTATCCTGGGTTTCGGTCAGGCTAGTGTTGCGGCTTCTGGGGCTGATGGCCTCCTGCATCCTACTGGTGCATCACGCCAGGCGGCGCATGCGGGCTCTGCAGTGGGACCTGAAGTTTCAGTGGGCCCAGCATCACGGCAACCTGTCCGACCATGTCTTGATCTCGGAGGGCACTGCACAGCAGTTGCAGTGGTGGCTCACGGACCGCGATTGGGTCACGGGCAAGAGCCTCTCCCTTCCCCAACCGGAGCATGTCGTAGTGACGGATGCGTCCCTCCTGGGATGGGGTGGCCATATGGGAGAGGCGGAGATCAGAGGCCTCTGGTCTCCGGCGGAGTCTCGTCTCCACATCAACCTGTTGGAGTTGAGAGCAATCCGACTTGCACTGAAAGCCTTCCTTCCCTCTGTCAGGGGAAGTGTCGTGCAGGTGTTCACGGACAACACCACCGCCATGTGGTATTGCAACAAACAGGGCGGGGGGGGTCGTGGACCCTTTGTCAGGAGGCTCTGCGCCTCTGGACATGGCTGCAACACCAGGGCGTCACCCTAGTGGTTCAACATCTGGCGGGCTCTCTGAACGCCAGAGCAGACTAACTCAGCCGCCGGTGCATGATGGATCACGAATGGCGTCTGAACTCCGAAGTGGCGCAAGGTCTCTTTCAGCAGTGGGGAGAGCCTTGGTTAGATCTATTCGCCACCGAAGAGAACGCGCAATGTCAGCAGTTCTGCGCGTTGGAATTTCCAAGGCGGCACTCGCTCGGCGACGCTTTTCGTCACGAGTGCAGTTGCGGTCTGTTGTACGCCTTTCCGCCTATACCACTTCTGCCCAGAGTGCTGAAGAAGATCAGGCACGACCGGGCCCAAGTCATCTTGGTGGCTCCGGATTGGGCACGAAGGTACTGGTATCCCGAGCTACTCAGTATGTTGACCGATCCTCCGATACGTCTGCCCCTTCGGGAGGATCTTCTGTCGCAGCAGCAGGGGACGGTCCTCCACCCGAACCTGTCCAGCCTCCACCTCCATGCGTGGAGATTGAGCGGCGGCAGTTGATGCCATTTGACTTGCCTCCTGAAGTCTGTGATATCATTCTAGCAGCCAGGCGTCCCTCCACAAAGACGGTATACGCCTGCCGGTGGAACAAATTTGTGGCATGGTGCACAGCAAAGGCCGCCCCTCTTTCTGAGGTTCTGCTCTTTCTTCTTTCTTTGGCCCGGCAGGGCTTTGCAATGGGCTCCTTGAAAGGTTATCTTGCTGCCATCTCTGCCTTCTTGCGGCTTCCTGATCAGCCTTCTCTTTTCAAGTCCCCTGTAGTTACACGCTTTCTAAAAGGCATTACTCACACGTTCCCTCCTGTCCCTTTTGTAATGCCTCAGTGGGACTTGAATCTTGTTCTCACATTTTTAATGTGCGCTCCCTTTGAGCCTCTTCATAATTGTCCTCTTCGTCTGCTGACGCTTAAGACTGCTTTTCTGGTAGCCATCACCTCGGCTAGACGGGTGAGTGAGCTCCAGGCTTTATCCTCAAAGCCTCCTTTTCTCTCTGTTCATCCGGACAAGGTTGTCCTTCGGCCTCGTCCCTCCTTTCCGAAAGTGACCCCCTTTCATCTTGGGCAGTCTGTCACCTTGCCCACCTTCTTTCCGCCTCCGCATCCTTCCAAAGAGGAAGAGAGGCTCCACCGTCTGGACCCAAAACGTGCGCTCTCCTTTTATCTGGACCGCACAAAGCAGTTCCGGGTGGACGACCAACTTTTCGTTGGATACGTGGGTGCTAAGAAGGGGAAAGCTGTGCACTAACGGACCATCTCTCGGTGGGTCGTTTTGTGCATCAAAATTTGTTATTCCTTGGCAAAAAAGGACCCTCCTGTTGGGCTGCGCGCCCATTCTACTCGGGCCACAGCGGCTACTACTGCTTTGGGACGGGGTGTCCCTTTGCAGGACATCTGTCAGGCGGCGACGTGGGCTTCGCTACACACGTTTGCCAGGCCTTATTGCCTTGACAGCCAAGTCCAGAGGGATGGCTTCTTTGGCCGTTCTGTCCTCCAGGACTTTCTGGTGTGATCTTGGTTCGCAGACCCACCACCGGGGATGGTATTGCTTGGGTATCTATTCTAAGGTGAGGAATCTAACTAACGTGTTTCTTTCAGATGAACAAGTTACTTACCTTCGGTAACGATGTATCTGTAAGAAACATTAGTTAGTTAGATTCCTCACCGAACCACCCATCCTCCCCGTTCTGCGAACTGACATCTAGGGTTAAGGTTATCCTTTTCAGGCCCCTAGATTTTATTTTTGGCACCAGTGTCGGTCTTTGCATGGCTCTGCGTTCCTGGCGCGGAAAGCTATGTACAAGAACTGACGTCAGCTCGCGAGGGCGGCGTCTAAGTACTCCGTCATTTCGGCGCACGACGCCGACGACGGATGCGGAGCCGCAGACGACGCCTAGCGACGCGCAAGGGGTATTGCTGACGAAAAATCTTCCGGATCCAGTCTGACGCCTGGGGATATTCTAAGGTGAGGAATCTAACTAACTAATGTTTCTTACAGATACATCGTTACCGAAGGTAAGTAACTTGTTCTTCAGCTCACCAAGTCCCAAGACCTTCAAGTGCAGTGGTGCCTTTCGACGTCAGTCTTCTTACCAGAGCCAGTCGCGGTCAGGAGGAGCGTCTGGATTCACACTGCAGGCACCGCAGTGGATATTAGAAGAAGTAGCAAATGCTGGACACAAAGTCAGGATCGCGGGGTGGACTTCACTGCACAAGATTAGCCACTCGGGCCGTAGGCATCTGGTGCAGAGTGGGCAGCGATCACCGTTCCAGCTGGATCCGGATCCCCGGGAGTCAGTTTGTTCTGGACAGGTCCGCTGTCCACGGGAGATTGGAGTCTTTTTCGAAGGCAGCAGTCCTCCCAGGATTTCAGAGGTTGCCGCCTGCAAGACAGGTTGCAGGTGTGCAGAAGCTGGGTACAGGCCGGTAAGGCTAGGGCCAAGGCAGTCATCGTCTTTAGTTTTCTCTGCAGGGATTTCTTCTTTCTTGGGTCGTTGCAGATCTGGTTTCTAGGTCTGGGGGAGCCACCTAAATACTAGATTTAGAGGCGTTTTAGGGAATTAGCAGGTCAGGCAAATGGGCACCTACCTGGGGTGACTACGCTCTCTATTATGTCACCGTCCTGTTGGAGGGTGCATAGACCTAGTCCTGATTGGAGGGGACTTCCCATCTTTAACCCCTTCAGCGCGGCGCGGATTTCCGCGCTGTGCTGAAGGTTCGGTGCGCGTGCGGGGCCATGAAGGAGCGGTTCCGTCATGCGCACAGCGCAACCGACGCGCATGACTGAACCGCTCCGTCATGCGCACCGAAAGGGTTAAGATGGAAGAGACTGAAAGATGAACTTCACCTCGCCTCCCCGACCTTGGGGGTGGAGATAGCAGAGGTGGGCAGACCTCTATTCTCCTATGTTTTCCTGCCCAAATTGGGGGTGTAAACCAGGGGCTGCCCTTTGCTGCTAGCAGCAGAGGCTGGGGGTTATATTACAAAGGTGGCAGGCCTTTGAAGCTTCCTTCTTTGAGCACTGGCGCATCCTGGTGGAAGAAGTGTGACCTCTGCCCATGATGTGCATTGTCTGGTCCCAGAGAGCAGGGGCTCTCTACCCAGGGGTCTGCAAACATGTCTGGTGGTGGCTGGCTGCCTACAGCCGGTAAGGGACCACACCATGGTTGGTACGTTTTCAGGGCGCACCTCTGAGGTGCCCTCTGAGTACATAGTACAATAAATCCCACACTGGCATCAGTGTGGATTTATTGAGAGGAGAAGTTTGGTGCCATACACTCCTTTGTTCAGTGAAGCAGTCATTGTGCTGTGAAACACGAGTTGTCGAGTTTCGAGCCCAAGTACTCGTTATGGCTTCCCTGGCACTTACAAAATTAAGGAATGTAACCTAATATATAGAGGTGTACCTGCTCATGCAGATCTGCCCTCACCTTGGGTATATTGCACCCTGCCTTAGGGCTGTAAGGCCTGCAAGAGGGGGGGGGACTTACCTATACCTTTAGGCAGTGCTAGCTGGCATGGCATCCAGGTAGGATGCCATGTCGACTTTGTTGTTTTTCTCATCATGGGGGCATGCAGGCTGCAAGGGCAGTGGCATTGTCCCAGTGAGGGGGAGTCCCAGGGGACCCTCTTCAGCTCCCAGGACCTAGGTACCCAGGTACCACTTACTAGGGACTTACAGGGGGCAGAAGTATCAATTGTGAGTATATTTATAGGAAAGAAGCACTGGCGCAGGGGACCTGGATGGCAGAAAAACTGCACTACAATTGAAACCACATCAAAACCAGGCAAAAAGTGGAGGCTAATCATGCAAAAAGAGGCACTTTCTCACATACCACGTCCGGGTTGGTAGGTTTTCAGGGTGCACCTCTGAGGTGCCCTCTGGGTACCTGGTTTAATCCCACACTGGCATCAGTGTCATTTTATTAATAGGAGTTGTTTGGTACCAAACACTCCTGTGTTCAGTGAAGCCATCATGGTGCTCATGCGGATATTGCCATACCTGAGATATAGTGCACCCTGCCATAGGCCTCGTAAGGCCTGCTAGATGATTGACTTACCAATACCTTAGGCAGTGCTAGTTGGCAGGACACACAGGTAGTGCGACATGTCGACTTTGCCGTTTTTCCCTGCACCAAGGCATGGATGCCTCAGTGGCATTGCCTTGGTGAGGGGTCCTTAGGTGACCCTCTTCAGTTCCCATGCCCTAGGTACCATGGGTACCATTTACTGGGGACTTACAGGGGGCTGATGCCAATCGTGATACAGTTTTAGGGAAGAAGCACTGGCACAGGGAATCCGATTGGCAGGGACCCTCTGCACCACAATTGAAACCACATAATTTTTCAGGCAAAAAGTGGGGGGCTAACCATGTCAAAAAGAGGCTCTTTCTCACAAATTGCTACATCTAAACCCAGTTTTAACAAATGAGCCCACAGTTTGAAGTGTTTTACCCATTTCAATATACTGTAATAAGTCATTAAAGCTAAGTAAACTGGACACTTGTTAGTTTTGCAGCGTGAATCTTTCTGGATTCACTATGCTGTGCATTATTCTGCCATCTAGTGGTTGGTTCTGGAATTGTAGTCTTTTTTTTTTTTTTTTCTTTCATGGCCCAGATGGGTGTCGACATACCACCATTTGGTGTCCTTCGTAACGTCGACATGCTTCCCCCGGAAGCTCCCACCGTTGGTCGCCATCTTCAGATTCTTTTTTCTGCCGTAGGTCTGGATCGTCGTCGAGGATTAGTGTTTTGGAAGAGGAATCGAGGGAAAACAGGAGAAATCGCAAAAATCGAAGCTTGTCGTCGCACCCGACTACAGGCCAGGTAGACTGGACTACTAAGGAGAAGATTTCGAGAGAACTCGACGTTCACACGAGAATGCACACACGGGGCGCCCTGAGCGCAGGAATGGACAAAACCCCCTTCATGTTTTGCACCAATTGCCACCACAAATACGCCCAGAAGGACCAGCATCCAGTCTGCCACCCCTGCCTGCCGCTCAACCACAACAGCGATGAACTGCAACATGTGCTCGGCGTTCACACCCAAGACCCTCAGAGTAAGGGAGAGGCAGAGAAGGGTGAACCACAACATGCAGGGGCCACCTCCATCGCTCCGAGACTTGGGCCTCTCCAGTGGAGAGGAGGACAACAACGCCTCCAAGTGACTTCACCAAAAGCCAGACGCCCACCCAGATAACACCTCAAGGGGGGCATCCAAAGAGGAAAAAAGTTCAAGAACAGTTTTCACAAGACAAGCTGTTTCCAGAACATATAACACCAGTAGGAGAGGCAGAATAAGGAACTTCCTCCAAGAATGGAAGAAGGTCACAACGGACAAATGGATACTAAACATCATACAATATGGATCCTGTGTAGAACTAATAAAACAACCTCCAAACAAAAAGCCAAGCAACAAGTCACACTCAGCAAAATAACTTTCACTCTTGATACTAGAAGCACAGGAACTGCTCAACAAGGAGGCAAGGATAGTACCATATAGGGCCTATCTTGGACCTAAGGTTCTTAAACAAGTTCATAAGGACACAGATTCAAAATGACGTCTCTGCAAAAGGTAATACCCCAGGTACAGGAAGGGGATTGCATGTCAACTATAGATTTAAAGGACGCGTACTTGCACATCCCCATCAACAAACACAAAACGCTTACTAAGGTTTGTGATCAGCAGGACTCGCTGCCAGTTCACAGTGCTTGCATTTGGGCTAAAATCAGCGCTAAGGGTGTTTACAAAATGCCTAGCAGCAGTAGCAGTGCACCTAAGGAGGCAGGGAATACATGTATACCCTACCTCGACGACTGGCTCGTGAAAGCAAGCTCCTACAGCCAGTGCAAACAACACATCCATCAGGTGATACCAACACTAAGCCAACTGGGGTTTTCAATTCATTGGGGAAAGTTGTCAATAGAGCCAGAACAGGCGAAGATATTCTTTGGGGCAGAGATCAACACTGTTAGACCTGTCAGCCCTTTGGGTGGTCCCTCCTCATCATTATTTATTTTGTCCCACTTTTGCCTCAAACCCTGTTAGTATTTTTTTCCTTTTTGGGAACCACCAGACTTTTTAGTATTGATGCAGATTCAGGGAGCCATTTTATCTACCCCTGGAACTTCTGTCTGAGGGCCTGGAGCACAAAATGGTGGCCACCCATTGTCACCTGTGACATCACTGGAACCTACCAGCACCTTCCAGAACATTCCAGAACCCTGTGACAGTGTGATTGTTTTATTATTTATTGAATCAGCAACTAAGAGAAAAGAAGATAAAGAGATATATTTTCAGTATAATTTTTAAGGTGTAGTGTCGTTTTTGGAATGGATGCACGCATGGTTATTGTGTGGGTATGACGTATGCTTAGCACGGTGCCTGATCCCTGACCACTCGAGCCAAGCTACCACAGTGTATGTCTGGGAGAGCACCACCACCCTTCCGGTGTGGGAGTGGTTTTCTAACATAATTGGTGTTCAGTCGTGGGATAGAGCTGTGCCTACGTATACTCGACAATAACTGTGGGTAGTCCATAGGCCTACACCGGGAGTTTTCTCAAAGCAGCCTTCCTAATTGTGAGTTTTTGTTTTTTCCAAATTTACTCTGGTGGTGGGAGGAGGTATTATAAAAGGTACCCCCCTGCATAGCTTCTGCAAATACCTGTCTTCTGTTCTTAGTGGGCAAAATGGAGTTTGTGCTAGAAGACCTGGAAACCTATACTGTGGCCCAACTCGGGGAGTTTTGTCAGCGGGAGGGGGTGTATTGTCCCCCAGGAGCAAAGAAGGGTGCACTCCAGACCAGCTTAAGGGCTTGGGGGGAGGCACGACGAGAAAGCAAGGCTGAGGAGGAGGACAGGGATAGAGAGCCCGACAGTGAGGGAGCTGGTTTGTACCAACCTGAGGTGGGGAACCTGTTAGCGGGGCCCAGGACACTTTCTAGGAAGGGCAGCAGTGCCTCTAGCGGTGGCTTGTCTGAAGTGGAGTTAACAGACCGGAGGGAGAAAAGACAGCTCACATGGGACTTAGCAAGGCTGGAGAAAGAGAAGGAGGAACAGAGGATGGCTCATGAGCTAAGGCTGAAAGAGATAGATCTTCAGATCCTACGAGCCGGGGCACACCCTATTCCTAATGGTGGCAGCGAAGAAAGAGAGTTCACCAGGGAACCCAAACCCTATTTGCCGAAAGACATAGTGGCTAGCTATGGTGTGGGCGACGATATTGCCAAGTGGCTAGCGGCCTATGAGGTCTCATTAAGGGCCCATGGGGTTCCAGAGAAGTACTGGGGAGGGGGATTGTACAGGTACATGCCTCCAGCTGGTAGGGATGCATTATTGGCCCTAGAGCAGGATGAGCAGACCCACTACCCCACCATGAAAGTGGCGCTCATGCGAAAGTTTGGACTAACACCCGAGAAATACAGACAGAAGTTCCGGGGTAGCCACAAACTGGGCACACAGAATTGGGTGGACTTCCTGGATTATGCAAAGAAGGCATTAGAGGGTTGGATTCAGGGCAGTGAAGTGAGGAACTACGAGGGGTTGTTTGATTTAGTACTGAAGGAACACCTGCTCGAAAAATGTTTCCCTGAACTGCGTCAACACCTGGTGGATAGCAAGCTGACCAATCCCCGGAAGCTTGCTGAGGAGGCGGACATTTGGGCTAGTACCCGGGTGTCCACAAGGGGGACTGGAGGGGATACTCAAAAGGCCGGACAGGGCGCCCCCCAGAAGAAAGAGGGAGGGGAAAAGAAAAAGGAGTTCTCCAAAGGCCCCCAAAATAATTTCCAAGGTAAGGGAACAGGATTCACCCCAAGGGCTAACCCACCCAGAAACCCTAATCCTGGCCAGAGTCAGCAGCCAAGGGTTGTCCATTGCTTCGAGTGCGGTGGCGTTGGACACTATAAGGGAGATGTGAAGTGCCCAAAACGACCACCCCCTCCCATTGGAGGAAAAGCCCCCGGAGTAGCTAGTGTAGTGCTCGGGGAGGAGATGCCTTTAATTAAGGGAAGGGAGTGGGCGGGTGTCACTTTAGTGTCCTTGGGAGAACGGGAGATGGTTCCTAAGATCCAGGTGCCCGCAAATACCGTAAAGTATGGGCAGTGGGTCACCATCAACGGCCAAAGAGGGGAGGCTCTGAGAGACACAGGAGCCAGTATGACTATGGTACGTAGCCAACTGGTGTCTCCAGAGCAGGTAATTCCTGATGTACTCCACCCAGCCGCGATGGCTGACGGCAGAACAGGCCACTATCCGGTGGCCAAGGTTCCCTTTGAATGGGAGGGGGTTGCAGGTTCACTTCGAGTTACCGTAAGCCCTGCCGTGCCAGTCGATTGTCTACTGGGGAATGACATGGAGCACAATGCTTGGAAGGAGGTGGAATACCGGACTCATACTGAGATGCTGGGTACACCTGACTGGGCCTGTGTGAGCACAGGGTCCGCGACTACCCGGAGAGGGAGTTCGTTTCGGCTGGAGCCTGGAACAAAGGCCCAGCCAGCTGCCAGTCAAGGGAAGAACCGAGGACGGGAGGAGCCTGCCTCGGCATCCGCGCCCCGTGTGACGGATAGGCCACCAGAGGTGGTGGACCAGGAGTCCGCGGTGGGGGATGTTACCAAACTGGAGGACCTACCCATCCCGGCCGAGTGGCACGTGGAGGGAGGCCCGTCCAGGGAGGAATTCTGCCAGGGCCAGAGGGAGTGCCCTACCCTTGAGGGACTGAGGCGACAGGCCGAAGCCCAGGCAGCAGGGAACGTTGAAGGGAACTACAGTGTTTACTGGGAGGATGGCCTCCTCTACAGTGAACCCAAGGCACCCCTACATGGATCGTCACGAGCCTTGGTAGTCCCTCAACGTTATCGAGCCTTCCTTCTGGAGTTGGCTCACGAGATCCCATTGGCAGGACACCTGGGGCAAGACAAGACCTTCGCCCGTCTTGTCCCCCACTTTTATTGGCCTCAAATGAAAGTGTCGTCCGATACCTACTGCCGGACATGTGTGTCTTGCCAAGCCAGTGGGAAAACAGGGGTGAAGCTGAAAGCTCCCCTGGAACCACTTCCTGTCATTAGCACCCCCTTTGAAAGGGTGGGCATCGACATTGTGGGTCCATTAGATCCGCCTACGTCAGCTGGTCACAGGTTTATCCTGGTTCTGGTGGATCATGCCACACGGTACCCAGAGGCAATACCTCTGAGGACCATTACAGCACCTGTTGTGGCTAGGGCCCTGATGGGAATCTTTACCCGAGTGGGTTTTCCCAAGGAAGTTGTGTCCGACAGGGGGACCAACTTCATGTCAGCGTACATGCGGGCCATGTGGAAGGAGTGTGGAGTGACCTACCGGTTCACAACTCCTTACCACCCCCAGACCAATGGTCTGGTGGAGAGGTTTAACAAAACCTTGAAAGGCATGATCAGAAGTCTGCCTGAAAGCCTGCGGAGGAAATGGGACGTCCTCCTACCCTGTCTATTGTTTTCCTACAGGGAAGTGCCACAGAAGGGAGTGGGCTTCAGCCCCTTCGAGCTTTTGTATGGGCACCCTGTGCGTGGACCTCTCAGCCTGGTGAGAGACGGATGGGAAAGAACTCCCAGAAAGCTTCCCCAGGATGTGGTGAGCTACATGCTGGCCTTCCGGAGCCAAATGGCTAAGTTGTGGAAGCAAGCTTCTGACAACTTGGAGGCCAGCCAGGCAGTAATGAAGGCGTGGTATGACCACAACGCTCACCCGGTGGAGTTGGAGCCTGGCCAGAAGGTGTGGGTGATCGAACCAGGAGAGCTTAGCGCCCTCCAGGATCGCTGGTCAGGACCCTTTGAGGTATTGGAGAAGAAGGGTAAGGCTACCTACTTGGTGGATCTTAAGACCCCTCGTCAGCCCCTACGGGTGCTGCATGCCAACCGCCTCAAACCCCACCACGAGAGGCCCGAAGTCATTTTGATGATGGTGACTGACGGAGCAGAGGACGCGGAAAGCGAGCCTCTTCCCGATTTGTTTGCGTCTCAAGAGAAGGTTGGGTCGGTGGAGGGAGTGATTCTCTCCCCCTCCCTAACTCCTGAACAGCAAGAGGACTGCCGCCAGGTCCTGGGACAGTACTCTTCGTTGTTCTCCCTTGTTCCGGGTAGGACTCACCTGTGCGTCCATGACGTGGACACAGGAGACAGCCCACCTGTGAAGTCCAAGATCTACCGGATGTCAGACAAGGTGAAGGCCAGCATTAACAGTGAAGTCACTAAGATGGTGGAGCTAGGAGTGATCGAACCTTCCAGCAGCCCCTGGTCCAGTCCGGTGGTGTTAGTACCAAAAGCTGCACCACCGGGTGCCCAACCGGAACTGAGGTTCTGTGTGGACTACCGGGGACTGAATTCAGTAACCAAAACTGATGCTCATCCGATCCCTAGGGCGGATGAATTGATTGACCGGCTGGGAGCTGCCCAATATCTGAGTACCTTTGACCTTACTTCTGGGTACTGGCAGATCTCTTTGACTGATGGAGCAAGGGAAAGGTCAGCCTTCTCCACGCCCAATGGCCACTACCAGTTCTGTGTGATGCCCTTTGGACTCAAGAACGCACCTGCCACGTTTCAGCGCCTGGTAAACCAGATCCTCACCGGAATGGAGAGTTTCTCTGCTGCTTATCTGGATGACATAGCCGTCTTCAGTAACAGCTGGGAGGATCACTTGCGTCACCTGCAAGCTGTTCTCCAGGCCCTGAGACAAGCTGAATTGACGATCAAGGCCAGCAAGTGCCAGATCGGGCAGGGGTCGGTAGTGTACCTTGGACACTTGGTGGGTAGGGGAGCGGTGCAACCCCTCCAGGCGAAGATCGAGGCCATCATGGCCGGGGAACCCCCAAAGACACAGACTGAGGTCCGAGCATTTTTGGGCCTCACCGGATACTACCGCCGCTTCGTGAAGGGATACGGTACCATCGTGGCCCCCCTCACGGAGCTTACGTCCAAGAAACAACCTGGACGGGTAGTCTGGACGGAGGCTTGTCAGCAGGCCTTCGTCAAGCTGAAGCAAGCCATGTGCGAGGCCCCAGTCCTACGGGCCCCAGACTTTTCCAAGAAGTTCATTGTCCAGACAGATGCATCAGAACATGGCATTGGGGCAGTATTATCGCAACTCAATGAAGAGGGTCTGGATCAACCCGTGGTCTTCCTATCCCGGAGACTACTTCCCAGGGAACAGAAGTGGAGTGCAATAGAGCGTGAAGCCTTTGCAGTGGTATGGGCTCTGAAGAAGTTGCGGCCATACCTGTTTGGCACGCACTTCCTAGTTCAGACCGACCACAGACCCCTTCGTTGGCTGATGCAGATGAAGGGGGAGAATCCCAAGTTGTTGAGGTGGTCTATCTCCCTACAGGGAATGGACTTTCAGGTGGAACATCGGCCTGGAGTGGACCATGCAAATGCAGACGGTCTCTCAAGGTATTTCCGCCTTAGTGATGAGAACTCCCAAGGGGTTGGGTAGCTCTCCCCACTTTCAGCTGGGGGGGACGCGTGTTAGACCTGTCAGCCCTTTGGGTGGTCCCTCCTCATCATTATTTATTTTGTCCCACTTTTGCCTCAAACCCTGTTAGTATTTTTTTCCTTTTTGGGAACCACCAGACTTTTTCGTATTGATGCAGATTCAGGGAGCCATTTTATCTACCCCTGGAACTTCTGTCTGAGGGCCTGGAGCACAAAATGGTGGCCACCCATTGTCACCTGTGACATCACTGGAACCTACCAGCACCTTCCAGCACCTTCCAGAACCCTGTGACAGTGTGATTGTATTATTATTTATTGAATCAGCAACTAAGAGAAAAGAAGATAAAGAGATATATTTTCAGTATAATTTTTAAGGTGTAGTGTCGTTTTTGGAACGGATGCACGCATGGTTATTGTGTGGGCATGACGTATGCTTAGCACGGTGCCTGATCCCTGACCACTCGAGCCAAGCTACCACAGTGTATGTCTAGGAGAGCACCACCACCCTTCCGGTGTGGGAGTGGTTTTCTAACAAACACCATACAAAGCAAGGTGTTCCCCAGCACAAAGAGGATTTCGGCAATACTGAAGGAAACACGTCTGTACCGCAAGGGGCAAGTTTTGACAGTGAGGACGGTGAGCAAACTAGTGGGAATGATGGTGTCATGCATACACCTGGTCCCAAATATTCGACTCCACATAAGACCATTCCAGGAATGGATACAGCAGTAATGGTCTCAGGCAACAGGGAGTTGGGAAGATCTAGTGGTTGTCACACACGCAGTGCATCAGGAAAACATATCACGGGGGAAACCATTCACACAGCCAACTCCAACAGTGACCATCACAACAGACTCCTCCCAGCCGGGGTGGGGCTTGCACATGAACAAACTCACGGTGAGGGGGTTATGGTCGCAGCAGGATGCGGTCAAGCACATCAACTACCTGGAACTAAAAACTGTGTTCCTAGCCTTAAAAGCCTTTCAGAAGGAGCTGTACGGAAACAGGGTGTTGATCCAAATGGACAACACAACCACCATGTTCTACATCAACAAACAAGGAGGAACACAATCAGTAGCTCTATCAGGGCTAGCACAGGAAATATGGACATGGGCCATTCCACTAAAAATAGACCTACTAGCAATACATCTCCCAGGGAAGGACAATGTGTGGAAGCAGACACTCAGCAGGCTGACGTCAGCATCCCACGAATGGGAGATCAACCAACAGGAAATACAGAAAGTATTCCTGAAGTGGGGTACACCGCAAATAGACCTATTTGCAACACACCAAAATGCAAAATGCCAACACTTAGCATCCAGACAACCAGACCATCGGTCACAAGGGAATGCGCTATGGATAAGTTGGTTAAATACTTTTGCATACGCTTTTTCCACCGATACCACTGATGCACAGGGTACTCGGCATATGCAGGATCAGCAACATGTCGCTGATACTAATAGCACCTCAGTGGGCCAGACAGTCCTGGTTCTCACAAATAGTGGAAATGGCACAAGCACCAGCACACCAGATTCCCAAGAAGGGACCTGTTAACAATACAGAACGGAAGGGTGCTACACCCAGAGCCAAAGAGCCTCAGCCTAGCGGCATGGCTCCTTAAGACCTAGAGTTTGCACACCTCAAACTACCGGCAAGCACAATGACAGTGCTCAGGGAGGCAAGAAGACCTACCACAAGAAAGTGCTACGTAGCAAAGTGAAAAAGATTCTCCGAATGGTGCATTAGGGAGAATCTACAAAGGAAAATTACAAGGGAATCAACAGTACTAAAATACTTAACACATCTACTACAAAGTAAACTAAGCTACACATCCCTAAGGGTACACTTAGAGGCGATATTGGCTTACACAAGAGGAGAAACAGGGAAAAGTTTCTTCACTTCCCAAGTAGTAAAAAGATTTCTAGAAGGAGCAAATAGAATCGTCCCGCCAAACAGAATGCCAGCACCAGCATGGAACCTCAACGTGGTGCTAACTCAATTGATGAAGGCACCGTTTGAGTCTATTCACAAGGCTACACTGCATATGCTCCTGCTAAAGACAGCCTTCTTAGTGGCTATCACATCACTACGAAGGGGAAGTGAGTTGCAAGCGCTAACATTTCAAGAGCCCTACCTGCAAATACACAATGATAGGATTGTAATGAGAACAGACCCACACTTCATGCCAAAGGTAGTGTCTCGGTCCCACATCAACCAAAGAATACAAATAACTATTTTTTTCCCAAAACCAAGCACAGAAAGGGCGCTACGCACACTGGACGCCAGGAGGACTGTAATGCACTATATAGAAAGGACAAAGGAGTGCAGAAAGACAAAGCAGTTCTTTGTTTCCTTTGCCAGCAGTTTTTGGGGACGACCAGTTACCAAAAATACCATTGCACGGTGGATTGCACAAACCATACAACTATGCCACAAACAAGCAGGACAACTGTTACAAGGAGCAGCGCATGCTCACTCAACATGGAAGAAAGGAGCAACAATTGCGTTTCTAGCTAACACACCAATTCAAGACATTTGCCAAGCTGAAACATGGTCTTCAGTGCTCACGTTCACGAAGCACTACTGTGTAGATATCCAAATGAACAAAGAAGCGCAAGTGGGACAGGTGGTCTTACAACACATATTCAGTAACCAGAGCTCATCTTCCACCCAGCCTCCACAATAAGGACAAATGGCTACAAAGTCTATATACAGCATAGTGAATCCAGAAAGATTCACGCTGCAAAATGTATAGTTTCTTACCTGTTGGTGTAGTTTTGCAGCTTGAAGACTTTCTGGATTCATTAGCCAACCCACCCTCCTCCGCCAGAAGGATGAGACAGGAGGAAAGGGATTAAAACTGGTGAAAGACTTAAAATATAAGAGGAAAAACAAGAGTAACAAAAGACAAGAAACAAGAATCCGAAGATGGCGACCAAAGGTGGGAGCTTCTGAAGGAAGCGCGTCGACGTGACGAAGGACACCAAATGGTGGTATGTCGACGCCCACCTGGCCCACGGAAAAAAAGAGAAAAAAAGACTACAATTCCGGACCCAACCACTAGATGGGGGAATAATGCATATTGAATCCAGAAAGTCTTCAAGCTGCAAAACTACACCAACAGGTAAACTGTACGTTATTGTTTATTTGTCAATAATTAACCCCTTCGATGCTTGTGACGGAGCGGTTCCGTCATGCGCGACGGTCGCGCTGTGCGCATGACGGAACCGCTCCGTCACGGCCCCGCCCGCGCACGGAACCTTCAGCACGGCACGGAAATCCGCGCCGCGCTGAAGGGGTTAACTGCAAATCCAAGCACTGTTCGATCGTTCCAAGATTTTCTCAGACGCACAAAATTGCCCCCTTGATACAGCGATCTGTTTATGTATATAAAAAGAAAAATAAGAATAAAAGACACCAAGGGGTAATGCCAAAAGTTGACTCTTTAAGATGATCTGAAGAAGCTTTAGCAAGTTAAAGGTTTCGCCCAAGAGGAGAGATGGGAAAAGATGCATATTCAAATCAAAATTGCCCTGTTGATGCTGCTGTGTAGAAAAACATCAAAAAAGAAACCTAGGGGTAATGCCAAACGTTGACTCAAAAAGTCCACTTCTGTTAAGCATTGTGGTACAGAGAACCACTTTTGTATCCTAACTCTAAAATTTGAATGGCAAGAGCACTTGTTATAAGATGAAAATGGGGGGGATGGGGAATGTTGCATGTTCAAATCAAAAAATGCCCCCTTGAGACAGCGGTCTGCTAAAAGTTGACTGTTAAGTTAATCCGAACAAGCTTGAGCAAGTAAAAGGTTTTGTTTCGCACATAGATCAGGTTTTTGAGAAATTGATAAATATGCAGTTCCCCTCCTCAGTTTTAGGAGTTAGACCAACCCAGGGAACCCTTCTTACAGAAATTATTTCATTAGTATTACAAGGTCTGAAATCATTGTGATTCGATACCCAGTTGTTGGAAAGTTGATTATTAGGTAGGGCAAATGTATTTCTGCCACTGGCAATAAGGCCACTAACACAGTATAGGGCTCATAATAGGTCTTAGAAAATTATTCCCATGCTCAACCCTTGGCAGCTTGGCTGTGAGCAGGCAGGCTTAGCTTCAAAGACAGATATGTAAACCATTTAAAAACACCAATTCAGTAAATAATTAAGACACAATACACAATAAAAATCCAACACCAATTTATAAAAATAGGAATTTTACTCAGAAAAGCATGCTTTACGGTATTTGGTGTAAATCTGTAAAGTAATTTTTGAGAAAATAGCATTGTAAAAAAGTGCTCCGGGTGGGCTTAAACTACGTCACCAAGATAAAACGTTACTAATATCTGGACTGTTATCCACATTTGCTGTAATTGGCCAATTTAAAGGAGACTGGTCAGTCCAGATTGGCTGGCCGCAACCTGAAAAATATGTTTTGCCAGCTATTACAGCTCTCAGGGAGTTGGTCATTGTGTCCTGAAAATGAATTAAAAAACATATAAATTGGTAGGGTGAGCACACCTGGAACTCCTAGGGCCTATTGGACGGGCAGAGGAGAGTGTCTCAAAGAGGATTTATCTTGTCATAGAAATTATGCTTGGTTCTTTAGAAAGGTCAAAGAAGGACACCTTTTCTACAAGTTATCAAATATCTTCCTTGTCAGTAAAAACATTCTGGCTAACAGTGTGAAACATGTACGTGCAACAACAGCAGCGTTCTGTCTGTTAAGTTCCTAGTGATCAACTATATATCTTCACTACAGTGTTCTAACCAAAAACTTGAGTTCTAACATTTTGCATCCAAGACAGAAGTGAGGCACTTCTGAATACCATTTTTGTTGGAATAGGAGCTGTTAACTTTAAAAGCTTTCTTGGTCAGGGCTCAGGGCACAGGCCTAAGTACACTCCTGGAGTTGCAAAAACAGCAGCATCACTCCAAAAACTTGGGGGTAACCATACAAAAGAACAGTTTCCTGACAGTTGTAAAAAAACAAACTGAAATTCACTTAAAAAAACAGATGTTAACATGACATTATAGTTGAATGTTAAAATGAGACCAGAAACCGTTTAAAAAAACATTTCCACTGAAATATGCCAACTTTGTTTAGTCAATTACCTATAACCTGCACCCATCATGAACTGCTTATGACCTCACATACTCACAAGATGTTAAATGATGTCATTGAAGATATTACTCATTACATTTAAAGAACAATATTGTTCAAATTGTTAATTAGTACCACAGTTCCCCAATGTAGTATGTGAGATCATAAGCAGTGCATGATAGGAGGACAAGTGATAGTTAATTGACTAAACTATAACTGGTGTAACTCAGTGGTTTTTTTGGGGGGTTTTCTGAACGTTCGTTGTTGTCTGTCCATCCCTCCCAAAGGTCAAAGACATTATACCCGGGTATGGTAATAAGATCTAGCTTACATAAAAAATAAAATCCATTCGGAAAAAAATAAGGTAGAAATTTGATTTAAAAAATAAAAAAAGCCAAATTGTAATGGTTGGTATTTGTTCCACATGCACTTGTTTAAGAAAAGGTATTCAACCGAAAACATGATTGGAAGAGGTTAAATCTGTGCATTGTGGTAAAATCACATTGAAGAGACCATGTGACTATTAGAAGAGTTGATTCCGTGTGTAAAGCAATTGTTACATGCAGTTTGAGGCAGTAAAAAGGGTTTTCTTATGGCATTTTTGTTGTGTGGTGATAAACTCAAATTTGACGGTCATATTTTACTAATAGATGTGGGAATGCGTTTAGTAGTACTGTTCTAATTGGCTACATTTGTTTTCACTGCCATGACAGACATACATACATGCATACATATATCTATATAAATATATATCTATTCGGGGGGGAACAAAGGTTAGAGTAACGTTACAGTTAAGTGAAATGTTCAGTAACAACTTAACGTTTTATACTCTAAAAACCACAGACATTCACCAGTTATAGTTAATTCAAGTAACTATGACCCATGCCCTAAGGTAACTATGCCTCGTGTCCCCGCCATGCACAGTTTTCTCATCAATAATTTCATTGCAAATGTTGCAGTGCTTTAATTAGCAGTGCATGGCAATAGCGCTAGTTCTAGTTACCTGATATAACTGCAACTGGTGGAATTTCTGTGGTTTTGTGAACTTTAAAACATTGTTGTTACTGAACATTTCACCTAACTATAACGTTAGTTTAACCTTTTTGTTTCAGTAAATTTCTAAAACTATTTTATTACCATATGTAAATCCAACCTTCCTGAGCCCTGTGGCCCTGCTCTCGCAGGCAACCAATCCCGATGCGAATGGCCTTTCGCCTGTTGCAGCGGGCCTGGCCCTTGCAGGAAGCTAAACCCTCCCCCCTCCATTCTCCTCCTCCACACCCAACACCCACCCTATAAATAAAGCAGATCTAATATAGTTCTCCATAAATTGCCAGTAATTTTAATCAAATGTATATTTCAATAATAACTTGAAAATATTTAATAAAGTTTTATTAAACTACATGTCTGTGACATACATAGTTTTTATTATTACATTCAGGGGTGTGAAATGTGAACATTTAGATCTTCTTTTTTTTTTCCTTAGGAAAACAATAAAACTAATGTTTCTGTTCTACCTTTTAAGATTTTACACTCCAAAAATGCAGTGGTGGTAACCACGTAAAGGGTTTGTATTTTATGCTATACATCTTTAACACATAAAATTCAATCATACAACTGGCCCCAGGTGGCCCTGTTATCCCAGCTGTATAGCAAGGGCTCCAGCCTGGGAATTACTATTGAAAAATATGGTAAGTTCTCATGGGTTCATGGTTTCAATGACCCAGGAAACGTACTTTTCTTTTTCTATTGTTGCTTGGGGCTGCCAAACTCCCTACAGCCCCCACCACAACACTAAACAAAATGTAATTTGATGATGTCCCTGCCCCCTTCTAGGGACTTCAACAAAACCAAAATGTATGTAAATAGCCCCCCAGGACCTTAATGGGCGCTCCTCGAAGGAGCAGTGAATAATAAATGAGCTTTTCTTTCTGGGTGGCCCAGTCCCACCTGGGATACCCATTTTCTTTAAAGAAAATTATTATATACGGGCAGTTGAGGGGGGGGGGGGGGGTCAGAGGCCCTGCCGGCTCCCTGCAAATGGCCCCATTTAATGGGGGCATACAGGAGCTTGTGTATTGTTTTTAGCTAAAGGTTGCCCTGCCTGCCACACCATTATTATTGGGGACCGCTAGGGGAGCCCCAGAGCCCCTTCCAGTATTTGTTTCTTATTTATAAAGTGGTGTGCCCTTGTGACCACCCAGGACACCCACAGTTAGTCCTATGTTGGGGCTGTGGGAGGGAGGCACGGGCCCCCCACAGCTCCGCTGGCTCCCCTGCTTGCAATCATTGTCATTGTGGGTGCAGCGGGAGCAGACATTGCTCCAACCCCACAGCTGCAGTTTTCTTTTGCTCCCTTGGGGTGGGAACAATTCAAAGCATTTCCCTACCTGAGAGTGCGGGCAGGGAAATGTTTTGTCCTTCCACCGGGTTGAAGCAGCTTTGTGCTCCCGCCCTGTGGGAGAAAATTTGCAGTTTGCCTGCGTCTGCAGGCAGAGAAATAGACTATGTACTGGGGGTTGGAGACCGCAGGACACCGGTATTGAGCCGGCCCTGGGGATGGGATCCCCGGGGCCATAGTATGGCTCATCTGACCCCCGTCCCTTTTAATATACACAACAAACCCCCCCACTCCAGGCTCTGTCCCACCCGGGTTTTTTTTTTTTTTTTTAGAAGGGACAGGAGCCCACACCTTTTCTCTCTTTTTAGGTGGAGCATTCTAGAACTCTTGTATATACTTTAGTATATACTTATATGTGTATGTACTTTGTGGGCTCTGGAGATCAGCCCTGGGACTTGTATGCTTCCGCTTAGCGACTTTTATTTCTGTTCAACTGCCTCTATTTAACTGTCTTGATAGAAAACGACCAGCAGAGGTCAGTAAAATACCAGAATTGCTTTCTGATGAGGGACTTTATTTTTTAAAAAATTTTCTGTCAACTTCCTCTATTTAATTGTCGTGGTAGAAAACGATCAGCAGAGGTCAGTAAAATACCAGAATCACTTTAGCATTCTCTAGATTCCAGTCCATAGAAATGGTCTTCCACAAGCACCCGTAGACAATAATATTTTTTTCAAATGTTTTTTTAGCGATCTGACCTCCGAAGGCCCTGATTTTATATTAAAAACAGAGCTTTGGACTATACCATTTCCCGCTGAAAGGCAATATGTTTCTCCATGTGTTTCCATACCTGGTGTGTCACGCAGTTTGGAGCTTACTTTCCCTCCATGTTAAAGAACAGTAGATGTTTCAGCACCCAGGCTAATGTGCTGCACAGCTAAATACATATAAGGTCTCAAAGGCAAGACCGATTGCATTGCAAATGCCTGTTTAAAATGTTGCTGCAGATTTGTGGATCCTGCACGAATTTGCAGCAAAATTTGAAAAAAAAAAACCCAAAGGTCAGGGTATTCCTGCTCTGCCCCTAATGTCTTTTTTGTGTGCAGTTTTTCTTATTACTCTGGACTGAGTCCGCATGTGGCTGCCCACCACTTCTTGGTTAAGGTGGTGGCAGCCAATCAGATCTCCGGATGAGATCTGTCTGCTCCACGGATCCTCTGCAGAGCGATATATACAATTTTCTTTTTAATCTTAATTTTGCCAAAACTACTGAACGGATTTACATCAAAGCACAGCAAGCCCTCTTTCTGGACCTAGATCTAGCTTTCTGCCAAATCTGGTGTAAATGCATTTAGCGGATTGGGCTGTAGTTGTGTCTTAAGTTCTTATGGAAAAATAAATGGGGAAATGCGTTTTGGGAAACCTTCTTTTTCTCGCCCCCGATAGATAAGATCACCCCAAAACTTTCCATGCGCAAGCTAGTCAAATAGTAGCACTTTTGTGGAAAGTTTGCGTAGACTTGTCAAACATCGCCAAAGTTATTAGCAACACAAAAAAGACATTTCCTAAGGAAACACAATCCTGACTATAACTACCCAGTGGTGATCGCCATTGCTTAATTAATGTGTGTATGTATTTATTTATTTTTGGGTGTAGGAAAGGCCCTGCTGTCCTTGTCCCAGTGCATGTTCTCTAAACCCCAAAGTACAATTGTCTAATACCTTGTTGACTAAGTTAACTTACCTTGCATGTTAAGTACCTAGTATGTGGTACAAGAGGTGCCACAAGCTAGTATGATAACTGCCAGTAGTGGACTGCAGTGCTTAATTGTGCCACCACTACAGTGACAAGGGTGAAAACGTGAACCTAGGCCTGCCACTGCAGCTAGTCGGGCAGTGTTGAAAGTGCCACTCACTATGGCAAAATTAACCCTATTGCCAGGTCAAAACCTTCCTTTTAACAATAATAAACCACCCATATAAAAGGCCTCGGTAATCCACCAGGCAGGAGCTTAATTTTTTTTAAAAGGGCATGTCCCTTTGGGGTTTAACATGTCCTGACCGTAAAAAACACAAAATTGACATTTCCACTATAGTAAGGCAAGTGGCTCCACTGGCTAACAGAGTTTCTCTAGCCACCACTCGAACCATTTGGGACCACCAAAGCTATTACTCCACAGTATCATTCAGTCAAAGTACTTTATTCGGTTATTTAAAACCATAAAAGCAGGCTATACATGAGGTTAAAAATTGTTAAAAAAATTCTATTTAGCAGCAAGAGTTTTTTACACCAAACATAACATGAAATGATCACAGATAAACGATTTAAACTGTGGCATAAAATCAGTCTTGTTTTTATCCCCCAAATTCATAATCTACACAGTTAAAATAATTTTTTTCTTCTTAATCCTAGTTGCTGCGGTGAGAAAACTTGCTATACTAAAGATCTCCAAAACATTAGACAGCAACTGTAAATACATGAGTGCGGGTTTAATTTGTAAAAATCCTTTGTCTTTTAAAATTGGGAGAATAAAACGCTTCCGAATGTGCAAAAAATGCTCACAAAAAAAGATAAAATGTATTGTATCCGGTACAGAAAAGTTGTCACATGAACACACACCCAAGTCCTCCACCTTTCTCCATCCCGGTGGTTCAGCAAGGAGAAAATGTAACTGATTTAATCTAAATTTTGTTAGGAGTAAACAGTGGTTAGGGTTAGATACCACTATCAAATATGGTTCCATTGCAGGGGACGTTTTTAATAATTGATGATCACGTACAGTTGATTTTGTCAACTCCCTTTCTTCTCTCTCCATGGTAACAAACCTAGATAAGAATGCTTAGCCCACAGCAAATCACCCTCGACTATTGTGGCTGGTGAGTTAAATAACTCTGGCCTACCCAATTTCATCAACATGCTTTTAACATGGCTCATCCAGGGAATGTGGCTAACTTGATCTAAAGCCAGACAATCATTTAAAATCTCCCGGTTTAGTTCTAATTCAGGGTTTAACCAGGTTGTAATCCATTTCAAGAGGGGTGCTAATGCAATTTGGTCCTCTACAAAACCAATCCCTAACTCTTGATGAATTATCTAAGTGGGTGAGGAATGTGACACCGCTAGCAAGTTTCTTAAGAATTTGTTCTCGACAACTTGAATCTCACTTGCCTTACGAAAACCCCAAATATCCGAACCATAAGTTGCAATAGAGATACATTTTGCTCTATATATTTTTAGAAGGGCTTGCATTGCTTTTGCCCCTAGTTTGCGTGCTAAAGCTAAAACTGCAGATGTGGATCTTGCCAGGACATTCCTCTTAGCATGTAATTGCGGTAGCCAAGTGCCACGTTCGTCAAATAAGACGCCCAGATAGGGAAAAGTTGTAACCCTGGTGATCACATTGCCCTCACAATGAAGTGTTTTAACCTTTTTGGGCTTAATGCCAATTATCATTGTGTGTGATTTAGCAAAATTTACGCTTAAGTCCAAGGATTTCATAAAAGTGGCAAATGAGTTTAAAAGCAGTTGTAAACCAACCGCCGTTCTGGCTAACAATGTGGCATCGTCCGCGTAGAGGAGTGCCGGGATCAATCGCACACCCACACGCGGGATGTCTTTACTGGCTTGCCCTAAAACTTGCTCAAGATTATTGATGTAAAGGGAAAAAGTAAAGGGTATCAAATTAATTTTTACATTAAACAAGACTTGTTGCTGAGATCATATTTATGTTAATGTTGAATAGAAAAATGACTTTAGAAAGTCACCACTTTTTTGCCTTACATGAAGCAAATGACTATCACACCTTCGGCTGTCACCACTCTTTTGTATAGGCATACCGCCTGGCATCTCCTCCAGAGGGAAAAGCCTATTGCAGAACTGGTTTACGAGGAGGAGTGGCTCATTATGCGGGGTACATCCCAGGGGTGTACTTGGGGATCTTCATAGGGGAAGGTGGTTTGCTCCTTCTTGGGCTTAGGTAGGGAGGGGTATCCTAAGATTTTATGGTGGTCAGAAAGTGATGTAAAGTGGGAAGGGTTTCCTGGTGGGGTACTATTGCCCCATTGGCTAGCGAATCCTACCCTCTCATAAATAGGATGACATGAAAGTGCCCCCCTCTCCCCCCCCCCCCCCCGACCCACAGTCTTCGCATCACTATTGGACTGAAAAGAAGACAGGGGGATAACTGCCCTACTGCTCTCTGGGCCCAGAAAGCTAAGGCTTCACGAAAGACTGGACTGCACCTTCTGAACTCGAGAGACTTGCTAAGAGGACTGTGCTTGCTGTGCCCACTTGTGAAAAAGAGATTTTCTTGTGCCAGGCTGGAAGAAATGACTCGAACGGCTTGCTGGCTAGCCTGCTGTTAACCTTCAGAACCCCCAAAAGCTAAGGAACCCTGCACTCCTAGAGAGTCCTGTTGCCAAGGAAGGCCTGACTTCCAGCTGTATACTGAAATCCCTTATGCGAAACAAAGGTTGCTAAGGTGTCCCCATGTTAGTGGGATCCGTAACCAAAGTTGAAGTGGATCCCAGAAAGAAAGGATTTACTTACCTGCAAGAAACCACTGAAACTGTTGTAAAAGAGACCAGTTGACCAGTGGCGATTGGACCTGCACTGGACTCCACTGCTGCAACGGGAGATCGAGGCTGGAGATGACCCGTGATACTTGTGGATGCAAGGCTGAATCCAGGAACACGCACCACAACTCTTTAGGATTGCTTCAGCGCCCTCCGCATCAGAGCCACTTCTTGCCTGGACCCGATAAAGGTGAAAAGCGCACTGAGGACTTGAAGTCTGCTAGACCCGACGGGCAACTGTCTCCCTGGACCTAAGCCGCCGGTCCAAGTAAAGAGAAGTAACCATTCTAACCAGTTATCTATTAACTGTCTCACAACAATTTATTGCATTTCTTAAGAGAACTGCAGTGCCTTACTTACCTCTGAAAATTAATTTCGGATCGACTTCTAGCCACAGATTCCTTATCTTCTGAATCTTCTCCAGGCAGCAGACTGTATCCTGAAACTTTTCAGCAGTACCTCTGCACTCCGTAAAGTGGCACCATGCTGCTCTGCACTGACTACTTTTTGTTCCGGAAATGACATGCCGAATCTATAGAGGCACCACTTCTGCTTGCTGACTTCAGTCTTTCTGTGCCTCCAGACATGGATCTGATGTTTCCTCTCGTCTCTCAGCGACATTTTACCGCGATATTTCAACAAATTTCCTATAGTGTGCAAGGGATGTCTTCCACAAAAACAGGTTTAAAGCCCTGTAGGGACTGTAGCAAGCAAATGTCTGTGACAAATCCCCATCAGGTGTGCTTTTGTTGTCTGAGGTCGAGTCATAGCTTGAGGTCCTGCAGTAATTGCACAGCGATGAACCCAAAGGTCACCGGGGATCAGAAGGTGAAACTTTACATCGCAAAGCATAAAAAGACTCCACGGCAAGTCCAAGGTTCAGTCCCATTCCAGCTCCAGGAGTTGCCAAAAACGCTTGCAAGGTCAGTCTTCTTCGCAATACAAATTGTCTAGTAAGTCTAAAAAGAAACCTAAGAAATCAAAGTGGGACTCTGCCCCTTCCCACCACTCTCATTCTCTTGAGTAGGTGCAGGGGTGGCGCCATGGATCTCGATCTCGCATCTGGAGTCGCCTGACTTAGGAACCGTTCCCGTAACTGGTTCCAGCACAACTAGAGTTTCCGGGGCCATCTGCCACTGCACAACAGATCAAAAAGTTCTGCGCAGCCATGCTCCTGATCTTTGCTGACTCCCTCAAGTGGTGATTTGGGGCCCTAAGGAGCCAAGAAGCCTTCCACCTGGAGTACCACCGGCAGGTTTGCCCTCCGTGACAGTTCTTCTCTCTGAGCCCATTACAGCACCTCATGCTCCAGTCCAATCCCCTGCCTCCAGTGTCACGTTCCACGCTGGCACTGAATCCGACGACGCTGGGTGAAGAGCTACCTATATTACTGTCTGACTCGGAGAGTGCGCCAGTACGACTTCGGGCGACGTGAGCCCCGACAACAGTTGAGTAGCTGCTTCTTCTGCTGCTTTGACAGGCAATACATCACACCGTACCTATTTTTTTTGGCACAGACGCGGATATTGATTATGAAGGTAGGGCTTAATGAAATCATCACTCGCAAGACAATTGCTATGATGACTTGCAGTTGACTAGTGGTCTTGATACCTCCACTGGACCAGCCACAGAGGAGTCTGTTCTTATGCCACGGTAATGCTGAATTTCTTGACCTTCAGCTCTCCATACTGGAAGTAAAATCGAACGTATTGACCGGAGTTCTCCAGCCGGGGCAAACATCATATGAGTGCGCCCCTTCTTCAATTTTCTGAGGTGTTCACCTTATTGGGGTCTGGACCAAGCCTTTTTCTTGTCCACTAATCAACTGGCAGATTCTGGACCTGCATCACCTCATCAGGTGATCCCTCATTTTTATCTCCGCACCCCTTTCCCGAAAGCTTGGTGGTGCAAGTGTCCGCAAGCAAGACTAACCCCAGCATGTTCTCAGCTGCTCCCCCCTGGTAGTCAAAACGTGTTGAAACCGTTGGTCAATAAGTATTTTCATCCTCCAGCATAGCTCTCAGGTCAGTGAATGGCAGCTGCCTTCTGAGGCGCTGCTGCCTTGACTTCTGATACTAGGTGGCTCAAGTCTACCCAGGTGTCCTCAAATTTCTCCGGTCATTCCTTGCCCAGGTCATTTACGACGGCTGGAATGCTGCCAAGTTGACGATGTTGTGGCTTGGACTCCCCTGATGAAGTGCAAGTTCTATTGGTCAAAGCGGCTATCGAGACTGTGCTTGCACCAAAAGTATGCATTTTTATTTCAGACCTACGCCCTCTAAATACTTTACTCCAGAATAAAAAAATCAAAATGCTCATACTGGCCTGTGTCTTGTATGCCCTAGACCCGCGGGACTGAATGTTAGCTTTGGATCTGAATGTTGGCTTTGGATCTCTTGCCAGCCCACCGGCGTTACCTGCAGTTTGTGGTGGGACAGGAGCATTTTTAGTTTACTGTGCTTCCTTTTAGTCTCGTCAGTGCCCCTTGGGTGTTCACGAAAGTGAATGGCATTGCTGGCAGCACATTTTCAGAGGTAAGGCATGCTGGTGTTCCCCTACCTAGACGACTGGCTTGCTTGAAACTCAGGACTCCTGTACATCTTCCAATTGATACCACTCCTGCACATAGGTCTCCAGAAGACCAGCCCCAAATCATCCTAGTGGCCTGATTGGGCACGGAGAGTAAGGTATACAGAACTCGGGCTTGAGCATGTGTCCTCCGATCAGGCTGCCTTATGGAAGGCTCTGCTGTCACAGCAACAGGGCAGGATTCTTCATCCGGTCCTTCGCAATCTCTGCCTTTTATGCATAGAGATTGAGCAGCAACAGCTGAACACCTTTGACCTTACTCAGGAGGTGGTTGATGTTATCTTGGCAGCCAGGTGTCTCTCGACTAAAACTGGATGCGCCTGTCGAGATACATTTGTGGCTTGGTGCGGGAATCGCACTGAAACCCATCAGACCATGTTATCTGACTCGATATTGTTTGTTTTTGTCTCTAGCCCAGCAGGAATTTGACCTGGACACAGATAACTAGTACCTTGTGGCGCTTATGGCTTTTTTTGCCATTTGCTGGATCAGTCCTCTTTGTTCAAGTCTCCTGTTATGAGATGTTTCCTCCCTCTCCATTCGTCATTCCACAGTGGGATCTTAACTTTTTTATCACCTAATGTGCACTCTATTTGGGTGCTCACCGCTGTCTCTTGTGGCTCTTCACGCTAAATAATGTTCCTCGTCACTAGAATGTTGGCGCAGCGTGTGAGCGAGTTTCAAGCTTTCTGGGTCAACCTGCCTCACACCACCGAGACCAACTGGTTCCGCTAAGTCAGACATTCTTTCTGCCACAAATTGTGACGTCATTCCACACCGTCAGACCATCACCCTGCTGGCTTTCTGTGCTCTGTCTCACCCCTCTAAGGAGGAGGGGAGACTCCATTGCTTGGACCCCAAGAGCGCACTGATCTTCTTCATACATCATAACAAAGACCACTGGATGGACGATCAGCTCTTTGTGAGGGTAACTGGAGTGAAGAAAGGCAAGGCTGTGCAGAAGAAAACTATCTCCTGCTTGACCGTTCTCTGCATTAAAATCTGCCAAGCATTGGCTTAAAAGCAGCCTCCAGAAGGACTGCCTGCTCATTGTACCAGGCCAAAGCTGGTACCTCTGCATTAGCATGGGGAGTCCCTGTCCTACATATTTGCAAGGTGGGTACGTGGGCATCCCTCCATACTATCATAAAGCACTATTGTTTGGGCAGTCGGGTCCACTGGGAAGGTCTCTCTTGGTTTTACGAGACTTTGTTTGAGTCCTGTTGCTGACCACCTCCAATTAGATCATGCTTTGGTATCTTTTGGTATGCTTTTTGTGTTTTCGTGTATATCCGTTTAGTAGATTTTCAGCAATTAAGGTTTAAAAACTTTGTATATAGTTAGTCTGAAACAAACAAATGTAAGGCTTCTTTTTGATTGTCTGAGGGGGCTTTTTTAGAGCAGTACTCGGATTGGCTGGTCGCAATATTAAAAAAATGTTGTGGCCGCCCTTACAGGTGTAGGGGACTTAGTGCCCTGTCTTGAAAAAGTTTTTCAAAAACAATAGGTGGTGGGAGGGTAGGGATACCGGTATCAGCTCCCTTCTGTCCATATGGGTTTTATTTTTTTTGCCTCGATCCTGCTGTTCTTCCATGGGACTGCGGTAGAAAAACACAAAATGGTGCGGTGCCTGTTTCTTTAATTTTGTGTACATTAAATACCCCCCGGCTGGGCCAGGGTGGGTATCTATATTGTTTGTATATGAGGAGGTGCGGGCGTGGGCCTCCCTTCCTGAGCCAATTTTTGCTCGGGGACCCCACCCCCGTGACCCAACATATTTTTGGATGGAGAAGGGGGTGTGTTTCCTTGAGCCGACTACAGGCCAGAGGGACCCCATCCTAAGGGGCCTGATATAACAAGTAAAAATGCCTCAATAAGTCCCCGGGTCCATTTCCAAATAGGGGAGGGGTGTGGCAAGCCCTCCTCCCCATGCTGCTGATCAGCCCCTGGGATCCCATCCCCCGTGGTAGATCTAAGCAGTGTCCCGGAGATCGCATTCCCGGAACACTGCTGTTTTATTTGCCCGCATGCACACCCTGCCAGAAAACAAAGCTTCCGCCTGAGGGGTAGCAAAGGAGGATGGTTCTGGCTCCCGCCAGTACCACAGTGGGTGCTGGCCGGGGAAGCGACTGGGGCCTTGGGGTTTCTCTTTTGGCACCCAGCAAACCAGGCATTGTGTGTGCCGCGGGGTGGGATCCGGGGCACCCAGCAGTAAAGAAAGTGGCCAACTCCTGCCAGGGGACGAGGAGGCCCTGGAGCTTCCCTCGTGGCCCCCAACGAACCAGGCATTGTGGGTGCTCCGGGTGGGCACCAGGCACCCACTTATTAAAAGAAAAAGACCTACCCGGCTCACACCGGTACAGTTGTGGGATGGAGTCTGTGGAGACTCCCCATGCAGCTCCAAACATTGAAAAAAGGCGTGGGAGCCTCAGGTGGACACTCGGCCAACAAATCATTGTTTATAGATTAACAAAATAAAGTGACCTAAAGTAACTATAAATCGTACCCTTGCCATCCACTGCTTATGACCTCACATATTACATCACTCATGACATATTCTGTGATATCATTGATAACATCACTGCAACATGTGAAATGGCATCATAGATGACAACACTGCGCGGTGGGGGTGCAAGTTATAGTTACTTTAGTGCAAGAGTTATAGTTACTTGAGATGACTATAACTGGTGAATTTCAGTCGTTTTGTTTATTTAAAGCCGTTTGTTTTAACTGACATTTTCACCCACCTATAATGTGCCTTTTGCATTTTTTTCAGTGAATAGGGCATATGCTTCTTGTATTTCTTTTGAATCATTTGAAATATGTAGACCTTTGTGTTCTTATTAGAGGAACCATTCAGGCAAACGTTTTGAAATAGATAAGTGCATTTATCAGGTCAGATGTGGTATTATTTTTTGCTTGGTGCATAACATAAAAATGCATGTTGACCGATGTGTGTTTTTTCTTTGTTTTTATCTGTTCTTTATAGCCACTGAAGAAAGGGGAAAAAGAAAAGAAAAAGAGCAATTTGGAGCTTTTCAAAGAAGAACTTAAACAGTAAGTTTAGCATAGTATATAATATGCAGTGACTCAATTTTTTCTGGTCTTGTGCAGGTTATTACGATGTGTTTTAATAAAAAAGTACTCTCATTGTGTTACCAAACTTGTTTGCACATACATCAACCTCCTCCTCCTCATGGGCTAATAAATCAAAGATCTTTGTCTGCATACGGAGTATCATTTATAACAGATCAATTATACTACTTTTCTTTGGTAAGGCAGTTGTGTATTGTTTGAAAGAAGAATGGGCTGTAAAGTTTGTGTATAAATGAATTTTAATGAAAATATATAACCTCCACCATTCATGCTTAATTTATGTAAATGTGACCAATATGATCACGTTTTCTGGCAAACCAATGTACCGGTCATTCATATATTTTAAATAAATCAGTACCATGTATTTTGTATACATTAGAGAACAGTCCCATGTATTTGTAAGGCTACAGTTGTCATGCCTGTTAAAGTGCGCTCCTTCTAATGACCTCTTATTTAAGAATGTCTTGGAGAAAAAGGGGAATTAAAATATAGGATGATTCCTTCCATGTTCTCCCTCTCAGTGGAATATTTCAAGGCTGGGTGATTCTTTCCACATACTTTGTCTTAGTGGTGTATTTCAACCCTTCAAACAGCACTTAAAATGAAACTTTCATAAGGACTTTGGGTTGTGTTGATGCTCTATGTATAAGTAGTTTGTTGTGATGTGGTATTTACTCTGATATCTTTTCTATATGTAGTCCTTCTTGCCTTTTGTGAACCAATTGCAGATGACCAGCATTTCATTTTTCAGTCTGCTTCAATTTAGCATTTTCCTTTTCAGCATTACTTTTTTCTCTGTGGATTGCCAAATTGTGCTGCATAAGGGTGACATTGCTGCAAAATGTTTGAAATTGTAATGTGGCATAGCTGAGCTGTTGTGAAAGTATTTTTTGCTGATAATACCATTAGTTAGTTTGAATTATTCCAACCTGTTTAATTTTTGAATGCCTGATATAGGAAGCTGGCTCTGTATAGATTATACCAACGTAAGGTAAAGTGTGCAGAGTCCAGGGGATCCCAAATGTATAGCAGAGGCTAAAGTAGATAATACCTTACTCTATTTTGTGGTAGTGTGGTTGATTCGTCGGGCTTATCGGAGGGTAGTGTTAAGCATTTGTTGTACACACTCAGGCAAGAAATTATTTCACACGCTCAAAATGAATCCAGACCGATTGTTAGTATAAAAAGTTATTTTGTTGTTTTATTTCTAGAACCAAGATTTACTTAGTAGCAGGTTAGTTAAACTTTTCATACAATGTTACTATTCAAAAGACAGTGAAGTAGGAACAGTTTCGTAGGAACATTTAGATTACTTTTGCAGTCGAGAAAATGATTGGTAAACTGTTCAAAAACACTTGAAATTATTTTTAGATTACACTGGATTACTTTGTGATTACTTTTCTCATTTGGAATGAAACACACTCCTAACTCAGTTTAAGCAACACAGTACATTGATAAACAGGTTAACTCTGGTGAAGGCACTAAGTTACTTTTTGTTGCAATTCAGTCGTATGGAGAAAAATTAGGTGTTAAGTTTACAGGTAAGTAAACGGTTTCAGGATTGGAGAATTGGGGGGTAGAACCAATGTTCTCCAATGTTCCGATTGGCACTCAAGGGGCACCACAAGCGGCACTAGGGTGGCTGGGTGCAGAGGGCAGGGTGCCAATGTTAGGCAAAGGGACACCTCGGTTGGGGGCTGCTCATGGGCAGGCCACTTGGTCTTGAGAGTCAAGCTCCTGGGGTTAAGGTAAGGGCAAAAGGGGTCCCAGGTTGGCACCAAGTGCACACCAGCGGCGCAGGGGAGGCCGGGTGCTCAGGTGTCTGAGCCCAATGCTTCCCCGGGGCCAGAAGACTGGATGAAGGGAACCAACGACTGGAGGAAGAAGTTGAAGAGTTGGTGGACACCAGGACACTGTCGGTTGGGCAACTCAAGTCTCAGGAGGTAGGGGTGCAAGATTGTCCTTTTGTGTCTGGTTCTTCTCACCAGTTCCGGTCAGGGGACCCTTCAGGGGAAGGCTACAGGCGTCAAGGAGGTCGTCAGTGGAGGTCCTCAAACCCTAGAACACAAGTCAGGACCACTGGGGGGTCCTCGCTGGGGTGTTGTGCCAGGAGTTTCTGGTGCAGAGTGGGGAGGATTCGTGGCTGGCTTGGGTTGGTGTTGGACAAATCTGGTGTCCACGAAGATCAGAGTTCTTTAGAAAGGCAGGGCAGGCCCCCAGGGTTCTTGGAGGGTGCTGGCTGCAGAACACGTCTGGTTCTGCTCGCAGGGGTTTCAGAGCAGGAGACAGGCCGGTAGAACTGAGCCCAAAGCAGTTCTCCTCCTCCTTCTCCTCTTCTGCAGCACGGCACTTTGATCCTCCTTCTTGTAACCTCAGATCTCAAGAGGCAAGGTTCAGGCATGCCCCTAAATACTAGATTTAGGGGTGTTACAGGGGTGTGTAAGTTGGGACCAATGGGTCCCTTTCCTGGGGTGTCTACACCCAGTAGTATGCCATCCTCCAGTGGGAGGGGGCATAGGTCTCTTCCTGATTGGAGGGGTCCCCCTATCTCCAAGATAGTGGGGACTGAGAGGGGGCCTTCACTCTTCCTCCCCCACCTAAGGAGTAGGGTTGGCAAACGTGAGCACACCTCCCTTCCTGGCTACGGTTTTCCGGTACGCTTTCGCACCTAAACTGGGGGTCAGAACCAGTGGGAGCCAGTTGCTGATGGCAGCAGAAGGCTGGGGGCAGCTAACATGGGCGGCAGGCCTTTGAAGCTCCTTTTTCTAGGACCCTACCCATCCTGGGGGAGGAGGCACAACACCTCTGCCTAGGATGGGCTTTGTTTCCAGATCCAGAGAGCGGAGGCTCTCTACCCAGAGGTCCAGAAACCTGTGTGGCTGTGGCAGATGGCTGGGAGACAGTCAGGAACGACACCAGGGTCGATCGATTTTCAGAGGGCGTCTTATACAATACCAAAAAGGGGTATGGCAGATCCTCGTTGGGGAAAACAGTTGCACTACTAGGCCTGGGGGTTGCAGAAGCAGGGGTGTCTTTATGCGTCGGGTTTATCTTACCTGATCTGGGGGAGACCCTTCAGGTTTAGGCTGCAGGCGTCGAGAGGCTGTCAGGAGAGGATTTCCAACACTTGATCCCAGATCAGCATCGCAGGGGAGACCTCACAGGGTCGGTGGGCCACCTGGACGCAGGACGTGGGCTTTGGGTGCAGAGTGGTGCAAGTTTTGTGGATCCGCTTGAATCTGGAGTCCTTGTGTTGGTTTCCTGCTGGACAAATCCGGTGTCCACAAGAGACAAGAGACTTTGTTGAAGACAGCACGGATCCCCTGGGTGCTTGAAGGTTGCTAGCTGTGGGCCACGCCGGCTTCCTGGAGCAGGGTTGCTGGAGGAGGAGACGGGTCGGTAGGGCTGGGGCCCAGTCAGTCATAGTCTTCTCCATTGCTGCACAGCGTTTTGGCCCTTCTTCTTTGTAGGTTGTCTAATCTGAGGAACAAGGTTCAGCAGAGCCATTACTAATTCGGAGGGTTACTGAGGTCGTGGGGGGGTAGTAGCCAATTGCTACTGTACCCTAGGGGTTCTACCCCCTTTGGGTGCATCCTCCCTTTGGGAAGAGGGGCACATCCCTGTTTCTATTGGGTCTTAATTCTCCAATTCACAATGGAGAAATTCTAAGATAGGGGTACACCTCCGCTCCCGGTGACCCTAGGGATGTGCCAGGCTAAGGTGGACACTCCCTACTCTGTTTACTAATTTTCCCGCCTGTCCTGCTGCCAAAAGTGGGTCTTGGACGGGGCAGGGGGGCATCTCCACTGGTTGGAGCTGCCCAAATCAGCACATCACAAAGTGAGAGCCTTTGAGGCTCACAGCCAAGTGTTGCTGTGTGGTAATGAGCACTTAACCAAGCTTGGTTAGTTATATTCCTTTACTTTTTATTATTGTGTATCTTTGCTTCTATTGGTTTGTGGCTGAGTATTCTATTCTCTGTCTGATATTCTTTATTTCATTTTGGCGACAAGCGGTGAAGTACTTGCCTGGCAGTAGCATCCACCTTTCTCCGCATTGCTGGAGCAACGGAACGTGTATTTGGATTTTTCTTCTCAGCTTGGCTAGTTTCCTGTGTCTCACGGAGTAATAATTTACAGGTTAGATTATTTTTTATTATTTTATTTTCTTTATTTTCACTTTTGTGCTTACATTTATTACCATGGCCGGTACCAATTGTGGTAATCCACGACCACCATTTTTCAAAGGTCCCAACCAACCCAGCATGAAGTGGGACAAATGGCTTCGTCATTTTAACTACTACTTATTGGCCATCAATGCTGCAACTTTTTCTCCACAAAGGAAAACAGCTTTACTTCTAAATCTTATGGGTAACGATGTGGAGGATATTTTTGAACACTTACCTTCTGCAGCACTTCCACATGGAGTGGATGCTAGTGACTATGATTGTTTTTCAGAATTCTTGATAGATTAAAGAAAAGATTTAAGGAAGAGCCACACATAGTTTTAGAAAGATTTAATTTTTACACTCATCACCAGTTGATTGATGAATCTGTTGCTGCATATGTTTCTTCGTTAAGAGTTCTTTCTGCTGACTCTGCGTTTGGTGTTGAGGTTGATACCTAGATCAGAGATCAATTGATTATTCGTTGTTCAAACAAAAAAATACAAGAACAGCTCCTTCGTCAACGCAACCCTTCACTCCACTATTGACATTGCTAAGAGTGTAGTACGTTCTATTAGTTCTTTTAAAACGACCACTGTTGTGGGTGTAGCAGCATTATCTGTCAAAGATAGTAGCAAAGTTGGTTTTCCTAAAACAAGATTTTCTAAACCCATCTCTCCTTACAATAATTCTATATCCAAAGTAGTGTGCAATCGTTGTGGGTCTAAAACTCATTCAGCTCAATACAATTTTTGTCCAGCCAAACATAGAGAATGTTATTCATGTGGGAAAATGGGTCATTTCGGTAATGTGTGCTTAAGTAAAAGTAAAAGAGCTTCTATGATCCAAGAAAATGTCAATGAAGAACAGTGTGTTCAATATGTTATGTTGTGCATTAGAGATTGTCCAATTTCCACTGAAAAAAGGGATGTTTGCATGATTAGTTCTCAAGATGTAGTTTCAATTGAGCATGCTGAAGTTACACAATATGGTTTATCTTTTGATTCAGGTGCAACCATTTTCAATTGGATGTGGCAACAGCTCCCTTGAGTCAATCTGAAGCAGGTCAATTGATTTCTGGTGTTTCCTTGAATGGTGTTGATGGAGAACCATATGTTCCACCTATGTGTGAAGTTACCATCGATGGTAGAACCTTACAAGTCATGGCAGACTCAGGATCTCCATACACCACAATTTCGGATTTATTTTTCAAGAAAATTGGCATAACAAAGTTTTGGAACCCTCTGATATTAAAGTTTATGGGTTTGGTGGAAAAGAAATCATCTTAAGCAGTTATTTTGTGTCTGAGAATAAATTCAGACATAAAGTTATTTTTACCAAAGTATATGTTGCTCTTCGTCCTAATTCTAAAGTACAAGTTTGTTTTGCTGAAGATTCTGAATTTGTCCAAAGGATCATTGAAAAAGAGGACAGATTAGAGTATATCCTTGATAAACATAAAAATCTGTTTCGTAAGGAACTAGGTCAGGTTAAAGGTTTTTCACACCACATTCAACTTAAAAAAATAAATAAATAAAATGCTGTTCCCGTGAAACATAAATTGAGGCATGTTCCTCTGTCTGTGCGAAGTTATCTCAAATGCTCAAAAGTATGTGTGCTGAAGGAATTATCCAACCGGTGGACTCATCAGAGTGGGTTTCTCCCATTGTTTTAGTTAAAAGAAAATAGGGAACTTTGTCTCTGCTCTGATTTGAGGTCTGTTAACAAACAAATTCTAGTTGATTGTCATCCCCTGCTTAGAATTCAGGATTTGTTATCCAAATTGGATGGGGCGAATGTCTTTTCCACCATAGACCTTAAATCGGCTTATCAGTTCGCAATATCTTCCCAGTCAAGACATTTAGTCACATTTATCACACCTGACGGAGCATTTAGATATGTCAGGATGCCGTTTGGATTAGTGGCTACCGCTTCAGTATTTAAAAAATTGATGTTTTGTCTTTTTGGAAGTATCGACGGGGTTGTCGTGTTCCAAGACGACATTCTCATTTTTTCCAAAACCAATGATCAGCATGCTTCTCTACTGAGTAGTGTTGACCATTTTGGAGGTCAAAGGTACGACTGCGTCTAGATAAGTGCAAGTTTTTCACAAATGAAGTTGAGTACTTAGGACACACAATTTCCAGCACTGGTATTGCTCCTAAAGAAGACTTGCTTAATTCTATCCGAGATATGCATGTTCCTAAATGTAAAGACCAACTCAAATCCTTTTTAGGTTTATGTGAGTATTATGCAAGATTTGTGCAAAATTTCACTGACATTGTTTTACCTTTAAGGTTATTGGTAAAAAAAGGTGTCAAATTTGAGTGGCTAGAAGTTTATGACCCTGCGTTTATCTCTTTTAAAAAAATGGTTATCATTGAGTCCAAACCCTTGTTTGCCTTTTCACAAGCGACAACCAATGTGGTCACTGTTGATGCCAGTTCAACTGGACTTGGTGCAGTTTTTAGTCAAATCAAAGAAGGGGTTGAACGTACCATTGCTTTCGCTTCCAGATCTTTATCTAGTGCTGAATCGAGATACTCCACCATTGAGCGTGATGCTTTGGGGTGTACATGGTCTGTTGAACATTTTAAAATGTATCTGTGGGGAAAACATTTTCATCTCAAAACTGATCATAAACCTTTGATTTCCTTACTCTTCAAACATGGCATGGGAAAGGCGTCTTCTAGGATGGTTAAAATTGTATCGAAACTTTGAGTACAATTTCACTGGGAGTTACATTCCTGGGTCACAAAATGTTAGGGTTGATTATTTTTCTCGTTTGACCGGGGATGTTATTACAAGTCCTAATTGTTCATCTCTTGAGGAATGTGTTGTTGCATCCATTGATGATGATGTACTCTCAGTGGGTGAGGTTATTTCTAAGGAAGATTGGTTTTCAGCAATGTTGCAAGATGATGTTCTGGTTTCCCTCAAAAGTTGCATGTTGGATGGTTGGCCTTTAGAGAAACATTTATCTAAAGAGTTGCAAGTTTTCTGGAAGGTCAGAGATGACTTGTTTTTTGAAAATGATCTTATTATCAAAGGATGTTGCTTCGTTCCACCTTCTTGTACCAGAAACAAATTGATTTCCATTACCCATCTAGGTCATTTGGGTCAATCCAGTACTATTATAAAAGTCAGGAATTTTTTTAGGTGGTCTTATATGGACAATGATATTGTCAAATTTGTTGAAAATTGTCCGTTGTGCATCAAATCTGACAAGATTTTGAAGACCCAACACGTTGGTCATATTCAAACTACCTTTCCGGACAGACCTTGGGCCAAGTTGGCCATGGATTTGTTAGGACCATATGAAGGTATTGATTCTAGGAAGATTTATATCTTAGTTCTCATTGATTATTTTTCCAAATGGGTTGAGTTAAAATGGATTTTTCATCCTGATACTTTAACCATTATTGAGTTTTTGCAAGAAGTGTTTAAGAAGGAAGTTTTTCCTGACAGTATTGTAACCGACAATGGTTCCCAGTTTACCTCGTTTGCTATGGAAGAATGTTTTAAACAAATTGGTATTCGTCACTTTACCACAGCACTTTATTCACCCAACATGAACGGTTTGGTGGAAACGTTTAACTGGACTTTAGTGGAGGGGATTCAGTTGGCTCGCAAGTCCAGCATTGATGTGAAACAACATATTGCTGATTTGTTATGGTCTTACCACTGCACTTCCCACTGTACCACCAAATGTTCTCCTTTTTTGTTGCTCAAAGGGAGGTCTCCGCCGCAAAAACTTAACCCTGGGTGGTTATTTCCAAAAATCACTACATGTAATCTTGAACATATGAATGATGATGTCAAACATAATGTGGAAACCAAAGGATCTAAAAATGTTGTTCAAGAGTTCAAAGATATTAATAACAAGTTATATATTGGTGATTCTGTTGAGATCAAGCTGCCTATTCATGTGCATAAAGGCTGTTCTAACTTTTCTGAGGTCAGGAGAGTCGTCAAATTTGGAAAAACGTCAGCTTTACTGGACAATGGATCTTGGTGGAGTTTGTCCAGATTAGCTAAAACTTGCTCTCCTGACGGATCTTTCTTCCCTGTGATTTCTCCACACAATTTTACTAATGTTCCTGATTTTGGAAGTGATTCTTGTTTTAAAAATTTTTAAAGCAAGGAAACTTTTTTGTATACTGTACCTGAATCTGTTGAGAGAATTAAGAGAAATATTAAGTTGCCTTCAAAGTACAATGATTTTGTTATGTATTAACTTTTCGTTTCAGTTTTAAGGGAGGGAGGTATGTGGTAATGAGCACTTAACCAAGCTTGATTTAGTTAAATTCCTTTGCTCTTTATTATTGTGTATCTTTGCTTCTATTGGTTGGTGGCTGAGTATTCTATTCTCTGTCTGATATTCAATTGAGTTGGAGTTGGCTGCCTTACGTTGTGGATGCTCCTAATAAAGCTCTGTTAAATTCTACATTTTGTGGACCCTACTTCATGCTGTTCCTGCCAGGGGGAGGTGTGAAGCACCTTCACCCAGAGCAGGCTTTGTTTCTGACTTCCTAGAGCTCAAAGACTCTCACCCCACAAGGTCAGAAACCTGTCTGGTGGTGGTGGCTGGCTGGCAGGTACCAGTCGGCCAATACACTAGAAGTTGGTAGTTTTTCATGGGGCATCTCCAAGATGCCCTCTGAGTGCATTTTTTTAATAAATCCATCACTGGGATTAGTGTGTGTTTATTATGCGGAGACGTTTGAAACCAAGCATCTCAGTTTTCAGTAAAGCCATCATGGAGTGGTGGAGTAAGTTTTGACAAACTCCCCAGCCCATGTACTCAAAATGGTTTAACTGCACTTACAATGTCTGTGAATGGCATAGACACTAAAGGGGCATATTGCTCATCCTGCTGTGCCCTCACCTTTGGTATGGTGGACCCTGCCGTAGGTCTGTGAGGCCTGCTAGAGGGGTAATTTACCCATTTCACAGGCAGTGCTGGTGGGCATGGCACACATGGAGTGGTGCTGTGTCGACTCTTCAGTTTTGTCTGCACCAAAACACGCGGTCTGTAATGCCAGTGTGTGGGTGTTAAGGTGAGGGGTCTCTAAAGGTGGCATAATAAATACATTCTGCAGCCCTCAGTGGCCCTCTCTGGTCACACTGCCCTTGGTACCAGGGGGTACCTTTTACAAGAGACTTACATGTGGCCCAGATGTGTGCCAATTGTTGAAACAAAGGTAGTTTTGGGAAAGAGCACAGGCCCTGGGAACCTGAGTGGCAGGGATCCCAGGACATACTTAGTCAAGTAAGCATCAGTTATCTGGCAAAAACCTAAGGAGTAACCATGACAAAACAGGCACCTTCCTACATGGAGAGGTGACTAAAAGAGCCGCTAAACCTGTTCTACAGTGTAGGGAATGATTGCTCTCACAATCCGCTACATCCCTAGATTTTAGGTAATGAGTCATGAACAAAGATCATGAAGCATTTCTATTTTACCCTGTACGGAATACGTCAGAACAACCATTTTGTGTCCTTAAACATGGTGTCTAAGAGGGACCCAGCTGGCTGTACACTGGTTCCTTGCCACACATACTACAGACAGAAGGAAAAGCGAGTTTGCCACTTATGGGGGACTGGTCATATTGTTACAGGGGAGTGTAGGAAAGGGCCCCTTTTTGACTTGGTCACCCCCACTCTTGCCTGGTAAAAAAAGGCAATTTTGACTGAAGTGTACTGGGTTCCTGCTACCCAGGTCCCCAGTGCCAGGTCTCTTTCCCTTAAACTGTACATTTGTTCCCCCAATTGGCAATACCTTTAACACCCCAGTAAGTTCCTAATAACTGGTACCTCTGGTACCTAGGGCAGTCAGACTAAAGAGGGTTTCTAAGGGCTGCAGCATGTATTGTGCCTCCCCAAGGGACCTCTCACCATACTCGTGCAAACTGCCATTGAAGCTCCATGACATAGTGCTGACAAAAGTGAAGACCCAACATGGCGCACCTCCTGTGTGCCATTCCTGCATGTAATATAGGTAATTCACCCCTATAGCAGGCCTTACAGCCCTAAGGCCGGGTGCCTTATAATACATGTGAGGACATAAATGCTTGAGCAGATATTCCCCTGATGTCCAAGTCGCTTCCTGAGCAAAAACCAAAAGAAATGATGGACGTCCATCCCCACCCCCTTTTGTATCGCTTCCTGGACATTGCTTGTGAACAGGTAAACCATCTTGAGTATATGGCCCTGGCACTGGTGATTCAGAGTTCCCCAGCTACATGATGGCTTCACTGAAACTACAGCTGTTTGGTATCAAACATCTCATATTAAACAACCCACACCGATTCCAGTGATTGATTTATTAACACATGCACCCAGAGGGAACATTAGTGCTACCTTCTGAAAACCTACCAACCTCTAAGTGTGTTGGCTGACTGGTTTTGACCAAGTTGCCACCACAGACAGGTTTCTGACCCCCTGCAGCTGACAGCCCACGCGCTCTGAGGGCTAAAACAATGCTTGCCCCGGCCAGAAGTGTCACCTTGTCCAAACAGGATGGCTGATAATCAGCATATCAAGGCAGCAGGATTCAAAGGCCTGTGCCACCTATGATAGGGGACCCAGGCTTCCCCCAGACTGAGGAAATGTCACCCCTTGTTCTGGGCCTATTTGGTACCAGGACACGCAGGAAAATCAGCTAGTCAGTTGGTGTGTTCACTATCAGGCCAGTTGTACCCCTAATGCTGGCTACCTGAAGTAAACCCGACAACTAGATTTCCACCATCTTGGTTTTTGGTGGAATTAAGTTCACTGGGTCAGAGTTATGCCCATAGTCACCCTAAACCTGGCACTCCCCTTAACACCCCTAACTTGAGTATTTAGGTGGCACCCCTGATGCCAGAAACTTTGATTCGACTGACCCAGAAGAAGACATTGAATAGCCTCTAAAACAAGAACTGAAGACTTGCTGTGGAGGTTTTGTGCCAAGCCCTACCTGCCTGCACCAGTTTCGACAAACATCAAGAAACCAACTCTTCCTACAGCTGAAACTCTACCAAGAACCCCGGTGGACTGCAAGCCCTTCGCAAATTGTCAGCAATGACCTTTGGAGTAGAGGAGATACTACCCTGCAGTCCGCAGGCACCAAAACAGCAGAGTCCAGTATACCATGCTGCCGCACCCCGGTCGTACCAACGCAGCAGCTGCCCAGGAAGAGCTCAATGTGCCTTAGAAGCTCAGATCTGTCTCCCCACCAAGTGATAGGACGCCAGGACCAACCGGAGCCGCATAGCACCAAAACCTGGTGTACCAGACTCCTTGCAGCAGCCAAAGCCTGTTTGAGTCTGATCCGCACTCTACCAGCACTGAGACCGAGCAGCCGTCGATGGACGTCAGCACTGCAAAGGCCCACTTATAGTGGCTCAGCTGTCCTGATTTTTGCACCCTTAACCGGCAAGACTGACACCCGAAGGTCCTATGAAGCTCCAGCCCAGCTGGCCTTACCACTCTGCACCGAGCGTCACAGGTTCTCGAGAATAGACACTGCTGCTCGGCTCCCAAGACGCTTGTGGGCTGAGACCCTTGTTAGGAGCTCCTGGACTTGTCCCCAAGTTCCCCTCTGCAGCCTGCTTGTAAATTTCCCCCACCCTCCTTTGGTGTAGAACGTAAGGCTGCCAGCCCGACAAGCACCTCTGGATCCCTGGACGCCCCAGAGCAGGTGAACTTAAACTTCTTGACCCTACCCTACCACATTAAGTCCTTAAGGGAACCTCCAGAAACCTACTGCTGCAAGTACCTGTATACCATATATATGTATGATTCTCCTATAGGAAAGCATTACACATAAAGACGCATTTAAGTGAACTTTTTACTTAGTTATGAAATTCATCATTTAAAAAGTACTTGCAAACTTACAAACTTATTGGTATCAAAATGTATATATAAAGCTAAGAGTTGTTTTTCTAAATTGGTCTCGACTTTTTTCTTTGAGTATGTGCCTCATTTATTGACTGGGAGTACAGCAAATGCCCCCTATAACCCTAATCTGCTCATCCACGCTACCACAAAATAGAGCATTTAGTGTTGTTATTTTTGCCTCTGTAAACCAATAAGGGTTGCCTGGACTTTTTTTGGTTCACTAGATAGAGAGAGCCAGCTTCCTACTGGGAGGAACAACCCCGCCACCAGGTCTTCAAATGAAAACTCCTGCTGCCCTGATCAATAATCAGCTGCACCACCACCAGTCTCCTCATATCCCTGAAGCTGAACACTACCCACCCAGATAATGGTTGGCGATATACTTTGGGTACACCCTCATTCCAGCGATTTAACGGTTATCCTGGGTACCACTATTGAACTGCTCTAGTTGGCAAATAGATTGTCAAGTTTGCAGGGGCGAGAACATTAAGCAGTTCAGAAGAAAAAGAACCAGGCATGGAAGTGCCTGTCCCAACAAAATCCTTGTGTGGCAGTCTATGGGGCACCATTATCTAGTCCACAAGGCTGAGAGGAAACCACTTCTTCACCCTAGCAGTCCTTAGGGTCCTTCTAGGAATGATGCTGGATACGCGTTCTTGTTATGTAATGCATATGTTTGTCCTATACCAAACATCTATACAAAACACCCAGGAGTTAATTCTATTGATGAAAGACTGCTCAGCAGATGTTGCGTAAAGTGTTACAGAACCCAGAGCTAGAAAAAGGTCATGCAGTTTAGATATGGAAGATGGCCACATTACCTGTATTCTCAAACTTTGTAGAAAAAAGTAATTTGCAAGAGTTAATTTATATAGATGGTTATTCCTCGCGAATAGATGATTTAGAGCTCACAGTAATGTCTTGTGTAAACTCCATGAAAGTACCACGGTGATCTTGAAGAACTGCTACATATCTATGGTATCTGAATCATCCTTGTTGATTAGCAGAGGGTTGATCCAGCAAGATTAGAAAGAAGTTTGAAGCTAGTGATGTGTGGCTGAAACTGGGTGAGGGAAGGTCGAAATGGTGGCTGTGGAGTTGGGGAATGCCTGAGGGGGATATACAGTGTAGTATCATGGTTGGGGAGGATGGAGTAATCAGTGCATCTTGTAATGACTGATCTTCCTAATTCCCCCTGGTAACAACTGTACTTAACATCCAACACACTACTCCAAGAATGAGTAACTTTTTTTTTTCTTGAAGGCGTTACAATGGATATAGCTCTGCAGATTAATTTAGTGGGCCGGAAAGCATCAACACTAAGAAATTACCTCATATGGTTACCATATACTTTTTGATGTTCCTGAACACCAATTTCTTTTGGCAAGCTGTCTTTAATACCTCATTTCACTGAACTGGGTTTTTTGCCCAATGCTTTCAAGTTTAAACAAATCTTTCTGTTAATATTTTCAAAGGTTGTGAGTCCAAGAAAATGTATTTCAGAGGAGGAAAATATCCCCATTCTCCTTCTTTAGTATCTTTCATAGACGGATATCTATTACCCTTGTAGACTTTATGGTGATTGTCTTTGCTACTAGACTCAGTTGCTGAAAGAAACAACCTGTTGAACATGTGGATGAGTTATGCCTTGTGGCTCTTTATTTGAAGGGATAAAACACTTTACAAGGTCGAGATTTCCATGCATTTTTTTGGGAGAATTTATTGTTAAAGTTAAGTCATTTATGTCAACTTTCAGTTTATCTGCTTGTTTTCGCCATGGTTGATTGATTGCTTACTTTGTATTATTTTTTTTTTAAATCCACCTACTAGATTATAGTGAAAAAAATTTAGATATGTCGGAGAGGTTAGATCAGGAAAACCCCATGACCGAACTGTGAGAAAGTGCCCTCTTTCTGCATGGTTGCCCTCACTTTTTGCTAAACTGCTGATGTGCTTTGACTGAGTGTGCCCTGGGTTCTTGCCAATCGGGTACCCAGGGCCTATTTTCTATCCCTAAAACTGCATTGAAAACAAAACCCAATTGGCATCTCTGGCCACAGGTCAGCCCCTGGTAAATGATACCACAGGTACCCTGGGCACTGTGACCAAGGAAGACCTCTAAGGGCTGCAGCCCTTATTGTGCCACCATTAGAGGCTCTGTGCCATTACACTCACAAACTGCCTTTGCAGGCTGCATGTTTTGGTGCAGAACAAAGTGAAGAGTCGACATGGCACACATCCCTGTGTGCCGTGCATACAACCCACTGCCCCAGCATATATCAGTAACCCCTATAGCTGGGTACACTATACCAGTGGTGAGGGTGCAGGTGCATGAGCCCTGTACCCCATACAGTGTCTAAGTCCATTCTTAGACATTGTAGTGCTGCCATTAAGAGTATATGGTGCTGGGAGTTTGTCATTACAAACTCCACAGCACCATAATGGCTACACTGAAAACTGAGAAGTTTGGTCTCCAACTCCTCAGCACATTAAACCCACACTGATGCCAGTGTGGGATTTAATGTAGAGATCTTAAAGATGCCTCCTGAAAAATGACCTACCACTAGTGTCCAGGCTGAGGGGCTGCTTTCAGCTGCCACCACCAGACCTGTTTCTGGACCCCTGGGTCGAGAGCCTGCTGATCTCGGGGGGCCTGAAACAATGCCCATCCTGGTACGATGTGCCAAGCCTCCTCCCCCTGGATGGACAGTGTCCACAAAGGGGAAGCTTCAAAGGCTTGCTGCCTTTGTGAGCTTCCCCAGGCCACTTGCTGCTTTCCGCAACTAGTCCCCACTGGTTCTGACCCCCACTTTGGGCGGGAGAACCGGTGGGAGAAGCCGGTGAGGAAGAGAGGTGTACCCACATCTGCCAACTCCACCCCTCAGGTGGGGGAGGCAAGGTGTAGCACAAATTGGTCCCCCCATCTTGCAGATGGGGGACTCAGCCAACCAGGGAAAGGCTTATGCCCCCCTCCCACTGGAGGATGGCATAATAGTGGGTGTACCCACCCCCAGAGAAGGGACCCATTGGTCCCAACCTTTTACCTACCTATAACGCTCCTAATTCTAGTCTTTAGGGGGCACCCCGATCCTTGCTTCCTCAGACAAGAAATTGCAAGACGAAAAGAAGGACCGAACAGTCGTGCCGAAGCTAACAAGAGGAGGACGCCCACTGACTTGGCCCCAGCTCTACCAGCCTGTCCCCACCATGAACCTGCTCCTGCGAAATCTGTGTCCTGCAGCCAGCAACCTTGAGAAACCCAGAGGACCTGCCTGCCTTCAGTCCCAAAAACACTGTCTCTCGTGAACACCGGGTTTGTTCAACAACAGACTCCAGCTCTGCAAGGATCTGTGGGTCTGCACCCGACGCCCACGGCCCGAGATTGAGTTGCCCAACATCCTGTGGTAAATATTTCGTTACCGGTACTATTTTTTATGCGGTAAAGTCTATTAAGAACAACTCAGTAAAATGAGAGGCAGAATCCGTGGTATTAGAGGTTTAAAAAGGCTTTATTCCTATACAAAGGAATACAATTCGAATTGTAGGCGTTCTATTCCATCACCACGAAAGTTCAGGAAGGAAGGGCATATATTATTGACATGCAATCATTTTTATAGAAAAGGCATTACAGTGAAACAGATGTAGTAGGCGTAACAACTGATAAAACAAAATAAAATATGCATGCGTAACTAGAATAGGCGTAACTAGAAAACGTCATTATACATGATGTCACAAGTGGGTGGATCCATAAGAGAATCCTGCAATGTCAGCAGAAATATTTGGCAGAGATGCGCGCGCAGCCGCATGACGTGTGATTGACGTGCAACTAGAGGGAGAAGGGGACTTGACATTTAGCTCTACATGTGGAGACAGAAGTCTGGGGTTATGTCAACCTAATCCCAAATCATATCTAATATCCTATGTTTAAAGAACTGTGTTATCCAAAAAGAGAGGTCTCTTAGGATAGAATCTTATTCTATACTGACTATACTGACTGTTAGTGCGTGTACAAGCGTCTAAGTGTCTACACTAGATGCGAGGGGGTAGGAATATTCCATGGTAACAGGGCTATGAATTACTTGCATGAGGACAGCGAGGCCTGGCCCCTTTGCACGGTAGCTGGAGGAATGTTTACCTAAACTGCTAGACAGGAATGCATCGGATGAGGGGCGGAGGAGATAATCTTGAAGGTGAAATACAGTTTTTGGCAGGCGACGGGCTGGATCAGGCACTGTTAGCCGCGCAGGGAGTAAGACAAAGTTCATGGTCACAGATGCAGGCTCAGACTGGAGCTTTCAGAGAGAGAAGGCAGGAAAAGGCTTGATGACAGAATTCGGGCCTACTCGCCTGAATCTGTTAAAATGTGGAAAGTGAACCTCATAAAGTCGGTGGCCTTTCATACTTAGAAAAGGAATATCTGACCCATTCATGGTGGATCTGAAAGAGGACATGTTGACGGTGGACGCACATATATTTGCGTCTTCAAAACTGAAGCAGGAGGGAACATACATGTACTTATAGCATGTACATGGAGCCGTTGGGGTCTACGATAGGGGACATAACTGATCACAAAATTCATATTTCCTCATTCCCTCCTTGTCCCCTTCGGACCCTTAGGAGATATCGATCTTCATCAATCCATCGATCTGTTCATATAGCATCATTTGCTCTTCTTTCTTCTTCCGGGATCTCGAACGAAAACTTGGATGTGGGATACACGAGGTGGCACACAGACCACAAATCGCTGGCCCACATTGTAGACCTAAGCAGCAACTGAATAGTATGAGAAAGCCAATACCTAGGAAGGAGAGCATTCTCCATCCCCAGGCTGACAACACGCCCCAGAACCAACCGGACCAAGTCCAGGTGCCTGGATTCTGGTGTATCTGGCTTACAATCTTATGAAGGCGAGTTATGGCTTTATATACTGACGGCGAATTTTCTGGTATGAAAATGCAACAACTTGATCCGATGACCCTACAAGCTCCGCCCCTATCGGCCAGGATGACGTCAAGGACAAGACGATTTTGAAGCACAACAATCCGCATAGCAGACTGCTCCTCTGTTAAATTGCCTAAGGCGGAAATAGTTTCGTTCACTACTGCTTCAAGGGTTCTGGTTAGTCTACGTATCAGCTTACTATTAGTGACTGTACCTATATAGGGAAAGAAACCTTTATTGAAATCTGTGTATTTTTCCCATGCTGTTTCAGTGTAATCGACAATTGGGAGATCTCTCTGCTGTCTATTGTGTACTAAATGGGTATTTCTGTGATAATCAGGAGGGGCTAGGAAAACAGGTGGTAGAAGGAATGCTATGTAACAGGTACCATCCCAATCTAAAGGTAGACGTATATATGCGGTCTGGCCACATATAAAGTAAGAATGACGGGAAGCTCTAAATGTGGACTTGCCTTGATCACTGAATTTTATTACAGTGGTGCATTTACTATGGCCCATGTGTATGGAACCATTCTTTCTTATACATAATTCCCCTTTTACTGGGAATACTGACATGGCGGGCAAGATTGGTGTAGCTTCAGATTCAACGTTCAAAATCATGAGGTTAAGTGTAAAATTACCTAATCCATATACTTCATTTTCTAGATCAGTTCCTGTTCTTTTGGGAAGTCCCTCCTTGTTAGGGTAGCAGACTTTAAGCAAAACTAAGTTCAGGTTTCCCCATACCCAGTTGTCTTGATAAACTGCGGAATTTGAATCTAGGGAATTAATCAAGCTAAACCATGCTCCACAGGAGCCATTGTGTGTGAACGGATAGGGAAAGAGGGGCAAAACTCCCTTATAGTTCTGATAGGGAGGGAGTCGGCCACATATCCAACAATTTGTGGCATTGCTGGTTTGATGGGAATGATGTAGCATACTAATGAAAGTGTTATTGCGCAGCGCAAATCTATAAGACAATTCATGTGGAGGTAATTCACTAAAGGAATGTTCTGCAGTTATATTATAAGCACGCTTAGGAATAGGGTAATACATGTGCAATAGGATGCTGACAATGATGATCATAAGACTTAGAAAGAACAAAATTAATAATGTTACTGTGCAGTGACTACGAAATGATTTACAATACGTATGCTTCTTGAGCAGCATTTGATGATTTCTTTCTCTGTTCCGGTCTAGAGGATACATGTCAGAGACAAATTCAACCAATTCACCTTGGAGAGGACTTAAACAATCAAATTGTCTGACTTACTAGACCTCAATTTTAGTTTATACAGTTCTGGTTTTGTTAATTCAGCCAAGGGGAGCTTTGAGTCTGTCTGTGAGGGAATACAGGGTTGAGTATCTACGCTGGATGGTAGTCCATAAAATTTCTTGATATGACTCGAGTGCAACCACCCTTTCCTTCCCTCGATTTTCACAGCTGTCCTTGTGGTGAGTAGAACCAACTTCGGTGACTTCCACCTAGGATACAGTTGGGTCTTCCGGTCGAAATTCCTGACCAAAACCAGGTCACCAGGAACCACGTCATGGGGCTTCACCTCAGTATTGTCGGGAAAAGCTGCGGATACCTGTGAACGACAAGATTGTAGTGCAGACATCAAGGAAGCTAGGTAATCTGTCAGCATATTACAGTCAACATCAGTGATTTTACGAGGTATAGGCGTCCCCCACATATTTGGTGGTCTACCGAAGATCACCTCATACGGGGATAGCCCTGTTCGAGAATGTGCTACCATTCTCATGTAAAAGAGTGCAACTGGTAAGGCTACTATCCAATCAACTCCTTTTTCTCTACATATTTTGGACAATCTAATTTTCAGAGTTTGATTATGGCGTTCCACGAGACCTGCCGCCTCGGGATGTCGGACACAGTGGAATTTCCATTGGTATCCTAATAGAAGGGAAACGTGTTTCATTAGTTCGGATGAGAACGGCTGGCCGTTATCTGAGTAGACAACACGTGGTAAACCGTACCGTGGGAAGAATTCTCGAACTAACTGTTTGGCAGTAGTCGGGGCAGTGTAATCTGAAACCGGGTATGCTTCTGTCCAACGGGAAAGAGCACAGACAACTACGAGAACATATTTGTATCCTCGACATCGTTCCATCTGGATATAATCCATCTGGAGGACTTCAAAAGCATGATCGGGAGTTTGGAATCCACCCTGTTCTACGGGGATGCTTTTACCTGGATTAAACTGACAACATATCATACAGGTACGAACTTTTTGTTTCGCTGCGGCTCGCAAGTGTTTGTTGAACCAAATGTGTTGAATGCTGTCTAGCATAGCTTTTTCTCCTAGGTGCGCTGGACTATGTATAGTGTTAATGATGACTTGGACCATTGAGTCGGGAAGAAACCATATAGATTTTTCCTTCGTCATCCATCCTTGATCTGTTTGGATCCCTCCTAATTCAGTCCATTTCTTTATTTCTTCTGGTGTAGCATGTGTCTGTATGTCAATTATATCAAGGGCGGGATCCTTAACTGTCATGCAATGTGTTGGTGTCAGGACTATTGTCTTTGTCATGTCAGTTGTGTGAGTCTGATTCTGAGCAGTCTGTTTAGCTGTTCTGTCAGCTAGGTCATTACCCTGAGAAATGACATCGGTAACTTTTGTGTGGGCTTTGCATTTCATAATCGATATTGCAGTAGGTAAATGAATCGCGTCTAATAGGGCTTGAATGAGGGGTCCGTGTTGAATGTGGGCACCGTGAGAAGTTAAATAACCTCTCTCTCGCCACAATACGCCAAAGTCATGGACGACTCCGAATGCATAACGTGAATCTGTGTATATGTTGACTTTTTTATTTGTGGCTTGAATACAGGCTTGTGTCAGAGCGATGAGCTCTGCTGCTTGAGCTGACAAAGTGTTAATACAATTTGTTTCAATGACTTCAGTGTCTGTTGTGACTGCGTAAGCGACCACTAACTCTCCTGTACTTGTTCTCATACATGACCCATCTACATACAATGTCAAGTCTGGATCTGACAAAGGGATGTCTGTCAAGTCTTGTCTGGGTTTCGTCGTGATAGTAATGACTTCGACACAATCATGTGCCAATGGATCTGTTCCGCCCACTGGTAACAGTGTGGCAGGATTTAACGTATTACAACGTCTGATTTCTATGTGTGGCTGAAACAATGTTAATTCGTAACCGGTGAGTCTTGCTATAGTCAAGTGTTGTGTTTGTGTGCGGTTCAAGAGAACCTCTACTGCGCGTGGTACTTGTACTGTCAATTGATGTCCTAACACTATGGCATCGCTTTGTCTGATTGCTAAAGCTGTTGCTGCCACTGATTTCAGGCACGCTGGAAGAGCCTGAGCTACTGGATCTAATGTACTAGAGAAATAAGCACATGGTTTGTGTGATCCTGCTTGTTCCTGAGTGAGTACTGACAAAGCAGTACCTTCGCGTTCTGTAACAAAGAGTGTAAACTGTTTACTGTAACATGGTGTTGCTAGGACAGGTGCTTGGCATAAAGCTTTCTTTAAGCTTTCAAAGGCATGTGTATGTTCTGGAGTCCAAGGGAGGACAGTCGGTGTGGCTGCCTCCTGTGTTGTCAACTGGATGAGTGGTTTTGCTAGAAATGCATATTGAGGGATCCACTGCCTACAGTATGAAGTGAGGCCTATAAAAGCCCGCACCTCCTTTTGTGTCTTGGGTGGTGGCATGTTAGCAATTAACTGGATGCGATCGGGTGTAAGCTGCCTTCCCTCCTTGGACAGCGAGTGCCCAAGGTAAACAACTCGCGGGACACAGAATTGCAGCTTAGAAGGGGACACCTTGTGCCCCTTGTCGGCCAGAAATTTTAAAACCGTCAGTGACGCTTTTTCACATTCACGTTCGCTTCGGGCGGTGATCAGCAGATCATCGACATATTGAAGCAAGGCAGTGTTAACTGGCATGTGGATACTGTCAAGTTCTCGTTTCAGTGCTTGGCTATAGATGCTGGGGCTTTCTGTAAATCCTTGAGGTGCGCGTGTGAATTTAAAACTTCGTCCATTTAAACTAAAACCGAAAAGATATTGACTTTCCGGATCAATTGGGACACTAAAGAAAGCATTCTTGAGATCAATTACAGTGAAAAACGTTGCTTCTGAGTCAATAGCTGTGAGTAATGAGGAGATATCTGGGACCACAGGGTATTGTGGTACAATACATTTATTTAATTCGCGCAGATCAATAACTAATCGATATACTGGTGGAGCTTTTGGATCCGTTCTTTTGAGGATCGGAATTATCGGGGAATTACATACATTGGAGTCAGTTTCCACAACCACTCCTTGGGCAATAAGCTCGTCAATGATTTGCAGTAAAGCCACTACAGCATCTGGAGGTAACTTGTATTGTCGCATTCGTGGTAGTACTATTCCTGTTTTCAGTGTGACTCGATATGGTGTAATGTTCATGCAACCAACATCAGTGGGGCCTTGTGCCCATAACTGTGTAGGTAAATTCTGCAGTCGGTGATCCATGTCTCTGGATACGTAGTGACCTTTAAAGTCACGTAAAAATAGTCGTACTCCTTCCGGAGAGCAACATATTATGGCTCCTAGAGCTTTCAATGTTTTTATACCTAACAAGTTTTCTGGACATGATTTAGTAAGCAATAAATCTGTAGTACGTGTTAATGGACCGACTGTAAGTGGAAGAGGTTGTGTTACGTCGTTTATTATCGGTTTTCCTGAGAATCCAAGGGAAATATTTTGTGAGCCTGAGAGGGGTGCCCCTGGAACTTCACTGCGTCTTATAGTTGTTCTGCTTGCCCCTGTATCAAGTAAAAACTTTCTGTCTTCCCCTAATAGTTCACTATGTACATAAGGTCCCTCTTGGTCTACAGGAACCTCTATAAGGGGTAAGCCAACTTCCCTCTCTAGGCTATCTCATGAGTATCGCTGATAATCGGGATAATCTGTTTGTGCATACTGATACATTTGTTGTGTTGTTGCTTGAGTTGCAGCAATAGGCTGCGCTTGTGATGGTGCTACGATCTGTTGTGGAGCTGACTGTTGCGGGGCTAATTGTTGCGGAGCTAACCTAGGTTGTGCATTCTGAGGGATTTGTTGTTGATTCTGATCCTGTCTAGGTGGACGTGGTCTCTCATGCGTTCTACCTGTGGCAATATTATGTTTCAGGACTGGACAATCGTGTATATAATGACCTAGTTGTTTACAATAGTTGCATGTCCCTTTCGCAGGACTTGCGGGATCACCCTTTTGATGATTATCGGCTGGAACTGATTGTGCAACAAGCATTTTCATTTTCGTATCTTTCATACGTCTTTGTTCGTGTTCTTGTTCTTCTCTAATTCTATTGTGGTGATATTGTAACATCTGTAGCATCTGTGATGGGGTATTACCTTGCCAGGTACTTTCGAATTTCAATACTCTATTCTTGACTTGTAGCAGAGAATTTTCAACTAATTTTGTCACAAACAGATGTGGATATGACTCACTACTGGCTTTTATGCCACTATTTATACTCAAACATTTTTCAAATCGGGAATAGAAATCACTAGTGTCTTCATCTGATTTTTGTTTACAGGCTGAGATTGCACCCCAGTCTTCCTTTTTCGTAGTTAATAAACGTGGCAGTACCTGTATTAATAATCCTGCTAGTGCTGTAGTCTTTTCCCCAAGCCCTGCTCCTGCAGCTCGGGCCTTTTCTTCGTTTTCTAACGCTGTCCAATCTATCTTTTGGTCTCCCACCTCCCATTCTTTTTCTTTGAGTTTCTCATAAACACCGGCGGGTAATAGGACCTTTAATATTTTCATAATATCGGGGTAGGTATACTCTCCCATGAGTAACATGTCTTTTATCTCACGGTGGAAACCTGCTGGGTCCTTGTCATGGCTGGGTACTACTTTCTTCATTTCTAATAATTCCAGTTTAGTTATAGGCGTGTACACAAACACGCGTGTGAAATTATCACCGGCACCTCTAATTGGGTGTACTTCGCGTAACGGGTTCTGTCGATCTATGTGATACATTTTTCTTCCCATGATGGGAACTGGAACGTGTTCTGGGCATACGAAATTTAAATATTGGTTTCGGGATTCTAGAATTTCCTTAATCAAATCAGTACCTGACCCTCTCCATATATTCGTGAGTAGTTCTGTCAATATGTCAGGTAAGGGTCCTGGATCGGAGTGTTGGCCTTTATATAATATAAGGAGGTGTTGAATCATGTATATACTAGCTAAACGCTGTTCATATGGGTCTAGATTCAGAAACGTGTGTGCAAGTACATCATCATTGTATTCGCCGGGACTGTCAGCCCATTGTACTGCTGACCTGGCTAATTCTTGTTCGTCCATGGAATCAAGCACGTGGTATCCCCTTCGATCTCGGAGTAATTTATCAGTGGCTTGGAATAAGTGTTCAGGGGATTTTGTATTTAGCATAGGGTTTGGAAGATGTCTATTACATTCTGGACGTATTGGACGTATTGGGTCGTTAAAACCTCTGGTATTATTATGGGGTCTTCCTCTACCTACATAAGCTATTGTATCTAATTGGTCTGATTCTTGCTCCTCCTCCTCTCGGTTTAGGTCAGCGGCGTCTATCTCTAATCTTTCTTCGTGTATTCGTTCTACTTCTTTGCGGATCTTTCGGTACATAGCTACTATACATAACTGTTTATCATGTCTCCCTTCTGATATATTCTGGCCCCAAGTGACAAGTTTTTGCATTTCTTCCGGATTTACCCCAGGCCGGTCTTGATTTCTGATTACACAGTTTATGAGGAAACGTAACAGTTGTCCCTGTACCTCCGCTTTCTGGTACTCCATGGCTCTGCTAATACTTTCAGGACCTCGTCCTGACTGGACAAAATGATATATATTTTCTAAATGTGTAGCCATTCCTGGTAGCTTCGTTAAATATATTGCGGCTCGTCGAATACGTAATGATGACAGCAGCATTTCGTCCCGTTTACCGGGTACAGGATCATATCTACAATCTACTAGGAGTTCCTTAAGCATGTCGGGAGTTGCTAGTTTGGGCGTACGTTGGTGTGCTAATTCTCTAAGGGAAAATTTATTTCCTCTGGGTGGCGTAGAAAGAATGTCTGTCGTACCTCCTGTAGCACCATCTGGGGTGCTGGACGTGAAAGGATTTGTTGAAGGTGAGACAGCAACCGTCGTTGCGGGAAAAGCTGTAGAAACAGATGTGCTTGTCGGAATGTGTGTCGGAGCTTGTTGTTGTGGAGGTACAGACGGAGAGTCTTGGCGATGAGCATCATCGGCAAGCGGTCTATGTGGTGCGGTATTAGCATACTCGGGAGCTGCGTCATCTAAATAAGAGGAAAGGAAAACGTCTTCTGCGGTTCTGGGATGCCCCTTGGGATGTGCTTTTATCGGAAACAATGGAGGTGGCAAGTCTTTTGGTATTTCCGGAGTAGCCTTAGGTAACCCTTCGGCCAGAAGTGGATACATACCATTCATAAGGGCGTTTCTTTGTCTGTCTACTTGTTCTGATTTTACTCGGGTACCTTCCTCAAGTAATAGATTTTCTCGGGTTTTATTTGAATTCTCTCTACCTTTCTCTTCCTGTCTGAGTGCTTTTTCTGTACGTCTATACGATTCTTTACGCCATAATTCAATGGCATCTTTCTGTGACTGTCTGGCTTTCTTTTTCCATAATTCTTCTTCTACTCTCATGATGCAATCTGCATCCCAGGTCCCCGTTGCGGGCCATCTCTGACTCTCTGGTAATTCTTTGGTGTAGTCCGCCCATAAATCAAGAAATAATACGGCATCTAGGCCATGCTTATGATACATAAAGTACCCTGGAGTGTCCCTAGGTGGGATGGGAACAGCTTCTTCGAGTACCCCTTTTCTAGTTTTGATCTGTCTTAGTTTCGAGAAGAGCGGCATTTTTAGACCTTATTACTAGAACACACTTTATAAAAACACAATAATGAACAGTCATTCACACCACAGTATATAGAACGTATTTCAAAACATTTAACACTTAACAGTTTTACGAACAATGAGAACTAATAGAAAACTAGTTACTGACATAATACTGACACTAGATAATACTTATTTATATTTATTTATATGCAAAACATACTATATATACTGCTAAACAGTACAGATACACTGCTAAAACAGTGCAGACCGGATTTGTGTACCCAAACCCGTCTTGACCGGCACAAACTATGTGCACGTTAAATGCCTCCCCGGTAATGGTACTCACCGGGTAGCTCGGAACGGAAGGCCTCGGAACGGAATCGAAACTGGACCGGACTGGACTCGACTCGACTGGACTCGGAACCTGGCGGGTCTCTGTATACCTCGGATCTTGCTCTCTCAGCTAGGCTCTGGTCGGGATACTTCGCACTTCTCACCGCCTCGTCTGGGTGTTGATCGCAGCCTCAGTTGTCCCCGCTTGGCCGGAGGGAGATACAGGAAATCCTGCAGATACGCGTTTTTGTCCGTTCAGCTGTGGCAGGAGACCGGGCCTGCAACGCACCGCCGGCGCGTGAGATGAGAAAGTGTCCCTGTTCGGGCGCCAATTTATGTGGTAAATATTTCGTTACCGGTACTATTTTTTATGCGGTAAAGTCTATTAAGAACAACTCAGTAAAATGAGAGGCAGAATCCGTGGTATTAGAGGTTTAAAAAGGCTTTATTCCTATACAAAGGAATACAATTCGAATTGTAGGCGTTCTATTCCATCACCACGAAAGTTCAGGAAGGAAGGGCATATATTATTGACATGTAATCATTTTTATAGAAAAGGCATTACAGTGAAACAGATGTAGTAGGCGTAACAACTGATAAAACAAAATAAAATATGCATGCGTAACTAGAATAGGCGTAACTAGAAAACGTCATTATACATGATGTCACAAGTGGGTGGATCCATAAGAGAATCCTGCAATGTCAGCAGAAATATTTGGCAGAGATGCGCGCGCAGCCGCATGACGTGTGATTGACGTGCAACTAGAGGGAGAAGGGGACTTGACATTTAGCTCTACATGTGGAGACAGAAGTCTGGGGTTATGTCAACCTAATCCCAAATCATATCTAATATCCTATGTTTAAAGAACTGTGTTATCCAAAAAGAGAGGTCTCTTAGGATAGAATCTTATTCTATACTGACTATACTGACTGTTAGTGCGTGTACAAGCGTCTAAGTGTCTACACTAGATGCGAGGGGGTAGGAATATTCCATGGTAACAGGGCTATGAATTACTTGCATGAGGACAGCGAGGCCTGGCCCCTTTGCACGGTAGCTGGAGGAATGTTTACCTAAACTGCTAGACAGGAATGCATCGGATGAGGGGCGGAGGAGATAATCTTGAAGGTGAAATACAGTTTTTGGCAGGCGACGGGCTGGATCAGGCACCGTTAGCCGCGCAGGGAGTAAGACAAAGTTCATGGTCACAGATGCAGGCTCAGACTGGAGCTTTCAGAGAGAGAAGGCAGGAAAAGGCTTGATGACAGAATTCGGGCCTACTCGCCTGAATCTGTTAAAATGTGGAAAGTGAACCTCATAAAGTCGGTGGCCTTTCATACTTAGAAAAGGAATATCTGACCCATTCATGGTGGATCTGAAAGAGGACATGTTGACGGTGGACGCACATATATTTGCGTCTTCAAAACTGAAGCAGGAGGGAACATACATGTACTTATAGCATGTACATGGAGCCGTTGGGGTCTACGATAGGGGACATAACTGATCACAAAATTCATATTTCCTCAATCCAGAGGAGGTCTCCCCGGCTATCCTGACCCAAGATCCGGTGACCCCTGACCTGCCTCAAGCCTCCAGCCGACGCATGCAGCCTCACACCAGAATGTCCCTCCAACTGCAACCAGGAGCTGGTAAGAAGATCAGATCCGAAAAGGCACCCCTGCACCTGACGCCCCACTCACTTGGGTGGCCCAACCGAAGGTGCCTAACCAACCCCCAAGATCCTAACTTAACTCTCCAAGTGGTGGTCGCACTCAGAAGAGCTTCGTCCCGAGCCTGCAGTGCTTTTGGAAACCAGAGATTCCCATTGCAAGCTACAGGGAACCCGACTCCAAAACAGCACTCTGCACCTGGCCGCCCCAGTGCTGCTGAGGGTGCATCTTTTGTGCTGGCCTAAACCCCCATTTGCCTTGAGCTTAAGTCCAGGAGCTTTGCTCCCACAACCCAGTGGCCTGCTCATCAGCAGCCACCACCCGGAGGCCCCCTATCCCCCACTGGATAACATTGGGCCTCAGCACACGACCGGCCTAGTGCTGCTGAGGGTGCATCCTTAAACCTGGGGGACCCCTGCGTCTAACCCCAGAATACCAACTCCCACACTAAAGTACTTACCTGTTAACCGATAACACTATTTTCCTCCATAGGATAACATTGACTGTTTTTCTATGTAAAGTTTCTAAGTGTGGAGTTGGAAAATCTAAGAAATCCTTTAAAACTGTAACTAAATAACCAAAACGCTTTTACTTACCTGTTTACAGGAAATGTTCCAGTGCTGTATCCAGGTATACTGCACTGTGGTAGAAAAGTAATCTGAAAAGTAACTTACATGATATTCTCCTGAAAATCCTATACAAAGTATATGTACTGTATTCTGAAAAGCATTGCATTATCAGTAACACTATAGTAATCAATCAATGTACATTTACAATTTCAATTCAAACTGTTTACAAACTGCATTACTATTGTAAAATAAAGTAAGTAAAAGAATATTTTCATTCAAAAACAATTGATCTGAAGTTGTCTTTGAGTGTGTGAATTCATTTTCTGACTGAGTGTGTACTGCAAATGCTAAACACTGTTGTCTGATAAAGCCTTACTGCTCGACCACACTACCTCAAATAGAGAGTGATGTGCTATTTTACCTCTGCATACCTTTTGGGTTCCACTGGACTCTGTGCACACTGTGCCTCACTTAGGTATTGTATATACTGAGCCAGCTTCCTACACTAACCGATAAATGTGTTGTTATCCTAAGATTCCTTTCTGGGGAACTTTTCAGAAATCCAAACCAAAACAACAAAAAGAAGCCAATTTGGTCATATGTAACAGTAGTTTACCGGTTACCTTGGAAAAAGTCCAGGGGTATAGAAAAACAGTACTCTGACACCAATTTCATTATTACACATTTGAACTGCAACAGTTTGCTAATTGCACCATATTCTTACATTACTTACACCTGAATTTTACTAGCGGACTTTGTATGGTACAAGATTTGTTTTTCCTGGGATACATCTGGATAGGTGTTTGGAAGATTTTTAATGCAAGTGATACATCTGAACCCCAACAGTTGATTTAAAGGTGTAGATTTTTACATTCCAGTGATCATATTTGTGGGCTGACTTACACCTTGGTCTCTGAAAGTAGCCAATACTCTTATTGATGCAAGTGTCTTTTACAAATTAAACTCCATTACTGTTGCTGCAGGTAGGTTGGCTTTTTCTGTCACTTCCATGAGTTTGCTTTTTTGAGGGCATGCAGTATATGGGATGTATATAGTACTGCAGGCACCCTTGGAGGTCTCGAATAATTAATCATCATGATTACATTATTGTTGGTGTAGTAATTCCAATTAATTTCATGTACCTTTTGATTATTGTATTTTTATAATTAGTGATTATATAGTTAATATTTGCTGCATTTTTGAGCTAGAGTGATTATGAAATTTAAGAATTCGTGAACAATATCAGAACAAAACGTTTCTGGTCTGACAGCGATCAGATAACACATTTTGTTATTTGAGACATGATAATTATTGTCTGATATATTCAGAATTGGTTTAAGTTAACATTAGTAAGGTTTTTTTATTTGCTTTTATTTTTATTATGCTTTCCATTCTTAAGACCACAAATATCAGAAGTGTCAGTGTGTTATTTAGATCTTTTTGTCTTTGCAGGATCCAGGAAGAACGTGATGAACGTTATAAAACGAAAGGTAGAACGAGTCGATTCGAGCCACCACCATCTGACCCAGATGGTCCGAGACGTTCAGGTATGCAGTCTTTTTTTATCCAGGCTTGGTGCCTGAAACAGTTGATGATTTCAAGGAAGTTGTGGTGTCCTTGCAGGCACGTATTACATCAAACTATGAACTACCATTTTAAAATCTAATTTGGAAGTAGCTCATCATGAATCTGACATGTAAATAGACACTGGCTCCTGGTAGGGTGTATATAGGCACACATCTACAATTTACCTTATGTCCTGGCCCGCCTAAATGTTTCTGCGAATAATCCATCTGTGTAATGCATAAAAAGTCAAATGGTCTTACTTTCATACAACTGGCTGTTTTCTAGTTTAACACCTGGTAACTGACTTACTCTTGCATGTGTATGCCCTTCAGTCCTAAAAACAAAACGTCCTTGTCTCTGCCCACTCAAACTCCCACCTTCACTCAAAACTCCTAACCAGCTTCATTTTCCCTTTCTCCACTCATGAAGGATATACATATCTCCCTCTGACAGGTTGCTAGAGCAATTAACTTTTGTGTTTCTATCGAGAAACCTAAAATTAGCACTTTTATTGTTGTCACTTCTGATCTACATCTGGTGTCTAGATTTTAATGCCTGTTACCTCAAGGAAAACACAGTTGTTTTTATCATGTTCTGGCTGTCTTTATTCATTTTGCATCAGACTTTATACATGTTGGAATTTCCTGTCAACAAACTACTCACCCATGTTTCAAACCCAAGCTAGGCACTCCAAAGCCACCATTGCAAAGAGGCAGAAGAGATCTTTTTCAGGCTGGTGCTTTACATTCTTAATTTGGAGAACATTTAGAGGTTTCTTCATCTCTCAGGGCAATAATGGCGTCTGACACAGCAACAGTTGAGGAGAGAAACAGAATATATATCCAAACTAGAGCATTCTCTCTGGACTGTAAACGGAAATTAAAAAGACCATGTCTGTTTCACCAGAATTCTTCTCGGCATCCTGTAGACCTTTTATCGGTTTCTGGAGTGGACACAATAAATGTTGTTCTACGGTACTCGCTGTTGGATGGGACCCAGCTTTGAAACTATACCAGCTCCAGGTTTCCTTCTGCTGGGCCTACCTATTGGACTCCACTCACTGTATTTCCACAGTTCTCATGCAACAATGTAAGGTTGCTTTAATTTCTATTTTCTACTGACCAACTTCAGTGCTAAATTTAAGCTCCTTAACTTTTTTTTGGAAGAGATGAAGGGTTGCAGATCAAAAATGCCACTTTGGGACTAAACAGATATGACAGTAGAGTCGTTTCTATTCCATTGGAATGTTTTTTCAAACTGCTGCCAAAGGTTTGGACCTGGTGTAAAACAAAAGCAGTTAAAGTTAAATCTTTAATTTCTATGAGATCGTTTTTAGGAACACTGAGTATCCCTTCCAATTGCTCCTTTTGTTATTACTGACGTGTGCCCAAAACAAAAATAGCCGCAATTGAACAAAGTACCAGCTACATAAGACAGACTTTAAACTATGATAGGAACATTTTATACTGTGATACTGAAATTACGGCCCTCCTGACCTTCAAATGCTGACATCTGATCAACACTGGGCTCTGTTTACTTGACTCACCTTTAACATTCAGAACTGTGTTAAATGGGTAAGCATTTATTTACAGGTTAACTGAAGTTAAAGAATGGAAGTAACTAAGGTGTCCTGCATAGCATAACTTTAGTAACACATTCATTTTTAAATAAATCTGGTGACAAGCTTGCATTACAATGATAGTCTCTTCAAAATCAAAAAGTGTATTTTGTTTACATGCAGAAGCATTTCACCTTATTACATCAAAATATATGCGGGTAATGAAGTATTTAAAAACAAAAAAAATAAGTTTCAAACAGGAATTTAGAAACATCCATGGCTTCCTCCACCCTGACAACAATGCATATAGAGAACCAAGAGGTAATTCAGTTATGTGCACTCTCTGGGTGGCCTGGGTTACTATTCTACATGGACAACATTATAGTTTATTAAATCAAGCACAAGAGAAAGTTTTCTATAGCGCACATCCTGAAGCTGTGTATTTCTAGGTCCTCTTAAATGTGATAATGAAGAAAAAGGATGAAAAGTGAAATAAAATAATTGCCTGGGATCACACAGTCTGGTCAAGTGGGGAAGCCAGGATTGATCTAGGTTTTCTAGTTTCACATTGTGTAATTCAGCCACTATATGTTCATGCTTCGTGTCCCGTATGCCCACCTTACATACCTTCCTACTCCTGACTGTTACCCTGCGGCCCCCGGTCACACTACAGGCCAAACCTTTTGGCCTTTGGGAAAATGTTTGCTTGTACGCATGATCTATCTCACACTTACTCACTTACATAAAGCAAACTTGACCTCCTGTGATCAGAAAGCAGGTTAGAGGGCTAAAAGTGTAGAAGCAACTGCAGTGAGTAACTTTTTGTATTTAAAGCTTCAACATAAATTTATACTTTTTTCTGTAGGGGATGCTCCCTCAAGAAGGAACAGACCATCTGGTGGTAAAAGCTTTTACTTATTTTTGTACTTATCACGCAATGTTTAGGCTGTTAGCTGGATAGTAATTTTGTGGATAAACATTTGTTTCCTTCTTGTCCTAGTACTTGATGACTATGCACCAGGTTCGCATGATGTGGGAGATCCGAGCACAACAAATCTTTACCTCGGAAACATCAATCCACAGGTAGCTTTGGATTTAATTAAATTAAGAACAAATTTCTTTGGTTAACGATTGTTTGTCGAGCCGTCCAGCATTAAAAGCGTGTTGGGTTATTACTGCTGTGTGAAATCCTAGTGGTCTTCATTTTTTTTCATTGCTGTATGCTTGTGCCATATATTGTATCAGGCAATATGTTGCATCTGGATTAATTTGTAGTGTACATTCAAGTAATGCTACGTAAAATGGAGCAATTAACTGCATATTCTTCATCATGGAACTGCTTTTTGATGGTCATCAAAGGTACAATATATGTGCATATGTGTGAGAACCTGGAACACAACATATTCAGAAATGTTTAATGTTATCCTGTCAGCCAAGCAAAACGAAAACAAGGCAAATGGCAACCATTCTTAACTTTTATTATTTTGGGAAATTAACGTATGGCATGGATATTTGACTGAAACACTATTTAGAAAACATTGTATTAAATAAAAAAGAAGCAGGTGTTTTGATTTAACGTCAATCAAACTTGAAGTGCAAAAACAGCTCGCTACTCTAAAGAACACTTGTCATCCTATAAATTGCTCACGCTGCAAAAGGCAAACCTTACTTGTCTGTACTAGTTATATTGTAGCTTCATCTTTATTGTCGATTCAACTTTACTGAACTTCCGAGGCACGGAACAGTGTTTGAAACTGAGCTCTTATTACACTTCAGCATAAAACTAAAAAGTCTAAAGATGGCAGGAAATGAAAGAATGTGGGGTAAGGTTGATTGTAACATGCTTCTGATTAAACTTGCCAGTTAGTTGTTTTTCATAATAAGTCTTAACAGTTCTGCATTCCAGCTGTTCTACAAGCCAATGTAAACTATATAAGAATTTAGTGGACATCCAGCTGCAAAATAATTGTTGCCAATAGGTAAAATTTTTTGGTGCATTCCTTACTGATCATGAAATAGAAGTTTGTAATGAATAGAGATTCAATTGAGGAGCAAATGTTCCTATTTTCCAACCCTTTAATGTTTTCTCTTTGCTTTAGCCTATTGTACATCATTGCCACCTTTTTAAACACAGCTCTGTGGCTTTGAAATGGAATCCCCTGTAGCTCTGTTTTCACATCGTATTAAATCTAAAACCAAAGACTTAGCATTATTGTGTGATCAAAAAAGTTACATTTTTTCGTGGTCAAGGAGGAAATTGATTCTATAGATGTAAAGGTAACCGTTACTGGACTAGTGCAAGTAAAATACATATTTTAAAATAAACAGTCTGGTTTTGAAAGATCCTTTTTTAGGTTTCGCCTGTGCTGTGCTTACGCAATCTCTTGTTTAAATAAAAATAAAAAAAATAAATAATTTGTAAAAAATTGTTAGGGGCTTAGAACCCACTCATTACTTAATATTGCTTGCTATTGGCTGGCTCCCATGTCATCTTAGTTACCATTTGATGGCTCCCATGTAGTTCCCATATCACGTTTGTCTCCTTGCTTCCTAATGGTCAGCATCTCTTCATTGCCTCCTTCTTCAAGTCTTTTTCCTGGTCTTAGTCGTGCTGTAGGGCCTGAACCAAATACTGCTGTACTGTTGTGTGTCCCGCTGCACATTTATAGGTGTTAAGTCCTCGTGGGAGTACAGAGTGCCCGCAGACTTATGTAGTTGGATGTTGGCTTACCAGGCACAATGGTTCTTATTGCTCACACCAAAGGACTGACACTTATTTGTACAATAAGTCAATGTCAAATTCAGTAAACATGCATGACTGAAATGCTGGCTAAACATGGTTCAAGCCCGCTTCCTACCTGGGAATCAAGCTCCCATGTGTCTCCAGATGACACTCCTCAGATGTTAGAATGTCCTGCTGCGACTCTAGCCAAAGCACAAGGTAAACTTCTGATTTGGTAAATAATTATCTCTGTGTTGTCAAAGTAAAAAAAAAAATACTTCATTACCAAGAAATACATTCGTACAGAAATCTTGCATATTTTCCAATTCATTAGTGTAAATAACTTAAAATCTCATACAATCAGTATTACACTACTACTATTAACAGATATACAAGTTCGACCAATAAGTAGCTTTGGTTTTTTAATGGATATAGCAATATAAACATTTAATTCTCTCACACTAAAACGCTATAAAAAGTCAACCTCACAAAATCACACATCCATTAAAAAACATTTTACTCAATAAAAACAAAGTGAAATATGTATAGCAGCTTGTCACACCCACAAGAACACTAAGGGGAGGAAAGCCTAATTTGAGATGTTATAACTTTGACCAAATATTGGCCAGTAGCAATGGCTACATCCTGATAACTAAGGCCACATATCAAATTTAGACCCATTTCTCTTGACCGTATCCCATACTTTTTAAAGACAGGTCAGCAAATCTTCTTCCTTTCCTTGAGAAGAAATATGCAGTCCATCAATAAGTGACTCACTGAGTATATCCTTCCTCACAAAGGCATTGACCATGATTCTCTGCTATTCCTGTTTTTAGCCCTGGTAAATGCCAACCGGAGCAGCAGGATTTCATATCTTCAAAACATATCTGGAATTTTCTACAAATACGGAAAAGGGTCAATACTCTCCTGTGAAGCTAGGGAAGGAATAGCTGTACTCTTACCTTTAAGATACTGAAGGTCCTCCCTCCAACTGGTTTCATTAGCACATTGCCTGAGGGTGCCCTTTATTTGGCTGATTTGCACAGTTTGTATGTCTGGAACTACCCGTTGCTTCAACATTATTATCATAGGATTCCTCTTTCTGGAGAGAACTGACAATATCTCTGTTATTATTAGTGCAGACAGTTTATCGACAGGAGTCCCATTTTTAATTGGAATATAAAAACTAGGCTTGGGCGCCTGCCAGAGTACTCCGGATCTCAGCTCCCACCTTACAGGTCGAAAAATCTCATTTTTAAGTAGATCAAGGAGCAACTTCAAAGACCTACCTTCTAGGCCTTCCCTCGAGACCCGTCTATCCATTGCCAGGACCTCTGCTCCGTAAATAGCCTGGGGATTAATTTGACCTGAATATCTTTACTTAATGGTTCAAAGGTATAGCGTATGATATTTACGATAAAGTTTCAGGCCATTCACTTCTGCTGATGTTACAAGTGTCCGGGAAGCCATATGCTTGTTCCATCTCAAATCATCGGAAAAGATCATACCCAGATACTTATACTCTCTGGCCTGCTCCAGCTGCACCTCACCTAAAAACCACGTGAATTTATTTTTCTTTCTAGAGAAAAACAGTGCGTTTGTCCTGTCAAAATTTATTGTTAATTTGTTTTAAGACATTAAAAATTCAGGGCATTTCATTTCCATTGGAGCCCTATATGCGTACGGTCAAATTACCACCAAATCTGTCATATAAGGCAAGTAATGTGCCTACCCCCTATCTTTTGGAAAATAACTATGTGCACCACTCAATGTCACGGGGAGATTCACAGTGAACAAACTAAACAGCAGGAGTGCCCACACACCCCCCTGCCTTAAGCCGTACACAACTGGAATTGTCTTAGTCTGCCGCTCCCATCCAGGTCGACTTGGACCCAATAATCTCCATTAAGCTTCAATACAAGATCTAACAAGTCTCCAGAAGTATTCCACTGCTGAAGTTTGCACCACAGTGTACCTCTGTCCACCCTGTCGAAAGCCGCTCTGAGTCAACTAAGCAGCAGCAAAAGCCACCAACTGATTCCATTGACTTCCTTGCTACTCCCCACAGCGCGGAAAAATGGACCATCGTTGAGTGCTTTGGTCTGAAGCCTCCTCGCTCCTCGGGGATCAGTCCAGTGTCAAAAGCCCAGGCAGCCAGATGATTTAATAATGTTTGTGCAAAGAGTTTGGATGGAATGTCGAGAAGGGAAATTAGACGATAATTAGAGGACTGATCCTTTTTTGCCTTTTTTGTGAATGGGCTTCTCTATGGCTCCTTTCCGGAGTCTGGGAGGATGCCTGTGTGAGTTACCCACTGAAAGAACCCACTCAAAATGTCTCCCCATTTTCTGGGGTCTTTCTTAAATAACATAGATTGTAACCCATCAGGACCACCAGCCCTAGAGACTTTCATATTACTAATTATTTCAGACTCCACTTCTGACGTTCGGGTACCTGTCAATCACTCTTGCCTCCTTTTCAGAGCTGGCCCGGTCCACAAACAAATTCTCAGAGTTTCCCCCACTGTATAGCTAGTAGATGAAAGTTTACTGGTCATCTTCACTTATCTGGGCCTCTGGGGACGATTGAGAGGGGAGAGTTATAGAGTTCACTAGTCACCAAAAACGCTTACTGTTGTTATCAGCAATGGCAGCTAGCATTAACTCCAACTTACTCTATAAAACTCTTATTTTTTTTTATGAGCACATACATTTCGGTAGGCAATTTTCGAGGCCACAATGACTGTTCTTAGGCAGGTATCACCTGGATTTGACTTAAACTGCTGACTATTCCTATTTACCACTCTTCAACTCTCCTGGCAATCATCATCATCAAATCAGCTGCTTCCTTTGCCTCTTGTACCACTTGTTTGGTGAGGTCCCCCTTTGCTTTCTTAAAGTGGGCTACTAGTTGCCTTATTAACCTTCCATACCAGTCCAATGCATCCCGACCTACTTCAAGGTCCAAATGCTCAAAATAAATTGGAGAAGGAGGCTGCAGTGCATCTTCAGTAATCAAAACATGCATTCACTTGTGATAAACTACCTCCTAGGGCAAAGAGACATTTTGATCAGGCAGGAAATCATCTTAAACTCCAAACTGAGGGCAAGATTGTCACTAAGCCCCATGTCAAGAACTCCAAAGTTTTTCACCCTATGGAATTGGTGCATTGAGACCAGCACACAATCAATGAGCAGATGGCTATTACCATATTTAAAGGTTCTCGCGGCGGGAATATCATCATTGCACCGTCCATTCAGGTTGATCAGATTCAATTGAACTAAACAGGAGAGCACCTTTGCCTCCCCTTCCCTGGTACTTTCCAAGAAAGTGCAGTAGGGAAAGTTTGATGCAAGTCACAGTTCTTTCATAGCCATATCCAACTCTTTAAAAGCTGATCTTTCATTGAAATCCCCCTACTAACAAAGCGTCTGGACAGTCACAAGACCACTTTTTCGCATCATTGACCAAATTCGAGTTCGCTCTCGGGCAGGGGGCGTGTTGGAGGAACATACACGTTGAGACAAATCATTTGTTTTAACCCCTCAACATTCGTAAACAAATCAATTTGATACCTTCCTCCCACATCAGACAGAGACCAAAATTAACAATCCTACCGCAGCTCTTCCTCCTTCCGAAGCCCTGGCATTTTGGGCTATTGCAACAAACCCCTGTACTACAAGGCACTCCAACGACCATGTTTCCTGCAGGAACAGTACATGATAATTCATTAAAACCTCTCTAATTTATTTCTATAAATTATTTAATACCTTGTATGTTCCATACCAGGACACATCGTGGCAGTAGAATCCCTGCTTCGTCCTAATCCATTTCTTCAGCTCCTACACCACTCGAAGGGGTGATATGACGATCATAAATATCTTTTGAAGATTGACCCTCCCCACAGGGAGTACATGTAAGTTGTGTATGATAAGTTCTCTGTAATGGACAAGTGCATTCTCTCGCAATGTATTAACCGTACTGTAAAGTTGTAATGTGTCTTAATTGTTTGCGTTTAATGGCCGAATAAAGTACTTGTAACTTGACTTGACCCTCCCATAGTCGACTCTCATACTGTTCACTCTCTGAAGAGGGTATACGTTCAGATTGAGAACTGCTCTGTAATTCGGACAAAACAACGCCACAGCCACCTCTCTGCAAGGGTATTGGAGAGGATGAAGACCTTGGGGGTCTGGCTCCCAAGCTCTCACCCACTTCTTGCCTTGAAACCCTCCAACAGGTCTGTGAGACCTGACAACTCGAGGACCCCCAGGCCTTGACTATCACACTCTAGAGGAGGATTATGGTACGCATCACTTTCTCTGCCGACAGAGATACGGAATGGCATAGCTGTAGGGGCCAAAAGGGCCGAACTGGGATCTGAAGCAACAAGAGGTATTCGCTTCCCTAATTTTCTCACCTAATTATAATCATCCTGTGTATCACCCATAGGGCAGGTAACGCCTAAAGCCTGTTTCTGGGGGCTCAACAAGAGGGGGGCGTCAGAAACATCAGGTAAGGGAGTTTTATTCCCCCTATCCTTGGTTTCTGGTCTCCCTAAGGTATGACTTCTCCATGTTAAAAGATACATTCTCATAATCACCATTGACACTACTTGTAAGGAAAATCATATTGCTTCCCCCTCCCCACCCACCCCCACTGATCTCATTGTAACAGTCCGTTCAAGTACCCCTTCCTCTTGGCCTCAATATGCGCTCTGCCATTAAAAAGGTGAGAATTGGGTGCAAATTAGATCCAAATTAAAGCATAAAAATTGAGAATTCCTAGGACAAATCCACAAGTTTCACATGTGTTAATTCGAACAGATCCAGCAATTGCCTTGATTAGTTTCCTAAATCGGTTGCCTTAAATAGTGCTGGTAATTATGACAGTAGTCACAGAGTCAAAACTGCGATTCAGCACAGCGTATAGACAGGTAAAGGTGAACAGGGAAGAGACAGTCCCGGCAAGCACTAAGGACATTTAGAGGGTACACAAATGGTTCCCTCAGAACAGAAGCCGCACCTGCTCTTTAGAGAGACAGCCTGTGTGTCCTGGGCACCAACATTGTGAACGCCGAACGTGTCCCACCTCTCTTCGGCCAAACATTCGGTACTCTGCTCATTGAGGCTCCGCTACACCTCTTAGCGACCCGGAGGGATCCCTATATGGAAGTGGACGTAGAGTGAGGGGCGGAAGCACTGCACACTCACGGGTCCAACGCGGTCCACTGGAGCTCAGCAACGCCCCTTATGTCCCACCTTGCAGCGCTGAGGGCTGTAGGTCCCTGTATTTGGGCAGCTTGCCTCAGGGCCTTCTGTGGCACGTTGGAAACATTAATAAATACATTATTGCCCCAAAAGTGCCACAGACGTGGCAGCACTTCCCACCGAGCCCATCTTGCACACTCACTCCCCTCCAGTGCTTTAAATGGGAAAAAATAAGTGCAGGTACTCATTAATATGAGCTAGAGGCGTGGCGAGTGGGCGGGGCTAGGGGCGGGGCTTATGGCGACATATGAGGATACATAATGATTTCTATATCAGTTGCAGCAACTATGAAAAACACATGAGAAATGTGTTTATGTAAACAAACAGGTTAACTCATTACACAAAATGAGACCCAAATAGGATGACATGTGAACAGTTCCTCGTTTTGTAATATTTGCTGCTTCTTAATGCCATACTGTTATTTGTTGGTGTTTGGCACAATACTATATACACTTAAGCGTGCGTGCGTACACACACACACACACACACACACACACACACACAGACACAACCACTCAAACGCATTCTACACATTCCCTCTAAAGTCTACTGAGTGTCGTGATTCTCTCCCTTTTCTCTCACAGAAAAACAGGCACACACACACACAAGTCGACAAGCGCACAGACATAAGCAAACACTCACAAAAAGTCTCGGGTGGGAATAAAACAATTTTAAACTCCTTACCTCGCATGATTTTATAAATTGCTGCGGTCCATGTGCTACCTCCATACCTGTGTTTGTACAAATTCACACAATAGTGTGAATGTGATTAACAGCACAGGGCCAAATGGGCCCTCCAATGTCAAACACAGTGTGATGGTGAACACGGAGACATCGTGCAAATAATCCCACGCTGAATTGCGCAACAGCTGCTCTGCTCAGGACTATAGAAGCGCCTTGGCTGTCGGATAAGTTCCAACCATGACAGCCGAGTGCTCACCAGTACTAGCAGCCAGTGAGGAGAGTATCATGAGTATTGGTACTCTCCTCCGCAGTATTTAGAAGTGGTGGTACTAACAGGGATACAAATAATACGTGCTGGGACTCAGTATCTGTGAGTACCGGCCCATTTAAAACAATGCCACTGCCCTCGTCCCTACGACCAGGCTCTTCCTGTCTCTTGCTGGCTCCGTGCCTTTACATTCACATGTCCTCTCCACTTGCCTCTAATCTTTGCCCATCCTCTAAGCTTCTCTCACTAGTTCTGCTCCTCTTCCTCCCACCTTTTGCTTACTCTCCACAAGTCTTACTTTTTCTCCCTGGTTTTTCCATACTTGTCTCTTGTTCTCCCCTCCATGCTGTACTCCTCCCCTAAATTTGCCATCCGGAAAATTAAAGTTAAGAAATGCACCAGATTTATGACTTTACAGAAATGTTCCTTGGCTGCAGCTGGCATGCTTTTCTTATTAATTTCTTTATGAAAGCCTGCACACTTTGATTCCAAAAAACCTGCTGCAAAGTGGATTAAAGGCATTGGGGAGCAGGCTGAGGCTTATGCGCCGGGTGTTCTGTTTGTTTAAATGACTTATCACACCATTGCATCTCTCACCACTCCCTATCACGCCTTATATTTCTTTAAATCCTATGCGCCGAAGAATCTTCGCCTCCCTCCCTGGTTGCTGCCCTTCTGAACGATTACTGCGTTCAACTGCCCTCACACCCGATGGATCGCCAGTTGTTGAAATACATTTTAAACAATTGCCAGGATCTTACAGGAAACTGCTTTAATTGCATGTTCAGTTCCGGTTAAAGTAATGCAAAGTACGGGCTCTGCAGCCTGAGTTTTGCTGCTAATAACTCAGACTGTAAGACAGGCGTCCCTCTGTGTATGCTGAGCATATAGTGCTTTGAAATGAACTGATAACGTCTACGCGCTTTAGGTGGTGATTAATGTGGGTTACAATCACTTAAGCCAATTATCGACCTCGTAAAGATAAACACCTGACCAACACAATCACAGCATGACGCACGGCAAGCCCTTTTAGACCCCTGCAGTCTCAGGCCATTCACATGGGCGCTGCTGGAATCTCTAGCAGCGACTCTGCAAGAGGCTTGGCGCGCTTACCAGCTCTAGAGGAGATAAACAACGGGAGCCTGCAGTGCTCTATTAGGGTACCGGTACTCTCACTGGCTAATGAGAAGTGCCGGTACTGAGGGCCAGAAAATTCAGAAGTGCCGGTACTCAGTACCGGTGAGTACCGGCCCATTTAAATCACTGCTCCCCTCGAGTGTGCTTCTCCTCAGGTGCTCCTCCGGCACCCCCTCCGGCTCGTCAGCCGTCCTCACGGTGCGTTTCAGCTCGGCTCCTCCTGCCCGTCAACACGTCCTCACATTGCTTCTCAGCTCCGTCTTCACGGTGCGTCTCGGCTGCCTTGCCTCGTGTCTCACCTGCCTTGCCTCCGCCTTCACGGTGCAACTCTGTCCTAAAGATTTTACATTGTTTCATCTGCTGCTTTGTAAGCAAGACAGTTTGCTGCTACAAGTGAATAACTGTTTTTACAGGATGGAATCTTCTAAAATTTATTTTAAACAAATCCTAGGAGGCCTTGTTCTCTACAGCCAAAAACGAGTGCACTGCTGCCCCCTTAGTCCTAGTGCACTGCTGCCCCCTTAGTCTGTGTTGACCTTTTACTATGGCCTTGAACTGCTGCCTTTTCAACTCTCGGACTGGCACACAAACCTTTCATGAGGTTTCTGAAGCAAGATGGTATGGCCACTAAAGTATGCTTCTTGGTGCGTTTGGTGTGAAACTAGAGAAAGTAAGAGATGAGACCTGTGCAGCTTGACAAAGCCCACTAGAATAAATATCAAGCAACGAAGATATAAACTGAATGTGCCCGTCTTGGATCTTAACAAGCCTTTCGTTTTCAGATTACTAGCAGCATCACATTCTACCAGCCTCAAGAGAGTGACTTCAGAATTATCAGCGAGTTCATTCTGCCACAGGAATGCTAATACCACCCTTCTGTTTGTTTTACACTACTTTCTCGTGCCACTATCTTTGGGGTTGGAAGGGAGTGGGCTTTAGAGCAGCTTAAACAGGGGTAATTTGAAAAGTCCTCGAAGAAGCTGTGAATAATAAATCCATTTAGTTCAACTCTCATCACTCGTTGTTTCAACTTACCAAGCTGTGCAAAGAATGGATCATATATTTTGCTGCACCTGACTCACAACAGTGCCCCTATAAAAGCCCCAATCCTTTACTTTTGCTTACAAGCAAGGCCAACTATGCCTAAGTAGGGCTTATGTGCAGCTGGGCTGGCAGACAGACAGACACCCGAAGCTTTACCCACTAAGGGAAACATCTGTTGCCCAAATCTTTTCAAAGGGAGCTAGGGACAGACGTGAATCCTGCATTTATTGCAGCTTAGGCAGAATGTAAAAAGAAGAGTGAAGCATTAACAAAGCCAATTGGTTTTTAGGTCTCGCCTGAGCCAGCGCTTTAGCGCTGCTCTCGCAAGAGCTTTTGTAAAAGGGGGATCTGGAAGTGCAAACCAGTGCTTTCAGGCCACCAACTACAGTGCATGTGCGCCGGGCGCGCGCACCATTTGGCAGCCTGCGTGATCATTTTGCGGCCGCATTGATGTTTTCAGTGAGCCGCGCGGCCACTGAGAACATCAAAGCGGCCGCGAAATGATCACCATTTTCCACCCTCTCCCTTATCCCACTTCCTGCTTGTTGTCTGTTTGTGGCGCTGTTTTGTGTTCTGCTGTGTCGGTTTTCACTGTTGATTTGCTTCTCCGTCTACGTATGACAGTGCAAACTTTAAACAGCAGCCATCTATCAGGGCAGACAAACCTCCTCCTGTGGGGCTTGGAGAGATGCCGTAAAAGGGCTCTGCTGCGAGCTGAGCAAACACAGATTCTGAAAAGAATGTGTGCCTGAGAACATCTCCAGTGGTGGCGTGAAACTGCTCAAGTCGACATGAAGTCTCCCAACACAAGTCACCCTGTCGGCCACGTGGCTTCCTCTCTCTACATGCTGCTGCGACAAATCACGCTTTACCATCATTCAGGCATGGAGTGCTTCTTTTATTTATTTGCGTTGAACAGGCCATATCAAGCCATGGAGTTTATCTATACGCTGGCAGCAGTACTTAGTAACGCGTGTAATGTGACGTTTCCTTGATGATCTCACAGATCGGGTCCTTCGTGATTCAAAGGATAACACTCCTGTCTCTTTGGCTGGTGCTTCGCCGCCGAAAGGCGCATCAATGCCTCCCCAGGTGTCGTAAACGCTATATCAGTTCATTTACAGTTTAATTTTGCGGTACAGGGCACAAAAAGTCCGCATGTTTTGGTCGATTACGGAGGCCTTTCCAAAACAAGCATTGGCATAGCCAATAGGTCTCGCCTTTGGGACCTTAGAAGTGTTTAGCCATGCAACAATTGCATAACTAAACACTTATAAGGTCCCAAAAGCGAGACCTATTGGCTTTGCCAATGCTTGTTACTTTAAGCTATGTTGCACAGCAGCTCAACTGCTGTGCAACATGTATAAAAGCATTGGCAAAGCAAATAGATTTTGCATAGGCAAAACCTTTTGGCTTTGTTACAGCTTGTTGAGATCAGCTGTGTCCAGTGCTTAATAAACTTTTTAAAACCACAAACCTAAATTTTGGAAAAACAAAGTTTGAAGATCCACCTAGCTTTAGTGGACTTTTTTTGTATTAAAGCATTGTGTGGTAACACACTCATTTACAGACATCACATTTTCTCATTGAAAAGGTACCTAAATTTGCACAGACGCAATGCAGTTTTACTGATAAAACTATATTGCACACAAATTATAATGTGTGGAAATCTGGCTTCAGTAAATATTTATAATTTGTGCATCACAAAATAGTGTCTCGGTTTGAGGTGATCCTATTAAAATCTTTCTTTCCATCGCACTTCAGGAATACATAAAAACAAAATGTGCTTCAATTTTGGTCACCGAGGTGCTGAATGTGTTCAGTTCATTTACATATACTTATATTTTGTTGTGTTACAAAAAAGGACATACCTATAGCCTTTCCTTTTACACTCCCTATACCCGATGAATATTGTCATATAATTAATTTTATTTTCTCTGATTGCAAAATGAGAGAATTTTGTAAACCCCAATTCCCATGTTAAAGAAATAAGCAGCAGTTTGTCAGAAGACATAGCCTGACGACCAGATAAATACAGAATTTAAGGCCGTCTTTTTTTATTGCTTTGACTTTCGCATCCCACCAAAAATCGGCTCTTGTCCCACCAATGGTTGGAGATCCACAATTTGGGAAATGCTGGTCTGTTCTACAACCGGCTTATCTTGAACTTTTGTCAGTTGGCTGGGAGGGAGCTTATAACCGTGCACATCATAATAATTGTTTGCTTTTGCAGATGAATGAAGAGATGTTATGTCAAGAATTTGGGCGATTTGGTCCCTTAGCCAGTGTCAAAATTATGTGGCCAAGAACAGATGAAGAAAGAGCCAGGGAAAGAAATTGTGGCTTTGTTGCATTTATGAACAGAAAAGATGCAGAAAGAGCTTTAAAGAACTTAAATGGTAAGGTGGATATTTTCAGGTCCTGTATTGTATCATACTTTACCAGTCTGTCTTTTATGAAATAGCTGTTTAATGTTATGTTAAGTTTTATTTGCACCATTTGTGTGCATACATTCTGCACAATGGAATCGCAAAAGTGATGAAAGGAAGCCGCTCTGACGATAGCAGCTAGGCTATCACAAACTTGGTGCTACAAAGTCAGAATACACTTGCAAGTGGAAAAACAGCTTTCTTCTGAAGTATTTGTAACTGACGTTTCCCTTACGGTAGTGTGAGCTTACCTACAAGATTTAACAGTTGAGTGACTACTGAAGAAGAGAAAAAAGTACCACTTAAATTACCTTGAGCTCAGATCTCTACATTTAGCTCTCAAAACTTTCCTCCCATCTCTGGAAGTATCAACGATCATTAATATACAGACACCACCACCATGCATTACTTAACAGAAAAGGAGACACCAGGTCAAGACCTCTGTCTTCACCAGCTCGATCTGGAAGTGGGCTCTGTCCAATAGTCTGAACCTTACAGCAATACACATTCCAGGAAAATGAAATATTCAGAAAGACTTACTCAGCAAACATTAAGAAGAGTCTCATACATGGCTACTAGACGAAGTTCTAAAAGATATTTTCATTAGACCTCTTTGCAACAGCAGAAAGCAAGATATGCTGGGACTTTGTATCCAGAACAGGGAAATCTAAGGAATCCCCTTTTGATTGAATGGTTGTAGCCATTACTCTACTCTTTTCCACCAATGCCAACAGTGATACTGAAACTTCGACGGTTCCCTTCAAAAATGATACTGATAGCTCCAGACTGACACAGGCGCACTGGTGGTACCCGGACTTCCTACAAATGTCCATAAAACCAACAAGATTCTGCCATAGAGACTAGACATACTAACAGGACTCCATGGACAAATTCAGCACCTGACTCTTTGATCATTAAATTTGGCTGCAGTTTTCATTAATAATAGTTCATCTGGCAGCCATTGCAGCATACAGAAAAGTCTCTAAACCAATTATTGATTTTCAAAATTCCAGTCACCAAACAATTTTTGGAAGGACTTCGTGTTTTTTCTCTCCAAATAGACAGCCTTCTCCAATTTAGGAGCTAAATACAGTGCTTTCCAAATGTATGGGTTCACCATTCCAATCTATACACAAATCTACATTGCAGCGTTTTTCATTAAAGATCGCCTTCTTGATAGGTATTACTTCAGCTAGAGAGTAAGCAAGATGCAGGCCCGATCTGCAAGAAAACAGTACATTATTTTCCACACCAACAGTAGTAATGAAAATTCATCCGTCATTCCTCTCCAAAAATTTTTGGGGTTTTCATGCGAATTAGACTATTATTTTTCCTTCATTCTTCCCTAAACCTTCAATGGCATCAGATCGTGCACTACACTCTCTCGATGTTAAAGGGGTCCTTTGTTTTTATCTAGTCAAGACAAAATATCTGAGCATAACAACTCCTCTATTTATTAGTAATGACCCACTAATGCAAGGTATAGCCACATACAATCGCTAGCTAGGTGAATAGTTTTTTGTATCATGTTATGCAACCAATCAGCAAACAGACATTTATATAGTAAACCCAGAGTACACTACTAGAGGAATAGCGGCTACTACCACTTAGCTCAAAAAATGTGCCCATAGCTAACATGGAATGTAGCTACTTGCAAGTCACTTCACACATTCACTAATTGTAGGAAGCTGGCTCTGTATATGATATTGCCACTAGGTGGTAATACCGTGCACAGTGTCCAGGGGTTCCCCCGAAGTATACAGGACTCAATGTAAAACCCAAAGTGCTCCATTAGTGGTAGTGTGAGCGAGCAACCTTAGGCCTAACACAGAGTAGTGCCAGACATTTATTGTACAACAGTGATCAACAATGGACACATGACTTGAGGAGGAGATCCAGACCAATTTTAGAAAATTTGATTTTGTATTTACTTTATTTTAAAACCAAGATCTTTGTAATAAGGTAAGTATGATATTATCTGATAGAGACTACTAGCCTCAGATTCCTTAACGTAGAATTATCCCCAGGTGTGATACTGGACCCCGAAAACTTTCTTGCCCCAGCATCTCTGCACGCCGTGGGGCAGTACCTCTCGACTCCGCCCTGACGTCCTCCACGGGCGTGACTTCAGCGAGGTCACATAAGCCCCACCCCGACGCTCTGATGTCAGTTTCCTTCTTTTCCGCGTACCACGCGGATCCAGATCGTGTCCCTGGCCTGTTTTCAGGCCTTCTTTGCACGCTTTGCGTTTCTTTTTGGGAACAGTGTGCGAATGCCTTCGGGCTTCAAGACGTGCTCGTCTTGCGCACGCCAGATGTCGGCGACCGACCCTCACCCCATTTGTATGTGGTGTTTGGGTGAGCACCATAACTCCACGGACTGCGAGGCTTGTCGGCAGATGAAGCTGAAGTCCCGGCGGGGGCGCCGGATGAAACTCTTTTCAGCCCGCATGTCCAGGTCGGCGTCGTCACCGCGTCCGTCCCCCGCTGAAGGGTCCAGGAACCTCCGCTTCCATCTCCAACATAGTCCTTCTCCGAGGCCACAGGGGCGTCGCTCGCCCATTGGTAAGTGGTAGTTTGTCCCCGAGGCTAGGTCCCCGCCCTGTGGGGGGCGCGGGTTCTCTGCAGGTCGTGCGGCCTCGCAAGTCTCCATCCTACCCGCCGTTTCCCGGCGTGGGGGCGACCAGAGTCCAAATGGAGGCCTATGCTGCGGGCCTGCAGGCCTACTTGGCTCTTCCTCCTCTTCCTGGGACGTCTGCGGATCCCTTGCCATGTGCTGGGCCTTCTGCGGAGTAGCTGGCGGCTCTGGCCCTGGCAGGTTTGGCTTCAGGTCTTGGAGGTGTGGTGTCGTCGGGGTGCGGCCCTACGGGCTTCGGCCCACGGCGCCTCTGCCTCGCAGCAAACCCCCGTGGGTGTCCCTGTGGTGTCGTGTGAGGTTGCCAGGACTCGTGGCTCGTCCCCGAGTCCTCCGGGCAGGCAGCGGCCTTGTCCTAGGCCGAGCTGACGCCGCTCAGGCGCCGGCGGCTGTTGGCCCTGGTGGCACCGCAGGGGCTGTCTGGGGGCCGGGGCGCGTCCCCGGGTCCCCCTCGTCTCACCACGCAGGCGGCTGCCTCGTTGGAGGTCGAGTCGGCACCTTTTCGGTGCCGTTCTTTAGCCTCCCTGGCTCCGACTCCGCCCCGTTCCCCCGCTGCGCAGGTTGTGGAGAGCGTCTCGGCGTCCCCTTCAGCGCCGGTCGACGTCGCGCTGGCGCCAGTGGCGGACTCAGTAAACCTGGATGTCGGTCCTCTGCTGTGATCTGTGTGGTTGGTGTGCCTTCAGGGTCCTTCGGTTGGCCCTTTGGTGCTGTCGGCTGCTAGTCCAGCCCCCCACTTTTTTTTTTTGACTTGTGGTTTTGACTATTGGTAAGCCCGCGTAGGTCCTGAGATTGGGCCTTCTGTGTCTTCTTTTATTGGCTGATTGGCAAGCCGTCTGGGACATAGCATACCCTATGTGGGGTACTTGTAGCTATTACATAGCTCTGTCATGTGCTGGGGAGGTGTGGTCACCCTTTTTTGGGGTCCTTGATCTCCATGGTGTCATGGTATATCGCAGGTGCGGTCTTCTTGACAATTGTCATGGCGCAGCTTGTGTTGCGCCCAATGTCTGTCCTTCTCGATGTTCGCTACGTCGCTAGACCAGTCTGGTCTGCTGTCTGCGGCATCGTGTTGTGGCGATTCCGCCCTTCTGTCCGGCGTTTCGGCCTGGTCTTCTGTCTGGTGTTCCAGAGGGACTGGCTTTCCTTGACTTTCTGTGTTCTGGTTGACGGCTTGGCCCGTCCTCCGTGTCTCTCTCTCTCTCTCTCTCTCTCTTTCTCTTCTGCCTGGTCCCACTTCTTTCGTGTCGGTGTGTGTTTCTGGACCGGCCCCTCCTTTGGGGTGTGTCCTGGCCCTCCCTGGTCTCTGCCTTCGGCTTGCGCCTGGCTTGTTCTGGGTGCACTGCTCCATGGTGTTGCCTGCTGCTGGCTGGGCATGCCTGCGCATGCCTGCTTATTCTGGTCCACTGTCGTTGCCTTTGATGTGTTACCTTGTGCCCCGGCCTCTGGTTCCGCCGGGGCTTTGCGCACCTGTGCCTTTCTTCTTTCGCCTGCGCTTTGGCAGTGGAGCCGTTCCTGCCTTGTCCGCTGCATGGGGCCGAGGTATGTTCGGCTGTTTCCTATCACTGTGTGTGTTTCTTACGGCGGACCCTGCCTCTGGTTCTACCTCTTCTCTCTGGGGTTTGAGGTGGTTCTTTTGTTCCTTGAGGCTCTTCGGGCGCTGTCTGCCCCTGCAAGGTGTTAGGGTGGTTCTCCCTTGGTTGGGCTTGGGGGCTCCTGGCCTTCCCTTCTTGTCCATGTGACATGTCCCCTGCTGGGGCCCTGTGTCTCTCCTGCTGAGGAGGCTCTCTCGCAGGCCCTCCTCCTCTCTTCTAGGTATGGCTAGGTTATCTATTCTACGTCAAGGAATCTGCGGCTAGTAGTCTCTATCAGATGTACAAGTTACTTGCCTCCGGTAACAATGTATCTGGTTTTCTGCACTCGCCTCCCTCTGGGTGGCTTGTCTTCTGTGGGTGTCCTCTTCGCTTTCTTCTGGTCAGGCTGTCCGGTTCTGCTTGATTGTTCTACCCCCCTTTTTTCTTTTGATGCAGGGTTGGTTGGTTTCTGCGTGCCTTTGCATCCCTCCAGCTGGTTTCTCTCCAGTGTAGGAGCCTACTTTTGCTCTTTTTCCCTCTGTTTGGTTGGAGTTTCTGATCACCTTGCCGTCTTCTACGTTGGATTCCTTTGCCTGTCCTTTGGCCTCCGGCTCCTTTCAAGGGATATGCCTCTCCTTGACGGTGTAGTCTGGGGGTGGATTGCTGTTGCTCCTCTTTTCCGGGCTTGTGGCCCTTCACTGTGTGGTTGCAGGCGCTCTCTCTCTCTCTCTCTCTCTCTCTCTCTGTTACGGCGCTTTCACATACTTGTGCCTCCAGGATGGCTATCGCCTTGGCTTGCACGATTATTCCTCGGAGTGGTGCTCTGCTCTTTCCCTGCTATGGCTTCGCTGCTATAGCCTTTTGGTACCCTAGTGTCAACTGGTGCTGTTCGTCACCTTTTGTTTCTCTTATTTTTTCGCACACTGTTCCCATGCTCTCCTCTGTTTTGTTGTGATGGCTCCGCGTTGTGGCGTGGAAAAGTTCACTGAAGCAAACTGACGTCATCGCACCGGGGTGGGGCTTATGTGACCTCGCTGACGTCACGCCCGCAGAGGACGTCAGGGCGGAGTCGCGAGGTACCGCCCGCCGGCGTGCAGAGCTGCTGGGGCAAGTAAGTTTTCCGGGTCCAGTCTCACGCCTGGGGATAATTCTACGTTAAGGAATCTGCGGCTAGAATCGTCTCTACCAGATACATCGTTACCGGAGGTAAGTAACTTGTACTTCAGAACAATTCAATGTTCTCCTATGGGGAAAACAGTTTTGCGGCTAACCAGGTAAGTATGCAACCTACAGTTCCAGTCTTCGGGACCAAAGATCTGTACTGGGCAAGGAGTAGGTTAGTCCCAACATTGCACCATCAGCGCCACAGGAGCGGCCGGGTGCAGAGGGTAAACTCAGAGTGCGGCCTAACACGTTTTAATGGAGACAGGGGTCCTTGGAGCCACACTGCTTGCAGGTAAGTGGAAAGGATGCAAGGGCCAATGTTTGGGTGTTAGGACTAGCACAGGGGGGACACAAAGCAGCACCAAATATATACCACCAGTGGCACAGGGGTGCAGGGTGCAAACACCGCGTTGGGCTCCCAGTGTAATCTGAGGAGGATCAAGTGGTCAGACAAGACCGGGAACACACTTCAAACATGGCTGGGCCAGGTACAGAAAGGTATCCTGCTCGCAGAGCTCTCACCCATAAAAATATGGGAGAACATTATTCAGGACCTACAAACCAAGCTCGGGAACCCAAACTCCCAAAACCAGAGACCAAAAGGGCAATTGAAACCAGGAAGCACCTGTCAAAACAACGATATACGAGAATGCAAAAGGCTTCTGCGTAAGGCCCTCGCAGGAAAGAAAAGAGGGGGTAGCCATATAGAGGGACCATCAATTGCATCGCTGAGGGCATCTTTAAGGAAGACACTATGGGAATACAAAAAAGCCAACATGGAAAGCGAATGGCTTAAAGTCTTTTCCTTGCTCAAACAAAAGAACCCAGCACGACTCTGGAGACACATAAACCAGCTGAGCAATCGAGGACCCTCAAGAGAAAATGGAGTTGCAGAAAAAGACTGGATGCTATATGTGAAGCAGCTATGTGTTACAGCCCCAATTAACGGAGTCCTAACAAGTGGTAGGGCGGATCCAGACGAGCAAGTTGAGCTAGTTAGTACAAAGCCAGGAGTCACTACCCCGAGCCCAGTCCAGGCCTCCATGGGTAACAGATCTCCGGCCGATGCTCATGGCACTTCACCAGCCCGGTCAAACATCCAACAGGTCATCAAAACTATCAAGAGCATGAAGAATGATGAAGCCCCTGGGCCTAACGGGATTCCAGCACTGGCCTTCAAACTGGCACCAGAGTTCTGGGCATTACTCCTAACCCTGCTTTTCAATTACACCTTTTTGACTGCCATAACCCCTAAGTCCTGGAGGGGTTCCATATTGGTCCCTATTTTTAAACAAGCATTGGCATAGCCAATAGGTCTCGCCTTTGGGACATTATAAGTGTTTAGCCATGCAACAGTTGATGTTGCACCAAGGATATTGTGCTGCATAATTAAATACTTAGAAGATCCCAAAGGCGAGACCTATTTGCTATGCCAATACTTGTTTTAATTAGTCTTACCTTTTATTTCTATGTGCCTTTTTCCATCACACCTTCATAAACGTTCATCTACAAAGGAGTGCTACAGTGTCTAAATTTACCAACAGAGGCACTGCTATTAAGCATCAGTGCAGCACCACAACAGCAAAACAACAACTCTGCATTGCTGCTCACTCCACTACACCTAAGCACCAATACAGCACCACCACCTCCGTATCACTAAGCATCATAGTGTAAAAACATTGCCAAAGCCAATAGCTCTGGCCAAACACTTAAAAGGTCACAAAGGCGAGACCATTAGCTATGCCAATGCTTGTTTATTTTTTACCTGCCCGGTTCGGGTGTCATTTTAAGGTTCGGCAATTTATTAAAAAGATCTTGAAAGGTGTTGAATTTGTTATTTGCTGTTTGTGGCGTTGGGTGATGTTTTCTTCCATTCTGCTCGATGCCGTCCCTGGACACTCTGTGCCACCATGGGACAATTCTATTACATACAGTATGTGTTTAGGTGGTCATGTACTGTGGCATGTTTTTTGAGGCCTGTGCTACAGATTTGGAATTGCTTTTACATGCTCCTCTTCGTGGATTATTCCTGTATTAGATACAAGGCACAATGGTTAGGCTGATGATTCCTGACTTACACTTTGTTGGTTATGGAATATGCCCTCTTTGTCCACATAGGTGCACTCCTCTCTGGGTAAGTATAACTCAGGTGAACAGGAATATATCATCAGCATTGGTAAAACCAATCAGTCTGGTTATTTTAAAGGACACAGTACTTGTCCATTGATTGGTGAGTTTGTTTGTCTCTTGTGTGTTTGCGTGATTGGGTGAATATGTCAGTGGTTGGGGCGTGAGTGAGTGAGTGGATGGATGAATGAGTAAGTGACATGGCTATGTAACTGCATGCATGAATGTTTGAGTAATGAGAGCAAAGATGGATGGGAGACCAGATGAAAGGGTGAGTACATGACTGGACGCAAAGAAGTTACAGCGATCTTGGAGGCTGAACCTTCGTAAAGCAGCAGTGACCTGAGAGGCTACACAGGCCAAATCTGAAATGTCACTGTGTCTGACCATATTGTCTGTCTGTAGCTCAGTTACTCTACACGAACCATAGACCTCACTGAACACTGAGCAGAATTGTTCTAACAAAGTGCCCATCTCTGAATACAGCACAGAAGTCTGCCAACAGAATTGGGAAGATTACTGAAATATAGTGTAACACAGAGCCATATTTACAAAATATGGCCTTCTGCTACTTTCTTCACCTGCAATGGAGCGGAAACAGGCTGCCTGGCATGCACCGTGTAGCAGAAGTGTGTGCATGTTCTTATACTTATCCCCTTTCAATATAAAATACTATTCCCAAACAACTTTTAAAACATTGGATGTATGCTGTACAGTGAAGCAAACATGCAATTTGGGATCTGCTTGGAGACATCCATATATTTCTTCAAATTTGTGCCTGCCTCAAGGTGGCATTTTATAAATGCAAAGCCTGGTCTGACAATTTTAGTAGGTAGGGCTTTGTCTCAAAAAAATCATTAGTGCTTCCGCTGCAAAGCAGCACAAAGCATAGAAATGCAGTAATCTAGCAGAAAAAAGTTTTGTGCTGAAAAGTAAATCCTCTTTCAAGACTTTTGCGCCGCTTTAGGTCACTGCTTGAATTTATAGTAATGAAAAATCTTGATAAATCACCTGTATATCTAAAATTACATTGAGTAAATGTGTATTATTCACATTTCCAGTAGCACCTTTAAATACCAAAGAGTGTAGCTGCATCTGTAAGCTAGTGATCCATGAACACCCTCTGTCTTATGCCACAAGCTACAGGATATAAATGTCTATTGCACAGAGGCTGACATTTTAACTCCTTATTATTAAAATGTATGTCCTAAACATTTATAGGGCCACTGTTTGCCAGACTGCATTCTGGTGGAGAAATCAGAGAACCACTTCTTCAGAGGTTTGGTTTCTCTCCCTCTCTCCACTCCCCTGCTACCGCTACGTATGGATCTGGGTAAACATCCCATTAGGGACATTGCTAGATTACGTCCACTGCTATTTTGGCTCCGCCTGAGACGCACCCCTGAACTGGCTAGTTACGCCGACGCCTTGGATGAGATCATTAAGATAAACACAGGCACCAAGATTAAATGGATCTCCAACCTTAAGCGATTGGTGACTGATATTGGCTATGGCGAGGCATGGCTCAATCAGACCCCACCACCAAAGCAAGTCATCAAAAAAGCATACTGGGTCTGGGTAAAGGGAGAGGAAGCAAGAAACCCTAAGAGAGGTTCTCTCACTAACTTGTTCCTTGAGCATAAGCTGGTGGCAAAATCCGAGCAATACCTTGATTATATTCAATGCCCCGCGATAGAACGCTCTACATGAAGTTTAGGTTTGGGTCCCTCCCACTTAATTCTTGGGTTGCAGGGTGGAATGGTCAGTCTTCAACTGCTGACTGCCCTGGGTGCCTTGCCCCTAGTGAATCTATTCCCCATTTCCTCTTAGCATGCCCAATGTACAGGGCGGCCAGGAGGAAGTGGCTCAGACCCAATTGCAGGAATCTGGGTTTTGAGAATTATAGGGTGGCACTCCGCTTCCTCTCAACTGATGCCTCGTCCCTGGTGGTGGTCTGCGGGGTAGCCAAATTTTTGGGGTGTGCCTGGTTGATCCGTTCCAAACTGTTAAAATCTCACAAGAGCCCGGTCATCGGAGACACATGAGCATTCGTCCCTGTTACATCTTGAACTGTTTTTATGTTTTATCATCTGCCTATAATCACTTTTTTAATTTTGTAAATATCTGTTGTATATAAATTGATTTTAGGATGCTCGTAAATGTATACTTTCATGATATTTTTTATATCGAATAAAGTTATACAACAACTAGTGTATTATTCACATTTCCAGTAGCACCTTTAAATACCAAAGAGTGAAGCTGCATCTGTAAGCCAGTGATCCAAGAACACCCTCTGTCTTATGCCACAAGCTACAGGATATAAATGTCTATTGCACAGAGGCTGACATTTTAACTCCTTATTATTAAAATGTATGTCCTAAACATTTATAGGGCCACTGTTTGCCAGGCTGCATTCTGGTAGGTATGGCATCCTCAAATAAATTAACCAATTTCTTTACGATGGAGCGTATGCCTAAAGGTCTTTGAAAACCTGGCAGCAACCAGTAGGCAGCCTTTTAGTAGCAGTTCCTTATGAATTTTAAATTGCTGCCCAGTTGTTACATATAACATACAGAAGGGTGCTGAATGATCAAAAGAAATCACATGGGCTGAACGTATACATTCATGTCTTATTTTAAACAATACAGTGGTGCAAGAACACTGAAAAAAATATCTACATAAATCATTGTTAGAACATTTAATCTTTAGAGGTTATCCGTCATCTCAAATTACCAAATGAATTGTTAGCTTAATTATGCCACGGAACTTTAGAAACTGTCACTGAGCCATTCTACTACTTTTGTAATAGAACAACATGGGCCATTCAGTGTCCCAAGAATCCTTTCTCTTCCTTTGGACATTTTTTCAAAATTGGAGCGGGACAACTACTTGTGGTTTGACTGTAATGCTATTAAAAGCACAATTTGGGACAGCGACGTATCAAACAATAGTGGGTGTTTCATTTACAGGGGTTTTAATTGCTGATTTCCATAGTGCCATTTTTGTAATCGAATTCGACATAGCTTTTTTACAGTCTGCACCACTGAAGAGTAGTTCTTCCTTCTTTTTCTACTTTTATATTCGGGGTTTTGGTTTGTGAAAAGATTATTATCAGAACTAGAAGATGTGTACCTATAAACAACGAGATTTGTAGTAATTGTGTATAATTATCACAAAGCGCATATTTAAAAAAGCCACTAGGTGGAGCTGCGAGCATATAAAGACAAACAAAGCTAATTTTAAAACACCTGTGCACGCAGGGTCTGATGAAAAAGGAAAGAAACCAGGTTGTGAAAAGGGGGTAGCGAACCAAATAGGAGAAAAACATGAAGTTCTCCCATATTAGTCGCACTCGTTGACTAAAGTGGAAAGAGTAGACTGAGCTCAAGTAAATGAAGAGGCAAGGAAAACATGTGTAAATGTGAAGAGCAGTTTGGAAAGGAAATATACAGACCTAGTGTACGTAAAGCACCACTCTATCTAAACAAGCAGGAAGGCAGCAAGGACGGATGGGAGGAGGCAGGAGCAAGGAGGCAACAGATGGCTTAAGGATCCATGACGAGAGAGGAAAGCCAGATGGCGCCTCTACTCGTAACCGCAATCTTTAGGCCACAAGCAAAAACGTGTAGTAGCATTTCTGAAGCCCACTTACTAAATGTCTCGCAAGAACAGCACATGCGCTGGCTCAGGCGAGACCTAAAAAGGAGACCGCCTAAAGCCGTCGAATTACAGGCTCATCGCCCTGCTTGATCTGGAAGCCAAGGTATGTGCCCGCCTGCTATTGAAAGATCTGGAGAAGTGGGGCGAAGAGAGAAACATAATACCCTTGCACCAGAATGGCTTTAGGTCACAGGCATCAACCATGGACAATGTTCTGGCGCTAGTGCACCTTTTCAGCCCAGGCAATTGTGAAGAACCATCACCCGCTCTTCTGCTGTTTCGTGGCTTATAGTACAGCCTTTGACAAAGTAGTTAAAAAAAGATTATGGTGGTTAGAAAATGGGGGCATTCCATCAAACCTCCTGAAGGCAATAAGATCATTATATTAGGACACCTGGGTGCGGGTCAAAACAAGTGCCCGCACAGTTTCCTCCAAAATAACCACGGAGAATGGGTTGAAGCAAGGATGCGTGCTGGCCCCCATCCTCTTCAACTTCTATACGGCGGATTTGGGGGAGGCCCTAAAAGGAGCCAGTTTAGTAGCCCCAAAACTAGGAAGTCTGAGGCTGCCAGTCCTAAGGCTGCCAGTCCTACAGTATGCCGACGACACAGTTATATTGGACCATACGAAGGTGGGACTATAAAGAGCCCTAAACGTACTAAACAGTTTTAACATCACTAACAGCCTGATAGTAAATCAAGGAAAAACCATGGTCATCATTTTTGGGTCCTACCATCTGAAAAAGAATGCACTGTAGAAACTGGGAATCGTGCAAATTAATTTGGTGGCTTCATAAAACTACCTAGGGGTCTGGTTGACGGAACGGGCCAAGGCGAACATACACCTAAATCAGCAGAGCTCCAAGGCCAGCAAGGTTACACACCTATTAAAATAACTAAGCCAGCATTTGATCAGTCTGTCCGCCAGCCCAATTCTGATAGTTCTAAGAGCGAAGCTCCTTCCAGCAATTAGCTACGGTCGCCTCGCCATCCCCTGGAAATTTGACGCTCCTCAATTTAGCCCAAGTCAAGGCATACAAGTCGGTGCTACACATACCGAGGACAGCAAGAAAAACAAGGGTAAGACTGGAGCTAGGCCTGGCGAGGCCAGACCTGATCTGCCAGGGGGAGATCATAAAACTAAGTTTAAGGATTTTAAGGGCCCCGGCTAACTCCCTAAAAAATCATCTGAGATCTATCTTCGAGGGGCCAGGCTCGGCATTGGCACACTAGGCTAAGAAACACAATCTAAGTGCTGAAGATCGAGGAAGAATGCCTGTAAGAAAGCTGTTAACAAACCAGTGCGCAAAATCTCCTTTGACCTCGGCCTTAAAAATCTCCGCCGAAGCTCTCATTTAGATCCGCTGAACAATTCCTACACGGCAGGAAAAGCACAACCCTACCTAAGTGAGGCCCTCACTATACAGGCCCGAAGTAAAATCTTATTCAGGAGGCTGACCACGCTGCGAAATGCGGACTTCAATCCTGCATGGGACCGAAGAGGCGAATTCATAATTTGTAGACTGTGCCCCACAAGAGGGAATCCTGGTTGCATCTCTTATGCTGCTGGCCTAAACTCACAACGAACGCCGGCGTCTTTTGCGCCCGATTTGTATCAACAAGGGCATAAAGTTGTGCAGCGAAGCATCAGCCTTGTGTTTGTCTACCACTAACACAATGGCTCTAGCGAGACTTGCGAAATGTATCCATCAAATCAAGTTAGCCTTAAAAGTCGCCAACGAAAGTAGCATAATCCAGGGGAAGTGCATGGCAAAATCTGCGGGCGAAAGCTGATGGGATCTCTCGACGATGCACCAATGACAGTGCCCCTCCCGTACGTCCCCCAAGAGAGCATTTCCCCTTGTGAGACACTTAGTGCGCCACAGAGGGCAGTTCAAGAGCTGCCTAAATGTAGATCAACTTCAGGGCACCAACAGGGGCTTCAAGAACATGTCCATAAAAGCTGCGGAAAGACCGACTACGTGGGACTCGGGGAGGGATGTTAAATTTTACTCAGTACAGAAGTCTGAAATCACTGTTTTTAGCTTTTATACATTGATTGTTTTTACTGCAATGATTTTAATTAATTATACAGTTAATAAAGTTACACAGTGGTTGAGCTCACCAAAGCCCAGGAGCTCCGGGAAACAGGTTGCCTTTAGATGTTGAAAATCTTACCAGGCCGGTCGTTAAGGGGGACCTTTTATATGTACTCTGCAGGTGCTGTTGTGGGGATCAGGAGAAGTCCACCAATGCTGGATTCAGAGTCCTGGTCACTGGGGAGACTTCACAGAGCAGTTGTGCCTCTTAGTCTCAGGCTGTGGGCATCGGGTGCAGAGTGGGGCATGAGTCGCAGATATGCCTGGATCCGAAGTCTTTGTTGTTGTATTCTTCTGGAAAGGTGTCTGCGGGAGTTTAGAGCCTTTGTTGAAGGCAGCAGTCCTCTCAAGGATTTCAGAGGTCGCTGGCTGCAAGACAGGTCACAGGGTCTACAAAGCTGGAGGCAGGCCGGTAAAGCTGGGGCCAAGGAAGTTGTCATAGTCTTAGGTTGTTGCAGATCTAGTTTTCAGTTCTGGGGAAGTGTCTTACAGGTGTATTAGGTATGGCCAATGGGCACCTAACCTGCGGTGACTACTCCCTCTAGTATGCCAAACTTCTGTGGAAGGGGGGCATAGACCTAGCCCTGATTTTTGAGGTCTCCCCATCTTTAAGTAGGTGGGGACTGTAAGATGTGCTTCACCTCGCCTCCCCCACTTTAGGGTGGAGTTGGCAGAGGTGGGCACACCTCCAATTCGTCTTAAGTTTTCCCTCTGGTTTTCCTGCCCAAAGTGTGGGCAGGAAAGTAAATCGGGGGCTGCCATCTCCTGCTAGCAGCAGAGGCTGGGGGTTGCATTGCAAAGGTGGCAGGCCTTTCAAGCTCCTGTCTTCGAATACTAGCCCATCCTGGGGTAGGAGATGTGACACCTCTGCCCAGGATGTTCATTATTTCTGATCCCACTGAGCAGACGCATTCTACTCAGGGGTCCAGAAACCTGTCTGGCTGCCTATAGCTGGTCGGAGACCATACCAGGGTTGGCAGGTTTTCAGAGGGCACCTCTGAGGTGCCCTCTTCGTACATGGTCAAATAAATCCCACACTGGTCTCGTGTGAGTTTATTGAAAGGACTAGTTTGGTACCAAACACTCTTGTGTTCAGTGAAGCCATCATTGCGCTGTGGAACTCAAGTGGTCCAGTTTCCAGCACATGTACTCTATGGCTTTACTGGCACTTACAATATTAGGAAATGGACTCCAATATTGTAGGGGCATATCTGCTCATGCAGATGTACCCTCATCTGTGGTATAGTCCACCCTGCGTTAGGGCTGTGAGGTCTGCTAGAAGGGTCATTTACATATGCTTTCAGGCAGTGTTAGCTGGGATGGCACCCAGACAGGGTCCCATGTCGACCTTGTAGTTTTCTACCTAATGAACTTGAGCTCCGAGGCCCTAGGTACCTAAAGTATCATTTTCTACGGACTTACAGGGGGGGTAGAAGTACGAATTGGGGATTTGTTTTTAGGGAAGAAACACTGGCACAGGGGACCTGGTTGGCAGTCACCCTGTGCACTACAATTGAAAGCATCTAGTGTTTGGTCCGGATGTTTGCAAGTTGTTTTTTGTGAAGAAGTCTTTCCTAGTCACGAGGTAAGGTGACTCCCCCTTTCGGTGATAGTGAGCATGGTCATCGACTCTATTGTTAGATTGTCTTTTGCCCCCCATTCGGTTCAGACGTGTATTGCTGCGCTCTGGTTCAAAACCGTTCCTTGGGTTCCCCTCGACGCGCAATCCTCTCTACTTTATTGTTTCCGTACACGTTTCCACTTCTCTGTGTATCGTTTCGACATCGGACTTGACCTTCATCAGAAAGCTTCATGGATGGCCTTCGTGGCCTAACCGCGCTCTGTCACCTCTTCGTCGATGGCTCGTACTCCATTTAAATTCTGTCATCGGTGCCACGCGAAGTATCCACGCACCGACTCACACGGAGTGTGCAACTTGTGCTTGTCTCCCGAGCACAAGGAAGAAAATTGTGACGCTTGCAGATTGTTCCAATCAAAGAAGACTCTTCATGATCGTCTGGCACGATGTCGAGAGATGAAATGACAAAGCATTAAAGACACGCCGGACATCTTGGGTGAAGACTCCGGCCAAGAAGGCATCAGCGGCATAGTAGGAGGAAGCCATCTCCGAACCAGACTCGGAGCTCGAGATAGACCTTGATGCTGAAGAACTGCCGCAGGGACAAGTTGACATGAACACCGAAGACCCCTTGTGACCACAAACTCCGAAAAAACACAAGGCTTCAGCACCACCTCCTGCCTTCTGGCCAAGGTCGGCATCAAGATAACGTTTCTGATGCCCCGCCTTTCCAGGCTTGGTCCGAAACAACTAGTCAAGCCTTCCGGCTCGGTACCAGGTCGCCAACAGTCCTCTTCAGAGCAGAAACCCTCCGGTAACAAGCACAAATCCAGCTTGGAGCTGAAATCCTCTGTACCGAAACCCAAGCAACCTTGAGAGCCAAAACCTGCTGCGCCGAAAGGCCAGCCTCCATCAGCACCTAAGACAACCGCACCGAAAACCTCAGTGCCGAAATACAAAGAGACCCGTTCGGATCCGAAAGTGGACACTTTTCCGTTAACACCTGATACGAAACAGAAGAGGCTACATATTAATCCCGAGATTAACCATATTCACACAAAACCATTCTAAAACGCAAGCTTGAGGATTAGGACACTTCTTACAAGATCCCCTTGAAGAAAAAAACTAGCTACAAGTTCTTTCCATCTGCCATCACCTACACCACTTCCGTCTCCACCTGAGAATCCTTTGCAGATTACACCTCCGGATTCCCCACAATCTCACCATGATGTTGACGATGCAGATGATGGGGGGTGTATCTCCCAATAGATCCAAGGACAGATTACACAATTGATCCCTCAGGTGATACTGATCCAGACCTTTACCCAGCTAAACCTTCTCCTCCAGACGACAATGGATCACACCAAGAACTCATTGCCAGGGCTGCACATTACCATGGAGTAGAACTAAACAAAGAATCCCCAGAAGATTATATTTTGTTTGAGACTTAAGCATCCGTACACAGGTCATCAGACACTTCCCATACTTAAAGGAATGATGCGACATGCTGATGAGATTTTTAAAGACTGAGTCAGAGCACGCATCTTGACTCCTAGAGTGGACAAAAAATATCAGGCCTCTCTTACAGACCCGATATTGATCAAGGGACAGTTGCCATTAGATTCTTTAGTAGTAACTAATGCTCGCAAGGGGGCAAATTCTCAGACATCAGGAGATGCTCCTTCGCCAGATAAGGAGTCCATGTTAATTGACTCTTCTGGCAAGCACGTAGCTGCTCAAGCTGCAAATCAATGGCGCATTGCGAATACTTAAGGCCTTTTAGCCAGGTATGACAGGGCACACTTGGGCGAAATGGAGCAATTACTCTAATATCTCCCAGATGATCATAAGGCTAAGTCACAGGACTTAGTAAATGAAGGTAAGCTCATTTCTAATTTCTCTATACGATGTGCTCTAGTTGCTGCAGACACCACAGCTAGAGAGGTTAACACCAGCATCCTGCTTAGAAGACATGCTTGGTTAAGGATTTCAGGGTTTGAACTTGAGGTCCAACAATCAATCCTTAACACAACCTTTGATGAGGAACACCTATTTGGTCCTAATGTAGACAAGGTGATAGAAAAAATTAAAAAGGACTCTGAAGTAGCTAACTCTATGGGAGCACTGCAGACTACTTCCAACAGAGGCTCCTTTTGTCGCTCTTTTTACAGAGGGTCACAAACCCCATCCCCAGATCAAAACACCTCAACTTACAAAGGTAACAACCAGACCTCTCCCTACAGAGGGTTTTTTCGAGGAGGTTAAAGAGGCAACTACTTCAAGGGTAGGAGTAAGGGCAACACACCCCGTAACTCCCCTTCCCCCAACAAACAGGTACTTGCCCACGCTTCCCCCCGATTACACCACACCTGTCGGGGAAAGACTTCAACAATTTTTCCCCATTTGGCAGTCTATAACATCAGACAAATGGGTGCTAGGAATTATCCAACATGGTTATTGCCTAGAGCTAACCAGCAATCCCTCAAACATTCCACCTCGATCTCACAAGTTATCTCCAGAACACATACACTTGCTAAAACAAGAGGTCCAGTCCCTCTTACTAAAATGGGCAATAGCGCCAGTTCCAATACAATACTAGGGCTCAGGGGTTTACTCTGTATTTTCTCATCCCCTAAAATGACGGTTCCCTAGACCTATTCTGGATCTCAGAGAGTTAAGACCTTATATACTGTCAGAGCACTTTCACATGGTGACTCTTCAACAGGTACTCCCACTTTTACAAAGAGCAGTTTTTATGTCTACTCTAGATTTAAGACTCATATTTTCACGTTCCGAATAATCTGGCTCATCACAAATACCTCAGATATGCGATAGCAGGCAAGCATTACCAGTTCAAGGTGCTTCCCTTCGGAGTGACTACTGCTCCCAGAGTTTTAACCAAATGTCTGGCAGTAGTCGCTGCTCTTCTCAGAAGACAACAAATTCATGTCTTCCCCCATCTGGACGCCTGGCTTATCTAAGCCAGCACTCAACAGCACTGTATACAGCACACACAGATCACAATAGATCTACTTCATCAACTGGGGTTCACCATCAATGTTCAAAAATCTCACTTGCATCCATCACAGATACAGTCGTACTTAGGAGCCAGTATTGACAGTCAAAGCTCTAGCCTCTCTCAATGTAGCTAGGATATGCAATATACAGACTATGCTTTTACATTTTCAACCCAACCAAGCTATACCAGCCAGAGTGTTCATGCAACTGCTGGAAATGATGGTACCTTGCATTGCAATTGTCCCCCATGCAAGGCTTCACATGCGTCCCCTGCAACGCTTGGCACATCCGTGGAATCAGTTGCAGAGTTAATTGGTGGACAGCCGTACCCATCGCTTTCTGCAGTGGTGGAACCCACAAAACGTATCAAAAGCTTTCATCGACCCTATTCCACAGATCGTTCTTACAGCAGACGCATCTTTAACAGTTTGTGGGGCTCATCTCAAAGTTAACACAATACAGGGCTTGTGGAGCAACAAGCACAAAAGACTCCACAACAACTAGCTTTTAGCAGTTTTTCTCGCATTCAAATCTTTTCAAACTCACCTTGTAGCCAAAACTCTCCTAGTCCGAACAGACATGACAGCGATGTATTATATACAGAAACAGGGGTTAACACGCACTCTCCCACTGTTGACACTAGCTCAAGCCATTTGGAATTGAAAAATCCATAACAAAATGTATCTTCTGGCAGAACATCTCCCAGGAGTAAACAATCAAATTGCTGGCCTCCTCAGCAGAAGTAGCCAGCAAATTGCCCCAGTACGACACCTGCAGTGTGAATCCAAAGGCTCCCCGCAACCAACTCTGGTAAGAAACACCCCTGCACCCAAAGTCCTGGGCCTTGGGGAGCTTGACAGATGGTGTCCCTACGACCTACAGCATTTCTACGTACCTCTGCTGTTGGTTTCCTGCGTGCAGCCTCCAGTACGTTGCCAGCAGCCTGTTTCCAAATCCAAGTTCCTCCATTGATTTGCATTGAGCTCCCGATGCAACTTTGACCTCTGCACCCGGCTGCCCCTGTGTGGCTGGTGGTGTGCTTACCGGAACCCCGCCCTCTGCTGACCCTGCAACCCGAAGACTGGATTGTTGTTCACTTACCTGTAAAACCGTATTATTGTTTTCCTCCAAAGGTTAACATTGTAAAGACAAAAATTCGCCCCTTTGAAACTGAAATGAATTTCTATAAAACTGTACTTGCCTTTTTGCGAAGCTCTTCGTCTTGAAATAAATCTTGAGCAAAGCTTATTTTTCAAAATTTGGTGTGGATCTCCTTTTTGATTTGTGTCATTTATTGGTCATTGTGTGCACAATAAATGTCTTGCACTCCTCTGTGTTAGGCCTAAGGCTGCTCACCCAGACTACCACAAATAGAGCTCTGTGGGTTTGCATTAAGCCCTGTACACTGTGGTAAATAATTTAATTACCGGGACTTAATTTGATACAGAACATAATAAAAATAGCTCAATAAGTAAGAGGCAGAATCCGTGGTATTAGAGGTTAAGAACGGGCTTTATTCCAATGGACGATTTCGAAATCGTGGACTCCAAGTTCCATCACCACGGAGGCTCAGGAAGTGAAGTACATACATTATTGATAATTAATAACTTTTATACAATAGGCATTACAGTGAAGTAAATGCAAGAGGCGTAACAATTGATAGCAAAGATAACATTTCACATGCGTAGCTGAAAAAGGCGTAATTGGGAGTGACAAGGAAACGTCATTGGTTGTGATGTTACATATGGGTGGACCTATGAAATAATTTCGCAATGTCAGCAGAAATACTTTGCAGAGATGCGCGCGCAGCAGCATGACGTGTGATTGACGTGCAGCTAGGGGGTGAAGGGGACTTGACATTTAGCTCTACATGTGGCGACAGATGTCTAGAGGGTCAAGTCAACCTAATCCCAAATCATATCTAACATCCTATGTTTAAAGAACTATGTTATCCAGAAGAGAGGTCTCTTAGAGTAGAATCTTATTCTATACTGACTATACTGACTGTTAGTGCGTGTACAAGCGTCTAAGTGTCTACACTAGATGCGAGGGCAGGAATCTTCCATTGTAACAGGACTATGAATTACTTGCATGAAGACAGAGAAGCCGGGCCCTTTGCTCGGTAGCTGGAAGAATGTTTACTTTAAACTACTAGACAGGAATGCATTGGATAGGGACGGAGGAGATAATCTTGAAGGTGAAATACAGTTCTTGGCAGGCGACGGGCTGGATCAGGCACTGTTAGCTGCGCAGAGAATGAGGACAAAGTTCATGGATACAGATGCAGGCTCAGACTGGAGCTCTCAGAGGCAGAAGGCAGGAAAAGTTTGATGACAGAATCAGGGCCTACTTGCCTGGACTGTAAAAATGGCATAAGTGAACCATATAAAGGCGGTGGCCTTTTGTACTTAGGAATGGAACATCCGGCCCATTCATGGCGGATCTGAAAGAGGACATGTTAACGGTGGACGCACATGTATTTGCGTCTTCATAACTGGAACTGGAGGGAACATACATGTACTTGTAACATGTACATAGAACCGTTGGGGTCCAAGATAGGGGACATAACTGACCAGAAAAATCCATATTTCCACATTCCCTCCTTGTCCCCTACTTGCCCGTCAAGAGATATCAATCTTCATTAATCCATTGATCTGTTCATATAGCATCATTTGTTCTTCTTTTTTCTTCTGGGACGAATGAAAATCTTGATGTGGAATGCACGATGTGGCACACAGACCACAAATCGCTGGTCCACATTGCAGGCATAAGCAGCAACTGAATAGTATGAGAAGGCCAATACCTAGGAAGGATAGAACTCTCCATCCCCAGGCTGATAACACGCTCCAAAACCAACCGGACCAAGTCCAGGTGCCTGGATTCTGGTGTATCTGGCTTACAATCTTATGAAGGCGGGTTATGGCTTTATATACAGATGGCGAATTTTCTGGTATGAATACACAGCAGCTTGATCCGATGACCCTACAAGCTCCGCCCCTATCGGCCAGGATGACGTCAAGGACAAGACGATTTTGAAGCACAACAATCCGCATGGCAGACTGCTCTTCTGTTAAATTGCCTAGGGCGGAAATAGTTTCGTTCACTACTGCTTCAAGGGTTCTAGTCAATCTACGTATCAGCTTACTATTAGTAACGGTACCTATATAGGGAAAGAGACCTTTATTGAAATCTGTGTATTTTTCCCATGCTGTTTCAGTGTAATCGACTATTGGGAGATCTCTCCTTTCTCTATTGTGTACTAAATGAGTATTTCTGTGATAATCAGGAGGAGCTAGGAAAACAGGTGGCAAAAGGAATCCAATGTAGCAGGTACCATCCCAATCTAGAGGCAAACGTACATATGCCGTCTGACCACATATGAAGTAAGAATGGCGGGAAGCTCTAAATGTAGACTTGCCTTGATCACTAAATTCTACTACAGTGGTGCATCTACTATGGCCCATATGTATAGAACCATTCTTTCTTACACATAGTTCACCTTTTACTGGAAATACTGACATGGCGGGCAAACTTGGAGTGACTTCGGATTCGACATTCAAGATCAAGAGATTAAGCGTAAAATTACCTAATCCATATACTTCGTTTTCTAGATCAGTTCCTGTTCTTTTGGGAAGTCCCTCCTTGTTGGGGTGGCAGACTTTAAGTAAAACTAAGTTCAGATTTCCCCATACCCAGTTGTCTTGATAAACTGCAGAATTTGAATCTAAGGAATTAATTAAGCTAAACCATGCTCCACAGGAGCCGTTGTGTGTGAACGGGTATGGAAAAAGGGGTAGAATTCCTTTATAGTTCTGATAGGGAGGGAGTCGGCCACATATCCAACAATTTGTAGCATTGCTAACCTGATGGGAATGATGTAACATACTAATAAAAGTGTTATTGCGCAGCGCAAATCTGTATGACAATTCATGCGGGGGTAATTCACTAAAAGAATGTTCAGCAGTAATATTATAAACATGTCTAGAAATAGGATAATATATGTCCAACAATATACTTGCAATAATTATTAAAAGACTTAAGAAAAACAAAATTAATAACGTCACTGTGCAATGACTACGCAGTGATTTACAATATGTATGTCGTTTCAACATTTTTCGGGTTTTTTCTCTATTCAGATCTAAGGGATACATGTCGGAGACAGATTCAACCGCTTCACCTTGGAGAGGACTTAAACAATCAAATTTCCCGACTGATTAGATCTGAGTTTTAGTTTATAATGTCCGTGACTACTTGAGTCAACCAAAGGAAGTTTTGAGTCAATGGGTGAAGACACACGAGGTGTAGTTTTTATATCCGATGGTAGTCCATAAAATTTCTTGATATGACTTGAATGTACCCAGCCTTTTCTGCCTTCGATCTTCACGGCTGTCCTTGTGGTGAGCAATACGAGCTGAGGCGACCTCCACCTAGGATCCAGCTGAGTCTTTCTATCAAAGTTCCTCACTAAAACGAGATCCCCCGGAATTACGTCATGGGGTTTCACTTCAGTGTTGTCAGGAAAAGCTGCAGCTACCTGTGAACGACAAGATTGTAGTGCAGACATCAAGGAAGCCAAATAATCTGTCAGCATATTACAGTCAATATCAGTTATTTTACGTGGTATAGGCGTCCCCCACATACTTGGTGGTCTGCCAAAGATCACCTCATACGGGGATAGCCCTGTTCGAGAGTGTGCTACCATTCTCATGTAAAAGAGTGCAACTGGTAATGCTACTACCCAGTCGACACCTTTCTCCCTGCATATTTTGGACAATCTGATTTTCAAAGTCTGATTATGTCGTTCCACGAGACCTGCTGCCTCGGGGTGTCGGACACAATGGAACTTCCACTGATAGCCTAACAAAAGTGAAACGTGTTTCATTAGTTCGGATGAGAACGGCTGGCCGTTATCTGAGTAGACAGCACGTGGTAAACCGTACCGTGGGAAGAATTCTCGAACTAGCTGCTTGGCAGTGGTTGGGGCAGTGTAATCTGATACTGGGTACGCTTCGGTCCAACGGGAAAGAGCACAGACAACTACGAGAACATATTTGAATCCTCGACATCGTTCCATCTGGATATAATCCATCTGGAGGATTTCAAAAGGGTGATCAGGAGGCTGAAATCCACCCTGCTCTACGGGGATGCTTTTTCCTGGGTTGAACTGACAACAGATCATACAGGTACGAACTTTTTGTTTCGCTGCTGCTCGTAAATGCTTGTTGAACCAGATATGTTGAATGCTGTCTAGCATAGCTTTCTCTCCTAGATGCGCTGGACTATGGACAGTGTTAATAATGACTTGGACCATTGAATCAGGAAGGAACCATACAGATTTTTCCTTCGTCATCCATCCTTGATCCGTTTGGATCCCTCCTAATTCAGTCCATTTCCCTATTTCCTCTGGAGTAGCATGTGTCTGTATGTCAATTACATCAAGAGTGGGATCCTTAACCATCATGCAATGTGTTGGTGTCTGGACTATTGTCTTTGTCATGTCGGATGTTTGAGTTTGAGCAGTCTGTTTAGCTGTTCTGTCAGCTAGATCATTGCCTTGAGAAATGATATCAGTAATTTTCGTATGAGCTTTACATTTCATAATCGATATTGCAATGGGTAAATGTATTGCATCTAATAAGGCATGAATGAGGGGTCCGTGCTGAATGTGGGCACCGTGAGAAGTTAAATAACCTCTCTCTCGCCACAGCACGCCGAAGTCATGTACAACTCCGAATGCATAACGTGAATCAGTATATATGTTGACTTTTTTATTTGTGGCTTGAATACAGGCTTGTGTCAGAGCGACGAGCTCTGCTGCTTGAGCGGACAAGGTATTTATACACTTGGTTTCAATAATTTCAGTGTCTGTTGTGACTGCGTAAGCGGCCACTAACTCTCCTGTACCTGTTCTCATACATGAGCCATCTACATACAACGTCAGGTCTGGATCTGACAATGGGACATCTGTCAAGTCTTGTCTGGGTTTCGTCGTGATTGTAATAACATCAATACAGTCATGGGCTAGTGGGTCTGTTCCGATTACAGGTAAAAGTGTGGCAGGATTCAATGTGTTACAACGTCTGATTTCTATATGCGGCTGAAACAATGTCAATTCGTACCCTGTAAGTCGCGCTATAGTCAAGTGTTGTGTTTGCGTTCTATTTACAAGAACCTCTACTGCATGTGGTACTTGAACTGTCAATGGATGTCCTAATACTATAGCATCGCTTTGTCTGATTGCTAAAGTTGTCGCTGCCACTGATTTCAGGCACGCAGGCAAAGCCTGAGCTACTGGATCTAATGTACTAGAAAAATAAGCACATGGTTTGTGTGCTCCTGCTTGTTCCTGTGTGAGTACTGACAAAGCAGTACCTTCTCGTTCTGTAACAAAGAGTGTAAAATGTTTTCTGTAACATGGTGTTGCTAAAACAGGTGCTTGGCATAGAACTTTCTTTAAGCTTTCAAAAGCTAGTGTGTGTTCCTGAGTCCAAGGGAGGACAGTCGATGTGGCTGCCTCCTGTGTTGTCAACTGAATGAGTGGTTTTGCTAGAAATGCATACTGAGGGATCCACTGCCTACAATATGAAGTGAGGCCTATGAAAGCCCGCACCTCCTTTTGTGTCTTGGGTATTGGCATATTAGCTATTAACTGAATGCGATCTGGTGTAAGCTGCCTTCCCTCCTTGGACAGCGAGTGTCCAAGGTAAATAACTCGCTGGACACAGAATTGCAGCTTAGAAGGGGACACCTTGTGCCCCTTTTCGGCTAGAAATTGTAAAACCGTCAGTGATGCCTTTTCACATTCAGGTTCGCTTCGGGCGGTGATCAGCAGATCATCGACATATTGAAGCAGAGCAGTGTTGACTGGCATGTGGATACTGTCAAGTTCTCGTTTCAGTGCTTGGCTATAGATGCTGGGGCTTTCTGTAAATCCTTGAGGTGCGCGTGAGAATTTGAAGCTACGTCCATTTAAACTAAATCCGAACAAATATTGGCTTTCCGGATCTATTGGGACGCTGAAAAAGGCATTTTTGAGATCAATTACAGTAAAGAATGTTGCTTCGGAATCAATAGCTGTCAGTAATGAAGAGATGTCTGGAACTACGGGGTATTGTGGTACAATACATTTATTTAATTCGCGCAGATCAATAACCAATCGATATACTGGGGGAGCCTTTGGATCAGTTCGTTTAAGAATCGGAATTATCGGGGAATTACATACATTGGAGTCTGTTTCCACAACCACTCCTTGGGTAATAAGTTCGTCAATGATTTGCAGTAAAGCCATTACAGCATCTGGGGGTAACTTGTATTGTCGCATTCGTGGTAGTACCACTCCTGCCTTTAGTGTGACTCGATATGGTGTAATGTTCATGCAACCAACATCTGTAGGGCCTTGTGCCCATAAATGTGTGGGTAAAGTCTGCAGTCGGGAATCCATGTCTCGAGACACATAGTGACCTTTGAAATCACGTAAAAACAATCTTACTCCTTCCGGAGAACAACATATTATAGCTCCTAGAGCTTTCAGTGTTTTTATTCCTAACAAGTTTTCTGGACATGATTTAGTAAGCAATAAATCTGTAGTTCTGGTCAAGGGTCCTATCGTAAGTGGAAGAGGCTGTGATACTTCATTAACAATAGGTTTTCCTGAAAAACCAAGGGATATATTCTGTGAGCCTGAGAGGGGTGCCCCTGGAACTTCACTACGTTTTATAGTTGTTCGACTTGCCCCTGTATCAAGTAAAAATTTTCTATCTTGGCCTAATAATTCACTATGTACATAAGGTCCTTCTTGGTCTACAGGGACCTCGATAAGGGGTAAGTCAACTTCCCTCTCTAGGCTGGTTCATGCGTATCGTTGATAATCAGGATAGTCATACTGTGCGGTCTGGTACAGCTGTCGTGTCGTGGTTTGTGTGGCAGCAGCCGGCAGCGCTGGTGCGGCTGGCACAAACTGTATAGACTGTTGTGGAGCTGGCATGGCCTGTGCATGCTGCGGTGCTCCTTGTTCATTCTGATCCTGTCTAGGTGGCCGTGGTCTTTCTTTTGTAATACCTGTGGCGATATTACGCTTCAGGACTGGGCAATCGTGTATATAATGTCCTGGCTGTTTACAATAGTTGCATGTCCCTTTTATAGGTCCTGCTGAATCACCGGAATGTGTCGTACCCTTTTTATGTCCTTCAGCTGGAACTGTCTGAGAGACTAGCATTTTCATTTTCGTGTCTTTCATGCGTCTTTGTTCATGTTCTTGTTCCTCTCTAATTCTATTGTAATGGTACTGTAACATTTGTAACATTTGTGATGGGGTATTACCTTGCCATGTACTCTCGAATTTTAATACTCTATTCTTCACTTGGAAAAACAACAATTGATGGACAGAATGCAGAACAATGTCATACATTCACCCCAGTACAGAGATCTGGGCCTAAATCCATCGTTTTTTTGCTCACCATGCCATTCCAGTTTGAACCCAGCCATATGCAAATCAGTCTTGACCCTGTGCCCCATGGGAACAGTCCAGCCCGAACTGCCAAGCCAGGTCCTCCCTGGACTGGAAACAAGCATCCTAGGACCGGTTTCGGGTCCAGGGAAGGCATGGCTTGGCAGTTCGGGCTGGACTGTTCCCATGAGGCACAGGGTCAGACTGATTTGCATATGGCCATGTCTGAACTGGGGTGGCAGAGTGGGCTAAAGAACGGTGATGGATACAACCCAGATCTGTTGACTGGGTGTGAGTGTTTGATTGGTTCTGATGCTCCGTCCATCACCACCCCCTTTTGTACCGCTTTGTTCGCCATAAGTTGGCAGGGCATGCTCAGACGTGAGTCCCTTGCTCACTTTGCCACTGGATTCAAGCAAGCCTGGCTGAAGACGGCTGAAATGCCAGAAACCGGTCCTAGGAAGCTTGTTTCCGGTCCAGGGAAGGCATGGCTTGGCAGTTCGGGCTGGACTGTTCCCATGAGGCACAGGGTCAGACTGATTTGCATATGGCCATGTCTGAACTGGGGTGGCAGAGTGGGCTAAAGAACGGTGATGGATACAACCCAGATCTGTTGACTGGGTGTGAGTGTTTGATTGGTTCTGATGCTCCGTCCATCACCACCCCCTTTTGTACCGCTTTGTTCGCCATAAGTTGGCAGGGCATGCTCAGACGTGAGTCCCTTGCTCACTTTGCCACTGGATTCAAGCAAGCCTGGCTGAAGACGGCTGAAATGCCAGAAACCGGTCCTAGGAAGCTTGTTTCCGGTCCAGGGAAGGCATGGCTTGGCAGTTCGGGCTGGACTGTTCCCATGAGGCACAGGGTCAGACTGATTTGCATATGGCCATGTCTGAACTGGGGTGGCAGAGTGGGCTAAAGAACGGTGATGGATACAACCCAGATCTGTTGACTGGGTGTGAGTGTTTGATTGGTTCTGATGCTCCGTCCATCACCACCCCCTTTTGTACCGCTCTATTCTTCACTTGGGGCAAAGAATTTTCAACTAATTTTGTCACAAACAGATGTGGGTATGACTCGCTACTTGCTTTTATACCACTATTTATACCAAAACATTTTTCGAATCGGGCATAGAAATCACTAGTGTCTTCATCTTGCTTTTGTTTACAGGCTGAGATTGCACCCCAGTCTTCCTTTTTCGTAGTTAATAAACGTGGCAGTACCTGTACTAATAAACCTGGTAATGCTTTAGTTTTGTCCCCAAGCCCCGAACCTGGACCTCGGGCCCTTTCTTCATTTTCTAATGCTGTGCAATCTATCTTTTGGTCTCCTACCTCCCACTCTTTTTCCTTGAGTTTTTCATAAATGCCAGCAGGCATTAATACCTTTAATATTGTCATAATGTCGGGATAGGTATACTCTCCCATGAGTAACATATCTTTAATTTCTCGGTGGAAACCCGCTGGGTCTTTGTCATGACTGGGTACCACTTTCTTCATTTCTAACAATTCTATTTTCGATATGGGCGTATATACATATACACGTTTAAACTGATTGTCCTCGCCCTTTATTGGGTGTACTTCTCGTAAGGGATTCTGTCTGTCCATGTAATACATCGGTCTTTCCTTGATGGGCAATGAAACATGTTCTGGACATACAAAAAGAATGTACTGCTTTCTGGATTCTAGTATTTCCTTAATTAACTTAGTACCTGAACCTTTCCATCTATTCGTGAGTAATTCAGTCAATATATCAGGTAAGGGACCAGGATCTGAATGTTGGCTTTTATATAGTATAAGAAGTTGTTGAATCATATAAATCCCAGCTAAACGCTGTTCATCTGGGGTGAGGTTCAAAAATGTGTGTGCTACTGTATCATCATCATACTTTCCGGGACTGTCAATCCAATGAACGGCTGACCTGGCTAATTCTTGTTCATCCATAGAATCAAGAAAATGATAACCCCTTCGTTCTCGCAGTAATTTGTCAGCGGCTTGGAACGAATGCTCGGGGGACCTTATATTTATTATAGGTGTTTGGAAATTCCTGTTATTATCTGGACATATCGGACGTATCGGATCAGTAAAACATCTAGTACTATTACAAGATCTTCCTCTACCTACATAGGCTATGGTGTCTGACTGTCCTATGGGCAGTCCTGATCCTTCCTCCTCCTCGTTTTGTTCAAACTGGTCTACCGCTAATCTCTCTTCGTGTAGGCGTTCTATTTCTTTACGGATCTTTCTGCACATGGCTATTATACATTTTTGCCTGTCATGTCTCCCTTCTGATATATTCTGGCTCCATCTGGTAAGAGTTTCCATTGTTTCCGGGTCTACCCCCGGTCGGTCTTGATTTCTGATCACACAATTTATGAGGAAACGTAACAGTTCCCCTTGTATCTCCACTTTCTGGTAATCCATAGCTCTGTTAATACATTCAGAATCTCGCCCTGTCTGGACAAAATGATATATATTATCTAGATGCATAGTCATTCCTGGTAACTTCCCTAAATACACCGCGGCTCGTCTGATACGTAATTATGCCAGGATCATTTCGTCCTCTTTGCCGGGCACAGGGTCATATCTACAATCTACAAGAAGTTCTTTAAGCGTGCGGCAATTTATGAGTTTGGGGGTACGTGGATGTGCTGACTCTTGAAAGGTAAGTTTATTTATTCTGGGTGGCGTAGAAAAAATGTTGGTAGCCCCTCCCGTAGCCCCGTCTGGGGTATCGGGCGTGAAAGGATTCGTAGAACGTGATACAGCAACTATAGGTGTGGACACAGCTATAGAAGTAGCTGTAGGAACAGATGTGGGAACGGACGTGCTTGCCGGAACTTGTGTCAGGATTTGTTGTTGTAAAGGTACAGATACAGGATCTTGGCGTTGAACCTCCCCGGCCGACGGTCTGTGTGGGGCGGGGTTAGCATACTCGGGAGCTGCGTCATCTAAATATGAGGAAAGAAAAACATCTTCTGCGGTTCTAGGATGCCCCTTAGGATGTACCTTTATTGGAAATAATGGGGGTGGCAAGTCTTTTGGTATCCCCGCAGTAGCCTTAGGTAATCCCTCGGCCAGAAGGGGATACATACCCTTCATAAGGGCATGTCTTTGTCTGTCTACTTGTTCTGATTTTACTCGTGTACCTTCTTCAATTAATAGATTTTCTTGAACTTTATTTGAATTCTCTTTACTCTTCTCTTCCTGTCTACGTGCTTTTTCTGTGCGTCTATACGATTCTTTACGCCATAATTCAATGGCGTCTTTCTGTGATTGTCTAGCTTTCTTTTTCCATAATTCTTCCTCTACTTTCACGATGCACTCTGCATCCCAGGTCCCAGCTGCGGGCCACCTCTGACTTTCTGGTAATTCCTTAGTGTAGTCTACCCATAGATCAAGAAATAATATAGCGTCTAGGCCGTGTTTATGATACATGAAGTACCCTGGAGTGTCCCTAGGAGGAATGGGAACAGCTTCTTCGAGTACCCCTTTCCTAGTTGTGATCTGTCTTAGTTTTGAGAAGAGCGGCATATTGAAAACTGATCTGATACTTGGTTTTGAACAAACTTAATATAATAAAACACAATAATGAACAGTCATTCATACCACATGCAGGACATATCAATACATTTAACATTTAACATTTACATGAGCAACGATAATGATGACGATGATCTAAGAAAACTTAATCACTAAACGTAATACTCGGCATTTAACTGAATTATTCTGAATTTATATACTTGATATACTAGATATACTGCTAAACAGTACAGATACACTGCTGGAACAGTGCAGACCGGATTTGTGTACCCAAACCCGTCTGGACCGGCACAACTTATGTGCACGCCAGAACGCCTCCCCAGTAATGGTACTCACCGGGTAGCTCGGAACGGAAGGCCTCGGAACGGGACTGAACTGAACTGGACCGGACTGGACTCGACTCGACTCGAAAACTTCGGACACGTCGGGACATCGGAAACCTGGTGGGCCTCTGTATACCTCGGATCTTGCTCTCTCAGCTAGGCTCTGGTCGGGATACTTCGCACTTCTCACCGCCTCGTCTGGGTGTTGATCGCAGCCTCAGTCGCCCCCGCTTGACCGGAGGGAGATACAGGAAATCCTGCTGGTACGCGTTGTTGTCCGTCCAGCTGTGGCAGGAGACCGGGCCTGCAACGCACCACCGGCGCGTGAGATGAGAAAGTGTCCCTGTTCGGGCGCCCTTTATGTGGTAAATAATTTAATTACCGGGACTTAATTTGATACAGAACATAATAAAAATAGCTCAATAAGTAAGAGGCAGAATCCGTGGTATTAGAGGTTAAGAACGGGCTTTATTCCAATGGACGATTTCGAAATCGTGGACTCCAAGTTCCATCACCACGGAGGCTCAGGAAGTGAAGTACATAAATTATTGATAATTAATAACTTTTATACAATAGGCATTACAGTGAAGTAAATGCAAGAGGCGTAACAATTGATAGCAAAGATAACATTTCACATGCGTAGCTGAAAAAGGCGTAATTGGGAGTGACAAGGAAACGTCATTGGTTGTGATGTTACATATGGGTGGACCTATGAAATAATTTCGCAATGTCAGCAGAAATACTTTGCAGAGATGCGCGCGCAGCAGCATGACGTGTGATTGACGTGCAGCTAGGGGGTGAAGGGGACTTGACATTTAGCTCTACATGTGGCGACAGATGTCTAGAGGGTCAAGTCAACCTAATCCCAAATCATATCTAACATCCTATGTTTAAAGAACTATGTTATCCAGAAGAGAGGTCTCTTAGAGTAGAATCTTATTCTATACTGACTATACTGACTGTTAGTGCGTGTACAAGCGTCTAAGTGTCTACACTAGATGCGAGGGCAGGAATCTTCCATAGTAACAGGACTATGAATTACTTGCATGAAGACAGAGAAGCCGGGCCCTTTGCTCGGTAGCTGGAAGAATGTTTACTTTAAACTACTAGACAGGAATGCATTGGATAGGGACGGAGGAGATAATCTTGAAGGTGAAATACAGTTCTTGGCAGGCGACGGGCTGGATCAGGCACTGTTAGCTGCGCAGAGAATGAGGACAAAGTTCATGGATACAGATGCAGGCTCAGACTGGAGCTCTCAGAGGCAGAAGGCAGGAAAAGTTTGATGACAGAATCAGGGCCTACTTGCCTGGACTGTAAAAATGGCATAAGTGAACCATATAAAGGCGGTGGCCTTTTGTACTTAGGAATGGAACATCCGGCCCATTCATGGCGGATCTGAAAGAGGACATGTTAACGGTGGACGCACATGTATTTGCGTCTTCATAACTGGAACTGGAGGGAACATACATGTACTTGTAACATGTACATAGAACCGTTGGGGTCCAAGATAGGGGACATAACTGACCAGAAAAATCCATATTTCCACAACACCTGGGGGACTCTCTGGACTCTGTGCATGGTATAACCACTTTAGTTGTATGCTGTATACTGAGCCGCCTTCCGACATCTGGGCTTAATTCGAAGAGGAAAAAACAGACCTACTCAGCCAGGCATGCCATCTAAGAGCAACTGATTATCCAAACACTCTTGCCACAGGATTCGCCATGCCCAGAACAGTTTTAATAGTTTGCCTAGAGGCATCTTGGTTTTCAAGTACCATCTATGTAAAAATTCTCCCTGAGGTGATCACGTAGATAAAATATGAATAACTGAGCAACATCCCACTGAGTTAGAGTAGATCTTCAGGCACGTGAAAAAGTCCTCTTCCCTTTAGTTTCCACCCTTTTTAATTCTCTCTGCTGGGTTTGTAGTAAAGGCACCAGGAACTTGCTTCAGGCAGCAAGAAGCTTGCACCCCTTAAGTCTTTGGAGACAGGTATATTAAGAAAAATGAGGGAGAAATTGGCACCTGGAGCTCTGGATAGGCCTGAAGCGGCTTCGAGGAGAACCCTCAAGAAGGAGGATTGGGCACTGGTCCTAGCGCAGTAGCCGGGGTCAACAGCACCACTGGTGTCCTCTCTTCAGAGAGAGGAAATTCCAACTCACTAATTCTGACGGACCCAGCCTAGCACCTGTGTATCTTTACCAGATGAGTAGCCTGTAGGTAGCTATATTATCTGCAAATATCATTTACAGAAGGCAAGTAACCTTTAGTGCAGCATTAGCAAAATGTTTACAAAAAAGAGCAAAAGTGGGATACAAGGTATTTTATCAGTAAATTAAGTCCACTTGAAAATAGTAAGCATACTGTTTCTGGTGTATTTGTTTGAATGCTAGAAAGTCTATTCCTTTAAAAAATATATATATTTTACCCTTTCCACTGCTCTCTCCTGTCCTCCGGGTATTTAATGCCGATAGGATGGAGATGCATTCAAATGTCATCACATTTCAAACGGGGAGAACCTGTCACTTGACAGCTGCTGTTTAATAGTGAAATTGTGCAGTGACCTCTTCCCCAATCTTCTGGGTAAATAAGCATTAAAATTGAAGAACAGTGACATTTATGGCAGAATTTATGTATTTTAAATATTGATATTTTCACCTAAACCCTAAAACACTGGCTCAAAAACATCCCCTGTTCAAAGTTTCTTTATTGTTGAAATGTTGAGCCCCTGATGTCCGTTCTGGTTGGGGTTATGTTGTGGTGTTTGTGCAGCACTAAATTAATTTCCTTGTCTACTTTTCTTAACAGGAAAGTTAATCCAGAACTTTGAAATGAAACTTGGCTGGGGCAAAGCTGTTCCTATTCCTCCACATCCTATATACATTCCGCCTTCTATGATGGAGCATACACTCCCACCACCACCATCAGGATTACCTTTCAATGCACAACCAAGGGAGAGGCTGAAGAATCCCAATGCACCACTCTTACCACCTCCCAAAAGCAAGGAGGATTTTGAGAAGGTAATTTAAAAAAAACATGCAAATGGTTGTATCCAATTTTAAATTCTAAATCTGCGGTAGTCTTTGTAAAATGAAATTATATTTTGGTGGCCCATGTTCTCATTAGATTTTTGTTTTCTCCAGTGTATGTTGTTGGACTTAGACCAATATCATACCACCTAGGGCACCGCTTTATCCCTGGCCGTAGTGTTTATAACCTGTTGAGAAAGTGCAAGTGTTGTCTAACCTGTGTATTTGCCAGCTTTGTGGTAAACCATTAGCAAATAATGCAGTTTGTTAAAGCAAGTAAATGTTTAAGAATAGTTGAGATCTTAGAGTATAGGCAGAATTTCAGTAGTTTCCACCTATTTGTTTCAAGCAGCTGGTAAGTATATTTAAAATTCTTTTTTCACACTTATCTGATAGAGACATCTAGCTGCAGATTCCTTACCTTTCAATTTTTAGGCGTCCGGCTGGATTCAGAGGATTTTTGATAGCAGTACCCCTGCGTGCCGGTGATGGCATTCGTCAACTCCATGTGGCGTTGTTGTGTTAGTCGTCGTCGTGGTGACATCTGCGCCGTCAATATAACCGCTACTCCGGCGCGCTGACGTCAGTTGTTTTCTTTCTGTGCCAGCCAGCGCAGATCCTTCGACGAGAGCTACCCCCTGTCATTTTTTGACAGACTTTTTTTTCGACTTTTTGTCAACTCCTTTGGGTGTGTTAACGATGTCTAGCAAGAAGACCTCGGGGTTTAAGCCGTGCTTGACTTTTCCCCCACGCCATGTCATTCACACATCACCACCTAGTATGACTCTGGTGCCTGGAGCGCCACCACGACAGTCATGCTCCAACTGTTGGGGCATGGCGCCGAAGGCTTTGTGGGAGCGGTCCCTAAAGCTGATCGCAGCCCGGCGTACTGCCCCATGGAGGTCGCCTTGTCTATCTCGCTCACAGTTTTGGTCGAGACGAAGGTCTGAGCACCGCTCTGGAGGTTTAAAGTCCTCGTCCTCAAAATTGTCGCTCCACAAGAAGTTAAAGCATGCTTAGACTTTGCCCTCTCCATCGTGTGACGAGACAGAGGAACCTCTGTGTTCGAGACCCCGCCCCACGGAGCGGGTCCTTGGGTGGGCTCTGCTTTTCACTCTTTCCGGGTCAGGAGCAACCCCTGCTCAACTAACTGAATTTTATAACACCATGTGTGCCTAATTTGGGTGGCCTGACGGTGCCAGCACGTCCTCTGGCCCCTCAGGTTCAGATGAAGGAGACCCCGTGGGTTCCGTGCCTTTGGCTCCGCCCACAGCCTCTTACTGGACCGGTTCCGGGTCCAGACCTGCACCAGCCATACCTCAGCGACCTTCCCAGTGCCTTGTCTGATGCCAAAGTCTTCTGCATTGCCAGCGCCAACCGGATCCCCCCCCCCCCCCCCCCCCCCAAGATTCTGGCATGCTGCCCCCCCCCCCCCCCCCTCCCCATCCCATCCCCAACCTGGCTACACATGAGGGAGCGTCATTTGCAATGGTGGTGCGTAGGCCTTGGACCTGCGGCTTCACACGGTGGTAGTCAAGATGAAAGTCTTGGCAGAGGTCCTGCAGCCTGGTGTCTCCACCGCGGAACTCTTGCTGTCTTTCAACGAGGCCTTAACGGACGTTCTTCTGGGCACCTGGTCCCCAACCCAGCACAGCACAATTGCCCGCTGCCATCGCCATCCCCCAGGCACCTCCGCTTTCCCCACCGCCCACCCCACCCCACAAAGTTAGATGGTCCAAGCTTCCATTTCCTGTGACGTGTTCCCTTCTGCACCCCTGGACAGGAAATCCAAAAGACTGGAACGCTTTGGGAAGAAAATGTTCTCTTCCGCCAGTCTAGCATTGCAGTAGGTGAACGCCCATGTCTTTTAGGCCATTATTTCCATTCAATATGTGATACGGTTTCGCAGGTGCTGCCCAGTCTAGAAAGCGGACCGGATTCTGCTCCTCAAGCTATTTCAGTCAGGAGAGATGCATTGAAGCTCGCCATCCACTGTGGCTTGGACACAACAGACTCTCTAGGACTTCTGGATTTTCAGGGGATATCCAGGCAAATCTTATGGACATGTGCTTTGATGGCTCCCATCTCTTTGGAGACCAAGCAGATGCTGCGCTTGAGTGTTTTATGGACTCGCGGGCTACGGCCAAGTCCTTAGGCCTCACCACAATTTCCTGGCCTGTGTCAGCTTTTTGCTCCTTTTGTGGCTACGGAAAGGGGCTTCCAACTGAACCAACCCTAGTCCAGCCAGAGAGTACTGCAAGTTCAGCAACCTCTGTGGGCCTTGGAAGCGGTTCACCCCGACATTCAGGCGGCCAGAAGTTGAGCAAAGCCACAATTCTCCCCTCCACTGCAAAACCTTCCTAATCCTATCCCCCCCGGATCATATCCATCCAGGTGGTGGCAGGATATGCCATCACCATCACCACTTGCGGGACATCACCTCGGACAGGTGGGTGTTACAAATAGTCTGAACGGCCTACTTCCTCCCCAACAAACTACCCCTCCACCCATGCCTTTAGCTTACGATCGGCTGACAAAAGATCATCTTGCCCTACTTCTTGAGGAAGTCATGACTCTCTTTTCCAAGGAAGCTATAGAGATGGTTCCTGGGCCAAAAATAGGATGTGGTTGTTATTCCTGCTACTTTCTGGTTCCAAAGAAGGACAGAGGCCTTTGTCCTATCTTCGTCCTCAGAGCCCTCAACTACTTACTTAAGAAGGAGAAGTTAAAGATGCTCACCCATGCTCTCGTCCTGTCTGCTCTGGACCAGGAAGACTGGATAGTAGCGTTGGACTTTCAGAATGCCTATTTCCATATTCCTGTCCTTCCTGCCCATCGTCGCTGCCTGCGAGATTATGCTGGGCCACAAGCACTTTCAGTGTGCCATGCTCCTGCTTGGCCTCACCAGTTCCCCCTGGATGTTCACAAAGGTGATGACAAGGGTCGCAGCCCATCTGTGAAGATCCGAGATTCCAGTCTTCCCTTATGTCTAAGACTGGTTGCTAAAGGAAGGCTCGCTCCAAGCAGTTGTCTCACACTTCCAGTCTACGGCGAACCTTCTACACTTGCTAGGGTTTACTATCAACATGCCGAAATCACACCTGACTCCCTCTCGTACGCTCCCTTTCATCGGAGAAATTTTAGAAACTGTGCAGTTCCATGCTTATCCTCCCGAGCGGAGAGTCCAGGATATTCCGGCCATGATACCGATGTTTTAGCCTTTGTACTGGATTTTGGTGAGTGACTCTGAGGCTTTTGGGCCTCATGACCTACTGCATTCTGCTTGTGGACCATGCCAGATGGCACATACGGGCTCTGCAGTCGGACCTGAAATTCCAATGGACACAGCATCGGGGAAATCTCACCTAACTGGTTCAGATATCGAAGGGCACTGCGAAAGACCTGCAGTAGTCGCTAATAAACCACGATTGGGTCGGAGGCAGATCCCTCTCCCTTCCCCACCCAGATCTCACAGTAGTGATGGATGCCTCCCTTCTGGAATGGGGTTAGGTGGAGATCAGAAGACTCTGGTTTCCGGTGGAAGCCAGGCTCCATATCAACCTAGCACTGACAACCTTTTTACAATCCATCAAGGGAAGGCTAGTTCAGGTCCTCACAGGCAACACTACTACCATGTGGTACTGCAACAAACAGTTCTGCGTGGGGTCGTGGACCCTCTGTCAGGAGGCCCTGCGCCTCTGGACTGGGCATTTTCCCGGTGGTTCAACATCTGTCTGGTTCTCTGCCACAATGGACTTGCGCAGCCGACTGTGCCTTGCGGATCACGAGTGGCGTCTCCAACTAGTGGTGCCTTGGTTAGATCTGTTCGCCTTCGAAGAGAACTGGCAATGTCAGCAGTTTTGCACTTTGGAGTTTACAAGGCCGCTCTCGCTTGGTGACTTATTTCATTGCGAGTGGAGCTCAGGCCTCCTGTAATCCTTTCCTCCCATACCACTCCTGCCCAGAGTGATCAAGAATATCAGGAGCGACCTAGAACAAGTCGTTCTTGTGGTTCTGGAATGGGCAAGGAGAGTCTGGTATCCTGAGCTTCTGGCAGTGAGCATCGATCATCTGACAAGGCTGCTCCTTCGGGAGGATCTTCTGTTGCAGCAGCAGGGGAGGGTTCCCCACTCGAACCTGTCCTCTCTTTTCCGCCTCCTTATGTGAAGTTTGAGTTACGACAGCTGACAGCTTTTGACCTTCCTGCCGAAGTCTGCAAAGATATCCTGGCAGCCAGCTGTCCCTCCACTAAGTCGTTGTTCGCCTGCTGATGGAACAAATTTTGTAAATATTGTACAAAAAGGTCCATTAACCCCTTATCTGCCTCTCTGCCAGATGTTCTCCTGTTTATTCTTTCCTTAACCCAGCAGGGCTGTGCTCTGGGCGCTCTGAAGGGCTACCTTTCAGCCCCTATTTGCCTTTCTTCGGCTGCCAGATCATCCTTCACTTTTTAAACCCCCTCTTGTGCAGAGATTTTCGATGGGGTTAACCCATTTGTTTCCCCTTTTAATATGTCACAGTGGGACCTTAACTTGGTTCTTAACTTTTTGATGTGTGCACCGTTTGAGCCGCTGCACAACTGCCCTCTACGGCTGCTCACTATCAAAACAGCCTTTTCGAAGCATGTGAGCTGTAGATCACATGCTGTGCATAGATTGCCATCTAGTGTTGGGTCCGGTTGTTTACACTTTGTTTTTCTTCGAAGAAGCCTTTCAAGTCACGAGATAGGTGGCTCCCTTTTGGTGATAGTGCGCATGGGCATCGACTCCATCTTTAGATAGTTTTTTTCCGGTAATTGTGTTTGGATGTTAGTCGCTGTGCTCTGGTTCAACGAGGTTCCTTCGGTTTCCCTCGGTGCGCAAGACACTCCCCTTCGACGGTATTGTTTCCGATCACGTATAACATTCTTCCTGTGCTGTGTTTAATTATAAAAACCCTCTTTCAATCGGAGAGTTTGTGGTAGTCCATCGGGCCTACCCACGTTGGTTCATCTCGCAGAACTCCTTTCAAATTCTGCCCTCGGTGCCACGTGAAGTACCCGCGCACCGACTCACACGGAGTGCGTAACCTGTGCTTGTCTCCTGGGCACAGAGAACAGGACTGCGACACGTGCCAGGCTTCCCACTCCAAGAAGACGCTTTGCCACCGTCGAGCTCGACTCTGCGACATGCAGAGTCACCACACAAGCTCTATTCCGGAGCTCTTCGGACCTGAATTGGATGAAGAAGCCGGTGACGCTATTGGGGCCCGAGGACGAACAGGAACCGATCTCCGTTTTAGAGTACGGCTCCGACCACGATAAAGACGTCGCGCATGGACAGCGTACTGTAAGTACGGAATCTCCCTCGCCCCGACATCCATCTCAACTGAAAAAGAAGGCTCTGGACCAACCCGCGCCCTCGGGCCCTGGTCGGCCCCGAAACCACGCTTCTGACGCCCTGCATTCGGGCTCGGCACCGTGGCCTACAAAAAAGCCTTCCGGCTCCGAAATGCCCCACTCTAAATCAGGCACCGAGCCGAAATCTTCGGGATCGAAGCAAAAGTCCGGCTCCGAACCACATTACTCAGTACCCAAACATACTTCGCATCCGAAGATACCAAATCTGAAAAAGTAGGCACCGAAACAGACTGATACACCAAAGTCAGCAAAAAGTCACAGTTTCCATTATACGCTAGATAAACCGGACTGGAAACAGAAGGTGTTGGTTATTAATCCTCAGACTGGATATACTACCACAAAAGTGACTCTAGAAAGGACTGCTGCAGAAGAGGAATATCACATTCCCTTGAAGAAGAGAACTGTTGGAACTAACTCTTCCCCATTTCCTCTTCCTACTTGTCTTCCATCACTCCCTTCTCAGTTTCTACCTGTGCCAACTTCACCTGAACATTCACCACATACACCTGACAATCGGGATGATGGGGATGATGATATTCAGCCTATACCTACAGACCATGGGACAACTACAACACTAACTCGCCCACAGGCAATGATCCTGACTTATGCCCCACCAAGCCCTCTCCACCGGACGACAGTGTAGGCGACATTGAATTGCTTGGTAGGACAGCTAATTACCATGGGGTGCAGCTCCACAAAGAGTCTATCGAAGAGGATTTTCTCTTTCAAACCCTTAGCAGTACACAAAAATCATCACACACGTTACCCATGCTCAAAGGGATGACTAGGCATGTAGACGATATCTTTAATGATCCTGTCAGGGCACGTATCCTTACCCCTAGGGTAGATAAGAAATATAAGTCAGCACCATCTGACCCAGTTTATATAAAGGGACAATTACCATTGGACTCATTGGTAGTGTCCAAAGCACGCAAAAGGGCCAACTCCAAAACTATAGGAGATGCTCCCCCCCAGATAAAGAATCTAAACTTCTTGATGCTTCTGGGAACATGGTGGCCTCTCGGGCAGCACACATCTGGCGCATATCTAACACACAAGCATTGTTAGCTAGATACGACCGTGCGCACTAGGATGAAATGGAACAATTACTCCAATTTCTACCCCAAGAACATAGAGCTAAAGCTCAAGACCTAGTGAGAGAGGGACAACTTATATCAAATAATCAAATCGGGTGCTCCCTAGATGCTGCTGACACAGTTGCCAGAGCAGTAAACACTAGTGTCCTGTTACGAAGACACGCCTGGCTTCGCATATCTGGGTTTAAACCTGAGGTCCAGACTTCCATACTAAACACACCCTTTGATAAGGAACACCTCTTTGGTCCAGTGGTAGATTCCTTACTGGAAAAGACGAAGAAAGACACTGAAGTGGCCTAAATCCATGGGAGCCCTTCAGTCAACACAAGGCCGTCGTTCCTTTCGGTGCTCATTCTATCAAACAGGGTCCACAAATACTCCCTCAGAGACTACATCCACCTACACGGGCATTAACCAACCCTCTGGCTGAAAAAATTACTTCAGAGGGGGTTACAGAGGAAACAACGGCTGAGGTAGAGGGTCAAACATGCGTACCTCCCCCTCCAGTACAAAACAGTGACTTACCTATACTTCCTCTTGACCATTTAACAACTGTCTGGGGAAGACTGTCACATTTCTTACCAGCTTGGCAGTCAATAACAACAGACAAGAGGGTTCTACAGATTATCCGTTCTGGTTATTGCCTGGTGTACATTAACACTCCTCCAAACATTCCTCCAAAGGCACACAAACTTTCACAGGACCACCTACACCTCCTCCAACAAGAAGTACAGTCTCTACTTCTAAAAGGAGCTATAGAACCAGTACTGCTCCAACACTAAGGGTCTGGCGTGTACTCCTTTTACTTCCTCATACCCAAAAAGGACTGTTCTCTCAAACCAATATTAGATCTCAGGGAACTAATTTTTTTACATAGTCAGACCATTTCCACATGGTAACACTTCAACAAGTACTACCTCTTTTACAAAAAGGCGACTTTCTGTCTACTCTAGACTTAAAGGACGCCTAGTTTCATATTCCAACCCACCCTGCTCATCATAAATTTTTCAGGTTTGTGTTAGTGAGTCAACATTACCAGTTCAAGGTACTCCCAGGAGTTACCACTGCCCCCAGAGTCTTCACAAAGTGTCTGGCGGTAGTAGCTGCTCATCTAAGAAGACAAAGCATCCATGTCTTCCCATACTTGGACGACTGGCTCATCAAAGCCAACACGTACCAACAATGTCTCAAGCATACTTCCATAACTATTCAATTACTGCATCAACTAGGGTTCACAATCGATGTGCCAAAATCACATCTTCAGCCAACTGATACTCAGAACTATCTAGGAGCCACCTTAGGTACTCAAAAGGCTCTCGTGTTTCCCAACGCAGCCAGAATTTGCAACATTCAGGCTTTAGCTCTCCAGTTTCAACCCAATCAATCAATTCCAGCTCGAGTTTATATGCAACTGCTGGAGATGATGGGCATCACGATCGATCCCATGCCAGGCTGCACGTGCGTCCGCTTCAAGAATGCATAGCCAGTCAGTGGAACCAGTCATACGGTCTATTAACCGATCTAGTGTTGGTATGCTGCCGTAGTCATCGCTCTCTGCAGTGGTTGAACACACAAAATGTATCTAAAGGACAGCCATTTTTGGACCTGGTTCCACAAATAGTACTAACAGCGGTCGCATTCCTAACTGGCTGGGGAACTCATCTTCTGCAACACACTGTACAAGGCCTGTGGAGCCAACAACAAAAGTTGCTCCACATCAACCATTTAGAGCTGATGGCAATATTTCTAGCTCTCAAGGCTTTTCAGACTCATATAGCAGGCACAACTGTCTTGGTTCGTACCGACAACATGACAGCTATGTATTACATACAAAAACGGGGGGTACACACACTCTCCAACTGTCCCACTTAGCCCAAGACATCTGGAGGTGGGCTATTCACCACAAAATCTATCTCCTAGCGGAACACCTACCAGGAGTGAACAACCAGATTGTGGACCTCCTCAGCAGGCAGAGGCCCCAAATACACAAATGGGAACTTCACCCTCAAGTTCTCCTCCCCTACTTCCAAGCTTGGGGAGTCCCTCAGATCTGTTTGCCACACACTAAAACGCAAAATGCCAAAGCTTCGCCTCCAGGTATCCACACCCGTTATCCAAGGGCAATGCACTATGGATGAACTGGTAAGGGATATTTGCCTATGCTTTTCCGCCTCTCCCACTCATTCCATCAGTGGTTCAGAAACTCAGACAAACATCTCTCACATTAATGCTCCTAGTAGCTCCTACATGGGCACGTCAACCTTGGTTCTCAAGCCTGTTGGAGCTCTCTCTGGTCCCACATCAAAAATTGCAATTAACCTCAAGTCTCCTCTCACAGAGCCATGGAGAAAACAAGCACCCAGATCCCAAACAACTGAACCTCTCGATCTGGCTCCTGAAGTCATAGTTTGGTTATCTGAATCTTCCACCAGACAGTATGAATATCATTAGAGAGGCTAGGAAACCTACCACAAGAGCCTGTTATGCAGCTAAATGGAAGTGTTTTGTTATTTATTGCAATAACAATCATATCAACCCTCTTGATGCTGCTATACAAAACATCATCCGTTATCAGTTGCACTTGCAGCAGTCAGCATTGGCTTATACCTCCATCAGACTGCATCTTGCTGCAATAGCTGCGTATCTTCAGAATAGAAAATATGAATCACTATTTAGAGTGCCTTTAATTAAAGCTTTTATGGAAGGAGTGAAACGAGGGAGTCATACCACCAAGACTCCCACCTGCCCCAGTGTGGAATCTTAACATAGCCCTCACATGATTAATGGGCCCGCCCTTTGAACCCATGCACAAATGTGAACCACAGTTCCTCTCTTGGAAAACAGCTTTCCTCATTGCGATCACTTCATTGAGGAGAGAGGGTGAACTACAAGCACTAACCATAGAAGGACCTTTTTTCCAACTACACAGATAAAGTTGTTCTTCGTACCTATCCCAAATTTTTACTTAAGGTAGTATCTGCATTTCACAAAACCAGTCTGTAGAATTACCTGTATTCTTCCCTCAACCTGATACTGTTGCAGAACAAGGTCTACACACCTTAGATGTCAGAAGAGCACTGTACTACATTGAAAGACCAAAATCATTTCGTAAGACTAAACAACTCTTTGTTGCTTTTGCACCACCTCACAAGGTTAATCTTATCTCTAAATCAGGTATTGCAAGGTGGATTGTTAAATGTATTCAAATTTGCTACTCAAATGCAAAGAGGACTGTAACTGTACCCCTTAGAGCACATTCCACTCGCAAGCTAGGGGCCACTATGGCTTTCTTAGGAAACATTCCCATAGCTGACATTTGCAAAGCTGCAACATGGTCTACACCGTACACATTCACAAAGCACTATTGTGTAGATGTGTTAGTAAGACAACAAGCTTATGTGGGCCAAGCAGTACTTAAAACACTGTTTCAGACAACTCCAACAGCTAAATATAGCCACTGTTTCTGGGGGATACTGCTGCATAGTTTATGCACAGCATGTGATCTACAGCTCACATGCCTCGAACAGAAAAAGCTACTTACTCAGTATGCATCTGTTGTTGGCATGTAGAGCTGTAGAGTCACATGCGCCCACCCACCTCCCCAGGTACCTGTAGATGCTGTAGTTCTCTTTTTACTATGTATACATACGCATGGATATCTCTATTTACTACTACTCCATTCTCACCCCCTGCGGGAAAACAATCTGCAGATGGAGTCGATGCCCATGCGCTCTATCACCGAAAGGAGGAGTCACTGATCTCGTGACTGGAAAGACTTCTTCGAAGAAAAACAAAGTGTAAACATCTGGACCCAACACTAGATGGGGATCTGTGCACAGTATGTAACTCTACAGCTCTACATGCCAAGAACAGATGCATACTTGGTAAGTAGCCTTTTCCTTTTGGTGGCAATCACCTCTGCTAGGAGGGTGAGCGAACTGCAGGCACTGTCATTGCAGCCTCCTTACCTGATAGTCTTTCCGGACAAAGTGGTACTCTGGACCAGGGCATCTTTTCTACCTAAGGTGCTAACACCCTTCCATCTGGGACAGTCTGTTACTCTGCCCACTTTCTATGCACTTCCGCATCCTTCTAAGGAAGAGGAACGTCTCCACCGTCGGGACCCAAAAAGAGCGTTATCGTTCTACCTGGATTGCACAAAAGAGTGAATGGATGACCAACTCTTGGGTTCATGGGAGCAAAGAAGGGGCGTACTGTCCAAAAGAGGACCATATCACGCTGGGTTATCTGTATCAAAATATGTTGCGCCTTAGCGAAAGAACAACCTCCTCAAGGCCTAGGGCTCATTCTTCTAGGGCAAAAGCAGCCCCCATGGCGCTCCAGCGTGGTGTCCCAATTGTGGATATCTGCCTAGCGGCCACGTGGGCATCTCTGCACACGTTCACCAGACACTATTGTTTGGATTCTTAGGGAACTCCTCTTTTGCTGCTCTCCGTTGCAGGATTTCTTGGTTTAAAGCTTTTCCGCAGTACCACCTCCGGGAGGATATTGCTTGGGTATCTGTTCAAAGGTAAGGAATCTGCAGCTAGATGGACAAGTTACTTACCTTTGGTAATGCCTTACCTGTTAGAGACATGTAGCCACAGATTCCTTACCAACCCACTCTTCTGCCCCACACTGCAGAATTGTTTTTAGCGTCAGGGTTGTTCCCTCCTCAGGGCCCTAATTGTCTTTCATTAATACACCATGGTCAGTCACTTCATGACTCTGCGCTTCTGGCTTGTAAAGTCGTTGGTGTGCTAGAGTGGCAGTTATATTGACGACGGGGACGTTGCAACCACAATGAACACAATACAGACGAAGTTATGCGGAGTCGACCACCGCCATCTACTGGCCAGCAGAGGTACTGCTATCAAAAATCCTCCAATTCCGCCTGACGCCTGGAAGTTCAAAGGTAAGGATTCTGCGGCTAGATCAGAGGCGTTACCGAAGGTAAGTAACTTCATTAAGAAGCATGCTATCTCTTTTTCACAATATAAACTACCATAAAGAAGAAAGACAGATGTATTTTGTGGGTGGGCATTTTAGAAATGTATAGTAATTGTAAGTTCCTTATAACATTTACAATACTTGGTGTAGTATGTATTTGGTGTGTTTATTTGCATTATGATAGTGATGATGTTAGCAGTAAAACACAGCTCTGTTATAGTGTATGTGATTGTATTTGTATGACACTTTGCAGCAGTTATTTGACTGCAGAATGTATGATAGTTAATGTCATATTTTAATGCATATGTATATTTTTTTGCTTCTTCCTTGTTAACAATACTCACATATTCTATGTTTATTATCTGATGTGACTTCATATACAGACTCTGTCGCAAGCCATAGTCAAAGTGGTTATCCCAACAGAAAGGTACATGTTTTTCTTTATTATTTCTGATAACAATATAGAAAATGCCCCTTCTGAATTGAAAAAAGTGAATTGTGGTCCTAAAGGAAGGTAATAGCTTCACTGAGCAATGGTTCCTTTATATGTCAGGATATGACCAGTTACATATTCCCTAATAATTTAGTTTTTTCCTTTGTTAGGCTTGTATTTCAGTGAGATTAATGTGTTTAATCTTTAGTCAAGTGTATGTTTATTTTTTAACTGACACATTGGAGCAGGGCAGCAAGTAGATTTTGTTCTTAATTAAACAACTTTTTTTCTTGCATGGATGTCCTAGTTATAGTGATTGTTTTTGTAGATACATTGCTAATGCTGTCTTATATTGTGTATCTTTTGCATGCAACTCCTTGTTTGCATTCTTGTGCAGTAAACCGTCTTGCTTTTTCTTCGAGTATGGACAAACAAACATATTATGATACAGAAAAAGAATAGCTACTAAATTTGGATCAGAATATATTTGCATCCTCCTTTTCTCATGGAGCACACAAAGAAATATATTGCGGTATACTCTTGCTCAGTCAAGCTAAAGCTTTTATCCCCCAAGGACAGAGCACATCACTCTTTGAATCATTAAAAATTCTACACATACCAAATTTTCTATGAGCTTTGACATTGGGCTTGGTGAGCAACAACAGCTGAAGCGTCCGCAGCAGCGAGGGACCAGGAAAACATCAAGGGATGGATTGAGAAAGTATACACTTTTTGACCAGACGTGGTACGATCATCTCCAGTAATTTGTGCTTTTAATATGATTGAAAGATGTTTTTCGTTTTATTTGTTGGCCTACTCAAGGCATTTGGTTAACTAATGCACTTGTCAACAGTTTGTACAACACTGTTTTTGATGTCAACAATATTTTTGACACACAAACGTGGCTATTTAAGTCTTGTAAACGAATTACCTTCAAAGCCTAGCAAAGTCAAATAATGTTGCTCTGTAATCTAATGTCCAAATACATAATAATGCTTAGTTGTAAAAGAAAACGTCAGTCGAATCAATTTTTAAATTCACTTTCTGAAAGCCACGTTAATTTCAGAAGTTTTGCTGTGGAAAACTGTTACTTGACTAATTTTTTGATACTCTTTCACAGCAAAATGATCTATCATCTCTTGCCAAATAATTGATTCTCCTGCTTTTCATGCTAGTGTCCGGAAATAAGATGAATTCATTACTTTTTTACTATTCTATGCTGGGAAAAAAACAAGACCTTGTTTCACTCATTTGACATACCTTGCTCAGCAGTTCATCTCATGCCATGTATAGGAATGCTGAAGCCTGCAAAGTAGGATTACTTATGGTCTGTAAAAATACATATTGAAAGGAAAACTTAAAACGTCCTCTTCAAATTAACCTAAACTCTGAACTTAGTTGCTTAGTGTTAATTATAATTTTAAGTTTTCTTGTCAGTGAGAATCTTGGAGCCTATCCTTATTTTTTTTAAATTAATGAAATTCCACCTCAAACTATTTATGCTGTGCATGAGCCCTGGCTGTAACCCTTCCTAACTTCCCCCACAACTTCATCTTTTAAAAATGTTCATTCTTGGCAGGGAAGGGTGATCCCTTGCTGTGCTTGTGTTTTATTCGTTTTCTATTTTGGGCAAGGTTGATGCCTCTCTTGTATTCATCTTTTTTGCCTCAGACTAATATCCAATTCAATCTCTGATCCTGAATACTGTTAAATGTGTCTCCAGTTCCACACTCATTTATTGCATTCACCATATGGCCCACACTTTGATTAGCTTGATTCATCAATTTGTATTCCTGTGACAATAGTAGGTTACAAAGGTTATATGTCTTTGTAATATTAAATGTTGCAGGTGATTTTTACTTGTTTTCCCATTACTTGATTTCCCTCTGTTCTTTAATTCCTTTCATAATGAGATGTATATTGCTTGGTAGCAGGTGAAGTCCTTGTTCACTAAATTTGATAACAAATGGCAATTTTGCTATTATTTTCACCATTCTCACTGACTGTAAATACTTTCAGTGGATTAACACATTGCTTGTGTTTGTCATTATTCGGTTAATGCTGCCGTCTAGATATTTATAAAATACTGTCACACAAAATATCAACTTGACTGAAAGTCAAGTAAATGTTAATGGAAGTGGATATATTGCCCTTCATTAGCTTTGGGCACTATACAGACACTATACATACCAGATACTGTTCTTGAAATATAGACATTTTATGGGCAGCATTGCTTGACCAATCTAATTTGTGATCCTGTGAAAGTTGTATATTTTCTTGGTTGAATAGTAACTTTAATAGGATATGCCTGTATTGCATTCATATGAAATTCCATTACCCTTTACTAACTGAGGCCTCCGTTCTTTAACATGGAATAAATAGCATTATACATGTTACCTTGGTTTTCAGGTGCTTTAGTGTTGGCATGTATAGTTAATTCATTTGTGTTTATCAGTACTCCTGTTGGCTGACTCCCCTTGAGCAGGGCTTTTGGTTCCAGATCATTTCATGCAAGCTCTGCCTTCGGCCAGATCAGTAACTTTGTTTTTTTTAAACTTTTAGAAGTTTCTGACAACCAGAAGCAAAATAGTATAATGGAGGAGTTTTTTGGTCTTACTTTCATCCTAGACCTCTAACGGTTAGTGGGGTTCTCTGTGATGCAGCTTTGTGTTGTAAGAAAGCCTTCTTTTCCCTGTCTTCTGCTGTGCTTTTTCATGACAAGGCATATCGACGATGTGGCATTATATTGAGGGATTATTTGACTTGCAAATACTTTTGTCATCTTTTTATATCAATACATTTAGTCTCCCTCCTTCTGCCTTACAAGGGTTGCTATCCACAGGTAACCTCAATAAACATATGATCCATTCCCCCTCCAGGTACTCCACGCTTACCTTAGTAATTCTCTTCCCACATTACCCTTCTGTAAACCATCATTTTCGTTCCATTTTTTTCAAGACCTATTCGCACAACTGATTAACATAATTTGCATACCACCTAGTTGCCCAGTGGGTTTTGTGGTGCGGGTCTTTAACTGCCTAACTAAACAAGCATTGGCAAAGCCAGAAGGTCTTGCTTGCATTCTGTGCTTGCTGCTGTAAAAAAACGAATATGATGGCTGTCTGTATTCAGTATCTCTGTGAGAGAAGCTTAATGGGTGATGATTGTGTACTTTTGAGATGTAAAATAGTGGTCCATGTATTGCAATGTTAGCTTTCCACAGGAGGTGGAATGATGCACCAAATAGCCAACTGCATGAGGTTAGAGAGGAATACTCCTCTGGGTGGAGCTAAAACCCACACTATATATTTTTCAAAGCAGTGGAAATGTTAGATCCTGCAGACAGCTTCACTGTCGAGCCAGTCCTAAAAACATTTTTTTTATTTTTAAGTACTTCAGGTTTTGTCTATACCTTAAAAGTTAGGAGTATTTCACATCAAGAGGAACAAAGTAGGACAATCAGACTCTCCGTGACTACAAATGAAAAGGAGTGTGTGGTTTCTCCTTCCAGTTGCGGATGTTCCTGGAAAAACTCAATTGATCAAAAAGATGTGTATGGGTCTCCCTTTTTAAAAGGTGGTATAGCTATTGGAGAATTATTCGAGAATTATTCCTATTGCATGCAGAAAAGGCATTTTCTAATGAAGCATTCTAACCGCAGAGTCTTCACCTTTTGAATATTTCCCAGGCTGAATCTGCAAACTTTTATCAGCAGTACCTCTGTACGCTAGTTGGTGCTTCTTTGTGGCTTCGCACTGATGCCGTTCCTCTCCAGCAATTGCGTGTATTGTCCATATAAATGCTACTCCTGCGCATTGACGTTGTTCATTTATTTCTGTGCCACCAGATGCAGATCTGGAGCTACCTCTCGTCTCCTGGAAACAGGTTACCTAAAAATATTTTTGTGTGCAAGGCAAATGGCACCTCCCAAAGCGACAGGCTTTAAGCGCTGTTAGATGGTTCAAGCAAATGTCTGACAGATCCTGATCAGGTTTTCCTGTGGTGCTTGGCGTTTAGCCACAACTCGAAGGCCTTCAATAAATGTGCATCTGTGAACCCGAAGGACATTCGAGACTGCGAGGTGAAACTCTCGCCAAGCGCAGGAAGTCTTTGAGGTGAGATCTGTCCAAAATTGAAGGGTTGTTCCCGGTTCTGTCTCCAATCCAGAAGTCCTTCCCAAGATCGGTCGTCGTCTCATTCAAAATCTTTCTGTAAGTCGAAGAAACAAACATTAAAAATCCATTCGGCCCCTCCCTGCCACTCGCATTCTCCTGAGAACACATGAGGGTGTTGCAATGCCACTCTATTTAGCTCCTGAAGTCTGTTGACCTGAGTGCACAGCCCGCAGCATATCCAGCAGTCTGCTGCACCGAGGCTGACCAAAGAGTTCTACGAGGCCATGCTCTGACTCATCTGATCCTTATCGGCTCACTCTGGTACGCTTATGAGCCCCAAGGAGCAGAGAGACTCCATCTGGGATACTGCCAGCAGGCTCACCTTCAGCACCTGTTGGACGTTCGGAATCCACCACTAGACCTTACTAATCCAACACTGGGCCTCCTCAGACTCTAGAGCCAGGCTCCGCCAGTCAACGTGGACACTGGAGGACAAGGTGCCCATTGTGCTCTGTGACTCAGAGTTGGCGCCGCTACGACCCCGACCAAGGCCACCGTTCACAATTCATTGTGGGCTGGACACTCCGATTCCACTGGATGAGCCATTGCCACCAGTGTCTCCATTTGCCACCACGCCTGGTTGTTGTCAATCAATTATTCAGGCGATGTCCAATCGTCGCTAAAAGACATGGCCTTTGACTGGGCTTGGCTTTTTGGGGACAAGCAGATTCTGCTCTGGACCAGTTCATGGAGAGCATGGCCACAGCATGCTGCCTGGCCTTAGGCACCCCTTCTTGCTGGCTGCATCTGCCCTACTGTTCCTTTCGTGGCTTCGTCAGAGGTACCCCATACCGTCAGGCAATTTATTCCCAGCTAAGTGCTCAGCAGTTTTGCAGCTGCAATGTCCACCACCTGTGCAGACAGGGTCAGCGAGCCACTCAGCCTACTCAATCACCCCCATCCCCTCTCTCTCCTGCAGCCCCACCTGCCAAACCGCTTTAGTGTGCCCCTAGTGGAGTACTGCCACCATGTTGGGGGCAGGATCAGATGATTTTTGCCAAAGCATAACATTGGACAGGTGGGTCCTGCAGATAGTTTGTAAGGGTTTCACCTGGCCATTCACTGCCATACCATTGACATCCCCAGAGTGACTGACGGAGGGCCATCTGTCCATCTTACAGATGAAAGTTTAAGCTCTTTTGGCCAAATTGGCTATTGAGATGATTCCTGCGCTAGAAATAGGTTGTGGTTGATATTGCCACTGCTTCCTAGTGACAAAGGACGGAGGCTTTTGCCCTATTTTACACCTGCACCCTCTCCAAAATGCTTATTTTGGCCAAGGTCTTGGCTGCCAGTGTCCCTGGAAACTGGAAGTGGTGTTAAACCTTCAGTTCATGATCGGGGATTTTTTAAGTTTGCTGTGCTCCCCTTTGGTCTCACCAGCGCACCTTGGGTGTTCACGAAAGTGACAGGGAAGGTAGCAGTGCACTTGCGGAGGTCAATAGTTCAGTCTTCCCCTACATTGTCGACTGGCTACTGAAGGTGAACTTGCCCCAGGCAGTGCTCAACCACCTCCAGATCACTGCAAACCTCCCATCATCTTTGGGGTTCATTAGGAACGTGCCAAAGTCACACTGGACTACTCAGATGCTCCCTTTCATCAGATCAAATCCAGAAACAGTTCGGTTTCGTGCCTTTCCCCTGGAAAGGAGAGTTCAGGACATTCTGGCTATGATCTTCCAGCCTTTGTCCTGGATTTCAATGAGTATGACCCTGAGGTGACTGTGACTGATGACCCCCCTACATCCTGGTGGGCCAGTATGCCAGGTGGCATATGCAGGCTCGGCAGTGGGATCCAAAGTCTCAGGTTGACTTCTCTGACTACGTACAGACCTTGAAGGGGACTCTGAAAGAGCTGCAGTAGTGGCTAATGGACCGTAATTAGGTCAGCGTCAAACCCCTCTCCCTACTCTACCTAGAGCTGACAATGATGACTGATGCGGTCCTTCTGGGTTGGAGGTGGCCATCTGGGAGACGTGGAGAGCATAGGTCCTGGTCTCTCGTGGTGGCCCGGCACCATGGAACCCACCTTGGGTTGAAGGCCATCCACTTGTGTTGAAAACCTTCCTTTTGTCCATCAAAGGGAGGCTGGTGCAGTTGCTTACAGACACCACCACCTCCATGTGGTATTGCAACAAGCAGGGCGGTTTTGGGTCTGGACCTTGTACTAATAGCCACTATGCCTCTGGAACTGGGTGGACCATCAAGGGATCTTCCTTCTGGTGAACCACCTGGCAGGATCTTTGAATGGCAGAGCTGACAAGCTTAACTGTCGATGCCTAGTGGAGCACGAGTGGCAGTTACATTCTGAGGTGGTGGAAGGTCTCTTCCGCTGATGGGGAGAACATTGGCTCAATCTATTTGCAACCGTTGACCACTACAGGCAATGTCTTTGCTTCTGCTTGCTGGAATTTTCGAGACTTCTCTAGTTAGTAGACACGTTCCGCCTGAAGTGGAACTCTGGACTCCAGTATGCCTTCCCACCTGAGTTCTGAAGATCAGGACCGACCAGACCCAAATCATCCTAGTGGCCCCGGATTGGACATGAAAAGTATGGTATCGAAAACTCCTGGGCTTGAGCATCTGTCCTCTGATCAGCTGGTCCTCCTGGAGGACCTGCTTTCACAGCAACTTGACGGGGGTCTGAACCTGACACTCTGCAATCTCCACCTTGATGCACGGCGATTGAGCGGCGACAGCTGACCACCTTCAACCTTCCTCAGTAAGTGGTTGATGTTGTCTTGGCAACTAGCCATTCCTTCACAAAAACTGTCTGTCATTGAGACACATTTGTGGTTTGGTGTAGCTAAGGTATTTGACATTGTCTTGTCTTATCTGGCAAAGCTTTGCTTTGGAAACTGGTGATACCTTTCTGCCTTTTTGCAGTTGCTGAACCAGCTCATATTGTTTACATCACTGGTTGTGATTCGTTTTTTTGAAGGTCTGTGCTTGTTTACTTCCTCTCCCTTCATCATGAGGCAGTGGGACTTTATCTTGGACCTCACATATTTGATGTGAAATCCCATTGACCCATGTTACAGCTGTCCTGTGTGGCTTCTAACCCTTAAGACTGTGATTGTCGTTGCCATGACATTGGTGTGGCTAATAAGCAAGCTCTAGGTTCTGTGTCAATTTGCTGTATTTCACCTTCTACCCAGACAAGCTGGTTCTGTGGATGTACGCATTATTCTTGCCTAAAGTTAAAAACTGTTCTACATCTGCTAAATCCTCACCCGCTGGCATTCTGTTCTCCGTCTAACCCCTTTAAGGAGGAACAGAGACTCCATTGCTTGGACCCACAAAAAAGCAGTAATCTTTTACACTGATCATAACAGAGAGCACCTGGTGGACGATCAGCTCTTTGAGGTTCTGTGTATCAAAAAAATGGAAGGCTGTTCAGAAAAGGACCATCACCCGCTGGATCGTACTCTTAATCAAGGTATGCTACTCGTTGGCAAAAAGCAGCCTCCAGAAATACTTCGAGCTCGTTGCACCAAGGCCAAAGCTGGCACCACTGGGGTTAGTGTGCGGTGTTCCTGTCCTTGACATCCTCCATGCTGGTACGTGGGCGCCACTCCATACATTCGCAAAGCACTTCTGTCTAGACATCGAGGTTCGCCAAGATGAGCACTTTGCCTGCTCCGTTCTACAGGACTTTTTGGTTTGAGACAATCCACAGAGCTACCAACTAATAGGTACTGCTCTGGTATCTATTCAGAAGGGTAGAATCTGTGGTTCGAGTTCTCCCTGTATAAGAGCAAGTTGCACACCTTCGATAACGCTCTTTTTTGAGACTTAACCTAACCGCAGATTTCTCATTGACCCTCCCCGTTCTGTTAGTTGGGTTATACCCATTAATAAGATCCCAAGTATACGAATCTGCACACTTGTTCAACCCAATTTGCTTTAGGGGCTCTGCGTCTGGGGGCACAGACAGTCTTGAAAGCAACTGATGTCTGTTCAGGGGAGTGGGGTAGGGGAGAAATCGACATGACACTCAGGAAATGTGACATCAATTTATAAAAATAGACTGTATTTTTAGAAGTCTTTAGACAGTAGAACAAAAATAAGTCTCAGGAGTGTTCTAGAGATATAAATTTTACAAGTAATTAATCAGAGCAATTTCACATAACTTCGATCAATCCATGGCAAAATCAAAGGATTGGACACACAGTTTTTCAAAGAAAACTTAGATACGTTTCACTGCGGTTGTTTAGGGGTGCTTGGGGCGACTAACTCCGGCAGGGGGCTAGTCAGAGATGCCAGCAAGGTCCTCTAGTACTGTTGCCTTCACAGAAAAAAGCAGGTCTCCAGCAGTTCCAGGCACTTTATCAGCATTACAATGGATTCCTATGGAGTGGTCATGATGAAAGGGATGAAGGATCCTGAAGATGCTGTGGATGTAATGTGGTCTGTGGGGATCTTCCTGCATTGATTTGTATCTCTGCAAAGATGGTAAAGGGGTCCAAGTTGCACGGTCGTTGTCCCACAAAGTCCTCTCCTGTCTGGCAAAGTCCAATCTCCACTAGACTACTTGTCGCCTTCTGTCACGGTCACATGCCAATCCTTCCTTGGTCAATAAATTGCCTTTTCATGGTCCCAGCAATTCTCTAACAGCACTCCTGGGCTCAGCGAACTCTGGTGCATTTCTTTGCATCAGGTCTTGGTCTTTAATGCTGCACAGTGGCGATGGTAGCGACTTGAAGACTTTAGACTTGTCTCAGAAGGCCATTTCGGTTGATATATCTCTGTGCTGCAAACATGAGGCCAATCAGATGGCCCTTGGGGTTCTTTTGGCTTGACTGGCCTTTGGAGACAGCTTCTCCTCGAGCAGAACATGGCAGGCACAGTCCCTCTTTTTGCTATCCACAAAGTGCAGCAGGTGCAGCCCATTTCAGTGCAGCCTTTTATTGGGTCCCTCGGGTAGTTCATTCTAGGTCCTCCCAAGTCGATTGATATCTGAGGTCTGTGTGCCAGGGGGTTCCCTTTATGCTCAGTGTGTTCAGGGCAGGATGCAGTAGGTATCCAATAGGCTATCAGGTTTCCTCCAACCTATTAACCACCTCCTGTGGAGTATGGCATCTGGTTATCCCAGGATGCACCATTCTTCACACTTCCAAGATAGCGAGACCCTCTACTTTACTGTCAGAACATGCAAAGTATATGTCCTGCCTGTTTCATATGTTGCACCCTGCCTTTAGGACTCGGTAGGCATGCCAGAGGGGTGACAAACACATGTCCAGGGAACGTGGTGGCTTTGCCATTGCTTTAAATGGCAGTCAGGCTAGCAGTGCACAACAGCTCTACCAGTCTGCAGTGGCTGACTGAGGCACATGTTTTGCTTAGGGGACCTCCAGAGTGGCAGAATCAGTGCTGCAAGCCTAGGGTACCCCTCTAATTTGCATCCCCTGTGTGCCAGGGTATCAGTTACTAGGGACTTACAGGTAAGTTAACCATTTCCAATTGGTATAGCCAGTTCGACATACACTTCAGGGTCAGTGCACTGCCACTGAGGTCTGGTTAGCAGGCCTCAGTACTCTTTCAGAATCAAAAAAACAGCAGCATCAGTTGAAAAACTTTGGAGTGAACATACAAAAAGAGGCAGTTCCTTACACGCCTATACGTGCCCCACACTTCTTTTCCAGAGCAGAATACTGCCAGTGTGGAGCTATCTATCGGCGCGCAGAGCTACTTCTGAAAAAGTTTCTGGATCCAATCTGACGCCTTGGGAATATTCAAAAGATCATGCATCTGAGCTTAGATAGTCTCCACCAGAAAGAGCATTACTGGAGATAATGGACTTGTTCTTTGTAGTGTGAATATTTCCGGATTTGCTGGTTTTGCATTATTCTGCCATCTAGTGGTTGAATCCAGAATAGTCTGTTTGAGGAAATGTGATGTATTATATGGTGTGGTTGTGCGACCTCACTGTGCAGTACACTTACCAACCCCTTTAGGACCAGTAGATTTTTTTTGCCAAGCCTTTAGCTCAACCGTGGATAGCAGTGAGCAGCAAGGTTTACACAAAGGAATAAGTGTAAAGCATTTAAACAGCACCAAAATAAATGAAGAAGAAATCGGCAAGAAACCAAAGAAATCTGATGGTAATTTCCAAAAATAGCTATATTTTTATTTATTTTTAGACACCACAATAAACTAGATCCACGGAAGGGTTCTGGACATATACAATTTGCAAGGTGTATTGAAGCAAAGCATTACACTCCACCCTGAACATTCATTCGCAAATTCAACAAAGTTGATACTTAGAAACTTTTTCACCTAAAATTTAGGCTAGTTATATTGTGGTCATTTAGAGTCACTGTAGGCAACTATCTCAAGTAGAGAGCCAGGCTTGGGGGAGGGGACCAACAAGGTCCTTAGAATCAATTACTTTTATGGGTGAAGCAGTTTCCAGACACTGTTTATCCCCTTTGCAATGGATTCTTATGGAAGTGGTCCTGATGTAAGAAATGAAGGGGTCAATGATGCACAAGTTTGTTGTAGATACAATGCGGTTGATTGGGGGGGTCTTCTGCTCGTACTCCTTGGTCCATGAAGGGGATGAGGAGGTCCTAGTCACAGGGTTGATGTCCCTCAAAGTCCTTTCTGTGCTGATAAAGTCCAGTCGCCACTGGGCTATCAATCACCTGGTATCGTGGTCACAGCACAAATCCTTCCCTGGTCAATAACTCTTCTTCTTGTTGACCATGCACTCCGACAACTCTCCTGAACTCTGCAAACTCAGGTGCAACTTTAAGCATCGTGTCCTGGTCTCTGGTGGTGCACTGTGGCGAATGGCAGCGATCTGAAGATTTTGGCCTTCCAATGTGCCACAGCAGGCTTCTCAGCTGTTGTCTCTGTGCTGTGAACAGGAGGCAGCCAACTGACCCTTCGAGTTTTTGTTTTGTGTGGGCTCCATAGACAAGTTCTTCAGGAGCAGGACACAGCAGTCACTGTCCCTCTACTTTGATAGCCACCAGGCTCAGTAGGTGCAGTCCTCACTGGCACAGCCCCTCTTTGCCAGTTCCAAAGTGCAGCAGGGCAGTCCTTCTTCCAGTCCAGCTGAGTTCTGAGTGCCGGGAGTGCCCTATTTAAGCTCCAAAATTGCCCTCATGGTAGATGTGGTTGGTAAATGTGGTTGGTAGATAATGGGCTAACAGGTCCCCTCTCCTGATAACCACTTCTTGGGAAGTGTGGCATCTGGCTATCCCAAGATGCACCATTTTGTCCACTTCCAACATGGCTGGACCCCTCTGCATCCGGAGCTCCCTAGCCCAGCTCAGAAGTGTGGCTACCAAAGAGGCTACACAATGACAGCAGGTTAACCCTCTCCTTTCCGGGTGCCGGCTGGTGTGCCTAAGCATTCCCTATTTGCTGTTCAAAGGCGGCATCAGTTTTGAAGCTCACCTTCTGGGCCAACATCCTTGTGGCTTCCTATAGGAGGGAGGTAATGCCTCTCCAGTGCCGGCCCCTATTGTCTTCTTTCTTGGGAGTCAATGGCATGTCTCCCTGGGAGGGCGGAAAGCTGTCTCTAGCTCAAGCTCCTCGTGTAACTGTTAAGGGCACAGGATATTGAAGGCAAGAAAGTGACAACATTGGACGGTTTGCACACCAATACTTGTTACATTAATTTCGACTTGAAAATCAGGTCAGGCTTAATGTAACGAGTGGTTTGATACCTTGTCGTATCAACTTTGATCACACTTTTTCAGGAGTTGGCACAGCTCAGTGGTCCGATTTTTAACCCTGTACTCGCCATGGGGTGGCCAAGTCTCTCTACAGTTTAAACTACAGTTTCACATTTTTGCTGCCGGACCATGTCAACTTCTGTGTACATCATTTATTGTATCATAACTACCTTCGTTAATATTGTAAAGCACTCTGTCAACAAAAGGGTCTTGTTCGCGCTATATAACAGGGGAAAATACATCAAAAAAACCTCAACTTTCTGCCTGTGAAATATGCTGCAGCCTGCCATGGGGTGATTTACGCATATTGTAGAGAGAGGTTTGGCTTTACCATTGGTTTAAATGGCAAAGCTAGGTTAGCAGTTTGAAACTGCTCTTCCAGTCTGCCGTGGCGGACTGGGAGACTCGTTTTACCTGTGTCTAACCAAGGGTGATACTTCCAGTGCTTTAGTCCCAGGGGTGATTTAAATGCCCTGGGTACCATACACTAGGGACTTGCCGATAAGTTAGTCTATGTCAATTGGCTATAGCTAATTTAACATGCACGTTTTGTTGTCAGGGCACTGGCACTAAGGTCTGGTTAGCAGGCCTCAGTGCTCTTTTAGAGTCGAAAAACCAACAGCTTTAGTCCAAAAACTTTGAGATGACCATACAAAAAGAGGCATTTCCTTACAGTGTCTCTTACAGTTTTTTTAGTTTTTTTTGGATGGCAGCTGTGGTCGACCATTTGGTGTTATGTTCCTCCGTTGCAGACGTGAGACATGCGCCCGAAAACCTCCAACGCATAGTATCCATCCTGAGATTCTTTATTCTGCTGTTGGGTCTGGATGTGGAGGAAAGAGCTCCCTAACGAGTAGACTAAGCCAGAGTTGGAGAAAAGAACACCAGTTTTTCTTCACTACTGAAGATGAAGCACCGATGGAGACCAAGGAAAATCAGTTTTCTGCCGAAAATCTTGGTTTTCAGTCCATATGACCTGCAAGGTCATCACCTGCGTGAACAGATTAATGTAGCTGGGACATAAAGCACACACAATTCAATTTCTGCCCTGACTGGTATCACACGTTTATGCAGAAGGACAGCTTCAGGTCTGTAACATGGGCCTACTCAAGGACCATGTAAAGGAGGGCTGAGACGCGCTGAATTTTAATCCAAAGACATTCCAGACTAGAGAGATGCAGAGGCGGACACTCTATACAATGGCACATGTGCAGAAACACACACTGTGGAAGGAAACAGAAGTGTACAATAACGGTTTGTGTAGATGCAATGCTCCAACGCCGAAGGAATCAATGTCACAGGGAAGAAAACATCCAAAATATCAGTGGTGAAGGATACTGAGTAACTGCAATACAGAAGATAACACCTCAAGGGCGGCTAGGGAGAGAGCTGAGAGGGTCTGACTCAAAGCTACCCATATGGAGTCTAAGCACCTCAAGTCGACACTGACTCCATAATAGCCAGCAGTGAAGTGCAGACGAAAGCATAAAGAGCCCCTCTAATCCAGAACCAGAGATTCTCCGGTGGCCAAACCTTCAACTCTGAAATGCGATCAAGAGTGTTGGAGGGAGAGGAATCTAACAAAGCTGAAACTTCGGCGCTGAAAACAAAAACTTCGATGTGCGACTTGGAACAGATGAAGAGGCCGAAATGAAGGCATTGATCAGGAGGAAGAAGAGTTTGAGGACTCCATGAAGGGCTATAGGATTCTTCTCCAGTCCACTAAGGAAAAATTGCTTGCAGTCTAAGAGCTCGAGCTCCCTGCAACACCAGAACCCACAGAAAAGCAGGAAGCGGAAATCTTCAAATATGAAGATGACCGAAAGTGCTGGCATTACGCTTGCTCAAGGTTATTTCATCGTTAGTCCACCCAGATCAATCCGGCTTCATGCCAGAGAGAAGTACGGCGCTCAATATCCGTCGCATCCACAGTGTGCTCGCACGCCGGGAGTGTATTGAGAAAGACGCAGTGGTTCTATCCTTGGATGCCTCTATGGCGTTCGATTCCATCGAATGGCCATATTTATTCGAGGTACTGAGACGCATGGGCTTTGGTCCGAAATTCATGGGCTGGGTGAAGCTGTTCTAAACAGATATTTGTGGGCAAGTCTGAGTAAATAACTACACGTCTTGAGTCTTCTCACTGAAAAGAGGCACCAGACAGGGGTGTCCTCTATACCCCCTGATCTTCTCCCTAATTTTAGAGCTGCTCGCCTCCTGGGTCAGACGAGATGTCCTGGTGAGAGGGTTGAAGTGGGCGGAAGGGCATGATGACCGAATATCGCTCTATGCTGATGACATCTTGCTGTATCTCGCCTCCCCCTATAGATCCCTACATGGGGTATTAAACATATTCACAAACTTCAGAAAATATTCCGGGTATGCTATAAATTGGAGCAAGTCGATACTGTTCGTTCTCAGGGGTCAGGTTCCCAGACTCCCCCCGGGATGCAAAGTAGAGGTGACCACGGAGGGTTTTCGATATCTGGGGGTGTTTATATCCCCAGACTCCCAAATTTTTTACGACCAAAATCTAGCTGCTCCTCTTGCCCGATTACGTGCAGATGTTAAACAGTGGCGGTCTCTACCCCTGTCTCTAGTGAGTCGGGCGCCTCTTTTCAAGATGCTGGCCCTTCCACGATTCCTCTATATTCTTCAAAACTGTCCACTCAAAGGTCCCGGATGCATACTTTTCAGGGGTGGAGAGTGGAGTCCAGACGCTGCTGTGGTACGGGGGAGCCCCTTGCATAGCGCTAAACAAATTAACCAAGGGGAGGTACGACGAAGGCATTGCCCTCCCAGACATTAGACTCTACTACTCGGCTTCACAACTGGTGGTGGTGAATCATTGGATTTACCGCTCCCGATTGACCCAGCTTACATGTTGGATAAATACCAAATGGGACGCGCGGGCTACTTGGGGGCACTGTATTCTAGGGCTCGGAAAGGACAATACCTCGGCCCCACAGCCCACACAGTCACCATATGTCACCTGACAAACTCACGTCTTGGCTGGTCGAGTGTCCTCACCAAAGCCACGCCTCTGTGGTTTACTCAAAAGCTGGGACTTTCATGTCACCAACCTGGGTTCGACAAATGGGATACTATCATGATCTCTACTATACGAGACCTAGTGCAGAGGGGTGCAATCCTTAAATTCGAAGACTTAAGGAAAAAATATGACATGGTCCAAGGTGACGTATTTAGATACCTGCAAATCCGACACGCCATCACCACTGCTCTTCCGGATATGGTGGATTTGCTGGACTTGTCCCCCCTGGAGGACAGACTACTCGACGGGCCGTTGCTCACCAAACCCATATCATTAACATATAAAAAGTTATGTAATAATCTACCTGATATGTTCTGTAAACTTCAGGAGAAGTGGCAGGTGGACCTTGGGCCCATTGATGATGAAGACTGCCAGGCGGCACTGATGTCCCCCCGGGAGGCCGCCATTACCCTCCGTTACCGGCTTATTCAACTTAAAATCCTACATAGATCCTATCGGACCGGACCAACCCTAGCGAGAATTGGCTCAATAATGAGTTTGCTCTGTCTTCGGGGCTGCCAACAAGATGCAACCTTTTATCATACGATCTGGGAATGCCCAGGGGTACAACCGTTATGGGAGCGGGCCACGGGTCATATTTGTGAAGCCCTGGGAAAGGAACTCACCCTTACTCCAAGATTGAGGCTCCTTAACATGTGGGAACAGATGGACCTCACGGAGGTAGAACAACAAATGGCAACACTGGGATATACTATAGTTAAACGGGAAATTGCACGGCGGTGGGGGGTAGCAGACAGACCTTCACTTAGACTATGGGTTAGAGAATATGATAATTGTATGAATGCCAAAAAAGAAGTGTTCTAAGCACGAGGGTGCCCTAAGAAATGGTACAGAAAGTGGGGCAAGTGGAACGCCTACCAGGGCGAGATCTGCGTTTCCCCATCAGTAGAAATGGAATTGCAATGCACCGGAGAGCGACACATAACTTTGCTGTGATTGTAATTGATGTTTTCTCCCTAGGATTGCTAATTCGATGTGTAAATAACCGAACTGTCAGCTGGATTATGTATGTAACTACGATTAAAGTGAAAACCAATAAAAATATTTAAAAAATATATATATATGAAGATGACCTAGAGGAATGCCCACTCAACAAGGAATATTCAAGGTGAAGTCTCAGAGAAAGGACGGCAGGGCCTGGACTCCAAATCAATCCGTCAATAGACTTTATTTGGTTTAAAATTGCAAACCATAAAAGTCCGTTACAATAACATCAAGTAGTATGCAACAATAAATAACATAGCAAGACATTAAGAATCATCAACCACGGAATTCCTTAGTCTAATAGCACAATTTAAAAAGCAAGCAACAAAGTAACAAGTAAAAGGATCACTTAACTAGGAACAATAAGGCGGGCCTAGCCTGAGGGAATTTTCGTCCCACTAAAAGTGGCTTCACAAAGCGAGATCTAAAGTGCTTGTGAATTGGACAGAAGAAAGTGAAGTGAATTGTGTCTTGGGTAGATATGGCATCACAAATACATGGAGAGCTGTCCACACCGCAGACCTTCCTTAGGGATATTATGTAAAATATTAACCATGTTTAACGAAAATCGAGTTAACAACGCAAGATTAGTGTTAGGTATGTCAAACAGAAGAGAAGGTTGGACTGTACAAGACAATATCACCTGACTGAGACCATAGTAAGAGCAAGAGGTTCCCTCTCTTTGTATAGTTGTTTGCGAAAGGCTGTTTTAATCCAGGTGAGGTCAGCCTTCTTGATGCTTTCACGGTAGCTAAATCGGAAAGGCCACCCTAATTTGAACAGGCAATCCCAAACGTAGGTGATCCAGGGTATGCCGGAAAGGCCACCCTAATTTGAACAGGCAATCACACACGTAGCTGATTCAGGGTATGCAGGAGACACCATCCAGACCTAATCAGTCCATGAATCTGTTAAGTTCTATTACCAGCTTGATCCAAACAGTCAACCATAGTAAAAGAGGCCTCAGTTGATTTGTGCCAGCCAAAAATGCCTGCCCCAATTGTTTGTGGACAATGAAGTGGGTAAACTGCTGGGAAGTGCGAGTAGCCTTCTGAGGATCATGTTCTCAGCTGTTTTCAAAGAGGCGATGTTAGCATAACCCCAAATTTCACAATCCTAACGTGGTATAGGTATACACTTGGCCTTGTAAATCTCTAATATGGCTTCCACTGATATGTATCCCAGTATAGCTGCAAAGTCAAAAATAGCAGCAGTACTTCTGGCAAAAACATGTTTTCTTTTCCTAATAAAATAAGACCAACTGAGGGGAGAATCAAACAAGATGGATGCCGATGTGTGAAAAGGTTTTGACTGGCAAATGTGTGGCCCTTGCATATCTGAACTCTGCTCTTGGTGTTTCTGGTGCCTATCATCATAGTGTGCGATTTGTTTTAATTAATGCTAAGATCAAGTGAGTCCATGTAGTTGCTAAAAAGGTCCAATAAAATATGTAGACCGTGCGCAGTTCTCGAGATTAAAACAAAATATCATCTTGTACAAAAGAGCAGGGAGGACCATTCAGCAAAGGAAGGTCACAACCCCCAGAGTTAAGAATCTGCTACAGTTTATTAATATAAAGAATACATAACAAAGGAGCTAAAACACAACCTTGTCTGATCCCTCTGTTTAGTGTAAAATGCTCGGTGCATTCTCCATTTCGGATCAATCTTGACAGATGCACTCAAATTGGAGTGCAAATCACGTAGAACTAAAACAATGTTTTTATCGATCCCCATATCTTGCATGATACACCACAGCTTGTCTCTGTTGACCCTATCAAAAGCAGAACTGAAATCCATAAAAAACAGATGTACAGCCCTGGATTTTTGCCACCGTTTATTTATTGATAACAAGGTATAGGTTAAGGCATTGAACTAAAACCATATTGAACATCTTATAATGCTCCATGTGCTATGGCCCAAGTTGTTAATCTAGATGCGAGCACTTTATCAATGACTTTGATCTCAGAGTCTATCAAAGAAATTGGGTGACAGTGTTGAGGGTCATCCCGAAAACTTTTTTTTTTTACACAGGGTTTGAAGACCGACTTAGACCAAGTACTGGGGAGATTGTGCTTAAAAACTAAGTTAAAATAAATAGTGGCAATAGGGGCCCATAAATATTGGTTTTAAATATGTCGATGGGTATTCCATTGGGGCCTGGGCTTTGTGATTGGGCAAGGTTAAAATAGCATCTCCAACTTCGTCCAGTCATAGGAGAGAGAAAGGTAATGCATGAAAGTCTGTGTCAAAGGGGACTCTATATTTTCTGCGACAGAACAGGGTCTGTCATAAATGACCTTAAAATATTTGACCCACATGTCGGTTGTAATATGCTGCGACAAAGCTACCCTGTTAAGTGGAAAACAAAGGATGGTTCTCAATCTCCCAGAAATTGGCATTGGATCCTGATGCACAGGCGTAACCAAGATTGTGCCAAGCCTCTTGTTTCAGCGCATGTTTTCTACTCTGTACAATAACTTTATACTGGGTTCTAAGGGACGCATCTTTGCATCTATCCCTAGGCTTTCCCTTAAGAGCTACCAGGAGCGCACTGTGAGCCCTAGTATAAGAGCAGTCAAACAGTTAACAATATTAGACTGGCTCTGGTAGGATGAAGTAAGGAGTACTGCAAGATTACTGCGTATGGTCTCATATGCACAAAGAAAAGTCACCTTGGTGCGTTGAGGGTCAAGACATAACCTGAGAGAATCAAAACTGTGACTAAGCAAGTTACAATAAAAAGGTACAGGGTCAGTACCACACTATCTGAGTCTACGCCCTGGTCATGTGTGGCTAACCGCCCATGAGTGACAGGGTGGCAACCAGGTGATCGTGGCCGCTTCTCATGTCCCATAAGGCATCATAATGTGTCGGCAGTTGCAGCACGGTGATGGAAACAAAATTAAAATCTTTTATGGTAGAAGCACCTCTCCCCGTACAGTTAGTTTTAAGAACACTGCCCCCAAACTTTGCTGCATCCTCACACATAGCAGATACATGAAAACCACTCACAAGACTATTAAATAAATCTCCCTGTGCAGTATGTACAAAGTGAGTGTGTGAAAAAAAAGGTAGAAACCCATCATCGAGTCGACCACCATCACAGCAATGTAGATTAAAATCACCTATTAAAACAACAGGGGTAAAGACATCGGCAGATTGAGTGCAACTATCGAGCAAAGATCTAATTGTGTTAACATGTCAGACAGTAATAAAAGTGCTATTGGCATTGTAAAAATTAATCACATGCAACCTGCACGAGCTAGAAAAGGACCACCACAGGCCTAACAAATTGGGGCAGTCGAGATCTGCATGATCTTGTTTACACTTATGAGCAAGAGACTAAAGTTGTGAAACCATCTTTGGCTCTCCCAGACTGAGAGCGCCGGGCAGATGCAAAAAAGAAACGCCTGTAGCCATCAAGAAAGAGGCTGCGACTTGTGTCCCAGGACTCTTGTTGATAGATAATGTAATAGCTCATTTGGAAAGCCAATCAGGAAAAATTATCCCGGAGACCCGCAATATTCCACGAAAGGATGGCCAGCTTACAAGGAGGATTATTAAAATGAATATTAGGCTCAGAAAATGGATGTTCCTGCAGCTCCGGGGATGTGATCAAAAATGTATGTCAATCAGTAAGAGCCCAAGTTACTCAGGGGGTCAAAAGGATTTGAAAAAGGTATGCTTAATAAACCACTTTGGCGTTGGACAGGGTGAATAGAAAGAGGCAATGTCTTGAAAAAGGCCAGCTGTACAAAGGGCACTAGTGTGAGCTGGGGTATGAGCAGAGATGTTTATAAAAGTATTCCAACGATACTGGAGTGATGTTTGTTTTGGGATTATGCTGCAGTGACAGACCTGAAAATGTTTCTCGCCCTAAGTGCGCTATTGAAGTTCATGACTATGCAGTCCCTGGGCAGAGCTTTCAAGCACCTGCCCAGCCATGCAACACGTGTGACCCTATTGATGTGGTTAAACAGGTGCAGGCTGGAGCCCAGCTGACCATGAAGCTAGTGAACTACTTAATTCCTAAGTTGGTAGCAATCTTTGGTGGAGCTGGCCTTCAGTTGAGGGATATTGGTCTGAACAAACAAACAGAGCAGCTGCCGAAGGAAGATCCAAACACACTTGGTCTCTGTTGATCGGGTGCACCTTATTGCCAGAGTTCATACTCTCACCGGACACGGTGCCCTCCTGAGCCGAATTGTGAAGAAACGTCAAAGTTGCATACAAGGGCCATCGAACGGTCTCTCACTGGGAGATGCAGGAGCAGTAAGACTGACTAACATTTGATCCCACACACTCTGCTGGCACGACTGATTGATTGCAGGGAGGCTTAGGTGCCAGTATAATGCACTGGGTAGGGGTACATCGCTCAGCAGAGTGTTGAGACAATAGATGGTAAATTATTGGCAGGAGAGGTAACTGCTGAGAGGTCACCAAGAAGTTTTTCAAGGATAGTCTGTTACAGCATTCCTTGAATGATTTGGTGATTAGCTTTTCAATAGTATTTAAAATACTGCCTAATTGAGAGTTACATGAAGGGTAAGACACACTGTCAACACTCATATTAGATAGTAAGGTCTTGCCCAGAGTCAAGGTATTTGCTCTGTCCTTTCTTCTAGATGGAACACATGGGTTGAGCGAGGCAAGGTCACATTGCTGGCGAACAGTCACTTTTGTGGTGATAGGCCTGGGGCAGGGAGGAGAGGAGGTAGACAATACAGTATTATGTTTTGATAAGCTGGTGACATTTTTAGTGTGAGGGTCTATCAATGCTAAAGGAGTGACAGAGGTCTTGGTAACAGGGCTAGTGGCTAGGCCAAGTTCTTCCTCCACTGTAGTAATCTACTCATCAATAGACCCCACGGCCGAGTTCAAATACGTTGATATATTCGTACCATTAAGAGCTCTTATGAGAGGATTGTGAAGGCGAGATAGCACACTGGGACATTTCCTAGATAAAAGGTAAGTAAAACAGTTTTCATAAAACCACAGTTTCTTCTGTTGCCATACAAATAGCCTCAACACTTAAACGTTTTTCAGATAAACCGTCAATGCAGTCCTATGGAGAAAGATAAGGTTATCAGTTTGCAGATAATTAAACAGTCTTGAAGGTTGAGTTTCGGGGGTTAGAACCAGGGTTCCCCCAGGGTCAAGGATGCACTCAAGCAGCACCCTCAGCAGCACCAGGGCGGCCGGGTGCAGAGTGTTGAGGCCCAATGTTAGCCTATGGGCATAGGGGGCCTTTGGTTGATGGCTGCCCTCAAGCGCAAGCCACTGGGTTGAGGGAGCAAAGCTCCTAGGGTTAAGCTCAGGGCAAAGGGGGATCAGAGTTAGCACACAAGGTGCACCCACAGCAGCAGAGGGGCGGCCGGGTGCAGAGTGCTGATATGGCTTCGGGTGCCCTGTTTTCCATTTTTGGATCTTGGCTGCAGGATCGGTTCAGGAAGTCTTCTGGAAGGAACTAACAGCTGGGTGGATAAGTTGGAGGGCTCGGGTACGTAGGTGCACCTCAGGTCCTCTTCTCCAGGGTGCAGGGTGGGTGGATTCAGGGGTGCCTTTTGAGGTTGGATTTCATCTTACCGGGCCACTTGCTGTTTACGGGGGGATCCCCGTGCAGAGGCTGCAGGTGACGTCGGGAAGTCCTGGAGGGGTCAGCCCACAGTGGACTCGGACTCCGGAACGCTGGGGGCCTCGCTTGGACTGGTGGGGCACTCTGACTCTGACCGTAGACCACGGGTGCAGTGGTGGTTCCAGGTGTCGGGTTTCTTTGTCTTCAGCAGGCTCGGAGTCTTCCTTAAGAGATTCTTTTGAACAGAGCTGCTATTCACAGGAGATTTGGACTTTGTTGAAGGTAGTCTGTCATCCCAGGGGTTCTGGAGGTCGCTGGCTGCAGGACAAGGCGACTATTGGTGCAGGATCTCTGGAAACTGCAGACAGGACGGTAGGACTGGGGCCAATTCAGTCCTTCTCTGCAGTCTCCTCTTCCGTGCGTCTTCTTTCGTACTTCGAAGGTTACAGGAATCAGCTTACTGGATTCAATGCTGCCCCCCCTAGAGACTATATCTAGAGACTATGTTTAGGGGTCTTGAGGTATTAGCCAATGGGCTACTGACCGTAGAGTGTCTACACCCTTCGTGGGCTCACCCCACGCGGGGGAATGGGCACGATCATTTATCCTGATTGAAGAGTGGCTGCCATCTGCAAGATGGTAAGCACTGAAGAGTGAGATTCACCTCGCCTCCCCTACCTGAGGAGTGGGGTTGGCAGTGGTGGGCACACCTTCTGGGCTGCTCTAATTATTTCCGCCTGTCCTCCTGCTGAAATGGGGGTGAGACAGGAAGGGGGCCTGGTCCTGGTAACAGGAGAGACTGGGGTCGCATTACAAAGGCGGCAAGGCCTTTGAAGCTCCCTTGCCACAGATGGCTCTTCCTGACCACCCCTGCCCAGGAAAAGCTTTGTTTCTGGGTCTTGGGAGCGAAGGCTCCCACCCCGGGGGTCCAGAAACCTGTCTCGTGGTGGCAGACTGGTGTTTAACAGTCAGGGAACCCATTTTTTAGGGGGCATCTCTAAGATGCCCTCTGAGTGCATGGTATAATAAATCCCACACTGGCATCAGTGTGGGTTTATTATGCTGAGAAGTTTTCTGTCAAACTTCCCAGAATAAAGTAAAGCCATTATGCTGCTATGGAGTTAGTAATGAAAAACTCCCAGATCATGTACTCTCTTTATGGCTTTATTGCACTTACAATGTCTAAGAATGGACTTAGACACTGTAGGGGTACAGTGCTCATGCAACTGTACCCTCACCAGTGGTATAGTGCACCCAGCTAGAGGGGTGTCTAACCTATACCATAGGCAGTGGGATGCAGGCTGTGCCATGTCGACTCTTCACTTTTCTATGCACCAAAACATGTAGCCTGCAATGTGCGTGTGTGTGTGTGTGTGTGTGTGTGTTTTTAGGTACAGGACCTCTAAGGTTGGCACAATATGTGCTGCAGCCCTTAGAGGCCTTCCCTGGTCACAGTGCCCTTGGTACCCATGGTATCTTTTACAAGGGACTCACATGTGGCCAGAGAGGTGCCAGTTGGGTGTACAAAGGTACAGTTTTGCGAAACAACACCGGCACAGGGAACCGGATTGGCAGGGAACCATGGCACATCAAGTCAAAGTGCATCAGAAATCTGGCCAAAAGTGGGTGGTTACTGTAACGGAAACCCACTTTCCTACAGACACCCAATGGCCCACGGAATTCCACTACCAGTGGTTGGGGTTCCCTTTGCAATGGTTGGTGTGGACATAGTGGGTCCACTGGAACAACCCACAGCCTCCGGAAACAAATTCATACTGGTAGTAGTGGACAATGCTACCAGGTATCCTGACACAATTCCCCTTAGGACTACTACAGCTTCTGCAGTAGCCATGACCCTCATTGGTGTCTTCACCAGGGTAGGGTTTCCTAAGGAGGTGGTGTCAGTGAGGTATCTTCATGTCTGCATACCTGAACCGCATGTGTGAGATGAACTACAAATTCACTACTCCTTACCACGCACAAACCAATGGTATTGTTCAAAGATTCAACTAGACATTGAAAGGCATGATCATGGAGCGCCCTGAAAAACTCAAAATAAGATGGGGTGTCCTCTTGGCATTCCTGCTCTTTGCTTACAGGCAAGTGCCTCAGAAGGGAGTAGGGGTTTCCCCTTTGAACTTCTGTTTGGCCATCCTGTAAGAGGACCACGTGCGCTTGTAAAAGAAGGTTGAGAGAGACCTCTCCATGAATCTAAGCACAATGTGCTGGACTATGTGGTAGGTCTTTGTTCAAGGATGGCAGAGTACATGGGAAAAGCATCCAAAAACCTTAAGGCCATCCAACAGCTCCAGAAACTGTGGTATGAACAAAAGGCTGCACTGGTGGAGTTCCAACCAGGGCACAAGGTGTGTGTTTTGGAGACTGTGGCAACAAGGATACTCCAGTACAGATGGAGTGGTCCTCACCCTATCCTTGAGAAAGAGAGTGAGGTTACTACTTTGGTAAACCTGGGCACCATCAGACACCCCAAGAGGGTAATCCATGTAAACCGCCTGAAACTCTACTGTGACAGGGCTGGTGTGTCCATGCTGTTTGTCACTGATGAGAATCAGGAGAAAGAGTGTGAACCTTTTCCTGACCACCTCTTACAGCCCCCAAGGTGGGTCAGTTGATGGAGTTATCTCAGGCTGGCTGCAGGTATGTCCTGCCACGGTATGCTGAGTTTTTCTCCCTAAACCTGTTTCATACCCACTGGTGTACCCATGATGTGGACACTGTAGACAGCTTGCCTGTCAAAACCAAAATCTATCGCCAGTCTGACCAAGTCAAGGAAAGCATCAAGGCTGAGGTCAGCAAGATGCTGGAGTTGGGAAGTATTGAACCCTCTGTAAGCCCTTGGGCCAGCCCAGTTGTCTTAGCCCCCAAACCTCACCCGCATGGTGGAAAAGAGAGATGAGGTTCTGTGTGGACTATAGAGGGCTCCAAGCTCATTAAGACAGACGCTCACCCCATACCCAGAGCTGATGAATTAATAAACTAATTTTGCAGCACCTTTGACTTGACTGCAGGGTACTGGCAGATTTGCAAGGAGCCAAATAAAAGTCTGCATTCTCCGCACCTGATGGGCATAACCAGTTCACTGTTTTGCCCTTTGGGTTAAAGAATGCCCCTGCCACCTTCCAAAGGTTGATGAATCAATTCCTTGCTGGGTTGGATAACTTTAGTGCAGTATATCTTGAGAACTTTGCTGTCTTTAGCTGATCCACCTGGGGAAGGTTTTACAGGCTCTGCAAACTGCAGGCCTAAATATAAAGGCATCCAAAGGCCCTGTTGTTTACTTGGGCACCTTGTGAGTGGAGGCCAAGTACAACCCGTGCAACCCAAAATCCAGACCATTCTGGACTGGGAGGCTCCCACAACCCAGACCCAAGTCAGGGCATTCCTTGGCAAGACTGGGTATGACAGGAGGTTTAGTAGGGAGATTGGCCCATTGTGACCCCCTCACAGAACTTACCTCCAGTAGTAAATCCTGTTATGCCTATTATGCAGTCTTCTAGACGATAAGCAACTCATCTGATGTAGGTTTAAAGTAAGGAGAGGCTAAAAATAGCAAACCCAAACCCCAGAGGTGCTTGAATGATAGCTGCCCTTTCAACTTGGAAATCTTCCACACCCCCTCCCTTTCTGCAGGATGATAGTCAGGGTATCCTGGGAAGGAGTTAATTAACATTCCTCACCTGAAAGAGACTTTTAGCTGCAGATTCCTTACGTTAGAGTTATCCCCAGTCATCAGACTGGATCTGGCATTTGTTTTCGTGGTGAGTATCCCTGCCTGCTGCTAGGTGGCGTTGATCAGCTCTGTGTGGTGTCGTCCACGCCAGAAGTGACGTATGAGGTGCCTATATAGGTCCCACCCAAGTGCGCGGACATCAGATCTTTTCTTCCTGCGCCGTTCAGGGCATATTCCGAGGGATCTACTCAGTCTGTCACTTTTTGCCTGAGCTTTTTTCAATTGTTTTGTTGAAGGTTTTTTAAGAGTACTTTCCCTGGTGTGACAGGGATGTCCACTAGCCCCGCTGTGCCTGTCAACCACAACTGTTGGTGATGGACACGCATCTTGTTTGCCTGTGGTTCCTGGAGCGCGACCACGATGTGAAGACCTGCGTCTATTGCTGCACAATGCACCCCAAGGCCTGAGGGGTCTGTCAAGCTCCTTGAGCGGCGCCGCCGGCTGTCTCGATCCCGTTCCCTCAGTGGCAGGGAGGACGAACGTCTTGACGGAGGTGCTTCATCTGGGAGTGCCCCCCTCAGAACCGCCACACCCATTCAACGAAACTCTTAATGATCCTATGCGTGGCCGAGGACGAGGTACCCACTAACTTTGTAGCGCGGGCAGCCAGAGCTCAGACCAGTCCACCACATAACCTCCCCCCTACTCCCCAGCATTCACAACCTCCATTATGGACTTCCGTTTGCCATCATGGACACCCAGTGGGAGACAGGATATGCCATCACCTACCCCACTGGCTGTCGATGACATCAGACCAGTGGGTTCTTCAAATCGTATGAAAGGGCTACTTCCTCTCCTTCGTGAATACCCCTCCACTTATACCACTTGCTTGCGACAGGATGATGAAGTATCATTTTGCCTTGGTGCGCCAGGAAGTGACTGATCTCTTGGCCAAGGGAGCCATAGATAGGGTGCTGACGTCAGAAGTAGTTTGTGCTCGTTATTCCCGTTACTTTCTGGTGTCCAAGAAGGATCAGGGCCTACGTCCTATCCTAGATTGCGCCCTCTCAATTTCGTCCTCAAAACGAAGTTCAAAATCCTCCTGCTCGCTCAAGTCCTGTCTACCCTGGACCCGGGAGACTGGATGCTAGTGTTGAACTTGCAGGACTCATACTTCCACATTCCTGTCCTGCCTGTCCACAGAATTTACCTGTGGTTCATTGTGGGCCACGAGCATTTTCAGTTCATCGTGCTCCTTTTTGGCCATACTAGCAGCCCTCAGGAGTTCACCAAGGTGGTGGCAGTCGTTGCAGCTCATCTGCGGGGTTCTGGGGTCCAGTCTTCCTCTATGTTGACAACTGGTTGTTGAAGGCACGTTCATCCCAGCCTGTTGTTACACACCTCAGACTACGGCAAACCTGTATTTGCTGGGGTTAACTAGCAACGTGCTGAAGTCACACCTGACATCCTCTTAGATGCTCCTTTTCATTGGAGCTGTTTGGGGCACGGTGCAGTTTTGGGTTTATCCTCCCTAACTTAGGATCCAGAATATTCAGGATGTGATCCTGATCTTTCAGCCTCTATCATGGATTTCTGTGAAACTGACTCGGAGGCTGCTGGGCCTCAAGACCGCCTGCATCCTTCTTATGACACATGCCCGCTGGCAAATGCAGTCTCTGCAGTAGGGCCTAAAGTTCCAGTGGGTGCATCCTCAGGGAAATCACTACGGCATGGTCCAGATCTCGGTGGAAACTGCAAAAGACGTGCACTGGTGGTTAACGAACCGCAATTGGGTCAGGGTCAGACCCCTCTCACTTCCCCAACCAGATCTGACAGTGGTGACCGATGTGTCAGCCCTGGGATGGGGCAGTCATCAGGGAGAGGTGGAGACCAGAGGCCTTGGGTCTTTGGTGGAATCCAGACTCCCCATCAACGTTCTGGAGCTACAGGCGATCAGACTGGCATTAAAGGCCTTTCTACCCTCCACCAAGGGAAGGCTAGTGCTTATGTTCATGATGTTCACGGACAACACCTCCGCCATGTGGTACTGCAACAAACAGTGCTGGGTTTGGCAAGAGCACTTTGACTTTGGATGTGACTGGAATGTCAGGGCATTTCCCTGATGGTTCCACATCTGGCAGGCTCCCTGAACACCAGGGCGGACAAACTCAACTGAAGATGCCTAGCCGAATATGAATGGCGTCTGTGTGTGGTGCAAGGTCTCTTTCAGCAGTGGAGAGAAACTTGTTTAGCTCTGTTCACCACCGCAGAGAATGCACAATGTTCGCAGTTCTGCATGCTGGAGTTTCTATGGCGGTTCTCGCATGAAGGTTTTTTGTCTCGATTGGAGCTCAGGTCTCCTATACACCTTTTTGCCCATACCACTCCTGCCCAGAATTCTCAAGAAGATTAGGAATAGCCGGCCCAAGTCATCCTTGTGGCTTCGGACTGGGCTCGAGGGTTCGGTGTCCTGGGCTTTTAAGCATGGCCACCGGTCCTCCGATCAGGCTGCCAATTCAGGAGGATCTTCTGTTGAAACAGTTGTGTATGATTCTCCACCCGAACCTGTCACCACTCTGCCTTCTTGGGTGGAGGTGGAGCGGCGTCATTTGACCACTTTCGACCTTCCCCCAAAGTCACGGATGTCAAACAGGCAGCCAGGCGTCCCTCCACCAAAATGATATACGCCTGCAGTTGGGGCAAGGTTGTGGCATGGTGTGCATGAAAGCAGGTTGATTTTCTCCCCCCCCCCCCCCCCCCTTTTTTTTTTTTAGGTCTCACCTGGCGAATGCAGCGCGCAAGCGCTGTCGCCAGCGAGATCTACTGCTGCTGACTTGCCTCGGAAGTGGGACAGGAGATGAGCATGCGCAGGGCTTTTGGCGATTGTAGTCTGTGGACGCGCTTGTGGAGACGCGCTTGCATCTAAAGTGTACAACTGGTGTTTGGCGGCGCGTTAATTAGGCTCGAGGCAGGGGGTAATATTTACTTTGTGAACGCGCTCAGGAAGACGCGCTAGCATCCAGCACGTGTTTAGCTGGCGCCTGGCGCCATGCCGTGTTAATAAGCTTCCTGCTTTGTTGTTCACTAATTGAGGTTTATACAACTTTCCAGGAGAGGCTATGAGCGGCCGCCTCACTGTCGCCATGTGTACTTGTTTAATTAATACAACTTTTCAAGAGAGGACATGAGCGGCCGTCTCACTGACGCCATGTGTACTTGGTTTATTAACAAGCACTAAAGAAAACAAATGTATGTCGCTTTAGTGTTTCGTTTTTTTAATCTGTCTTAAAGGTACTATGTTGGCACTTTTTTGATTTCAAAAGAATTTATTATTTTAAAGGAACAAATGAAAACGTAATATACAAGCAAAAGTGATACAATTGATATCAGCTAGAACACACAATATGGTAGTTTGAGATTAAACATTAAAAAAATATCACCTTAAAATTCATTAATCTGTAAATATCAGAGAAATAAGTTAATTAGAGAAGAAGCAATTGATAACCGGGAGAAGTGATTATCAAAAGTATCACCATCAGATATTAATTTAGGGATGAAAGGAAAGAAAGGAAGAAAGCAAAGACGGAAAAGGTAGGATAAAGATGAAGAAAGACAAGACTAAGTGAAAGAAGAGAAAAGGATTTCCAAAGGATTCACCCAACACCAAAGACAACATTAACCAGACAATTCAAAAGGATGTTGTTCCACCAACCCCTCTGAGGCCATTTCCATGTACGTATCTAGAGCCTTCCACACACCATTAGATATAGAAGGAGAGAGATGAGCGTGATCAACTGAAGTATGAGCACTTCGTAAAAAGGAAACCCATGCCCACCAAGTATGGTAAGAAACTGAAGAAAAAGATTTCCACTCCATGAGAATTACCTTGACTGCAATAGTTAGTAAAAGATCCATCAGTTGTAATTCCATGGAATCCAAAGGCAAAGGAACCGAGGCCGCCAACGGGCCTAAAAGAATTAATGGGAAAGAGTTGAAACTTGATATTAAAGATAATCATGAGGTGTTTGTGAATTAAACCCCAAAAGGGTTGGAGAAGAGAGCAATCAAAGAACATATGCTGAAAATCGCCTGGTGCAAGACCACAACTCCAACATCGATTGTCTTCTTTGAGCTTTGACGAATATAAACGAGTGGGAGTCCAGTGAAGAAGATTAATAGAGAAAAACTTAGATTGCATTAATGAGGGGGCGATTTTATTACGAAGAGAGACCTTACCAATATCTTGCTGTGCAACAGTCTGAGAAGGAAGTGTAGAAGACGACAAAAAATTATAAATCCTAGATGCTATATGACCAGACCTAATCCATAGTTGAAAAAGCGTAATCATAGGGGAAGAAGGGTGAAGGTGTACTTTAGCAAGTGCTACCTTTATCTTAAAGGTATAGAAATCTAAATTAGATAAAGAAAATTGTCGAGCCAGAGTAGAGAAAGGGAGAGGATCATTGTTGGAATCATAAACATGTTTAACAAGTGAGATACCTTTCCCAGCCCAGTAAGACATCAACTCTGGATCAATATTAATTTTAATTTTGGAATTCCGCCAAATAGATGACCATCTAGTTTTATGCAGTGGAATCGCCACTCTCTTATCAACCTTGCGAACCGCACCAATAGTGTCTAAAATAATAGATCTAGAGAATGGAATAGAAAGGGTATTCGTGGTTAAAAAAGAGGCAGTCGGAAGAGGGGAGGCCAATTCCTGTTCTATTACCAACCAAGCTGGAACATGAATAGAGGGAGAGGAAAACCAGAGCGCACCCTGAGAAGCCAGAAAGCAGATTGATATTTCCCCCATTCAGGAAAATTACATCCTCCCATATCGTAGGATTTCCGCAAGAATTTATAGGCAATTCTAGCCCTTTTGTCATTCCATAAAAATTTGGAAGTAAATCAAGTTTGTGAAAAAAGGCATCAGAGACCTTTACCGGAAGCATATAAGAAACAAAATTAACAATAGGTGTTATCATCATTTAAGAGTTTGTAGTCGGCCCCACCAAGAAATATGCTTCGGAGACCAATTTTCTAAAAGACTTCGCACCTTAAGAATAGTTTGAGATTCATTATAAGTAACCGTAGCATAAAGGGTGGAACAAAAATAAATACCCAGATATTTTAGTTGCTTAGATTGCCACTTAAAGCCCGCCGAACCCATATGAGAGGAGAAACAGTAAGCATTTAGAGGGAACATCTGTCTTATCTTTGTTCAGGGTATATCCTGAAACCTTTGAGAAAATAGAGATCGTATCAGAAATAGCAGGGATGGCCAGTGCAATATCGTCCGAGAAAATCAGAACATCATCAGCATAAGCAGCTGATTTTATCTGATGAGATCCAAAAGAGAATCCCTTAATGTCTGGATGTATGTCAATCATTCTGAGAAGAGGATCAATGGACAACAAAGATAAAAGAGGAGACAAAGGACACCCTTGTCTAGTACCCTGGCGAAGGTTAAAAAAGGACGACGTAGTTCCATTCACTCTTATGTTAGCTCTAGGTCGGGAGTAAAGAGACATAACCATACGGATAAAGGAATCACCAAGGTTATGTGCACATAAAACAGCTCGTAAAAAAGGCCAAGAGACCTTATCAAAGGCCTTTTCAGCATCAAGGGCCAAGGCCGCCGCCGGAAGGTTGGAACGCTTGGCGGAGCCGAGAATATGACAAAAAGTACGAATATTATCACGTGCAAGACGCCCCTTTACAAAGCCTGTTTGGGAAGGATGAACCAATAGAGGAATAAAGGATTCTAAGCGTTTAGCTAAGATTTTAGCAAAAATCTTAGCTTCCATGTTAAGAAGGGAAATAGGATGAAAATTTTTAGGGTCTGAATGATCTTTCCCTTCTTTGGGGATTACTACAATAGTAGCATCAGCAGCGGAGCCAGACACAGAACCATCTTTAATAAAAGCATCAAAGACGGATTGAAGTTTCGGAACAATCACAGAAATAAAGGTTTTATAAAACAAAATAGGATATCCATCAGGACCTGGAGCCTTACCGGAGCGAGTAGCTTTAATCGCAGAAATAATTTCGTCAGAGGTAATCGGGCCATTCAATGAGTTATTATCTTCCTCCGATACAGCTTTCAAAGGAACTGTCTTCAAGAACTCCTGGCATTGTTCAAAAGAAGCTTGAGTAGAGGGGGTATATAACTTATTATAGAAATCACGGAAGACCTCAAGAATTTCCCCAGTCTGAAATTTTTTCTTACCAAGCTGGTCAGTAATAGAAGAGATTTGGGAAGATTTATAAGAAGATTCCTGGAACTTTAATGAAGCTGCAAGAATCTTGCCCGCACGATTTTTTAACAGCAACTTCTTAGATTTCTGAGCCTGAAGACCAATATGAGCTCTCTTAGTGACTATAGTATTGTACGTATATTTTAAATTCTTAATAGATTGTAGGCAAGACTTATCCTTAGAATGTCGAAAAAGAGATTCCTGACGTTTAATCTCATCTGCTAAGTCCGTGAGTTCCTTTTTAATGGCAGCGTTTCTCCTTGACATACATTTAATGACCTGACCACGGAAAGTGCATTTAAAAGAGTCCCAGAGAACAACAGGGGAGCTGACTGAACCAACATTCTCAAGGAAAAACGTCTCAATATCATTGGAAAACTCTCGAACCTGGGAATCGTCATGTAAAATTTCTGTATTTAGTCTCCACGATCGAGATCTTGCCCTAGGAGCAAAAGACATAAGTATGAAAGTCACCGCGGCATGGTCTGAAATTAAAATAGGGTGAATAAGCGGAGAAGAGGAAGATTGAACAAGAGAGGAGTGAACCAAAAGATAATCAATGCGTAAAAAAGGATGAATGAGGGGAAGAAAAAAAGGAGAAGTCACTGCCAGTGGGATTATGAAGACGCCAGACATCCTGAAGATGAATCAGAGAACACATATTAATCATTTGTTTATGTGCTTGAGGGGGACGAAAGTTAAAGGCAGAATTTCTATCCAAGATAGGATCCATTGGTAAATTAAAGTCTCCACCTACAATAAGATTGCCAGAGTGAGGCGTATCATTTAGCTTTTTGGTGATTGCTTTCCAAAAAGACGGATCATCCTTGTTAGGGGCATAAATATTCATGACAAAGAGATCAGCATTACCATCGGACACCTTAGATAATAACCACCGTCCCTCTGTATCCTGTTCAGAGGAAACGATAGACAATCCAGAACGTTTAGAAACTAAAGTAATTACCCCATTTCTTTTACCACAAGCATCTGAACAAGCAACCTCAGAAACCCATTCTTTCTTCAGAAATAACGCCTCCTTGGCAGAGACCTTTGTCTCTTGAAACAGGACTAGATCCGAAGAAAGAGATTTGCAGTAGTCTAAAATCTTTGACTTTTTAACTGGGTGATTTAACCCTTTAACATTAAGGGAAAGTATATTCAATCCAGACATAGAGCCATTAACAGGAGAAAAAGATATTTCATATATGATATATGCACTACAACAACCAAGAAAACCCGCCACCAAACACTAGAAACCAACACGAAACAGGGAGAATCCAAGGAGGAAATCCGAGGAGAAAAGGAGAAAGAAGAGGAAAAAGAAAGCAAGAAAAAAAATAGAAAAAGAGAGAGGAGGGCCCACAAGGAAGGTCTGAAAAAGACCAAATTCATACAAAGGGGAACATGGGAAAATGAGCAAGGGGACGAACAAGAGGAATAAAAACCATCAGCATAAATAGCCCCAAAACAGTACAAAGCTGCTTATGCGTATTTAAAAAGAGGAACTATCTAATAGATATGAACTAGAATTAATTATAGTATACTAGAAACAGAACAACATGTAAGTCTATAAAGGCGACATGTTTTAACCAAGTTGCTAAATAGGTAACACCTATAATAGAACATAAAAAAGTGGGAAAAGCAGAAAAGAGAGAAAAAACAAATGCAATCAATAAGAGCTGATGAAAAACGAGCTAAAAGCTATCATCACTATTAGGTAGAGCGAAACCAAAGCAGGCACCATGAAGAGCAAAAAAGAATAAAGAGAAAGAAATACATTCCAAAGCATACTATATGGTACATTATGAGAAAAATAAATGAAACATAGTAGAGAACGGCATGTAGTAACAGCTCAATATAACAATCAATGAAGCCCTATGGCAGATAAATAAGAGAAATTAGACTATATATAAATATGTAAACTCTATAGATAAGCTTATAAATACCTAACCACAAATATATGGAACCCGTTACACTCAATTTAACTAAAAGAGGCGAGAATATCTTAAACATATGAACATGGAAGTAAAAAAAACATAAGATTATCAATTACAATACAGCTATAGAATTCCGACCTAGTCGAAAAAGACAATTAATAATAATAAATAAACAAACCAATCAATGATATAGCAGTGAAATAGATATAACCACTAACTATACAGAAAAAAAAGATTAACTCTAATTATAGCAATTAATAAGCATCTAATAAGCATCTATTAATCAAATATGTAACCAATCTATACACCAATACATAATAAACAATGGCGTACTCCATAGATACGAGACAACAAAAGACGACCATCAGGCAGAAAAACCAAAAACAAAGAGAGAAAAGACCAAGTCTCACACAAAAATTCGAAGAAAATAAAGAAGTCATACAATGGGATAAGAAACGGACCAGGACCTAATATGTCGAAAGACAAACTGGGAAGGAAAAGAGTAATAAGGACGACAAACGAGCAGGAGTGAAGTCAAACCATCAAGAAACACAACCACAAAATATTGGAAGGTTCATACAGTAGAACTAACGACAATAAAAGACCACTACACCCTAACGATAGGAAGGGAGCACCAAAAGACGACAAAAACACACCAAGAACAATGGACACTAGGACCACCGCGCAGATCAAAAAGCGGCTAAACTTAATAGATCTGACAAAGAAGAAAACTCATTGCAGTATGTATAACCGCATCAGGTGCCAGAGGAACCAGGAACATGCGAGGCCTCCATTTGAAGATCCATCTGTAGCTCCATCTGATTATCAAAAAACGAGGCCAATTCAGCAGGTTCATCGAAGATTCTGGAGCGACCTTTGAAAGTAATGCGGAATTTTGAAGGGCCAGCAAAAGAAAAGGGGATATTCATCTCAGATAGACGCTTCCGGAGATTAAGAAAGCCCTTCCTCCTTATTACTGTGTCTCTGGCAAAGTCTTGAGAAATTGAAATGCGATGGCCATTCCAAGAGACAACTCTAACCTTCCGCATATGAGCCAGAATTTGTTCTGTGTGCTGGTGGCGCAGTGGCTTAAAAATTATCGCTCTTGGTTGCGTAGCAGACTTAGGGCGAAAGGTGGGGACACGGTGTGCACGTTCCAGCTCAAAATCTCTTTGGAAAGAAAGTTGCAGCGTAGAAGGAATCCAATGATAAAGGAAATCAATCATAGAAGATGCATCTTTCTCAACATCCTCCGGAAGACCGAAAATGCGCAGATTAGATCTGCGGTTACGATCCTCTTGCTCAGTGAGGTCTTTCCGCAATGCCGCCATTGAGCGCTCTAACTGGCAGAGAGATCTAGATTGCTTTTGTATGGAATCCTCTGCGCCACTAATACGTGCTTCTGTGTCTGAAACACGAAGGGAAAGGGCCTTGAAATCATTCCTGATGGCTAACACCTCCACTTGCAGTAAATCTGTGTTGGTCTTGGTAGACTGCGCAATTTCATGGACCTCATTAAGGCGCATCAGGATAGTCTCAAGAGTGGAGTTGGGGTCCTTTTGAGCAGACTCAGGTGTAGGGGATACCTGTTTGGACCTCTTAAGAGACGCTTTAGAGTCCTTTGCGTCTTTAGCACTTGGTGACGGTCCCATATTCGCAGCCATAGAGCACACCAACTCAGCAGGCACAAAATACACCCCTTCAGATAGATTAAGGAAAGGAAATGCCAGAGGATGTATAAAAACTCAATGTGCAATAAGGAAAAGAGCAAAAATGGAGAGCGCACTCTAAGTAGAAAGAACAGAACGATAATAATGGCGGGCTTACAAGGTCAGGGAAAGGAACCTCCTCACAAAAATATCATGCCCTGCAGGTACCAAGAGGACGCCTTCCGACATCCAGAAACAGCTAAGAAGCAGGGAAACATAAAGCAAAGAAGCCCCATATACAGGCATTGGCGGTGCTCTGACAAGAAGAAAACCAAAAAATATTCTCACAATAGGCAGCAAAGCAACAGGAGGGAAGAAAAAGCAATATAGCTTTATAAAATGTGAAAAAAACGTCACCAGCACTTGTTTGTCCTCATTCCTGGCAAGTCTACAGCAGTAACGTCGTCGTGCTGAGGAGAAAAAACATCTCCGGCAGTGAGGAATCAAAATGGCGGCCGCTCGTGAAAACACAGAGCGCCGCCTAAAGAAGTCCGAAATGTGGTCGTCGGCAGCTTCAAAGTACAGGAAACCTCCCTCATAACACACGCGGCAGCGTCATAAGCATGAGGCCAACTTCTGCAATGTACGGGGCAGTCCGAAGCGGCAGCAAAACCTCCGTCGGCCCTCCCTCGGCACAGAGCTCAAGCGCAGTCCGCCATCTCGCAGCGGCGCGCAAGCCACGCCCCCCTATGTTGGCACTTTTTGAATGATTTTAGCGGACTTATAGTCTTGCTTTTTATATTTCTTAATTAATAATTTTAGCGGGCTTACAGTCTTGCTTTTGGTATTTCTTTATTGATAAATGTACCGAATTTAGCTTCATGTATATTGCGCTGCATCGGAAATCATTGTTAAATTACTACAAGCCACTGCTAACAAAGCGGCTATCCCCATCTTACAAGACCCCCTTCTGCCACCGATACTAAGCTGATATTGCAAGGACGGACGTATAGGTCACTGCTAACAAACCTACCTGACTGTAGCGTGTACCATATAAAAACTGCACATGCTTATAGTGATTGTGTAAACGTTTATAAATTAGTTCTATATTACGTGCGGTGCCTGCTGTAAATATGTTAAACCTTCATTTGCCTCAACCCCTACCATCACTGCTATCTCAGTACTACACCGTGCCCCTCTTCTCTACTCCAGTCATTACTACTATTACATTACAGCGCCGTGTCCCTCCGCTGTATTCTGCCATCACTGCTATCACACTAAGCCCTTGTGCTGTCTGCTGTATCTCGTTATTGCTGCTATTACACTGCAACACCGTGCCCCCTTGCTCCTTTTTGCTGCACGCCTGCCATGACTACTATTACTCTAGAACACTGTGCTTCTCCGCTCTACTCCCACCATTACTGCTATCACAGTACCACACCATGCCTCTCCGCTGCATCCTCGCCATCACTGCTATCACACAACTATACCGTGCTCCTCCTCTCTATTCCCGTCATTACTACTATTACATTACAACACCGTATCCCTCCGCTGTATCCTACAACACAGTGTCCCTCCGCTGTATCCTTGACATAACTGCTATCACACAACTACACCGTGCCCATTTTCTCTAACCCCATTATTATTTCTATTACACTACAACACCGTGTCACTCTGCTGTATTCCCGCCATCACTGCTATCACAATACAACCTCGTGCCCCTCTGCTGTATCCCCCGTTATCACTGCTATTACATTACAACACCGTGCCGGTTCGCTCTAACCCCCGCCATCACTGACAATATACAACGACACCGTAACCCTTCGCTGTACCTTCACTACTATTACACTATGACATTGTAGCCCTTTGCTCTACCCTTAGCTTTGTATTATGTCAACATTGGCATGTACATATCTGGAGATTAATGTGCTCCGTGGTTGCCAAGATTGCAGCGAGATCTATTGTTGCTGACTTGCCTCGGAAGTGGGACAGGAGATGGGCACGCGCAGGCTTTTGGCGGATTGGAGCCTGTGTATGCGCTTACAGCCACGCGGCGTGCACATCTCCTGTCCCCCTTCTGTCCTCGCAAGCCAGCATGCAGTTTCACTTTCACTTTTTTTTAAACCTCGCCCCATCGTTGGAGGGGCCCGCAACGGCGGGTCCGCTCAGGAAATAAACATTGACACTTTGCCTTCATCGGCACAACCACTGGACAAATGGAGAATCCCCCACTCACCTGGTCTGCGGGGGGAATCCTCCTGAACGGGGGCTGGCTGCGGTGCGCTTCCAGAGCACTCCAGCTCCTTAGGCATGGGAGGCCCCGCACTGCTATCTGCCGCTCTTCACCCGGGCCCCCTCCTGGGACCCGGGACTTCAGCTCCCGCACTTCCTCTCTGGCGCTGGGGCTCCTTCTTCATCACAAGAGCTCCGGAAGGGTACAGGAGCTGCCTGCACTGGCCGCACGCGCCGCCACTGGGCAAGTGACAGTTACAGGTACCATGCATGCGCGGGCAGCCCTCGCCCACCCAGGTCTCCTCCCCGGCCTGTATGTGGAGCTGCTTTCTGTTTTGCTTGTTATGGGATGTCTCCGATCCTTTCCATCGAGGAAACAACTTTTTTCCCTTTGAGCACTATAGGAAAGATGGTGTGTTTTTTTTACTTTCTCCCTCGTGTGCTACTTTTTCTGTGTAAGTGCACATAGTAGAAAAGTGGAGCAACATCACTAAGAGCAAGGTAAGCCGCTGGGTCAAGTGGGCTGCCCCTTGACACCATGCTTTATGCTGGTTGGGCGAACAAAAATGGGAATGAAAGAACACCAAACATAAAAAAAAAAGCTTAATTTAAATGCCCTGTTTCAAAGAATGCACTCTCGTTGCCCCTTTAGATGTGAACATGTGCGCAGTGGTTACACAACCACTGAAACCACTTCTGTGTTAAGTAATTGATGGGGTCGGGATAAAATAACACAAAGCAGAGTAAAGGCCATTGACAATTTTGGGGAGAGTCAGGCTAGTAAAAATGTCCATCCTTCCCAAGTACACCTTTATTTTTAATACCATCCCTCTAGCTTTTGACCAGAAACAAATTTATAAATGTCAACAAGACATAAACTCCTTCATTTGGAACTATAAAGCCACCAGACTAGCCTGGAAAAAACTGAGGAGGAGGAGGGAGAAGGGGGGGCTCACACTCCCAGACCTACAATACTATGCCTGGGCATTTCAGTTATCGTACTCCAGGATGTTGTTGAAGGCTCCATCAACTGCATCGATTGGTAAAATGTTTAAGGCCATGTTGAATGGGGCTGATTTGCCACCTGACGGTTTTCTTTTTAAATTTGGAGACCGGAAATTCTTCAAGAAGGTGAGGTTAAAGATCTTACTATCCTTGGCCAAGGTGTGGAAAGCGATCAGAGAAAGGGTGGGGTTGCCTTATTATTCTCGGTTCGCTCCAATCTGGGACTCGCCGGGGCTTCCTCTGTGTTTGAGGGACAGTCTTGCAACACCTATTAGAGAGGCAGGGATAGAAAGGTGGGGCCAGCTGTTGGTGGAGGGGGCAGTAGTGGGTTGGGAGGAGCTATACAAGAAGGTTGGCCCAACACTTTCCAGATTTAAATACATCCAGTTAGCCAGCTGGTCCCGGGAACTGATCAGGAAAAAGACACATTTGGGGAGGAGCTGCCACCTGGAAGAACAGTTGGTAGAGAGGCAAGTGGGGGGGAAAGAGGTAGCCTTTTGGTACTGGGCCATCTTGGAGGAGGTGGACGGGGACTTCACTCTACCCGACGTACAGTGGGGAGGGCCCACGGGGATGCAGTGTGAGGACATATGGATAAGATCTTTCACTCTCCTGTATAAACTGGTTAAGCCAGCCTGGTTGAGGCGGAATCACCTATTCACCCTCCATCGAGCTTACCTATCCCCGCAAAGGGGATAGGTAAGCCCGGGAAATCATGTAACAAGTGTAATCTTCCTGCAGCCTCTGATGTACACATGTTCATGGACTGTCCATCTATCAGTACCTTCTGGGAGGAAGTTAAGATCACGTTGGACTCTATCCTTAAGAAGAACACCCCTATTACTCTGCCGTTAATTATATTTGGGGTGGACGACAATACCACAGGTCAGGCAAAGAGCTTTCTGTTTTACGCAATTCTGCTGGCTAGACGGCATATTTGTAAATTCTGGGTAGACCAGAAGGCACCATCACACGCAGGTTGGCTAGAGTCTTTATATGACACATCAAAGGTGGATATGGCCAGATCATGTCTGCAACGCTACCTCTCCTTTTGGAACCTGTTGGTCCAGTGGAAATAATTGGCTCCGTTGAGCCTCCGGGGTTTTTTTTTTTTTTTTTTTTCTTTTTTTCCTCGGGTCCGATGATTATGCCATCATACTCCAGGTGCCATGGTGGTCTCTTTGGAAGGCCTTCCAAGTTTAAGATGCAGTTCTAAGGGGTTGTGAGCCCTCACATATTTTTCCCTTTCCTCCCACAACATCATCCTCGAACGTCTCTCGCCGGTCTATACTCGTTTGATGTCAGGGTTTGGGATGGAATGGTATCTAGTTCCAGACGACATCTAAGGGGAGTGGCGTTTCTCATGGAGATTGTGGGGCAGGCAAATGAGGACAAAAAAAAAAAAAAAAGTTTGGGGGGCGAGGATGTTTTGTTATGGTCTCACAAGCTATTATAGTCATTATATACATCCTTTGAGTGCATTCAGTTCAAAATCAGCAACAGTATGGTGAAATTGTTCGAACTTGTGATGGAGAGGCACAAACGGCTGAATCACCAACTCAGATTATCAGAATCCCCTTTTCAAGGTTAATAAAAAAAAAAACGATTTGTGCTATATCCTAAATACGGATTCCAAATGAAAGCTATATGACCACCATTTAATTGTAGCAGTCCTATTTTCGGTAGGGGTAACCTAATGGGACATTATCAAGAAGGATCGCTTATGGACAATTCAAGCAATGTTTTCCTCCTTTACCAAACCGAAGGTCGCCACATTTTCTTTACACAAGAACAAAATTATATATCTATGAAGGTCTCACTTTAATTCCCAAAACATGTATTTCTTTGATGGAAGGCTTCGCTCTTAAAAACTAACCTCCATGGCAGATCCTCTCTCCAGAAACCATTGAGGTAACAATGACTACTTGTGGCAGGCATAAAAACGAATGAAGAAAATATGGATCGATAACCCAGTGAATTGGTAACTAATCAAACAAGCATTTGCAATGCAACAGGTCTCGCAGTTGGTAGAGTTTGAGCCATTGGCATTGTAAATGGCAATGCCTTTTATTTTTGTGTTGGTTTTTAAAACGTAAATAAAAGGCAGTGTCATTTACAATGCCAATAGGTTAAACTCTCGCAAATGCGAGACCTATTGCATTGCAAATGCTTGTTTTTTTTGTTGCTTCCCTTTCTTAGGTTCTTTTCTTTATTCTTTCACTTGCCCAGCAGGGCTCCCCTCTGGGCGCCTTAAAGGTTGATAGTTCTGCTATATCAGCCTTTCTGCAATAGCCTTACCAGCCATCCTTCTTCAATTCCCCTAATGTACATAGGCTCTTGATAGGGTTGCAACATATGTTTCCTACTTTCCCTTTTATTATACCTCAGTGGGACCTTAATCTCATCCTGACATCCTTTGAGCCCTTGCACAATTGTCCTCTCAGGCTCCTTACCATCAAGACTGGCTTCCTGGTGGCAGTAACATCTGCCCGGAGGGTCAGTCAGTGAGTTTGCGGCTTTGTCATCCAAGCTTCCATTCCTTAACCTCTATCCAGACAAGCTGGTTCTATGAACTAAAGCTTCCTTTCATTCGAAAGTTGCCACATCCTTTTATGTAGGGTAGTCCATCACCCTGCCTACTTTTTCCGTTCAGCCACATCCCTCTAAAGAAGAGGAGCGACTTCACTGACTGGACCCAAAAAGAGCTGCTTTGTTCTACATTGACCGCACGAGAGAGTTCCAGGTGGACGACTAACTCTTTGTGGGGTATGTTGGAGCAAAGAAGGTAAAGGCAGTGCAGAAGTGGACCATTTCGCGATTTGATCGTGCTCTGCATTAAAATGTGCTACTCATTGGCCATGAAGCAATCCCCGCAGAGCTTGCATGCTCATTCCACCAGTGCCAAGGCTGTGACCACTGCGTTAGCAATCCGAGTCCTAGACATCTGCCAGGCAGCAATGTGGGCCTCTCTGCATATGTTCACAAAACACTACTCCCTTGCATGTTTGGTCCTGCGGGTATGAAATTGTTTCACAGACCCATCTCTGGGGAGGTATTGTTTGGGTGTCTAATTTAAGGTAAGGAATCTGCAGCTAGAAGTTTCTATCAGATGAACAAGGTGCCTACTTTCTTACCTTCGGTAATGCCTTATTTGGTAGAGAATCTTTTTACCCATAGATTCCTTACCGACCCATCCTCCGTGCTCTCCTAAGGGATTTCTAGGGACCAGTGGTCAGTGTTCTTCGTCGCTCCTGGCGTGGAAAATTGTGAAAAGAAACTGACATCAGCACTTTGGGGTTGCTCCTATATAGGAACAGCACATGTCACTACTGGCTCGCATGATGCTTCACGGAGGTGATCAACACCACCTACTGGTGCGCACAGGTGTACTGGTCATGAAACATTTCCGAATTCAGTCTGACGCCTGGGGATATTTCTAAGGTAAGGAATCTGCAGCTAGCTAGCCTCTGCCAGATAAGGCATTACTGAAGGTAAATAACTTGTTCTTTGTTGATAGCCAGAATAGGTACAGAGACCAGGGAGGATGGCAGAAGGCTTTCATCACGCACTGATCACGCAGTTAACATGCAGGAAATATGGACTACGATTCGAAGGGCTCCCAGCATTCAAAATTAATAGACCTGCAGTATGGCTGAGTGTCTGTCAGGGAATAATAAAATAGGCCTTATCACCTGTGGATTGTTCTACACCTCCCTTGTTTTTGGAGTAGACCACACTCACCAGCGTGTTTGAGGGTGCAGAGATACAGGAGTGGAATCAATGTGTTAGATTGCCATTCCCTAAGCCCGGCCCAGGAACAGAGTCTGAAGGATTCTATGTTGAGAAAAGTTAATTTACAAGTGGAAAGGAAGGAGCTGAGCTTCACCTCATCAAGCCACAGCCAAGCAGAGAATGAGCCATCTGTGAGAATTGTTGAGGCAGCTTGGAAGGGCATGGAGTTTCCAGGCTACTGCTCAAGAAAAGGAAGCTTGCTGCATGTCAGTATTGAGGGAGACAGAGAAAACTCCTTACTAAAGGTGTGAGTCCTTAGCCCCTGATCCCTCTCCTAGTGCTGTAGGATCCTGTTGGTGCTCCCAGCTACCATCAGTAGTTGGGGGAAAGTTGGAGTCTGCTATTGAAGTACTCACAGTGAGATCCCTTGTTTCCTGGCCCAGGACTTGCGTAGACTCCAGCTTTGTCCTTGCATCTCCTACACAAGTAGAAAGTCACTGTCTTTGGAGTTTCTAACAGGAGGACACCCATAGACTGTGACCATTGGTTTCTGTGATACAGGCCCTTGCCTCTTTATGTGTTATCTGAGGCTATACCGGTGTACTGGCACCCTCACCAGCCAGTACATGCCTACGTCTAGCCCAGTGGCTGCTGAACTAGTGGGACTCCAGAAACTGTCCGAACACCACGTACCGCTAACCAGATCCTTGGCCCCAACAGAGTGGTTTCCTTTCCGATGAAGGGTGGGCATTTCTGTTGCTTAGGGTGGTGCGACAGAGGGCAGACCAGGAACCTTTGTCTTTATATCAATGGCCAAGGCTAAATCAATGTGAGAGTAGTATTTGTACAATTGCTCTAGCTTTGAAGTGTACCCCTTCGTAACATGGTCTCCATTTTGCAGTGCTAACTGTTTTTATAGTGCTTATTGTCTAGGCGCTATAAAACTGCTCAGGGTCCGAACTCTGGTTCAGAGGATTGTAGTGACTTCTGATTTTCACTGCCTGTCTTAGTTGTATGTGTAGAATATTTTTCTTGTGTGTTTATGCATTTTCTCTTCTAAAGAAAATACTGTCTGGACACAGAGCTTGCTAGCTGGTTTTACAGTGGAAACTGCATTTTCAAATTCTGACCTACTTTACATCCTTGACTAAGCCTTGGACCGTTCTGTCATGCTACTCGCAGAGTCAAGTGCTGGTAAGGAGGGTTATCCAGTTTAGTGTCCATTAGTACTGTAACCCCAGGACACCAAACGTGAATGACTATTTCATGCAACTGGAGCCCAGTACCCCCTGACTTTCCTGGTGCCCCTGGAATACGGTTGTCACAGTCATCATGTGTTTATTTTTCTGTTGTAAGCGTTCTCTTTATCTGATGGCTACTTCAACCAATAGATTCCTTACCTTGTGAATATCCCCAGGCGCCAGACTGTATCCTAAACTCAGAAGGCGCAGTGCTCTTGCTCTGCGGTGAGTGGCATTGTGCGGCTCTATGCTCACATTGTTCCACTCTGGAAGTGATGAACAGAGCCGCATACAAGTGCCACCCATGTGTGCTGATGTCTATTCCTTTCTTTCCGCACCTTCAGACCCGCACCCAGGGCTTTGATCCTCTTCATCTCTGAAGATTTGTTTTTTTCGATGTTTCAAATCTACTAGTGTGCAGGGGAACCTGTCGCCTCCTAAGACTACAGGGCTTAAACCTTGTAGGGACTGTCGCAAACAGTACACCCCTCTAAGAGGGGAACATATTGTATATAATATGTGCAAAGTAGGTGAAGGTAGAACTGGCTTATACTGCATGAGAAACTACTTGCCTTTAACAGTAGTTTTGTTGTGTAGAACTCTTCTAGATTCACATCGTATATCCCCACTGCCTGGTGGGCAGAAAAAGAGAGACCAATACAGGAACATAAACTGAAAGTGGAGGCAACACACTGGTGATATTGTGAGCTTATGCTCAATGTTAGTGTCCACTAGTGATCCACATCCAAGCAGAAAAAACTTTAACTTATTCAGAATTTCAGGATGCAGCCACTAGATGTGGAATAATGCAAAGCATGTGAATCTAGATTAGTTCCATTCTGCATAGCTATTGTTGCAGGCAAGTAACTCTTTTCTTAGTTTCACTTGCAGCATTCCTTCTCACAATCAGCTTGTCTCCCCTATTCAGTCCCACGGCAGTTCCTGAGGGGGGAGGATACAGGTGAATGATGATTTTATCAGTTCCTACTATGAAAATCTGACTACATGGTGTTCAATAGTATTTCTTCTTAATGTCAGTCTCCCCAGCCTCCACTGCAGGTTAAGATGGCAGACCAAAGGGACAGGCACAACAGTTCTTTCACATCCTGCAGATATTCTGTCATGTCTTCCCTCTCCACAGTCTCCCTGTGTGGAGTTCAGTTATTGCAGGATATTTACTAGGCTTTGCGATCGAATGTAGAGCTTTTCTTGGTACCTTGCTTGCCCATTAGCCACACCTCCCCTGGGTTATTTCTTGGTGTCCTTAACAAACAAGGTAATGAGGAACTTGATGAGAATTAGTAGCACACAGAATAGAGATTCATGAAGGAAGAAGTGATCTGTGCTGTAGTGAAGGTCGAGTAACTACTGATAGGGAAATGTTTTGAAATAATAGTTCTTGTGCATGTCTTAATTGCAGTACTACTGTCCCATTCCCCATCTCCTGATTATCAGCTACAAAAACAGCATTGTGGTGGAATGTCGAAGGACATAAAGGTTAGGGCTCATGTGCAGTATTGATGGGTGGAATTTGTTAACATTACTCTGGGATTATTTATGTATAGCAAGTGCCATTGTATAAAAGAAAACAATTTAGGAGAGCAGTGGTTCATGGCAGGCAACTTTTTTCATTAATCCACAAAAAATACTCCAATGAACCAGCATGTGGTCAGTAGAACAGATGTCTAACTGTAAAAAAGGGGGAAGTATCTAGTGTAAGGATACACCTAACTCAACCTGAACGGGGGAAAGGAAAACACTTTTTGTTTAATTACCCTCACACACCCTAGTGGTGTCATACTTCATCATCGGGTCACCCCGACGCCTACAAGTCTGGGTGGGCTCACCCACAGTATTGGGAGCTCTTATGATAAGTGATAAGTGAAGACCAGGGGGATTAAAGATTAAAAAACCTCAGGCAGACCCCTGGTTTCCCTTTATTCATGGGTCTGTCAGGGTTGTTAAAAAATCTTAAACGGGTCACTAGAAGTGTTATGGTCCTATGACCCTAGCGCCAACATGTTTCAGTCCTGGGTTGGCCGTGTAGGTCCTGGACTTTCTTCAGGGCAAAGGTTACCCCCCCTGGGAGTACTGAGATGGGAGTCCCTATCCTGTCATAGAGCGAGGGCAGAGTAGCTGTTCCTCGTGTGTATGTAACAGATTATTTATCCGTTACGTGTGATCCTCCATCTGTGGACATAAAAAACAAAGACAGACAACACACAACATTATAAATGCATATTACTTTCACTTTTTCTATGACTGTCCATCTTATGTCTGTATCCTTATGTTGTTTTTCTCTGTAGTGTGCTGTGATCTTAGTTGCTGTCACTGCGCGTCTTATCGTGCTTCTATGTTCGCTGGTACGAACCTTAACCTTTCGGACAGTCATAGAAAAAGTGAAAGGCACAGGCAACCTACAAAAAAAACTTCTGGAACGAGAACAGCGCTGGGTGTATCGCTTTAGGACATATGAGGTTGGTTTGAACGACTCCATCCCCTGGAGCCAACTGAACAAATGAGTGAAACCAGACATCTGCCATCTCATACTAGTCCGTATACAGAAGAACAAGCCCCTCTTAGACCTAATTTGTAAAGATAAGGGAATCTGAATAGATTTGACCATATCTATATTCTAATTCTCAAACCTGTAAATCTATCCATTAATATAATTCAATATACATAGTGGGGTTTATTTGATCTGGATAGTAGATGGCTGTATTAACACACCAATATCAATCGGGATACAGGACTACAAGTTTCCCTTGAGGAACTACAATTCCCAGGATTGGAACTAGCGCTTCACGCTAGAAATGCCCTGACGCCATTTCCGTGTTCGGAATAGGGGCGGTATGTTTTCAATCAGTAGGATTTCCTGCGCTACCACCTAACTTAAACACCGATCCCCGGCAGTTCCATGCACAAGCCGAGGACCGGGACCAAATAGGTTTGAGAGGCTGGGCGGGACCTTAAACTAAGTAAGTACAACGCTCTGCATATCGGCACACTTAGTGTAAACTGAGCGAGGTGGCCCGGAGGATCCGCTCCCCAGGATGTCCCTGTAATTTAGGTTTCCGCATTTTCTTCTTTTCCTCCCTTTTGCCTCAAATCCCTACTACAACGATGATTGCTACAGGACCACCCAAATTAGCCTACAGGTCCTATGCGAAGCATATTGCCACCCCAACGAGGGTAAGCGCACGAATGAACGGGTATGAATATATAAAGTCGCTGTATGAACCTGTACGAATGTATTGAGTTGCTTTTACTTTTCATTTTTACACATGGAATGACCGTAGCGTTTAGCTGTTTGTAGAGACTGACACGCGGTGTTTACACTCTGGAATGTACACATACTAGCACACAGTGTTAGCATGCGAATAAAATCGCCACCACACATTCTGTCACATAGTATTCTTGTGTTACAGATAAAGATGTGAATGGCACAAAAGGGGATGAGACTGAGAACATGGATTTGCACATGATCATGGCATTCATTAGGTTTGGTCTCTACCATGCACCAAAATGGGAATGAGCATAACAGAAATACTGTAATATGCATTTATAATGTTGTGTGCCTTTGTTTTTTATGTTCACGGATGGAGGATCACACGTAACGGATAAATAATCTGTTACATACACATGAGGAGCAGCTACTCTGCCCTTGCTCTACTGACAGGATAGGGACTCCCATCTCTGTACTCCCAGGGGGGTTAGTCTGTGCCCTGAAGAAAGTCCAGGACCTACACGGCCAACACAGGACTGAAAGATGTTGGCACTAGGGTCATAGGACCATAACACTCCTAGTGACCCGTTTTTAAAGATTTGTTAACAACCCTGACAGACCCAAGAATAAAGGGAAACCAGGGGTCTGCCTGAGGTTTTTTAATCTTTAATCCCCCTGGTCTTCACTTATCATAAGTGCTCCCAACACTGTGGTTGAGCCCACCCCGACTTGTAGGTGTCAGGGTGACCCGATGATGAAGCATGTCACCATTAGGGTGTGCGAGGGTAATTAAACAAAAGGTGTTTTCCTTCCTCCCGTTCAGGTTGGGTTAGGTGTATCCTTACACTAGATACTTCCCCCTTTTTTTACAGTTCGACATCTGTTCTACTGACCACATGCTGGTTCATTGGAGTATTTTTTGTGGATTCATGTTTTGACATGGGAGGTCATAATCCGACATAGGATCCTCTCAACCCTTCAGGTACGCAGAAGTTTCCCCATAGCCTTTTTGTATACACGGGCAACTTTTTTCACCAGTTAGCACTGCTGACAGTAGGCACGTTTCAGTTGGTAATATATAGCAGAAAACCAGCATTGCACATGACAACAGTTTTATTTCCCAACAGAGTGTCCAACTGTCTTGTGGTCTGCATCCCTAATGCGGAATTTTTTTTTTTTTGTCATAGGCGAACATGGAGCTTGCATGTGCGCTATACCATAGGACTGTCTCTTGGATTGTGGTCTACTTGGACCTGAAGGGGTGCAAAAAGTGCTACCCTCATAGTAGTGGAAGGCTACTGCCTTCATCAAGAGTTAAACAGGATAAGCGCGGTCATGGCAGCATACCGTGTAATAAGTAGTTGTGACAAAGTCCTTTTTAGACAGTTGACACTGCTATTTTATGTTTTAAAAAGGAACCCTTTGTCTACGTGTGATTTGAGTTCTCTCCCAAGATTGTAGGTCTTTACTCATTAAGTAGGTTTTGCCTTTCATGATTTAGCATTGGGGAGGTTAAACCACCTGTGCTGATCATAAGAAGCCTAAGTATTCAAACTAAAGTAAAGTGTGTGTAGAATTAGTGTTTTGATTCTCCTTTTTTGATGAATAATCATGGGATGTTGTAGGCTTTTAAGCAGCCATACATGTTTCTAGATAAGCTGCTGACTTAATCTATTCTTTCTTGCCAAGCAACTGCTCTCTGTAAGTCTCCGACAGAATGACATACATTGCATATATTTCACGTTTTGTGCAAGGCAATTTAATTGTTAGAAGGTATAGATGACATTTTTAAATATGGTAAGGTTGAATGTAAAAACGAATGAAGACCACTCTGCACATTGAAGTAGTGCAAGCATTGTATTTAATACTTATATCCATTATCATGCTACTTTTCCAAAAATGTTTTTATTTCACATAGAATACACTGTTCATATAATAGCACTGTAGTTAGTATTCCTAATAAACCTATTTCAGACATTTAATTAAAACAGTACATAATTTGAATTATTACATTAAGCTGTTCACTTACTTTTCATACTTGTCGGGCGATGTTCCTCAGTATTCCTTTAAATTCATACATATGTTTTTAATTTTGGATATATTTTTTTGGGCTCTAATTTTACTTAAATATGTCTGGATTCGGGAATCTCTTTAGATGATTTTGGACTTGGTTTTGCTCTTAGTGACTTTAATATGAGGTCCCACTTTTTAAATTAACTAGGAATTCAATTTTTTCTAACTGTAATCCAGTCCACCGTTTCAAAAATATATTGGAATAGAGGCAAAGAAAATGTTTTCCACTTGGCTGAGTTATGGAGCCATGTCTAAGAGTGGTTTATTTAGGCAGCTTGTCCATGATTGTAGATTATATTTCACTGAAAATAACGGTCTATTACCAACAAAAGACGGCCACAGATTTAGTTTTTAAATGGGATGCTAAATTATTTATTTAGAATACACTCCACCATTAAGAGGTTTGTTGATGATTACTATAATTTTAAAACCTACTCCCACCTAATATTAAAAAAAAATGTATTCCCTTCTTTTTGTGCCCTCGTTGCCACCTGGTTTTATGGTTTGGGGGAGTTGGGGAAGGAATTGCAGGTTTTAGGATTAGTCGCTGGGAACTACGTAATGCCCTCATTAGGCCCTCCTGAAGAGGGCTTCTGGCAGCACTGGCTATGCACCCCCCACCCATCTTTGTTTTTTAAAGGTATGTGACGTAGCTGTTGTGAACATGCTACAAGAGGTGGTCCTAATATGACTGGAAGATCAGGAGGTGCACATTTAGTCTTTGTTCACCAGCACAATCAGAAGTACCTATTTCCCCCTCTGTAACCACATCGTGCTGATCGGTAGAGTGAAATATGAATACAGGGGATGTTGCCTGAGATAGCTGAGGATTTTTTTTTTTTTTTAGTTTTAGGTGGGCTTCCTCCTTTCTGTAATGAATGACCCCAAATTACCCTTGGCTACATCAACACTGTAAAATAAATACTGAGGAAATCCTGTTCTAACTGCAGTAGAAGACAATGGTGGAGTGTAGTTTTATACTGACATTAGTCTGAACCTGTTTATCATTAACTGTATTGTTGTAGGAATTTACTTGCACTGATCCATCGAATGATCGAATTTGTGGTGCGTGAAGGGCCGATGTTCGAAGCAATGATCATGAACAGAGAACTCAACAATCCTATGTTCAGGTACCAAATATTTTTCAGATGTTATGTACTTAGTTCTTGGTGCTTATGCAAGTGTAAATCACATTGACAACATTTATTTCTTATGGATTTTGCTCTGCCTCAGACAATAGGGAAGCTTTCTGCATATACAAAGGAATATGCTTGATATTGAACAGACCTATGTATGACTTTACCACACTTGCCATTACCACATATGTAACACCACTTGTTGACCTGTACATGTGGCATTATCTCGCCTTGTTTAAATGTATACATTTATATATATATATCATATATATCTGCGTGTACACACACACACACGTGTGGGTGTGTGTGTATATGTATATATGTGTGTGTATATATGTATGTATGTATATATATATATTATTTACTGGCGGTCGCCAGTAGATAGTTATAGTTAGGACCGTGTTTCCATAGGAAATCCGCAACATTCTATTTGGAATAACTTTGGCGCCGGTTGACGAATCCTCGCGAAATTTTCAAAATAGGTGGGGCGCTCCGCTCCTACCCTGAAAGTCTCGGGGGGGATTCGTCAAGCGGGGGCTGAGAAAAAAGGGGGGTCCCAAAACTCGTTTTCCCCATGCATTTTCCCATAGGACCTTTAGTCCGAGCTACAGCCCGAACGGCTGAACAGAATTACTTGAAATTTGGCAGAGAGGTAGTCCTCAGGTCAGAGATGTTCCTTTTGCAGGTCTGGTGTAAATCTGTTCAGTAGGTCCTGAGAAAATAGCATTTAAATCAATATATATATCTGTAAGCGCGCTCCGTGCGCTTACGGTAAGCTTACCGTACGCGTACGGTGCCGTGCGCGAGCTCAATTCTGATTGGTGGTTACATGACTATAAACATTCGAATCGGTCGAAATCAGAAAGTGTCGGCCGCCATTTTCTGTCTCTCGCACTGAAAAACAAAGGTGGATAACGTGAAAAGGGGGCAACGGAGAGAGTTGCAGACCCCCTAGCGTTTGTCAGGGGGTCCACGAAGGACCAAAAAGTACGAAAAATACATTTAATAAATTTTTTTAAAAATCGCGGAGTGCGCGTACGGTACGCTTACCGTACGCGCACGGCAAAAAAAAAAAAAAAAAAAAAACCAAATAACAATCACATTTATTAAATAAATTGAAGGACCCGCAAGGGAAAAAAAAAATTGTTACTGTGTAAAAAAAGGCGAGGCGCGCACGGTATGAACTGCGCAACGTGGGCGCTCGGTGCGCGAAGCGCACCGAGTGCCCACAGCGCGCGCACGGTGCGCGAAGTTCACCGTGCGCGCAGGGTGTGCGCACGGTGAAAAACCAGAAAAAAAAATAAAGAATAAATACATAACTTAGCATTTAAAAAACCGTACAAATTCACTGAAAAAACCATAGGTTTCACACACGTTATAGTTAGGAATTAGCATTTAAAAAACCTTGCAAATTCACTTAAAAAACCATAGGTTTCACACGTTATAGTTAGCTGTACATTTCACTCGTAAAAAACCAATGAAATTCCACGTTATAGTTAGATCAGGTAACTATAACTTGCGCGACCGCAATCCACAATCTGTCATTTCAGATGTCATCATTGATGTCATGAGTGATGTAATATGTGACGTCATCAGCAGTTTATTGTGAGCGCGCAAGTTATAGTTACCTGATCTAACTATAACGTGGAATTTCATTGGTTTTTTACGAGTGAAATGTACAGCTAACTATAACATGTGTGAAACCTATGGTTTTTTAAGTGAATATATATATATACATACACCTGTGATCAAGGGCGCATGACGCCCGAAACGCGTAAGGATTAAAATATTGGCACAAGAATTCTGTGTGTTTGCTGGTCCTGAGCAGAGCTGCCTTGCAGAAATAAAGGATTACACAAGGTGCGTGCCTCTCCAAATCTGGTGCTTTGTTTTGGAATTGAATTGTGGCCCGACCAGGGTCGCGGAGAGGCCCCCCCACGAATGTAGCGGTGTCCAGCGTGTTACTTAACAATGCGATACGGAGCTTTGTGGTTTCTGCACCAAAGGAGAAAAACAGCCCTGCCGTAACCAGTAACCAACACAGAAACCTACTTAGGTATTTGAATTTTGACAATGTGGAACTGGCAGCCGTAGTGATTACAAACTTACCTGTGAAATGAACTCAAAATACCAGGATGCACTTTGCGGATACGCCCAGTAGGCGAGAACCAATGAACTGATATTTAAGAGTTGCGGCATGCTGCCTTCCCGCATTTGGCCATACACCTGTGATCAAGGGCGCATGACGCCCGAAACGCGTAAGGATTAAAATATTGGCACAAGAATTCTGTGTGTTTGCTGGTCCTGAGCAGAGCTGCCTTGCAGAAATAAAGGATTACACAAGGTGCGTGCCTCTCCAAATCTGGTGCTTTGTTTTGGAATTGAATTGTGGCCCGACCAGGGTCGCGGAGAGGCCCCCCCACGAATGTAGCGGTGTCCAGCGTGTTACTTAACAATGCGATACGGAGCTTTGTGGTTTCTGCACCAAAGGACAAAAACAGCCCTGCCGTAACCAGTAACCAACACAGAAACCTACTTCGGTATTTGAATTTTGACAATGTGGAACTGGCAGCCGTAGTGATTACAAACTTACCTGTGAAATGAACTCAAAATACCAGGATGCACTTTGCGGATACGCCCAGTAGGCGAGAACCAATGAACTGATATTTAAGAGCTGCGGCATGCTGCCTTCCCGCATTTGGCCATACACCTGTGATCAAGGGCGCATGACGCCCGAAACGCGTAAGGATTAAAATATTGGCACAAGAATTCTGTGTGTTTGCTGGTCCTGAGCAGAGCTGCCTTGCAGAAATAAAGGATTACACAAGGTGCGTGCCTCTCCAAATCTGGTGCTTTGTTTTGGAATATATATATATATATATATATATATATATATATATATATATATATATATACATACACATATAGATAACATTTTTGTATTATTTTGGGGGAGCCCACCCAAAAGCTCCCCTTTTTTCCCCATACCTTCCTTTACCTTTGAACACGCCTAAACCCTGAAATTACCTTTCCCTCCCTTTACTCCTACCCAACCCTAAAATCACCAATACCTCTATTTTCTCTATACGCCCCTGAAATTATCCTTAACCCTTTTTTTTCTCTACCCACTTCTAAACCCTAGAATAACCAATACCTCTCTATCGCTTCCCACCCTTGAGCCCTAAATTCACCTTTGCCTTCCTTTACCCCTGCCCACACCTAACCCTGAAAAAGCACCATTACCTCCCTTTACCTGCACCTAGGCCACTGTTTAAAATTGTGCTTTAAGAAATATCTGCATGTTAAAGGTACAAATAACCTCCCTGGTACTTACCTATATGTAAAGTAATTGTGGTCATGCATTTGATGGTAAGAATGGCATGATAAAGGTGATTCCCCTTAACAGGCAGATTATGTACGATTAGGCCACCCCACTTCTGTCTGCAAAATGTTATAAAGTAATATTTCTCTGCTTAGCCTTTTCATTATGGGCTCAAACTTCCAGGCCTGGTGGTGCTAGTTATTACTAATTTGAGATGGGGAATAGCAAGATTTTGTACGTTGCCTCTTTTCTGGCAATTCTACACCTGATTTCTACACAATGCTTCTTGTAGCTGTACCTAATAGGATTATAGATAAATTGATTGAGAATCATATTAAATGTATAATTCATGGCTTGGTTAGCTAGCATTAAATGCTGCGTGTGCAGAAGTCTCCTGAAGATTTATCGTAAGTACAGATAAGGAAATTAATGGGTGTCTAACTTAAGTGGTCATTGCATTAATGGCAGGTGCAGTGCAAAACCCAAACAAATTAGTTAAGTCATTAACACAGTTGGTGAAAAGCCTTGAACATTTTCATGAAATGTGCCTATTAGTTTAAGGGCTGTGAATGAAAAGTATTTACCACCAGATGTTGAGGTTATTCCACCATTAGTGCTTTCGAAGCGCTCATTTGTACCGTTTTTTTTCTTCTCCAGGTTTTTATTTGAGAACCAAACTCCAGCTCATGTATACTATAGGTGGAAACTCTATACAATATTACAGGTAAGAAAAAAATATTTCTGGAATTTCACTTTGCCTCTGAAATGTGGGGTTTGGGCGTTAATTACATATTTATTCCATTTCGTTTAGGGAGATTCCCCAACCAAATGGCGGACAGACGAATTTCGCATGTTCAAGAATGGCTCCTTGTGGAGGCCACCTCCTTTGAATCCATATCTTCATGGGATGGCTGAGGAGAAGGAGACTGAGGCATTTGTCGAGGAGCCTATAAAGAAAGGGGCACTTAAGGAAGAGTAAGACATTTCAGATGCTTACATTAATGTTAGCAAATTTTAAATGCCATTCTAATGCCGTGGATTAAAACTAAAGAAATTAAAAAGCAAAGCAGAATGATTGACCTTACTCAATATCAGCTGCTGATAGACAGCAGGTGGCGGGATGTAGGCACTTGCTCAAATGGGTTTCTCTAGCTTCTCTCACTGCCCTTAAAAGTAAATTTCTGGTATTTAAGGTTTAGATGCTTTTTTTGGCTATATATTGCTGTATGTCGTCCCACACATCCAATAACCCCACTTCTTTCTTTGACAGTTCACCTTCGTTCTTAATTCCTTACCACAACCTCCTTATTTCTCAGGTTTCACTTTGCATTCCGTTTTACAAATTAAAGTGACCGGGGGTGTGTATTGATCAAAATTTTTACATGGGACCTTTAATTACACACTCTTTTTTGTTTTCCCTCATCTGTGGCGTGCGAGTGGTTGTGATTGATAAATCAAGATCGGACTGCTCTTTTGGCTAATTTTTACATGGCACCTCAATTATTCCCTCTTGTGTTCTTTCCTTGCCCACTAGTGGTTGTGACTGTGCATGATGGGCAGCTCTTTGAAGAAATATGTAACATAATTGTGGACTTTGGTGGTCTTAGTCCAGTGCCTGGCAATCGTTTTTTATAGGGATCAAAACAAAGTAAATATCAACTCATTACTAATAATTCACTGCCACCTCAACTGCTATCATATTATTGTGCTAAGTGGGCATCTTAGAGTCTCACCAGACTCTGCTAGAACTTCAGAGTTTAATATTATCTCCTTACTTATGGTGGATCTGGTAAATATCTGTTTAAGCAGTTGTTCAGCATTGTTCCACATGAGAGCTTTTAGGAACTGCTTTGCCTGGCTTTACACTTGCTCACTCAGACCATTTCTGTAGTGTTCGGTGATCCTTTCTACTCTGCACAGATTGTACCACATAGGGTTGATTTAAGTGATGTTGCAGCACAAGAAGCACTTCAAACTTCTTTGATACATAGAAGCTAAAATGAAGTAAATGTGAGCTCAAAAGAGACCTGTGATACTTTAAGAAAAGGAAAATGCTAGAAACCCACATAGCATTCTTGTTGGGGCTGAAACCTTAGGTCCTGAGTGCCCAACTGTATCGTTATCTGGATCCCAGATGCTGATTTTTTTTAATTTTTTGGTCATGGGTGAACAGGGATCATGTTTGTGCACTGTGACATAGGCCAGTCTCATGGATTGTGGTCTTGTTGGACCTCGAGGGGTGCTCAAAGCGCTACCCTCATAGTGGTGTGAGGCTACTGCCTTCACCAGAAGTTAAACAGCACAAGCTTGGTGGTGGCAGCATTCTGTACAATGATCAGTAGTAGTGACCAGGTCTTTTTTATCATGTGTCATTGGAGTGAGGCAAACAGGCTCACTCACCTTTTTAAAAGTTCAGCTGCTTTGTGTTAAACTCACTTTGGCCTATATCAGGTTGATGTAGCAGTGTGTGTGTGATGAAAATATGTGCTGAGTGAATGTGAGCGCTCAAGACATACACTACACACAGGGTGCATCGTAGGACATTGTACACTGGCAGGATGCGTTTAAAGTGACCCACACTGGTGCAGTGCAGAGATACTATAGTGTTGAACAGTGTGCGCAGAGTGTGTGTGCTGCATGTGGAAATACTGGTGGTAGCATGGTACATGGGCACAACAATACTAGACAGTGGAGTGTGATGTGAAGGTATGCTGATTGCAGAAGTGCATAAGTGCCTGCACTGGTACATTACAAGGAGGACCTTGGGTTCCACTCTGGGAAGCCCAAGCCTGCCTGGTGAAATCATGTGGAATAGGGCATCTTCCCCCCCAGACAGAATTTTACATTGTTTCATTCCTGTAAGCTGGGTGGAATGAGCACTATGTTCTGAGTATCCAGGCTCTCTGTGTATTTCAAAGGGCTTTTTGATTCAGTGACAGATCACAGGGAATGGGCCTGGACACATCCCAGGAAGAGGGAGATGGGTCTGATAGGAGAATCTTAAAGGGTAGGACTGAGGGCGCAGGATTAACCTTTGATGCACAGATCACTGTGTCTGACATCCAGGGGTGAACTCTGGGCTCTCCCATGAATCTTGTTGTGGGTTAATCAGCTTCAGAGTCTTGCCTGCTGTAACAGACCCTTGTTCAGAAGAAAGGATGAAGGGGAGAGAAAATCCATATCAAAGGAACAGAACCATAAAATAAAACTTCAAAGGTCCGAACCCTAAATCGCATTTTGTGTCTGGAAAAGAACTGTAAGTAGGGGCGTCTGAGACCGCATGCTTTATTGTCTGCCAAGCAGCCGTTTGGGCTGCATGAGGAGGGGAAGCTCTGCAAGGCTTCTGCCTGTGACCAGAACTAGGGGTCAAGCCTGGTAGTCTCCCTGCTGGAAGAGGAGACATCACCCAGGGAAACCAAGATCACCTGCCCTGGAGTCTGGAGCACTAGTTCCTGCCTGCTCGCCAAGACTGGTGTGCCCGAGAGGCAGAGGGGCATGTTGAAGGGAGCGAGATCTAGAGAGGAGCCCAGACGTGTGGGACTCCTGAGCAAGGTGTGAGGAGCTGTGCCGCATCAATCGGACTATTGCCTGTGTGCCGTGTTGTGAAATTTGGCAACCCAGTATACCAGGAATCAGGCTTATCAGAGGGCAGTGTTAATACATTTGTTGAAAACACATTGAGTCAATAAATGAGACACACTCGAAGAAACCTGAGACCAATTTAGAAAAATAACACTTATTTTTATATATACTTTAACACCAAGAACTTCGTAACTGGGTAAGTACTTTTCAAGGTAATACTTTTACAGTTTTTATCAGTGTTAGCAAACAGTGTGTTATTACTTGGCAATGCTTTTCCTATGGAGAGAAGAACATTTACTGCATGCAGGTATTTGCAATAGAATTTTGAGGGTCTCCTTTATTTAGGGAGGTGTTAGTGGGCCAATGTCCCAAGTCCTATCGGCAGTTCGCTTTTACCTGCCTTGGTGTGTCCATGTGCAGAGGTGCTGGACAGGTCGGTAGCATTGTTCGCTACAATGTTGCCAAAGGGTGGGGCACCTGGAAAATAGACTGCAAAGAGGGACTTGGGGACAAGTCCGGGAGCTCCCAATGGGGACTCAGTTCGTGAGGGACCTGGGGGGGGGGAGGGCGCGGTCAGCTGGTTTTTGTGGACCCAGGCCATGAAGCTCGGGTACAGAGGATTTTGGCTGACTGGCCCTTGTGTGCCATAGGTGGTCACAGTTTTTAATCTCAACCAAAACAGGGGGGCAAAAAAGGACAGCTGGGCCACTCTTGGTGCTGGCCTCGGCTGAACTGACGTCCCTCGTTGGCTGGTAGTCCTTCAGATGGTTTGAGTCCAGATTGGACACTCAATAAGCGTTGGTCACGGCAAGGGGTTCGGTACCCCTGGTATAGGTGCAGGGGGGGCTTGTAGAAGTCTGGCGTGTCAGTTGGTTTTCATGGACCCAGGCCATGAAGCTCGGGTACAGAGGATTTTGGCTGTCTGGCCCTTGTGTGCCGTAGGTGGTCACAGTTTTTAATCTTGACCAAAACAGGGGGGCAAAAAAGGACAGCTGGGCCACTCTTGGTGCTGGCCTCGGCTGAACTGACGTCCCTCGTTGGCTGGTGGTCCTTCAGATCAATAAGCGTTGGTCACGGCAAGGGGTTCGGTACCCCTGATATAGGTGCAGGTGGGCTTGTAGAAGTCTGGCGTGTCAAAACTTGGTAAGGGTACGGATCGGACCTCTTTGAGTATGCAGACTTCCTCCTTGGTGGATACTGCTTCATTGCAACCTGTGGTCAGCTGCTTCTTGGAACCGGACGTCGCAGTCGATGCCTGCAGGAGGCAGGGAAGTCGTTGCTCCATTCCAAGATGCTGGCTGGTTTTCGAAGTACTGGCAACCCTCCAAGGCTTTTGGAAGATGTAGAGCTGCAGGACGAGTCGGGTCTTTGCAATTGTTGAGTCAAGAATGGGCAGGTGGGTTTGACCACAAAAAGCCACAGCAGGCTTCAGTTCTCGTGTTGATCGATTCTTCAGTGTCCTCTTCTTCTGTAGTCAGATTAATCTAAATTTCTTATGTCAGGGGGCCACCTAAATGCTCAATTTAGAGATGTTAGGGGAGTGTAGAGTAGTAGCCAATGGGCTACTTACCCTTGGGGTCACTACACCCCCTATATGACCACTTCCAGTGGGAAGTGGGCATAACTCTGTCCCAATGTTCCTAATTCTGCCATCACCAAAATGGGGCAATTTTCCTAGATTGGGGCACATCAAGCAGCTCACCTTAGGGGTGTGTGTGGCTTGGGTATGCCCCTCCTCACATAACTAATTTCCCACCTGTCCGAGTGCCAAATGGTCCTCAGGACAGGGGGTGGCATTTCTCAGGTCTGGTGGAAGCAGAGGTAGCATATCAAAGGCGACCGAGGATTTGAAGCCTCTGGCCTTAATATGCTGATTTACTAGCCATACTCCTGTAGGAGGTGTAAACACCTCATGCCAGAGCTGGCATTGTTCCTGACCTCTCGGAGCGGAGCTCTCTCCTTCTAGGGGGTCTAAAGCCCGTCTGTGGTGGCAGACTGGACTGCACCAGCCAGCCAGCACACTAGAGGGCTAGTAGGGTTCAGGGGGTACCTCCAAGGTACTCTCTGGGTGCATGTATTAATAGATCTGTAACTGGAATCAGTGTGCCTTTGAGTATGTGGTGTTTGAAACCAAACACCTTTGGTTTCAGTGAAGCCATCATGTATTTGGGGAACTCGTAATCACCAGTGCCCAGTACCATGTACTCAATATGGCTTCTCTGGTCTTTTGCAATGTCTAAGAATCAACTTTGACATCACAGGGCCATATCTGCTCATGCAGATATGTCCACACATATAATTCACTCTGCCTTAGGGCTGTAAGGCCTGCTGTTGGGATGACATGGATATATTGCATGCAGTGTCTGCAGGTGTGCCATGTCATGCTGTCACATTTGTCTGCATCATTTCACGCGTTCTGCAAGGGCAGTCTGCATGACTGTGGTAAGGGGTCCATTAGGGTGCACAATATATGCTGCAGCCCTTAGGTACCCAAGCCCTGGGTTCCAGGGGTTCCATTTACTAGGGACTTACAGGGGTGCTAAAGGTCTTGCCAATTGGGGAACAATTACACAGTTTCAGAGGAAGAGATTTGGCACTGGGGGCCTGGGTCGCAGGAACCTAGTGCACTTCTGTTAAAATTGCATCGGGTACCAGGTAAAAAATGGGGGCGACTATGTCTAAATGGGTGCTTTCCTACAGCTGGTAACACGGCTCAGAAGAGAGCTGGTGCCTGGTGGGAGCTGCGCATGTGAATGTGTGCAGCCCGACTTAACTGATCCTTTCCAGGACCGCACTTCCCTGCTGCAAGGGTTCGTACCGCTGTAGCAGGTAAGCTGAGTGCTGGGCCTAGCAGGCCCCCAACGGGTATACCGCCTCTGGTATTTGCAGCCCTGCGTGACTCTAAAATGATTACACCTTATTGACTGAGTCCAAGAGGGGGAAACCCAATGACCACTGCCTAGTAGTTTACATTCCCCGGGATATCAGGAGTAAAAGACCTCAACCACCTCAGTTGGAGCCAGTAACCCCCGCTTCCTCGTGTCCCTCAGAATGGGGTTGTGACAATTCTCATAAAACAACACATAAAAATCAACTCTATTTTTTGCCTTCCTGCACTTCGAAATTAATCCACCTCCTTCTTAGTTTTTTACCTAATTTGTTGTTCTAGGTTTCTTTCACCTACTTCCGCATTCTAGGTTTTGTTAGGTAATAGTCCAATTGTTCTTTGTAGTAGTTTGGTCTTTGTTTCTGTGTGTTACCCTCCTATTAAATCATGTTTCTTTTGCTGGTGGATGGCAAAAATAGCACATGTGCAAGTAGCATTTTGAATGGATGGACAGTTTATTGCATTGTAAAAGCCTTAATTGTCAGACTGCATAGCATGATCTACTGAACCTCTACATACACGAGTTGAACTTTTCTCCTTAAGACAAAGCCTATATTGACAATCTCACTGATTTATTTCTCTAAAGATTTAACTTGAAACCATTTCTTTTAAACTTTAGCCAAAGAGACAAGTTGGAAGAAATTCTTAGGGGATTGGCACCGCGCAAAAACGATATTGGTGATGCTATGGCTTTTTGTCTTAATCATGCTGAAGCTGCTGAGGAAATTGTAGATTGCATCACTGAATCACTGTCTATCCTGAAAACTCCACTTCCCAAGAAGGTACTAACTATTTTACCTTGTGTTTTATTTTGCAAATACTATGTTGGAGATCTTTGAAGACTAATCTTGTTTGATTTGAAAGAGAACTGTTCAGAAAGTCAACAGGCACTTTGTGCAGTTAAAACTTTAATGTGCATGTTTGTATATAAACTTGACATGTGTTTATTTAAACCCACTTTCATTGCTTATTTGTCATATGTATGACACAACAAAATCTTTTCCTGTGTTTTAAATGTTCGAGGCATGTGGGCTGCTGAATTCATATCTGTGCATAGATCGCCGCCTAGTGTTGGGTCCGGATGTTTGCACGTTGTTGTCCTGGAAGAGTCTTCGAAGTATCCTTGGATAGGTGACTCCTCCCCTGGACTACAGTGCGCATGGGCATCCTCTCCATCCTCAGATTGTTTTTTTCCGCCATTGGGTTCGGATGTGCTATCTTAGCTCAAGTTAGGAAAATATTTGGTCGAGGCCAAAAGGCCTTTAGTTCGCGTCGGTACTGTTTATCGATCGGGTCTCGATAGCATTTTGCTAGTTTACTAACTTTCAACGCCGACTTCTTTCGCATTTACCTGTCCATCGACTACTTCGACGATGGAATCCAGGACGCCATTCAAAAGGTGTCCGGTATGCAATGCGAAGTACCCACACATAGACGTCCATCCGGTGTGCAACAAATGCCTTTCGCCGGACCACGACGAATCGACATGCATGGCCTGTGCCCGGTTCCGTTCCAAAAAGACTCTAAGGAACCGAAGAGCGGCGAGACTCGAGGCGCAGCACGCGGCACCGGCCCCAACAGACATCTTCGACGAGGCCGACGTCGAAGAATTAGAAGTCATACCCTCCAGTCCCGTTTCCGAACACGACCCCGGATCGGACGAGGGCGACGAGTCACTCTTCCACAGAGGTGAAGACGACACCGAGGTAGGAGACGACGAGGAGGCCTTAGGGGCCGAAGAGAGTAGCTCCAATGATGAACAAGGCCTACCTGTTCAAACCGAAGAAACACCAGCGCCACAGCCTTTGGCTCCGGTCGAGGGATCGCCTTCGGGCCTTACCCGAGACCCATCCCGTAGTTCTTCGGCCCCGCCCTCGGGCCCGGCCTCGGACGTTCAGCAGCAGCCATTGCTGCATAAGCCAGCTGGTTTCCCTACCACAAAACCGAAACCGAAGGCTGCTCCGGTTCATACGAAACCGAAACTGAAAGTAGCGCTAGTGGGATCGAGGCCTTCCACGCCTTCGACGCCAACGCAACGCGTCGGCACCGACCGCACCAAGAGGGACTTCGGTGCCGAACTTGAATCGGGCGACATCGGAGTCGACAAGCGGAAAAAGGCCATCGGCACCGAGAAACCTACTCGGCTACCGACGCCAACAACACCGAGGGCAATACCGCCCGCTTCGCCTCGCGTCGCTCCCTCGACGACGCCGATGCCTCACCTATCGAGGACGTCGACGGTGATCTCCACACCTCGACTCGAGGACCCGCCGGCACCGAAAAAATCCACGCCCGGCTCTACGGACCTGCCCGGTGCCAAAGCCTCGAAGGCGCCCCAAGTGCGGCCTGCTGCGACGCAAAGCAACAAAACCAAGGCGGCCCTCAAAGACCCGTCGGGTTCCGGCCCGATCGGAGCTCCAGCAACCTCTACGGGGCCAGCCAACATTACCTTCGGCTTGCCTCCGTCAACAATCCCGAAGATGTTCCAACTCAGGACACGGGTTACCCAGACTTCGGTTCCACCGGACGAGACGTCTCCGTCACGGGTCATCGACGCCGACACGGGCAGGATGATTCTCCACGACCGAAGAATAACTTCGGAACCGCCATTGGACCCTTTCAGGATCCCACTAAAAAGGAAGCTGCCGGTGGAATCGGAACCTCTCCTTTATGAACCGTTCCATTCCTCCTACCAGGATCCACGCCGGTTCTCCCCCACGCGCTCCGACACGGATGCATTGGAGGACTACATGGATGACCAAGCACCCTACCATGTAGACACAGACCCTGATGACCAGCAGGACCCTGATCAAACTTGGGGCGACCCTGCAGACCCCAGTGCACCTCTCGATACACAGGACCCACAACTCTATGGGGCAAAAACATCTCCCACGGAGGATACTGCGGCTTTCAACGCTCTTATTGAACGTGCTGCAAATAACCATGGGGTACAGCTTCACTCAGATACCATCGAGGATGACTTTCTAATGGACACTTTTGCATCCTCAGAAAGGCATGTAAAAACTCTACCAATGCTAAAGGGGGTCCTCAAACCAGCTAAAGACATTTTCAAGGAACCCACCAGGGCACGAGTGATAAACCCCAGGATTGATAAAAAATACAGATCAGCACCTGGGGATCCTACTTACATCAAAGGACACTTACCACTCGACTCCATCGTCGTAGCGAATGCTCGCAAGAGGGCACACTCGCAAACGACAGGTGACGCTCCTCCCCCGGACAAAGAGTCCAAGGTGCTAGAGACCTCCGGCAAGCGAGTTGCCGCCCAGGCTGCCAACATATGGCGCATAGCCAACACTCAAGCGCTCCTCGCTCGCTACGATAGAGCGCACTATGATACATTGGAACAACTACTCCAACATCTCCCTGACCAGTTCAAAGAAGGTGCAGAACTTCTTATCAGAGAGGGGCAGCAACTCACAAATGCTTCCATCAAATGTGCACTAGACGCTGCAGACACGGCTGCCAGGGCCATAAACACAAGCGTCATGCTGCGACGACATGCCTGGCTACGAATCTCAGGATTCAAGCCTGAGGTACAAAATAACATACTGAACCAGCCCGTCAACCCCGACTATTTATTCGGCCCAGAGGTTGACACCACCCTCGAAAAGATAAAAAAGGACACGGACACTGCAAAGTCCATGGGCGCCCTCCAAACTCAGTCCTTTCGGAGCGGCTCCTTTCGTCGCCCCGGAAACAAGGGGGCAGGTAGGGGACAGGGGTCACAACCAACGTATAACAAAGGCAATACACAGACCACCTACGATAAAAACACCCGAGGTGGATATCGTGGCTCCAGTACAAAGGGCAGAGGACGTGGCTACGGCAACACCAGGTCCTCCCCCAAGAACAAGCAGTGACGCCCTCTCCCTTCCTCCCGACCACATAACACCTGTCGGGGGAAGACTACAAAGGTTCCTGTCCACGTGGAACTCCATCACCACGGACAGGTGGGTCAAAGATATTATAAAATACGGTTACTGTCTGGAGTTAACCTCCACTCCACCCACAATACCACCAAGAAACCGTCCTATGTCCTCAGAGCACTTAACGCTCTTACAGCAAGAGGTGCAAAGTATGCTTCTAAAAGGCGCTATAGAGGTCGTCCCCATCCACGAGCAGGGTACAGGGGTTTACTCCCTCTACTTTTTAATTCCAAAGAAGGACGGGTCGCTCAGGCCTATATTAGACCTGAGACCCCTGAACCAGTACATTCTTTCGGAGCACTTTCACATGCTCACCCTACAGCAAGTCCTTCCGCTTCTCAAGCAGGGAGACTTCCTAGCCTCACTGGACCTCAAGGATGCGTACTTTCACATACCCATCCACCCCTCACACAAAAAATACCTCAGGTTCACTGTTCAGGGGCAGCACTATCAGTTCAAGGTCCTTCCCTTCGGCGTGACAACAGCGCCCAGGGTTTTCACGAAGTGCCTAGCTACGGTGGCAGCACATTTACGGAGGCAGCATATACACGTCTACCCCTACCTAGACGACTGGCTCGTTCAAGCGAAGTCAGCCCAGCAATGTGCAAGCCACATGTCCCGCACCATTCACCTTCTTCACAGTCTGGGATTCTCACTAAATTACCCAAAGTCCCATCTCCAGCCCGCACACGTACAACAGTACCTAGGTGCGACTATAGACACTCTGGCGGCCACAGCTCAGCCAAATTTAGTGAGGATCAACAGCATACAACTGCTGATCTCCAAGTTCAAACACAATCACTCGCTTCCAGCGCGAGTGTTTATGCAGTTGATAGGCATGATGGCCTCCTGCATCTTCATAGTCCCGCACGCGAGGTTACATATGCGCCCACTTCAGGAGTGCCTAGCACGTCAGTGGAATCAGGCTCAAGGACAGTTGAAAGACCTAGTGTTGGTGAGCGGTCGGGCATACAACTCTCTGCATTGGTGGAATCCACAAAACCTTTGCAAGGGCCGACCGTTCCAAGAGCCTGTTCCGCAAATAGTACTGACAGCGGACGCGTCTCTCCAGGGATGGGGAGCTCATGTACTCCACTACACAGTGCAGGGACTATGGACGACACAACAGAAGAAGATGCACATCAACCTTCTGGAACTGATGGCAATCTTCCTGGCCATGAAGGCATTCAAAGTACATCTGTGCAACAAAGTCGTGTTAATCCGGACGGACAACATGACTGCCATGTACTACATACAAAAGCAGGGAGGAACACACTCTCCACAGTTGTCTCATCTGGCTCAGAGCATGTGGAAGTGGGCCATTCAGAGGAACATGTTCCTCATGGCGGAACACCTCCCAGGCAAGGACAACCAGATGGCGGATCTGCTCAGCAGACACAGCCACCAGATGCACGAGTGGGAGTTACACCCATCAGTACTCCAACCGTACTTCCAGCAGTGGGGTCATCCAGAGATAGACCTATTCGCGACAAGCGAAAACGCAAAATGCCAAAGCTTCGCCGCCAGATTCCCACATCCGCAGTCGCAGGGCAATGCGATAGGGATGAACTGGTCCGGCAGATTTGCGTACGCTTTTCCCCCAGCGCCGCTGATACCGCTGGTGGCTCGCAAACTACGACAACACTCCCTGACACTCGTCCTAGTTGCTCCCACGTGGGCACGCCAGCCATGGTACACCACCTTCCTCGAACTCTCCGTGGTGCCGCATCAAAGGCTGCGGATCAAACCCGCGCATTTGACGCAGAACCATGGAGAGGTTCAGCACCCAGATCCGCAACAGCTGAACCTGGCGATCTGGCTCCTGAAGTCCTAGAGTTTGGCTATCTCAACCTGCCACCTGACTGTATGGACATCATCAAGGAGGCCAGGAGACCCACTACCAGGGCTTGCTATGCAGCCAAATGGAAAAGGTTCGTCATTTATTGCGGTAATAATGACATCAACCCGCTGGACGCATCCATCCACAACATCATCTGTTACCTCTTACACCTATACCGATGCAATCTGGCGTACACCTCTATACGTGTCCATTTGACCGCAATATCAGCCTACCTGCAAACCAGGCAGCACCTCTCTCTATTCAGAGTGCCTGCCATCAAAGCATTCTTGGAAGGGCTCAAACGGGTCATTCCACCTAGTCACCCACCGGCTCCAATGTGGAACCTCAACTTGGTCCTCACACGCCTGATGGGTCCACCCTTTGAACCTCTACACTCATGCGAGATTCAATTCCTTACCTGGAAAGTGGCCTTCCTAGTAGCGATCACTTCCCTAAGAAGAGTTAGTGAACTCCAGGCACTAACCGTTCAAGAGCCATTTATTCAGGTTCACGCCAACAGGGTCGTACTACGTACCAACCCCAAATTCATGCCCAAGGTAATATCGCAGTTCCACATGAATCAGACTATTGAACTGCCCGTTTTCTTCCAAAACCCACAAACTGTTGCAGAAAGGGCACTACATACACTAGATGTACGGAGGGCCCTCATGTACTACATCGACAGGACTAAACCATTCAGGAAGACAAAACAACTGTTCGTTGCCTTTGCCCCACACCACAAAGGTAACGCCATCTCCAAAGCAGGGATAGCCAGATGGATAGTTAAGTGTATTCAAATCTGTTATCAAAAGGCAAAACGCACATTAACTATTACACCACGAGCCCACTCAACACGTAAGTTGGGGGCTTCCATGGCCTTCCTAGGAAATATTCCCCTGCATGATATATGCAGAGCAGCCACATGGTCCACTACACACACATTTACAAAACACTATTGTGTAGATGTGCAATCAAAACAGCAGGCAGCTGTAGGACAGGCTGTTCTCAAGACACTTTTTCAGACCGCTGCAGCTGGCACGGGTGGCCGCCGCTAATAGAGGGCACTGCTATGTATTCTATGCACAGATATGAATTCAGCAGCCCACATGCCTCGAACTGAATATGCTACTTACCAGTATGCATCTGTTCTTGGCATGTAGGGCTGCTGACATTCATATCGCCCTCCCTCCTCCCCGGCGCCTGTCGCAGCTGCAGCTCTCAGAATTACTGTATAGCATGGTCATCACTTTCTGTATCTACTCCATCACTGCCACAATGGCGAAAAACAATCTGAGGATGGAGAGGATGCCCATGCGCACTGTAGTCCAGGGGAGGAGTCACCTATCCAAGGATACTTCGAAGACTCTTCCAGGACAACAACGTGCAAACATCCGGACCCAACACTAGGCGGCGATCTATGCACAGATATGAATGTCAGCAGACCTACATGCCAAGAACAGATGCATACTGGTAAGTAGCATATTCAATTGCGTTCAAGATACACATTGTATTTTCAGTTGCTGATACTTTGTCAACAAATGCCGATTTGTACACATTTGAACATTTTTTAACCTTGTTTTTAGTAATGGAATAAAGAATCATAGAATAATGGAAAGCCGCTCCTTAATAATTGCCAGAATGGATTAAAAGGTTTTTGCTGCAGGCGTGGTAACCATTTAATATAACAAACCATGCTGTTGACCTCAGTTTCTTTTTCCCACTGATACAGGACTTTTAATGCCTTTTCGTCACTTTTCGGACTATATCCCCATTAAATCTTCAGGCTTCAAGCCCTGTGCTTATTGTCACTAGCCTATCTAGGTTACATACCCACATTCTAACTGTGGTGCTTGGATAAATCTCAAGATGATACACCCATGTAGCATCGGTTTGCGGATGCACCCAAAAGCAGTCCATGAGATGGGGCTAAAATATGTAGCATACTTACAGGGGAAGTCTCTATATCCTCCTAAATCTAGAAGCTGCTTCTCTGGGCCACTGCCCTGGCTTTGGGCACAAAAGCCACACAGTGCTTATCTTTATATCACCATGGGGAAATGAGGCAAAGATGGGGTGCTTTTCTCCTGTGACCAAGTTCCTATGTGGATCCCTTGTTTTAGGTAACACCCTCCGGTAGGTTCTTCTGTTGGCAGGTAGAGGCTTTCAAAAAGCACAAGTTGGCTATCTTCATCAATATGTGACCTGCTGTCTCTGGCACAGCAAATTCGGTCCCAACATCAGTCACTTCTCCAAGCCATTTCAATGCAGCCAAAGCTGGTCCTATTGCTGTATACGAAGTCTACTTGTTAGGAAATGGGATGTTTAGGAAGCTGCCTCTTTATATAGAGGGCAAATGACAAGGTACACTGTGTAGGGTCCAGGCAACACTTGTCATTTTTGCCTCTGTAAACCAATAACACCTAAATGCTCTTTTGTTGTAGAGTGGCTGAGCAGGCTTATCAGAGGATAGTGCTAAGCATTTGTTGTACTCGCAGAGGCAATATAGGAGACACATGCAAGAATAAATCCGAGACCAATTTAGAAAAATAAGTCATTTTATATACATTTTGATACCAAGAATTTCATCATCTAGGAAGTACTTTTTAAAATATTGATTTTTACAGGTAAGTAAAATGTTCACTTAAATGCATCTTTACGCAGCAGTGCTTTCCTATGGGGGAAAAAAGGCATATGTTGTATACAATTATGTACGCTCTGGTTTCTGGGGTCTCCTTCAGGACTTAAGTTCATAGGGGCCAAGGTCCAAAGTACCACCAGCATTTAGTTGTTACCTGTCCCGGGGTGTCCGGGAGCAGAGGTGCTGGTTTGGTTGGAAACTTTGCGTGCTATGCTGGTGGAAATAAGGGCATCAACCTAGAAACAGGGTGCAGAGGGGGAACTTGTGGACAAGTCCTGGAGCTCCCAACAGGGGGGTCAGGTCACAAGGGTCCTGAGAGCAAGGAGGCACAGTCAGTTCTCTGGTACCCGGGTTAGGGTGCTCAGGTGCAGAGTCGATAGGTCGGCAGGGCTCTGTACATTAAAGACCCTCTCGTTTGTCCGTCTTGCCGGTTGAGGGTGCAGAAATCAGGACAGCTGGGTCTCTCTGGAAGTGGCTCTGCGGTGCTCACGCCCTTCAATGGCTGCTTGGTCTCGGAACAGTGGGAGGCCGGATTGGGCTCTCACAGGTTTTGTTTGCTGCAAGGGGTCCAGTACGCTGGGTATTAGTGCTGTGCGACTCCAGTCGGTCCTGGTGTCCTCTTATTTGGTGGGGAGACCAATCTGACATTCAAGACCACAGGTACATCTTCCTGAGCGGCTGCTGCGTCGAACTGGCTGGGGAGCTGCAACATGGTGAAACTGACTCACCATCTTCGGTGTCTGCAGTCCGCAGGGGAGCAGCTCCTGTACGCCAAGGGAGATTGCTGTCACTTTGTGATGGGCTGGTAGTTAATCGGGGTTTTTGGCAGTTGCTCAGCTGCACGACGAGTCCCTTGGTTACAATTGTCGAGACTGGTGCAGGCAGGGTTTGATACCAAAAGTCCACAGCAAGTCTTCAGTTCTCATTTTTGCAGCTTTTTGTTTATCCTCATCTTCATGATCCTTCAAATCGAAGTTCCTTGTATCAGGGGTGCCTCCTAAATGCTCAATTAAGAGGCATTATGGGGAGTGATCAGTAGTATCCAACGGGCTATGTACCTTTAGGGTGACTGCACTCTATATGACCACTTCCTGTGGGAAGTGGGCATAACCCTGACCCAGTGAGCTTAATTCCACCAAAAATCAAAATGTGGAATTCCAGTTTTCGTGTTCACATAGGGGTGGAACTGGCCTGATAGAAAGGACGCCTCCTGGCTAACTAATTTTCCTGCTTGTCCTGGTGTTGAATGGACCCGGGCAGGGAGTGGCATTTTCCCTGTCCGGGGGAAGCCTCAGTCACATATCAAAGGCGGCAGAGGTCTTTGTAGCCTCCTGCCTTGATATGCTGATTACTTGGTCATCATGCTTGGAGGAGGAGAGAACACCTCCGGCTGGATAGGGCATTGTTTCTGCCCTCAGAGCGTGGGCACTCACCTGCAGGGGTCAGAAACCTGTCTAGAGTGGCTGGCTGGTCTGCACCACTGAGCCAATGCACTAGAGATTGTTAGGTGTTATGGGGACACCGCTAAGGTGCCCTCTGGGTGCATGTTTTAATAAATCCATCACTGGAATCAGTGGGGGCCTATTAATATTAGATGTTTAATACCAAAGATCTTTAGTTTCAGTGAAGCCATCATGTAGGTCGGGAACTTGCAATCACCAGTGCCCAGTACATCTACTCAAGATGGCTTACCCGTTCACTGCCAATGTCCAAGAATAGACATGGACATCACCGGGACATATGTAATATAAAGACCCCTGCCGTAGGGTTGTAAGGCCTTCTGTAGGGCTGACTTAATTATATTGCGTGCAGCGCCTTGAGGCATGGCACACAGGAGATGTGCCACAGCGTATCTTCACTTTTCTCTGCACTATGTCTCGAAGCCTGCAGTGGCAGTTTGCATGAGTGTGGCGAGGGGTTTCCTTAGGGTGGCACAATACATGCTGCAGCCCTTAGGGACCCTCTTTAGCCTCCCTGCCCTAGGTACCAGGGGTACCATTTACTAAGGACTACAGGGGTTGCTAAAGATCTTGCCCATTGGCGGGAACAGTTGGACAGTTTTACAGAAATAGATCTGGCATGGGGACCTGGGTAGCAGGAACCCACTGAACTCCTGTCAAAGTTGCATCATATACCAGGCACAAAGTGGGGGGACCATGACTAAAGGGGGTACTTTCCTCCACAGCCCACCCCCGAACAAAAGACAGTGAGACTAACCTTTTCCAAGAGAGTTCTCATCCAGGTGGAAAAGCCTGGAAAGGCCATTGCACTTGCATGATCGGTCCGAGGTCTGTGCTCCACTGTGAAGTTCATACTCTATCGTGAGATGGACCACCTCAACAGTTAGGGATTTTATCCTTTCATTTGCATCAGCCATCTGAGAGGTCTGTGATCGGTTTGCACAAGGTAGTGAGTACCAAACGGGTATGGTCTAAGCTTCTTCAGTGACCAAACCATAGCAAAGGCTTCCCTCTCAGTGGCACTCCAACCCTGTTCTCTGGGGAATAACCTCCTGCTAATAAAAGCAAAAGGCCTGTCATGGCCATCATCGTTGGTCTGGGATAGGCCGCTCCTATTCCATGATCAGAGACACCAATCTGCACAAGGGTTCTCCAAGTAGGTCCTGGAGGGCCAGCTTCATGCTAGATTTTTAACATATCCCCATCTGATAGACTTCTAGCTGCAGATTCCTTACCTTTGAATTTCCCAAGGGGTCAGACTGGATCCGGAAACTTTTGCTGAGGAATACCCCTTGTGTGCGACGTCGGGTGGCTCCATTCGGCTCCGCGTGTTGTCGATAACGTCAGCAACGTCCGTTATGACGTTGCGGTGCCTACATAGGCGCCACCCAGGCGTGCGGATGTCCGTTCTTTTCTTTCCGTGCCAGTTAAGCGCCAATCCCGGAAGAGCTACCCCTCTGCCGCTTTTTGGCAGGCTTTTTTCTCGACTTTTGTCGAAATTTTTGAAGACTTCGTGTGCGAGGGATGTCGGGTAGGAAGACAGGGTTTAAACTGTGCGGGACTTGTTCCCGCACGATGTCTGTTACGATACCCACCGCGTATGTTTGTGGTGTCTTGAACGTGACCACGATCTGAAGTCGTGTTCCGACTGCCGGGTGATTGCTCCGAAAGCCTTGAGGGAGCAGGTATTGAAGTTGCATGCAGCCTGGCAGTCGACACAGTTGAGCGGGAGGTCGCGGGATCACTCTCGGAGCCTTAAGTCCTCTTCCTCCTGTTCGAGGTAATCTGGACACTCCGGGAAGAGGCACAAGAAGAAGCCACCCAAGAAGATTTTGACTTCACCTCAACTGACGTCCGTCGTCGAGCGAGGTAAGAAGCACCGACGCTCTAGGCACGGTTATGCGGAGCCAGAACCAGAGTCGACTTTGCGCCTCCCTCCATTTCCGGGATTGGAACGACTCGCGCTCAAATTAAGGATTTTTACTAGGCCATGTGCCACGTATTTGAGCGAAACGACTCCGTTGGTGAGCCCTTGGGCTCCGCGGGGTCGGATGGGGCACCATTGGGTTCGACTTAGTCTGCTTCGGGCTTGGCGCCGGTGGGGCCTCAGGGGTCAGATCTCGGGTCCGGTTCGACACTGGTTGTACCAACACGACCTTCCCCGACGTCGAACCTGAAGTCTGTGCCAGCGGCTTCGCCGGCGGCTGTTGGTGCCCCAAGCCCCATCCTCATCCCCGACGATACGGAGCCGGAACGACGTCGACAGAGCCCAGGGGCTCTATGTTGTCGCCTGAGTGCTTTGTGGACGTGCTAGGCTCAGGAGAGGAATGGGAGGAGTCTGGAGACCCTTTAGAGAACCAGGATGTCTCTGAGGAGACTATGGACTGGTATGGGGAACTTGAGGAAACCAGTGGTCTGGATACTTCCCCATACACTGGCATGCTCTCGCCACCTACAGTGACTACGGAGGAGGAAGCGTCCTATGCTATGGTGGTTAAGAGGGCAGCTGAGGTACTTGGACTGGAGCTGCCCTCAGTGCAGGTCAGGGCCAATCTCCTGACTGAAGTGCTTCAACCTGGGGCTTACACCTCTGGAACCCCTTTTGCCCTTTAATGAGGCACGTCCTACTAGGAACTTGGTCCAAACGTAGCACCAGGAGCTCCTGTGAACAGGACGGTTGCACGCCACCATCGCCCAGCACCGGGCGACCCAAAGTTCCCCAGCCAACACCCCACCCCAGAAAGTTTGGTGGTGCAGGCCTCTACTTCCTACGGCGCATTCCCTTCCACCCCACCGGATAGGGAATCCAAGAGACTGGACTCTTTAGGGAAGAAGTTATTTTCTTCCTCCAGTCTGGCATTGCGGTCGGTGAATACCGCATGCTTATTGGGCTGTTTCTCCCACTCTTTGGGAGACGGTTGCGCAAGTGCTGCCAAGTCCCGGAGGAGGCCTGGGCTGTGCTCTCCCAGGCTGTCAAGGACGGGAGAGATACGGCAAAATTCACCATTCGATATGGTGTGGATACGACCGATTCGCTGGGCAGATCCATTTCATCGACAGTGGCCTTGAGGCACCACGCCTGGCTTCGTACAACTGGCTTCTCAGGCGATGTCCAAGCCAATTTGATGGACATGCCCTTTGATGAAACCCGCCTTTTTGGGGAAAAGGCTGACTCAGGTTCAAGGACTCTCGAGCTACGGCCAGATCTTTGGGCCTCTCCTCCACTCCTCGTGGCCAGTCTTCCTTTCACCTCTTTCGTGGTAACAGAAGGGGTTTCCAGCCGCGTCAGCCCTATCCTAGCCACCGTCCTGCACAAACTTCCCAAGCTGCGCATGGACACGCGGTACATTCCGTCCTCGGAATGGAGGTCAGAAGTCGTCCACCACACTGCCCCCAGCAGCCGCAGTCTCAAAGCACTCCTAGGCTGATTCTGCAGGACCACACTACTTCAATGGGTGGGAGAATTCGTCATCATCTCCCCCGCTGGAGGTGTATAACAGAGAAGTGGGTCTTGCAGATTGTCCAGGAGGGCTATTCTCTTCCTTTCCTTTATTTTCCTCCTGCTATTCTGCCAAGTCAGGAACGGCGGGCGGAGGAGCACTTAAAACAGCTCCAAGAAGAGGTTATGGCTCTTTTGGCCAAAGGAGCTATAGAAAGGGTTCCAGTTTCAGAAGTAGGCAGTGGCTGTTATTCCCGCTACTTTCTGATTCCGAAGAACAAGGTTCTTCAGCCCATTTTGGATCTTCGGACCATCCATCTCTTCCTCAAAAAGAAGAAATTCAAAATGCTCACATTGGCTCAAGTCTTGTCTGCCTTAGACCAAGGAGACTGGATGGCAGCGCTGGACCTGCAGGATGCCTAATTTCACATTCCCATCCTGCCGGGCCACAGGCGTTACCTACGGTTCAAGGTAGGCCCAAGCACTTTCAGTTTACAGTGCTCCCCTTCAGCCTTACCAGTGCCCCTTGGTTGTTCACCAAGGTGATGGAGGTGGTTGTGGCTCATCTGCACAGGTTAGGGGTTTCAGTCTTCCCCCTACCTCGATGACTGGCTGTTGAAGGCGTCATCGCCCCAGGCAGTCGTCTCCCACCTTCAGACTACGGCAGACCACCTGCATTCGCTGGGGTTCTCTATAAACGTGCCGAAGTCACACCTGACTCTTTCTCAGACGCTCCCTTCCATCGGAGCTGTTCTGGACACAGTGCAGTTTCGGTCTTATCCTCCCGAGCAGCGAGTCCAGGATATTCAGGTTATGATTCCGATATTTCAGCCTCTCTCCTGGATTTCGGCGAGATTTGACTCTGAGGCTGTTGGGCCTCATGGCCTCCTGTTGGTAAAACACGTGAGATGGCGTATGTGGGCTCTGCAGTGGGACTTGAAGTTCCAATTGGCACAGCATCAGGGAAATCTCACCGACTTGGTTCAGATCTCAGAAGGAACTGCAAAGGATCTGGTGTAGATTGCCTCTAGTGGTGCATTTTCTGGAAGGTTTGTTTTACTTGTTTCCTCCCATTCCTTTCATTGTTCCTCAGTGGAGTTTGAACCTTGTTTTCACTTTCTTGGCATATCCATTTGAACCAATGCATAGTTCCTCTGTTCGATGACGTATGCTAAAGATAGTTGTGTTAGTGGTGATTAGTTCTGCTTTCACAGTCGTAGAACTTAAGGCCATTTTATTTTGCCCATCCTTTTTGCCCCAAAATGGGTTTTGGATTAGGTATGGGCCAGCGTATTAGACTTTCATATTAATTCTATCTTCCACATTCAACCAGGCATGTGATGTCATATTACGTTGATCCCACTTATTAAAACAGGGTAGGGTAGATGATCAGTCCTTTGTGGGTTTCACCAGAGCTAAAAAAGGGTAAGGTGGTGACCAAGAGTACTACTTTGCCCTGGGTTATTGTCTGCATCCAAGTAGACTATTCCCTCCACAGTTCATTCGTGTCGATGTGACTAATCTGAAAGAGACACGTTAGTGATAGATTCCTTACCTTGGAATATCCCCAGGCTTCAGACTGGATCCGGAAAGTTTTCGTCAGCAGTACCCATGCGCGTCGGTAGGCATCGTCGTACAGCCAGCTGCAGGAGTTCCTGTCAGCAATGGCACTTGTCTTCTGACTGTCGGGCCCAGCGCGCTCGACTGGGGGTCCTCGTTCTTCGACGTCGCTGGCCCCGATGTCGTTGACAACACCGAGGAACCCCCGTGGATCCAGGCCTGGATCTCCGTCCATGCCGGATGGCCCTGTACGACCTCCACCGGCATCGCCGGCCGCAGACCCGGCCGACTCCATCCCCGGTTTCCTCCCTGGTATGGAGCCGGTGCGTGACGGGTGTCTACCGACATCGATTCCGACGCCATTATAGAAACATCTATCCCTATATCCACGAACTACAATATGTTCCACCTGTTCAGTAGGCTGTGGAGTACTGGGAGGGGTCTGAGGACCCTCTCGCCGCTCGATGCGAGTTAGAACCGGACTGGGATGAGGAATGGGGGATGCAGGTGACCTGGAGTATGCTCCGGAACCTGGCACACTGTCTCCTTCTACCGTGGCTACGGAGGAGGGTGGTTCATATTCTATGGTGTTGCGTAGGGCAGCCGAGGTTCTCCACCTCGAGCTCCCCACTGTGGCCGTCAGGACTAACCTCCTGACAGAGGTGCTTCGGCCTGCTTCTACGGAGCCGCTGCTGCCTTTTAACGATGCACTCTCAGATGTTCTCTTGGGCATCTGGTCCCTGCCCAACACAGGGGTTCCTGTGGACAAGAATGTGGCCCGACGCCATTGCCTGGCTCCGGGCGACCCAGTTTTCTTCTCCCAACACCCCACCCCCGAGAGCTTGGTTGTCCAAGCCTCTGCATCCCAGAGCGCATTCCCTACCGCACCTCTGGACAGGGAATCCAATAAACTGGAGCAGTTTGGGAAGAAGATCTTTTCTTCCGCCCGTTCAGGCCTGCGCTCTGTGAACATTGCATGTCTCTTGGGCTGTTATTCCCATTCTGTATGGGATACAGTTGCGCAAGTGCTGCCTCAGTGTCCGGTGGAGGCTCGGACGATACTAGCTATTGCTGAGGGGAGAGACGCAGCCAAGTTCACCATCCGTTGTGGTTTTGACACTGCTGACTCGCTGGGCAGGGGGATTTCAACGACAGTGGTGCTAAGCCGTCACGCTTGGCTGAGGCCGACTGGCTTGTCTGGGGATGTCCAGAACACGTTGATGGACATGCCCTTTGATGGCACTCGCTTGTTCGGCGATAAAGCAGATTGCGCGTTGGAACATTTTAAGGACTCATTAGGCCTTTCAGTTACACGCTCTCCTTCTGCTTTTCGCTCCTTTCAGGCCTGCGCAGGAACAGTATCCGCGCAGCCACGGACGTGGGACCCGCAGAGGCGGGTCACTGGGCCAGCGTGCAGGTCAGTCCACCACCACCCCCCTGCAGCCACTGCCTCCAAACCTTCCTAGTCCGGTGTTTCAGGCGCACCAGACGACAGTGGGTGGCAGGATTCGCCGTCACCTCCACCACTGGTGCACCATCACATCGGACAGGTGGGTTCTGCAGCTTGTCCGGAGGGGCTACTCCCTCCCCCTTCGAGACTACTCCTCCAGCCATGCCACCACAGTACCACCGAATGTCGGGGATCACTTGGCACTTCTCCAGCAGGAAGTTAGGGCCCTCTTGGCCAAGGGGGCCATAGAGCGCGTTCTGATGCCATAAGTAGGTTGTGGTTGTTACTCCCACTACTTCTTGGTTCTAAAGAAGGACAAAGGCCTGCGTCCTATCTTGGACCTTCGGGATGTCAATCGCTTCCTCCAAAAGGAGACGTTCAAGATGCTCACACTTGCTCAGGTCTTGTCTGCCCTTGAACCGCAAGACTGGTTGGTAGCGTTAGATCTGCAGGACGCTTATTTTCATATCCCCGTCCTGCCGGCCCACCGGCGTTACCTGCGATTCATGGTAGGGCAGGAGCATTTTCAGTTTACCATGCTCCCCTTTGGCCTTACAAGCGCCCCTCGGGTGTTCACGAAAGTGATGTCGGTGGTTGCAGCTCATCTGTGCAGATCAGGGGTTTTAGTCTTCCCCTATCTCGACGACTGGGTGTTGAAGGCGGGCTTGCCCCAAACAGTCGTCTCCCTCCTCCAGACTACGGCCGACCTCCTGCATTTTCTGGGGTTCTCCATCAACGTGCCGAAGTCGCACCTGATTCCCTCTCAGAAGCTCCTCTTCATCGGAGCAGTTCTGGACACAGTGCAGTTTCGGGTCTATCCTCCCGAACAACGAGTCCGGACATTCGGGCTATGTTTCCGATCTTTCAGCCCTTGTCCCGGGTTTCGGTCCGGTCGACCTTGAGGCTGCTGGGCCTCATGGCCTCCTGCATACCAACCATGCCAGATGGCATATGCGGGCTCTGCAGTGGGACCTGAAGTTCCAGTGGGTGCAGCATCAGGGGAACCTGTCCGACGTCGTCCAGATATCGGACAATTGCAGTGGTGGCTCACGAATCAGCATTGGGTCAGCGGCAGATCGCTCTTCCTCTCCCTTCCCTAACCGCAGCACACAGTTGTGACGCTCCATCCTGGGATGGGGATGCCACATGGGGGATGTGGAGATCAGGGGCCTCTGGTCTCCGGCGGAGTCCCGGCTCCATATCAACCCTCTGAAGCTTCGGGCGATTCTTCTTGCACTGAAGGCATTCCTTCCCTCTGTCAAAAGGAAGGTGGTGCAGGTGTTCACAGACAACACCACCGCCATGTGATATTGCAACAAACAAGGCGGGGTGGGGGTCGTGTACCGTATGTCAGGAGGCCTCTGGACATGGCTGGAACGTCAAGGCATTTTATTGACGGTTCAACACCTGGCAGGTTCTTTGAACGACAGGGCGGACGAACTCAGCCGCCGGTGCCTGATGGGTCACGAATGGCGTCTTCACTCGGAGGTGGTGCAAGGTCTCTTTCGACAGTGGGGAGAGCCTTGGTTAGATCTATTCGCCACCGAAGAGAACGTGCAATGTCAGCTGTTCTGCGCGTTGCAATTTCCAAGGCGGCACTCGCTAGGTGACGCTTTTCGCCGCGAGTGGAGCTGTGGTCTATTGTACGCCTTTCCACCTATACCACTTCTACACAGAGTGCTGAAGATCAGGTGCCACTGGGCTCGAAGGGTTTGGTATCCCGAGCTACTCAGTATGAGCATGGATCCCCCGAACCAACTGCCTCTTCGGGAGGATCTTTCGTCGCAACAGCAGGGGACGGTCCTCCACCCGAACCTGTCCAGCCTCCACCTACATATGTGGAGATTGAGTGGCGACAGTTGATTCCGTTTGACTTCCCTCCTGAAGTCTGTGATGTCATTCTGGCAGCCAGGCGTCCCTCCACTAAATCGGTATACGCCTGCAGGTGGAACAAATTTGTGGCATGGTGCACAGCAAAGGCTGTGGATCCCCTTTCTGTCCCTCTTTCAGAGGTCCTTTTGTTCCTTCTTTCTTTGGCCCGGCAGGGCTCTGCTCTGGGCACTATCAAGGGCTACCTTTCTGCAATCTCTGCCTTTCCTATGCTCCCTGATCAGCCCTCTCTTTTCAAGTCCCCTGTTGTTAATAGATTTCTCAAAGGCATTACTCACCTTTTCCCTCCTATTCCGTTTGTGATGCCGCAGTGGGATTTGAATCTGGTTCTTACTTATTTGATGTGCGCTCCTTTTGAGCCGTTTCACAACTGTCCTCTTCGTTTCCTAACTTTGAAGACTGCTTTCCTGGTTGCCATCACCTCCGCTAGGCACGTGAGTGAGCTCTAGGCTCTTTCCTGTAAGCCTCCTTTTCAGTCTGTCCATCCGGACAAGGTTGTGCTTCGCACTCGTCCTTCCTTGTTGCCGAAGGTTGTCACTGCTTTTCACATTGGGCAAACTATCACCCTGTCCACTTTCTTTCCGCCTCCGCACCCTTCCAGTGAGGAAGAGAGGCTCCACCGTCTGGACCCAAAACGTGCGCTTTCATTTTACTTAAATCGCTCAACAGTTCCGGGTGGATGACCAGCTCTTTGTTGGCTACGTGAGCGAGAAAGGCCTGCCTGTACACAAGAGGACTATCTTCTGCTAGGTCGTCTTGTGTATCAAAGCCTGTTATTCTCTGGCTAAAAAGGAACCTCCGGTGGGGTGGCGCGCCCATTCTACCAGAGCGACAGCAGCTACTACTGCATTGGGACGTGCTGTCCCCCTGCAAGACATCTGTCGGGCAGCCACTTGGGCCTTGCTGCACACTTTTACTAAGCATTATTGCCTTGACAGTCCAGTTTGGAGAGACTGCTTCTTTGGCCGTTCTGTTCTCCGTGACTTTCTGGTGTGATCTTTGTTTGCAGACCCACCACCGGAGTTGGTATTGCTGGGGTATCTATTCTAAGGTAAGGAATCAATCACTAACATTTCTCTTTCAGATGCACAAGTTACTTGTGTAACGATATAAGAAACATTAGTTAGTGATAGATTCCTTACCGCCCCACCCATCCTCCCCGTTCTGCAAACTGATTTCTAGAGTTAAGGTCATCCCTTTCAGGGTCCTAGTTTCAATGCACCAGTGGTCAGTATCTTGCATGGCTCTGCGTTCCTGGCGCGGAAAGTCGTGTACAGAACTGATGTCAGCATGCGTGGGCATGTCTAAGTAACTCCAGCGACGTCATCTTGGCGACTACGATGCCAGCGACATACGCGGAGCCGTACAACGACGCCTACCGACGCGCAGGGGTACTGCTGACGAAAAACTTTATGGATCCAGTCTGACGCCTGGGGATATTCTAAAGGTAAGGAATCTATCACTAACTATGGTCATGTTTACATACTTTTGCAAAGCACCACTGCCTTGGTTTTCAAGCACTAGGTGCTTGGTATTTTGTCCGATTTGTGTTGCGGTTGGCCAGCATTACGCAGTTCAACATCTCAGAGAGATCTTGTTTTGATACTCATTCTTAAAGTGAGGAATCTGTGAGAGCATGTATCTCATCAAAAAAAGTTACTTAACTTTGGCAGTGATATTTCTGGTGGATTCACAATTCATCTGCCTTTCCTCCTGCACTGATAGTTAGTGTTATGATTAATTAGGTTGCAAGATCCTTGGATGAAAGTGGGAGGCTCAAGTGCTTGGAAAATGTTGTTGCAATGTTAAGATATGATAAGTGTAATTTACCGTCCACCGTGCACACGTCTGCTTGCTGTTTTTCTATTGTCATTTTTTTACAAAACTGAAAAATAAAGTTATAAAAACAAATTAGGTTGCAAGATTTGCAGTTTTTGTACGTTTTGTTGTGGCGATCTCAGTTCTTTACTGTACGTCACAGTGGGACTTGAAATTAATATCAGTAAGTGATGCCAGCATGCTGTTTGTCGCCTAATGTACTTCAGTGAACGTCACATCTATAGGTGGAGTTGTGGCTGTAGCCATTGCTTGGGTAAAAGTGTTCCCAACCTGTATGAAGCCTGAAGGAGTATTTAAAATGTAAGAAATCTGCTATAAGATTATGGAGCCACCAGAAATATTTTTATGAAAGAAGGAAACGTTTTGTTTGGCTCCTATTCAACTGCCGTTGAGTATGCAACACAAAGATGATGATAGCGTTGGGGACCTTCTAGGAATTCTCAAACTTTGGTTTTTGATGATGTACAAAATGCCAGTGGTATTGATGTTTACAGAATTACCTGTGGGTCGCATCTTCTCTTCCAAATAGGTCCTCTTGCAGTAGTAATAAAAAACACCATAAGCACTGTGACTATTGAACAGTAATACTCTGGCTGAAAAGCTTTTATGAAGACAGTTGTGTTTGTACATACCTTGGAGGATTTTCTTTCCTCCATCAAAGCTTTAATTGAGCTGCATTCAGTGGACTACTGATTCCATATATTGTTGACTGAAATATCAAAACATTTCTCGTTAGAGTAGAGGTCTTCAAACTGTAGGGTGGGCTCCCTGTGGGGCCTAAATTGATGCGATGGGGAGGGGTGGCACAGAGTAGGCTCTTGCCAAAAGGAGCAACTACTATACTTCTGAGGAACGAAGACCAACATGCATAAAAGTGCTGTGTTTTTGTGTTATGTTTCATGGATGTGAGCTGTGAAAGACTGGAGAACTATACTTATAGGTAAGTAACTTTTTTAATTTTTGTGTTCGTTCACACTCACTTGATTTTCTAAATGACAATGTAAATGATTTCAATAGTATATTACTTCCCTGCAAATGTAATGTGGATATCCTGAGAATCTAGAGTTGATTAAGCCCTCCTGCATGTGTTATGGATTACCTTGAGTCACAGAATGTCATATTCATGCTTCCTCCACTAAATTAAAGCTGCATAGCCTTCATTAGTTAGATCATATACAATGCACTTTGTGCCAATGATCATTTGCACCAGCAGTGTTTGTGTTGCTCATTAGATGATTTAGTTTCTTTTACTGCTGCTTTTTAAGAGCAGTAACATTTGCATCACTAATTTGTATGCTTTTTTACCACAGATTGCTAGACTGTATTTGGTCTCAGATGTGTTGTACAACTCATGTGCTAAAGTTGCCAATGCTTCATATTACAGAAAATTGTAAGTATTCTTGTATCTTGGTAATTTTTTATTTTTTTTGTTTCGAGCCCTCCGTGAGTAAACTGCTGTTCTAGCATTTGGAAATGCCATTGCTTGGTAAACAGATTTGGTATTGTGTATATATATATATATCTACAAAAAAGAAGCGTAGAACTCTGGGTAGTTCTCAAGTTTAGATGTAAAGCAGCTCCTGTATAGAGCACTCAACTCCAGCGACACTCTAGATCTGCTCACCTCAAATGTCTACTTTTCTATCAGTGTCTTTAAGCATAGGAATAGCACAGTGCCATCCATGCCAAGATAGAAAGGGAAAAAGTATTTTGCCATTTCTACAGCATGGTCTTTAAGCATAGGACTAGCACAGTGCTGTCCATGCCAAGCTGTAAAATGACAAAAGACAATTCCCACTCCAGGCACAGTATTGCAGCTTTGAATTGGTAAAATACCATCCAAGCCAACCTGAAATGAGTAAAAGCACCCCCTGACACAGTGTTTCGCTCTACTTGGAGCTCTTCAGAGAGGTATAGCTTTGTCCAGCCACAAGGGATCACCCAGTTTAAGTAAAAACAATACCCTTACAGGCATAGACTGATGCATAAATTATGCAGAAAAAAAGCGGAGCACTCTGGATAGTTCTCAAGTTTAGGTGGAAAGCAGCTCCTGTCTAGAGCACTCAACACCAGCGACACTCTAGATCTGCTCACCTCAAATGTCTGCTTTTCTATCAAAGTCTTTAAGTATAGGATTAGCACAGGGCCTGAAAGGGTATTGTATGTATATATATATAAATTCACTGAAAAAACCATAGGTTTCACACATGTTATAGTTAGCGGAAATTTTACTGATAAAAAACCAATGAAATTCCCCCGTTATAGTTAGTGCAGGCAACTATAACTCACGCGACCGCAATCTTCTGCTGATGCTAATACTGTATTTAGACACTTATTTGCCCATGTCTTCTTCCATAAATTTTTAGCTATACATGTATTACAAATATTTTTTTTTCATAAAGACACATATGTCATCAGCAGAAGATTGCGGTCGCGTGAGTTATAGTTGCCTGCACTAACTATAACGGGGGAATTTCATTGGTTTTTTATCAGTAAAATTTCCGCTAACTATAACGTGTGTGAAACCTATGGTTTTTTCAGTGAATTTGTACGTTTTTTAAAATGCTAAGTTACTTTACGCCATTCGTGGCGTGCACCCACTTAACGCAGTTCGTTCCGTGCGCGCTCGGTGCGCTTCGCGCACCGCGCGCCCACTTTACGCAGTTAGTGCCGTGCACGCACGGTGGGCGCGCGGTGCGCTACGCGCACCGCGTGCCCACGTTACACTAGATGGGCCATGTACGCACGATGCGCTTCGCGCACCGTGCGCACATGGAGGACATATGATGCGCTTCGTTGTGAAAGGTAATATTTTAATTTTTCACTTCAGTGATATGCCATGCACAAATGGTGCCCTTCGGGCACCATTTGCACATGGGGTGGGGAGAATATGGATAATTTTTTTTAAAAATAATTTTTTACCGTACGCGTACGGTAAGCGTAATCGGCGAAATTATCGAAAAAATTAAAATTCCGTTTTTGGCCTTGGGGGATCTCTGGGGACTCCCCCCAACATGGCTAGGTGCTTAGGAGCTGTCTAAACAGCCCCTTTACATGTTTTTGTCCTTTGTTTTTTAATCCCCACTCAGAGTGCGAGAGAGAAAATGGCGGCCGCCGCTTCCTGGTTTCGACCGATTCGAATGTTTACTAAGATCTAACAGCCAATCAGAATCGCGCTCGCGCACGTCACCATACGCGTACGGTAAGCGCACCGTAAGCGCACCGTAAGCTGGCTCAGATATATATATTGATTTAAAGGCTATTTTCTCAGAATCTACTGAACAGATTTACACCAAACCAACAAAAGGCACTTCCTTGACCTGTAGACTACCTCTCTGCCAAATTTCAAGGAACTCTGTTCAGCCGTTCGGGCTGTAGCTGTGTCTAAAGGTCCTATGGAAAAATGCATGGGAAAAACGCGTTTTGGGACCCCCCTTTTATCTCAGCCCCCGCTTGACGAATCCCCCCGAGACTTTCAGGGTAGGAGCGGAGCGTAGCGCCCCACCTATTTAGAAAATTTCGCGAAGATTCGTCGACCGGCGCCAAAGTTATTCAAAATAGAATGTTGCGGTTTTCCTATGGAAATAGGGTCCTAACTATAACTACCTACTGGCGACCGCCAGTAGGTAATATATATATATATATATATCTCTCTCTATATCTAGATATCCAAGCTCCAAAGTACCCAACGTACAAGGAGCACTCCAATGGCAACATGCTCATGAAGAGCCTTTATGGTATACAGTCCGCCAGCACAACGATAGCTTTAAGCAGTTCAATTTGCCATGGATGCCTGATGTGTTTCGAAGTGTCCCCACTTCTCTTCAGAGTCTTTGGCAATTGAAGGTTCTTAGGACACCGCCCTCATCATTTAAATGCTCCAATGCATACCCTGGATGGGACGCTCTGCCGCTACTAGCAGAGCATTATGGGCCTTGTAGTGTCCTTTGTCTCCAGATGGAGTAGCATTGTTGCTGCTGTAACATTCATACCCCCCAGATGGGCCTCAGTGTGCCGGTGGATATGCTAAATCCGTTGGTGCCCCACGAAGTCGGCCTGCTCGTTAACAGACCGTGTGGCCTCCACATCCTGGGGTGGTGCTCCTTCGCGGCAGGGTGTGCCGCGTATTTATCCAAGCTGCATAGACACTTAAGAGATAATAAAAGACAATAATGCAGCCTGAAAACACTAGGCTATTCTGGCCATTACTTCATCCTGAAGTGAAAAGGATAGCCAGGTAAAAGTTAAATTTAACTATTTTACTAAGTTTCACACATAGAGAAACTCCCCTTCACAAGAATCCCTTTTTCATGATAGAGATGAAGGGTTGGACAGACAAGCCCCATAGGCTGCCATTATATGTCTGTAAATGGATACCATGTCTTTAAGAACCCTTCCAGAGACCCTCAGTATCCCATGATGCACAGCCAAAGGCCAGTTACTTTCAGTTCTTTTTTCCGGCTCCTGCTAGCGAGACCCTGGAGCAGTTAGCTCTTCCTTTTTTTGGTATTTCATTCACATTTAGTGATTGATTCTGGATTTTTTTCAGTTTCACTCGACGTCTTTGGCCTTTGTCTACATTCTGCTGTGATTTTTTGGGCAGAATTTCTGCAGTTTTCTTGTCAAAAGGCCATCTCTTTTTGGCAAGTGCCCTGACTGCAGTCGGACAAAAGGCCAAGTCTGGAGCTCACAGAGTTTATTTTCTGTGTTTGCCTGTGCCTTATGTATTTGACACCGGTCTTCTCTGTGAAATCTTTTCCAGGCGCACCCTGCGGACAGGGAGAAGATTCGGCTCCCTGGGTTGGAGCGGGGAAGACAGAAGGCATCTTCTTCAGCCTCCGGGAAAGGAGAGGGTAAGTCCTCTAGCAAGTCCCATGCTGCGACCTCTGGGGTGCTCCCCAACAGGAAAATGGCTGAAAAACATCAGCGGTCCCGGTCGAGGACTGTGACGTCGACGGTGAGAGCAGGTATGACTATGTCGATTCGCCGAAGATTCGCCTTCGACGTCATGGAGCGCATCGATGCGAAGGTCGAAGTCGAGGGGTCAATACCGACGCTCAACATCTGGGTCCCGTTTCCGGGCCTCGCTCCGTGGTGAGTCTATCATCGTCGGCGGGGACTTCGTGTTCCAGGCAACGTCGACTCTCGCCGTCGAGCAGTGGATCGACGTCGAGGAGGTCTTCTGATGGGGAGTCTGGGGCTACTTCCACGTGGCCAGTTCGTCAGTGAGGGACGTTGGTTTCCTCGCCTAGTTCGGAGTATTCGCATACCTACTCACCATCTAGGTCGTCTCCTGCTCTGTCTCCACTGGTAATACCACCGGGGATGCCTCCGCTTTCTCTCCGGCTCCTCTCCCACCCACCACCTCTGCCTCAGGGGCCCGTGGCTCCTCAGCCTACGGCCCCCGTGGAACCTCGATGACCTAGAACAAGGTCTTGTTTGAGACATTGGTCGCATGGGCTCTGCTGTCTTCCATAAGATCCCGTCGTCACCGTTATGGAAGGTCTCGGTTCCGGCATACCAGGGATACATCTTCCACGAATATGTGGAGGTACTCTCCTACTCTCAAGAATTTCCCCCATAGAGGGTTTTTCACTGGTTGGCGGTATTTCCACCTACCAGGTGGTTCTAGCTTCGAATCTCCCTGTACAGTCGACATCAGTGATGTTTGCAACTCTACGGAAGAGACAAAAATGTCGTCCACTGTCGTCCCCCCCCCCCCCCCCCCGTCCCCCCCCGGAATCGGACCCTGCCTTCCTCCGGTTGGACCCCACTCTTGACATTGTCATAGTGGTGGCGGCACAAAAACAGCATGCTGCGGCTCAGACTACAGCACCGCGGCAACTTCCATGAAGGCGGCCAGCTCTACTGCCTTGCTGGGCCGTTATGATAGATCCCTGTGGGGTTTCCTTCAACAACTTGTAGATCTCCTGCCCAGAGACAGGAGGAAAGACTTACAGGAATTAGTCAATGAGGGCCTGATGGTCTCGAATCCCATCATCGACGCTGCAGCGGATAATTAGCTCCTGGCGGCCCCCGGGTATTGCCATGTTATTGCTCTACGGCGGCATGCTTGGATTCGTCTGACATCTCTGAAGCCTGCGGCACAGCGGTGTATTTCCAATCTCCCGTTCTCTGGCGCATTTCTTTGGCTCCCATGCGGATAACGAGGTAGCCCGCATGAAGACCGAAATGGGGACTTTGTAGGCTGTAGGTTTGGAGAAACCTAGAGAACAGCTTCCGCCCTTTCCAGCGGCGTTATTCCTCCCAGATTTTTCAGCGTTCTCGGGCCTCCATTAGATTATTCAGGTCAATTGGGTTCTGAATATTGTGCGCAGTGGATACTCGATACGTTTTACAAGTTCTCCTCCATCAACCCTTCAACTCGATCACGTTACATACGCAAGTTGTAGGAGGAGGCCAACACCCTCTTCCAGAAAAGGGCAATAGAACCGGCTCCTCTGGGACAGAAAAGAACAGGACTATATTCACTGTTGCTTCTAGTGTGCAAGAATGACATGAACGAGTTTGGGTTTGGAGAGTAAAAATTACAGTTGTTGTCCCTGCATCAGATTTACCCTCAACCTAATCAGGGAGACTGGATATGCGCAATAGATCTGCAGGACGCAGATTTTCACGTACCCATAGCGGGGAACATATCGCAAGTTCCTGCGTTTTACAATGTGCAACAAACATTATCAATACTTTGTGCTGCCTTTCGGCCTGAAGTCAACACCTCGGACATGTTCCATACGCAAGGCCATAGTGGCTGCGCATCTGAGAAGACAGTGTGTTCGTCTACCCATATCTGGACGACTGGTTGATCAAGGCAGCTACTTTCAGGCAGCGCACCTGCATTTCATTCGGACTTCCAATCTCTAAATACGTTTGGGACTCCACATCAACCTCACAAAGTCTGTCTCGGCTCCTGTACCCTGTCTACAGCACCTCAGAGCCACTATCGAAGCACGCACAGCAAATGTGTGTCCTTAGGAGGAGAGACGCTCATCGATCCTTCGGATGGCTCAAGCTCTCATGGCCATGCCCTCCCCAACGGTGAGGACGGTATCGTCTCCCCTGGGCTTTATGGCTTTGTGTCTTCCTCTCTCCAAATGCACGCCTCCATATGAGACCCCTGCAGGAATGTCTGGAGGATCAATGGACCAGACACTGAGGGATTGGGAAGACAGGATTCTGCTACCACGAAAAGCTCTACAGTCCATCCGCTGGTGGTGTTCTCCACAAAATCTCCTCCGGGGGAATTTCCTTCCACAAAGAGAGGGCCACGCAAACCATAGTGATAGTTGATTCTCTACATGGCTGGGGTGCGCATTCTGACCATCTTCGGATACAACAGGGTACATGGTCCCCGAAAGAGACCAGGTACCACATCATCCTCGTGGAGCTTCGAGCAGCCTATGTGGCGCTGAAAGCCTTCCAGCCATCGTTCCACACCTGCTTCCTGCTTGTCCAGACGGTCAATACGACGACAATGTTCTGCCCCAACAAGCTGGCGGGATCCAGGTTTCTGGTGTTGTCTCAGGGATCCCAGACAATTTGGCTTTGGCCGTTAGCCAGGAACCGGACCGGCATGGCAACTCAACTTCCCAGTGTTCAGAATGCCCCGGCAGACGCTCTCAGCAGACTCATTCACGTAAACCACATGGGTCTTGAACGACGGAATGGTGCAAGACATATTCGTGACTTCGCCTTCAGGTTCTACCACCCAGGGACTTTAGGGAAGGCTCTATGGTTCGATTGGTCAGGCGGTTTTTCTCTACGCTTTTCCGCCAATTTCCCCGATTCTGACGGTGCTGATCAAGATCGCTCTCTCACGGGCCTAGATGGTCCTCGTTGCTCCGGATTGGCCCCGTCAGTGGTGGTTCACAGACCCGCTCCGCCGGTCTCATCTGCAACTTTCTCCCTCTTCCGTGCAGGCCAGACCTTTGGTAGAAGTTCGGCGGACAGATGGTGCGCTCCAGCCACTTGTCGTTGCGTTTAGCAGCATGGCTACTGAGTTGGCACAGTGCGGATATTTGAACCTC